>NC_060140.1:510763739-512093239 GCF_021461385.2 Schistocerca piceifrons
TGATTACTTTAACATATTTAACACAAATTCCCGTCCCAGAAAACCTATTAAAGTGCAATGTGATTTCTAGAAAGAGAGATCAGTGACGTTTCATAATCATCGGATACAAGTATTTGAAATAATTGTTACTATTCAACAACGATTAGAAATATTAAATCAGTTGGTTGCTTCAATGCGTCTCGCACAGGTTAAATAAATATGAGTTAATGTCACTGTTTCTTCCATTTACAATGAATTATTTATCACTGACAACATTCATTAATTTAAGAAAAATACGGTATGGGATCCCCTAGATAGAACATTAAACTTAAGTTATTCCGAGGAAGTTCCGTTTTCTTGCAATTCTCTAAATGCGTAATAAACTTATTGGTGTAGTCCTCTTTTCGAAAATGTTAATTGCCAAGATCGCAAGGATAGACACAATAAGTACTTGTTCACAACACTCTTTCGGTGCTCAGAATCAGACCTTTTACGCAGAAGTCCACAAGCGATGACAGTCTCAATTTTGCCACACTCAAAAAATTCAGCTTCTCCTCAGAGTCTCAAACAGTGCAAAGCTGACGCATGATAACTCACACTACACGTTTTTCTGTAGCAGAGGTTCCCAAATTTCTCCTGTGACGGAAGACTTTCAGAGTTGTGGTGCTTTGATGGAACTTCTTGTTTATTTTGAAGATAAATAAAATTAAAAAGTTTTTAAAATGATGAAAACTTGTTTTCTTTAGTGATCACTTCAATTTTAAATCATAGCTACAAACACAGAAATCATATTTAAGAAATAAGAAAATACATCGGGAGAAATTCCATTTCATTACCACACGAAGTGTGTTCGCAGTTGCGAATATGGACAACATTCCGCAATATAATGGAATGACGACAATGAAAATTTGTGCCCGACCGGAGATCAGACCAGGATTTCCGGCTTATCGCGAGCGGTCGCCTTACCATTAGACCCAAACCTCCATAATCGTCAACCATTTGCTGCCATCTTGTAATCGCACATTCATTATGTACATTCCCTTAGAGAGGAGACATTTTTCAACTGAAAATCGCTTGCTCAATGTCGGAAAATAAATAAGATACAGCAGTGCTGGTGTTCATCAGAGCTACGATGCATGCATTTCCGAAGGAACATTGTATCGTAATTCTGAACAACCCGGGAAGTGCAATGTCATGTGTTATTAATAGCTTTTCGCTGAGCACTTCTTTACTTCCCGCGGAATATCGACGTTCTGCGAAATCGCAAATTGGCAGACCCTGGTACACGATGTGATCAGAAGTATCCGAACACCTGGCTGAAAATGACAAAACTTCGTGGCGTCGTCTATCGGTAATGCAGGAATTCAATTAACCTTGATGATGGCTTCCACTTTCGTAGGCATACGTTCAATCTGGTGCTGGAAAGTTTCTTGGGGAATGGCATCCCATTCTTCACGGAGTGCTGCACTGAGAAGAGGTATCGGTGTCGGACGGTGAGGAAGGGCGTGAAGTGGGCGTTCCAAAATATAGCAAAGGTGTTCTATAGCATTCAGGCTAGGACTCCGTGCAGACCAGACCATGACAGGGATGTTACTGAAGTGTAACCACTCCGCTACAGGCCTTACAATATAAACAGGTGCTCGTCGTGTTCAAAGATGGAATTGCTCTTCAACAGTGGGAAACAAGAATGTGCTTAAAACATCAGTGTAGACCTGTGCTGTGATAGTGCCACGCTAAACAACATGGGGTGCAAGGCCCCTCCATGAAAAACACGACCACACCATAACATCACCGCCTCCGAATTTTACTGTTGACACTACACACACTGGCAGATGACGTTCACCGCGCATTCGCCAAACCTAGACCCTGACATCGGTTCGCCACATTGTGTACCGTGATTCGTCACTCCACACAACGTTTTTCCACTCTTCAGTCGTCCAATGTTTACTCTCCTTACGCCTAGCGAGGCGTCGTTTGGCATTTACCAGCGTGATGTATGGCTTATTAGCAGCCGCTCGATCATGAAATCCAAGTTTTCACATCTCCCAACTGTCATAGTACTTGCACTGGATCCTGATGCAGTTTGTAATTCCTGTGTGATGGTCTGGAAAGATGTCTGCCTATTAGACATTACGACCCTCTTCAATTGTCGGCGGTCTCTGTCAGTCAACAAACGAGGTCGACCTGCACGCTTTTGTGTTGAACGTGTCGCTTCACGTTTGCACTTCACCATCACATAGGAAACAGAGGACCTAAGGATGATTAGGAATGCGCAAAATCTCTCCTACATACATATGACACAAGTGACACCAAATCATCTGACCACGGAGCACCCCATTCTGCCATTCTGCTCTGTCACGATGTCTACTGACCACTGAGGTCGCTGAAATGGAATACTTGGCAGTAGGTGGCAGCACAATGCACCTAATGTGGAAAACTTATGTTTTTGGAGGTGTCCGGATACTTTTGATCACATAGTGTATATAAGGGGCCAAATCTACATTCTAGAGGATGTGCCTGAAATTTACCCCAAACATATCAAATTAAATGGGAGATTGTAGCTGTTATATGAGGTAAAGAAAAAAATATATCAGGTATAATTATTACAGCATGTTTAGGGGAAACAAAAAGTAGTAGTTAACTTTTCCAGAGCAATAAAAACTGGACACTATTTAAGGAATCAATAGTGGCGTTATCATGCGTGGAAGCCACAGTTGTAGCCTATGGGATTAGTACACGACCGTAAACTACAGGATTTCTAAAATCACAGAAACTTTTCATTGAGGACCCGTTCTGGCACGTCAGGCGTGCTACCTGTCAACTGTCGCAGACGCTATGTCACATAGGCGACTGCAGAACTCTTACCAGACGGTCATGTCACCCAACGCCGCTGGCGTAATTCATGCCAGTGAAGTGTGTATGTGGCAGTCGGCTGTTTGGGATCAGCACAGTAAGTTGTGTCTACGTGGAGACCTCACAGGACGGCAGAAGGAGCAATCATGTAGTTAAATCCCCATGACCACACGGTAAATTAAGTTGCTCGATTTGTTTGTGCATCAACGAGGACTATCCAATGTTTCTATAAGGCTTGGCGTATCACTCACAACCATGCAAAGTGGCGAAATAATAGTAGCTACAACAGGATCCTAACCGACAGGGGCCGGAGACGTCACGCCTTGCCAGTGAAAGTCGGTTTCAAATTCGACAGGAATTGCTGCTGCCAGTGAGTGCAGATCCATCTCAACCAGTGTCCGAGCGAACACAGGGAAGGGAAGACCCTGTAATGGACATGTGGTGTCGGGAGCCTGGCAAAAGGCCATTCTTCACAGCGGCACATAAAGCCGCAGTTCCTTAGTGGATCAAATAATACAGAAACCAGACAGTAGCTGACTGGAGGTGTGTAGCGTTTAGCAAAGAAGCGTAATGTTCACTCTTTTCATACAATTCACTGTTTCGAGTGCACCCTCTGCCAAACGAGGCGTTTAACGTATAGTGTACGGAGGGTATAGTTCAAGCTGGGTCCACTCATTCACGTTGCCGTGAACATGAATCTGCATGTTTAGTTCAAAATTCTCCTCCACCTAGTTTCGTCTCATCCTCTCTATCTTCATGGCAAGTATATCGTGGACTCTTCCGCCTTCCTGAATGATAACAGCCGTGTTCATGGGGCTGCACTCATACGTTACTGGCATGACGAACACAGACGCCTATTGCACCTAGTGTGGCCCGCTAAATCACCTTTTCTTAATCCGATGGAAAAGTTATAAGACTGTTTGGAAAATCAGCAGTGAGCGGCTTCAGATCAGTAAGGCATACCGGAAGTAACTTGTCGACTCATTTACTTGTTGAAAACAGGTCATTAACAAGGCTAGAAACGGTATTACACAATTGCTAATATGTGTCCTGAATTTTTTGCCCGTTATACTTACTTCTTGACACCAAAGTTAAATGGCGTTATACGAGTATATGAAAGGTGTTTCCCAACTTTTATAAAGGAACTTGGGCCTCGTTCTGCACGTTATTGAATTGCAGCATACACAGTCTAATACTGTGACCACCGACAATGTTAGACGTCAACGTGCAATAACTACTCAGAAATGGCAGGTGGCAACACTAATCGCAGAAGGTACCTGAAGTGTGTCGGGGACGCCGAAACAGTGCAGTCGCAGTGGTAATGCGGAAACGGGGCGATTTATCTGCTGTCCAAAAGGACATGATCACTGGCTTTTGGGCCAAACGTGGAACCATTCACAAAACAGCAAAGTCTTTAAACTGTTCGCGTGCCGCCGTGGATAAAGTACACTACTGGGCATTATAATTCCTACACCACGAAGATGACGTGCTACAGACGCGAAATTTAGCCTACAGGAAGAAGATGCTGTGATATGCAAATGATTAGCTTTTCAGAGCATTCACACAAGTTTGGCGCCGGTGGCGACACCTACAACGTGCTGACATGAGGAAAGTTTCCAACCGATTTCTCATACACAAACAGCAGTTGACCGGCTTTGCCTGGTGAAACGTTGTTGTGATGCCTCGTGTAAGGAGGAGAAATGCGTACCATCACGTTTCCGACTTTTATAAAGGTCGGATTGTAGACTATCGCGATTACAGTTTATCGCATCACGACATTGCTGCTCGCGTTGGTCGAGATCCAATGACTGTTAGCAGGATATGGAATCAGTGGGTTCAGGAGGGTAATACGGAACGCCGTGCTGGATCCCAACGGCCTCGTATCACTAGCAGTCGAGATGACAGGCATCTTATCCGCATGCCTGTAACGGATTGTGCAGACACGTCTCGATACCTGAGTCAACAGATGGGAACGTTTGCAAGACAACAACCATCTGCACGAATAGTTCGACGACGTTTGCAGCAACATAGACTATCACCGCGGAGACCATGGCTGCGGCTGCCCTTGACGCTGCATCACAGACAGCGATGGCGTACTCAACGACCAACCTGGGTGCACGAATGGCAAAACGTCATTTTTTCGGATGAATCCAGGTTCTGTTTACAGCATCATGATGGTCGCATCTGTGTTTGGCGACATCGCGGTGAACGCACATTGGAAGCATGTATTCGTCATCGCCATACTGGCGTATCACGCGACGTGATGGTATGGGGTGCCATTGGCTACATGTCTCGGTCACCTCTTGTTCGCATTTCACGGCCATTTGAACAGTGGACGTTACATTTCAGATGTGTTACGACCCGTGGCTCTACCCTTCATTCGATCCCTGCGAAACCCTACATTTCAGCAGGATAATGCACGACCGCATGTTGCAGGTCCTGTACGGGCCTACTTGGATACAGAAAATGTTCGAATGCTGCCCTGGCCAGCACATTCTCCAAATCTCTCACCAACTGAAAACATCTGATCAAAGGCGGCCGAGCGACTGACTTGTCACAATACACCAGTCACTACTCTTGATGAACTGTGGTATCGTGTTGAAGCTGCATGGGCAGCTGTACCTGTACACGCCATCCAAGCTCTGTTTGACTCAATGCCCAGGCGTATCAAGGCCATTATTACGGCCATAGGTGGTTGTTCTGGGAACTGATTTCTCAGGTTCTATGCACCCTAATTGCGTGAAAACGTAATCACATGTCAGTTCTAGTATAATATATTTGCGGAATGAATACCCGTTTATCATCTGCATTTCTTCTTGGTGTAGCAATTTTAATGATCAGTAGTGTATATTGTGCGTACCAAAATGAGGCTATACACTTCGCTGACGCCGAGGCAATTGTTGTATACCACGAACCATAGATGACAGAGGTGAAAGATGGCTGCGGAGATGTTCCCGAGCGAATAGACCCGAAACTGTTGTGCAGCTTACAACGAAGACGAACCAAGGGGCAACCAACAGTGTTTCCTGAAGGACAGTTCAGCGAACGTTACTGCCTATGGACCTCCACAGCAGGCGCCTTGTTCATGCACCCATGCTCCCTGCTGTTCATCGGTGACAAGGGATGTATTTGACACGCCAGTAACGCCCTTCTGACCCTCTCTAGGAAATATTCTCAAAGTTGGTTTCCTTAACCATATCACTCAATCTCACATATTTTTGCAGGCCCCCTCGCCCTGCTCCTGCACTCAAACATAGAAAAATGTTTCAGATGGCTCTTAGCACTATGGGACCTAACATCTGAAGTGATCAGTCCCTCAGACTTAGAACTACTTGAACCCAACTAACCGAAGGACATCACACACATCCATACCCAAGGTAGAATTCGAACCTGCGACCGTAGCAGCAACAGGGTTCAGGACTGAAGAGCCTAGAACCGCTCGGTCACAGCGGCCGGCAACTCAAACATCATGGAACTTATTTCATAACTAGGCTTCTTGCACAATAATTTCTAGTTCTCTATCCAAACTTACAAGATAAATGAATCAGGTTTCGTTAGTACTACCCGTTTGTGCGTTCATCTCCCTTCTGCTGCTTTTCTCTATCCAAACTTACAAGATAAATGAATCAGGTTTCGTTAATACTACCCGTTTGTGCGTTCATCTCCCTTCTGCTGCTTTTATGCTCAGGGTATCCGATCCACTGGAATCTGAACGACGGTTGGATCCGAACTCAGTCTTGTGCTTCGTCTTCTACGTACCAAAACAAGGACTATGCTCAGCAGAACAAGTGCCGCTGCAGTGGTTGGTATGACATTAGTCAATGTTACCTCTTTGCAGTACTGATTCTCCCGATATGAATTTCCATGCTGCAATACGGTTTCCAAGAAGACACATCCCTCCTGCAATTTCAGAAGCGTGTTTATAGACGGCAGTAATTCCAGCCCTAGAATTTTATTTAAGCTGATTAGATTTGCAGAAGGCAGCACTTCCATGGGCTCCTCTGGCTAATACAAACAAGGCTGCGAAATATTCAGGTGAGTTATCCCTGATATCGTGGCGGGCAGACAGAAAGTAGGCCCCATTATCTGGCGTGCTGCTCCATTTGATAACAAACTAATCTCGTTTAATTCTAGCCTCTTTGCTGATGTAAGCTTCCCCTGCTCGAAATAACTAGCCACTACTACCATCTTGTCAAATATAGAGTACAACCAATGTGTCTCGACCTGCTGGAAGTACAAATCCAGATCGATCACTTCTATGCCGCATTTTCTTGCCTCTTTTTGTCCCATTAGCAATTTCACTACCCCTCTCTTATTACCATATTCGGAGAGACTTTGATTTCCCCTAGGCAGCATTCATGTAATTTTTTTGCCTCCATTTCTAAATATCTCCCCTTGCCTCTTGCAATGAATAATGGTCGCTGCTTTTTTACCCTTGCAAAGTTCTTTAATCTCCTCTACTTGACAGGTTTCACACGCACTGTGTAGCACTTGTAACGGTCTTGTTTCAGTGCTACTGGTACAGAAACGGAAATGCAAATCTTGGATCCATCAGTTCGCACCGATATTGTGGCTACCTTTAAGTAAAAAGGTAAGTTTTTGTGCTCGGTTTCTAAAATCAACTCCAATTCTGGCGGTAGTTCCTTCTATACTTTCCTTAGACCCTCTAAACATTGGTCTGGCGACAAAAAGTTTACCAGTTGTTGACTTCCTACAGCCTGCTGGAAAGCTTCCTACAGTTCTGTTACATTCCCTTGTGCATTCCAAACACTATCTTCAACGGACTGCAACCATTTCGTCAATACTTCTTCCCTCTCTAAAGCTTCTACTTCGGTTTGTAGTTATCTGATACTCCGATTAACTGCCTCTTCTGTAGCTCTGCTATTACTTCTGCTGTCAGTTGTACTAGTCGTGTGCTATTTAATACGTCCTTCTCTAAACTTTCAATCTCCGTAGTGTGCCAGTCGCTCACGGCTTCGTTCCTTTTTGCCCACTGATTAAACTCTTCTGCGGCGTCGTTCGCGCTTCAAATGTGTTCGTCATCAGCTGCTTAATATTGATCCAGCATGGATAAAACCTCTCTTCTTTCGCTTTTGTGTAACAATCCGCTCCTTAATTTCTCTTACGCCCCACGTACACACTCACATACCCCAGCACTTCGTTTGAGTGTCCTGTGCCTTTCTGTTCCCTGACGAAATCTGTCTAACGTTTCTTCCCATCTTCTCACCTCCTTACACACCTCCCATGCGTTGAATACCACCTGTATCATCCCGCGATGACTGGTTATCATTACGTCTTCCTGCTCGGCGAACAGCACTCTCCCTTCCAGGTGCCTGTTCCGTAACGCTTCCACCCCTACGAAGATCAGTCGTCCCGCTATGAACTGCGTCATCTCGCCTTCTCTGCACCTCACCTATGGGCAGGAATATCTATTACTTTCCTTCCCCTTAAATTCGTTGTTGCTCCGCAGCTTGTTATACTAATTACACTAATCTATACCTATCCTAAAAAGTATTAGATGACTATCTCCAAGGCTTCGTTACCGTTTCATTCACAACCTCTTGTTTATCTTCCGATATCTTACTTCTCGCTCTCCCTTTCCTGTCCGCATCTGGACTCACTTGAAAATGTTTCAATCGTCCTACATGAGCAATTGTCGTTCTCGTCAACAATTAAATTTTTAAATTTACTAGCGATTTAGTCTCCACCTCTTGGTGTGGCCAATGCAACTTGGCACAAAAACTTCTTTGTCTTTCCTTTCGGCGTATACGAAATTGATAGCATCACCCACTGACCATTGTTATACTGTGGCATTCTTACCATACAGCCCACTGCTTTGTCCCGTCTCTCCAGTGTTCATGTATTTGCCCTCTGTACCTTCCTTCGTTTTCTGAATGTCGAATGGTGATGGCATTTTACGAACATATACTACTTCGTATGGCGATAATCCTGTAATCGTTTGGTGTTTTGAATTATAGGCCGAGACGACTTACTTCAAAGAGACATCCCAGTTGGTGTGATGTGAGTCAACGTAGTATCCAAGCATCTTTCTGATTGTCCTGTGCACTCTTTTAGTTCTTCCATTGCCTTGTGGATTTGGAGTATGCGTCCTTAACTTCTCCACATTCAGTAACTTACGTAATTACTTGAATAGATCTGACATGAAGTTCGTTCACTGGTCTGTTTCTGTTGTTTCAGGCACTCCGTAGTATCCAATGTTCCACAACTGCTTGTGCCACTGCTGCCGCCTGCTGGTTAGGCATCGCGACAATTTCTAAGTATCTTGAAAAATGATCTATGATTGTACGTACTTATTTCACGCAGGTGTTTATTGAATACACCTACAACATCAGTCCCCAGAAATTCAAATGGTGCTAATACTTCCGGTAACCTCTGCTACGGTACTCTCGTTCGGCACAGAGCTGCTCTCTGTGCACAATGTATGCAATCCGGCACACACTGGTTTACGGCTTTACGGTCGTCTGCCTATTGAAACACGTATGTAACGCAGCAGCGATGGCGAGGCATTGTAGCATCTGTGACCAGAGAGTATGCGCTTGACCGCGCGAGTGTTGCGAGCGGTTCTCAGTCTGTGAGTCAGTCGTTGCGAGTCGGTCAGTCAGTCGTTGCGAGTCTGTAGCTCTGTCTAGTTGAGGGCAGTACTCTGTCAGTAGTCGTCGCGTGCAGTAGGCTAATAGTCGTCATGCAGAGCGGTCGGTCAGTGATAGCAGTCCAGTGCGGGTGATGTAGGCGGTCGGCAATACTGGTCAAGATGCTGAATAAGGTATACTGTTAATTAATATAATCATTAGATAATGTAAAAATTTATTTGTTGTAATTATTCTCCAACAAGTGCCCCAATAATAATTTTTATTTCAAAAGCATTTTTTCAAAAATTTAATTTTTATTGAACTAAAGATTTCGTTGCACTTCCCATTTCACTCCACTTCTTTAAAAGAAAATTTTCAGTAAAATCACAAAAAAAAGAGAATATTATTATTTGCAATGCAGTTCCTCCAAGCGGTGCGCAACAACAAGAGCAGAAATGTGACATCCATTTATTCTGAGGTAAGACTTTAACTCCGATTGTTTTACACAGGGCCAAAGACCGATGTTTCGGTTTAATTGAATTTCCTTATCACTGAATGGACTATAATTTTTTTTTGAAGGATTTACATTCGAGTCAGATTGCGAATTTCACATTTTTGTTGCCATTTTCAATACCTCTCATTGTGGGCGAGGCTACAATTAGCGCAATGTCCATTAGCATTCATAATTAAATATTGTCGTATTTCTTTCTTTCAAATTACTGTGGGGAGGTTACACTTGGCGACACCCAGTCCAGGATCGAATTTCGTTGAGAGTCTTTTGAACAACAGTCAGATATCTGCTCTTATCTCCTTAGATATAATTAGGATTTGGCGCAACGCTTTTATTAACTTGTGACTTTCTCTCTACAGGTCAACGGCAATTCGTTGCTCTGTTGTATTTGTGTGTTGTTTTTGCATTGTGCTTATTTATTTTGTGAAAAATTGTGACTATTGTAAAAATGCCGCGAAAGACTGTGAATAGTGTATCGCGAGGTATTTTGAATGAAATTACCGACTTAAACAGCGTGACCGATAGTAATTGTGACACGCAGTGTAATGATGACAATCCTGCGTTCACTAACAATCCATGTATTCCAACCACTAGTGATGACTTTTACCTTAATGATGAACAAACGAACTCAATTGTCTCGTCTGTTAATTTGACGACAATTGATGACGCGGAGCGGTCTATTGTAATGAGCGCTGCCCAGCTTAACACAACTGGTTTACTAAATTCACGTGAGGAACAGACAAATTTGTCTAATGAAAATGGACAGTGTTCTGAAAGTACGACGGATCCATTTAATTCAGAAATAATGACCGACAGTGTACATTCGACTGACAAACCTTTTTGTAAATCTCAGAATAACCAAATGGTTACAGAAAGCGAGACAATTGCAGATACGCCATTAAACAGTACAGATAATAGAAATGGTAATTTTGGCTCGGATCCAATTATGGCAATACTGCTACAACTTAGGGAAGATAACAAACACTTAAATGAAAAACTTGACAATAATGACAAAAACAAGACAGACTTAGTGAACAGGTCAAACAAGATAACGAAAAACTCAAACAATACTTAAATGAAAAATTAGACGACAATTCCAGACAGCTTAGTGAACAAATTAGAGCCGTTGCCGCGCAATGTCATGACACTAAGGAACAGTTGCGCGTGGAAATTGAGGCTTGTTCACGAAAAAATAGCGAAGAAATTAAGTCTGTTGCGCAGGAATTAAGGGAAATGCAAACAGCCGCAACAGACACACTCAGAGACGAAATTAGCGGAGTCGCTAAACAATGCTCTGAAAAAGCTACACAATTACGGGACGAGTTTAAAGCAATGACGGTAGAACTTTCGCGCACAATGGACGCAAAGATAGACGCGAAATTCGAACAACAGAACACTCAGATTAACGAGCGCTTTAATCAGTACATACAGAACAGTGATACGCGTTTCCGCAAATTTATTCAGGATCAAAATAAAGTCAAACGTCAGGTTATGGAAACAATCACTGCACAAAGACAAGAGGATAAACGTAAAATGTTCGCGAAAACGAAGACGTATGTAGACAATAATATTACTACAGTGTCTGACAAAATTAATACCATAGAACAATTGAACGCGGAATTACGGGATGAAATTTCTGATCTTAAATCAAAAACAGATACACACACAGTAAATATTCAAACAGTGACAGACAGATTTGAACAATTAGATCTAACACAGGATTGCGATGTCATCAAAGCTGATGTTAAAAAACTGAGCGAAACTACGCGTAAGTTGCAAAAACAGATTAATGCGTCCGATTCTAAAACCGATGATCAGGCAAAAATACTGACTGAAAAATATGATGAATTGGCCAGTCGTATTGATGTTATCGAAAATACTAATGACAATAAATCAGACGATACTGCACCGGTTTCATTTATCCAAACACCTGAATTTCAAAACTTACAACAGACAATTAAGAGATCGATTCATCTAACAACACGTTACGTACGAAGTTGTCAAGTTTACAACAAGAAGTAACAGAAATGAAAAACACTTCAGTTAATAACACATCACAGCAGACGCCACTTCACGAACATCCGTCAGACTCGCGCAACACGTATAATGTGAGCAATTTACAGCAACTACGCGACTTAAAATCCGAAAAGCTACGCGACTTAAAATATGAAAAGCTACGCAACTTGAAGTACGAAACGACACAGACAAACAGATTCACACACAAACCCGAACGTGTTTTCAAATTCAATGACGAGAACGTAGATTACGAGCAATTTTTATCCGCCAGAAAATGTAAGGAATTTAATAATGACAGAACACAGGTACACGCTTTGAGCTGTATACGACAATTTGTTTTTGTACTTTCACCGCTATTGCCTGTAATACAGAAGCTAGCTTTGAACCTGATGCGACAATTTCCTATTGCATTTTCATCAGCATTGCGTGTAATGAGGAAACTTGAATTAACGTGCTTACAACAATTTACTTTTGGAATTTTACCGCTATTGCTTGCAACGCAAAAACTAAAATTTATTTGCAGTGCGTAATAGACCTCAGGGGATTCATTACGCTTTAATGAATATGTGCCGTAGCGAGCATAGGGCCCCGAGCTGTAGTAGTGCTGTTTCATCTTTAGTCTTCTGCACTGCTGCCTTTTCTTCTACTATCCTTTATATCTATCAAAACTGCTCTTTAACTATTGCTCTACCTAGTATTAAGAAACATGTAATGAAAACCGGATATGACAAATATTTTACCGACTGTGACAATTTTCAGTAGGCACTCCCGTAATGACAACTACCGCCGTAATTTTAATTACAGATAAAATCGTAATCATCAGTATGTGTAAAATTAATAGCAAACCACATTTTAGTAACAATAGATGTTTTTCACCACAATAGCATGAAAGTCAGCCGCTTAGCATACCTAACCAACAATGCAGTCTACAAGGTCAACCAAACTTTAATGTTTCGCCGCGTGCACGTATAGTCCCAGCCCCAACAAATAGTAACGCATGGCAGCAAAGAAATAACCACGTACAGACAACACACTATTTCAACTCGCATCGCAATACGCCGTATAGAAATTACTATCACGACAGACGTAAAAATGATGAGCACAATTTTCAGCGTACATTTAATAACAGTCGATCTTATGAGCAGCAACAACATCAGCAACAACGAATAATCATGAATGAAACAGACAATAGGTGTCATCCATAGCGTAACACGTCAGTAAGAAATAACAGAACAGTTCATATAGTGGATATGCCACAACATTCTCCCGTAAATAATAACACGTACGATAGATTTTAACCAGATACAGCACAGATTGCATATTACAGTAACGCAAACATTACTTTTGACACGCAGAATTTTGTCCACGAGAATGTTATTTGAAACATGCTTTGTTGAATGCTCCACTTTTATCGCACCCAGACCTTACTAGAAATTTTTCCATTGCTACCGACAGTTCCAACACCGCTTTAGGCGTACACATTTTCCAGGAAATTGAAGAAGATGGCTCTACAGTAATTAAAAACATCGCATTTGCAAGCCGCATTTTGTCACCTGCTGAGCGAAATTATTCTGTTACAGAACTGGAAACATTATGTGTTGTATGGGCTTTTACGAGATTTAGGCATTTTCTTTATGGCAGACATACCACCGTTTACACAGACCACAGAGCGATACAATTTTTACTTTCGGCTAAATTCACTCACGACAGGTTAAGCAGATGGAAACTATATTTACAGGAATTTAATTTTACAATAGTTCACATTCCCGGCACGCAAAATGTTATAGCAGACGCACTATCGCGTTCTCTCGGCAACAATCAGCAAGACGTAGCAACCAACTTCTGCAAAACAAATTTCAGTGTCATGTACATTCAGCAAGTTGCATTTGAAAACTTTATTTCATCGTCATTACAGGACATAGCAAAGGAGCAAAATAAAGACAATGTGTGGAAAGAAATTAAACACCTTTGGCAAGATAAGAATAATGTTACGATTAGGAACCACTACACTGTACGCAATGACATTCTGTTTCGCCGCTCTCATCCTGACAGCAACAATTGGTTATTATGCATTCCTGACGAACTGGTTAACAAATTAATTTGGTACACTCATTTAAGTTACGCACATTACGGAGCAAGAAAATGTTTTCTTATACTGAGACAGAACTGTTATTTTACCAACATGGAGAAACGTATACGACGAGTTTTAGCGTCTTGTAAAATTTGCCAGAAAGCTAAATCAGACACCACTTCACATATTCCTCCTTTATATCCCATTATACCTGTTAAATTAAGACACATGGCCGCTGTAGATATTTTTGGTCCGATTCCGAGAACTAACAGAGGTTTTTGCTACATATTTGTCGCTGTTGAGCTTACTTCAAAATTTGTTACTTTCACTCCATTACGCAAAGCTACTGCTAAAACTGTTTCGAAAGCATTTGTAAAACATTTTCTATCTCATGTAGGGCATGTGATGAGAGTAATTTCTGACAATGGATCTCAATTTCGTAGTACCGTATGGACACGCATGTTACGAGCCAGAAACATTTCTCCGATCTATATATCCAAGTACCACGCTTCTTCGAACCCCTGTGAAAGATTAATGAAAGAAATTGGTAAGCTGTGCCGAATATACTGCCACAAAAGACATATTGATTGGGACACACACACATACTCTCATTCCAAGATGTAATTAATTCCATTCCAAATGAATCCACTATGCTATCTCCGTCTGTTATACTGAAAAATGCTGAAACACCTAACAAAATTAAAGAATTAATAACATTTCCTACATCTCGTCGATTACGACACCACGAAATAATTGACATTGCGCTGAACAACATCAAACGTGCCGCAGAGCGCCGGAGAAGACAGCAAAAACAGGTTTGTACACGCCGCGACTTTCACGTTGGACAGAAGATACTAGTACGTACACACTATTTATCCAGTAAATTAAAAGGTAAGTGCAGTAAATTTGAACTTCTATACGCAGGTCCATATCGGATTCGCAGCATCCCTCACCCCAACGTTGTACACGTCGAAACTTTGAGAACTAGAAAATCGAAAGGCAATCACCATATCTCAAACATTAAACCGTTTATTGAGTGAAACCACTGTATGATTCAACACACTATGATGCCATTTACTAATGCAATTATATTCACCTGACTAATTACTGATGATTATCGTATTTTTTCTTGGCAAGTGCCCGGCAAGGTAAGGTTAGCAGGTCGCTTTTCTTGTCGTTACACATCAGACCGTGCATACTTTTCCAGACGAACTTACGTATTTTATGACTAATTATGCAATGTTAGCTAATGACATGTTAATTTCATTACATTTTTTTTATTAAAGTCTTTAATTCTCGCCTTGATTAATTACACTACATACAAGCTGAACACAACGAACGTCACATTTGTCTTTTTATGTACGATTGTATTCCAGTTTTGTTGGTATGCACTGTGAAATAGTTAGGATATAACACACACCAGTTGACTTTGACATTTTTTTTTGCCCTATGACATCTCTGCATTGTATTATTCTGTGTACATTTTTGCATCTGAGCACTGTCAATGTCTTTGACACGTTACGTTTTCTGTCATGTTATGCTGTATGGTTAATTATGTCACCATAAACTAGTCATTATTTAGTGGGTATAGGATTTAAATGCAAGACATTAATTTTTGTTCATCAATTTCAGAAAGAAATGATGCATGTAAGAAATAAATTCAACAGAAATGGAATTTCACCTAGGGAATAAACGAAAGGAGATGCAATAACTTTATGAGGAAGAGTAAATGGATCAGGATTGGCAGGCATTAACAAGAATATACAATACTCATCACAGAATAGCAGTCTTAACTAATTTTTTCTTTCAGAATACAAGGCGATTGATGCAGGCTGTCAGACTGAACTACACATCTTAGTTTTAGTGATGAAATATGCTAGAGATAAGGAATAGTTGTATAATGAGTAATGAAGTGATTTTTTTTTGCAGATGATAATGAATACTGATGAATAATGATGAGGGAAATGGTATTATGAATAATGAAGTTTTTCTTTACAGGTGATGATGATAATGAAGTTATGATGGTATAGATAATGAAGTTTTTTTCTTTACAGATGAGGATAATGTTGAAGTTATGTATTTATGCTATGTAGTTATTTAAGTATTTGTTGCAGTTTGCTTTGACAGCAGGTGTTACATTGCATAGTAGGATGACAGAAAGTTTTGGAAAGGACAGCTATGGAACACATTTTATACACATTTCACTACCTGTTAATTCGAAGTTCTCTACTTTTCAGCATAGTGTGCGTTTCTTCTTTCAGGTCAATAATCCATTTTGTATATTTTTTCAGGAGAAGTTTTTCATGATACTTACTAAACCTGTTACTTATTATACCTGTTCTAGTACTTGCATTTTTTATTTTTTTACCCATTTGTGTCTATCATTTATAAATGTGATCACATATACTGCCTTGTTACATAACCTTGGTACAGCTGACTCATGACGAATGACGTTACCTATCCTCATTTGCAGCAATAGGTCAAAAACAAATACTGTTATGCCTTAGCAATTAATTATCGATCCCAACGCAATGCATTGCTAACAAAAAAAAAAAAAAAATGTGTTACCAGTCCCACATAATGTCACTAGTTTATGATAATTCTGAATAATACTGATTAGCTCTGAATAGTATGTCACTTGAGTAATGACTTCTTAATGAGACAAAAAAGTATATATTTAAAATAATGCTTTGTCACTAGTTAATAACTGCCACTGTTTATTGTAATGAGACTACTTATAATGCCTATGATTACTAATGCTATGACTAATTAACTGATTTTTAATAATGACTTTGTAATGATCTGAATAATACTGAATGATGAACTATGTTTTATTCTATTCAATACTTGCTGGCCACTGAGTGCCAATAATTAATGTCAGTCGATGAATTGTTATTAATTATGCCATGAATTAGCTCTAGTTTTCAATGTTGATACTTTGTAACTGGAAAGGAATGTGACTGTTTAATAATGCTCTGTAATTAGGAGAAGACTAATGATTATTATTGGAATGACAAATGATTAATTAACGACAAATGATTAATTAACTGTAATTAGACAAATGATTAATTAACGACAAATGATTAATTAACTGTAATTAGGAAAAGGCTAAAGATTATTATTGGAATGACAAATGATTAATTAGGAGAAGGTTAATGATTCTTAATTATACTCTGTAACTGAAAAGAATGCGATTATTTCATAATGCTTTGTAACCAGGAAAAGAAGGCTACTGATTCTATGTAAAACAATTAATGAACATTTTTCTGTAATACTACATACTTGGTACAGAAATGTTCAATAACTGGGCTATGAATGCCACAAACTAATTAAGTCTCTAATTGTCAATATTATGTGACTTGATGTCCTTCACCTCATAAGCTGACTACCCTGAATTATTGCAATGTCCATTTGTCCTGTTTATCCTAGTGATCATGGAGCACTATCTTTGGTTTTGCATTAATTCTACGTTGGTGCGCCTTGTAAGAGCGTGGTGTTGACTCGACATGCTGTCCACCACCGTGAGCGATGAAGACATTATTATGGTCCCACTGTCTGGTGTACCTAATGTACTGCCAAAATGTAAACATGGAATATTACTACGACAATTCAGTGTCTTGGCTACGCTGATAAATTCTGATGGGAAAAGAACTTCAAGTTGTGTCACTTGGTGTTGTACTACTGTGGAAAGATATGGACTTTCAGAACAGCTGTGTGCAATCTAAAGTGCTACAACCATGATGCAATCCTTCCCTTTCCTATCCTGATTCTTGTCACAAAAAAAAAAAAAAAATTTTTTTTTTTGTTCATAGGTTATACATTTTTCGGTTTGTTGAATTCCAGTGCGAGTAACCTTGTGGCACTGGTCGACATGATTTTTTTGCCATTATGTTTATTTGTTGTGAAAATGCTAAAGACATTTCTCCAGTGCGTGTGCACTTTGGACATGATTTTTTGTCATTATGTTTATTTATTGCGAAAATGCTAAAGACATTTTTTCGATTTGTTCTGAAGTACAGTATATGTACACTTTTGTCTTTTATATTGTATATACATTCTTTATTTTCTGAACTACAGTACATGTGCACTTATGTTAGGTGTTAATATGTTTTCTACTGAACTTCAGTGCCTGTGCACTTTTCTCATTTTTCAATATGATTTGTACTATTCTGTATATTCAATACTTAATTGCGTACTAATTGTATATACATTTCATCATTTACTGATATGTTCTCAACTGCAGTGCATGTGCACTCATGTCACTTGTCAACATAATATTTTTTGCCAGTCTGTTTATTTGTTCTGAATATGCTAAAGAATTTTTTCAGTGCCTGTGCACTTTGTTATCTGTCAAACATTTTGTATATACATTTTTCTGATTTGTTACTATGTTTTGTACTCACATTTTGTCTTTGTCTGATATATCTTGTACTTAGTGCGTGTGCACAACATTTACTTTATGTACTACATCTAAATATTCTGTAAATTGTAGAAGTTTATTAATTAATTAAAAAATTTTGCCGCGATTGGCAAGTCCAAATGACTCACCATCGCTGCCAAATTTTTGCCCCCCCAGTGGAGGGTTATGAAACACGTATGTAACGCAGCAGCGATGGCGAGGCATTGTAGCATCTGTGACCAGAGAGTATGCGCTTGACCGCGCGAGTGTTGCGAGCGGTTCTCAGTCTGTGAGTCAGTCGTTGCGAGTCGGTCAGTCAGTCGTTGCGAGTCTGTAGCTCTGTCTAGTTGAGGGCAGTACTCTGTCAGTAGTCGTCGCGTGCAGTAGGCTAATAGTCGTCATGCAGAGCGGTCGGTCAGTGATAGCAGTCCAGTGCGGGTGATGTAGGCGGTCGGCAATACTGGTCAAGATGCTGAATAAGGTATACTGTTAATTAATATAATCATTAGATAATGTAAAAATTTATTTGTTGTAATTATTCTCCAACAAGTGCCCCAATAATAATTTTTATTTCAAAAGCATTTTTTCAAAAATTTAATTTTTATTGAACTAAAGATTTCGTTGCACTTCCCATTTCACTCCACTTCTTTAAAAGAAAATTTTCAGTAAAATCACAAAAAAAAGAGAATATTATTATTTGCAATGCAGTTCCTCCAAGCGGTGCGCAACAACAAGAGCAGAAATGTGACATCCATTTATTCTGAGGTAAGACTTTAACTCCGATTGTTTTACACAGGGCCAAAGACCGATGTTTCGGTTTAATTGAATTTCCTTATCACTGAATGGACTATAATTTTTTTTTGAAGGATTTACATTCGAGTCAGATTGCGAATTTCACATTTTTGTTGCCATTTTCAATACCTCTCATTGTGGGCGAGGCTACAATTAGCGCAATGTCCATTAGCATTCATAATTAAATATTGTCGTATTTCTTTCTTTCAAATTACTGTGGGGAGGTTACATGTACGTACTTATTCCACGCAGGTGTTTATTGAATACACCTACAAAATCAGTCCCCAGAAATTCAAATGGTGCTAATACTTCCGGTAACCTCTGCTACGGTACTCTCGTTCGGCACAGAGCTGCTCTCTGTGCACAATGTATGCAATCCGGCACACACTGGTTTACGGCTTTACGGTCGTCTGCCTATTCATCCACCAATACCTTTTGCTACTCTTCTGTTTGTAGATTTGCAACTTCCATGACCCTCTAATATGCGATCATGAGCTTCTTGTAGCACCCTGTTCACTATCCACGGCCCCAGCTTCGTTCCTCTGCATAGCAGCCCATCCTACATATAAAACTGCAACTGCTTAAAGTACTGCTTAAATTAGTCATCCACTGTCTCTGCAGTTTGTCATTCCTTATGATCATTGCCCCCAATATGAAATACTGCTATTTTTCTACTTAAATCATCCGCATTTGCCTGCTTCTTCCCAGGTTTATATGTGACTTTGAAATCAAATTAACTCAGCCTTACCGCCCATCGCGTCATCCTACCAGAAGGATCCTTTAACCCCAACAACGATCTTGTTGACGAATGTTCAATTATTACTCTAAACTCTTTACCTTACACATAACATTTGAAATATGTGATTCTGTAAGTAAGGCTTAACATCTCTTTCTCCATTGCAGAATAATTTTTTTCTTCAAAAGTTAGTTGTCTTGATTTGTAAGCTACAGGCTGTTCTGCCGCTATATACCTCTTATGATAACACAGCCAAGTTCATGGTTTGATGCATTACATGATAAAACGAGTTCTCTACTAAAATCTAGCAATACCAATATCAGACTCGATGTTAAAGCTTCTATCAGCTCCTTAAAAGCATGCTGGGGGCACTCTACTGACCACTTAAATGTAGTACCCCTTTCTAATAATTGTGTCCACGGTCTGACAATATCTGCAAATCCTTTTACGAACTGGTGTTGATAGTTCACGACTCCTAAGGATGATTTAAACTTCTTTACAGATTCTGGTTCAGAAAATTCACGTACAGCTCTAATTAATCTTGGGTGCATCTTAGCCCCTTCATTACTTGTGATATGACCGAGATATACTACCTCTTCTATCACAAAATTATACTTTACTCCCTCAATGTTAACTCTGCTGCTTTTAGCTTTAGGAATACTGCCCTTAATCACGGCATATGGTGTTCCATATAACTCCCATAGACGTTTACGTCATCTATATACACTAAGCTGTGGTTTTAAACCTTTGAGTACTACATTCAACAAACTCTAAATCGTTGTAGGTGCGTTTTTAAATCCGAATCGCATTCTTGTTAATTAGTAGTGTCCACAGGCTGCCAAAAACGCCATTTTGCGTCGATCCTGCGGTGCGACCTCTATCTAGTTACAACCATTCTTCAAATCCATTGTTGAAAAATATTTGCATTGCCCTAATGATCCAATGTTTCTGTGATGGTTGGCAAAGTGTAGGTGTCCGTTATGGTTTTTTGAGTTTAGGTGTCTGTAACCACAAGAAAACGTATATTTTCGTGTTCCATCCGTTGATTTTATGGTACAACCACTATTTCTGCACCTCCCCCCCCCCCCATGCACTATTACTTTCCTGTCATTCCATCGTTCAGCTGTTGATCGATAAATTCCTCCAAACCTGGCTGCCAGTATCTAGGTATTCTGTATGATTTGCGGTAGACCGATGATTCTTTTTCCATTGGTATGCGGTATGTGTAACATACCTAGCTGGTAATGATCCTTTTGGAAAAAATAAATCATTAAATTCCAAAGGTAATTTTTCCATCCGTTCCTTATTTCTTCCCACTAGGTGCTTCATTTCTCCTCGTAATGCAGTTTTAATGGCTTTCAGCGATTGCCCGTCGCTGACATCCATCATATCCCATTCTTCTTCCTCCAGGATACTCATATTAGCGAATAACAACTCCTTTCTTAATCCTACGCTGAAGCGCCAAGGAAACTGGTATAGGCATGTGTATTCAAATGTAATATGTAAATAGGCAGAATTCAGAGCTGCGGTCGGTAACGCCTATATAAGACAACAAGTGCCTAGCGCAGTTGTTACAATGGTTGCTGTTGCCACAATGGCAGGTTACCAAGGTTTAAGTGAGTCTGAACGTGGTGTTACGTTGGCGTACGAGCAATGGGTCATAGAATCTCCGAGGTAGCGATGAAGTGGGAATTTTCCCGTACTACCATTTCACGAGTGTACCGTATATATCAGGAATCCGGTAAAACATCAAATCTCCGACATCGCTGCGGCTGGAAAAATATCGTGCAAGGACAGAACCAACGACGACTGAAGAGAATCGTTCAGCGTGACAGAAGTGCAACCCTTCTGCAAATTGCTACAGATTTCATTTCTGGGCCATCAACAAAAGACGATTCTGAGCCGAAGGCCCCTTCGTCTATCCGTGATAACTGCCTGGGCTCGTCATCACCGACATTGGGCTGTTGATGAGTGAAAACATGTTGCCTGGTGCAACGAGTCTCGTTTCAAGTTGTGTCGAGCAGATGGACGTGAGCAGGTATGGAGACAATCTCATGAATCCACGGACCCCACATGTCAACAGGGTACTGTTCAATCTGGTGCATGCTCTGTAGTGATGTGGGGCGTATGCAGTTGGAGTGATATGGGACCCCTGATAGGTCTAGATACGATTCTGATTGGTGACACATACGTAAGCATCCTGTCTGATCACCTGCATCCATTCATCTCCATTGTGCATTCCGATGGACTTGGGGAAATCCAGCAGAGCAATGCGACACCCCACACATCCAGAATTGCTACGCAGTGGATCCAGGAAGACTCTCCTGAGTTTAAACACGTCTGCTGGCCACCAAACACCCCAGAAGTGAACATTATTGTACATATCTAGGATGCCTTGCAACGTGCTGTTCGGAAGAGATCTCCACCCCCTCGTACTCTTACGGATTTATGGACAGCCCTGCAGCGTTCATGGTGTCAGTTCCCTCCAGCACTACTTCAGACATTTGCTGAGTCCATCCCACGTCGTGTTGTGGAAGGTCTGCGTGCTCGCGCGGGCCGTAAACGATATTAGGCAGGTGTACCAGTTTCTTTGGCTCTTCACTGCATGTCCTCTGCGCTAAAATTATCTTTCAAAACATTTAGCCTCTTTTCCTTTTTTGTACGCGTTCAGTACCTCTTTCAACTAAGCAACCCACCCGCTGAAATATTCCATTCTCTTCTAGTAGTTCCACCACATACAAAATTCCTATCAGCAAGCTGGAGACAGCACTGGCCCGAAGTGATTTCCCAGTACCCTTAGGCACACAGTCGTGGGAATCAAATCTTATTGTGACCGTTCATAGTTTAATCAGTTCGTCTTTCGCGACAGAGTCCCCTTGCGACATCGCTACACTGGCAATGGCCTCACCTGACTGAAAACATTTTTCCGTCAAGTTGCACCCTATGTTGCCGAAGATCGATTATGCCACAATGATGATATAAGTCTAATCCTAGAATCATGTCGTAGCAGTCATTTACACATGGCACTATCTCTACAAAAAAATGGTTCAAATGGCTCTGAGCACTATGGGACTTAACATCGATGGTCATCAGTCCCCTAGAACTTAGAACTATTTAAACCTAACTAACCTAAGGACAGCACACAACACCCGGTCATCACGAGGCAGAGAAAATCCCTGACCCTGCCGGGAATCGAACCCGGGAACCCGGGCGTGGGAAGCGAGAACGCTACCGCACGACCACGAGCTGCGGACACTATCTCTACTAATTGTTTAAATTTAACCGTATCCAGGCAAAAATCGATGTCCACTAATCCTATTAGTGGGACATCCTTATCCCCCACTCCATACAGTCTGTACCGTGGTGGGGCTTCGCTTTCGTTTCGTCAGATCGCTACTGCCCAGCGACACTCGCCCCCTGTGTCCAATAATTTCCTGCAACCCTTTTATTTACTGTTCCACTTATCGCACAAGCCATCTCTGTATACGATTTAGTGGCATCCAATCTCGCTGGGAATGAGCAAAGGTGGACGTCTTGATTCCCATTGGCGTTTAACACCTTATTCTTCCCCGGTCCTCTACTTCTAAAACTATTTCATCCTCTTTCTTTATTCACATCATCCTGTGGTTGGCGGCACTGTGGTTGGTCCACATCTGAAAAGTTTTATACTAGCTGCAAACACTGTCCATCTGCCCTGCATTCTAGTCGACAAATCGATCTCCTCACACCCTAGAGCTAACCGCACTGCTGTGCGCAAATCAATTGGACCCTGTGTCCACACATGTCTTGACATTTCCGCATTCAATGCTCAAAAAAAAAAAAAAAAAAAAAAAAAAAAAAACATCGAGCACCCTTTGCTCAGATCCTTGTAAAATAGTTTCATTGACTGCAGGATCCTGTTTTAATTTCTTAATTCATAGATACAACCTTATCCTATCGGCAAATTTTCCCACAATTTCCTTATTATTTTTTAGTTATTACCTTTAATTGTTCCCTACAGTTGTGTCACTATTATGTTTTGTATTTCTCTGAATTAATTCTTCTTTAAATTATTCAAATGTTGTGGCTCACTTAAGTGCTTCCTTATACCTTACATAAGTTTTAGCTTCCCCTGTTAGTCCCAATTTCGCGACACTCAATAATTCCTCATCAGACTAACTATTCATTTCAGTCAGATTTCAAAAGCCTCTTCTCATCCTCGGTAGCCTTACCAGAAAAAGGAGCAATTGCACTTGCGACTGACCATTCTACACTTTGTTATAACAATCGCGATTCTATCAACGTGTGCAGTTCTGTATTATCCGCTGTTAACTGTACTACCTTTTCTAAAAATATGCATACTCCTTCCGCCTCAGACAATTTTGCGTCTCTGATTCTGCCAAAGCTTTTTCCTTGACAACACCTATTTCAAGAATTCACACACACAAGAGAAGAAAACAAAATACATTATCTTAATTCGTATGTCTAATCATGAGCCACCTTGACCCCCGCCATTTGCCCCCAACGACTACATGTGTAACATTTTACTGTAACTGATTTCTTTCGTGGCAGTTAGTGGCCCTCACGGTTATTTTGCATATCTAACAAGCACTAATCAATCGTGACTCCCATTACCTCTAAACTAGACAGACCCATTGATTCTCTACTCGCAATAAAATCTACTTTAGAAAATGCACGACGTCAGACCTTTCCTCTGTGATCAAAATACAATCATCTCATAAGCAGTAGGTTCAGACATTGCTCTAAGAAGGCAACATCAATGATCTGACACCTGAGTTAGACTTATTTATTTTTCGAGTCCAGGACATAAAATAATTACAAAAGCTAATAAGTATTGATTCACATAACAAATTTACAAAATTAAATATGTACAGTAGTATTTATGACACAGATTCAATAACATATAGAAATAAGCAGCAAGATGATTATATTTTTTGACGGGCCCAGTATTCGGCGGTTATCACAGCAGTTTCTCTGGCTGCAGCAAGATCACAGATAATGCATGCAGCCTGTAGGTTCCTGCAGAGTAGCAGATGTTGTTCGTCCTGTACGTCACCACACTGTCAAGTTTCCTCCTCATTACTGAAGCCCCACTTCCTGAGGTTGGCTTTGCACTTTGACATCCCAACTCGCACTCTGTTCAAAGTCTTCCAGGTCACGTATGACAGGTGTGAACCTTCGGATATTTTCTCCTTGACCGTTATCTGATTGTCTTCAGCTAGGGAGTCTCGCCAAAGCTCCTTTCTGCGAGTTCTGGGAGGTGAACGAATTGCCATGGTTTTCTGTAGGAAGTTTTTTCTTGACCTCAGTCTTGGTTGTTGAGGGTCATGTCCGAACAAAGGATGTCTAGGGCCGATTTCTTGTTTCTTCTTCTCCACTTCTGTTGGAGCTTGCCTTCGAATGCGTGGCGGTGCTATACCCATAATTTAGTACAGATTATTGACAGGAGTAGGTCGTAAGCAACCTGTAACAATGCGTCTAATCTCGTTCAGGGCTGTGTCTACATGTTTAGCATGTGCAGAGTTTTGCCAGACGGGTGCTGCGTATTCTGCAGCGGAGAAACATAGTGCCAAGGCAGATGTTCTAAGCACTTTTCGCTGGCACCCCAGGTAGTTCCTGTAAGTTAGCGGATGATGTTGTTCCGCGCTTTTACTTTGAGGCTCGTTTCTTCACAGTGGGCTTTGAATGTGAGGGAGCGGTCCATCTTCACCTCAAGGTATTTAGGAGTTTCGCAGTGGAGTAGTTGTTCTCCTGTCCAAGTGATGTTGGCCGGACGGTGAGGCCGTGCGGTTCTAGGTGCTTCAGTCTGTATACTTTCCTCAGCAGCTTTTTGTGGTTAACAGTATCATAAGCCACCGTGAGGTCGATGAAAGCCACATCTGTTATTTCGCCTCTCTCATACCCATCCTCACTATGCTGAGGATCTGTCCACAGCAAGACCTTCGTGGTCGGAAGCCGGACTGTTTTTTTTATGAGTATTTTATCAATATACTCTGATATTCGATTTAAGATCAGCCTTTCCAATACCTTGTACAAATGACAAAGGAGTTAAACCGGACGGAAACTTTTTGTGTCTGTTGGTTCTTTACCAGGCTTTAAAAGTGCTATTACCTTGGCTTTACGCCAGATCTTGGGGATTTGTAATTTTGAAATCCAGGTGTTCATCAGGTTTAATATCTACTGTTTTGTGGCAGGTACAAACTTTTTGATTTGTTCCGTCCGTATTTCGTCTAGGCCAGAGGCCAGCAGCTTTATTACTCTTAACTGTTTCCAGTTCTTTTAATGTAAAAGAGGTGTTGAGATACTCCTTTTCATCTGCCTGTCTAATGAATTTAGATTTTTCGGATCTTCCTTTAGGAGCATCCACGAAGATCGTGCAAGGGTCATTATTGACAAAGAGAGGATGAGTTTTAGCACGATTGGGCGTACCCTGGGCGTTAGGAAGAATCCTAGCGGCGAAATCTTCCACCAACAGGACCAAAAACAACAAAGGCTTTCATCAAAGCCAGCCCTTAGAACCGGAGTTAGATGACCCATGGGTTGTCACCCATGGAGAGTGAAATGAGACGTCAGGACGACAGTAGATGTGTTTAATTAAGTTCTTTATTCCGATCCTCGGCCGTAGTTCATCAGTAACAGCTTGTTTGTGGCGACTAGTTGCCTCTAATGCAAAACAACAGACGTCCAGTACTGCTGACAGCGTGAAGAGAGAGGCCGAGTGTGGCATCACTTTAAGGGTGCTGTCAGCAACGTCTCGAGCTGCGGCTCCGAAGACGGCCGTGACCTCTCTCCAGCGAGCGGGTGGCTCTCTGCTCCAGCAGAAGCTGCTTTCGTGACTCAGTGCAGACTCCCCTGTCCCGTGGTCCAACAGCGGACTCCGTACTCCATTCCAAGATGTTGCTGCAGGTATCACAGGCTGGTGGTGTAGGCTGCGATACTGAGACGAGAATATTTCAGTTCACGAACGGCTGAGTACTTATACGCTCCAGACTATGTTGGTTTAGGGCTTAAGGCATGCAATCCTAACATGTCCGTGGTGGCAAGTGAGGAAAGGCTACATTCCTTCTGCTACCATATCCCAGCATCGGCTGTTGTTATACCGCGCCTAGCTGACTGTTTTCCACAACACCTGTCGGCCATGTTTTGCTTCACAATGCATCACAGTCCGGCCTGCATGCGGCTGGTTCTGCTGCAACTCACTTCCTCTCTGGCGTACCTTTTGACCGAACGCGGTCGATACGGTACAGTGTGTTCGACGCAAAACGTCTGAAAGCAAACAAGCAGGTAACATTTAGGTCAAGGGAATATTTTGGTCATGCGAGAAGGCACAAAGGATTAACAGAAGTATGGCTCAAATGGTTCAAATGGCTCTGAGGACTATGGAACTTAACATCTGAGATCATGAGTCCCCTAGAACTCAGAACTACTTAAACCTAACTAACCTAAGGACATCACACATATCCATGCCGGAGGCAGGATTAGAACCTGCGACCGTAGCGGCCGCGCGGTTCCAGACTGAAGCGTCTAGAACCGCTCAGCCACACCGGCTGGCAACAGAAGTATGCATCTATCTTTGGGGACCATGTCCACCCTTTCATGCACTTTGTCTTTCTTCGACATGATGACATCTAGCAGTAGGACACACAGCTTGCAGCGCATGTGCGTGGTGGATGAGTTTACCGTACTCCCCGGATTTAAAGCCAGTCATGAATCTGGGGGACCACCTCCAGTGCGCTGTTAGGGTCAAGGATTCTCAAAAGAAAAAGGAACATAGCACAGCTGGGCACGGCACTAAGGTTAGCATGGCCCCGCGTCCATATCGGTGCTTGACTATCTCATTGCACGCCACGCGGTCCGCCTACCTAAAGGAGGTTATTCAGGCTTTTGACAGGTGGTCACATTAATGTGTCTGGACAGTGTAAAGGCCTATTCACATTTGGCGAGGATATATTGCTTATCTGTTCCCAACATTTGACATGTTTTCTGCGAAGCATAACGTCTCAACGTGGTCATAAGAAATAGAGGCTCGGAAAATAGTGAGGAAGGAACCAGATGCATCTTCTTTTGAGGCTTCGTCCGAAGTGACTCAGGGAGGACACAGGAGAGATATGTCACGACTGTAGGTGCGGGGACGTTAACCCATCCTCCCTCTCCCTCCTCCGAATACGAGTCCGCGTCTTAATCACCATACGGCACCTTTCTAGCTGAGCATGTTCGAACATAGGTGGCTGATACATCTCGTGTTCCTGCCTACTTCGTTTTATTTCTGGTCTACACGTAACCGTTACCTCTAAATGAGCGTCAATTTAAATATCATGAAGTGCTCATGAGCTAATGGCAGCCCCGCAGGACGCCGCGTTCAAACGCCGGCCCGACGCTGCCCGTCGGCAAGCGCGCCTCGGCTTCGGCACCACACGCCGACACGTGGCCCACCGTGATTAATGCTCTCTAACGAGCCAGCCACGTGCGACCGCCGGGGGAGAGGAGGAGAGAAGAGAAAGCGGGCGCTGCGCCTCCCCCCGGCCCGCACACGCGCCCCATCCGCTCCCGTGCGCTGCCTGACGTCCGTGCGGGGTAGCTCGCATTTCTCTCTCACCAGCACGGCTCTGAAAGTCAGCACGAAGCGGGCAAAACCACTCCTAAAACGGAAGAAAATATGAGCAGAAATTGTCATTAATACCTGCTCAGGCCCTGTTTTCGATAACTTTTTATGTCGATTGAGTGATTACGCATCAAACGTATACGGAAACGTTACCGATTGATGAAGATACAGCAGTTGAACAACAAAGCGTCACCGAATGAGTGAAAAATGTTAATAAAATCATTTTTAAAGTCGTTTGTTTGGAAGTGTCGTAACGAAATTAATCTCTGATACTCGATGAATTAGATGCATGATTTGAGTTCCCTTGCATAAATGTGCGTTTAAGGGTTTGATACGACCTGTTTCTCCCCGTGAACTAATTGTTTATTGCTGCGTCCTGCAGCATGGTCTCCAGAGTCACAATCGGGCGCAAGGGGACTTGTATGACGTTCGAACACGACTTCTGATACGGATTACAAAAACTGAAAGCTACATGGTATGATCAAGAAGTTTCCTTTTGAGGGCCTTGTTCAGGGTGTATGCAACGTAGCACTTCTCCGATGCGGGTATATAAGCACCAGCATGTAGACAGGGGATTAGTGTGACACTCGTGTCTTTCCGACTTTGCGTGCGGTAAATGTGGAAACACAAACTATGGCACAATTCATAGTGTTATTGGTCCTCTGCTGTTCCTTATCAATATAAACGATTTAGGAGACATCTGAGCAGCCGTCTTATGTAGTTTGCAGATGATGCTGCCGTTTATCGTCTAGTGAAGCCATTAGAAGATCAAAACAAATTGCAAAACGATTTAGAAAAGAAATCTGTACGGTGCGAGAATTGGCAATTGACCCTAAATAATGAAAAGTGTGGGGTCATCCATATGAGTTAAGGAACGCGTTAAACTTCGGTTACACAATAAATCAACCAAATCTAAAGGCAGTAAATTCATTAAATACCTAGGAATTACAATTACGGACAACTTAAATCGCAGAGAACACATAAAAAACGTTGTGGTGAAGGCGAACCAAAGACTACGTTTTATTGCCAAAACACTTTGAAGATGTAACAGATGTACTAAAGAGACAGCGTACACTACGCTTATCCGTCCTCTTTTCGAATATTGCTGCGTGGTGTGGCAACTTTACCAGATAGGATTAACGGAGTACATCGAGAAAGTTCAAAGAAGAGCAGCACATCTTGTATTATGGAAAAATATGGAAGATAGTGTCACTGATGTCACTGACATGATACTGGGTTACGGGTGGACATTATTAAAACAAAGGTGTTTTTTTGTTGCGGCGGAATCTTCTCACGAAATTTCTGTTATCAACATTCTCCTCCAAAAGCAAAAATAATTTGTTGATGCCGAGCTACATAGAGGAAAACAATCATCACAATAAAATATGGGAAATCGGAGCTCGCACGGAAAGGTATAGGTGTTTGTTTTCTACGCACGCTGTTAGAGGTTGGCATAATAGTGAATAATTGTGTCGTTGGTTCGATGAACACTCTGCCAGGCACTTACGTTTGATTTACAGAGAATCCAAAAATGATTCAAATGGCTCTGAGCACTATAGGACTTAACATCTGAGGTCATCAGTCCCCTAGAACATAGAACTACTTAAACCTAACTAACCTATGGTCATCACACACATCCATGCCCGAGGCAGGATTCGAACCTGTGACCGTAGCAGTTGCGCGGTTCCGGGCTGAAGCGCCTAGAACCGCTCGGTCACAACGGCTGTGCAGAGTATCCACGTAGATGTAGATGTAAATGGCGACGCTATTGCCAAACGCTTCCAAACAGGGCCAACGTGCTGTTATTTTATCCCTTGGATGCCGGAGGACGAACATCTGTAGACACTCATCGCACAATGAAGACTTTGTAGCGGGCAGCACGTCTGTCGGAAACCACCGTTGTGAAAAGATGCGACAAAGAGTGCTCCTACTTTATTGGAACACACTTCCCCATATCACTAATGACGTAACGTAGAATTTACGCTAACTCAAGTGGGAGACACTGGAGCACCCGCCCAACTGTCCTCATCTCTCACTACGCGAATTTCACGCCTTCTGTCCCTTAAAAAAGGACATGAAGGGTCAACAATTCCTGCCAGTCTCGGATGTGCAGCAGGCAGTTATGGACTTCCTCAAGCAGTAGGACATGATATCTCCAACCTGGTGTATCGGTGGACTGACTGCGCCTCAATGCTCACGACGATTTTGCATGATTTGGATACCGATATTGGACTGTACTGTCTTGGAACGGAAAATTTCTGATCACCCCTTATAAAATACGGAGCAATGAGAACACATTTGAATGTTATTTTGGCATCCCCGACCAATGCATTCCCTCTAGAAGGAAATGGAATATCATCCAACATTCGAGGATATTTTCTAGAAAAAAAATTCTTACTAAAACGACAAATGAATGCCAATAACGTCACAGTCAGGAACGTCCAGCAGGAACATCCAGCTGGTTCGGCAGCTCAGACGCAATGGAAGTATCTGAGACCTTGTAGCTACCAACAGATCGGACCTTACTGATGACGCCAGTACAGAGATGGGGTTAGTGATCATAGTGTCATCAAAAACACTGTGGTTACAGAAGTAAGTAAATCAGTGAAGAAGGCTAGAACAGTGTATGTGCTGGAAAAAGCAGATGAGCGGTTGTTAGCGTCCCATTTAGACAATGAATTGCAATCATTTAGTTCCACTATGATGGGCAAAGGAGAATTATGGACAAAGTTTGAACATAATGTAAATCCTGCTTATAACAACAAGTATGTGCCTAGTAGGTGGATTAAGGATGGAAAAGACCATGCTACAGCAACAAAATTCGGTAAATGTTGAGGAAGCAAAGGCTGTTGCACAAATGACGACAGGAGAAGGTTAGCACCGATTCGTGCGTCTGTGAAAAAGATCTATGCGCGAAGTGTACAACAATTACCGCCGTCACGCCTTAGCAAATGATCTGGCCGAGACACGGTATAATCCTAGCCCTTGCAAAATGACTAAGCGGGTCTAAGGCTTCCATCCAGTTTTTCGTTGACTTGTCTGGTGCGGCAGTTGAAGGTAACAAAACGAAAGCCAAAGTTTTAAATTCTGCAATTAAGAATCGTGCGAACATGCCGTCGTTTGACCATCGCACAAAGCACCGTATGGACGACACAGTAATACGCAACCGTGGGGTAGAAACAGTACTGAAAGAATTGAAAACAAATTAGTAACCAGGTCCGAATGGAATTCCAGTTCCGCTGGCTGATCTTTTTCTTTTTTTTTTAAAAAAAAAAAAAAAAGAGCCTCAGTGAATGGGTCAGCGATGGACTTCAACGGCTGTCCTGTGACGTCCGCCACGACCAAAAGCAACGAGAAAAAAGAGTAGCGTTTTTAATTAGTAATCAAAACGCCGTCTGTCCCGTGTTCAAAACCCGCCACCGACATAAGAAGTCCCCTCATTCTGTCAACGGCCTTGTCAAAGAGGGCGGAGTAGCGGACAGACGTTCGGAGCACTTTGTCCTTGGGGTGGGAAACTGTCCCTAAAGGCGGATGAATCAGCAGTAATCAACGGCATGAGGATGCAGAAGCCAATGAAAACCACTGTATTAAAGACACATAACGCGTATCCACAGGACATGTGGCCTGAAATTAAAAAAGTATCATGAGGATCTCTCTTTTGGCAAAAGATTCCGAAATAGTCCCGCATTCGGATCTTAGAAAGGAGACTGCCAAGGGGAAGGTGACGATGAGAAAAAGATGGAATAACCAACGAAAGAATAACGTTCTACGAGTCGGGGCGTGGAAAGTCAGAAGCTTGAATGTGGTAGGGAAGCTTCAACACCTGAAAAGGCAAATGCAAAGTCTCAATCTATATACACTAGGGATCAATGAATTGAAATGGAAAGAAGACATGGATATCTGGTCAGATGAATAAAGGGTAATATCAACAGCAGCAGAAAACGGTATAACGGGAATAAGATTCGTTATGAACAGGAATGTAGGGCAGAGAGTGTGTTACTGTGAACAGTTCAGTGATAGGATTGTTCTTATCAGAATCGACAGCAAACCATCACCAATCACGATAGTTCAGGTATTCATGCCGACGTCGCAAGCTAAGATGAAGAGACAGAGAAAGTATGTGAGAATATTGAAAGGGTAATACAGCATGGAAAGGGAGATGAAAATCTAGTAGTCATATGGAACTGGAATGCAGTTGTAGGGGAAGGAGTAGAAGAATAGGTTACAGGGGAATGTGGGTTTGGCGCAAGAAATGAGAGAGGAGAAAGACTAATTGAGTTCTGTAATAAATTTCAGAGCTGTTCTGGGCGCTACAGTCTGGGACCGCGCGACCGCTACGGTCGCAGGTTCGAATCCTGCCTCGGGCATGGATGTGTGTAATGTCCTTAGGTTAGTTAGGTTTTAGTAGTTCTAGGTTCTACGGGACTGATGACCTCAGAAGTTAAGTCCCATAGTGCTCAGAGCCATTTCAACCATAAATTTCAACTCGTAATAGCGAATACTTTGTTCAAGAATCACAAGAGGAGGAGGTATACGGGTGATACGGGAAGATTTATTTTAGATTACATCATGGTCAGACAGAGATTCCGAAATTAGATACTGAACTGTAAGACGTATCCAAGAGCAGATCACAATGTAGTAGTGATGAGGAGTAACCTGAAGTTTAAGAGATTATTCAGGATGAATCAGAATACGAAGAAGTGCGATACTGAAGTACTAAGGAATAACTAGAGGAGCTTGAAGTTCTCTAAGGCTATGATACGTCAGTAAGTAATAGCTCAGTAGGCAGTGCAGTTGACGAGGATGAATGGAATAAATAGGAATCGCAGGGAAGACAAGACGAACTTGCAAAACAGAAATGTGAAGGAATCAAAAAAGAAATGGTTGTCGAAAGGACTGACTCAGCATATAAGAAAGTCAAAATAACCTTTTGTGAAATTAAAAGCAAGGGTGGTAACATTAAAAGTGCCACGGGAATTCCATTGTTAAGCGTAGGTGACAGAACGGGTAGGTGGAAAGAGTACATTGAACGCCTCTATGAGGGGAAGATTTGTCAGATATGATAGACGAAGAAACAGCAGTCGATTTAGAAGAGATAGGGGATTCAGTATTAGAATTTAAAAGAGCTTTGGAGGACTTAAGATCAAATAAGGAAGAAGGGATGCATAACATTCCATCAGAATTTCTAAAATCATTTGACCCCCCCATGAACCATGGACCTTGCCGTTGGTGGGGAGGCTTGCGTGCCTCAGCGATACAGATAGCCGTACCGTAGGTGCAACCACAACGGAGGGGTATCTGTTGAGAGGCCAGACAAACGTGTGGTTCCTGAAGAGGGGCAGCAGCCTTTTCAGTAGTTGCAAGGGCAACAGTCTGGATGATTGGCTGATCTGGCCTTGTAACAATAACCAAAACGGCCTTGCTGTGCTGGTACTGCGAACGGCTGAAAGCAAGGGGAAACTACAGCCGTAATTTTTGCCGAGGGCATGCAGCTTTACTGTATGATTACATGATGATGGCGTCCTCTTGGGTAAAATATTCCGGAGGTAAAATAGTCCCCCATTCGGATCTCCGGGCGGGGACTACTCAAGAGGATGTCGTTATCAGGAGAAAGAAAACTGGCGTTCTACGGATCGGAGCGTGGAATGTCAGATCCCTTAATCGGGCAGGTAGGTTAGAAAATTTAAAAAGGGAAATGGATAGGTTGAAGTTAGATATAGTGGGAATTAGTGAAGTTCGGTGGCAGGAGGAACAAGACTTCTGGTCAGGTGACTACAGGGTTATAAACACAAAATCAAATAGGGGTAATGCAGGAGTAGGTTTAATAATGAATAGGAAAATAGGAATGCGGGTAAGCTACTACAAACAGCATAGTGAACGCATTATTGTGGCCAAGATAGATACGAAGCCCACACCTACTACAGTAGTACAAGTTTATATGCCAACTAGCTCTGCAGATGACGAAGAAATTGAAGAAATGTATGATGAAATAAAAGAAATTATTCAGATTGTGAAGGGAGACGAAAATTTAATAGTCATGGGTGACTGGAATTCGAGTGTAGGAAAAGGGAGAGAAGGGAACATAGTAGGTGAATATGGATTGGGGGACAGAAATGAAAGAGGAAGCCGCCTGGTCGAATTTTGCACAGAGCACAACATAATCATAACTAACTCTTGGTTTAAGAATCATGAAAGAAGGTTGTATACATGGAAGAACCCTGGAGATACTAAAAGGTATCAAATAGATTATATAATGGTAAGACAGAGATTTAGGAACCAGGTTTTAAACTGTAAGACATTTCCAGGGGCAGATGTGGACTCTGACCACAATCTATTGGTTATGACCTGTAGATTAAAACTGAAGAAACTGCAAAAAGGTGGGAATTTAAGGAGATGGGACCTGGATAAACTAAAAGAACCAGAGGTAGTACAGAGATTCAGGGAGAGCATAAGAGAGCAATTGACAGGAATGGGGGAAATAAATACAGTAGAAGAAGAATGGGTAGCTTTGAGGGATGAAGTAGTGAAGGCAGCAGAGGATCAAGTAGGTAAAAAGACGAGGGCTAGTAGAAATCCTTGGGTAACAGAAGAAATATTGAATTTAATTGATGAAAGGAGAAAATATAAAAATGCAGTAAGTGAAACAGGCAAAAAGGAATACAAGCGTCTCAAAAATGAGATCGACAGGAAGTGCAAAATGGCTAAGCAGGCATGGCTAGAGGACAAATGTAAGGATGTAGAGGCCTATCTCACTAGGGGTAAGATAGATACCGCCTACAGGAAAATTAAAGAGACCTTTGGAGATAAGAGAACGACTTGTATGAATATCAAGAGCTCAGATGGAAACCCAGTTCTAAGCAAAGAAGGGAAAGCAGAAAGGTGGAAGGAGTATATAGAGGGTCTATACAAGGGCGATGTACTTGAGGACAATATTATGGAAATGGAAGAGGATGTAGATGAAGATGAAATGGGAGATATGATACTGCGTGAAGAGTTTGACAGAGCACTGAAAGACCTGAGTCGAAACAAGGCCCCCGGAGTAGACAATATTCCATTGGAACTACTGACGGCCGTGGGAGAGCCAGTCCTGACAAAACTCTACCATCTGGTGAGCAAGATGTATGAAACAGGCGAAATACCCTCAGACTTCAAGAAGAATATAATAATTCCAATCCCAAAGAAAGCAGGTGTTGACAGATGTGAAAATTACCGAACTATCAGCTTAATAAGTCACAGCTGCAAAATACTAACACGAATTCTTTACAGACGAATGGAAAAACTAGTAGAAGCCAACCTCGGGGAAGATCAGTTTGGATTCCGTAGAAACACTGGAACACGTGAGGCAATCCTGACCTTACGACTTATCTTAGAAGAAAGATTAAGGAAAGGCAAACCTACGTTTCTAGCATTTGAAGACTTAGAGAAAGCTTTTGACAGTGTTGACTGGAATACTCTCTTTCAAATTGTAAAGGTGGCAGGGGTAAAATACAGGGAGCGAAAGGCTATTTACAATTTGTACAGAAACCAGATGGCAGTTATAAGAGTCGAGGGACATGAAAGGGAAGCAGTGGTTGGGAAGGGAGTAAGACAGGGTTGTAGCCTCTCCCCGATGTTGTTCAATCTGTATATTGAGCAAGCAGTAAAGGAAACAAAAGAAAAATTCGGAGTAGGTATTAAAATTCATGAAGAAGAAATAAAAACTTTGAGGTTCGCCGATGACATTGTAATTCTGTCAGAGACAGCAAAGGACTTGCAAGAGCAGTTGAATGGAATGGACAGTGTCTTGAAAGGAGGATATAAGATGAACATCAACAAAAGCAAATCAAGGATAATGGAATGTAGTCTAATTAAGTCGGGTGATGCTGAGGGAATTAGATTAGGAAATGAGGCACTTAAAGCAGTAAAGGAGTTTTGCTATTTGGGGAGCAAAATAACTGATGATGGTCGAAGTAGAGAGGATATAAAATGTAGGCTGGCAATGGCAAGGAAAGCGTTTCTGAAGAAGAGAAATTTGTTAACATCCAGTATTGATTTAAGTGTCAGGAAGTCATTTCTGAAAGTATTCGTATGGAGTGTAGCCATGTATGGAAGTGAAACATGGACGATAAATAGTTTGGACAAGAAGAGAATAGAAGCTTTCGAAATGTGGTGCTACAGAAGAATGCTGAAGATTAGATGGGTAGATCACATAACTAATGAGGAAGTATTGAATAGGATTGGGGAGAAGAGAAGTTTGTGGCACAACTTGACCAGAAGAAGGGATCGGTTGGTAGGACATGTTCTGAGGCATCAAGGGATCACCAATTTAGTACTGGAGGGCAGCGTGGAGGGTAAAAATCGTAGAGGGAGACCACGAGATGAATACGCTAAGCAGATTCAGAAGGATGTAGGTTGCAGTAGGTACTGGGAGATGAAAAAGCTTGCACAGGATAGAGTAGCATGGAGAGCTGCATCAAACCAGTCTCAGGACTGAAGACCACAACAACAACAATTGACGAAGTGGCAACAAAACGACTATTCACATTGATGTATAAAATGTACGAGTCTGGGAAATACCATCTGACTTTCGGTAAAATACACTCCTGGAAATGGAAAAAAGAACACATTGACACCGGTGTGTCAGACCCATCATACTTGCTCCGGACACTGCGAGAGGGCTGTACAAGCAATGATCACACGCACGGCACAGCGGACACACCAGGAACCGCGGTGTTGGCCGTCGAATGGCGCTAGCTGCGCAGCATTTGTGCACCGCCGCCGTCAGTGTCAGCCAGTTTGCCGTGGCATACGGAGCTCCATCGCAGTCTTTAACACTGGTAGCATGCCGCGACGGCGTGGACGTGAACCGTATGTGCAGTTGATGGACTTTGAGCGAGGGCGTATAGTGGGCATGCGGGAGGCCGGGTGGACGTACCGCCGAATTGCTCAACACGTGGGGCGTGAGGTCTCCACAGTACATCGATGTTGTCGCCAGTGGTCGGCGGAAGGTGCACGTGCCCGTCGACCTGGGACCGGACCGCAGCGACGCACGGATGCACGCCAAGACCGTAGGATCCTACGCAGTGCCGTAGGGGACCGCACCGCCACTTCCCAGCAAATTAGGGACACTGTTGCTCCTGGGGTATCGGCGAGGACCATTCGCAACCGTCTCCATGAAGCTGGGCTACGGTCCCGCACACCGTTAGGCCGTCTTCCGCTCACGCCCCAACATCGTGCAGCCCGCCTCCAGTGGTGTCGCGACAGGCGTGAATGGAGGGACGAATGGAGACGTGTCGTCTTCAGCGATGAGAGTCGCTTCTGCCTTGGTGCCAATGATGGTCGTATGCGTGTTTGGCGCCGTGCAGGTGAGCGCCACAATCAGGACTGCATACGACCGAGGCACACAGGGCCAACACCCGGCATCATGGTGTGGGGAGCGATCTCCTACACTGGCCGTACACCACTGGTGATCGTCGAGGGGACACTGAATAGTGCACGGTACATCCAAACCGTCATCGAACCCATCGTTCTACCATTCCTAGACCGGCAAGGGAACTTGCTGTTCCAACAGGACAATGCACGTCCGCATGTATCCCGTGCCACCCAACGTGCTCTAGAAGGTGTAAGTCAACTACCCTGGCCAGCAAGATCTCCGGATCTGTCCCCCATTGAGCATGTTTGGGACTGGATGAAGCGTCGTCTCACGCGGTCTGCACGTCCAGCACGAACGCTGGTCCAACTGAGGCGCCAGGTGGAAATGGCATGGCAAGCCGTTCCACAGGACTACATCCAGTATCTCTACGATCGTCTCCATGGGAGAATAGCAGCCTGCATTGCTGCGAAAGGTGGATATACACTGTACTAGTGCCGACATTGTGCATGCTCTGTTGCCTGTGTCTATGTGCCTGTGGTTCTGTCAGTGTGATCATGTGATGTATCTGACCCCAGGAATGTGTCAATAAAGTTTCCCCTTCCTGGGACAATGAATTCACGGTGTTCTTATTTCAATTTCCAGGAGTGTATAATCCACACAATTCCGAAGACTGCAAGAGCTGACAAGTGCGAGAATTATCGCACAATCCGCATAACAGCTCAGGCATCCAAGTTTCTGACAAAAATGATATACAGAAGAATGGAAAAGAAAATTCGGGTTGTGTTATCTGACGATCAGTTTGGTTTTAGGAAAGATAAAGGCATCAATGAAGCAATTCCGACATTACAGGACATTAACGGAAGCAAGACTAAAGAAAAGTCAAGACACATTCACAGGATATGCCGACCTGGAAAAAGCCTTCAACAATATAAAATGAGAAAAAGAGGTTTAAAATGTAGGAAGAGACGGGAAATATACAAAATGGAGTAATAAGAGTGGGCGACCAAGAACTAAGTTCTCGGATTGAAAAGAGAGTACGGCAGGGATGCAGTCTGTATCCCCTACTGTTCAATTTGTACATCGAAGAAGCAAAGATCAAAATAAAAGAAGGGTTCAGTAGTAGAATTAAAATTCAATATATAAGGATATCAGTGACACGACTCGCTGATGACATTGCTATCATGAGTGTAAGCGAAGAAGAATTACATGATCTGCTGAATGGAATGAACGATCTGATGAGCATAGAATATGCATTGACAGTAAATCGAAGAAAGACTAAAGTAATGACAAGTAGCAGAAATGAGAATAACGAGAAACTTAACATCAAGATTGATGGCCACGAAGTAGATGAAGTTAATGAATTGTGTTACCTAGGCAGCAAAGTAGCTCATGAGAGACGGAGGAAGGAGGACATCAAAAGCACTGGCAAAAGGGGCATTCCCGGCCAAGAGAAGTCTACTGGTAATTTGAGAAAGAAATATCTGAGAATGTACGTTTGGAGCGCACCGTTGTCTGGTAGTGAAACACGGCTGTAGGAAAACCAGAACAGAAGAGAATCGAAGCATTTGAGATGAAGTGCTACAGACGAACGTTTAAAATAAGGTGGACTGACAAGGAAGGAAATGATGAGGTTCTGCTCAGAATTGGAGAAGAAAGGAATATATGGAAAACGCTGACAAGGAGAAGGGACAGAATGATAGGACATCTTGTAAGTAGGCTGTTTATGTTATCTTTATGTAAGTAGGCTGTTGAGGTTCTTATGTAAGTAGGCTGTTTAGGATTTCTTATTGGTAACGCCACCTCTGTATGAAAATCACTGGCTGTGCTGTGTGCAGTCTGTGGCTGCTTTGCATTGTTGTAATACTCGCCATTGTAGTGTTAGGCAGCTGGCTGTGAACAGCGCGTAGCGTTGCGCAGTTGGAGGTGAGCCGCCAGCAGTGGTGGATGTGTGGAGAGAGATGGCGGAGTTTTGTAATTTTTCATGAACTGGTATATTTATATATGATGATATCAAGGTAAATACATTGTTTGTTCTCTATTAATATCGTTCATTTGCTAACTATCCCTATCAGTAGTTAGTGCCTTCAGTAGTTTGAATCTTTTATTTAGCTGGCAGTAGTGGCGCTCGCTGTATTGCAGTAGCTTGAGCAGCGAAGATTTTGTGAGGTAAGTGATTTGTGAAAGGTATAGTTTAATGTTAGTCAGGGCCATTCTTTTGTAGGGAATTTTGAAAGTCAGATTGCGTTGCGCTAACAAAATATTGTGTGTCAGTTTAAGGTCAGTCCTGTATAAATTGTTCAAAGGGGACGTTTCATATGTCGACCCTTAGCCTAGGATACCTCACTGGAATCTTCTGATTTTTTCTTGTAGTTTGTGTATTTAGTGTAGCTTTTGTTTATTGCTAGCGCGTAATTGTAGAGAGAATTTCCTTTGTAGTTGCAGTCTTTCATTGTTGTATAGTAAAACAGTTGTGGCATGCATGTAGATTTGCACCAAGTATTTCGCAGCTGCGATTGCAATTAACTAGATATTATTTTCAGTGCTATGTTAATGTATTCTCTTATTTTTGATCTTCAAATTGTGTTTTTCTGTGTTGTCGTGTGAAATACTGTGACAATAATGGCGTGTGAAAAACGTAATACTAGGCTCCAAACTAAACTGAGAAATAATAGCGATGACGAGCGTAGCTTATCAGCGCCGCCGAGTAATGAATTTACTAATGTTCAAAGTAGTAATTTGGTAACTGTGCACAGGGAAATGGAGCGGGCGTCAAACAATGGCGTGGACAGTGAAACAATTAGTGAAGAGGGAAGTATTATCGATCGACCGGTCGGCAATAGCTCGCCTCAGGAAGCCGAAATGACACGACACGATCTCGCAAATACTGTCGATTCAGGTTTTGGATCCTCGCCGTTTTCTCGAATAAGTCAAGACACATTTTCTGCTTGTCAAAATGTGAATGTTTCCGGTGTAAATTCACTGCCGAAAAGCACTGAGGAACATGTTTCAGACACCAATGCATCGTTATTACAATTAACACAACAAATGGGACAGACACAGCAAAAGCTTCAAAAGTTAGACACAGTGGAACAAAATCTTAAAAAGTTAGACACAATGGAACAACACCAGAGACAAACACAGCAACAGTTAGACACAGTGGAACAAAATCTCAAAAAGTTAGACACAATGGAACAAAATCTTCAAAAGTTAGACACTACACTTGAACAAACACGTGAAGATTTAACCACTGAGTTACATAACATTGAATCGAAATGTCAAAAAGTCTGTAATGACGTAAAAACACAAATTTGTGAGCATTTTCAACCTATTTTTTCGCGGCATGAAAATGCATTACAGAATCACGAAGCAGCCATAAAAGAACTGCAAACTATTGTTCATGAAAATCATGAGACCTTGCAAACTAAAATGGACTCAGTTGCATCTACCGATTCGGTTACGCAACTTGCAAAAACTCAGGAAAACTTTAAGGACACAGTAGATACTCTGAAACTTGGTTCAGAAAAACACACTGAGGAAATGTGTTCACTATCGGAGAAAGTAGCCGAACTTTCGGATCAGGTCACTAACTTATCTACAAAGGTAGATGATGATCTGAATGACACAAGACCTGTAGCCTTCACTGACACTGAAGAGTGCGAACAAATTAGGAAATTCAAACAAAATCAGAATCAGATTAATACGCAACACCAAAGAGAAATCCGGGAAGTACAAGATCAGCTGACACAGTTAATACAAGAATTACGTATTTCAGAGGATACTCGTGCCCCAACTTGGGAAGAGGGACTTAGAAACACGGAAAAGCCGCAAAATAATAACACAGGGCATTTCGGAAGTTATGAAAGAAATTGGCAATGTGCACCGAATTTTGAGATGGAACGGCCGACACGACCTAACAATGACCGATATGCGACTCGCCGACATGATGATTTTGACTATAAGCTGTTCATTACTACACGTAAATTCAAAACGTTTACGAATTCTGCCAACGACATTCATCCACAAGCGTGGCTCCATCAATTCTCTCATTGTTTCCCTCCCAACTGGTCATTGGAGCACAGGTTAGAATTTATGTGTGGCTACTTAGAGAATGAACCAGCTGTAAGAATGCGATCGGTCATTCACGATTGCCACAGTGAAGGAGAATTTTACCATGCCTTCCTCTCAGCATATTGGTCTCAAGCCACACAAGACCGGGTAAAACATGGTATCATAATGATGAAACATTTCGAACAATCTGAATTTTCCAGTCTTGTGAAATATTTTGAAGACATGTTGCACAAGAATCAATACCTGTCAAACCCATACAGCCCCTCAGAACTCATCCGCATTTGCTTAATCAAACTGCCTAAACATTTACGACATATTATTTTAGCAGGACGTTGCAAAGACGACATTGAAGCTTTTCAGGGACTGTTACAAGAATTAGAAATTGACACTGACAATCGCGGAACGCGAAACCAGGAACACAACAATTACAGGTCACATCCGTCGCAAATCCGCGATGAAAGAAGTAATAACTGGACACGACAAGGCTATTCTCACAACACAAATCGTGACCAAAATAGACACCACCCGTATGACAACCGCTGGCAGAGTAGTAATAATTACAGGGAAAGATCACCTCGCCGCAGTAATGACTATCACAGAGACAATCAGAGAAACAGACAATATGGGAACCAAAATAATTATTATCAAGGGAGACAGAATAACTTCAGACGCAACGGTCCACCACGCAATTACGATTCCGGGAGAAATTCTCCACCACATGACCGACAAACAAGAAACTATGTCAACTACCGACATAACGACAGACCTGAATTCCATCAGAACTGGCGAGCTTTAAACAGAGCTGGGCCCTCTGGGCAAGGCGAATTTGTGGAAGTTAGGCCTCCTAATCCCAGTAACGGCGCGCGCCAACAAAGAAACAGACAATGACTCACACCGCAGGCAGCCGCGTGCGCCCGCTGGCTCAGGGAAAAATAACATTGACGCTAACCTTGAGCAAAATTCCAGTATTCTTTACCGACGTATACCGCCTGACAATTGCATTCAAGTTGAAACTCTGCGTACTAGGAAGAGTGAAGGTTTACACCACACTTCACATGTAAATCCGTTTATTGAAAGATAATCTGCTTTTTAACTTTGTCATTGCCATAAAACTTTTCGCTTCACATTACTAATATGCTTTGTCAGATTTAGAATCTGTTAACATGTAACAATGTTTGAAGTGAAATATCCAGTCAAGAACCAAGAGAACTTATTTAAACAGAAATGACGAATGCATTGTTATAGTGAACAGACGTCACAGTGTTATTGTCTGTGTACATTCTTGCTTGTTTGTTGCACGATTACGTAACGACTATAAGGCTCACATACTTAGAACATTTACCAGTACTGCTAATGAGATTTTAATGCACCATTTTGGTTTATTTGAAAATACATTCTGAATTTAAAGTGCTTTCTGAGAGATACCAGATGACACAGAGGTTAGTTTATGTGACAGCTACACGATTTTTATCACGACGCTACTAATGAGTGACAATTTACAATGTTGCTTTTGCGGTGTATCTGTTTTATGTCTGCACAGTTTTCTGAATTCTTCTGGAAAGAAAAACATGTTTTAGTAGTAACTTTTGTGGTATAGCAACAATGAGACAGCCTTTTTCGTGGCACAACATTACGTTACAGTACAGTACTTTCTTCATCACGGCAATAAGCGTAATAACTAAGACATTTATACGCAAAGCATTTCACTTTTGTGTATTATGAGGTAAGTACATTGACTTCTGCAGAACTTAGCTTTCGGAGGACGATAACTACGACACTTCCACAGATTATGTTGCAACAAGACGCACATTTAGCGCTACAGTACACGTATTTGAGTGATTAATTTTGTACTTAAAACATTTATTTTTAAAGATTTTTGAATTACAAAGAAAGTTTTCCGTGATATATTTCATTCCATTGCTGTAATCTGTAACACCTGAGGGTATAATTACATAAATCCTCAGGGGGGTACACGCATACTTTGTGTACCATGTGTGTGGCAACCACAAGGAACCCTAGCTAATATGGTATTTGCTTATACAACTTTACACATCGGTACCATATTTCTCTAACACACAAATTACACAGCTATCTGATCATTTAACTGAGAGAGACAAACATTTATTTTACTATATCAGTGACAGATGTTTACGCAATTACAGTTGGATAACTTCACACTTATGAAACTGTATTTTGTCTGTACTTTGTGAAATGTCCATATTTTTTCGGATTCATTGTGATACTATGAGAGCTTTGAGATATTTGGTATGGGATCATGATTTTAAAGTACGTTTGAGGTAGATGACACTATTGAAATGAGCAGAGAATTTTTTTTACGTTTTGAAATTATTGGAGGAAGTTACGACGATTTTAAGATTTGACTGAAGTGTTATGATGTTATTATTACGACGACGATGTGTACTATGCTGTTGAGGTATGTTTATGATAAATAAGCTGATGCTATATGAGGAATCTGATTATGCTATGTAGCTATTATGATGAAATATTGAAGACGTGTTGATGAATATGAATATGTATATGTGTAATAAGGTAAGGAATAAGGAGTAGGGGTTAGGGACTCTGATTTATGAAAAGGTTGTTGGAAACCAAGAATCGTACTTTAAGAGTTATGAAATGTGTGTGTATATGCATGAATGTATCACAATGCCACTGAAAATTTTTTTGGACACTGTTATATCAATAGCATTTTGTTTCTACAGATTTGTAACGCAAATTCTTGACCTGTGAAATATCTTTATATGCGACTGTCTCTGTAGCGGAAACTGCTGTCGTAAATATTTCCGTAAGAAAGTTAACGGACCACCTACACATAATGCGTCGTGGGCACCCAGCTGTGTCAGACGCCTGGAGAAAAAGTCATTAGCGCGTGCCTTTCAGAGCACAGGAAGAAAAAAAAAAAGAAAGGGAAGGCCATTATCCTGGCCATTGTCATTCCTTTAGAGAAAGCATCGCAAAAAACGACACGGTCGAACTTGAAAACATATGATTACACTAGCTCTTAATTTACGATATTTACTGAAATGCCTAATAAAATGACAAGAAATATTTTTACATCTGCACACCTGATTATGACAAGCGTCTTTCTATGAGAGTTGAGAGAATTTCTACTAACTTACGAAATGTCACATGACTACTGAATGATATTTTTATGCTTTGCTTTTCGTAGTTGCTTATTTCATTTGACATCTGTTTTCCAGCTGTGTTGCAGCATTGCTTTTATAAAATAAAATGCATTTGCTAATGTGAACACTTTCTGTCAACAGATCTATTAAATAATTATTTTATGATCCACATTCTTTAAAAAAGGAGCACTTGGAAAGGAAAGAACAATAAGAAGGAACTAGTAACTGCATTCATAATTTTCTTTTCAAGTAATTGGTAACTTTTTGGTAGAATAACTTCTTGTGGTGCACCACTTTAATTACACAGACATTAAGATGTGAATATACATTTCCCTTATCTGCATTGTTGTTTTTACTGTAATATTTTTTCTTCTTGAGCTATGTCATGTTTAGATATAAGCTGCTGTTTGCCAGGCATAGTGCTACTGAACTTTAATTTGTGTTACTCTGCTAAGCCAATTTTACTACTCATTGATTTTTCATGTCGCTGCACATTGGCTCATATTAGTTGTAATTTTGCATTTTATCTGTTAATTTAGATTTACGGTAGCTTGCTTTGCAATTTTCCAATTTTTTGGTAATTGCTGTTTATATTAATTGTTATGTGATGCTGCATTGCCTCGTCCCTTAGTTTAGCATCTGAGCTCAGTAGATTTAAGTTAGCTTAAGAGGGGGTAGACTATATAAGAAACTGACTATGGAGAATAGGTAAAGAAATGCATTGAGAAAACAGGTATAGGTAGGATTTTCTTGGAAATAAATGTTGAGGTAAGAAATGTGTGAACATATAAATACAGAAAGCATGCTTGGATAGGATTTTTTTGGTGGAAACAAAGGATGAAATAAGAGGAAAGATATATGAAGTTTTGGGTTGGACTGCAGTACCAAATGTTACACTGAAAACGAACCCTGTCCTTTCCTATTGGTGTTATCCCACTATGTGTTTGTGTACCCTTGAGTATTTGTTTTCTTCCTGTCTCTGTGTACTGTTTCATAGAATTTTTTTTTTCTCTTCTAATACTAAGCTATATTCACTATGAGGAGGAATACTGTTATCCTCAAATATAAGTTGCATTAATAATATGTTATTTTCTTTGTAAAGTTGTTTACAATTCTGTTCTGTTTCAATGTTCATGTGTGAAATTAATGTTTCGAAAACTATTCTCATTATTTTATGTATGTACTTATGTCACTATTTTTGTAACACTGATGTATATGTTTATTTCTATTCTTTTGTAAAGCCCCTATTACTACAAATGTTATCTGTATTATTATGTTTTTAATGATGTATTTTGTACCTTTGTAATTGTATTCTTATGTTATAAAATTGTAATTGTCACCAGTTCATGACATTATTAACTTGTTAGTTACATTTCACTGCACACGTTTCTGTTGGTCATAGTATGTGGACAATATATGAGAAGTAGGGACTGTTAGTGTTTGCACGTGTGTTAATAATTCAGCAAGGGACTGGATAACAGCATTGCTGGTTCTAAGGACAATTCCAAAAACTTTGTGAGTGCACAAGTGGTGGTTTATGGACTTGCTATATTCTCCGCAAGACTCTTTGATGGTGAATGTGCACCTGCACAGTCACAACAGATGGCTGTTGGTTATCTCTGCAAGGACTACAGTGGGTCTACATCTTTGATGATCCATCAATACCATTATTTCTACAAGGACTGCAGTGGGTCTGCACCTCTGGTGGCCCACCAATACCGTAATCTCTACCAGGACTACAGTGGGTCTGCTCTGTGATGACCTACCTACCAATATTCTTCCAAACTACGACTGACTCTGCTGTGGGTTTGCTCTATTGTGGCCCATTACCTGTCAGCATGTCAAGAGTCTGCACTGTCTTTCCATTGGAAGGACAACACTACTTCTTCAAGACAGCATGGAAATCCACTACTTCTATGTGCATTTTCTTTTACTGTTCAGAGTTTGAAAAAAAAAGGAAAAACACTGTAATTTTACTGTGATGAATCAGGACTGTCTTTATAGACTGTGAGAAAATTTTAGCTTTTGACCAACATTGTATAAATAAGTGTGTGCATTTGATATCTTTGTTATTGTAATTATGAAAAATTTTTTCAAATCGTTATTGGCCACTGCCCAAAAAAAATTTGTAAAATTTTTGTGGGGAGCATGGGGGCTATGTAAGTAGGCTGTTTATGTTATCTTTATGTAAGTAGGCTGTTGAGGTTCTTATGTAAGTAGGCTGTTTAGGATTTCTTATTGGTAACGCCACCTCTGTATGAAAATCACTGGCTGTGCTGTGTGCAGTCTGTGGCTGCTTTGCATTGTTGTAATACTCGCCATTGTAGTGTTAGGCAGCTGGCTGTGAACAGCGCGTAGCGTTGCGCAGTTGGAGGTGAGCCGCCAGCAGTGGTGGATGTGTGGAGAGAGATGGCGGAGTTTTGTAATTTTTCATGAACTGGTATATTTATATATGATGATATCAAGGTAAATACATTGTTTGTTCTCTATTAATATCTTTCATTTGCTAACTATCCCTATCAGTAGTTAGTGCCTTCAGTAGTTTGAATCTTTTATTTAGCTGGCAGTAGTGGCGCTCGCTGTATTGCAGTAGCTTGAGCAGCGAAGATTTTGTGAGGTAAGTGATTTGTGAAAGGTATAGTTTAATGTTAGTCAGGGCCATTCTTTTGTAGGGAATTTTGAAAGTCAGATTGCGTTGCGCTAACAAAATATTGTGTGTCAGTTTAAGGTCAGTCGTGTATAAATTGTTCAAAGGGGACGTTTCAATCTGCTAAGAGATCAGGGAATGACTTTCGTGATATTAGAGGGAGCTGCATAAGGCTGAAACTGTAGAGGAAGACATACACTGGAATACATCCAGTGTATAATTGAGGACGTACGTTGCTAGTGCTGCTCTGAGATGAAGAAGTCGACGCAGAGGAGGAATTCGTGGCGGGCCGCATCAAACCAGTCAGAAGACTGATGACACACACAGAAAAAACTCTAGGGCATTGGTCCTTTACTTAATTTGCATATATGCGGAGCCTCTCGACCAAAGCAAAGTGCCAAGCGACTGGAAAAAAAGTGCAAGTGATTCCTACATACCTTATATAAGAATGACTAAAGAACGGATTCGAAAAATTGCAGACCAATGTCCTTAACACCGGTTTGATGCAGAATTCTAGAACATATTGTGAGATCGAATACAGTTACAGTCCGTATAGCCACGAATCACCACTGTTTTAGAACCCAGCGGTCGTCTGAAAATCAGCTTGCCCTTTTCTCGCATGGTATACTGCGAACTGTGGATGAAGGTCAACTGGCAGATTCCATATTTCTAGATTTCCGAAAAGTATTTGACGCGGTATCTCACTGCAGATTGTTAACGAAGAAATGAGCATACTGAATTGCTTCCGAAATACACTCCTGGAAACGGAAAAAAGAACACATTGACACCGGTGTGTCAGACCCACCATACTTGCTCCGGACACTGCGAGAGGGCTGTACAAGCAATGATCACACGCACGGCACAGCGGACACATCAGGAACCGCGGTGTTGGCCATCGAATGGCGCTAGCTGCGCAGCATTTGTGCACCGCCGCCGTCAGTGTCAGCCAGTTTTCCGTGGCATACGGAGCTCCATCGCAGTCTTTAACACTGGTAGCATGCCGCGACAGCGTGGACGTGAACCGTATGTGCAGTTGACGGACTTTGAGCGAGGGCGTATAGTGGGCATGCGGGAGGCCGGGTGGACGTACCGCCGAATTGCTCAACACGTGGGGCGTGAGGTCTCCACAGTACATCGATGTTGTCGCCAGTGGTCGGCGGAAGGTGCACGTGCCCGTCGACCTGGGACCGGACCGCAGCGACGCACGGATGCACGCCAAGACCGTAGGATCCTACGCAGTGCCGTAGGGGACCGCACCGCCACTTCCCAGCAAATTAGGGACACTGTTGCTCCTGGGGTATCGGCGAGGACCATTCGCAACCGTCTCCATGAAGCTGGGCTACGGTCCCGCACACCGTTAGGCCGTCTTCCGCTCACGCCCCAACATCGTGCAGCCCGCCTCCAGTGGTGTCGCGACAGGTGTGAATGGAGGGACGAATGGAGACGTGTCGTCTTCAGCGATGAGAGTCGCTTCTGCCTTGGTGCCAATGATGGTCGTATGCGTGTTTGGCGCCGTGCAGGTGAGCGCCACAATCAGGACTGCATACGACCGAGGCACACAGGGCCAACACCCGGCATCATGGTGTGGGGAGCGATCTCCTACACTGGCCGTACACCACTGGTGATCGTCGAGGGGACACTGAATAGTGCACGGTACATCCAAACCGTCATCGAACCCATCGTTCTACCATTCCTAGACCGGCAAGGGAACTTGCTGTTCCAACAGGACAATGCACGTCCGCATGTATCCCGTGCCACCCAACGTGCTCTAGAAGGTGTAAGTCAACTACCCTGGCCAGCAAGATCTCCGGATCTGTCCCCCATTGAGCATGTTTGGGACTGGATGAAGCGTCGTCTCACGCGGTCTGCACGTCCAGCACGAACGCTGGTCCAACTGAGGCGCCAGGTGGAAATGGCATGGCAAGCCGTTCCACAGGACTACATCCAGCATCTCTACGATCGTCTCCATGGGAGAATAGCAGCCTGCATTGCTGCGAAAGGTGGATATACACTGTACTAGTGCCGACATTGTGCATGCTCTGTTGCCTGTGTCTATGTGCCTGTGGTTCTGTCAGTGTGATCATGTGATGTAACTGACCCCAGGAATGTGTCAATAAAGTTTCCCCTTCCTGGGACAATGAATTCACGGTGTTCTTATTTCAGTTTCCAGGAGTGTATTTGTTTGGTCTGTAGACTTGTTAAGTAAGAGAACCGAGCTTGGTGTCCTAGTCGGCGAACGTTCATCAGAAAAAATGGAATCGTCAGGAGTGTAACAGGGACGTGTGATAGGATTGCTTTTATTTTCTGTATACGTAAATGATCTGACGGACAGGGCGGAGAGCAATATGCGGTTGTTTTGCCGATGACGCTGTGGCGTACGAAAAGGTGCCAAAGATGAGTGTCCTTATGATAATGCAAGATAATTTATACAAAATTTATAAATGGCGTGATGCATGGCCGATAGTTCTATATGAAGAAAAATCTAAGTTAATTTAATGCGAACGAGTAGGAAGAACAAAATCGTAATGTTCGGATGCAGCATTAGTAGTGTCCTTCTTGACACAGTCACGTTGTTTAAATATCGGTGTAACGCTGCAAAGCGATATGAAATGGAACGAGCATGTAAGAACTGTTGTAGAAGCGAATGGTCGACTTACTTGAATTGGGAAAATTTTAGGAATATGTGGTTCGTCTGCATAGGAGACCCTATACAGGAAACTAGTGCATCCTATTCTTGAGTACCGCACGCGTGTTTGGGATCCGTACCAGGATAGACAAAAACAAGACTTAGATGCAATTCAGAGGTGGGCTGCTAGATTTGCTGCCGGTAGTTTCGGCAAATGATTCAGCAACTCAAATAGGAATCCTTGGAGGGAAGTTGACGTTCTTTTCGAGGGACACAACTGACAAAATCAGAGAATCGCCATTTGAAGCTAAATGCAGAAAGATCGCACTGACAACAACATGGATTTCACGTAGAGACGACAAGGATAAGATAGGAGAAATTAGAGTTCGTGCTGAGGCGTATAGATAGTCGGTTTTCGCTCGCTCTAGCTGCGAGTTAAACAGAAAAGGATTTATTTATATTGCGAAGGTTTTTTCGGACTAGATTTAATTTTTTCTATTTTTTGTATTTTTATAATCGTTACAATTACCTGTGTGTATTTCTATTTTTATTTCATAGAAACAACATTAAATATTACGTAACTTGCCGTGATACATGTCGTTTTACAATCAATATCCATTAGCGGTGGCAGCAAGAATAAATCAGTCCCAACGAACGTCAGTATTAATCCGAATCGTCGCCTGATATGTTCGGCAAAGTCACGTAACATGATGGGTCAAAGCACTGTTACGTCTAGCAAAGATGACGAGTGTGACATCGAAACGTCGCATTGTCTGACAAAGTCAAAGGGCTCGAAACCCGAGAACTTCGCGTCATTTCAACTCATAGGGAAAGAAAGAGAGATAGTATATAGCACGCTGACAGCTTGAACATCTTGCATCATACTGATAACGAATCAATAAATATACTGTCAAATTAATTTTGGACTATCCTCATGGCTTCCCTAGAATTTTTTTTTCGGAAAGAAATACATACCTGTTCTGGTCACAGGAAATTGCTTCGTAGAGCCACCTGCATAATGGACCTGTACTCTCAGTGCAGTTGACGGGATCACACTGTGCCTCCTCTTGTGATCGTGGCATTGCGGCTTCTGCACCCAGCTGAGTCTGTCAATGTTCCACAGTGAGTGCTTTCAAGCTAAGACCGTGGCACATCGTCATTTTATCATTTTACAACAAGAAGTGTTGTCAGGACTGTAACAGTGAACGCAACAGCGACGTCAACGGAACATTCAGCTATCGCGAGACACGAAACGTAGAATATCTGCCTCGTTGTTTTCGTCGTTGTTCAACACCACACCAGCTGATGACCGCTGTCTACAAATTATGGCTCGTAGGCAGCACGAGGAGAAAGCAACACAACTGCTCGCTGCCTTTTTGGATGCCACAGGGAGGACTGTACCGACCCAGACAACACGTAACAGTCCCTACACGATCAATTTAAGCATCCATTATGAATAACGGTACAGACTCCCAAGCACCGCCGTGAGGCAAGAAGGTAGAAAATGGAACACCCAGAATGTAACCTCAGTCAAAGCCTGCGGTTTCTCTCCGCCGATGACTAAAGGATTTCTTTGATGCATGATGAACGTCGTCGAAGAATATGGAGCGGTATGATGCTGCACGAATGTCAGCTGCCCTCTCATTGCCTACATCATGATACCTTCCTGCGGTATCTGTTGATCTGATCCTTGAGGGCATGCTTGCGACAAGTTGAACTGGCAGTACGCCGTAGCACGAACCGTTCTGGACGATTCGACACCACACGGGGTAGAGGGGATGGGGCAGTCGTCAAACGGTGAGAAGGTTTGGGTAGCAACATGTCGACCATCTTGTTGGCAGCATGCTAAGTAGGATCCAAGCATATTAGCTGGGGGTGTTGTAACGCAGTACTAAATGTTACCCAATAGCAAAGATGTTAACCTTTGGTCATTGTTTTGTATTTGTTTCACAGAGAGATCTGTTTTTAGTTCTATAAGGCTCATTCGTTCATTCTCTAGTCTCCTAGAATCTAAGCTTTTAGCGTACTTTCATTAATTTCTTTAATATTCTGATATATGACCAAATTAATATAAAAAGCAACTGGCTGCTAAACCTGAATAAATACATGGAATGACAGAACATCTCTCTCTCTCTCGCTCGCTCGCCCTCCCCCCCCCCCCCCTTTCCACTCTCTCTCTCTCTCTCTCTCTCTCTCTCTCTTTCACACACACACACACACACACACACACACACACACACAATCCCATACTCATCCTAGGTCTACTCCACAGAGAAGATGTGAACGTCTACAACAGAATTTGCTGTCACCAACTGTAGATCCTTATTTACTAGTGCGTGTGCTTCATGGCACTTCCTAACTACTAATCCATCTCAAAGTAATCTTAAACGATACATTTGTTTACTAAATAACTTATGAAAAAGTGTCATTACTATTCCCCTTTGGGTTTGCTCTAAACCTTGATCTCCCATATACCTTGTTTAACTCCGATCTAACAGATCATCGCAAACAGGAAACAAATGCGCAGGTGGCCCGCGAACATGACGTAAACTTGAGGACACATGGTGCTGCTGAAAAGGTCGCTCGAATAACTGATCACTTGCTGTTCAAAAATTACTATTCTTTTCCCGATTGGCTTCTTCCCCATATAGGCGGATCATTCGACGTGCAAACAACAAATCGTGCAAAACTGTAGAGGCGGGGTGGGACAAAATCAAGTGCTACGAAATAAAGTTATCAAATCACAGGATGTCACACGATTTTTATTCATTTAAGTTTAGCGGTAATCAATAAACGTAAGTAAGAGCCTGATTATGTCAGTTCATTAAATCAAATACCGCGGAAGCTAACTGTGTTCGGAGCACAGCAACAAGCCACATTCTAATGATTCACGGCATTGCAAGATGTTTAAAAGTTCGCGCGACCATTCACTAAGGCACTGTTCAACAAGACTGTGGTGTCAGCGCCAGACACCACACTTGCTAGGTGGTAGCCTTTAAATCGGCAGCGGTCCGTTAGTATACGTCGGACCCGCGTGTCGCCACTATCAGTGATTGCAGACCGAGCGCCGCCACACGGCAGATCTAGAGAGACTTCCTAGCACTCGTCCCAGTTGTACAGTCGACTTTGCTAGCGATGGTTCACTGACAAATTACGCTCTCATTTGCCGAGACGATAGTTAGCATAGCCTTCAGCTACGTCATTTGCTACGACCTAGCAAGGCACCATTATCATTTGCTATTTATCTTGTGATGCATGTACCGTCAGACGGATGTTCACCAATTATGAATTAAAGTTAAGTATTCCAGTAGTTACTTACGTTCTTTGCTACTATAAATTCCCTTACCTGTTCCAGACCTCACGCCAGCCTGCGTGAGCTTAACGCGTGCCCTTTCGGCTACCTCCTAGTGGCTTGGCTGTCTTGCCAAGTCACAACAAAGACAAACGATTTTTGATATAAGGCTTCTAGTGACTTGTTACATACAAACGTATTCTGAGACACCGATAACTGGGAAGAATAATTATCGGCATCGTATTCTACTTGACTGTCCTGACGGGTGTTGCCTCGCTCGTACCTGGTAGAAGAACGATAGTGAGTTACAAAACAGTTTGGCGCTTGGTCTTTCAGTGTGCGCTTCTGATTGGTCCATCGTCTTCCACCTATAACAGCTAAGCTGAAATGTTCTTCTCTCTTACATTTTTACTTTAGCTAATGACTTAATGAAACTGTTATTAACGTTGTTCTTCTCTTTTACATTTTTACTTTAGTTAGTTACCTTATGAAATGATTACTAACCTTCTTCAGTGCAACTATTGTTGACGGTATGGCTGTAGGTGCTTACCAGTGCTCAAATAATAAATATCAACTAACAACATTTTACTACTTCGCGCCGCATTCACTGTGTGATTTTCAGCTGTCTATAGGGTACTCCAGCATGATACAGTCACCGATAGCAGGCGCATTTCCAAACTCTTAAATCGTCTGCCGCATAACTCAGTACACCGAACTCTTCAAAAAATGGTTCAAATGGCTCGGAGCACTATGGGACTTAGCATCTGTGGTCATCAGTCCCCTAGAACTTAGAACTACTTAAATCTAACTAACCTAAGGACATCACACACATCCATGCCCGAGGCAGGATTCGAACCTGCGACCGTAGCAGTCACGCGGTTCCGGACTGAGCGCCTAGAACCGCTAGACCACCGCGGCCGGCGCACCGAACTCTCTCCCTACCTTGCTGCAACTGAATGTCCTTGTCTGACTGATAGCAAGTAGAAGTAAAATACAAATGTAATGTGGGCGAAAAAAGTAGCAGAAATGACACATGGTCAGTAGTTCCTCTGAAGACGAAACGTGTCCGTGACGCTGTCTGTTAAGAAATACATGGAATAACACTTTTTCTGTTAACTTCCCTAAAGTCTGAAGTTAAAATCAATTCTAAAGCCAAGATCACACAAAATGGTTTGTGCAAGACAACCGGTTTCAATAGTCTTAGCCCTCATTTTCAGGTCTTAAACATTTTTTCTTTTCTTTTTTTTGTTTTTTGGTTTTTTGTTTTTTTTGTTTTGTTTTTGTAAAACATGTGGATTTGAACAGTTCAGTAAGTGTCCGGCATATGTAAACAAATGTGCTGTGGTGTACCGTATCTTTATCAGGTAACAAGCATCTGTGAGCAATATGTATTGGTCGTGCCCTTCTGAACAAGGTGCTGTGTGTGTGTTTTTTTAAATATTTTAACGATTACAAACAATTATAATGTGCTGAGTTTTATCCAGTTGACATCTTGCGCATGAGGTCAGTGTAAAATGAACATGTTTTACTACGAAAAAAGTTTCAGATCTGAAGACGACAGCTCAGTGTGTTGAAACCGGTTCTTTTGCATAAAAAATATTTTGTGCGTTCTATCTTTTGTATGATTTTTAAGAACTAAAACAGACTGGCCTTCATTACTCTCATAATGAGAATGAAGGATAATAAGACATTTTATTCTGTTTTATACAACCGAAAAGAAGTTCCTCATATTCCAGTTTAGATGTCGTATCAATGTAGTGTTTCTGCTAATACACTGAGTGAAATGAAAGTCTTACACCATGAAACACCAATTCAATATTTGTCGAACTTTAGGAGGATATTAATCACATAAAGAATATAAGTATCATTCTAGTCAGAACTGACAGCATCAGTAGGGTGCAACCTCCGTGAGCAGGAATATGCCCTTGTGTTCGATGTGGCAAAACAAAACATGTTCTACATTTCATCATGTGGAATTTCTTTTATATACTAAAACCACTTGTGTTCATGAAGATTACTGACAGGACGCTTGTATGAAAATATGTTTCTCCTCATCACATCGTAGGCATGACCTGTGGGTGACCAATCAGGGGAATGGGCAAACTAGTCAAGGATCCATGCATTTTTCAAGGTGTTTGTGGTGTGAACTGCATGTGTGGGTTCTTGTATTATCGTTCTGGGACATGCCATTTAGTACTCGGGTCAGGAAAGGCATGGCAACAGAGTTTCCCATTCTTACTACCCTCTGACGAGCATTCGACTTCTATTACGAGATCAATCTCCCCGCTCCATGATCCCAAGAAATGGAGAGGTGTAAGGAGGTATAAGTATCTAGAATCCCTGCTTACTGTGACTTTTCACCGGGTCATCGACGGACACGTTGATGTTGATCTCACCGCCACAAACATACGTGAAACTCATCGTTAAACACCACAGAATTTTACTCCATACTTCAGCTGACTCTTGCACTGCGCCATTCAATTCTCTATTGTTAATGGCATGAGGCACGTGAACACCGCCTGGCAATTTGATATCTCAACCCAGCTTCCAGTAATTTGTTGCTACCGGTTCTGGTGACAATTCCGTACACTATCCCCGGATTTTAGTGGATGCCGTCCGTCCATTCGTCAGCGCATACGATATTCTCGGGGCGTAGCGCCTGTCGATATGATGCTCTAATGTCCATCTTGCCAATGATTCGATCTTTCATAAAAATTAAGTTTTGATCTACGTGTCCGACAAGCAAGGAAATAATGGGGTATTAGTTAAGTTACTTTTGATGACGATGTTTGTGGCGTAACACTTCCTCCTTCCGTCAGTGTAATTCTAGAGTGAAAATTTATTGAACTCAATGACGCGCTCTCTTTTTCGGAATTATCATTGTAGGTCAGAGCATGTAGAGGATATCGCGTGTGTGTATCTGAAGTGATAAAACCATTATTATTTGACACTCCCTAGCAACACTCTTTTTATCAGAACCAGTGATAATACCCCTTTCTGGTTCCACTCATTACATCTGTTATCGAGGACCTTTCTACTGCGAGAAGAACTGTGTTACGGCAGCCAGTTACTGGCACTGGTGAAGTCAGCGGCTTTGGGGGTGTAGGCAACCCGCTCGTCACTGCCGGTGGCGGCGTTGCTGCACGACTAGGCGCTCACTCACCCTCAGATTCAAGACGGTTTCGCCTTTATGCGAAGTCTGATTAGTGGCTAACGCCACTCACAAATAATTCCCTAATTATTGAACAAAGTAGTTAAGTTATTGAGTGTAGCGCTCATTGGAATAAGCATTATAACACCGGACTCTCGAGTGAACTTAGCCTACTTAATTATGCTTACACATGAGATATCACTGCAGATTCTAGCTTTCTGATCAACATTTAAAAAAAAAAACAGGAGTAGATAAACGAAACAGGATATGGAAGTAACACAATAATAATTTACGGCCAACCTTCAGAACATTTGCTTCAGTTTCGTATGCGAGACAGAAATAAGTTAACTCGTTAAATTTACGCACAGAGCAATACAGAAGGGTCCAAAAAAGGTATCCGCTGTTTAAAACTCCATAACTGGCAAGCTAATTGACGGAGTGGTCTCATCTTTGACAGTGTAATAGTTTGTAGTTCCGGCAATCGCCACACAAGCGTTGTATTGCGTTATTTTCTTTTGTCAGATGACAGTCGCCCGATAGTCAGCGATTTGTTCTTAGTTGCACCTAGATGAAGAGTTTGCAGAGATGATTGTGTGGTCTGATGAGGCACAGTTCAAACTCAATGGTACAGTAAATCACCACCATTGCACACAAAGTCATGTATTTGCCAGGAGTAAATGTGTGGTGTGGGTTGTCTTACCGGGGCTTGATTGGGCCATTCTTTGACGGCACAGTTACCGGTGAGGTGTACCTTCAGAAGCTTCAGACATCCATTTTACCTTCCATCCGAGACTTATATGGAGACGGAAGAGTTTACTTTCAACAAGATGGTGCCCCAGCCCACTACCAAAATCGTGTTAGGGCGTATCTCGACGAAAATCTACCAGGAAGATGGATAGGCCGTGGAGGTGCTGTGGAGTATCCACCACCTTCCCCAGACCTAACTCCTCTGGACTTTTACCTGTGGGGAATACTAAAGGACGTCGTTTGTCGACAAAAGCCACGCACATTGGATGAACTTCGAAAATCCATCGTACATTCATGTGCAAATATCCAACTGAACATGTTGCAGTCAGTAGTTCGTGCTGCAGTTCGGTGTCATCGTTTGTGTGTGGATGTTAATGGTGACCATTTCGAACACCTACAGTGATATCTTTAAGTTGGACTTTAAGCTACACTTTCACCAAAAATGAGACAACTCCGTTAATTAGTTTGCAAGTTATGGGCTTTTAAACAGTGGATAAATTTGTTTGGAGCCCTCTGTAGATTCCAATCGGGTTTTAACGTGATAAATATGGCTGTCACTGCGTTCGCCAACTTTTTTGAATACATCCAGCGTTAAATTCACTTTTGGATCTTTTGATTAATGATCGTGATGGGGTCATCTGATATCAACGTATGACGCCAAACTTTGTTCATACATTATTTTAGTAACGATCTCCTAAGAAATGATCTGCCGTCTTTTCCGCGTGACAGGGCTATTCTACATGCAGAACTTTCCACTAACTACAGCACCAGTAATAAAGTACGTCACTAATATTACAGCAGTATTCACTTAAATCAGTGAAAAATCTACTGCTTCTCAGAAGCCAAGAAAGCACTAAGATCGGAGCCAGGTATCCTGATGTCGCGAGGTATCTCACTAGAGTGTTTCAGCACCCACGTCTAGGAAGGAAATGGAAGTTAAGGAGTAACGGCTCCAGAGAGAAGGTCATTAGAGACGAATCGCTTTTGGAGAGAGGTCTAGGAAAGTAAAGAAGATTTATTACGTCAATAGACGAGTGAATGCTAGTTTCGTGTACGTATCCTAGAAGTGAAGATGAACGCAATGAAAAGCAGCACAAACCACAACAACGATTTACTAACTATCAGAATAAAAATCACAGGTCTTAGGAAGTGAGGTTATGCTAATGTCTTGGCAGTAAAATTATGCAAATGGTGGAAGCAAGGCTTTACTGAAAATAAAGGAATCGAATTTCGAAAACTTTGCACATGAAAGTGAAACCTGCATGTAGAACACCATATACAGGGTGTATGTTATAAAGTGAGACAACTAAGTTTATCGAAAACGACGTATCTTACTAAAAGAATGTTCTAGGTGAAAAGTTAGAAAAATGGATATCTGTCTGTGCTGTACCTGGCTGCCTCCTTACCGGCCAGTCAGTGTGGGCAGGTTCAGTTTTTTGTTTCAGCCGTTCTCCCCCCCCCCCCCCCCCCCTCTCGCCAACTTTACTGCATATTCGAATTCTATGCCAATAAATATCACGGTTTACTCAAACCACTGTTTCCTCTTCGTGACACATGGGGCTATAATCTGAAAAGATCAAGTGTGCCTGTTTTTCCAATTAAGAACCTACCAATTTCATGGTTCAAATGGCTCTGAGCACTATGGGACTTAACTTCTAAGGTCATCAGTCCCCTAGAACTTAGAACTACTTAAACCTAACTAACCTAAGAACATCACACACATCCATGCCCGAGGCAGGATTCGAACCTGCGACCGTAGCGGTCGCGCGGTTCCAGACTGTAGCGCCTAGAACCGCTCGGCCACGCCGGCCGGCCCCACCAATTTGACTCTACCTCTTAGTTACAGTGTAAATGCAGTACACTACTGGCCATTAAAATTGCTACACCTAGAAGAAATGCAGATGATAAACGGGTATTCATTGGACAAATACGAGTATATTATGCTTGAACTGACATGTGATTACATTTTCACGCAATTTGGGTGCATAGATCCTGAGAAATCGGTACCCAATACAACCACCTCCGACCGTAATAATGGCCTTGATACGCCTCGGCATTGACAGAGCTTGGATGGCGTGTATAGGTACAGATGCCCATGCAGTTTCAACACGATACCACAGTTCATCAAGAGTAGTGACTGGCGTATTGTGACCAGCCAGTTGCTCGGTCACCATTGACCAGACGTTTTCAATTGGTGAGAAATGTGGAGAATGTGCTGGCAAGGGCAGCAGTCGAACATTTTCTGTATCCAGAAAGGCCCGTACAGGACCTGCTACATGCGGTCGTGCGTTATCCTGCTGAAATGTAGGGTTTCGCAGGGATCGAATGAAGGGAAGAGCCACGGGTCGTAACACATCTGAAATGTAACGTCCACTGTTCAAAGTGCCGTCAATGCGAACAAGAGGTGACCGAGACGTGTAACCAATGGCACCCCATACCATCGCGCCGCGTGATACGCCAGTATGGCGATGACGAATACACGCTTATAATGTGCGTTCACCGAGATGACGCCAAGCTCCGATGCGACCATCATGATGCTGTAAACAGAACCTGGATTTATCCCAAAAAATGACGTTTTGCCATTCGTGCGCCCAGGTTCGTCGTTGAGTACACCATGGCGCTCCCGTCTGTGATGCAGTGTCAAGGGTAACCGCACCCATGGTCTCCGAGCTGATAGTCCATGCTGCTGCAAACGTCGTCGAACTGTTCGTGAAAATGGTTGTTGTCTTGCAAACGTCCTCATCTGTTGACTCAGGACCGAGACGTGGTTGGACGATCCGTTACAGCCACGTGGATAAGATGCCTTTCATCTCGACTGCTAGTGATATGTGGCCGTTGGGATCCAGCACTGCGTTCCGTATTACCCACCTGAGCCCACCGATTCCATATTCTGCTAACAGACATTGGATCTCGACCAACGCGAGCAGCAATGTCCTTATACGATGAACCGCAATCGCGATAGGCTACAATCCGACCCTCATCAAAGTCGGAAACGTGATGGTACGCATTTCTCCTCCTTACACGAGGTATCACAACAACGTTTCACCAGGCAACGCCGGTCAACTGCTGTTTGTCTATGAGAAATCGGTTGGAAACTTTCTTCATGTCGCCACCGACGCCAACCTTATGTGAATGCTCTGCTAATCGTTTGCATATCACAGCATCTTCTGCCTGTCGGTTAAATTTCGCGTCTGTAGCAAGCCATCTTCGTGGTGTAGCAATTTTAATGGCCAGTAGTGTAGCTACCCTTTCGCAGAATTCTCCCAATGAAATGAAGTCGGGCGTTCTCATTCCCTACTATCAACCTCTCGTGCTCATTCTGTTTAATACCGCTTTGCAACGTTGCGCCTAGATATTTAATCGATTTAACTGTTCCAAGCAGAACATTACTACTTAGGTTATTTTCATATTAAGTCGCTGTAATTTCAAAATTCCATCTTAAAGTACCCAGCTATATGTTGCTCAGCTTAACCAGTTGTTGTTTTTGTATGAACCTACGAGTTATTTTCACACTGATGTTCAGTTACATAGGCTATACCTGCCAACTACGAGGTTACACGATTTATTGCAAGTGTGTGCTGCTGCGTTTATTCCTTTGTCTTCCCAAAGTAAGACTGCGTTACTAAATTGATTATAGGGTGATAAATTCATTAATAATAAGGTGTAGTTTCCCTGGGTCAGTGGCCAAAGATACTACTAGGTATAGTAGTTCCGTTACTACTGTTTACTCACATTTCATTGAGAGAATTGTGTAAACCTCATTCTAGAGTTTTTGGTGGACTTCTCGTGAGAACGAATTAAGGATAACTGGGGGATCGGCTGAGTGGCGAGGGAGCTTAATTGGCCCGAGCGCTGGGTCGGACGTGGCAGGCGGCGGTGCGTTGTCTTAGGCCGGCGCCGCCTGTTGGTTTTGTTGTCCAAACCTGGTTCTTTGGGGCTGCTGGCCTTGGACGAGGGTCTCACGCCGCTCTCCCCCAGCTCTGCTCTCGTTTTTCTCTCAGACACCCACGGGAGATAGGTGGGCAGCGGCAGCGACCGCAGTGATTAGGACGGCAGCAGAGGCAGCGGCGGCGGCGGCGGCGGCGGCAGCGACCACGGCGCGTGCCCGCTCGTCTCCCAGGCCGTGCCCCCCTCACTTTAAACCCAATCGCAGTCTTAGTTTGTACTGTAGTGCTGGCCCCTCTGGGCGCTCTACTCTCCCGAAGTATGTAGTCCTCAGAACTAACTTAACATCTTACAGTTGGTGCAACGGAGGGACGAGGACGTTTCATGAGACTTTTACTCTCGCTAATCAAAACAGGGCGTCACATCAATATGTTCTGCGTATTCCACTTGAGTAATAGACCGAGACTATCATTCTACACATAGCTGCCTAGAAAATTTTACAGAGCCGGGTAAGTCGAAATTGGTGGCAAATATGAAACTTCGACAAGGTCCCAGGTTCGAGTTCCTGTCGGCAAGGAGGATTTACCAGGAAGTCACCTGGAACAGAGGCCGTTCCGTCAGAGACATTGATTTCCTTCGGAGACCTCGGAGAAAACTGCATCCGCGTCAGACTTACTTCTACATCTGCATCTACATCACTACTCTGCATTTCACACTTACCTTCAGACCATCACTCCACTGTTTCACTCTCTAACAGCGCGAGAGAAAAATGAACACTTAAATCATTCTGTACGAGTTCTGATTTCTCTCATTTTATTACGATGATCATATGGGTTGGAGACAATAAAATATTTTCACATTCAAAAGAGGAAGCCTATGACTGAAATTTCGTGAAAAGACCTCACCGCGACACAAAACGTCTTTGTTTTAATGAAAGCCAACCCAACCCACTTATCATACCCATGCCGTTTTCTCCTCTATTTCGCGATAATACAAAACGAGCTACCTTCGTAGTACTTTTTTAATGGCCTCCGTCGATCCTACCTTATAAGGATACCATGCCACACAGCGATACTCTGCCGGCCGGGGTGGCCGAAGGGTTCTAGGTGCTACAGTCTGGAACCGCGCGACCGCTACGGTCGTAGGTTCGAATTCGGCCTTGGGCATGGATGTGTGTGATGTCCTTAGGTTAGTTAGGTTTAAGTAGTTCTAGGTTCTAGGGGACTGATGACCTCCGATGTTGAGTCCCATACTGCTCTGAGCCATTTGTACCATTTTATAGTATTTCGAAGGAAACTATGCACAATAAATAAAAGGTGAGCGTAGAAAAATTATGTGGACAAAGTTCCGGAATTTTACGAACAGACCTCACAGGCAAACTAAACTGCCTGAAGCTATAATTGAAACACATTAAATATGCAGTTCAGTCAATTGTGGCTGTATTCACACGTGGGAATGAACTAACGTTATATACATCCTGAGCAACATCATAGAACCACACCAAATAAAGGAATATGCCCATGGAATAAATATACCACTTAAAGTGAGATTATCTGAGTGAAAATCACTTGCGATCAGGCGATGCGAAATGCCTATTTCTGAAACAGATTTCGGATCACAAGTGCTAGAGAATAAGTGCTGAGTTGAACAAAGAGTGACATCAACATACTAAATTACTGCCCGGTAATTCCATAAGGAACAACACATTTAAAACAAAACTAAAGCACCAATATACACTGAGGCGCCAAAGAAACTTGTATAGACATGCGTATTCAAATACAGAGAGATGTGAACAGGCAGAATACGGCGATGCGGTCGGAAACATGTATGTAAGACAACAAGTGTCTGGCGCAGTTGTTAAATCGGTTACTGCTACTACAATTGCAGGTTATCAAGAGCTTCGACGTGATGTTATAGTCGGTGCACGAGCTATACGACACAGCTTCTCAGAGGTAGCGATAAAGTGGCGTCTTTCCCTTACGATCATTTCACGAGTGTACCGTGAATATCAGGAAACCGGTAAAACATCAAATCTCCGACATCGCTGCCGCCGCATCATGCAAGAACGGGACCAACGACGACTGAAGAGAATCTTTCAATGCGACAGAAGAGCACCCTTCCGCAAATTGCTGAAGATTTCAATGTTGGCCACCAAAAACTTTCGGCGAGAAAACTATTCAACGAAACACCATCGAAATGGGCTTTTGGAGCCGAAGGCCCACTCGTGTACCGTTGATCACCGTACGACACAAAGTTTTACATCCCGTCTAAGCCCGTCAACACCGACGTTGAGTCGGCCGGAGGGGCCGTGCGGTTCTAAGCGCTGCAGTCTGGAGCCGACCGACCGCTACGGTCGCAGGTTCGAATCCTGCCTCGGGCATGGATGTGTGTGATGTCCTTAGGTTAGTTAGGTTTAATTAGTTCTAAGTTCTAGGCGACTGATGACCTCAGAAGTTCAGTTGCATAGTGCTCAGAGCCATTTGAACCATTTTTGAACCGACATTGAACTGTTGATGATTGGAGACATGTTGCCTGGTCGGACGAGTCTCGTTTCAAATTGTATCAAGCGGATGAACGTGTACGAGTGTTGAAACAACCTCATGAATCCATGGACTCTGCATGTCAGCAGGAGACTGTTCAAGCTGATGGAGGCTCTGTAATAGTGTGAGGCATAAGCAGTTGGAGTGATATGTGACTCCTGATGTGTCTAGATACGACTCTGACAGGTGGCACGTGCTAAGCATTCTGTCTGTTCGTCTGAACCCATTAATGTCCATTGTGCATTCCGAAGGACTTGGCCAATTCCAGCAGGACAATGCGACACCCCGAACGTCCAGAATTGCTACCAAGTGGCTCCAGGGACACTCTTCTGAGTTTAAACACTTCGCCTGCCTATCAAACTCCCCAGACATGAACACTACTGTGCATATCTGGGTGCCTTGCAACGTACTGTTCAGAAAAGATCTCAACCCCGACCCCCTCGTACTATTACGGATTTATGGACAGCCCTGCAGGATTCGTGGTGTCAGTTCCCTCCATCACTACTTCAGACCCAGTCGAGTCCATGCCACGTCATGCTTGCTCACGGGGCCCTACACGATATTAGGCAGGTGTATTCGTTTCTTTGGCTCTTCAGTGTATATTCTCACCATATTATATCAGTGTATGCTACTCAAAGTCTTTCCTGATTGCTTTAGAATATGACGCGCTCCAAATCAGTTCGCCTGCCCCACCGAACGAAAGTCCACCAGTTGCAGAAAGACATAAAGAGCCTTGTGTGATCAGAATCGTGTGACCGGAATACCACTCAAAAATATCGCCTCTCATTTGATTGGCTCCACAGGCTTCAATTACCTTTGCATCTCAGAAGAGATACATTGGTTGTGGAGAGAGATATATGAATCAGTTATCGGGAAGTTGTACGAAAAGTCGTCTTCCCAGAAACGCCAGCAGGTATAGATGCGCGTGTTAAGAACATTGTGGCAACTCTGAAACATTACTTGAACGTTAGTTCCTATAGTTTTTTTTGTATGCTGCTTGGTATTTACCTTTTCTCCCCAACGATGTATGACAATGCCGGAGAGGCTGCGGCGACTATTCTTTCTTCTAGTTGAAGTCCCCTCCGAAGAATTGAATTTTAAAATGTAAGTCCTCTTCGCATCTGGAGGAGGAAATCAGATAGGGACTCGGTAGTTGAAGGAAAAACTTGCGACTCCCACATATTAGAGCTTTCACTTAACACAATACTGAGACAACTCGATTACATACGTCTTTCTCGCACCAGCTCAGAAGACCGACAGTAACCGATATTGGTGAAAAAAGGTAAATGAGTTAGATAGAATAATTGCTGTTTTTCTTCTTGAACTTTCTGTCAGCGTAGATATAATCATACATCCCTAAGATATCTTTGCCACACGGAGATGGCGCAAACATTTATTTATATGTTTAGGCCATTTAAAGAACTTACACATAGACCAGCGCATATTCACACTAACAGAGAAACATAGCGCCAGCGCTTTGCAGATGACATGCTGATCAACAGCCTGCCTAAACAAGTGACAGACTACATTTATATTGTAAATTAGGGAGTAATGAAAAGGTGAGTGTAATTAAGTATCCGCCTTACAAGGTGTAGCCTTGACCACAGAAGAGGGCTCAATCCCTCAAAGGTTTCATTTTAATTGAACGCGGCATTTTTATGACGGTCACTTACCATTGTCATTACCAATTCAGTAACATCATTATGTTACCATCACCTCTCGTTCACCTCGTGTACATACATAAAATTAATATTCGAATCTATGCACTTAAAAATAAATAATAATTTTTTGGTATTAATTTTTGGCGTAGTTCACTTCTTATGTTGGTTTTTACATGATTCTTAACTACGAACTTAAGGTTTGGAACGTAACTTCATCAAGAAACCACTCGCTGCTCCCAATGAAAGTGCAAATAAGACTAAGACGTTGTGGTTCAAACACTAGACTTCTGATTACCTCTTCATCACGTGCTTATTAATAGCAGGGAGCATTTCTCTTCTGTACAGACAGTAATTTTCAGTTAATGAAGGAACTTCATGTAGAATTTTTTCCCAGTTTTCTCTTTCTGTATCCAAATTTTTCCAGTTACTTGTAATTTCGGACTCTATTTTAAAAACGTCATATATTAAATACCAAGAATTCCTTTGAAATAGTTCCTTATTGACAAACGGCTTCTATCTTCAAATCATCTTCAGGTATCCTATATACGTAAGAATAAAACATATGAGGAGCATTCTACTTTTAACTGCCAATACAACGTTATGCTCACGAAAACTTTCAGGTCACAATGCCACGTACCCTCCTAAAGTTATGGAGAACAGCTTAGTGGGTACGTTGACCAAGAAGCGTTGTACTGACACCTATGTATTACAAGTATCTTATGCGGTCTCTCCTTTTTAAGAAAGAATAAGGAATTACTTTCATCAGTTCCTGGCGGTTGCAATATGTTTCCGAGATGTAGGGCACCACTTGCTCAAAATATACACTGTCTGACAAAAAAGAATGAAGCATCAAGAGGTTGTGGTCGAATGTCAATGCAACTTCGTACATGTACACACCATCAGCATGTGTGTAAATGACTAAAGTTGCAATTCATTGTGACATGTAGAACGGGCACCAGAGTGCATTAATGTTGATCATGATCATGTTGTCGCACTCCCCATGTGGTACACAGTGGGCGTGAATAGCGTAGGATGTTGTGTGATCACTGCGAAGGACACGAAAATGCCACGTACACGTATGAGATAGCGTTATCAGCACTTGACAGAGTCTGAAAGTGATCTTATTGTTACTCTCCATTTGGACAGCTCATCGAATCATGCAATATCCAGATTTCCGGCCTGATGACGGACGTTGTGAGAACGTGAATGCAAGCATACCAGTAGTCAGGCCACCACAGCAAGGGAGGATCGACTTATTTTCACCCAAGGACATCGTTACCTCTTCATAAGTGCACCTGCTATCCGCGGACAAGTAATGCACACCCTGCAGTATTGTGTCAGCCCATAGCAGTGGTCGGAGGCTAGCGACAGCGGGATAAGGGATTGCCGTCGCATTAGTAGGCTGTTGTTAACACTACAACACAAATTGCTGCTTTTAGAGTGGTCCCATGACTGGGAAGCATGAACTTTTGATGACTGACACCGTACTGCGTTCAGTGATGAATCATAGGGCTGTACTTTCCAGCCTCCCTCCTGATGCCATCGTGTAGGAAGCCTTCACGTTTGAGTTCTGGTCACGGCTGTTGGCAACTGAGGGAACGCTGAAGATGCAGAGGCACGTCACTTGACGTCTTGCGCTCTCTTGACTTGCCTATCATGCGATCGTATCGAGATGCCATTTTTAGCAGAACAATGACCGTCAACACATGGCGTGAGTCTCTATGAAAAGTATACGTGATGTTGAGATACTCAAATGGCCAACATGATCCCCAGATCTTCCCCTGGTAGAGTATGTGAGAGATCATCTCGGACGTCAACTCTGTCGCATTGCCAATTTCCCGGATAGCAAGAATCAGTTGCAACAGTTGTGGCTCCGCTTCTTCAGAAATCAGTGCTTGCATCCAGGCTCAATAGGATGCAACGTCATACTGATAAGTAGACTCACACTAACAAATTCTTTCTATATTTGATTGGATCTTTTTTTTTTCTTTTTGAGTCGTCAGTTCTGTAACTGATTTGATGCAGCCCGCCACGACTACCTCTTGATCTCAGCATAGCACTTGCAGCCTATGTCCTCAATTATTTTCTAGACGTACTCAAATCTCTGTCTTCCTTTACAGGTTTTACCCTCTGCAGCTTCCTCTACTAGCATGGAAGTTATTAAGTGATGTCTTAACAGCAGTTCGACCATCCTGTTCCTTCTTCTTCTCAGTGTTTCCCATACAGTCATTTCCTCGCTGATTCTCCAGAGAACGTCGTCATTCCTTATCTTACCAGTCTATTTAGTTTTCAACATTCTTCTGTAGGACCACATCTCAAATGCTTCGATTCTCTTCTGTTTTCCCTATAGTCAATGTTTCACTAATAAATAATCTTGTACTGCTAACGTACATTCTCCGACATTTCTTCCGCAAATTAATATCTGTATTCGATACTAGCAGATTTCTCTTGGCCAGGAGTCCCCTTTTGCCAGTGATAGTTTGCTTTTCATGTCCTCGTTGCGCCGTCCATCATGGGTTATTTTTAGAATAAAATTTTCACTCTACAGTGGAGTGTGCGCTTATATGAAACTTAGCTACGCAAGCACGACTCACGCCCCGTCCTCACAGCTTTAATTCCGCCAGCACCTCGTCTCCTACATTCCAAACTTCACAGAAGCTCTCCTGCGAACCTACAGAACTAGCGCTCCTGGAAGAAAGGATATTGCGGGGACATGGCTTAGCCACAGCCTAGGGAATGTTCCTAGAATGAAATTTTCACTCTACAGGAGAGTGTGCACTGATATGAAACTTCCTGGCAGATTAAAACTGTGTGTCGGACCGAGACTCGACCTCGGGACCTTTGCCTTTCGCGGGTAAGTGCTCTACCAACTGAGCTACCCAAGCACGGCTCCCGCCCCGTCCTCACAGCTTTCATTCCAGTAGTACCTCGTCTCCTACCTTCCAAACTTCACAGAAGCTCTCCTGCGAACCTTCATTCTAGAAACATCCCCTAGGCTGTGGCTAAGCCATGTCTCCGGAATATCTTTTCCTCCAGGAGTGCTAGTTCTGCAGGTTCGCAGGAGAGCTTCTGTGAAGTTCGGAAGGTAGGAGACGAGGTACTGGCGGAATTAAAGCTTTGAGGACGTAGCGTAAGTCGTGCTTGGGTAGCTCAGTTGGTAGTCTGCGTTCGGCAGGGCAGCAGTGCGCACCGCGCTCGGCCGTCCACACCGCTGCGCGCGCGGAGTGTTGTGTTTACTTCCTCGTCACAGCGCTTCTCAGTCGAACAAGCTGTAATGGCCAACTCTTACAGGAAGAACACTCTTAAGTTCACCTTCTCAAACGAATACGCACGACCCAAAGCACTGGCCGTCGAACGCTTCCTACGCGAAGACGTGAAGATCCCGCGTGACGAACTCATCGGCATACACCTATCTATCATTAGCAGCGTCGTTTATGTTAAGATGACTTCCGACGCTGCCTACAACGAGATCATTCAAAGGACGCGATGTGGACTAAAATTTCGGCACTCCGACGGAAACGTCGGGCCTGTGGATGTCGACCATGCAGGACTTGGCCTTCGGACGATCCGTGTATTCGAACTGCCTTTCGAGGTGACTGAAGATGAAGTCATCGCGGCGCTAAGCCCGTTCGGAAAAGTCCAGAGCCACGTAGGCGAGACATGCGCACAGTTTACGACGTATCCGGTGCTTAATGGTGTGAGACAAGTCCGAATCGATCTCAAACGGCACGTTCCATCGTACATTTCTATCGGCGGCTGCCGTGCGGTGGTCATTTACGACGGACAACCTCGAACCTGTTCCGGTTGTGGCAAAGAAGGCCACGTCCGTAATGAATGCCTGCAACGCCGCATCACACAACTAAGGCCCGACGATACGAACACCGACAGAACCACAACCACCCTTCCAGTCACCTATGCGGCGACACTGCACGTCCAGCCCTCACAAGGCGCCGTTCATGAGCGTCTCTCTGGTCCGATACACCCGGAGGCGTCCCAGCACCTTGACACCGGCGATGCCGCCCGTGAACATGTCCAACAGCAGGACACACCCACTCTAGAAGATCACAAGGATACCAATGAGAGTGTTCTGGAGAATGAAGACCGCATCATAGCACCCGCGGCTTATGTACCGGAACGACGTGAATCTCTTCCTTCTTCAGACACCGAAACTCATTGCCGAAAGCAGAAGTCGCCCAAACGACGAAAAAAACGCCGCAAGACATCAGACTCGACCATTGAGCCCCCTCCGCAGGACGAAGAGATGCCACATCACTCCGACGGAGAACACGATAACACTTTCTCCTCTGCCACGGAGATGCGTCATCCACAAGACGGTGAACCGTCCAACAGAGATCGTGCGCAAGCCCCGCGCCCAGAAGCCATGGAACATAGCACGCCTGTTGTCACCGACGCCATTGAGCCGACTCGGCCAGCGCTGCCACCTCTCGCCGATGTCAAACCTGTCGGACACCTTTCATGGGCGGATGACACGGATTTCCCACCTCCATCTGATGCGGAAATGAGATCTGTTTCTCCGTTAGACCAAAACTAAAATGGGGGAAGTTTCTACGGCGAATCCTGCGACTTCTATGGACTTCCAGCATCCACCACAACAATCTTCACCAGCTACGACCCTATCAGCAGCACGGATCTCCCATCAGGCGTACCGAATAGCAACTATCAATACTAATAATATCGGCTCCCACGCTAAACTTCAACTGCTCCGTGACACGCTAAGAGCAGCGGACATCGACATCGCTCTGTTACAAGGACTGAGGACAGCGACTTGGACTGGGTGTTATGGATATGAGACGTACGCCGCCCCTGCAGCTATGGAACACACAGGCGCAGCCATCCTCCTCCGAGAAGGAATTGCAGTTTCCGATGTCGCGTACCTCCCAACAGCGCGAGGGGTGGCCATAACAGTTGAAGGACTCAAAATCATAAATCTCTACGCCCCATCGGGCACTGATAAACGGAGGGATCGCTCCCAGTTCTACGCAGAAGATATCACGTCTTTATTCCTCGGTCGATACGATCATCTCATCGTAGGTGGAGATTTCAACTGTGTTCTCGAGCGCACAGACCAATACCCCCATTTCACCACATGTCCCGAAGTTCGCTTCCCCGTCCGCCGCCTTCGTCTCCTCGACACTTGGAGAGTGGTACACGGCGACCGCCCGGGGTATACACACATCACGAGCCACTCCGCCAGCCGACTTGATAGAATATACATCTCTAACGCTCTAAAATCAGTTCTCCTCGACGCGGAACGTTGGCCGTCTGCCTTTTCGGATCATGACATCTATATCTGTACCATGAACCTACGTCGACAATCTATATGGCGCAGTGCAGGACCTTGGAAACTCAATGTCGCGCTACTGCGGGACCCTGAATGTCGACAACAGGTCACCGACACGTGCCACACCTGTGTTCAACGCATTATGCGTTACGAGACCACATTGCAGTGGTGGTTGCTGTGCGCCAAACCGGCCATCCGACGCACATTGCAAACCGGCCATCCGACGCACATTGACACACTATGGCAGAGCCAAAGCCAGGTGGAATCACCATACAGCTGATTTCTACTATAGCGCTCTACGTGAACTCATGGATCATCCTCCATCCCCGGATCGCCTCAAAGAAGCTCATCGCATCAAGGCAAAGATTTTATCCTTGACCAGATGCCGTCTAGAGGGAGCCATTGTACGAGCCCGCAGCCAAGACAGGATTAATGGTGAAGAACCTTCTATGCATCATATTGTTCAAAATGTTCGACAAGCTTTAATGACAACTTTAGACCTACCTGATGGACGACGGCTGACTTCGCAAGCTACCATTGCGGATGCATTCACAACGCACTATGGACTTTTCTATCAAGAAGTACCTGCCGGTGCAGAGGCCATTGCTGAGGTTGCCCATGAGACACTTGGTACTCTAAACGCAGCAGCTGCAACCCTCCTGACTGCTGAAGTGACCACCGACGACGTCCAAGGCGCTGTGGCCAAGGGGTCTCTGAATCGATCTCCCGGCCCGGATGGTTTACCTCTCGAATTTTACAGAACCTTCCAAGATTTGATGATGCCACGATGGAGGGACATGTACTGGGAACTTTAGTCCGGCGCGGCGAACCCGCCACCAATGTTCATGGAAGGCTTACTTGTACCAGTCCCGAAACCCGCAGGACGAACACGACTCGACAGTTATCGGCCGAGCACGTTACTCAATTCGGACTTCAAGATTTTCACACGCCTTCTGGCAGTGCGACTCAAACATGTCTTACGGGACATTGTTTCCCACGAACAAACATCCTTAGGCGGCGATCGTAATATACAGACGACCCTCAGTGAATATCGAGATGTGATCGCTGTGGCAACACACTCGCGACTACCAGGCGCTTTAATCTCCATCGACTTCAAACAAGCGTTTGACCGCGTCAATCATGCATTCCTCAACGCAGTGATGGACCGAATGGCAATCCCCCAGACGTTCACGCAAGTGATTATGCGGCTCCTTCGTGGAGCAACGTCCAAACTTCTCGTCAACGGCAACTTACAGAACCTATACGGATTGACCGCTCAGTACGGCAGGGTTGCCCTTTGTCGACGGTACTTTATGCCATTGCGATGGAACCACTCATTTGCGGATTACGGCGACGTTTGACAGGTATTCCACACCGGGATCATATTTTCCGCTGCCGAGCTTACGCGGACGACATGGCCCTCGTCGTACGTTCAGCGGCTGAAGTACAAGCTGCGATGCAGTGGATTAACCGTTACCGTGCCGGGGCAGGGAGCGCTATGAACGTGGCAAAATCATGCGCCATGAAGATCGGCCGCGGCCTTCCCGCAGACAGCGTAGTTCCATTTCAACTGGTGGACACCATTCCTTGTCTCGGATTGGTGTACACGCGAGACATTCGCCGCACCTCGGCGATCAATTTTCGGGCGCTGCTGCAACGCATCCGGGCCAACATACACAATCACATACTACGCCCGCTGAATATGTTACAGAGAGTCACCTTCGTCAATACCCATCTGCCAGCTCGGATACCCCATACAGCGCAGATTCTGCCCATCACTGCGACAATGGCGGCCAGGTTACAGGCGGCATTCGGCTATTTCATTTGTTCTGGACACATCTTCAAAGTCCAGTATGAAGCTCTCACCTTACCGAAGCGGGACGGTGGCCTCGATCTGGTTAATGTGAGAGCCAGGACTGCGGCACTTTACACCAATACTATGCTCCGGTTATGGAAAAGCCAAAATGCTAGTTTTACTGGAATGTTGACCACCGAGCTCGCACCTGTTTCGAGACGCCCACCGACGTCTCTGGCACACATCCCACCTCCGATGTCACATATCAGCCGTTTCTTTTTGGAGTACAGCTACATATGCACCGAGCTCCCCAGGACCAGGAAGACGACCACCCGCGACATCTGTTGCCTTCTCCGAAAGTCTCCACCCCGCAACCCCGTCGAAACACGTCACCCCCAGGTTTCATGGCCTACAGTTTGGAAAACGATTCACCAACCATATCACGCCACTGACACCACCTGTATGTGGTACCTTCTCGTCAACGGCAAGTATACTACAAGACAGAAACTGCATCGCATCGCACTGGTGGACTCACCCGTGTGCCTCAAGTGCGATGTCGAAGATACAGATTTACATCGTTTTGAGTGTGGGCCAGCAGCAGCTGTCTGGACCCTCGTACAGAAGATTGTGGCTTTCTACCTCCGAGTACCACCACATCACGTTTCTCCCACTATGATAATATATCCCGACACGACCTACTTTCCATCGGCTAAGTGGCACGCCATCACATGGATCAGTGGCATGGCTGTCAACTACCTCTTCCGGGACGACATCGTCGATCCGGCGGACTTTTGGACACGCCTCCAAGTACATCACCACACCCTTCGCTGGCATCGACACTATCGGGCCACTTTCACGAACTATTTACTGAGCATATTCACCAACCCGCCTCAAAGCTGGAATCTCAATGAACCGTGCCAGCCAAGGCTGGACGATCCCACGTTCCCCTTCAATGGTCAATGATAGAATGCATTTTGTTCTGATGGCGCGCCAGAGTGGAGAATGGCGCGGAAAGTATTCCTATTTTATTTCAGTTCTCTTTTCTCCTCCTCTTCTAAGTTTTTTTTTCTCCTTACACATGTTTATCCTTTTCACACATAGCTCTCTATCTGCAGCCTATTTGTTTTCTTTCTCTTGTGCTCCCAAAAAAAAAAAAAATGATGATGGTGAGACTGTACACTCATTTATGTTAACAAAAAACATACAAATACAAAAGAAGGCCGTTGCGGAAATATAGCTACCTTTTATGTTTTACGTTTTCAAAGGATATTGTGTAATTTATGAAGAACGTCGTCTTTTATTTTCATACCGAAGAGGTTTTTTATTTGTTTTCTTAAAAAAAAAACAAAAAAAGTTGGTAGAGCACTTGCCCGCGAAAGGCAAAGGTCTATCTTTAATATTTAAAAAAAATTTAAAAAAATAGAAAAAATAAAAAAGTTGGTAGAGCACTTGTCCGCGAAAGGCAAAGGTCCCGAGTTCGAGTCTCGGTCAGACACACAGTTTTAATCTGCCAGGAAGTTTTATGGGTTATTTTACTGCCCCGGTAGCAGAATTCCTTAACTTCGTCTACTTCGTGATCACTAATCCTGATGTTAAGTTTCTCACTGTTCTCCTTTCTACTACTTCTCGCTGATTTCATCTTTCTTCGATTTACTCTTAATCCATATTTTCTACTCATTAGACTATTAATTCCACTCAAGGATCGTGTAAATTATTTTCCTTTTCACAGAGGATAGCAATGTCGTCACGAGTCTTGGCAGTCTTATCATTTTACCTTGCATTTTAATTCCGCTCTTGAACCTTTCTTTTGTTTCCGACATTGGTTCTTCGATGTATATCCCAGTTTGTTATCACTGCAACAATATTACATACCCTCCCAATCCTTTAACTGTCATTTGGTTTCCTCCTCCCCCTCTGTGAGCTTCACTTTTTCTTGACGGGTGGTGTATTATGGACAGTTGTCTGAAACTCAGTGGCGGACGGACGCCTTGCACAGTAGCATACGTAATAGCAAGTGTGTACGTGAGGTCTAGGCTGGCCCGCAGTAATAAATCTTCCGAAACGGGCGGCTGAAAGCCTTCTGTAGAGTCCCTTAGGTGCTAATGTGGTACGACATTCCTTATTGTGAAGGACGATGTAACTCTTGGTGCAGTGAGCAGAACACAGCAAGGGCAGGTGAGGGGCGGCGGCCCGGCGCTGCGCCGCACGGGAGCCGCGGGCCGCCTCGTTACCCAGCATTCAGCGCGCTTGCGTCTGCGCCGCTGATTGTCGCATTGTCAGTCCGGCTGGCGGCTAGTTAGTTACCTAGGGTTTGTCTTGCGCCGGCCGACGAGTAATGTGGGCGGACCGCGGCCAGCCGTCTCACTGTTTGTGCATACGCCGACGGCGCCCGCGCCGGCGGGCCCGCACTGGCGCCCTGACTACGTCACTCGAAGCACGTACATTCTCAGTAACAAGGTGAATGGAGTCAGTGCTATTGGCCACTAGCGAAACCTCTTATGGGTGTGCTCTGAATGAGAATGTCCGAATCCCATTTGTATCAGGAGTGATCGGACATTTACCTTCCGATGGGCGAAACTGTTGGTCAGTCAGGCAAAACCGCAGTCAACACAGACGCAAGCATCACACCGATTCGCCAGATTGAACATACACGTTTGCTAAAACTTCATGTCCTGTTGCGACTCCTACCGATCGGCTGCAATGTTGTACAGGATGTTCGGAAAATCGCGTTACAAGCTTTTAGGACTTGTAGAGGGGAGTGAGTAGATAATGCACTGATCAGCCAGAACATTAAGACCACCAACCTGCTATTGATATAAACCCGTCCAGGCGAACCAGCCTCACCTTGCGAGGAAACACTGCTAGGCAGACAAATGCACGGTGGGTGTGGTATCAGCGAGCGTGCTGGCCGTGTGGAGAATGGGGAAGGTTTCACCGAGAGCAAATTGTAATGGCCGGAGCTTCGGCACGAGCATTTCGAAAACTGCACGGCTTTTCGAGTGTTCCAGGAGTTCTGTGATGAGCGTCTTCAACAAGCGACGAAACCCAATGGAAACCACATCCAGGCGTCGTTGGGTTGAGCAACCACCTCTCATTACAGATATCGCACGTCTTAAGCTGGGGAGACATAAAACAGGAGAGGTGGCGAACTGGGGAGGAACTAAGGAGAGACTTCAATGCTGGGCAGAGTACAAGTATGTCTGAACACACAGTGCACCAAAGACGATGGACCCCCGCAGCCAACGACCCACGCATGTGCCAATGGTAGCACCACAACATTGGAAACTTCGACTGAAATGGGCACGTGACCATCGGTACCGGACGTTGACGCAGTTCCAAAGCGTTGAATGGTCAGATAAATTTCGCTACCTTGTTTAATCCTGCCTATGGGGAGGGCGCGAATCCGTCAGCTTCCAGGGGAAGAGTTCCTTGACACCTGTACCGTGGGACGGAGACAAGCTGGCGACGGCTCCATTATGCTCTGGGGAACATTCACGTTGGCATCCATGGGTCCAGTGGAATTCGTACAAGGCACCATGACGGCCAAGGAGTATCGTACACTGGTTGCAAACCACGCACACCCGTCCATGACAATCATGTTTCCTGACGGCAGTGGCATTTTTCAACAACATAATGCGCCATATCACAATGCCAGGAGTGTGATGGTGTGGTGTGAGCAACACAGTGGCAAGTTCAAATCGATGCGCTGGCCCCCCATTTCGCCGTATCTGAACCCGATCGAATACATCTGAGATGTAATTTAACTTGGCGTCAGTGCTCGTCACCCTCCTGCCAGGAATTAAAGGGAATTAAATGACTTGTGTGTGCAGATGTGGTGTCAAAGCCCTCCAGCGACCTATCAAGGCGTCATTGCTTTAATGCCCCGATACGTCGCCGCTGCTATCCGTGCCAAAGGTGGATATACCGGCTATTAGGTACGTGGTCATAATGTTCTGGCTGACCAGTATATTTTGAAATGAAATACATCTCTGGAAATGTGCAGTTTTTGTGCTACAATCATTTCAAAAGATGTTTCACAAGTAATTAATTAGGCATGACCCAGTACATCGCTTGTTTCACAGTTTCACTCATTAACTGTCAAAGAAGTTTCTCGTATACTCGTTGTCAGGTTCTCTTCAACGTCATGGAGCACGGCCTTTTCCAATTCAGGGGTGCGGCGTCCCGTTGGAGCACCACATTCGAGCCTGCTCACGGTGAAGGTACCCCTTTCGCGAAGGTGTCGCGTAACTAGTGGAATGGATACGTGATGGAGTCGGGCTTTTCGCAGAACAATCTTGATATAGGCGATGGACAGCTCTTCATTACTGTGTGCTTCGCCATTCAGAAGGAATGGTCAGAGAGGTAGGATGTCTAATGACATTAGCCTATCCGACCTCACCACCCCTCACCATGACTGCCCTGTTGCATACCTACTCAGGGAACATGTTTTCCAATGGCTGTCGCACGGGAATGGTACGTTTCCGGACAAGAGTTTCTGTTCCAAATATTACGTATCCACTCACCTCTACAAGTCCTATTAGTCTGTAATGGGAATTTCCGAACATCCTGTATATTTCACACAGAAGTAAAATGGAATCGTGATTGTGGATTACAGAGATGATGATCTTCTTTTCAGCAATGAATACGAAATTAAATTAAGGACTTTCTGGTCCCCCGGTAGCCGTGCAGTCTAACGCACTTCTTTCCGGGCGGGAAGGCGTGCCGGTCGCCGGCACAAATCCGCCCGGCAGATACGAGTCGAGACCCGGTGAGCCAGCCAGTCTGTGAATGGCTTTTAAGGCGGTTTTCCATCTGCCTCGGCGAATGCGCGCTGGTTACCCTTATTCCGCCTTATTTACACTAGGTCGGCGATTGCTGCGCAAACACTTTCTTCACGTACGCGTACACCATAATTACTCTAACACGCAAGCATTGGGGTTACACTCGTCTGCTGTGAGACGTTCCCGGGAGGGCCCACTGGGGGCTGAACCGCACAATAACCCTGGGTTCAATGTGGGGCGGCGGTGGGGTGAGTGGACTGCTGTAGCCAGTTGTGGGGTTGTGTACCACTCAGGGCTATGGCGGGGACGAAGCCTCTCCGTCGTTTCTAGGTCCCCAGTTCCATACAATACAAGGCCCTTTTAATATAACGCATTTAGAAGTATAAAATGCCTTTAAAACACATAGTAAACATTCGTGACCGTCTCATGCTGAATAATGCATTTACATATAAGCACAATAACTGTCATTAATCAACCAATTCGGAAGGTGGCAGGGGTAAAATACAGGGAGCGAAAGGCTATTTACAATTTGTACAGACACCAGATGGCAGTTATAAGAGTCGAGGGACAGGAAAAGGAAGCAGTGGTTGAGAAGGGACTGATACAGGTTTGTAGCCTCTCCCCAATGTTTTTCAATCTGTATAGTCAGCAAGCAGTAAAGGAAACAAAATAAAAATTCGGAGTAGGTATTAAAATCCAGGGAGAAGAAATAAAAACCTCAAGGTCCAACGATGACATTGTCATTCTGTGAGAGACAGCCAACGAATTGGAAGAGCAGTTGAACGGAGTGGACAGTGTCTTGAAAGGAGGATGTAAGATGTACATCAACAAAAGCAAAACGAGGATAATGGAAAGTGGTCGAGTTAACTCTGGTGATGCTGAGGGAATTAGATTAGGAAATGAGACACTTAAAGCAGTAAAGGAGTTTTGCTATTTGCGAAGCAAAATAACTGATGATGGTCGAAGTAGAGAGGATATAAAATGTAGACTGGCAATGGCAAGGAAAGCGTTTCTGAAGAAGAGAAATTTGTTAACATCGAGTATAGATTTAGGTGTCACGAAGTCGTTTCTGAAAGTATTTGTGTGGAGTGTAGCCATGTATGGAAGTGAAACATGGACGATAAATAGTTTAGACAAGAAGGGAATAGAAGCTTTCGAAATGTAGTGATACAAAAGAATGCTGAAGATTAGATGGGTAGATCACATAACTAAGGAAGAGGTATTGAATAGACATGGGGAGAAGAGGAGCTTGTGGCACAACTTGACTAGAATAAGGGATCGGTTGGTAGGACATGTTCTGAGACATCGAGGGATCACCAATTTAGTATTGAAGGGTAGCGTGTAGGGTAAAAATCGTAGAGGGAGACCAAGAGATGAATACACTAAACAGATTGAGAAGGATGTAGATTGCAGTAGGTACTGGGAGATGAAGAAGCTTGCACAGGATAGAGTAGCATGGAGAGCTGCATCAAACCAGTCTCTGGACTGAAGACCACAACAACAACAACAACATACTAATTTAAGAGCGGTACATCTGCGGCCAGAGGTGCTGCTCACCATTGTCAGTATCGCCTCTTGTGCAGAAAAGTGTGACTACAACTGTTCTACATTAACGGTATCAACAAACTGTTCTCTCGGTGTGTGAAATGTGTTCGTCGCCAGGGTGACTATGATGAGTAGCAAATGTGTAGACACGAAGAATGTAGATGTAGAATGTTAGTAACTTTTGTTTTATTTAAAGAACTTTAAGAATTTTCAAATAAAAAATTCGGAGGGATTACTTTTCCAGCACGCCCTCGCGGTAGTCAGTTAAAGACAACGCACTAAACTGTTAGTGGAGAAACTTTCCAGTCTGGCGGCCGGATCTAGAAATCTTGCCTGAAAGTACGGAAGTTAGTTACAGGTTGAAAGGTAAACGTTTAAATTTTAGTGAAACTGGATCTGACATGTTTATTTTCCTGTCAGCGTTAAATCGTCTCTTAGATGCTAAACTTTGTGCTTCCTGTTTTCAATGGTGCATATACCAGACGTCGAAGCTGACAGCTTGCGTAAAGTTAACTGTTGGTGACAAAATTTAGCAGCTAGAATGAACAGAGATATCTATGAGCCGTGGCTGGCTCGTGTTATGCTTTGCATTAAACCTTGGTTGCTATTCTGTGATTAGTCTCCCGCGGTTATTGCGATTACGCTGTTATCCTCTCTCTCTGCGTTCGCAGCAGCAGCGTGTATCGATATTCGCACCCTTGTAGAATCTTTGGCCTCGCGCTTATAGTTTCAGGCAGTGCCGTGTGTGGGCAGTTGGTTGGTTGGCGTGGAGCAGCTATGAAGTCTCCGTGGCGTGTGTCGGGCTGAGCCCGCTGACGGTGTCCACACGCCGTCGGAGTGTGAGGGGCTGTTCCCATTGCTATGAGGTCCGTGGCTCACCGATCGCAGACACGAAATTTGAGTCTTTGCTCAATCTACCAGCCAGCCCCAACGGTTCGCCTTGTGTCGTTTGAATTTCGTTGTGGGCTGTTGGGACATTCCCGCGAGCAACAACGTTTGTTTTCGAGTTGGCGAAATTCTTTTTTGTTGATATCTTTCGTTTTTATTTAGTTATGCTGAAACGTTCTTTACTTTCTAGACAACGTATTAATTTTCCATTTTCCATTAGTGTACTTTATACAGGGCGACGGCCTTGCCGCAGTGCTAACAACGGTTCCTGTCAGATCACCGAAGTTAAGCGCTTCTGAGCTTGGATAGCGTTTGAAGGGTGACCGTCCAAGTCCGTCGAGCGCTGTTGGCAAGCGGTGTGCACTCAGCGTTTGTGAGGCCAATTGAGGAGCTACTAGAGTGAAAAATAGTGGCTCTGCTCACGAAAGATGACAACGATCGGGAGAGTGGGATGTTGACTGCGCGCTCCTTCTACATCTACATCCAACAACGCCTATCGGCTAAGTATGACTTCGCTGTCGGTCGGTATCGTTGGGCATTCTGAGGCCCTATCGGACGACGTATTTTATTTGCCCGATATGACGCTTGCGAGAAGTAGTACGACGGTGAGGCTTGGGCTAGTCGGCCGGGTTAACGAGCTCTGAAAGGGTTCCGATTAAACTAGCGTCCACTATTCACGGGGGATGCTGGACGCAGCAGGCGCGGGCCACGGCTGCAGCGGCCGGAATTACGGGTTTGTCGGGGAACACTTAAGAGCGGTCGGGGGTAGCGCCGGGGCTTTCTTTCACTGCCCGGCGGGGTCGGGCCGAGTTTGGGCGTCCGCGAGACAAAAGCGCTGCAGGCGCGCAGCACAATGGCCGCGGCGCACGTGCCGTCCCAGACTGCGCGCCGCGTCTGGGGAGCGAAGCGGCGCGGCGCGGAGCGGCGCACACCACTGTCTCCGCTCGCTGCTGCAGGCGCGGCCCTACACACAACGCCGGTGTTTACACCTACAAGACCGAGTGCCGTTGCTTTACCCACCTAAGTGAGAGATATTAAAAACTGTTAGACATTGGACAAATATACTATACTAGAACTGACATGTGATTTACGTTTTCACGCATTTAGGGTGCATAGATCCTGAGAAATCAGTTCCCAGAACAACCACCTCCGGCCGTAATAACGGCCTTGATGCGCCTGGGCATTGAGTTAAACAGAGCTCGGATGGCGTGTACAGGTACAGCAGCCCATGCCGCTTCAACACGATACCGCAGTTCAAAAACAGTAGTGACTGGCGTATTGTGACGAGCCAGTTGCTCGGCCACCATTGACCAGACGTTTTCAATTGGTGAGAAATCTGGAGAATGTGCTGGCCAGGTCAGGTGTCGAACATTTTCTGTATCCAGAAAGGCCCGTACAGGAACTGCAACATGCGGTCGTGCATTATCCTGCTGAAATGTAGGGTTTCGCAGAGATCGAATGAAGGGTAGAGCCACGGGTCGTAACACATCTGAAATGTAACGTCCACTGTTCAAAGTGCCGTCAATGCGAACAAGAGGTGACCGAGACGTGTAACCAATGGCACCCCTTACCATCACGCCGGGTGATACGCCAGTATGGCGATGACGAATACACGCTTCCAATGTGCGTTCAACGCTATGTCACCAAACACGGATGCGACCATCATGATGCTATAAACAGAACCAGGAGTTATCCGAAAAAATGACGTTTTTCCATTCGTGCACCCAGGTTCGTCGTTGAGTACACCATCGCAGGAGCTCCTGTCTGTGATGCAGCGTCAAGGGTAACAGCAGCCATGATCTCCAAGCTGATAGTTCATGCTGCTGCAAACGTCGTCGAACTGTTGGTGTAGATGGTTGTTGTCTTGCAAACGTCCCCATCTGTTGACTCAGGGATCGAGACGTGGCTGCACAATCCGTTACAGCCATGCGGAAAAGATGCCTGTCATCTCGGCTGCTAGCGATACGAGGCCGTTGGGATCCAGCACGGCGTTCCGTATTACCCTCCTGAACCCACCGATTCCATATTTTGCTAACAGTCATTGGATATCGACCAACGCGAGCAGCAATGGTGCGTTACGGTAAACCTTGATAGGTTACAATCCGACCAGTATCTAAGTCGGAAACGTGATGGTACGCATTTCTCCTCCTTACACGAGGCACCACAACAACGTTTCACCAGGCAACGCCGGTCAACTGCTGTTTGTGTATGAGAAATCGGTTGGAAACTTTCCTCATGTCAGCACGTTGTAGGTGTCGCCACTGGCGCCAACCTTGTGTGAATGCTCTGAAAAGCAATGAGTAACATTGCAATATCACAGGTTAATGTAAGCGCGAGATAATGTGAAACGATTGCATATTAATAACCGATTTAACTGCCACAGTGTCAAATGCAAGCGTGTAAACGTGCGTCCACTGTGTTGTACAGGTGCCGGATGGCCGTTTGTGGGATAGACTTTCGTTCCTATTGTCCTAGGTCCGTCAATACAAGGCTGTTAATGCTGTTCGTGGAGAACGCTGGTGTTGTCGTCCAATCACCAATCATGTCCCAGATGAGCTCGACTGGAGACAGGTTTGGCGATCGAGCCGGCCAGGGCAACATATCGACACTCTGTAGAGCATGGTGGATTACAACAGTGGTACGTGGGTGAGCGTTATCCTGTTGGAAAATATCCCCTGGAATGCTGTTCATGAATGGCAGCGCAACAGGTCGAATCACGAGACTGACTTACACATCTGCAGTCAGAGTGCTTGAGATAACCACGAGACTGCTCCTGCTGTCACACGAAGTCGCAACCCAGACCAGTCTGTCTAGCACGCAGGCAGGTTGGCTGCAAATCCACAACTGGCCGCCTCCTAATCAACACACGGCTATCATTGGCACCGATGCAGAACCAGCTTTCATTAGAAAACACAATGGGGCTCCACCCTGTCCTCCAATGAACTCTCGCTCAACGTCACTGAAGCCGGAAATGGCAGTGATTGGGATCAGTGGAATGCATCTTACTGGGCGTCTACCTCGGAGCTGACTTTGAAGTAACCGATCTGTAAGAGTTCATTGTCTCACTGTGATTCCAACTGGTGCTCAAACTGCTGCTGCAGATGCAGTACGATGTGCCATAGCCATATGCCAAACACGGTGGTCTTTCCTCTCGATAGTGCCACAAAGCCATCCGTAGCCTCGTCATCTAGCGACCGTACATTCTCGTGACCAGCTATCGTATACGCAATGGCCGCATACCTCCCAAGTCTTTCTGCAATATCGCAGTAGGAACATCCAGTTTCTCGTTGCCCTTTTACACGACCTCGTTCTAACTCAGTGAGACATTGATGATGACCGCGGGACTGCTACGGTCGCAGGTTCGAATCCTGCCTCGGGCATGGATGTGTGTGATGTCCTTAGGTTAGTTAGGTTTAAGTAGTTCTAAGTTCTAGGGGACTGATGACCACAGATGTTAAGTCCCATAGTGCTCAGAGCCACTTGAACCATTGATGATGGCGTCTTTGCCACCTTAAAGACTTTCTTGACTGACATCAGCTGCCGGCCGGAGTTGCCGAGCGGTTCTAGGCGCTACAGTCGGGAACCGCGCGACCGCCACGATCGCAGGTTCGAATCCTGCCCCGGGCATGGATGTGTGTGATGTCCTTAGATTAGTTAGGTTGAAGTAGTTCTAAGTTCTAGGGGACTCACGACCTCACAGTTAAGTCCCATAGTGCTCAGAGCCATTTGAACCATTTGACATCAGCTCATCACGTCCAGTTTCAAAGGTAACTAATGCTTTTGGCCTTTACAGCGTGTATTTGAATCAGACCTGATTTGTATCCAAATAGTGATGCAACTAGCACAATTCTTATGCGAAGGGCGAGAAATTTGAATAGACATCATCTTTCAGATGTACAGGAACTCCCATTCGAAAGAGGCCCCACAAACATGTGTAGGAATTCCGCTGAAATTGCACTGTGTAGTTCGCGACATATGACTTGGCAACATCGTTTGACGCAACACTGTGTTCACCCGCGTTACTGTGGCTGGAGCTCTGTGTTCAGTGTCTAAAGCCAATGTATCGCTATTCTGTCGAAGAGCGAGTGTTTCTTCTGAAACAATATTGCATTGGTGGTTTCAGTAAGACGTGTCAGGAAACGTGTGACCAGCATATACCGTCTAAATGCTGCATGCAAAAGTTAGTGAACAAGGTGGAGAGCAATGGGACGGTGTCGGATCTCCACGGCGCTGGACGGCTGCCACTTTCGGAAGAAAAAGTGACTGACGTGAAACAACTATTTTGCCCTCTCTTGCAAAGTCTTTTCAATGAATATCTCAGGAACGTGGAATGTCACGTAGCACATTCAACAGAGCGTACAAGACAGCCGGCATGTATCCATACGATGGCCGGTGTGGCCGAGCGGTTCTAGGCGCTTCAGTCTGGAACCGCGCTACCGCTACGGTCGCAGGTTCGAATCCCGCCTCGGGCATGGATGTGTGTGATGTCCTTAGGTTAGTTAGGTTTAAGTAGTTCTAAGTTCTAGGGGACTGGTGGCCTCAGATGTTAAGTCCCATGGTGCTCAGAGCCATTTGAACAATTTTTTGTATCCATACAGGTTTACAGTTGTTCAGGAACTGAAAGTCTGTGACAAACACAAAAGCATTACATTTTGCTGTTGGTTTCAGCGATTTGTTGCTCATAGGCTAGGAATACCGCAGTAAACATTAATCAGTGATGTAATGTTGTAATGAAAATCCACATACACTGGTTAAGCAACCCAGCGTTCACAAAAGATTGGCATGTTGTGTACAATATCACAGCGTCGCGTTGAAGGACCAATTTTTTCCAAGTCTATTGTGACAAGTGCAGTTTACATCGAAGTGTTTCGGGAATTTTTGAACCAGTTAGATGATGAAGAACTTACCCTCGGCTGGTACCAAGAAGATGGCGCCACATGTCAGACGTCTCGGGTGACCATGGCTGACGTCGAATCATTTATCCCCGGCAGGGAGGTTTCAAAAGGGCTGTGGCCCCCAAGGTCACATGACATAACACCAGCTGACTTTTTCCTATGGGATGGCCTAAAAGGCAAGGTCTAGAGGAACAAAACACACAACTTAGAAAATTTACGAGAGAACATAATCCCTGAAATGCAGGCGCTGACCCCATAGGTTTTGGGTGCAACGTTCGAGAATCTGCAGCGTCGTGTTCAACCTTGTTTAAAAGTCGAAGGCGGTCACTTCCAGCTCCTTTTGTGATTCACCTTTGTTTCCCCAAGAGGAAGGTATGAAATGTTCATTTCATTTCATTTCATTTTCTGCATTTTATGCGAAGCCTTTAAGTTCAATTTAAGCAACCATTTGTTTGTGGGGCCACTTTTGAGTGGGACACACTGTAGAACCACGCCTACCAACTTTTGTTTATGTCGCGCAGCTCATTGTTGGTGCTGTTATTTGTTTCCAGTCATGAATAAACAGAGTGTCCCCGGAGGAATAGTCAATATTCAGGGATATAACACAAACGATTCGAAGCAACACAGTCTAGTAAACGTGGGCTCCAGAATACGCTGTACGTACGTGCTATGAGCACTTCTTAATCTTCAATAATGTGAAACAAATCTCTTCTACCGCCAGTTCTTTGCTTTCCAAATTTTGAGAGGCGGTAATAAGACCAATTCAAGGAAAAACTATCAGTAAACATTGGTTATAAAATGCGCTCTTCAAGAGCCATTATCACTTGCTCGTATTTGCTATTCTGAAACCCATCCCTTCCACTGAACAAAGATTTGTTCCAAATTCCCGAACATGAAGTGCTCATAGTTTTTACGCCCGTGTTTAATAAAGCTTTTGCTTCAAATGATCATTCGTGTCGTATCATTCAATACTCACCATCGTTCTCTCTCTCTCTCACACACACACACACACATATATACATTCAAACACATACACACTGGGTATCAGAGCAGATATTTTTATATGTGGTACCTCAATATGTACACATGCGTGTGTTGGTTGTTTTTTCCCTAGGTCGAACAGTCTTCCCACAATCTCGTCAGAAACTTTACGACCTGATGTTTTGTGTATGGTCGTAACTACACCATGGAGTCGACTACGCTTGTCAGTATAGACTAAGCATTTTGCGTCCATGGGACCACAGTTCAGCACCTGACCTGGCTTGTTTTTCCACATGTAGTTGGAGGTACGGTCCATCCTGAAAACATACTACTTGTAATAACTACAATTATTAATCTACAAGTGACGTAAATACAGATATATTGTTATTCGGTCATCGTCCTCAGACACCAACAGAACTGCACTTATACCTGTTACACCCTGTATATATATTCACGATAAATCTGCTACCATGAGCCACACAGATAGATGGTGAATGTTTCGAAGACCTTTCCTTTAAGACATCGAAAGTCAAACAAAATCTGTATTCTTTTGTATGAGAGAGCTACTGTACATTGGTTTTAGTGTGATGCATAATGAAGAATAGATGTTATTTGCTTTTCATAAATTATTGATTATCCTCGATTTATAAGAATGTGAAACCTTCGGGCAAATTGCATATTTGCTTTCAGCACCAGATCGTTGACCTTTCGGATCATACGTCGTACACACTATTGTCGCGAACCAGCGTCAGAAACTCCGTTGTTGAACAGAGCGAGTTCTGAAGGCAGCAACTGTGTGAACCGAGAAAACTGTTGCGCTTAAACCATATTAGCAAAAGACCTAATTTCGGGAGTAGTCATTTCCTTACGATGCTTCATTTCTTATTATCGAAGAAATGGTTCCGTGAGACCAGCGTGCGCTTAACAGTCGCAGGCCGGCAGAAAGTCTTCGTCTACGAGTAGAAGGCAGAAGATACGAACACGAGGTGTTGGAGAACTCACGTACCTTGCCTTTTTCTTCCTTTTTCAGTCAGTTTTACGGTCCCTCTGTGCCTGCGGCAACATCTCAGTACAGTCCTGCTTCGTGGTAATAGTGAAAGTACTTGCATGCGGTGAAAGTAGTCGGAAACAAAGGTAATGTAAATCTGAGTTCGACGCAAATAACTGTGAAACACACGGTAATATTAGGTACGTCACGGTCAACTCACATCATATAAACATGTCATCTTCGAATTAATCAAACAACTTATGTGAGTCTCAGTGACCATAGCGAAAATTTTAGTTGTCATTTGGAAGAAAAGAACACTATGCGTGTATGCCCGCCTTTCAGTATGCAAGTGTCCACCCCGGTAGCTGAGTGGTCAGCGTGACAGAGTGTGAATCCTAAAGGCCGGGGTTTGATTCTGGGCTGGGTCGGAGATTTTTCTCCGCTCAGGGACTGGGTGTTGTGTTGTCCTAATCATCATCATTTCATCTCCATCGACGCCCAAGTCGCCGAAGTGGCGTCATATCGAAAGACTTGCACCCGGCAAACGGTCTACCCGACGGGAGGCCCTAGTCACATGAGATTTATTTCTTTAGTATGCAAGTAGTTAGGGCATGCTACGGTGTTTTGTGTCATTTACTCTTAAATTTTTAATTGTTCACAAAATTCTGTGAGCCTTGATTTGAAAAAATGTGGAATCATAAAAACTGAGAATCTATACTCCAAATTCTCTTTAGTCGTCAAGAACTTTAAAATATCGTGTCCAATCGATCTTGCGCAGATTAGCGTATACGAGTATAATCAGCGGAACTCTCGTTCCGGAAGCACCATGTGGTTCCAGCTGAATGGAAATTCTTGACGAGTTTCCGTCCGAGTACTCGACAGCAGAGGTGGAATATCGAGTCCTTCTACGGGAAAATTTGTCTTTTGACGGAGCTCCGGTCGAATAGGATTTCAAGTATTCGGGAGCGGCGACGCAGAATGGGCAATTTCCAGACGTCTGCTCTTGAGTACGAGTGTGTAGGGTGTGATGGCGTGGGGGAAGAGGGGGGTGGGGTGGGGAGGAGTGGAGATCGGCCCTGGTGCGCCGAGTGACTGGCTGCCCGCACGCAGCACAATGCGCGCGCGGCACGCACTTGCGAGGCCCGCTGCGGGCAGCGGTCACCGTGGCCTGTTGTCGACAAGGTAGCCCGCAGAGCGTTAAATCTCTGATTTGTGAGGAGCTGCTCGGCGATAGGCTGGTTCGGGACTCAAATAGAAATGTACGCCATTCGTGTCTGACATCACGGAGAATTCGTAAATTATTGGCCTTTACTTACATTTCTCGTTTCGACAGGAGAACAGAAAAGTGAGTGGCACAGCAGGGCTGAATTCTGTGATCGGATAAAGAAACATGCGTGCGAAAACATTATAAAAAACGGACACGGAAAACCTCTTTTTCTTTGCTGTAGAGACGCTTAATGCGATTCAGGGCAACGACTGTATTACGACGAGTATTCATGAAGTTTTATTTATCACCTCTAAAAAGTAAAGTTGGGACTTATTTTTTGTTTCTTTGCAGTACTTCTCTGCAGTCACAGTACGCGCTGAAAGCTCACCGTCGTGGTACCGTAGTACGTCGCTGGAGAACCGGAAACAGTAAGGAGCAGTCCACCTCGAATTTATCAGTGAGTTGCGTCAGAATGTTTGGCTCCTCCAGCGACATACTACGCCACCACGCTACCATGGCATAGTGGTTTCGGAGACTACAATGACTTCAGATATGTACCTGCAAATAAACTTTTTTCGAGATGATAAGTATAACTTGAAAGTTGTCTGTTGTGTTCGTACACTGAAGAGACAAAGAAACTGGTACACCTGCCTAATATGGTGTAGGACCACGGTAAGCACGCAGAGGTGCCGCAACACGACGTGGCGTGGACTCGACTAATGTCTGAAGTAGTTCTGGAGGAACTGATACCATGAATCCTGCAGGGCTGTCCATAAATCCGTAAGGGAACGAGAGTGTGAAACAGCTCGTTGCAAGGCATCTCAGATATGCGCAATAATGTTCATGTCTGGGGAGTCTGGTGACCAGCGGAAGTGTTTAAACTCTGGAAAGTGTTCTTGGAGCCACTCTGGATGTATGGGGTGTCGCATGGTCCTGCTGGAATTGCCCAAGTCTGTCGGAACGCATAGTGGACATGAATGGATGCAGGTAATCAGACAGGGTGCTTACGTACGTGTCACCTACCAGGGTCGAATCTAGACGTATCAGGGGTCCCATATCGCTGCAACAGCACAAGCCCCTGCTGACTTGCAGGGTCCATGGATTCATGAGATTGTCTCCATAACCGTACACGTCCATCCGTTCGATACAATTTGAAACGAGACTCGTCCGACCAGGAAACATGTTTCCATCATTAACTGTCCAATGTCGGTGGTGACTGGCGCAGACGAGGCGTAAAGCTTTGTGTAGTGCAGTTATCAAGGCTCCGTAAGCCCGTATCAATGATGATTCGTTGAATACTTTACACGCTGAAACTTCTTGATGGCCCAACACTTAAAATCTGCAGCAATTTGCAGAAGGGTTGCTCTTCTGTCACATTGAACGTTTGTCTTCAGTCGTCGTTCTTGCAGCATCTGTTTCCAGCCACAGCGATGTCGGAGATTTGATGTTTTAGTGGGTTCCTGATTTCACAGTATACTCGTGAAACGGTCGCACGGGAAAATCCCACTTCATTGCTACCTTGTGTGAATGCTCTGAAAAGCTAATCACTTGCATACCACAGCATCTTCTTCCTGTCGGTTAAATTTCGCGTCTGTAGCACATCTTCTTCGTGGTGTAGCAATTTTAATGGCCAGTAGTGTAGTAATGCTAGACAAAGAGGCAGACAAGTTTACTTCCATATCTTCTCAAGCTGGCTTCTCCGACATTACTTCCCTACCTAAAATTCTTCAGTGGAGTATTCTCTACGTCCTGTTACCTTTTTGATTGCTCTTACGGAAACACCTTGTTCAAACTTGCCACGACGAGGTGTAATCACTTCATACAGGATGAATCACAGGGAAAGATATATGCTTTGTTAGGTGATAATATTAGTGATACTGAACAACAATTTCATGTGGATATATGCCCTATTCCGAATGGTTTGCGAGCTATAACTCGTTTAATGTAAATTGCTATTTATTTTCTGTATTATTCAAATGTTGGCATTGTTTCCAGCGTACCATTGCTGTGCAGAGGAAGTTGAGAGGAACAATATGATGCAAGGCACTTGTGGTCCATCAAATCAAGAAACTATCTCAAATTTTCAACACTCTCGCGCTCTCTTTGAGCTAACTACTAGTCCTAGAGAAAAAATGAATAGGACCCATTTTGTAAGAAATTAAATGTAGTTCAATTTTTTACTCCAACACGTTTTCACCGAATAGTGCGGTTTCGGACTTGTTCAAGAAAAACGTAAAAAAAGTGTGATCAAATGTTTTTCATCTCGGAAAACATTCAGAATAGAGCAGATGGCAATAGGAAGTATTTGTTCCGAGTCGCTAATATTACTACTCGAGGTATGTACCTTTCATCCTGACTCACCCTCCGACTTCGTGTGCATGCTTACGTCTACAGCGATAAAATGAATCTTGATAGAAAAATTAAGTTCGATTTTAGCACAAGAGGGGTAGCACATCCCTTCTGCTATACTAGACAATACAATACGTGGAGCGATCAGATGTAGCGTGTAACGTCCTTCTAACAGGAGTGAGTTTAAAGTTAATATATATTGCGAGGTGGCACTTTTCGCCTGCACGAGCGAAATATTTAGTCCTTGACTTAGCGTTGCTCCATGACGAGCGAAGAAAAGTAAGAAAATCGGATTGTGACTGGAATTTACGAGACTTTCACAAGCAATATGTAATGTTAACTTGGAGTTTGGTAACGGCCATAATACAGTCTGTTGCATTTCAAAGGCAACTGCGCGTATTTAATTTTGATCAAAGGATTCTGTGATGAAGTATTATGTACTACAAGCTTGTATAGGACTTCAAACATTTGGTGGTCGATGTTTCCTGTAGATGGTCAAAAGCATAGAGAAAGTTTTCTCTGCAAAAAAGCAACTCAATTCACTTGCAGACAATCATCGAATGACCAAATGCGAATGGCAGTGTTCAAGTTCGAAAAAATTCTTTCTCTTAGCACTGGCTAGCTGGTGAATTCTCACAGAACCCACATTTACACCTATTTAAAGCTACTATTCGAATACTGAAACTACGAATACAATTCTAAATTACACAAATCGTAAATTCAAATACCTTATCCTTATTAAGTAACTGCACAAAAAAACCGATTAGAAATTGACGGGAGACTTGACAAATACAATTTATGACAATTCATGAAAATTATTATATCTCAAAGCGAAACAAAATGAAAACCAAATCAGTGTAGTGTAACTGATCTGTGCACTGTTCTATCGTAAGCAAATAGTATCTGGCACTTAGCTACCTACAGAAGCAATGTGACCGACCAGCATAAAGACATTATAGCGTTATGGTCCGACTTATTTGGATGGTTTGATACAGGGCAAAAGTCCGAAACAGGTCACCATTTAAGAAATTCCAGCAGTCCACAGCATTAACGAGGCAAACAACTAATACAAGCGCAGAAGTGATCACTAGTCCCCAGACTGCTCAAACTGCATCGTGCTAGGCCATGGCATTTACCTTACTGCGTCATCTTCGTTATGTAGCTGACTATCTTTGGTTCCAGCCGATGATGAATCGACAGTCGATGCTTCCAGCCAATGAGGATGAAGTCCTGCAAGGAGATTCTAATTCTGTCAAGGCGTCGCAGACTGAACCATCCACTTCTTGGAGCTTCGTTAGTGCCACATTTGTGTTCAGGTCTAGAATCCGCATGGTCTTCGAAGTGTGCGTCACGCAAGAGAAATTAGGGGACATACAGTGCGGTGGTTCTAGTTTCAAACTGGCTGAAATATTAGGTATGTACTAATAACAGTCCCAGCATCCTGTTCCTAAGCGCTAAAGTTCACAAATAGTACTGAATCGTCTATCAAAAAGGAGCCTAACACAAAAATAACCATGAATGCGCACCGGATAATTATTTAACGTTTTGTTGAGGCCGTAAATTTGTATCTTACTTGATACACAGCAAATGTTCCACCTGTTTAGACGAATAATACTTCCGAAGAATAGTCCATTTCCTGCAAAGAATAATTGTCTTATAACACATCTGAAACTTTAAATGAAAATTTAGCTTGTATTGAAATCAAACAAATTCCATCTCTCAGTCATACAAATATTTCCATAAAATAAAAGTCCTATCGTAGAAGTAAACGTGTCACGCATGTTCTCACCTAAATTCACTGAACATCCTCTGCATAGCGCTGAGCAAACTCGACGTTTTCTATATTTTGCTTTCTGATTATTGCAAAAGGAATGTCTCTAAACTAATCTTAATATACTCTGCTTTGGTGTCATGGTGCAGCCGCCACATAGGTCAGCCATATACAGGGATTTGGTCACTGCTATTGAAGACCAGCAACGTAAAGATGTCTATGCTGCGGCTCTCTCAGTCGTGAATAAAATGGACGAGACGTCGGTTGATCTGACGCGCGTGACTACGTGCAAAGCAGCTGTCCACAGCACCACCGTCTGCGACATGTGGCCAGCACCTCGCCTGATTAGAGGCAGAGGCAGTAGAACGCAGCCTCCTGGTACATCGTAGGCCTACCAGATACTACCCGAAACCTTTCGTGCTGCTACGACAAAGCAAGCTAGCCAAGTGCTCACAGCCTGCCCTGAACACGTAACACTGGCACTGCATCTGCCTATTATGATGTATGCATAATCCAAAATTGGACTTCTTCCTGGACAGCTGGCACGGCGTAGTCCACCATATCACGCTGCAGCTGATCCAGTGAGAGATGAGCAGGATTTCAGTGTCTTATGTGCAGCTCGAATTTCACAACTAAACCAGTAAAAACCAAACGCCCTTAAAAATTCACTTTAACAGCAGCACAATCCTGGCAGAAGGGTCGCTAGTGTTGTAATTCTGTTATTTAAGAGATTTGATAGTATTAGGCTTAGCTGTTAACCGTCAACGAGTGGTCAGCTCAGTGGATGATTGAAACCCATCTGTCCATCCAGATATAGGTTTCCCGTATTTCCCTAAATCGCTCCAGGCACATGCCAGGATACTCCCTTTGAGACGGGTATGGCTGACTTCCTTCGCTATCCACACACAATCCAAGCTCGTGCTCCATCTTTAATGATCACACTATCGATTAGACATTAAAATCTGATCTTCCTTCCTATCTTTTTTTTTTCTTTACATTGCAGTCCCTAGCATTAAGATTCAAAAATAATACAGCTATGGCTCGAGTGACACCCACTCATCAAAAAGGAGCCTAATACAAAAATTTCCGATAATGTACAACAGATAATTATCTAACGTCTTCCCGGGGCCCTAAATTTTCATCTGATTCCTACACGTGGATAATTCCTACAACAGCAAAAGTTCCACCGCTCTAGGCAAATTATACTTTCGAACAGTAATCAGCTACACGCAGAGAATAATTTACTCTCCGTGTAGCGCAACTCACGCTTTTAAAGAAAAGTTAACACGTAACAAGTTCAAACTAAGTTTTTCTCACAGTAATATTCGGGGGTTGGAGTTACATGTTAGCACCTGTTACAGCCCTTCAAAGTAGTCACCAGCGTTGTGTAGAACCCGTTGCGAGCGATGTGGAAGGCGTAGTGTACCGTTAGCAGAGCCTGTTCTGTTGATGGTGGGAATGGAGCTGTCTACTGCCTGTCACGAAGTGGTTCCTTCATCTTCGGAATCAAATTAAAGTCACAAGGACTTAAATCCGGGGAGTATGGTGGATGGTTCAGTGCTTCCCAGTCCCATCGACTAAACAGAGCAGCCACAACTTGCGCTCTATGCGCGTGCGCATTGTCGTCCAAAAGCTGGTCGCAGGTGACGCACCAAACACGGACAGTAATACTGTGTATTGACGGTCTGCCGTGGTGGAACGTAATGCGTTAGGATAACACCATCACTATCGTACTCGAGAATCACTATAACTTTCATCATACTGGAGCTCTGACGCACTTTAGACTTTAGCGGCGACCCATAATGATGCTATTCGTTGGATTGGTGTTTCAGTTTTAGCTCGTACGTTGTGACCCATGTCTCATCCAGTGTTGCGATACGGCGTGAGAGAGCCTCTCCTTCACGCTCATAGCGCTCCAAGTGTGTCTGAGCAGCGTCGTAACGCATCCATTTTTGCACTTCCGTCAAGTCAAGCGGAACCCATCGTGATGCAATTTTTCCCATGCCTAGGCGCTCCTTCAGGATGCGAAGCACAGTCTTATGCACTAATCCGGTTTCGTGGGCCAGCTCACGAATCGTATGGAGTCGATCAGTGTCCACTAACGCGGCAACAGCATGCACTTCTTCTCCATAGACGCTAGGACGACCTGCCCGATGATGTCTGCCACAGTTTGCCGACCTTCGTTGAAGGCTTTTACCCAACGTGCCACTGTTCTGTACGGCAATGCCGATTCCCCGCACGCCTCTTGAAGACCTTGATGACACTGTCGCGCTGCACGACCTCTGGCACATTCTATCTTCATCCAACTCCGTTGTTCCTGTTTCGAAAACATACTGACACCGTTCAGTTATACCGTTCGCTCGCAAGTGACTGTTTTTCCGTCGACCGTGCGCACGCCGGTGCCGTTAGACGGGCGAGGCAATTTGCTCGGAGGTGAGGTAGGTATGCCAACAACGTGTGCTATCAGTGACAATAGTAGATTCCATTGCACAGTGTCGCCACAGCAGTGTTGCCACTATTTGAGTTCCAACCTACGTACATCCGTCTGTAAAATAAAAAGTCCTACCATAGAAACAAACTTGTTGCATTATTCTGATAACTATTTTTCCAGTCGATGCTCCTTTAAATCTCTGTCTTTTCTTTAACTGAACCCCAATTAATAAAGAATTCATTCAATGATTATGGTCTGGAACAATCGAAAGCATTAAGTCAGTCAGACATGAACATACACTCCTGGAAATGGAAAAAAGAACACATTGACACCGGTGTGTCAGACCCACCATACTTGCTCCGGACACTGCGAGAGGGCTGTACAAGCAATGATCACACGCACGGCACAGCGGACACACCAGGAACCGCTGTGTTGGCCGTCGAATGGCGCTAGCTGCGCAGCATTTGTGCACCGCCGCCGTCAGTGTCAGCCAGTTTGCTGTGGCATACGGAGCTCCATCGCAGTCTTTAACACTGGTAGCATGCCGCGACAGCGTGGACGTGAACCGTATGTGCAGTTGACGGACTTTGAGCGAGGGCGTATAGTGGGCATGCGGGAGGCCGGGTGGACGTACCGCCGAATTGCTCAACACGTGGGGCGTGAGGTCTCCACAGTACATCGATGTTGTCGCCAGTGGTCGGCGGAAGGTGCACGTGCCCGTCGACCTGGGACCGGACCGCAGCGACGCACGGATGCACGCCAAGACCGTAGGATCCTACGCAGTGCCGTAGGGGACCACACCGCCACTTCCCAGCAAATTAGGGACACTGTTGCTCCTGGGGTATCGGCGAGGACCATTCGCAACCGTCTCCATGAAGCTGGGCTACGGTCCCGCACACCGTTAGGCCGTCTTCCGCTCACGCCCCAACATCGTGCAGCCCGCCTCCAGTGGTGTCGCGACAGGCGTGAATGGAGGGACGAATGGAGACGTGTCGTCTTCAGCGATGAGAGTCGCTTCTGCCTTGGTGCCAATGATGGTCGTATGCGTGTTTGGCGCCGTGCAGGTGAGCGCCACAATCAGGACTGCATACGACCGAGGCACACAGGGCCAACACCCGGCATCATGGTGTGGGGAGCGATCTCCTACACTGGCCGTACACCACTGGTGATCGTCAGGGGACACTGAATAGTGCACGGTACATCCAAACCGTCATCGAACCAATCGTTCTACCATTCCTAGACCGGCAAGGGAACTTGCTGTTCCAACAGGACAATGCACGTCCGCATGTATCCCGTGCCACCCAACGTGCTCTAGAAGGTGTAAGTCAACTACCCTGGCCAGCAAGATCTCCGGATCTGTCCCCCATTGAGCATATTTGGGACTGGATGAAGCGTCGTCTCACGCGGTCTGCACGTCCAGCACGAACGCTGGTCCAACTGAGGCGCCAGGTGGAAATGGCATGGCAAGCCGTTCCACAGGACTACATCCAGCATCTCTACGATCGTCTCCATGGGAGAATAGCAGCCTGCATTGCTGCGAAAGGTGGATATACACTGTACTAGTGCCGACATTGTGCATGCTCTGTTGCCTGTGTCTATGTGCCTGTGGTTCTGTCAGTGTGATCATGTGATGTATCTGACCCCAGGAATGTGTCAATAAAGTTTCCCCTTCCTGGGACAATGAATTCACGGTGTTCTTATTTCAATTTCCAGGAGTGTAAAACAATTACAGGCGAAACACATAATTAGAGTGATTTCATTCGCGTCTGCAATTTTCTATGCAGCACCGCTTCCGATCAGGAACTTTGTCCTTGGTATACTGAATTACGGCGCCACGGCTCACATGCAAAAAATTTCCAAACAAATTAATACAATGATTATCCCCCATTTTTAGCCCTAATTCCCTTACCCAGCAAACACCTTTATAGCATCGACGTAGCACTATTTCTTTAAAAGGGGTACACAAGAAACTGCATTTACAGCCAATACAGTCCAATCGCTGCAACTGCTACGAAGCTTCAATGAGAAACATTTCTTAGTAGCCAAGGATTAATCTGAATAAGGGTTACCACGAGACGGAGTTAGACTTCACTTGCCTCGAATGTCGATAATCAGAAACCTGCAGAAATTGGCAATCTAAGTACTTCCAGGAAATATTCCGAGAGATGACCACTCTGCTGAAATATATACACCACTAACAGTGCATCCATAGCCTCCAACTAGCCACTACCAACTCTCGCCGAAAATCGGTGCAACAGGAATGGAGCTGAGTCAGTAGGGAAAAAGTCAGGCCAAAACATCAGTCACCATTTCCCCAGGAAAGGTTGAAGGTGTAATGGTCTCTCGGGGACTCCTGCGCAGAGGTTTTCAGGGGCTGAAAGATCTCGGGAACTTGTTGGGTTGGCCAGAGCAACAGTCGAAGCTAGTTCTGTATCGAAGTAGGTCTGGCCAACAAGGGCAATGTGCGGCCTCAGGTTACATGTTGAAAGATAACGTCACGTACTGTACATCCGCCAGCCTTCCGCCGTCATAAGTTTAACGGCTACTGTCTAAATTACCAGCTTTGCGATACAGAGTTGACCGCTATGTGTACCTAATAGTACCTCATACCATCACTCAAGGCGCTTGGCTCGTATTCCGGTTACAACCGCACCGGCGGTTTTATTGGTCACTATCGGTGTCGCTAATTCAAGACATGATGTACTGGCCTCACTCGTTAAGAAATCATTAGAGATGGTCATGCATCAGCGCTATTAAGTCTATACATTTATTACAAAGATGTTCCTTAACTCATTTAAACATGTAGGCAAGTTAGCGAATAGAACATGACCATGAAGAAGGAATGATGGCAATAAAAGTAAGATTTAGGAGTGGAACTAAAATTCCAGGTGAAAGTATATCAATGACACTATTCGCTGATGACGTTGTGTCTTGAGTGAAAATGAAGAAGAATTACATGAGCTGCTAAATGGAATCAACAGTCTAATGAGTACAGAGTATTGATTGAGAGTAAATCTAAAAAATATGTAAGTAATGAGAAATGACAGAAATGAGAACAGCGAGAAACTTAACATCAGAATTGATGGTCAGGAAGTAAATGAAGTTAAGGAATTTTGCTACCTAGGCAGCAAAATGAACAATGACGGAAGGAGCAAGGAAGACATCAAAAGCAGACTACCACTGGCAAAATGGGCATTCCTAGCTGATAGAAGTCTACTAATATTAAACATAGGCCTTAATCTAAGGAAGAAATTTGTGAGAATGTACGTCTGGAGCACAGCATTGTATGGTAGTGAAACATGGACTAAGGGAAAACCGGAACAGAAGAGAGTTAAGGCATTTGAGATGTGGTGCTGGAGACGAATGTTGAAAATTTGGTGGACTGATGAGGTAAGGAATGAGGAGGTTATGCACAGAACCGCGAAGGAAAGGAATGTGTGGAAAACAGTGCAAGGAGAAGGGACGGGATGACAGGACATCAGGGAATGACATCCATGGAAGCAGAGGGAGTTGTCGAGGGCAAAAACTGTAGACAGAGAATGGAATACGTGCAGCAAATAATTGAGGACGTAGATTAGTAGTGCTACTCTGAGATGAAGATGTCAAACACCTTTCAACCGTCTAGTTTCCAAACTTATTTTAATTGGCGACCAGTTTCGGCGGTTTATTATTTGAGTTTGGAAATTAGACGGCTGAAAGATGTTTAATTATTACGTCCTGTATCGAACAGCCGAGTCCCGAAACCATCTCTGAAAAGATGGACATACAGAGACTGAGATGAAGAGGTTGGTACAGGAGAGGAATTCGTTGCAGGCCACATCAAACCAGTCGGACAGTTGATGACTCAAGGGGAAAAAAACAACAAAACAAAGAGGGGAGTGCCGAGAGGGAGCTGTCCATGAGAGAGATATTGAATAACCAACGAAATGGCAACATTTTGCTAGTCGGAGAGTGGAGTGTCAGAAGTTCAAACGTGGCAATGCAAAGGCTCAGTCTAGAATGAAGTGAAGTGGAAGGAAGACAAGGATTTCTAGCCAGACGGGTATAGGGTAACATCACCAGCTGTAGAAAATGGTATAAGGGCAGTAGGATTCTCTATGAACAGGAAATTAGGGAATAGAGTGAGCTATTGTAAACAGTTCAGCGATGAGTTGTTCTCATTAGAATCCCTAACAGGAGATGAAGAGATAGAGAAAGTATATGAAAATATTGAACAGTTGCTTCAGTATGTAAAGAGAGACGATAGTGTAATAAACTCTGGGTACTGTAATGCCGTTGTAGGGGAGGGAACAGAAAACAAAGTCAGGGAAAAACATGGCCTTGGTAGTAGAAAGGAGCAAGGAAACGAGTAACTGAGTACTGCAACAAATTTTAGCTAGTAATAATGAATACAACAGTAAATAATCATAAGAGGAGAAGTCATACTCAGAAGAGCTCTGGAAATAAAGGTAGATTCCAACTGGGATACATCACGACCAGAAAGATATTCCTGAATCAGATATTCGATTAGGGGCCGAAACCAGGAGCAGATATATGCTCGGACCAGACTTTTCTGCAGACAGGTAGTAATCTGCAGACAAGTAGTAATCTGCAGACAAGCAGTAATCTGCAGACAAGTAGTAATCTGCAGACAAGTAGTAATCTGTAGACAAGTAGTAATCTGCAGACAAGTAGTAATCTGTAGATAAGTAGTAATCTGCAGACAAGTAGTAATCTGCAGACAAGTAGTAATCTGCAGACAAGTAGTAATCTGCAGACAAGTAGTAATCTGTAGATAAACAGTAATCTGCAGACAAGTAGTAATCTGCAGACAAGTAGTAATCTGCAGACAAGTAGTAATCTGCAGACAAGTAGTAATCTGTAGATAAGTAGTAATCTGCAGACAAGTAGTAATCTGCAGACAAGTAGTAATCTGCAGACAAGTAGTAATCTGCAGACGAGTAGTAATCTGCAGACGAGTAGTAATCTGCAGACGAGTAGTAATCTGCAGACAAGTAGTAATCTGCAGACAAGTAGTAATCTGCAGACAAGTAGTAATCTGCAGACAAGTAGTAATCTGTAGATAAGTAGTAATCTGCAGACAAGTAGTAATATGCAGACAAGTAGTAATCTGTAGATAAGTAGTAATCTGCAGACAAGTAGTAATCTGCAGACAAGTAGTAATCTGCAGACAAGTAGTAATCTGCAGACGAGTAGTAATCTGCAGACGAGTAGTAATCTGCAGACAAGTAGTAATCTGCAGACAAGTAGTAATCTGCAGACAAGTAGTAATCTGCAGACAAGTAGTAATCTGCAGACAAGTAGTAATCTGCAGACAAGTAGTAATCTGCAGACAAGTAGTAATCTGCAGACAAGTAGTAATCTGTAGATAAGTAGTAATCTGCAGACAAGTAGTAATCTGCAGACAAGTAGTAATCTGTAGATAAGTAGTAATCTGCAGACAAGTAGTAATCTGCAGACGAGTAGTAATCTGCAGACAAGTAGTAATCTGCAGACAAGTAGTAATCTGTAGATAAGTAGTAATCTGCAGACAAGTAGTAATCTGCAGACAACGGGCGAGGTGACACAGTGGTTAGCGCTGTATATTCCCGTTCAGGGGGGCGAAGTTCTAATCCGTGTCACGCCATCCAGATTTAAGCCGTCCTTATATCAGAGCTTGTGCTTCGTCTATAATGAAGTCGATGTCTGCACCATGTGAAACCCCAATTTTCCACCCATCCTTCAGAACAAACTGTAAAGTAATCGAGTGGTAGAATCAATGTGGAAAGAGATGGGGTACTGTAGTAGTAAGGGGAATGATCACATGCAGTCGAAGGTCTCTAAGGCTGTTGATGTTGTAATAATTAATCCCACAGAAGAGAGTTCACTGAAGAGGAATGAACATCTCTAAAAAGGGCAGTGGCAGATGTTGGATTAACATAGTTACCACGAAGGTAAATGCGAAGGAACCTTTGGTGACAAAAAAAAAGTGAATCAAATGGTCTACATCTACATCTACATCCCTATTCCGCAAGCCACCTGACGGTGTGTGGCGGAGGACTCCTTGAGTACCTCTATCGGTTCTCCCTTGTATTGCAGTTCCATATTGTTCGTGGAAAGAAGGATTGTCGGTATGCCTCTGTGTGGGCTCTAATCTCTCTGACTTTATCCTCATGGTCTCTTCGCGAGATATACGTAGGAGGGAGCAATATACTGCTTGACTCCTCGGTGAAAATATGTTCTCGAAACTTCAACAAAAGCCCGTACCGAGCTACTGAGCGCCTCTCCTGCAGACTCTTCCACTGGAGTTTATCTATCATCTCCGTAACGCTTTCACGATTACAAAATGATCCTGTAGCGAAGCGCGCTGCTATCCGTTCGATCTTCTCTATCTCTTCTATCAACCCTATCTGGTACGGATCCCACACTGCTGAGCAGTATTCAAACATTGGGCGAACAAGCGTACTGTAACCTACTTCCTTTGTTTTCGGATTGCGTTTCCTTAGGATTCTTCCAATGAATCTCAGTCTAGCATCTGCTTTACCTACGATCAACTCTATATCATCATTCCATTTTAAATCACTCCTAATGCCTACTCCCAGATAATTTATGGAATTTACTGCTTCCAGTTGCTGCCCTGCTATATTGTAGCTACACGATAAGGGATCTTTCTTTCTATGTATTCGCAGCGCATTAAACCTGTCTACATTGAGATTCAATTGCCATTCCCTGCACCATGCGTCAATTCGCTGCAGATCCTCCTGCATTTCAGTACAATTTTCCATTGTTACAACCTCTCGATATACCACAGCATCATCCGCAAAAAGCCTCAGTGAACTTCCGATGTCATCCACAAAGTCATTTATGTATATTGTGAATAGCAACGGTCCCACGACACTCCCCTGCGGCACACCTGAAATCACTCTTACTTCGGAAGACTTCTCTGCATTGAGAATGATATGCTGCGTTCTGTTATCTAGGGACTCTTCAATCCAATCACACAATTGGTCTTATAGTCCATATGCTCTTACATTGTTCATTAAACGACTGTGGGGAACTGTATCGAACGCCTTACGGAAGTCAAGAAACACAGCATCTACCTGGGAACCCGTGTCTATGGCCCTCTGAGTCTCGTGAACGAATAGCGCGAGCTGGGTTTCACACGATCGTCTTTTTCGAAACCCATGCTGATTGCTACAGAGTAGATTTCTAGTCTCCAGAAAAGTCATTATACTCGAACGTAATACGTGTTCCAAAATTCTACAACTGATAGACTTTAGAGATATAGGTCTATAGTTCTGCACATCTGTTCGACGTCCCTTCTTCAAAACGGGGATGACCTGTGCCCTTTTCCAATCCTTTGGAACGCTACGCTCTTCTAGAGACCTACGGTACACCGCTGCAAGAAGGGGGGCAAGTTCCTTCGCGTACTCTGTGTAAAATCGGACTGCTATCCCATCAGGTCCAGCGGCCTTTCCTCTTTTGAGCGATTTTAATTGTTTCTCTATCCCTCTGTCGTCTATTTCGATATCTACCATTTTGTCATCTGTGCGACAATCTAGAGAAGGAACTACAGCGCAGTCTTCCTCTGTGAAACAGCTTTGGAAAAAGACATTTAGTATTTCGGCCCTTAATCTGTCATCCTCTAGTACCGTTTTGTTTAGATCTACCTACCGCTTTGACATAAGACCAAAATTTCTTAGGATTTTCTGCCAAGTCAGTACATAGAACCTTACTTTCGAATTCATTGAACGCCTCTCGCATAGCCCTCCTCACACTACATTTCGCTTCGCTTGTTTGTCTGCAAGGCTTTGGCTATGTTTATGTTTGCTGTGAAGTTCCCTTTGCTCCCGCAGCAGTTTCCTAACTCTGTTGTTTTACCACGGTGGTTCTTTTCCATCTCTTACGATCCTGCTTGGCACATACTCATCTAACCCATATTGTACGATGGTTTTGAACTTTGTCCACTGATCCTCAACTCTATCTGTACTTGAGACAAAACATTTGTGTTGAGCTATCAGTACTCTGAAATCTGCTCTTTGTTACTTTTGCTAAACAGAAAAATCTTCCTACCTTTTTTAATATTTCTATTTACGGCTGAAATCAACGATGCAGTAACCGCTTTACGAGCGCTGATTCCCTGTTCTGCGTTAACTGTTTCAAATAGTTCGGGTCCGTTTGTCACCAGAAGGTCTAATATGTTATCGCCACGAGTCGGTTCTCTGTTTAACTGCTCAGGATAGTTTTCAGATAAAGCACTTAGAAAAAATTTCACTAGATTCTTTGTCCTGCCACCCGTTATAAATGTTTGAGTCTCCCAGTCAATATCCGGCAAATTAAAATCTCCACCCAGAACTATAACATGGTGGGGAAATCTACTCGAAATATTTTCCAAATTTTCCTTCAGGTGCTCAGCCACAACACGCTGCTGAACCAGGGGACCTATAGAGTCATCCAATTACCATGTCTGAGCCTGCTTTAACCGTGACCTTCGCCCAAATTGTTTCACATTTCGGATCTCCTTCAATTTCCTTCGATACTATTGCACTTCTTATCGCTATAAACACGCCTCCCCCTTCACTGTCCAACCTGTCTCTGCGGTATACATTTCAATCTGAGTTTAGAATTTCATTACTGTTTACATCTGGTTTCAGCCAACTTTCTGTCCCTAGTACTATGTGGGCATTGTGACCGTTTATTAATGAGAGCAGTTCTGGCACCTTTCTATAGACACTCCTGCAGTTTACTATTAGCTGATTAATATTGTTATTTCCTGTTGCATTTTCCCTACTCTTACCTTGCCGCGTCTCAGGAGGCGTCCTGTCGGGCCTAGGGAAAGAAATCTCTAACCTAAAAATGGTCGATGAAAGAAGGAAGTACAAGACAGTCCAGCTAGAGACACGAATACAGTAGTTTACCCTGTACACTCCCACTGATGTGACCACCCGTCAAAAGTCTGAGCAACCACATGCGAGGCGTGCAGGGAGAGAGTCAGTGAGGTTCTGGAAGGTACCGACAGTTATGTGGAGCCATGTCGACACCAGTGCTGTGGCCAGCTGTGCTAGACCTCTCGGTTGAGGATCCACGGCGCGAACAGCGTGATAGACGTGGTCCTACACATTCTCAATTGGGTTTAAATCCGAGGAGTTTGGCGGCCAGGCCGGCCGGGGTGGCCGAGCGGTTCTTGACGCTACAGTCTGGAACCGCGCGACCGCTACGTTCGCAGGTTCGAATCCTGCCTCAGGCATGGATGTGTGTGATGTCCTTAGGTTAGTTAGGTTTAAGTAGTTCTAAGTTCTAGGGGACTGATGACCTCAGAAGTTAAGTCCCATAGTGCTCAGAGCCTTTTTTTTTTTTTTTTTTTTTTTTTTTTTGTGCCGAGGAAGAACAGACTGCCTATAAAGTGGACATGATATTCATCTGTCCTTGTGTTGACGCACTGTGCCTTCCAGAATGACGAGGTCGCTTAGGGAATGTTCTCTGGGTTGGATCCTTCCAATGGTTTTGGCAGGGTGTTTGCTTTGAGATTTTACACGTCGAACTCGTCAGGGACAATGTGTCTGATGGAGAATAAAACGTGATTCATCTGAAAAGGCCATCTTTCGCCACTCAGTAGACGTCCAGCCGTGGTACTGAAGTGCAAATTCCGGCCTTCGTCGCCAGTGACCACCAGTCAGCATGGTGCATGAACCAGGCGCCTACTGCGGAGGTCCATACACAACAACGTTCGCGGAACAGTTGTTGAGGAGACACTGTTGGTAGCCCTTTGGTTCATCAGGGCGGTCAGTGCTCGAACAGCTGTTCTTCCGATCGCCCGTATACGTCTCCACAAGTGTCGTTCACACCTGTCATCTATGGCTCGCGTTTGCCTCGCCGCTGGCTGGGGATAGCGTCATTTTGCCGTGTACAGTAAATTTTAACCAAGGCGGCGGACGAACAGATTACAGACTTAGAAACTTAGCCAATGACCATGACTTTCTGGACGTTAGATAAATAGCTTCGTTTGCGAATTACAACGACAGAGTCTTTTCCGCTCCCCTTCCCACCCCCTTCCCCCGATACGCTTTATGTACGCTCCATTACTAGTGCTGCCACTTGCAGTCTGTGAGTGGTTATTGCACGTTGACGTCGAACGTAGGTAGTGCTCACATTAATGTAACTGGACCATGTAAATAACTTAGGACTGAAATAAGCGGAAAATACAGGGCAGCCAAGCCGGAATGCCTGTGGGGGAAAATGTGAAGAACTCGAAAAAGGAATTGTTCGTCGGAAATACTGATTTCGCATGTCGAAAAGTAAAACGAAACTGTAGTTGAAGTTAAAAACGAGGTCGTCAAATGAAAGTACCACTGTGAATCATGTAAGAGAGCAATTAGGTAGAGAGAGTATACTGGTGGCATCTATGTGGGCGAAGAAGTGTCTGATGCGTCATAGAAGAAGAATGGTAATTAGTATGGATGACGGAGGGAATTCAGTATTAGAACCAGAGTTCAACTGAAGACTTGCGATCGGATAATGCAAAAGGAATAGATAACATTACTCCAGAATTTCTAAAATCAAATGACTAAAAGCAAACGATTATTCAAGTTGGTGTGTAGAATCTGTGAGACAGCAGATACCATCAGACTTTCGGAAAAATCTCATACACACAATTCCACAGATATATAGAGCAGGTAAGTGCCAAAACATTTGCACGATCTGCTTAACACCACATGTATCCAAATTGCTGACAAGAATAATACACAGAAAAAGGAAATGACCATCTGTTTAGCTTTAGGAAAGGAAAAAATCACCCGAGAGGCAGTTGTGACACCGAACGTAATAATGGAATCAAGATTTAAGAAAAAATTAGACGTGTTCGCTAGATTTATCGATCTAGAAAAAGTATTCGAAAGTGTAAAATGGTGCAAGATGGTTGCAAGTGTGAGAACAATAAGTGTAAGTTGTGATTTTACCAGAGACTGACTCGCGGAGCGGAAGACAGAGGTATGTAGCTGACAGCTGGTCGAACGAAATCAAAGCCTTCTTTCTATTCCAGGGGTGTTGGCGGAAGTCGAGGCAAGCAGCGATCGGGCTGGTCAGCACGAGGAGCTGTGATACAGGCGACTGGTGGTCGTGGCCGGGAGCGGACTTCTCCCGCAATGTGACACGATAATGTGGAGGCTACAGAGTTTCAAAAAGGAAAGTGGTTATTATATACCTCTACGAAAAATACCTAATGCCCCATATAGTCAAGTTAATATTTGGGATGGCCGTTATCGCTGAAACAACCTGTTTTTGGTTATACCGGTTTCTTTTCCAAGCCAATTTAACCTGACTGCTAACCCTATCACGACGGCGCCGCGATTATTGCGTCGTGCTCTGTAGACGAGCGCCGGTTCCGCACGGCCGTGACTGCAGCACGGCATTTTTCGTGCTCCCCGCGGCGTTGCTCTGTCCTGCTTTCACACTCGTAGTGTTATCGCCATCATTGGTCTTTATACTATATGTTTATTCGGGAAAATATTTATACAAATCACAAATGTTTTTGATATTGTGTATCGTGCCTGTGCACAAATCCAAGTTCTGGGCAGTCAATAGAACGGCTGGAGTAGCACGTGTACCTGATATAAAAGCAGCTGCTATAGGTGTATCATGTTCATCGTCAGATTCGGACGATGATTCGCCTTCATTTTCAAAGCCACTACCCAGTATGACAGAAAGAGCTTCCTTCACAGTGTATCGCTTGTCTGCCATATCACATCTAGTAGAAACTGAGGTTAACAACACATCACTTCAGATTAGAAACAAGGCGGCAAATGAGCAGTGCAACTCAGGCGAAACCAACGCTTTGAAACTGAATGCAACTGCCATCTTGTGACTCTGTTGTTAACTAAAGACTTTGAACAAAGCTGCTCAATGGTACATAGGTCAAACTTCCATACGAGTCGAGCTTAGTGAAGCGGAGAAATATGACGCGGGGCGGAAGTGCTGCAGCAGTCCACCAGTTGAGCGGCACATTGGCTCCCGACTTCTACGTCAGGTCACCGTAGCGAAAGGGTTAACACCGCTCAGAATACACTGTTTCTGAAATGACCAGTTTTCGATTTTTTGCTCCTATTATTTCCTGTAACAAACGTAGCAATCGAACAAGCATTGAACATTTTTGACTCTCACTTTCAACATACCTATAATAAAAATATTAATTTATAAAGGCAAATTAAAGAATATTTCGTCCGCCAACCGTCTGCTGATACTCTCGAAAAAATGTAGGTGGTTGAATACTTAAAAAAAATCACCAGTATTGTAATACTAATTCTAATTCTTTGAAACTCTGCTCAAAAATCATGTTGTAATCAGGGATCGTGTCAGTATTTGGGCATTACGAATCGTCTGTGCCACAGGGCGAAAACTGAGGTTGAAAAAGCCTCTTCTTCGTGTTAACTTGTCCTTTTCCAAGGACTACAAGCAGATAGAGAAATATTATGTAGACAGCGGCAGCAGATGAGCTACTTTCTATTTTTATTGTGCATTACAAATATATAGCTGTTAAGTTGCTGATTTGTTACTGTGACCACAGTCTCCGTTTTCTATTCTTGTTCTTTAGATACGGCAAAGAAATCTTTAATCTTTTAGAGCAGGTGAAGCCTTTTACTTCATTGTTAAGTCACTTCGCAACAATATTTCTAGACGAGGGTCGTCGCCATTCTCCAATACAACGGATGTCCGACGACGACAGTGAGAATAGCAATGAAATGATCGTACGGCATTGTCGGCCGGGAGACCCCATGCGGGGTGTTCGGCCGCCGAAATTGCAAGTCCTTTTTAGCTGACGCCACTTCGGCGACTTGCGAGTCAATGATGATGAAAGACACACAACACCCAGTCGTCACGAGGCAGAGAAAGTCCTTGACCCCGCCGGGAATCGAACCCGGGACCCCGTGCGCGGGAAGCGAGAATGCTATCGCAAGACCGCAAGCCGCGGACACGACAGTGAGAAACTACCGTGTAGACCATATGGGTCATATGGGGGCGAGTCCTGCACACTGCACGTTAACGCGTATCTTAAGCCACAATGTATTTGTTGCTCGTTTCTGTCGGCATTGTAATAAATTTTGCGTAGGAAATTTACTTCTTTTTTAAGAAAGATTTGTTATTATCAGACCTCACAAATACAGAAAAATACCGGTTACTCCAAACGAAAATACCAGATCGGTTTTAACCGGTCGGTTCTTCCCCATCTCCAACTCATACACTAGTGAAGTCACACCGATGAGTCGAACTCATTCAAGTTTAAGCATAATTCCAGACCCAGTAATTTAAAAGTCATATTGTTTTAGTTAAGATAGGTCATAAAATTAGCAACAAATGAACGAATGAAACTATATATACGTATGAGGCATTTAATATTGAGAGTTAGCGACATCTGCAGTCACGACAGCACGCTACGTTTAAAATCACACACGTGTAAAAAGATACAAAAGTTTACTAAACTGAAACACAAATTGTGCAATTACTGTGAATTCTCCATAGATACTCGTTATATGAAGGCAGAAAGTGCCAAGAAACTTACCTGATATTATCATTATGAGCAAATAAATCTCTTCTTTGGTAAATATTTGTATTTTAAATTATACGAGGGCAGTTCAATAAGTAATGCAACACATTTTTTTTCTGAAACAGGGGTTGTTTTATTCAGCATTGAAATACACCAGGTTATTCCCCAATCTTTTAGCCACACAACACTATTTTTCAACGTAATTCCCATTCAATGCTACGGCCTTACGCCACCTTGAAATGAGGGCCTGTATGCCTGCACGGTACCATTCCACTGGTCGATGTCGGAGCCAACGTCGTACTGCATCAATAACTTCTTCATCATCCGCGTAGTGCCTCCCACGGATTGCGTCCTTCATTGGGCCAAACATATGGAAATCCGACGGTGCGAGATCGGGGCTGTAGGGTGCATGAGGAAGAACAGTCCACTGAAGTTTTGTGAGCTCCTCTCGGGTGCGAAGACTTGTGTGAGGTCTTGCGTTGTCATGAAGAAGGAGAAGTTCGTTCTGATTTTTGTGCCTACGAACACGCTGAAGTCGTTTCTTCAATTTCTGAAGAGTAGCACAATACACTTCAGAGTTGATCGTTTGACCATGGGGAAGGACATCGAACAGAATAACCCCTTCAGCGTACCAGAAGACTGTAAGCACGACTTTACCGGCTGAGGGTATTGCTTTAAACTTTTTCTTGGTAGGGGAGTGGGTGTGGCGCCACTCCATTGATTGCCGTTTTGTTTCAGGTTCGAAGTGATGAACCCATGTTTCATCGCCTGTAACAATCTTTGACAAGAAATTGTCACCCTCAGCCACATGACGAGCAAGCAATTCCGCACAGATGGTTCTCCTTTGCTCTTTATGGTGTTCGGTTAGACAACGAGGGACCCAGCGGGAACAAACCTTTGAATATCCCAACTGGTGAACAATTGTGACAGCACTACCAACAGAGATGTCAAGTTAAGCACTGAGTTGTTTGATGGTGATCCGTCGATCATCTCTAACGAGTGTGTTCGCACGCTCCGCCATTACAGGAGTCACAGCTGTGCACGGCCGGCCCGCAAGCGGGAGATCAGACAGTCTTGCTTGACCTTGCGGCGATGATGACACACGCTTTGCCCAACGACTCACCGTGCTTTTTGCTTTTGTCCACTGCCAGATCACCGTAGACATTCTGCAAGCGCCTATGAATAACTGAGATGCCCTGGTTTTCCGCCAAAAGAAACTCGATCACTGCCCGTTGTTTGCAACGCACATCCGTTACAGACGCCATTTTAACAGCTCCGTACAGCGCTGCCACTTGTCGGAAGTCAATGAAACTATACGAGACGAAGCGGGAATGTTTGAAAATATCCCACAAGAAATTTCCGGTTTTTTCAACCAAAATTGGCCGAGAAAAAAAATGTGTTGCATTACTTATTGAACTGCCCTCGTATATGAACACGTTGTATGGCCAGATCTAGGGAAGCATTCGTGAACTCGATTAATAACTCGGTTAACATTATATCAGTGTTTTAATGAGAAATGGAAAGACGACCACAGTAACAGGTTATATATATATATATATATATATATATATATATATATATATATATATATATATAATGGTGATGGCGTTTCAAAGACTTAAGTTGGTTTCACTAGTTATGACGTAAAATGTGCACAGAAGAGCGAGCAAATCGGTACCTTTTGTGTCTTTGTCCACAACCGTTTTCAAGTGTTGTTGAGTTGCTGAAGTAGCTGTGCAGTCACCCATCTCTAAGCTACATAACAAGGTGGTTATAATTAAACTTGCCCTACTTGAGAGAGCTCCCACAAAAATTGAGTGACCGTAGGACAACAAAAATTGATGGAACCATACGTAAGGACACGCTGAAGAGAAATAATAGATAAAAACATTGAAAGAGATACATTTTAATTTCCGTTAGAAAGGATAATATTTGTAAATTGCGTACCATGTTTACAGTGTAGCATATTTACGTTCCACGTTACAAACGTTGCTCAATGTGTCGACAAGCTGTATCGACGACAGCCTTCACTAGAGGTACAATTTTACAGAACATGCCGTCATGACACAACTGGTGCATTGCTTGAAGATCGCGCATTGCGTCCAGCGTTCACAACAACGCCAACAGCAATTTCTTCAACAATTTGTGGCGCAATTGGCAATCGGCCACTTCCCGGAGCAACTCCCAAATCGCCAGCTAATTCCAACTTACGAATCATGTTCTTCAACCACGATGCAATAGGACCTCTCCGTATTCTGGTAATGCGCAGATACTCGCGAAGACCAACAGCACTTCTGCTACTGTTTCGATAAAACCTCTTTACGAGTAAAGCCCTGCTCACCTTTTCGAGCACCATGTTGACTGCGATAGCAATGCACGTTGATGCTTGTATTTCAGCCTAATGTCTGGCATTACACTGTTGAGACGGCCGAATGGGCGCGGCCGGAAAACCTGTAAAAAAAAAAATAAAAATAAAAAAAATCTACTTTGCCCGCGTGCCGTCGCCTAACGGAAAGTCGTGACAGCAAAACGGCTTACAATGCTACAATCCAAATTCTGCAACGTAACGCGAGTTGGATATCAAGACAGTAAATACACTGAGGTGACAACAGTCATGAGATACCACTTAATATCAGATCGTACCTCCTTTTGCCCGATATAGTGCAGAAACTCGACATAGCACGGAGTCAACAGATCGTTGGAAGTCCTCTGCAGCAATATTGAGACACGCTATCTCTATAGCCGTCCATATTGCGAAAGTGTTGCCGATGGGGGATGCTGTGCACGCACTGACCTCTCGATTATGTTCCAAGAATGTTCGATGGGATTCATTTCGGGAGGTCTGGGTGGCCAAATCATTCGCTCGAATTGTACAGAATTTTCTTCAAACCAATAGCTTACAGTTGTGATCAGTGACATGGCTCATTATCACCCATAACAATTCCATCCTTTTTCGGGAACATAATGTCTGAATAGCTACAAGTGGTCTCCAGTAATTATTTCCTGTCAATGAACGCTTCAATTTGACTAGAGAACCCAGTCCATTCCATGTAAACACAGCCCACACTATTATGGAGACACCACAGTGCCTCGTTCACAACTTGGGTCCATGGCTTTGTGAGGTCTGCGTCACACTCATATCCTACTATCAGGCCTTACCAACTGAAACCGAGAGTCCTCTGATCAGGCCACGGTTTTCCATTCGTCTAGGGTCCAACTGACATCGTCACGAACCCAGCAGACGCGCTGCAGTCGACTCCCTGCTGGTAGTGAAGGCACTCGCGCCGGTTGTTCGCTCCCATAGCCCACTAATGCCAAATTTCGCCGCACTGTCCTGACGGATACATTAATTGTACATCCCTCATTGACTTCTGCGATTATTTCGCGCAGTGTCGCTTGTCTGTTGGCACTGACAACACAACGCAAACGTCGCTGCTCTCGTTCGTTTAACTGAAGGCTGTCGGCCACTGCGTTGTCCATGGTGAGAGTAATGCCTGAAATTTGGTATTCTTGGCACACACTTGACACTGTGGATATCGGAATATTGAATTCCTTAACGATTTGGTAACTGGAATGTCCCAAACGTGTAGCTCCATCTACCTTTCCTCTTTCAAAGTGTGTTAATTCCCGGCGTGCGGCCATAATGACATCGGAAACCTTTTCGCAAGAATCAGCTGATTACAAATGAGAGCTCCGCCAATGCACTGCCCTTTTATACTTTGTGTGTGCGACATTACAGCCGTATATATACTGGTATGTGCATATCGCAATCCCACGACTTTGTCTCCTCAGTGTAGTTTCCTGTCTACACTGACTCAAGTAGCTAAAGTTTAAGTATAACCATTCTACATTTTAAAATCTGTGTGGATTTTGAAGACTTCTTGTGAGTGCGTAAGATAAAAATTTAAAAGTTTGATGGGACTAACTTTTCACATGGTTTAGCGTATTCTGACTGTTTTTGATGATAGTTTTTGTACGAGCAGCCAAACTTTAACTTGGTTTGCTGAATCTGAGGCAGCTGAACAGGGTGTTCAAAAAATGGTTCAAATGGCTCTGAGCACTATGGGACGTAACAGCTATGGTCATCAGTCCCCTAGAACTTAGAGCTACTTAAACCTAACTAACCTAAGGACATCAGACAACAACCAGTCATCACGAGGCAGAGAAAATCCCTGACCCCGCCGGGAATCGAACCCGGGAACGAACAGTGTGTGTCGCGGTAGTTAAGAATAACAAACTTTAGTTCACGTAGTCGCTGTAAGTGGAACACTACACTTTCGAACTTCGAATATTTGCTGCTGGTACTGAGAGGTACTGTATTTTATAAGAAAATTTTTGCACGTGTTACTGCGTTCAGTGCCCTTCTCACACTACATAACTACATCCTTCGCACTATGTATTTCATTACAATTTTACTGTTTTATTTTTATTTGAGCCTGTAAATCTATATGAGGCCACCATTCTCATATGTACGCAAGTACCACCTGGTTTGAACCTTAGCCATCTGGTTTAGCCTACATCATTATCCTACGGGATTCTACCAGGTGATTTCACATATTTTCGGTCATTTTTGCTTACTTATGTACACATATCAAAAAAAGTTTTGCATCACCCCAGTTTCCAGAACTCCTGAAGATAGACGTTGACTGTGGATATTGTATAACACACACAGTCCGTTTGACTATTCAGAGTTGTGACTAAACCCGCTCAAAGATGTAAACAACTACGCATGAGCAGCGCCTATTAGACGGAGGGGGTCCGACAGCAGATCATTTCCAGTCATTTCACCAGGAAGGAGGTACACGGCTCGTGTTGCCTGTAGTTCAACCATGTCCAGCCGGTCAATACCGCGGTTCGTTCGCTCCGCATTGTTACTCTGTGCCAGGACGGGCTCTCGACATGGGAAGTGTCCAGGCGCCTCGGAGTAAACCAAAGCGGTGTTGTTCGGACATGGAGGAGATAGAGAGAAAGGAACTGTTAATGGCATGCCTCGCTCAGGCCGCCCAAGGGCTGCTACTGCAGTGGACGACCGCTACCTACGGATTGCGGCTCGAAGGAACCTTGACAGCAACGCCACCAACTTGAATAATGCTTTTCGTGCAGCCACAGGACGTCGTGTTACGACTCAAACTGTGTGCAATAGGCTGCATGATGAGCAACTTCACTCCCGACGTCCATGGAGAGGTCCATCTTTGCAACCACGACATCATGCAGCCCGGTACTGATGGGCCCAACAACATACCAAATGGCCCGCTGAGATTTGTCATCACGTTCTCTTCACCGATGACTGTCACATATGCCTTCAACCAGACAATCGTAGGACACGTGTTTGGAGGCAACCCGGTCATGCTGAAAGCCTTAGACACTATGTCCAGCGAGTGCAGCAAGGTGGAGGTTCCATGCTGTTTTGGGGTGGCATTGTGTGGGGCCGACGTACGCTGCTAGTGGTCATGGAAGGCAACGTAACGGCTGAACGATACGTGAGTGCCATCCCCCGACCGATAGTGCAAGCATATTGGCGAGGCATTCATCTGCATGGGCGACAATACGCGCCCCCATCGTGCACATCTTGTGAATGACTGCCTTCAGGATAACGTCATCGCTCGACTGGAGCGGCCAGCATGTTCTCCCGACATGAAACTTATCGGACATGCCTGGAATAAATTGAAAAGGGCTGTTTATGGACGACGTGACCCACCAACCACTCTGAGGGATGTGTGCCGAATCGCCTTAGAGAAGTGGAACAATCTATACTAACAGTGCCTTGATGATGTTGTGGATAGTATGCCACGACGAATACAGGCATGCAGCAATGCAAGAGGACGTGCTACTGAATATTACAGGTACCGGTGTGTACAGCAATGTGGACTACCACCTCTGAAGGTCTCGCTGTATGGTGGGACAACGTGCAATGCGTGTTTTTCATGAGCGATAAAAAGGGCGGGAATGATGTTTATGTTGATCTCTATTGCAATTTTCTGTACAGGTTCCGGAACTCCTGGTACCGAGGTGACGCAAAACTTTTTTTGAAGTGTGTTTTTATTCTGTGTGCGGTTCTGCTACATAAAGGTTTAAGAGGGTGGATGTCCGACTCTTTTAATGAAAAGTGAGCCAAGCTCTCAAAGATTAGGTTGTTCGTGACCCACAGTGGCGGCGGCATTAAAACCACCATGTGATCGTAAGCTATAGGGTAAGACAGTATTTACAAGAACCAAGAAGTAACAATGAGAATGTCAGACCAAGAATGGTGCGCTCGGATTTAAAAAAAGTGAAAGTTGCTTGTTAGAGTGTTAACTTTCAAAAATCAATGTTTTTCGGGAAATTGCGAATCGCAAGCGTAGTGCGTAAATGTTCTGTACCCAGTGATAGGTTACTGAATGTATCACAGTCTTTGCCTAGGTGAGTCAGGGTATCTCTATCAGTAGGTGGTTTGGATGGTAGAGGTGTGAGCCAGTGATAGGCAAGTACGGACGTGAGATCTTTGTGGGAGTCTCTTTTGAACAACGGCAAGCGTTCTAGTCTGTTTCTCTCTGTGTATCTGGCTGGCTTTCCACGGGCTGTCCTGGTGGTGTTCTTGTCTGAGCTCCCACGATTCTGCTGTGGACGACTGGTATGGTAACTTGATTTGAAGTTGCTTTCTTGATGGCCATTCTCATGCAGTCTGTTCCAAAAGTATGGTGAGATTACAACTTGCATTTTGCCAGGTGGTGTACTGTTTGCTTGCAGTATTTCCATATTTTTAGTGCCGTTGCTTGTGTTAAAACTTAATCTCCGTGTTTCAGTGAGATAGCTAGATTTCAATGCAGGAGGTATAGTATATGGTTTTCATTAATTCATCTGCATAGTAGGCATGTTGAATAAATAGCAGTTTCCTTTGCTTGTTTGTTTGTTGTTGCTGTTAATGGCGATGACGATGATATATGGTGCGGGCGCATAACAGCGTTGTCTTTGGCGTCCGTTCATTTATTTAAAAGTTCCCAGGCTTTTCTAATCTTTCTAGAAGTTTTCTTAGTTCAGTTATTTCTTCTGTGGGTGGTCTTGTACGCCATGTAGTCCGTGTACGAATAATTGTACTGTTTCTTGTATCAATGATTGTGGATAGAATCGTAAAAATCATACATTTAACTGAAACTTCTACATTTTATTTCCAGTCCCAAATCACTGACAAATTTATGTTTAAAATATAACTATTTACGTGGCTTAGTGGCAGTCTGCACTTAATTTCAAGTACGATCTCTAATTCGCACTATGCCTTCAGCAGGAATGTTGTTCATTGAGAGGGAAGGATGCAATCAGCATAAGCTTTTTTTAAGAATTGCAATCTGCACAAACCTTTTATGTTCTTTGTATGCTTTACGGAGTGGAACGTAAGTACCGCTGCGAAAACTCGAGATTGCTTGCTGTTTACCGTATTATCTTTGACGTGCTTGCCGTGCATCTTTATAATTCAGATTTGTATGAAAAACTGTTAGGCTATCAAACGGAACCAAGCATACTCTTTGCTCATGGTTTATCTTGAAGGTTGATCATTAACAAATTCTTCGAATCAGATTATGAAATTGCTTGAAGTAACTGCGATCTTAAAATTCATTAAAGTACTTATTTATATCCCAATATTTCCTTTGCGCAAAGGAGGCTTTACTTCCTCTTCAATATTTTTTTGAATATAGTCAGGTTGCGTTATAAATTATTTCTTGGATCAAAATTTCATGTAAGGGGCAATTGTGTAGAATACTTTTTACAGATGTAAGACATGGGTACAATCTTACATTAACAGGTTTTATGTATAATTTTGGTATATGATATTTTGGTATCTAAATCGATTGTGAGCGGGCAGCGATTTTATAAGCTGTATCGCAGAAGTTAAACTAACATCTTTGAGCTGCGCGAGGACGCAGTGGGAACAGACAAGGTTTTGCTTTCGTAGAGAGAGCATAAGAGTTCAACTGTGTTAGTTAGGCTGATAATGTAAAACAGTGTTACTGAAGAAACTTTGGCAATATTAGGATTCAGATTAAATGTCTCAATTTATCATTTTGTTCAATCGACATGATTATGAAACTTATATGTGGAGGAAGAAATCTGATGGAATATCAGGCAAATAAAAGAGTGATTTTACTTTTTTTCACTATTGCTGCGCCATCGAACTGACTTGGCTATTGTACTGAAAGTGGTTGGATTTGAGAGATAGGAAAGTGTACTGTTTGGTTTTTGAGAAGTTCATTAAATTTAAAATCTGCCTTAAGCACCTTTCCTCAGTACACACACAAAAAAAACATAGTGTTGTCATTTTTGCACATATTTCGTTGTCTTACCAAACTTTTTAATGGATGATCCTACCAAGCCTGTTCCAAAAACAGTTCGATTTGCAATTAACAGAGAACTCATTGCACTTCTCGAATGTCTCCTTGTAGATACAGTAATTTGCAGCTTTAGCATAGCGGCGCGCAAAACAGAGCAGTACTACAACGCGTTATCCAGATTTGCGCAGAATAGCGGTATGGAGAAATTTTTTTTTGTTTATTCAGTCATGGCCAATTTACGTTATTCAGAGACAGTTTTTGTGATCAAATTTTGAAAAGCCATTTACCCTAGGTTTCATGTCGAAGTTAATTATTCAGGCAGTTTATACTGTTCTAAATTCTTGCAGTCAGGTAGGTAAATTTCACAGTATGAAGTACTCTCATTTTCATTACGACAATTAATTATCATTACAGTCCAGCTTTTCTTTCACATTACGACAGTTCATTTACCATCACAGCGCTGGCTTGCAATCAGAAACTGTATACTTCAGGCGATATTTTTATTTATTCTGAGTACTTCAGTCCACATTTTTATTACGTAAAGATAACTTTCAACATACCTACCGTTCAGTCTATGCAACGAAGAACCAATGACGGAAATAAAAGAAAGGTGAAAGGGGATTAACGATAAGATTCACTGATGATAAGCGATAATGAAGAGGTATTGCAGGACCTGTCGAATGGAATGGACAGTATAATTTGCTCCGAATATGGATTGAGAGTAAATCGAAGAAAGCCGAAAATAATGAGGAGTAGCGGAAATGGGATGAGCGACAAAATTAACGTCAAAATTGGCGACTATGAGGTAGACGAAGCTAGGCACTTGTGCTGCCTTGAAGCAACATTACACATGGCGGAGGAAGCCCAGTGGATATATAAAAAGTAAACTAGTACTGTCAAAGAGGGCCTTCTTGACCAAAGGAATTCAACTATTACAAATAACAGGCCTGAGTCTGGAAGAGGAGATTAGCGTTTAACGTCGACAACGAGGTCATTAGCGACGGAGCACTAGCTCGGGTTAAGGAAGGATGGAGATGGAAAGCGGCCGGGTCCTTTCGAAGGAATCATCCCGGCATTTGACTAACGCGATTTAGGGAAATCGCAGAAAAGCTAAATCAGTTGGCCGGACGCGGGCTTGAACCATCGTCCTCCCGAAAGCGAGTGCAGTGTGCTAACCTCGGCGCTACGGCGCTCGGTCAGGCCGGAATCTGAGGAGGAAACTTTTGAGAATGTACTTTTAGAGAATGGAATTGTGTAGTAGTGAATCATGGCTTGTGGGGAAAAAAATGAAAGAAGAGAATCGAAGCGTTTGAGATGTGCCCTATAAAAGGCTGTTGATAATTAAGTGGACTGTTAAGATACGGAATGAGGAGGCACTCAGCATAATCGACGAAGAAAAGACCGCACGGAAAGTACTCACAAGAACAAGGAAGGTATTTTAAGACATCGGGAAGTAACTTCCATGGCGATAGAGGGCGTTGTAAAGGGTAGAAGCTGAAATAATTGAGGACGCAAGACACTACTGATATTCTGAGATGGAGAGATAGGCACAGGAGAGGAAATCGTGGTGAGCTACATAAAACCGGTCAGAAGCCTGACGGAGAACGAGTAGAAGAAAAAAATGACGTAAAACCCGTACCAGGTGGTCATGTGACCTTCCACCACTGACGTACGTCACGACAGTGTAGTACTGTGTACGTTTCAGAAGACAGCATGGAATCAGTGCGCTAAGATAGGTCGGCATGACGTGACAGAATGGCAGGTTAGTGCTATTATGTTTGGGCGTTGCCACATCATGAACGAAGTTGCCCTAGTCACTGATGTATCAATGCTGAGCGTCCACGTTTCTACAAAAATGTGGTACAGCTGTTGCAGTCATGTAACATTTCGAAAGAACAATGGTCTCCCTGAAATTTGGTAGCTGCACGAGATCTAATCATCAAATAGTGACTTCATCCAGATATGGGATATCTGAAGAAATTCGTGGACATTCTTTCGCGCGGAAATAAAGCCATTATCAAGCTCAAAAATAATGTCACACAGTAACGGAGTGCTTTCTTCTGGTGATATACTAATACTTTGGTGCTTACGACTGAATCACGGATCTGATTACTCTTCAGCGAAGCTTATATGATTGGAAAAGTGCAATTGGAATACCATTAATATAAAGTAGGAACATAGCTACTGGTGGACCAGGTTCCAGGGCGAGTGATGCTGGCTTGTTAGACGGCGCACCCGTCCCGTACATCTGGACAACCGCGGGGCACGTCTGAGCGAGTTCCAGCTGCGGTGGGCCTCCAGCGCGTCCAGCCGTGTCAGTGCGCTTGGCACTTCAATTACCGCGCAAGTCTAAACGGGTCTGTCAACTCGTAGCTTTCGTAATTAGGCGAGTAATTACCACTGTAAATTGTATGGACAGCGACGGGGATATCCCTTAACATATGCAAAGTAACTTCCAAATGAGTTGCCACGCCGTGGAGCAGGTTCGAGGCCACGATTTTTCTGAAGTACGTAGAGTGAAAAGTTGGCTCTCCAACCGGTTGAATCACGTTATTTCCTTAGATACCATTATCACGTTAAGGAATGTTATGAAATCTGTAATGTGACGATCATTTGAACTACATTTTTCCGTACTATCTGGCGCAAATATTTGTACCTGTGTCACAAGGCGCGAGAAGAAACTTCTGTAAAAGTATGCCCAGCTGTATTTTCCTTACATTCCGATTTTCCTTATTATTTCATTTCATTTTTTATTTTACATTGTTGCATTTTTCTTGTCAGTTTTCCATTATCCTTTGTCATTTAAAATGATTCCAAATTTGGAAACGGTTGTATTATAACATAATATGAGAGGTGAAGAAATTCCGATACTTCGTAGAACGTTCTGAAATATTTTAATTGTGTGAGTCACGTTTGTAAGCAGTTATCGTTGCTGTTCCAACCAAAGTCAGTTAGATAGTACTGTTAATTTCTGAGTAATGTAACCCTCTCGCTCACTAATTTTCGCAAAATATTACCGAATCAGTATAACAGAGTATGCCATACGTAACAAATCCATTGTAAAATACAAATCGGAATTGAAGCTTCCGAAAGCCAGATCTGAGCCGTCATGTATATACAGCTGAGAATAGCCAATGTCTTCCTACGCTAACAAGGGAATGGTCCAATTCGACATGTCGAAACATACCGTGGAATTTTGTACACAGGAAGAATCCATCGAAAGAAAAGCAAAGTCTTTAGCTGCTAAGACACACTGAAAGTATTTAAAAAACAAGTCGAATGCACTCATTTTTGCCGTGTGAAACCCTCTTACAACAATGGTCTGTACAGGTCTTTCTGCCTAGCGCGTTACTCGGCGAATTAGCCGAAGCAGCCTTGACAAAAGTGTGTAACAGCGCACGAAAATCCTTGGTGCACACCTGCAAATTGTGAACATCTAAACCGTATCAAACATGCCACGTATTCATAAATATTTGGAATGACGTGCAGGTCATATCGATAGCTAAACTGTTTCAGATGGAATGCTTACAAAGGTTATTAGGATGGGATAAAAACTAAGCTTGTGTTTGATTTTAAGTAACAGACAGCTTTCATCATTTTTGAATAACTTATATTTTACTAGCGATGAAACAGTTCCTTATTTATTGCTTATAGTTGCCACTAAAATGCGAATCGTCTACTGAAATGTGAAAACAAATATTTTCCTTACATCAGGAATAACTGATAAAAGAAAAATTAATGCGTGCAGGTACAGAATTAGTTATTTTATTTAGACAAATTGCGGGTGGATGCCGTTGGTCTGCATATCACGCAGTGTGGCAGACGTTGCTGCTCAAATTCTTAAAACTTGGTGACGCCATCTGATAATGCACAAACGGCTGAAGCTTGAGAATACAATTCAGATCATAAACCACAAATGACAAAGAGTTACGGATACTATATTTCCCAACAATTTCCGGAAAAATATTTTCTATTGCCGAAAACATTATTTACCGAGAGGTTTTCTGATGTTACTTGTTCTGGTAGGAATCCGAATTATATCAAGTCTTTTAACTTTTCGTCGTTCTCCTCGAACACAGAGGACGTCATTATATCCCGATCATACGTCCAGCAAAAGTAATGAATTACTTGGTGCAGATGATTAGAAGATTTTTCGAATAAAATCTCTAAAATAGTCCTTTCCCATTTTTCCCGGTCTAGATACGTCAATTACAAGACTTTAGCAACTAAATACTGCTTTCTTTTTATTTGTGCTTCTAATCTGCTTTGAAGTTCCTAACGATATGAATAAAGCTGCTGAAACAGTAATCCACACACCTATCAATACTCATACTTGGCACTAGCATTTTGTATACGAATGTGTCGTAGCATTCATCGATTGCACTACCGACTCTGTCTTTTTTTCGCCCCAAAATAATAAAGCGCGATTTCAATGCAGTACTTTCAAGAAATTTGATCGATCGGCGTTATACAAAGCAAATGCAGGATAACAGCCTGCTTCATGGTCATGTCACCTACGAATTTCTCTGTACTAGTTCCTATTAATAGCATCTTCTCTGCACGTTGTCCTTGAATCTGCTTAATCAGATTGGAGAAGCTTGTCAACCCACAACTTTCATCTCACTTGTAAACTGGAGGGCACAGACTCGTACATTTCTTTCAGTAAGTGTAGTATCTTTCACAAGCAATTCTAAATCTTTCAAATACGTTTTTATTTCACATTTTCGCGAGTTTCTTTTCACTTTATGTAAGTCTGTCTTCCATTTATACAGTTCCCGTTCAGATTTTAAGAAACGAACTGACTTTCTGCACTGCTTAATTTTGGGCGTTTTCTCCCACCATTGTTTAATCAAAAATTGACAGTCTTTTTTTTTTCATGGAAAGCTGTTTTAGTACACGTTTTCTTTGAGATAGGAAGGTATTCTTGTTCCAGACTTATTGGAACAACGATCATCATTCGAACCACCATTCACGGAATGGCCAGAGTTACTACCTATCTCTTCCAAGGTTTTCACAGTTTCTAACAAAAGGTCGACATCATTCGAATGAAAATCCAAGGAAGTAATTAGCAAATAACATGTAGGTAGGTCTTCAGGAGAAGTAGGTGATTTCTACTTCATACTATGTTCTTCATATTTAGTCTTTGCAAGGCCATGAACGTTAACTGGATTCTGCATTGCTGTGGAACTTTGGAACCTGTACAGACAGATGCTATTAGCAGTCATATATGAAGAAAATATAGTGATTATGAATTTTTAAGATTGACTGTGCTGATAAACCTCTTACGTTACTTGATTTTCAAACAGGTGAGCAAAACTCAACGTACTCGAACAGTTTTCTCTTTACTTGTTCTGATCATCACTAAACTGACACACAATAGTTTTCTTTAGCACAACGCAGTCTGACTTCCAATAAACCCTACAAAAGAATGCTCCTCATTAACAATAACCTATACCTTTCATGAATCACTTACCTCACAAAAATCTTCGTTACTCGAACTACCGCAATACAGCGAGCGCCAATACTGCCAGCTAAATAAAAGGTTCTAGCTACTGAAGGCACTAACTACTGATAGGCATGGTTAGCAAATGAAAGATTTTGACAGAGAACAAAGAATACATTTACCTATATATGTATATATATATATATATATATATATATATATATATATATATATATATATATATATGTTGTTGTTGTGGTCTTCAGTCCTGAGACTGGTTTGATGCAGCTCTCCATGCTACTCTATCCTGTGCAAGCTTTTTCATCTCCCAGTACCTACTGCAACCTACATCCTTCTGAATCTGCTTAGTGTATTCATCTCTTGGCCTCCCTCTACGATTTTTACCCTCCACGCTGCCCTCCAATACTAAATTGGTGATCCCTTGATGCCTCAGAACATGTCCTACCAACCGATCCCTTCTTCTGGTCAAGTTGTGCCACAAACTTCTCTTCTCCCCAATCCTATTCAATACTTCCTCATTAGTTATGTGATCTACCCATCTAATCTTCAGCATTCTTCTGTAGCACCACATTTCGAAAGCTTCTATTCTCTTCTTGTCCAAACTATTTATCGTCCATATTTCACTTCCGTACATGGCTACACTCCATACGAATACTTTCAGAAATGACTTCCTGACACTTAAATCAATACTGGATGTTAACAAATTTCTCTTCTTCAGAAACACTTTCCTTGCCATTGCCAGCCTACATTTTATATCCTCTCTACTTCGACCATCATCAGTTATTTTGCTCCCCAAATAGCAAAACTCCTTTACTACTTCAAGTGCCTCATTTCCTAATCCAATTCCCTCAGCATCACCCGACTTAATTAGACTACATTCCATTATCCTTGTTTTGCTTTTGTTGATGTTCATCTTATATCCTCCTTTCAAGACACTGTCCATTCCATTCAACTGCTCTTGCAAGTCCTTTGCTGTCTCTGACAGAATTACAATGTCATCGGCGAACCTCAAAGTTTTTATTTCTTCTCCATGAATTTTAATACCTACTCCGAATTTTTCTTTTGTTTCCTTTACTGCTTGCTCAATATACAGATTGAACAACATCGGGGAGAGGCTACAACCCTGTCTTACTCCCTTCCCAACCACTGCTTCCCTTTCATGTCCCTCGACTCTTATAACTGCCATCTGGTTTCTGTACAAATTGTAAATAGCCTTTCGCTCCCTGTATTTTACCCCTGCCACCTTTAGAATTTGAAAGAGAGTATTCCAGTCAACATTGTCAAAAGCTTTCTCTAAGTCTACAAATGCTAGAAACGTAGGTTTGCCTTTCCTTAATCTTTCTTCTAAGATAAGTCGTAAGGACAGTATTGCCTCACGTGTTCCAGTGTTTCTACGGAATCCAAACTGATCTTCCCCGAGGTTGGCTTCTACTAGTTTTTCCATTCGTCTGTAAAGAATTCGTGTTAGTATTTTGTAGCTGTGACTTATTAAGCTGATAGTTCGGTAATTTTCACATCTGTCAACACCTGCTTTCTTTGGGATTGGAATTATTATATTCTTCTTGAAGTCTGAGGGTATTTCGCCTGTTTCATACATCTTGCTCACCAGATGGTAGAGTTTTGTCAGGACTGGCTCTCCCACGGCCGTCAGTAGTTCAATGGAATATTGTCTACTCCGGGGGCCTTGTTTCGACTCAGGTCTTTCAGTGCTCTGTCAAACTCTTCACGCAGTATCATATCTCCCATTTCATCTTCATCTACATCCTCTTCCATTTCCATAATATTGTCCTCAAGTACATCGCCCTTGTATAGACCCTCTATATACTCCTTCCACCTTTCTGCTTTCCCTTCTTTGCTTAGAACTGGGTTTCCATCTGAGCTCTTGATATTCATACAAGTTGTTCTCTTATCTCCAAAGGTCTCTTTAATTTTCCTGTAGGCGGTATCTATCTTACCCCTAGTGAGATATGCCTCTACATCCTTACATTTGTCCTCTAGCCATCCCTGCTTAGCCATTTTGCACTTCCTGTCGATCTCATTTTTGAGACGTTTGTATTCCTTTTTGCCTGTTTCACTTACTACATTTTTATATTTTCTCCTTTCATCAATTAAATTCAATATTTCTTCTGTTACCCAAGGATTTCTACTAGCCCACGTCTTTTTACCTACTTTATCCTCTGCTGCCTTCACTACTTCATCCCTCAAAGCTACCCATTCTTCTTCTACTGTATTTATTTCCCCCATTCCTGTCAATTGCTCCCTTATGCTCTCCCTGAATCTCTGTACAACTTCTGGTTCTTTCAGTTTATCCAGGTCCCATCTCCTTAAATTCCCACCTTTTTGCAGTTTCTTCAGTTTTAATATACAGGTCATAACCAATAGATTGTGGTCAGAGTCCACATCTGCCCCTGGAAATGTCTTACAATTTAAAACCTGGTTCCTAAATCTCTGTCTTACCATTATATAATCTATCTGAAACCTTTTAGTATCTCCAGGGTTCTTCCATGTATACAACCTTCTTTCATGATTCTTAAACCAATTGTTAGTTATGATTATGTTGTGCTCTATGCAAAATTCGACCAGGCGGCTTCCTCTTTCATTTCTGTCCCCCAATCCATATTCACCTACTATGTTTCCTTCTCTCCCTTTTCCTACACTCGAATTCCAGTCACCCATGACTATTAAATTTTCGTCTCCCTTCACAATCTGAATAATTTCTTTTATTTCATCATACATTTCTTCAATTTCTTCGTCATCTGCAGAGCTAGTTGGCATATAAACTTGTACTACTGTAGTAGGCGTGGGCTTCGTATCTATCTTGGCCACAATAATGCGTTCACTATGCTGTTTGTAGTAGCTTACCCGCATTCCTATTTTCCTATTCATTATTAAACCTACTCCTGCATTACCCCTATTTGATTTTGTGTTTATAACCCTGTAGTCACCTGACCAGAAGTCTTGTTCCTCCTGCCACCGAACTTCACTAATTCCCACTATATCTAACTTCAACCAATCCATTTCCCTTTTTAAATTTTCTAACCTACCTGCCCGATTAAGGGATCTGACATTCCACGCTCCGATCCGTAGAAAGCCAGTTTTCTTTCTCCTGATAACGACATCCTCTTGAGTAGTCCCCGCCCGGAGATCCGAATGGGGGACTATTTTACCTCCGGAATATTTTACCCAAGAGGACGCCATCATCATGTAAACATACAGTAAAGCTGCATGCCCTCGGGAAAAATTACGGCTGCAGTTTCCCCTTGCTTTCAGCCGTTCGCAGTACCAGCACAGCAAGGCCGTTTTGGTTATTGTTACAAGGCCAGATCAGTCAATCATCCAGACTGTTGCCCTTGCAACTACTGAAAAGGCTGCTGCCCCTCTTCATGAACCACACGTTTGTCTGGCCTCTCAACAGATACCCCTCCGTTGTGGTTGCACCTACGGTACGGCTATCTGTATCGCTGAGGCACGCAAGCCTCCCCACCAACGGCAAGGTCCATGGTTCATGGGGGGGGATATATATATATATATATATATATATATATATATATATATATATATACTCCTGGAAATGGAAAAAAGAACACATTGACACCGGTGTGTCAGACCCACCATACTTGCTCCGGACACTGCGAGAGGGCTGTACAAGCAATGATCACACGCACGGCACAGCGGACACACCAGGAACCGCGGTGTTGGCCGTCGAATGGCGCTAGCTGCGCAGCATTTGTGCACCGCCGCCGTCAGTGTCAGCCAGTTTGCCGTGGCATACGGAGCTCCATCGCAGTCTTTAACACTGGTAGCATGCCGCGACAGCGTGGACGTGAACCGTATGTGCAGTTGACGGACTTTGAGCGAGGGCGTATAGTGGGCATGCGGGAGGCCGGGTGGACGTACCGCCGAATTGCTCAACACGTTGGGCGTGAGGTCTCCACAGTACATCGATGTTGTCGCCAGTGGTCGGTGGAAGGTGCACATGCCCGTCGACCTGGGACCGGACCGCAGCGACGCACGGATGCACGCCAAGACCGTAGGATCCTACGCAGTGCCGTAGGGGACCGCACCGCCACTTCCCAGCAAATTAGGGACACTGTTGCTCCTGGGGTATCGGCGAGGACCATTCGCAACCGTCTTCATGAAGCTGGGCTACGGTCCCGCACACCGTTAGGCCGTCTTCCGCTCACGCCCCAACATCGTGCAGCCCGCCTCCAGTGGTGTCGCGACAGGCGTGAATGGAGGGACGAATGGAAACGTGTCGTCTTCAGCGATGAGAGTCGCTTCTGCCTTGGTGACAATGATGGTCGTATGCGTGTTTGGCGCCGTGCAGGTGAGCGCCACAATCAGGACTGCATACGACCGAGGCACACAGGGCCAACACCCGGCATCATGGTGTGGGGAGCGATCTCCTACACTGGCCGTACACCACTGGTGATCGTCGAGGGGACACTGAATAGTGCACGGTACATCCAAACCGTCATCGAACCCATCGTTCTACCATTCCTAGACCGGCAAGGGAACTTGCTGTTCCAACAGGACAATGCACGTCCGCATGTATCCCGTGCCACCCAACGTGCTCTAGAAGGTGTAAGTCAACTACCCTGGCCAGCAAGATCTCCGGATCTGTCCCCCATTGAGCATGTTTGGGACTGGATGAAGCGTCGTCTCACGCGGTCTGCACGTCCAGCACGAACGCTGGTCCAACTGAGGCGCCAGGTGGAAATGGCATGGCAAGCCGTTCCACAGGACTACATCCAGCATCTCTACGATCGTCTCCATGGGAGAATAGCAGCCTGCATTGCTGCGAAAGGTGGATATACACTGTACTAGTGCCGACATTGTGCATGCTCTGTTGCCTGTGTCTATGTGCCTGTGGTTCTGTCAGTGTGATCATGTGATGTATCTGACCCCAGGAATGTGTCAATAAAGTTTCCCCTTCCTGGGACAATGAATTCACGGTGTTCTTATTTCAATTTCCGGGAGTGTATATATATATATATATATATATATATATATATATATATATATATATATATATATCAGTTCATGACATCCAGTCATACAAATTTCCTTTTTCTGACGGACACACGTCCCGATCGTCCGCTCTCAAAACTCTGCCATCTCTCTCCCCACATCCACCATTGGTGGCGGCTCACCTCCAACTGTGCTACGCGCTGTTCACACCCAACTGCCCAACACTACAATAGCGAATATTCCACCAATGCCAACCAGCCACAGAGTGCACACACCATAGTCATTGATTTTCATACAGAGCGCTACGTGGCGTTACCAACATAAAAACCTAAACAGCCTACTGACAATATTAATTAGATTTTCATTGTTAAAACGTGTGTAAATTCACTTTACAGCTACGATCTCCTTCTGTCCTGATTTCTGTTTTTGTCAATCAGGTATATTTGCCTACAACGTTTCGCATGTGCTGTATGCCACAGATCTGATAGGGAAACATTTCTCCAGCCACCTGGCGGTCTAAGAATGTGGAAATTTTCAACGACTTTTTTTAGATATTTAAAGTCCGTCTTAGCAGCTAAAATTTTGATCATATATTTCCTTAGCTGTATTCTTCGCGTATAAAAAATTTCATCGCGGGTTTTGGCATTTCGCGTTGGACCGTTCGCTTGTAAGTCCGTCACAAAACAAGGGCGGTGCGTTGGCAGAAGAGACTACAAGTTCTCGGGTTCCTGCAGACACAGGTGTGCTGTGGCACGGGTAACAGGTCCAGCTTAGTGTGGCATAGAAATGGCGTGGCAACTGGATACGCATTCCGAAGTTAAATTACGCAGGACAGTAGGAGTCATTTGGCCAAAAGGTCTAAATTACAAAAAATGTCAAAGTGAAATTCTGGTCGTATATAGACCAAATTCAATTCACGCCCCGCCGTATCCAAATAATGCGAACAGTTTGACCAAGGCTTCACAGACGTAGGTAATTTTCATACTTATTTGACCACTATTCCAAATGTAACCCAGAGATGATCTGCTCTGCTGTTTAATTTTAGGAAATATGGAAACGTTTCAGGAAATTTATGCGAATGACTAATAAGAGGTTACTCTTTTCGCCACAGTTCATTGGGCACAATGAACAACAAGGACCATTCTTAATAGGAACGGTGCGAACTAACGCGTTTGTGGACACGTTGACTTTGTCAGTCGTTAATAATCACAAGATGCTTAGTTACACAAGGTATTGTACTAGCAGTTTGTCTGTAACGGCCTCGATGTCGACAGGTGTGAAGGAGACAATAGTTCCCTCATCAGTCCGTATGAGCGCATTTGCTTTGACAGTCGATCAGTCTGATTATTTGATTTAAAGGAACAGTAGACATCACTCTGATCCCCGTGTGTGTCAACAGAATCCGCTTTTCGTTCACTCTAAGTGGTTTCTGACACAGAAAATGAGCCTAACTGGGCAGATTGAGATCCAGCTGAGCGAGAGCTGCTATGATTAACGCTTTCCATCCATTTAGTCAAATTCGTGACGAAGATTAAGGTCAAGGGATCCTACTTACATTTAATCAAGAATTCTTCATATTCATTACATTCAATATGACACACATCCCACAAAAGGTTTTACATTTCGTGTGCAATCTAAAACGTAGAAATACGTACGACAGAAACAGTAAAAACAGTATCAAACGTAATAGAAAAAATCATTATCTATTTCATTATGAAGAGCAGAATAATAAAAAAATTTTAGAGGTAGGTAGATTATATGTTGCACCATGGCAGAAAAATACGTGAGGAAATTTATGGGGTAGGGAGAGGAAAAAAAAAAGAAATATATGGGGAGGAAAAGAATATGCGACGAATGTTTGATAGCTATATGAAGACTCCGAGAAGAGTTTGCAGCTTTGTAATAGTCACGAAATTAACTTTCTAGTCTCAGATAAACTGGGAAGTTTCTTCATATCTGTGCGACCTACTGCCTAGTGAAACCAATTAACACTGAAAATGTTCGAGTACTTTATCACTGCGCAACTCACTCGCTTCTTACCAAATGTTAGCTTACAATACTGTGTTACAGAATGGTCTTAGGTACTCTACTGAAACTCAGAACTGTTTGTAGATTTAATATAAATGTGTAGCCACACAGAGCAGGCATTCAGAGGAAGTAGGTAATTTAACTTATATTGTAATACTGAAGAGGTCATTAAATGAATGGCGCTTTGTTGATTTTGTGGTTTTGTCCTTGCAGTTACACACTTTTCACTAACATATTAAAAGTAAATGAGCTAGTCAGTGCAGTAATGCGGCCAGTATACATTGATAGGGCACAATTAAATGATACGCTTCCTCCACAATTACTTAATTGCTTTTGGAAAGTAAAGAATCTTTAGCAGTCGTCATTCTCGCTCCTTTACCCTAAAAATTTATATATTTAGGACTGCATAAATAACAAGAAACGTTTTGTCGTTTGGTTGCAACTAATATCAAAAGTATCTGGCAATTCACTCTTGGACCCAAATATGAAGATTTACAGATATACAGATGGCATGCAGTTATGTTAAAACTATTCAGAGTAAAGTTCGGAAAATGTATACTGCTAGTCAGTAGAAGGATAAGAAAAATATTTGATACTCAGGTAGATGAAGTGAACTTTTCATATTGACTGTGTGGAAGGTCTTAACACAAGAACTCCTAGAACATCATAGAGGCTGCAACAAATGTTATTAATACAAAAACTGACGCCAGTGCATATCTTTGAAATAGTGGTGATTAGTAATTTTTTTCATATCAAATTGCTGCGTGTCCTTCTGCAACTCATGTTAGATTCATACTGTCAAAATTAAGTAATTTAGTTTTAATACATAGTTCACTTCATTCTATATTTGTGGTTGAGGACTATTCCATATTTACATTTCTAATATTTTTGTATTTTTTAAAGTTTGTATTCTTTCAACAGTATTTAATTCTTTGCTTCTACTGTTCATAATAATAATTTATTTCGTCTTTTTGGTCATTATTGAACGTTTTATAGAAACGACTGCTTTCTCATAATTCTAGAGCATTCATGATGTAAAGTTGGCACCCACCTCCACCAATATGTATCTTTCATAATGCCTTACCACAGGTGTCAATTATTCTCATGTGAATTGCACTACAACTGGACTTCAGTACTGATACAGTTTCTTTCATTGTTTTTGACAGAAAAAGTAGCAGTAGTTTACAGGTGTGATGTCATGAGCCATAGATAACTGACTTAGTGATGTCATCATCCTTATCTGTAACATCATTGCTGTTAATAGTGATGTCACCAACCTCCGCAGTCGGAAGCCACATCCCTCCTTATCTCTAGATAGTCACAGAACATTATTATAAATCCAATATGGGGCAAATACTCCTCTTGTGTAAGTGGAAAATTTAAAACCCATCACTTCAAACTACCTTCAAGAAATCAAACAGTACAGTAGTTTTCATATCCACCCAAAGATAGTGTGAAAGAACCCAAGCTGGCGAGAGTAGTCCAGTTGCATTAGTAGAAAATTAAAAATACCCCTCACCCATCCCCCTTCCCTCCCCATATCTCCAGTCAGTCATAATGCAGCACTATAACTCCGAGATGATAGAAACACACCAATAGTGTGCTCAGCCTACTCTCTTTCCCACCAGTCAGAGCAAAATAATGTACAAAAATGATGTCCAACTGATTATCTCTGACATTCACTTCCCTATCTCCAATCAGTCAAAGTATAGTGCTAAAATAGTGCCAAATATCTAGTAAAAATAACAGAATCTGCATATTAAATTCAAAGATATTCTTTACTTCCAATAGACTTTTACCTCTGGGATAAAGGTAGTGTAAAAGTACATTATTTACATACACATTATTATTATGACCTTAAGGTCAAAGTAAGGATTGTATGCTGGTAATGGTCCACACACAAATTGCATAGTGTTCCATCTCCCTCACCTCACCTCCAATCAAAGTCTAGTATTAATATGCAAGAGCCAATTACAATGTAACCTAATCTGGATTATGTGCAAGAATATCGAAACAGTGGGAATTATCTGCTAAAAAAAAAAAGCACATTCATCTCTCTGCTCTATGACAATCAGAGCCCAATATAAGAGCCAACTGCAATGTATCCCCATCTGGGTTTTGTTAAAAAGTGTGTGAACTGACTAAAATACAGAAAACGTTGTCAAGTATGTTTGCATTACTGATTTTCAAATAATCGTTAATGGACTGGCTCACCAGTCACATCAGTAACCTGCATTCGAAGCTATATATCGTTTGCTATGGAATTTTTGAATGAGCATGTAACACATTTACTACAAATAATTAAAAGCCAGCATTTTCTTACATAAAAAAGATTAGGAATATGTAGTTTTTAAATACGAGTTTTACCTTAAATACTATTCTGCAATTCTGGAAACACGAGGCAAACAATAGTCCTGTTTCACATCCTTATTGCTGACTGTCACCAACAGATGGCTCATTAGAAAGCGAGAAAAGCTAAATCTCTGTACCAAGAATTGTTCTCACTATCACCAAAAGGTGTCTGTACTGGTTAAAAACCCTCCAACTTCGATATATGGATCACACTCTGTTTAAGACTCTACAGAGTCTTAAGTTAATTATTTTCCACGTAAAGTGTCCTCAGGAAACGTCTTCAACTCAAAAAGTGTGATTTTATCGGTCATAACAGTGTTATTTTCCATTAATTTATTTTCTGTCTATATATCATTCTTGCGAACGCAAGTACGTGTCAGAGAGAAGGGGACTGTGAAGATAATGCATCACTAGAGGAACATAATCGATAACAAATGTTGCATTTCGTTGGGGATGTAGTTGACGTTTATTACAAGAAAACATTGTAAGTCTCAAATTAATTATTTTACCCCAGCTATGATGCTTGTAAAAAATGTTACAAAAACCTAAAATGTGTCATAAAATATAATATTTACATTACGACAGTACCTAAATATGTAAACTGTATCTAGTCTATGCAAAATATAGAATGTCCTATCATGATTGTGAACCTGTAAGTATGTGTCAGGGGGAAGGGAAGACTGAAAATAATATATCACTAGAAAAACATATTCAAGAACAGTTATTGTGAAAATGGATAGGACCTAATTGAGGTTAAATACAGGAAAAGCACTGTAAGCCTATAATTAATTATTTTAGCTTTGCTGTGATACTTGTCAAAAATACCAAAATATTCTACAATGTGAAATTTATTGTTCACATTGCAACAATAACTAAGTACATAAAGTGTATTCAAACTGATAATTTTTATACTGTCATCATCTAACATTGTTTCTTTCATTATGAGTTTAGTTTGGGTAAGAAGGTAACGCAACACAACGAAATATACAATTGACAACAATTGTTACAAGCTGTTGCTGCATTCAGAAATATTGCTTGCTACAAATCCCATTACCAGCTACACAGACATCTAATAAAAGTAACACCACACACACACACACACACACACACACACACACACAGACTCACAACACGATATTTTTGGGAGGTCAGGAATAAGGTATTGAATTTCAGAAAGGAATATGATATTTTTATTCTAATATTTCACTTCACCTGCAGAACACATGATCTTTTTATAAAATTACTTAAGAGAGAGATGACCAAAGACAGAAACAGCGAGAGATGTGAAATTTCCAGAGACTATGCCAGAACCGATATCTCGAAAATAAATAAAATAATGTATCATTTATTGTGAGATATCTCACACTTTGCAAGCCCAATTAAGCTTCAAATTGAATATTTCATCATCTGAATTGTGTGTGTTATTAAATTGCACACAGACTGCATGTTTGTGGTATTAAATCAAAATCTTTATCAAAACTCAAGAAAAATAAAATTGCGTCATTATATGTGTGATTTCTCATTCATTGCAAACACAATGAAGCATCATATCAAATATGGCCACATATAAATTTTCTGTGTTGCTTATTAAAGTACTCCAGCTTTCACACCGACATTAGTGACAGGATTCATTAGGTTAAGCAGCACTCGTTTACAACGAAAGTTCAATATGTCCACAGTACTTGCAAGCTGATAGAGATTTAAACTAAGTGCTTTACCGCTTCTAAAGTGTTCACATAACTTACTAAAATACACACAGGTTGCATGCTTATCGTAATACGCAAACCTGTCTGCTCTACTTGTTACATTACTTAACGCTCACTTATTTGCATTTCTAACATAAAACTTTTGGTTGAGCAGCATGATTAGGAGTCACACATGTGTGTTACACCTACATCTACTATTACAAAATACAAATTACATTCTTTTAACAGGAATGATTTAACTTTCACAGTTAAGAAAGTACATAAATACACTCCTGGAAATTGAAATAAGAACACCGTGAATTCATTGTCCCAGGAAGGGGAAACTTTATTGACACATTCCTGGGGTCAGATACATCACATGATCACACTGACAGAACCACAGGCACATAGACACAGGCAACAGAGCATGCACAATGTCGGCACTAGTACAGTGTATATCCACCTTTCGCAGCAATGCAGGCTGCTATTCTCCCATGGAGACAATCGTAGAGATGCTGGATGTAGTCCTGTGGAACGGCTTGCCATGCCATTTCCACCTGGCGCCTCAGTTGGACCAGCGTTCGTGCTGGACGTGCAGACCGCGTGAGACGACGCTTCATCCAGTCCCAAACATGCTCAATGGGGGACAGATCCGGAGATCTTGCTGGCCAGGGTAGTTGACTTACATCTTCTAGAGCACGTTGGGTGGCACGGGATACATGCGGACGTGCATTGTCCTGTTGGAACAGCAAGTTCCCTTGCCGGTCTAGGAATGGTAGAACGATGGGTTCGATGACGGTTTGGATGTACCGTGCACTATTCAGTGTCCCCTCGACGATCACCAGTGGTGTACGGCCAGTGTAGGAGATCGCTCCCCACACCATGATGCCGGGTGTTGGCCCTGTGTGCCTCGGTCGTATGCAGTCCTGATTGTGGCGCTCACCTGCACGGCGCCAAACACGCATACGACCATCATTGGCACCAAGGCAGAAGCGACTCTCATCGCTGAAGACGACACGTCTCCAATAGTCCCTCCATTCACGCCTGTCGCGACACCACTGGAGGCGGGCTGCACGATGTTGGGGCGTGAGCGGAAGACGGCCTAACGGTGTGCGGGACCGTAGCCCAGCTTCATGGAGACGGTTGCGAATGGTCCTCGCCGATACCCCAGGAGCAACAGTGTCCCTAATTTGCTGGGAAGTGGTGGTGCGGTCCCCTACGGCACTGCGTAGGATCCTACGGTCTTGGCGTGCATCCGTGCGTCGCTGCGGTCCGGTCCCAGGTCGACGGGCACGTGCACCTTCCGCCGACCACTGGCGACAACATCGATGTACTGTGGAGACCGCACGCCCCACGTGTTGAGCAATTCGGCGGTACGTCCACCCGGCCTCCCGCATGCCCACTATACGCCCTCGCTCAAAGTCCGTCAACTGCACATACGGTTCACGTCCACGCTGTCGCGGCATGCTACCAGTGTTAAAGACTGCGATGGAGCTCCGTATGCCACGGCAAACTGGCTGACACTGACGGCGGCGGTGCACAAATGCTGCGCAGCTAGCGCCATTCAACGGCCAACACCGCGGTTCCTGGTGTGTCCGCTGTGCCGTGCGTGTGATCATTGCTTGTACAGCCCTCTCGCAGTGTCCGGAGCAAGTATGGTGGGTCTGACACACCGGTGTCAATGTGTTCTTTTTTCCATTTCCAGCAGTGTATATATTAAGATACCGTTTTATGACACAAAATTGTTCTGTGATACTGAATTTATTACAGTAAATGTGCTCGTAATGTGGTTAAAACAGGTTTCTTATATACATATGCGAAGGTAACATCAATGTGTCTGCTTGGGGAAAAACAGCACTTCCTTTTCGTGGTTGAAATAGAATTTAGACAGTCAACACATTTTTGGGGCAAACTGATGCAGTTTAAAGTGTAATTTAGTACACTTTTGGTGCAAATTGTTACACTTATGGGGCAGGCTGATACAGTTTGAGAGGCAAATCAATACACTTTGGTGGCAAGGTGACACACTTTCATGGCAAGTTGATAGAGTTTGAGGAGCAAATTGATAAAATTTTGGGGCGGAGTGGTACACTTTTGGGGACAGTTGATACACAATTGGGGCTAGGTGATGAAGTTCTAGAGCAAATGGATACAATTTGAGGGGTAATTTGATACAGTTTGGGGGCAAGCTGATATACTCTTGGGTAAGTTGACGCAGTTTCAGGAATAATTTGCTACAGTTTCAGGGAAACCTGAACAAATTTTTTGGCCAGTTGATACAGTCTGAAGAGGCATTTGATATGCTTTTGGTAGCAATCTGATTAAGTTGTGGGGAAAGTTTATAAAGTCTGAAGGGTTAAAGTAATTGACTTTTGGCAGCAAGTTGATGCACTTTTGAAGCGAGTATGTACAGTTAAATGAGCAATTTAATACACTTTTGGGGCGAGTTGATACACTTTTGGGACAGGTTGTTTGAAGTATTAGGGGTACGTTTTTGGAGCAAGCTCACACTTTTGGAGCAAACTGATGCCATCTGAGGAATGAATTGATAAACGTTTGGGGGTAAATTGATACACTTTTGGGGCATGTTGATACAGCTTGAAGGGCAATTTAATGCATGTTTGAGGCCAAGTGGGTGCACTTTTGTGGCAAGATGATGCAATTTAAAGGGTAGGTTAATATACTTTTGGGACAAGTTCATACACTTCTGGGTCAAACTGATACTGTCTGAGGGGCACATTAATATAGTTTTAGGGCAAGCTGACACACTTTTGGTGCAAGTTCTTACCTATTTGAGGAAGATGATATAGTTTGAGGGGTAGTTTGATACACATTTTGAGGCATATTGATACACTTTTGGGGCATGTTGATACAGTTTGAGGGGTAATTTAATACGCCTTTGAAGCCAGCTGATATGGTGTGTAATCTTATACAGTTGGAGGTAATATGACATGGTTTACTAGTACACACAACATTAAAAGATTGCACATCTGCCACATAATCACCTGTCAGACTTACATGCCATAGTAAATTTCTTCTCTCTCTCTGTAACATTTATTTTAATGAGGCAATGAACTCCAGTATCACGATTTAGTAAGTCAAAACTTGGTTGAACTTGTTGAACCTAGCACAAATGGGGCTCAACTTGCTTAGTACATCATGCACAATGATGCAGCCTCCAAGCTTGTATAAAAATTGGAAGCTTAGGCCATTTGTTTCATGTTGTTGAGATTTGTTGTGAGAGCAACATAAGAAACCATGAAAAGAAGACAAACAGTGTCACAACACCATAGGAAATCTACAGAGAAACAGAAAAAGAAATGTTTGCTGATTTTCGCTGAGGAAAATCGGTAATGAATGTGGAATACTTTCTATGACCCATCAATGAATCACTTGATAAATGAGAACTGATTATGTTGGTAATAATATTTTACATAAAGCAATTTTGTGACTATTTTAATATTCGATCATCCACACGAAAAGCAAAGTGAATCAATTAGTACAGCATTTATAGAGACTCGCCCCATCATTCAGTGGAACTGTATTAATCTCAATTTCAGACCCTAATCCAACTGTACCTAATGTTGGATGTAAAACCTCTGACCAGGCTTTGCCAAAGGTGAAGAAGAAGATGTAAATAGTTCTACTTCCCACCTGACTCAGTGAATAAAAATGTAAAATAACGATGTTTATATATTTTCTTAGCATAACTCAGTACAAATATTAATGTATATTCTTCTGAATTTGAGAGCCTAATCCGACTTTGTCTAATGTTGGTTGCAATATCTCATCAGGCTTCGTCAGAAGAGAAGAAGGTGTGAATACTTCAACTTCCCATCAGAATGAGTGAGTAAAAATATAAATTAACAATATTTATGTTGTCTCCTGCCAGTACGTAACAGAGATGTTAATGAGAAATTATTCTCCATTTCAGACCATACTCAAACCGTGCGTAATATATCTCGTCAGGTTTTGGCAGAGGAGAGGAGGCTGTGGCTCAAGAAGAAGCATACATTTTAACCTGCTTCCCACAGACTGGAACACCTGTTGCAAAAGGAGACATACAAAGATATTAAAAAATTGTATTTTTGAAGGCAGGAGGAGAAGATAAACTGATGATGACGGAGATGATGAGGAGACAGAGGGTCAAATGGCAGCACCTCTTTCGTTGAATCACAGAAAAAAATGTTGACACTGTATACAGCATTAGATTTGAAACAATAATAAGAGTGTGGATAACTGGTGATCCTTCAGTAGATGCTGAAGGAGATCATTGAATGATTCACAATGTAAGATAATTTTGAACGATGGCATACTCTATCACTTAACTGGCCATCGTCTGGTCACCCACACTTTAGAACATGTGCACTGCCAGTGACACTTCTGCATTTCCTACAGCCACCACCAGGATATGAAGGCGCTGCCACAAACGCTTACCCTGCTTCCAGCACAGAATCCATTATATATGTGTTTGCCGTTTCATAACATCTACAGACTGCCATAGCAGTTATGGCTCGTCATCTGTGGAATAGTCTTTGTATTGAAGACTAATGGAATTGTAAACTTTTGTAACTGTATATATTTTATCATTCAAATCTGTTGTTAGTAATTGATGCTGTAACTACAGCAAACAAATTATGTATTACTTTCACTATCTGAAATTAAACGTAGAATAAATTAATATCTGAATTCTCTGCCCACAAACCGCATCTGCTCCTCGCACCTGTGTCCAGTAAAGAATCGCAAATAGAGTTAAACAATGCAAATCTTCAAAATTGTGGTAAAATTATCAAGGCTGCCTATGTTCATAAATAAAGCTACCTTGCCTACAGAGAAGTATTCAACAGAGATTATAAGTACGCACATATCGTTAAAGCTGTATTAGTTAAAACTGGCGGATCCTTACAGAGAGATGATGAGATACATATCAGCATATTGGAGAATGAAATTCCCGCTGTGGCTATAAATTCTCTCCAGGTTCGTCAGAAGAAGAAAATGCAGTTCAACAACTATACACTTTAACCCAGTCCTCAGAGATTGTGGCAGCTATTCTGGAAGAAGACAGTTAAAGACGTTAAAGGCGATGTATTTATGGGAACAGAAGGTGAAGAATAAGAAAAGAATGATTATGGGAAGGCAGGTTTGACAGTGAAAAAGATAATGATTGACTGAAGCCAGGAAGACAGTTCCCAAAAAATCGGTAGCAGGTATCAACCTAAATGAAATGGTCAAGACGTTAGTCCTCTTGCTGACTTTGAAGCTGGGAGGGGGGAGATTATAATGAGTCATACTGAAGAGGAATTTTGGGAAGCATCGACTATCATGCGAAGTTGGAGGGGAAAAATGAAGTGAAATTCCATATGAGAACTTAGATCTGGTAGGGTCATGAGACAAAAGTTTAACTCGTGCTCGTTCCTTTTCCTCCTCCGCTGTGTCAGAATTCTGTTTTAGCTGTAGTGAGAGTATACTTGCCATAATAAATTCAGCTCAATGAACAGTTGTGACATACAAAATTAATACATATTTGTGCTCTTTGTTATCTGTAATAAATAAATTACTTTGTTAAAAGTATGGGATTCGTTTTTCTTATAGTAGCAGGCTAAAGTGTAACACACATCAACCATGAGGTTGCCGCACTAGTGCCAATAAATAAGCTTTAAGTATTTTGATAAGTAATACAAACAATTTAGTGGCAGCCATATTTAACTTGAAGTTTCATTGTGCTTGAAAACTGAGTAAAATCACACAGTACATTATAAATTATTTTATTTATTTTCGAGACATCGACTCTGACTTAGTCTTTGGAAATGTCACATTTCTCACTGTTACTGTATTTGATTCTCCTTCTTGAGGGTGTTTATAAATAGTCCATGCCATTCTACAGTTTAAGTGATGTATCGTAATAAACCAGCTTATTCCTTCCTACAATCGAACAGCTTACTTCTTCCTTCCACAAAAAGTTGTATTGAGCATGTGTGTGTGTGTTGTTACTTTTATTAGATGTCAGTGTAGCTAATAGTGAGTTCTTCAGCGAGACATAGTTTCGAATGCAGCAAAAATTATTTTATAATACTTGGCATCAAATGTATTTTTCTTTGTAATTAATTATCTTTGCTCCCTTCATAAATTGGTGATGAGAGTACACCAATTGTCAGTCTGAATAACTTTCATTTATTTAGTTGCTGTATCACTGTATACATATGACTTTAGCAGTCATTTTGGAATATTGTGACATTTTTGACAAGTAACCCAGCAAAACAAAATTAATTAATTATAGCCTTACAATGTTTTTCCTGTATTTAAACTAAGTTAGGTCTCAACGATTTTTGCAATGCTTGTTTTTTGAGTGACATATTATTTTCAGTCTACCCTTCCCCCTGACACATGCTTATGGGCTCACAATCGTGATGGGATACTTGTGGGAAATAATTGCGATGCAAAGACTGTGATGTTATGTATAAACATGGCACTGTTTGTAAAGATACAGTTTCAGTATTTTGATGTAAACAATGTGACAATCTACATATTCATCCCACATTTTGTGCAGACTAGATACATTTTACATATTTAGTTGCTGCTCTCGTGTGAATATTATATTTTCTGACACATTTTAAATTTTTGTAACATTTTTGACAAGCATCATAGCTTAGGTCAAATAAGTGATTTGAGCTGCACAACGTTTCTTGTAGATAACCTCAACTATGTTCTCGATCATTTTCAATATTTGGTATCTATGATATTTCTCTAGTGAAGCATTACTTTCACCCTCTCCTTCCCTCTGACACATACATTGCTTTCCTAACAATGTTTTATAGACAGAAAATAAATTAGTGAAAAAATAATAGTTATGACCAATATAAACACTGCACTTTTTGCACTGACAATGTATTTTGCAGACAATTCTAAATACTATGTCATCATTGATATGAAAAATTATTAACTTAAGACTCTGTTGTGGCTTAGATCAAGTGTGGTCCATAAATCGACAGTAGCAGGCTTTTACCTTTACAGACACCTGTTGGTGATAGCGACAGCAACTCATGGTACAGATACCTTCATTTCTCGCTTTTTAACAGTGAGGCATGTGTGGGTGATAGTAAGCAACACAAGTGTGGAACAGAACTATTGTTTAACTCATGTTTCCAGAGTTGCAGAATAGTATTTAAGGTAAACCTCATGTTCAGAAACTACATATTCCTAATCTGTTATTTACATTTTACAACCAAAGGCTGGCTTTTAATTAATTGTAGTAAATATGTTGTATACTCATTCCAGTATTCCATAGCAAATGATATATAGCTTTGAATACAATTTACTGATGTCACTGGTGAGCCAGTCTATTACTTATCATTTGAAAATCAGTCATGTAAATATAGTTGACAACGTTTTCGGTATTTTAGTCAGTTCACATACTTTGTCATATTTTTAATAAATATTTTTCATACTTTTTAACAAAACCCAGGTGGGGATACATTGTAATTGGCTCTTATATTGGGTTCTGATTGGCATAGAGCAGAGACACAAGTGTGCTCTTTATTTTTTTGCAAATATTTCCCATCATTTGGATATTCTTGCACATAATGCACATTAGGTTACATTGTTATTGGCTCCTACATTTTAGAACTAGGCTCTGACTGGAGGAGATGTGAGAGAGATAGCACATGGTGCAACATGTGTGGACAATTTTACACTTACAATGTATGCTCTGACCTCTCAATCATTTTAGTATTACATCAGAGGTATACGATGTGATACTTTTAGTCTTTTAATACTGCAGGCTACTGATAAGATCAGATTCACATTTTTTCTTTAATTTTCTAAATCCTAAGAATGTGTATGCAAGTAGAGCCTATATTCGCTTACCTCAAACAACAAACACAAAATTTCTGCTAAGTGGACCAAATGTATTGAAATAATAATTTGTTAAACTGATAAAAAGGAGCCATCTCACACATCATTTTATGATTTAAGAAAATACCAACTCATCTATTGAATATACAAAAATCGTGATAAATTTCACGGAAACATTATTGAAGAGAGGTGCAAACTGAATGATTTTATGGATCCTGACTGTCCAGCAGAATGGCGGTTTGAGGTGTAATACAATGCATTTAGCAATAATTAACGTTTATTTCCAACTTTAAAGTAATACACACTCTGATGTTAATTTAAAAACACAGTTCTTTGGAATCCTGGCGCCTGAATCACGCCGGCCGCTGTGGTCGAGCTGTTCTAGGCACTTCAGTCAGGAGCCGCGCGACTGCTACGGTAGTAGGTTTGAATCCTGCCTCAGGCATGGATTTGTGTGATATCCTTAGGCTAGTTAGGTTTAAGTAGTTCTATGGTCTAGGGGACTTATGACCTCAGATGTTAAGTCCCATAGTGCTCAGAGCCATTCTGAGCCTGAATCACGATGCATGGTACGTTATACAAGGCAACAACTGAACCGACACATGTGGGGGGCAAGTCTACTAAATTACCGGTTTCACTTTATCAAGATCACACTCACCAAGTTCACACTGATCATTCACATGACAAAAGAAAACTTCCCTACTCCACATGTAAGCTCACTGGGTCAGAGTGCGACTGGCTTTGACGATCAGCTTCAGAGAACACATCCCACTCCCGAAATTATGTACAGCTCAGCAATTTGTAAATAAATGTACTAAATATGAGCATGATACTCCGCAACGAAACTCAGGAGTTAGTTCGAATACTAGAAGTGTTTACGTCGAATTGGAGCTCATGGTTTACAAAGAAACACACGTGGTGCAGCAGTGTTTGGGCTACTAAATACATTAGATGGTAAATTAAACAAAATTTAACACAAACCTTCCACAAAGCACACGACACGTTCATACATGACAGACGAAACTAACTGAAACTGTACATCACATGGCGGCACCGCTTGTCCACGCCGAGTTACAGTTGCACAAAGGGTCTCGTAGAATAAACAGAATACTAATGAAATTAATACCATTCCCTGACTGAAATAGTTTGTGCGGCATGATAAGCAATGCCATTCACCGCAGTGACTACCGGAAACTCAAAGAAAGCATATTATTTATCATTACTAGTGTTTTACTGCTTATTCAGTCTCAAATTCCTAAGACCTATTGAATATAGTAATGAATTTTATGAAGCTGGGGTACTGTTACAGGGACATACACGAAAAATTAAAGTAGAACTGCACTCAGATTTTTGCTTATTCTTTGCCACAGTCTGTTGGCTTCCACGGGTTTTGCACAGCTGTGTTTGGTGCTAATGTGTTATTGCAGTTTTCATAATTTCAGTTTTTGTACATTTCATCTGCATTAAAGATATCGATAGTTGTGTGAGAATTAAAGATGTGCCAGAGTCTTAAAAAGGTTTGGATGTAAAATTAAATAAGTACAGGAAGGATTATCACTATTGCAACCAAATGACACGACAATCTGACACTTAAAATGTGTTACTATACAAGAGAATTCTCACTGAAATATCGATGACAATTGTTTAGTTAATAATATATTTGTTCATTACTTAATTTAAATGTAAGCAAACATCAATCGTGAAGCCAGTTCCACTACCTGTTCATTGCCACAACAGAGAAAGTATCTACATAGTATAAACCACAATACTAATCATCATTATCAAATTTAATAGTATGAAGTAAAAATACTACAACATATTCAGGAGCCCACTAATCTGAATAATTTTATCTGCCCACTTGTTCAGTACGTTATGGAGAAAAATAAATTATTGAAATGAAGTATTTCTCCTGTTTCGATTGTCTATTATGGATAAATATAGAATACGCAAACACGTCACCAAAGTACAGAACTTTGCTTACTTGTAAAGTACACACATCATGTACGTCTCTGAATGTTTAAATTATTGAATTCCAGGGCGATAGAAGTGACAATAACAATACAATTTAGGCGCATCTACTGCAAATATCTGCATTTTAATCTGTTTTAACAGGTTATAAAAACATTTCAGTTTTCTATACTTCCACACAACTGTCTAAAAGTGGTTCATTATCTTCACTAAGAGACATTTTTGCAAACCGAGAAAGTAAGTAACCCAGTAAATAAATGCCAGTATTTCAGGTAAACCATCTATTACCTAGCAGTTACCTCCTTTCAGTAGTGAATTATTACGGCCTTACCGCATTAATGGGACACATATCAAACACTAGCTTAACGCTGCTCCTTCATCTGCATAGATTGTATGGTCTGCTTCAGTGTTTTGTTGTTGGATTTAGTTCATCGAATTTTTATGTTTTTCACAGGCTCCAACACGTTCTAAACTTTCCACGCTAATTAAGGCCGCATAGGTCGTCGAATGTAACTCTGATCAAAATCCGATTCTGACCGCTGGAGTCCGAAGTTTCTGATAATCATGCGCTTTTCCTTTTTGTGGAGATAATTGTGTAGAAAGTTTCACCCTCTAACAAATAGTTCTTTATATTTAACCGAAAAATGAAATGCCAACTGTCATGGATTTAGCGTTTAAATTTTTTAATGTAATGAAATATTGTCTTTAAAATTTTCGTCCTCTATTTCACTCCCTTGGGAGTTGAATGTCAAAAAATACTGAAACATATATTTTTTACGTCTTATGAAGAATTCAGATTCCAGTTTTCATAGATGTAGCTTTAAAAATGCATTGGTAGCTCTTTAGTATTGAATTATCTTCAAGAAAAAAATTTGTCACTGTTTTACCCCTTAGCTGTTGAATTTCCAAAACGCTGAAACATACATTTTCTTATTTCTGATTGAGAAACCAGTTACCAGTTTTCGTAGTTCTGCCTTCAAAAGTTCTTTCAGAAAACATTTCATCCCCTATTTGACCCCCTTAGGAATTGAATTCCGGACAATGCCTTCTTAAACGATGCCTACAGACCAGGTCCACGCCCTCCTCAAATTTCAAGTTTCTATCCCTAACAGCTTGGGCTGGGCGAAGACGAGCCAGTGTGGCCCTATTTCATCCCCTTAGGTGTTGACTTTGCAAAAGCACTGAGACACGATTTTTTTCATCCCTAACCGAGAAGCCAAACACCAGTTTTAAAAATCTTTTTGCGAGGAAATATTTTCATTAAACGTTTCACCCTCTATTTCACCTCCATAGGGACTGAATTTCGAAAAGCAGTGCGACACCTATTTTTTATTTCCAACTGGGAAGCCAAATTCAAATTTTCATGGATTTAGCTTTAAAAATACTTTCCTAATGAAATATTTTCCAAAAACATCTCATTCATCCTCTTAGGGGCTGAATTTCCAAAAATACTGAAACACGTATTTTTCTTATTTGCAACCAAGAAGTCAAATACCAATGTGCATAGATGTAGATTTAAAAATACTTTAATAGTTCTTTAATATTGATATATTTTCAGAAACAACTTTCACGCAGTGTTTCACCCCCATAGTATAAAATTTCAAAAATGCTTAAGCTCTGTTTCTTTATTTCTCACCGAGAAATCAGATACCAATCTTCGTAGATCTACCTTCAAAATTGCCTTAATAACGAAATATTTTCAAAATACTTTTCATGCCCTATTTCACTCCCTTAGGGCGTCGAATTTCGAAAAATACTTTCTCAAACTACGCGTACAGTATAATACCAACACCCTGTGCAAATTTTGAGTTTCTGTCCTTACTGGTTTGAGCTGGGCGATGATGAGTCAGTGAATGAGCGAGTCAGTCGGGACATTGTCTTTTATATTGAGAGATTAAGTTTCATTTATGGTAAACGAAGTACTCATGTCAAGACGAAACTAAGACAGTCCCTTATTTATTCAAAACACATTATCAAAAACTATAGAAAAACTCTTAACTACTCAGAGCTACAAACCTAAGTGCAGTATTGGAATACTGATACATTATTCGTTCTTCTTGATATTCTCGTAAACGAAATACTGAGTTCGAACTCGTACATAACGACGATGCGGTAATGACGGTTCAGTAATAGCCGTCTTCTTATAAAGATGTACATCACTTGTATCAACAAATTACAAATTATTGCAGTGTTATATACGTTACTTTACCCCTCCCACCCCTCCCCCACCCCCTCCAGAAGGAATGCTCAAGAATACAGCGCGTCAGTTCTGGCTTCCGAACTACACTGACATCAGTTATACCGATGTGTATTTCCTAACAGCTAAAAATTAGGGTCAATTCTAGTGTCCGATACCACCCGTCTGCTTTGACCAATGACGTAATGTGTGATGTTATTTTTTTTAGCCCCAGATTGCTGTCGATGAACGTTAAATGATTTCTCTGAATTTCCTCGTTACGCGCGTATATTAAAACTTCTATGTAGATTGTTTTGTTTTCATCTCGTAATTTGTTTTCGGCATTTTTTGTTAGTGAAAGTAGTCTTCATTTATAAGTAGTCGTGATTTATAAGGTCTTGATTCCTCACGCTGTTCATTATGGATGAGTCAGTTGTTTTTACTACGAAAATTTTGCTTCAGAAAATGAGTGACCGTAAATAAACTATACAATTTTACAATCATTGGGCGTCATTGCTCAATTCTGCAAGTGCAGTGTCTGTGGAAATTATATGGTTTTGACGAAGGTTGGATCGTCACGAACTTCAAATGAATACATGGAGATCCATACGAAGGGGGACGTGGTTAAAAACATCGAGGCTGAATTTAGAAGTAATTGTCATGCTAACCTACTACTTTTGCTATGAATCTTCTTGCGAATCTGTCATGCACAAAGCAGGGGTTTCGTGTTGCACTGTAGTCGACTGGTTCTCGTTTTGTAGAGAAGTCTGCGGGGAATTTATAGAGTGGAGAGGGTCTTTGAGGGAAAGGGGGGGGGGGGGGGCAGGGGTTATAGTTGAAGTAGATGAGTCACATTTTGAGAAGAGAAAGTACGAAAGGGAGCACGAGGTTGTTGGGCTTTGGGTTTTTGGAGTAGTAGTTTCTGAACGAGACTGTGCTGATGTTGTAATTAAGGTTGTACCTAATCGGAGACAGGAAGTCTTGACATCTTTAATAGAAAAATATGTGGAAGAAGATTGTGTAGTCATGTCGGATGGGTTTGCTTCGTACAAGGGGTTGGGTCGTGAATCACAATATTCAGTTCAAAGATTATAAGAGGGGGGCATGCACTCATACTACAGATGGGTATTCGGGGGCTGTCAAATCTGTTGCTGGGCGGGGAAACAGAAGGATTCCAGTGTTGCAAGGCCATTTAAATGTATACTGTTGGAGGAAGAGTATTGAAAATGGCTCTGAGCGCTATGGGACTCAACTTCTGAGGCCATCAGTCCCCTAGAACTTAGAACAACTTAACCCTAACTAACCTAAGGACATCACACACATCCATGTCCGAGGCAGGATTCGAACCTGCGACCGTAGCGGTCTCGCGGTTCCAGACTGTAGTGCCTAGAACCGCTCGGCCACTCCTGCCGGCGGAGGAAGAGTATTCCTAAGGTTAATGTTTATTTCTTGCCTTTATGAAAGTAGTCAGCTAAACGTACAAGCCTCGTTTTGTTAGTAAGGTGTTGGTTGGTCTGATACTTTCTTCTTGTTCTACGTTTCGTCTTTTATGGTACTGTATTTTGCGAGTGCTAGTCTTTTGGTTTCCCTGGAGGGAGATTTTTCCGTCGTTTTCATATTTTCTGGTTATATTGGTGTGCCGAGGGGTATTGCTGTGTCTCTGCCGGAGGGTTTATGTGATTGAATCGTGGTTTCATTTTTTTTTATTATTTTAAAATTTTCCGTCTGATTGAGAGCGGGCGGTAGGGAAGAACTGATTTCGGTGGTACCACATTCGTGCCTGGAAGTTTGTGTTTCTTATTATTTTTTCATTAGTTATTCTGGGTTTAGCTTCTTTGGTTACAGTTTGACCTAACAATTTTATTTATTGTTATGTCCTTATTTCGTTCTTGTCAGCCTCGATCTTTGACTCCTTTGGAAGTTCATATTCGGTAAGTTTCTTTTATGTAGCCACTTTCATGTTTTCCTTCCGATGTTTTTGCTATACTGCTCTTAACTTTACTTTCATTCCTGATGTATCAGTTTTACTGAGTGTTGTTTTGGTGTTACTGTACCTGGTGTGATTTTCGTGTAGTGTAGTTATCGGTTCCAGGGTTTGGTAATTTTTGCGTGTGAGTAATGTGTGTAAAGATTTTCATTTTTTGAAGGTCTAGATGTATTCTGTAGTTTACTAAGAAGATCATTTTTAAGCACGTTTCTGATATGTTATAAGATTTTGGCGCCACGAACAGTAATACTGAAATCGGTAACTAGAAATGACCTCCTACATAGGTTGCTTCTAGTTAACGATTCGAACTATTCGACGGTTCATTATTTAGATCGTTTTTGCAGTACGTGTGAAAAATATAATATAATATATACACTCGTAATTGCTCTCGTGTTCTTATTTATTTCAGTCGTCTTCAACTCGTTTCAATTAAATTCGCCCGTAAATAATAGTCGCGTTAATAATAGTCGCGTTAAATGTATTATTTTGTGGCATGCTACGTTCGTTTGTTTACATGATCCGTTCCATTCACAGATTGTCCATTGCAGCATCTTTGCCTTACGTATGACATCATTGGTCAAAGCCGACGGGTTGTATCGGACACTAGAATTTATCCGAAAATTAGTATCTGTCCATATTTTCACAATGTTCTTTCAAGTACTAAACAGCACTGAAAAAATTAATGTGGAACGTTGTTTTATGTAGTATTAACTTCCCGTCGTTAATGCCCGCAGTTGAATAATTTCTGGAGAAAATTACAGTTCTTAGTAGTGGAAACATACAGGTCAAGCTACACAGAAAACGAACATCACTTACATGCTGTGAATGTCGCCAGTCGGTTGTTTACGTAGGTAGTCTGTGGACGTGACTTGAACAACCATACTGAGTAACCTTGCATACTGCCGTTATTTATTGTCAAAATTTAGAGACCGCGTGGATAGAGTTCGTTTTTGTGCATACCGTGAACGGTTTATCCGCTGTTACTTACAAGCGTTTAAATGTGAATAATGATGGTAACGTCAACTAACACCAACGTCTGCGTTGTTCAAAACACTTTTCTCGAAATATCTTGAATATGATGAGTTTCCCTGAGGTAGTTGTACAACTTGATGTTTTTGTCTACAGCAGCGGTATGTATAAACCACAATTCTACAGTATTCTGAAATCTTTTTTAATTCAGGTAGAGCCATAACGTTTTTATCGTTGACTTCTATCGTTATATTCTTTGTTGCGTCAGTTGCCGTAGATATTGTCTTTCTTTATAGTGCTACAGCTCTTCACACAGAGGTAGCCTAAACGTGGATTTCATGTAATATACAAAAACAATTCACATCCCATATAACTAGTATGCGCTGATAAATTAAAAATTATGTTCGTAATGCATTTTTGTAAGTGTGCATATCATTAACGTTCTTGCTATTAGTATTACTGTAATTGGACTGCTAGTTTGTAGGGCTTCATGTGGACCGCCTGGTTTTGATACACTGATATTGCGCGTAACTGTCATTACAAGGCTCACATTAAATCTGGATGGTTACTTCATAAAAATCTTGTGGTGCAGTGTATCGAGACTGTGAGTTAACACAAATTTGCCTGCAATAATGAGTTTATTACCAAGATAGGTGGTGCAGAGAGTAGCAAACCACAACCGGGTTAGGGAAGACAGCTGCTCATTTCCCGTTTCGGCCATCCAACCCGTGATTTCCCTAAATCGTTTTCTTCGGTGGGACAATAGTCCTCACGTTTTTGTTTATATTCTACTACAGTTGCGTCAAAGGCACATAGTATACGGAATGTAAGGATCAGTAAAGTGGAATACTTTTCATACTTCGTAATAGTTGTCCTAAGTCATGTAATAATGAGAATAATTATCCTAAGTCATATAGTAATGAGTCATTGTTACATCGATTTAAAGACTGGGTTGCAGTCAGGATCCGCTCGCCTATGTTAGTAGTCTCTGTTCTTTAAAACATTGATATTTCCTATTGTTACAGATTCATTGTCTCCTGCTTGAGACACTTCATAATCTACCAACATCGTGTTTGATATTTTCCTGCCTACTGAAGCGTCACGGGCTAATATGTTCTCTTTTGACGAATAAGCAGAGTGCATGACCTTTCTCTAATGCTTTATCACTGAATTCTCACAGCGAGGGAGTCTATAGGCAGGTTGACTATGGTATTCTGACTATTAGACAACTTGTACCGGCACATTACATCAACTGAAACTGATACCCACGGTTTTGCTATTTCATGTTAATTACGCGTCGACCATCGAGGTTTTAATTGCATGCTTTAGCAATACACCGTCACCTTAATTTACAATGATAAGCTGAAGATACTATAATACTCTTGCTAAGCTTCCAGTAGGAATACGACATGCTTGATTTGCAAAAGTATCGCTTTTCGTATAATGTTCTCAGACAAAATACAAGTAATGTCAAGTGATGTGAAACGCTAAAAGTAGTACTTAAGATTTGTTAATGGGCAGTAAAATACTGGAATGTGGTCGAAGTAGAGAACGTTGGAAAGGCAGACAAGCAATAATAAGACAAGGATTCATGAAAAAGAGAATTTTGTTTACATCCAATGTGAATTTAGGTGTTACGCAATTCTCCTCAAGATATATGTCTGGACGCAATTCTCCTCAAGATATATGTCTGGAGTCTAATATTGTTCTGAAGTGAAACTGTTGAGGTAAGAAGAGAATAACAGCTTTTGAAACGTGGCGCTACATAAGTAAGTTAAAGATTAAGTGGTTAGATCGGTTTACCAACGACGAGGTACTTTATCAAACTGCGAAGAAAAGGATTTACTGGCCCAAATTAATTGAATGAGCCTGACTTTATCAAATATAAGCATCTCAGGCGCTTCAGAGAAATACTGCGAATTTCTTGAGAAACTGTACTTTGACAGAATGAGAGTGGGAACTATACGACTCATCTTTCTGTAGTAGTTTTCAGTGGTTACAGATATAAAGGTAAATGGCGATAAGAAATTAACGAAGTAGAATTATTCTGTAAGGGGCCACCAGAGCCCTCGAGTACGTTAAATAATAATACTCAGAAAATATTCCTAAACAATGTCCAAAATTTTCTCAGTGCAGTTCCGATCATGCTGTATACCGTTTCAAAGTGTCGGCAGGATGTGGTGGCAGCTATCAGAGAGCATCGATGTGCTCCAGGCGTCTATACATATGCCTATACACACATACATGCCTTCTTTTGTTCGTCAAAAAATCTGTTTATTCTTGGTCAAGCTCGGGAAACTGAAAACCATTTGTAGTTATTTTGTGTTAAGATGTTGCTACCGTGAGTATGTAAAAGATTTTCGCTTTCATTTCATACGCCGTACGTACACTTCTTAACCCTGAAAATACAATAGCTGTTTTTAAAAGTGTGGATAGATCTGATCCTCTTTCATGTAAAATTGAAGTACAGTTGAAGACTAGAATCACCGTGTAAAGTCGGGTAAAAAGTTACTAAAAATAAAGTAAGCTTATTTGTCGATTGCGCTACAATCGAAACTTGTCTCCAGTCAGCTTATATTTTTCAGATAGACCCACTTTCTTACGATCCTTAAAAATTTCTGTAGCGTGTATCTCAATTAAGAGTTATTCATAAACCAGAATTAAATACTGGAAACATCGTTGCTTTAATATTGTACTGATTAGCATTTAATTATCGAGGAACAAAGGAAACCGTAGCAAACACTTCCAGTGATTTTAGATGTACATTAAGTCTCAAAATGTGTGGTTATCTTTGCATATCTTTTCTTATTTTCCCCTAAATGAATCTCTTGTTACAACTTGTTCTGGGTAAGATACAGCTGATGTCTGTATAAGAGTCAGCGTTAGCCAGTACTGATCACGTCTCATCTACCCCGGTAACTACATTTCATTTCGTTTACATCCAAATGTAACATCTTTCCTTGTTCCTTCCTCAGGCCTGTCGACAACGTTTTTAGTCAAGTAGTTGAAATGTGAGTGGAGCAAGCGCGCACACCTTCCCGTTTAAAGCAGAACTCATCTTTTTAAAAGTTAACTTGTTTCCCACTCAAAGATAGGATCTTTACAGTTTTCAACAAATATCTGTATAACTTCTTCGAAAGCTATCCATATCTTCTTCAGAACTGTTTCTCCATTTGTTACAGATATTTGATACCTAATAAGTTTTCTAATGATTGAACTATTAAAAATACCCTCTTTTAGTTTTTGATAATTACAATATTTTTCGCTATCTTTGGCAAATCCTCCATAATGTGTGTAACCAATCCCAGCTTAAAGGAAGATTGATGCAGAAGTACGTTCTTCATATCTACAAAACTTTTGAGAACTATGCTTTGGCTTCTAGTTTACAGGTTTTTCTGGAAAGCCATTTCCTTACGATTTCGTGGTGTCCATTATCAAGGCAGTCACTTCCGCATGAAAGCTGGGACATACGTAACTTCCCTGTTTCTAGAATGAAATTTTCACTCTACAGCGGAGCGTGCGCTGATATGAAACTTCCTGGCCGATTAAAACTGTGTGCCGACCCGACACTAGAACTCAGGACCTTTGCCTATCCCGGGCAAGTGCTCTGACAGAGCACTTGCCCGCGAAAGGCAAAGGTCCCGAGTTCGAGTCTCGGTCCGGCACACAGTTTTAATCTGCCAGGAAGTTTCAACTTCCCTGTTGTCTAACAACCATGAGAATCACCACATACGATCGATCCACTACAGCGTTTTTTGTTTTGTGAGAACAAAAGCTAAGTTCTTGTATCATTTATTTATATGCACAGTATGCCTTACAAGTAGTGACGCATACTTGTTGCCATTATGGAGAATGTACTGCTTTCGGCTTTGATCCACCTTTTTATCGAGTCCATTGACTCGATAAAAAGGTGGATCAAAGCCGAAAGCAGTACATTCTCCATAATGGCAACAAGTATGCGTCACTCTTTCACTCTTTTATATCGTACCTAGTGTTAAATTTCTCCAACATTCCAGGAACGTCGCAAATGTAAAGGTCATATGCTGTAGAAAAATAGCGAATGAACGCTTTCTCTCTGCTTTTGTACCACGATAAAATGTTCCTGGAGTCCACAATTTCTTTGCCTTCAACCTAATGCATATATTTTGATTAAAATCATTATATGAGTGACGTTTCGGGGAGTCAAGAAATAGGAACCTGTTGCTAAACAAACGTAATTCTTTGTCGATCACCACGTCCTCTCTGTATGGACTGTTGACATGCAGAGCATTGTCGAATGTGACTGGCTGCAATCTTGCACCGCTCCTCCATCATTCCAGTCTGGCAATAACGAAATAATTTTATTCACAATACAACAGCCGTACACAAGTCTCTGACTAAGTCATTCGGTTCAGCCTGTCATGGGCTCATTGTTGTGTCCAACACCTTGTAAGTCCTTATCAGTACCCAAAACACTGTTTCCAGAGATTTTAAAATAATTTAGTATGTCAGGTACTAAGATATAAAAAATCAATTTGGTATTTTTAGGACTGAAGCAATATAAATCAGACGAACAAAAGTAATAATCGTCTCGGTGGTTTCGACATTGTCTCCAAATCATCGACATCTCAAAACAGATATGTCCCTTCCTTAAAAGCACTATTGGAGGTTTTCACCATAAATAGAACATATAATTTCTTCACAGAGTTTGTAATAATTATTTGATTGTTCCTGGCTACAAAGCTACCACAGGTGTTAACACCGACGGTCAGGTAAATTAACCTTTTCAGGTCCTGTAGATACAATTGTGTCCATTAAATTTCACGGTTCCCAATGGAAACCAGACGTACACATTTGTGAATATTCAACCTTTTCATCATGCGCAAGTACTGCCAATTGTTGGGCAACATTATGAAAATATCGGCAAGTTAATGTGGCAGTGCGCAGCATATCGTGATGGTGCATAGCAGCTCGTGACCACCAGAATACATGGATGTGGTTGGTTGGCTATATTACACTGTGCCATGCCATTGAATATTGCTATTGTTATTCTGCATGGTAATTATTGAATGGTCATTTTTCTATTTATTACAATACAGAATATTTCGTACATAGTTACTTTAGTACATAAAATGAAGCCAAGTGTACCGTAAAAAGCACGTTTTGAAAATGGGTACATATTTTTGTATAAATCTTGCACCTCAGATCATTTAAAAATCACCTACGAGCATTACCGGCAACGGCCATTCCACGGTAGATACACCGGTTCCCGTCGGATCATCGAAGTTAAGCGCTGTCGGGCGTGGCCGGCACTTGGATGGGTGACCATCCGGGACGCCATGCGCTGTTGCCATTTTTCGGGGGCCACTCAGCCTCGTGATGCCAATTGAGGAGGTATTCGACCGAATAGTAGCGGCTCCGGTCAAAGAAAACCCTCATAACGACCAGTAGAGCGGTGTGCTGACCACACGCCCCTCCTATCCGCATCCTCATCTGAGGATGACGCGGCGGTCGGATGGTCCCGGTGTGCCACATCTGACCTGATGACGGAGTGCATTACCACACAAATCAAAATTTCCCTTCCTCCAGAAAAAAATCAGGGTTAAGCAAATCTGTTGAAGCTAATCTTGTGGACACCGATAAATCGATCGTTTATAACAATATGAAAACATATTTGAAATTATCAAGTGATACTTTTGCAGAAACCAGAAATTTGCCTGATTAACTGAATTTTGCGTCGGCATCAGTACTTGTAAGGCATTCTGCGCATGTAAATGAATGATACGAGACTTAGCTTTTGTTCTCACAAATAGGAAACACTTTCGTGGTATTCTATAAAATAGACTATTGTCAATTTGCTAACGAAATGGCTTTCGACTTCTTAATAAGGCTGGACAAACGATATTTGGATTGGAACAGCCTCGAGGTTTCACATTACGTCACTGCACTCGATACGCTATCAAACCTGCCTGAACATCATGTGACGTGTGACGCTCATAGTGCGGCGGCAAGCGAAATGTAAAAAACTGCGAACTAGCTACGAGAATAAGCGGCACCTCTGCTTAAAATGTGACAAATTCGTGTAACACATCGGGTAATAGTATGAAATTCCGAACAAACTGCTCTCAAACGAACTTGCAGTAATGGATAAATGGATATTTATGCTGAATTTTAAGGAAAAATAACAGTCAAAGGCGAAATGCTGTCTTCACAAAATGTTGCTTGACTCGGAAACAAGTACAATAATTTATGTGATTAACAGAGACTGTAATAATTTCCCATGTTGGTTGTGAATGAGCTTTTATATACTGGTTCGTAAGTTACAGTAACTGGTAATAACTTTACCAGCTTTCAGTCAGCTTCAAAATAAGATGGCAACATTCAGATAAACAAGGAAGAAAATTAATCAATAATTAAATGCTAAGTGGACGAAATAATATATAGTTTGAAACTGGCTGCCGTTGTCATGGCGAGAATAAATCATTGCAGAAAAATGCGCCGCGGAGATAACACAGACACCACTAAATCGTCGGACACGCGAAAGATAGGGAATTGGACTGATTCGATACTGTGATCTTTTATTACTTTATTAACTGCTGTTCCGTATGTTATGCGGTCTGGATTATATTGCAGTCCACGTTTGAAAGCTACTTTTTATTATTACTATCCGTAGTACATTAAATACACTAAGACACTTCGTGAAGAATGAACCAACAAAGGTCGCTAGATCGCGGGCCAATCCAAATACCGAGCATAACCGGAGCTGTGATTTAAACTCTTCGAGCAATTGGAGTCACACTCAAGCGCCGGACTAGCAGTACTATTAAGGCCGTCGGAATGTGATATTCGAGCGTCGCAACCTCAGATAAAGTGACTTTCGACTTACACAGATATTACTGAAACAGTCAGAAAATATATATAATATTATGAGATACAGATTACGTACACCGGAAATAGCACGTTTTAAGTAGAAATACTCACATTAAAAAAAAAGGAAAAGGAAACTTTTGTTATGTATTCCCATCATGATAAAATTCGGTTCACAGTGAATCGAGCGAGCGAAAAGCGCTGCGCCTGGTACCTCGATTGCCTAGCCACTAAATTTTGTGTCATTCCTCCTACACATCGCCGGTACAAGTTCGTTTCTTTTATAAACTTTTATCTGTCTGTCCTGGGTGAAGGAGGCATGGCTTGTCCCAGCTTCCTCTCGATAAGTAACATTTGTGCGAATCACACGTCATTATCATATAACAGAAATATATATGGAGTGAGCATTGCGTACTGTAATGTGGTTAGCATCAAATCGAAATAATCACGTGTCGCCGGTACAAATCGTACGCTTTAGTTTGGCCTCTCTCTGATTTGTGGAAGTCAAGTGACTCTGGATCACAACGGAATTTTTATGTTCGTCTGCGTAACAGTACTGTGCACCGCAGCAACAAATAGGCATTGTGATAGCAGTGTCAATTCGTGTGTTTTGTTTTGAGTAGTCGTGGCTGTTATTCTTAAGAAAAACGAGCGAGCGAAAAGCGCTGCGCCTGGTACTTCGATTGCCTAGCCACTAAATTTCGCGTCATTCCTCCTACACATCGCCGGTACAAGTTCGTTTCTTTTACAAACTTTTATCTGTCTGTCCTGGGTGAAGGAGGCATGGCTTGTCCCAGCTTCCTCTCGATAAGAGCCAAGTTAAAGCACACGATTAGGATGGCACTGTCGTTTACTTCTTGCCTTAAGACCGAAGCTTTAGTATTATACATATTCGCCCTGTTTTCATACATTTATTTATTAGTAACCAGTGTTACTGAACTGTTCCTACTGCACATACAAATCGAAATTAATTAAAGGAGGAAACGTTACTTTTCATAAGTAAGTACCACAAAGGTGTGACTGTAGTTATACTAGTAAGAGGCACTTGTGTGTTGATTAGTATCGGTCCACAATACAGCGAATACAGAAAATCGTAGGGCTAATTTATGTGGCTCTAAGGCTGCATATTTAAGAAATAATTGCTAGATAATTACCGTAGGGTGGGAGTGTGCTTCCGGTCAACCCACTCAATGTACACACATTTCCAGCGATGTTCACAGCTGGTAACATGTAACTTTTGCTGCTGCCAGTCATGATTTTCTTTTATTTATTTTCTGTTTTTAATGTGTTCTGTCGTCGTAAACAGCGTGAGTGATGTAGAATGCGCAGTGTTTCACGAAACTGTTCGAACGAATAGTACAGGAGGTAGAGAACATCAAAACAAATATATTTAGACTAGGAACACAATCTCTGAAGTCACCTTGTTGTATCAGGGAACATTTTGTTTGTGGTGCAGACGTAAGCTGTTGTGTCTGTGTCGCTGAATGGGAATGTGTACTGACATTCAAAACTGTCCTGTGTATGGATTGTTGGATGTACTGGTTGGACATACCCTGAATATTAAAGGAAGTACTTCCAGCACGATAGGGCGCCAGCCCGTTTTAGCATTAATGTGAGGAATCATCTAGTGCTAACTTCGGGAATCGATAAACCGGTGTAGGTGGCCCTGTGGCCAGGCCACCCAACTTACCTGACCTCACGTGTGTGCATTTCTTTTTCCACTGGGGGCATATGAGGCAGGTGGTGTAAGAAACCGTTGTGGCAGCAGATGACGACCTCGCCCCTATAAGTGCTCTCGCGGCTGGGACCACTGCGGACATGTCTGGAATCTTCGAACGGAGACAGCAGTCAACGGTTCAACGGTGTGCTGCGTGCATACAGGCATTGCATTAGAGCAGTTCCTGTGAATCCCCTGCTGTAATAGCATCCTAAACTACCTTGGGTGTAAATCGTACATAGCATCAGAAACTGCCATCAGCGACCATATTACGCACCTTAACAAAATATGTCTGTTTTGATCTTCTCTACCTCCTGTATAAAATTCCATGAATAGTTTCGGAACACCTTATATGTCAGTTTCTGCATAACAGGAAAACAGGAGTCCACCCCGATAGCTGAGTGGGCAGAGTGACGGATTGCCGTCCTACGGGCCCGGGTTTGATTCCCGGCTGGGTCGGAGATTTTCTCCCCTCAGGGCCTGGGTATTGTGTTGTCTTCATCATCATTTCATCCCCATCCGGCGCGCAGGTCGTCCAATGTGGCGTCGAATGTAATGAGACCTGCACCAAGGCCGGCGGACCTGCCCCGCAAGGGGCCTCCCGGGCAATGACGCAAAAGCTCATTTCCAGGAAAACAGGAAATCCTGAAGGCACCACAACAACGCAACAGCTCACACACCGCAAAAAACATCACTCCTAAAAACATACTTGATAATTGGAATCATGTCTCATTAGACATTGAGTAAAAAATAAAAAACGGAAAGTCGAACATGGCAGCAGCAGAAGTTATTTTATAACAAACAAAACTTTCGTAAAAAAGATCGACCCAGCGTTAGAAAAGAGTAAAAGAATTCAATTACAATTTCTGTCGTTATTCTGATGACAGAGATACATCTCGCAGTGAGGCTTTGCCAGTAATGACCTAAATAAGGATTTTCAGAAATCATTGCAGCCTGAAGCTCATGACTCGACGTTTCACAGAGAATTTTGAAGTAACGCAAGTCTCCTGTGTGACACTGTACCTCTGTGTAGCGCTCTCGCGTCGCTGTATGGCAGCAATTTTAGTGCAGGCAGTACCGCTTTGCGGGGCCGGGGCATTGTGCAGCTGGAACAAAAAGAGAAAGAGAGAGAGAGAGAGCCCTTTGAGAGCTAAGGGGTTTGCAGGAGGGGCGGAGACAGCGGCAATATTGCGAAAGGTCAAATTAATGCGTGGCTGGGGACCTGAGTACGGGGACCCCGACATATAGTTTCTTTTATTTATCCGCCCCCTCGACCCTCCGGAAAAGCGAAAGTGGGTGGCTGGGGACGGGGATGAGGGGTGCTATTGAAGCACGGGCCGCGTGCTCGCATAACGGCACACGCGACGCCAGCCGCCCCTCGCTACCTTGCAGGCTATACCTGCGTCCTGCTGCTGCCAGCTCACCTGAACATCTGACCCAGCGCCGCAGCCGCGGAACAGCTGAGCAGCTCGGCTTGCGTCACATCACCCACAGGAGTCTATCCCTAAGTCCTTCTTTTACTGTAATATCTGGTTAGTCGGTTAAGGACACACGAGATCCGTAATAATTTGCTATAAATACGGGGCGAATTAACGAAAACTAGCAGCCCCCTTGTTTCGTGAAATGTTCAAAATATCGAAACGAGACCTTTGAAATGTGATAGTGCACGGAAGGAAGTATTTTATGGAAGAGAGTGGTATGTTTCTTTAGCACATGCAAGTATTTTCTGGAATGGAATGGTATATTTCCTTAACGCATGCTAAGGTTTGGCGTTAAAAATTTTCGCAGAAGTATCGGAAAAACGAGCCAACACTGAGGAGCGGTCGTCATCGGCTTTACCCTGCAAACACCGCAAATTGAGTCTGTCGTTATCTGTAGCAAGAAGATAACCCTATTTGGTCGAACGTATCCCGACATATATATTAGCAGTATTATTAATGTGGCTGTGTCCACTCTGCATATTTACAGCAGCTTGAACTCTGCTGGGGATAATTTCAGTGAGGTATATGATTGTGTTTGAAGGAATGGCAGCCCATCCTGCCAAAAGAGCCGAAACCAGAGAAATCAGTGATGTTGCACGCTGGGGTCTGAAGCAAAGTTAACGTTCAGATTGACCTCAAAGGCGTTCCACTGGGCTCAGAACAGGACTGCGAACAGGCCATTCTGCTTCAGCATCCCCCAGGCTGTGGCTAAGCCATGTCTCGCAGTATCCTTTCTTTCAGGAGTGCTAGTTCTGCAGGGTTCGCAGGAGAGCTTCTGTAAAGTTTGGAAGGTAGGATACGAGATACTGGCAGAAGTAAAGTTGTGAGGATGGGGCGTGAGTCGTGCTTTGGTAGCTCAGTTGGTAGAGCACTTGCCCGCGAAAGGCAAAGGTCCCGAGTTCGAGTCTCGGTCCAGCACACAGTTTTAATCTGCCAGGAAGTTCATATCAGCGCACACTCCGCTGCAGAGTGAAAATCTCATTCTGGAACCTTATTGTCCCTAAAACATTGTCATAATAAAACAACTATCATCTCAGAACTGTTCCCATACTGTACAGTACAAAATGCTGTTAAACATGTTCATATCCCTCCGCATTTAGCGTTTTCTTAAGCGCAATAAGGGTATCAATCCCTAACCACGAGAAACACCCACATACCGTAAAACCATCTCCTTCGTACTTTCGTCACAACATATGATGGCAAGTAACCTTCTCCAGGCATTCACCAAGACCAAACTTTTCCATAGGACTGTCATTCATTTCCACTGCCATCACTCTTCACACCACTCCAAGCGTCGCTTAGTATTGACTACAGAAATGTGTGGCTTATCGGGAGCTACTCGCCCGTTCCACCTAGCTCTTTTTAACTTCCTACGCACAGTCATTGTACTAGCCGGATTGCTGACAGCACTTAGGAGCAAACGAGTGACTCGTTCTGCTGATTTCATGCCATTTTTTACGACCGCCCTCCGCAATGCCCGACGGTTCCCGTCCGTTAGTACACGATGTCTGCCTAGCCTTGGTTTTAGCTGTGGTTGTTCCTCTGCATTTCCGTTTCACACTCACGTCACCGGCTGTCCACTTGAGCAGCTTCAGGACGGTATACATATGGAAGTAACTGAACTCTCCTGACCGACCCATTCCGCTATTACTGCTTTTCGGCCGACATTACGGTACTGGTCGCCTCCTTTTATATTGGCGGCTTCACCTGACGTGACACTAGTGATCAAATCCGTATTTCATTACAAGTGTCCGGATGCTACTCGTCAGATAGTGAGGTCTACGCTGCTAAGATTAAACGGTTCTAGTATTAAATTGACACCGCTTGGCCTTGTTTCATACAACAACAATACAGTTAGATATGATTGTTTAACTACAACAATAAACTATCTTCTAGCATATCGGAAGAGGTTTAGAAAAAGTATTTCAGGCACATCTACATACGTTTGACTGAACAGCTTTCATGTAAATTAGCAAATAGTCTGTCATAAAATCTACGTTACACTTCATCTCATTTCTGGGATATTTCTGCCAAATTTTTCAACGCTATGCATTACATGATTGTACTCGTAATTCCAAATAATTCTATTCCGTTAAAAATAAATATATCATTCCATTAAAAGAAGGCAAACCTTAGTTCTTTCAGTATAGAATGACACAAGAATTTATTAAGCATGGACGAAATTAGGTTTTCCTCTGTAAACTCCGATAGACTGAAAACCTCGTTTCGATAACATTAACTTCATAGAAAATGAAAGGGGAACTCACAGGATCGCCCAATGGTCAGTCTTGTTGTGGTTGTCTGTTATGTTGGAATGTCGCTGGACAGATTTTGGACGCCTTGACTATTTGCTGTTTGTTGTGCACCTTCAGTGGTTTTGGTACGTTATCAAATTTTTAATTTTTAGCTGTTATATCTTGAGGTTTGCCTGATGTGATTTCTCTTACTGATAACTATTTTCCTGTAGTTTTCGTAGATCTAATGAACGTTGTTCAACATCTGAAACGGGTTATGTAACTACTTCTTTACGTAGCAGTAAAGACAAATAAACTGATAAGATCATTCTTTTTCTCTTTACAACTGTGTCCGTTTACTATACTTATAGCAAGCAGTACACGAGCGATTTATCATAGATTATGCATCACAAAAATTTTTTCATGTATTTCGTCCAGACGTCTGTGACAGGGGATTATGGGAATGTGTTTACATGTTCAGAACTTCACTGAGGAAAAGCTCAGACTTAACGAAACGTTTAACTATAAATTACTGAAATTAGCACAACAGTGACAACAGAAATACATTGCTCTCACTCAGTACCATTCTCGTGATATTAAAAGTGATGTTCCCCATGGATCAAATAAAGGTAAAGAGCTAACCAACTGCCGGCCGGAGTGGCCGTGCGGTTCTAGGCGCTACAGTCTAGAACCGAGCGACCGCTACGGTCGCAGGTTCGATTCCTGCCTCGGGCATGGATGTGTGTGATGTCCTTAGGTTAGTTAGGTTTAATTAGTTCTAAGTTCTAGGCGACTGGTGACCTCAGAAGTTAAGTCGCGTAGTGCTCAGAGCCATTTTTGAGCTAGCCAACTCCCGAAATTAGTCCCGAGTGATCAAAAACTGTTCCAGTTATTCGCCCTTACTAAAGTAGCTGCAGCCAGTTAACACTGCTTTCAACCTAAGATGATGCCCTTATGTAAATAATGTAACAGTTTCCCACTTCCCACATTACGCTGTGTCCCTCCCCCCCCCTCCCCCCCCCACCAACAAATTTCTAGGTTTTTATCTATATATCTTAGCGGTCTGTGACAGAACTTACTTGTCGTACTGTTTTGTCCTTTATATTTGTATAATTTAACTTTTGCGTGCAAGACAATAGAAGATTTACTGGAGCTTACCTACTTTCATTGTATTTCTGTATCAGATGTATATAGTTTAGAGATATTAACAGATATCTGTATAACTTCTGCAGTTCGGCGTGTTTAGGTCAGCCAAACATTGTGTTTTCAGTTTATACTCCTATCTCATCCAGGGGATCATTACACAATATTTCTTGAATTGTATCCGTTTCAGAATGGAGCATTACAATTTTCCGTTTTTCTTATTGATGCATAATGCCTAATGACACACCTCTGGAAATAGCAGTCGTTGTACAGCTATAACCTCTCGCTGATGCTGTGTAAACTTTCTGTTCAGTCTTAAAGTCAGTGACAACTTTTACAAATGCCTAAAAAGCCGAAAGCCGGTTCACAGGTAAATAAAGACAATACCTTTTTGTGAAACATCAATACTATTTCTATCAGATTTTAATAGAAATGGTGTAAAGAAGATTCAGCCTAAGAATTTGTTTCATTCCACATGGCGTAATAATGGGCATGGAAGGGAGGCGGTCATCAGTGGCTTACTAATAGCTACTAATGCTCTCTTGGAAAGATGTGTGAAAACTACAGGGAAAACATAATCAAAATAGACATCAGTTTCAAGTTTAAATGAACTGGTGATTTTGGCGACTTCTTTTCTCTTTTAATTCTCCGAAATGTTGAGACCATGGTTTATACCTTTGATAAATCACAACACATTAATTTGTAATCAAAAGGAAACGACAAAGTCGTTAGAAACGGAGCCGAAGCTTGGATTGGCAAAGGAAATCAACCGTGGAATTTGCGAGAAACCAAACTTGAAGTACCGGTATCATTTCCTCGACGCAGAGATCCGTGGTTTGCCGGCCGGGGTGGCCGTGCGGTTCTAGGCGCTATAGTCTGGAACCGGGCGGCCGCTACGGTCGCAGGTTCGAATTCTGCCTCGGGCATGGATGTCCTTAGGTTAGTTAGGTTTAATTAGTTCTAAGTTCTAGGCGACTGATGACCTCAGAATTAAGTCGCATAGTGCTCAGAGCCATTTGAACCATTTTTGAGATCCGTGGTTTGGTTCTTGGGAGTCACAATGTACTTCTGTCTCTCTCAGCTATTCCGCCTCCCCTGTCGGCAAATGTGGTTTTAACGTGCAACACAGGTGCCAGTGTTTTTAATAATAATAATAACAACAAAATAAATACAATGCTTAAACATAGCAACAATGCATTTTAATTAGAATAAGTTGTATACAGCGTCTTAATATTATAATGATTATAGTAGTAACAATGATAATATTCTTTTCCTGTGTGCTTGGTACATCGCTTTAGCATAAGGTCGATGATATTGCAGTTACGAAGAAATACTACCTTTGAAAACTATTCGACCAAAAATTTGAGCAGTGGAGGCATCATGCAGTTAATTTATGAAGTATAATAGCAAAAACTCTGACAATTTCGACAACATTTTACTTTACATACTGTAGCTATGCGAAAGTTTTAATACGGAGAGTGCTGTTCCTTTTCTGTTGTTTCCACCTGCTTCAGGAATTGTCTTTCTGTTTCCTCTTTTTGTAACGTAAGTTAGTTCCCTTTCCTGTGGTTTACCAGATCTGTCTATGGACTCACAAAATGTGTTGGATTTATTGTTGACACCTTGTGCTGGTGCACCTTAACAGCTGGAGTGGAGCCAGATGAGCTAGAGGAGCTGAAAAAGAAACTGAGTGAAGTAGTAAGCGATAAACTTGTAGAGGTGTCATGTGATGACCGCCCAGACCAAATGAAGAGAACAATAACGAAAAAGAAGTGGTAAACATCGTCCCTGGAAATCGAGAGTTCGTGGGATCGATCTCAGGCCGTATCACAGAAATTTCCGGTCTGCCTTTAGTGTCGCCTTCACCTCTGTGTGATATTAGGAGTCCCCAGGATCGATACGTGGTTCACATTTTAACTGTAGGTCCCCTTTCCTCTGTTGCATATTTTCTGTGTATCGTAGCAAGCCTAGATTTACTTCAGGAGGAAGTCGAACGGTTACTAGCACACACATGAAATACTAGTTCATTTTAGTAAAACATTTAAATCTCTAATACTTTAACTTAAATGCTTCCCATGTCCTCTTGAAGAATAATGTATATACAGGGTGATTTTTATTCCACCGTGTACAAACTCTAGGGATTGATCGAAGAGAGAATATGGAATAAAAAGGTCTAATGAACTTATGTCCAGAAATGCATGGTTTCCATGCAAGGGACCATTTATCCAATCATACTTTGTTACAGAGACTGCAGCTTAATACGTGTTGTAACAAGCAGCCAAAGTTACAGTATGCGTGGTTTCCTCCTAGATGGTAGTACTGATTCTCATACGTCATGCCCTAACACCCTGTCCTGCCCTAGTAACTGGTATTGTTGTCTCCGAATCACTTCTGCTGCTGACTAACCTTGTAGTGGATGTGAGACAGCATTGCACACAATGGTTCCGTGTTCGAATCGTGAGCTTCTCGACGGTGTTTAACCCGAAATGTTCAGATCAGACTTGGAAGAAACTGTGTTTAACACTGTGTAAGGCTACCGCTGTGTCAGTATCAGGCAGCTGGCCAGCCAGTACGGAGTAAGCCAGCCGAGGCCTGCCCGGTTGGCCGTACGGTTGAAACGTCACCTTTGAAAAATTATACGTGACTGCTTAAACTGACCCACAATATTTTTAGCGCAACGCAATCTGACTTTCAATAATCCCTACAAAAGAATGGCCCAGACCAACAATAACCTATACCTTTCACAAATCACTTACCTCACAAAAATCTTCATTCCTCGAACTACTGCAATACAGCGAGCGCCACTACTGCCAGCAAAATAAAAGATTCAAACTACTGAAGGCACTAACTACTGATAGGCATAGTTAGCAAATGAAAGATTTTGATAGAGAACAAACAATGTATTTACCTTAATAGTGTTCAAAAGTCATAATATATATAGCAGTGCATGACATTCAGTCTTACAAATGTACTGTCTCTGATGGACACACGTCCAGATCATCCGCTCTCAAAATTCCGCCATCTCTCTCCTCACATCCACCACTGCTGGCGGCTCACCTCCAATTGCGCAACGCTACGCGCTGTTCACAGCCAGCTGCCCAACACTACAATAGCCAACAACAATGCAAACCAGCCACAGACTGTACACAGCACAGCTAGTGATTTTCATACAGAGCGCTACGTAGCGTTACCAATAAAAAAAAAACAGCCTACTTACATAGCCCCCATGCTCCCCACAAAAATTTTTACAAATTGTTTTGGGCAGTGGCCAATAATGATTTGATAAAATTTTTCATAATTACAATAACAAAGATATCAAATGCACACACTTATTGATACAATGTTGGTCAAAAGCTAAAATTTTCTCACAGTCCATAAAAACAGTCCTGATCATTCATCACAGTAAAATTGCAGTGTCTTTCTTCTCAAAGTCTGAGCAGTAAAAGAGAATGCACATGGAAGTCGTGGAATTCCATGCAGTCTTGAAGAAGTAGTGTTGTCCTTCCAACAGAAAGACAGTGCTGACTCTTGACATGCAGACCGGTAATGGGCCACAACAGAGCAAACCCACAGCAGAGTCAGTCGAAGTTTTGAAGAATATTGGTAGGTAGGTCATCACAGAGCAGACCCACTGTAGTCCTGGTAGATAGTATGGTATTGGTGGGCGACCAGAGGTGCAGACCCACTGCAGTCCTTCAAGAAATAATGGTATTGGTGAGTCATCAGAGGTGTAGACCCACTGTAGTCCTTGTACAGAAGGCTAGCAGCCATCTGTTGCGACTGTGCAGGTGCACAATCACCATCAAAGAGTCTTGCAGAGAATATAGCAAGTCCATAATCCACCACTTGTGCACTCACCAAGTTTTTGGAATTGTCCTTAGAACCAGCAATGCTGTTAATCAGTACCTTGCTGAATTATTAACACACGATCAAACACTAACAGTCTTCTTTTTTCATATCTTGTGCATATACTGTGACCAACAGAAATATGTGCAGTGAAATGAATGCTTACAAGTTACTTAATTTGATGAAATGGTGTCAATTACAATTTTATAACATGAGAATACAATAACAAAGGCACAAAATACATCATTAAAGAACATAAGAATACAAATAACATTTGTAATAATACGGGCTTTACAAAAGAATCGAAATAACATATACATCTCGTTACAGGAATTATGACATAAGTACATACATAAAAGATCAGAATAACTTTTGAAACATCAACTTCACACACGAGCAACAAAACAGAACAGACAAATAATGTCTAAAAATCTTTACAAAGTAAATAACATAGTATTAGAAAAATTCTACAACATAACTCTCATCAGCTAAACACATAAAGACAGGAAAAACACAAATACACAAGGGTACACAAACACATAGCAGAATAACACAAGAGGAAAGGGCAGGTTTTGTTTTGTGTAACATTTGGTACTGCAGTCCAACCCAAAACTTCATTTCATAGATCTTTCGTCTTATTTCAACATTTTTTTCCACCAAAAAAATCCAATCCAAGCTTGCTTTCTGTATTTATACGTTTTGTTTTGTTTTGTTTTGTGTAACATTTGGTACTGCAGTCCAACCCAAAACTTCATTTCATAGATCTTTCGTCTTATTTCAACATTTTTTTCCACCAAAAAAATCCAATCCAAGCTTGCTTTCTGTATTTATACGTTCACATATTTCTCACCTCATTATTTATTTTCCATTTCTTACCTCATCATTTATTTCCAAGAAAATCCTACCTAAACCTGTTGTCCCTAAATCCTACTTTTTTGTTCTTATCCTCTTTCAAAATACTTTTTTGGCCAAAGGATTTTCTTATAGTTTCTCAATGCATTTCTTCCAATTCATCACAACTCGTTCTCTCATATAGCCTACCCCATGTTAAGCTAACTTAAATCTACTGAGCTCAGATGCTAAACTAAGGGACGAGGCAATGCAGCAGCACAAAACAGTTAACACAAACAGCAATGAGAAAAACAATGGAAATTGGCAAAGCAAGCAGCAATATATTTATATAGTTAGCAAAGCAAATGCAACAATATCACTAATATGAGCCAATCTGCAGCAACAAGAAAAATAAATCAGTAGTAAATCTGGCTTAACAGAGTAATACAAACTGAAATTTAGTAGCACTATGCCTGGCAACCAGCAGCAGCAAATGCAATAACTTATACCTAAACATGACAAAGCTCAAGCAGCAAAAATATTACAGTAAAGATGGCCATGTCTAATACCTATGTCACATCTGAAGATTAGAGTGATGCATCACCTTAACTTACACTACTAAAAAGTTACCAGTCATTGACAAAAATTATGTATGCAATTCCTGTGAGGGGAAATTTATTTTTGCGCTCCCTCGTTTTCTTTTAAGTAGATCATAAAGTTATTATTTACTGGATCTGTAGGCATAAAATATCTATATTAGTACATCTATTAAATTTTATTGTAACCAATGCTGCAGTGCAGCTAGAAACTAGATATTAAACAAAATAGGCAAATGTATATATAAAGCAACATATGAAACGTCATTCACTAGGCAAATGGCGTCTCGCAAGGCAAAAAAATCTCTCAACTAGAAAGACAATAGATGTAAAATGTTTCTCATCATTTCATTAGGCATTTTAGTAAATATCATAAATTAAGAGATCCACAGTGTAATTATATGTTTTCAAGATTGAGCCTGTCGTATTTGCGATGCTTTCGACAAGGAAATGTCAATAGCGAGTATAATGTCCTCATTTCTTTTTTTCTCCACCTAATGGCTTTCTTTTGTCAGCCGACTATCTCTCAGCTGGGCGCCCAAAACTCATTACGTCAAGGTCACTTACATTTCTTACCGAAATATTTACGACAGCAGTTCCCGCTACAATGACAGTCTCATATAAAAAAATTTCACAGGTCAAGAATTTGCGTTACAAATCTGTAGAAACAGTGTCCAAAACATTTTCGTCGGCATTTTCCAACATCCGTTTTCACAAATCTGAGTCCCTAACCACTTCTCATTATTCCTTACCCTATTACACATATACATATTCGTCGACACGTCAATCTTGTGCCGACACTTCAATATTTCATCATAATAAATATGTAGCATAATCAGATTCCTCATATAGCATCAGCTTATTGATCATAAACATACCTCAACAGCATAATACACATTGTCATCGTAATAATAACATCATAACACATCAGTCAAATCTCGAAAACGTCGTAGCTTTCTGCAATAATTTCAAAACCTAAGAAAAAATTCTCTGCTCACTTCAGTAGTGTCATCTACCTCTGCTCTCATAGTATTACAATGGTTTCGAAAAACATATGAACAGTTCACAAATTACAGACAAAATACAATTTCATAAGTGTGAAGTTATCCAACTGTGTAATTACGTAAACATGTGTCACTGACATAGTAAAAAAAAATGTTTGTCTCTCTCAGTTAAATGATCAGATAGCTGTGTAATTATGTGTTAGAGAAAAATGGTACCGATATGTAAAGTTATATAAGCAAATACCATATTAGCTAGGGCTCCTTGTGCTTGCCAAACACATGGTACACAAAGTAGGCGTGTACCCCCCTGAGGATTAATGTAATTATACCCTCAGCTGTTACAGATTACAGCAATGGAATGAACTGTATCACGGAAAACTTTCTTTGTAATTCAAAAATCTTTAAAAATAAATGGTTCAAGTACAAAATTAATCACTCAAATGCGTGTCCTGTAGCGCTAAATGTGCGTCTTGCTGTGTTTGTCTCTGATTTTATTCCATTTGTTGCATTAATTGCAATAATAATGTATTAGTGTCCGGAATCTGTTTCTCTATGCTTTTTGGCACTGCATTTTCACCAGAAACATTCACATTTTGACAAGCAGAAACTGTGTCTTGACTCATTTGAGAAAACGGTGAGGACCCAAAACCTGAGTCTACAGTATTTGCAATATTGTGTGCTGTCATTTCGGATTCCTGAGGCGAGCTGTTGCCGACCGATCGATCGATAATGTTTCCCTGTTCACTACTTGTTTCACTGTCAACACCATTATTTTCCGCCCACTCCATTTCCCTATGTACAATTACCAAATTACTACTTCAAATGTCTGTTAATTCATTACACTGTGGTGCTGATAAGCTACGCTTGTCGTCACTATTATTTCTCAGTTTACTTTGGAGCCTAGTGTTAAGTTTTTCACACGCCATTATTGTCACAATATTTCACACGATAACACAGAAAAGCACAATTTGAAGAGCAAAAATAAGAGAACGCATTAACATAGCACTGAAAATAATATCTAGTTAATTGCAAGCGCAGCTGCGAAATACTTGGTGCAAATCTACATGCATGCCACAACTGTTTTACTGTACAACAATGAAAGACTGCAGCTACAAAGGAGATTCTCTCAACAATTACGCGCTAGCAATAAACAATAGCTACACTAATTACACAAACTACAAGAAAAAAGTCAGAAGATTAAAGTGAGGTATCCTCGGCTAAGGGTCGACATATGAAACGTCCCCTTTGAAAAATTATTCATGACTGTGCTTAAACTGACACACAATATTTTTAGCGCAACGCAATCTGACTTTGAATAATCCCTACAAAAGAATGGCCCAGACTATCAATAACCTATACCTTTCACAAATCACTTACCTCACAAAAATCTTCGTTACTCGAACTACTGCAATACAGCGAGCGCCACTACTGCCAGCTAAATAAAAGATTCAAACTACTGAAGGCACTAGCTACTGATAGGCATAGTTAGCAAATGAAAGATTTTGATAGAGAACCAACAATGTATTTACCTTAATAGTGGATGGATGGCTCTGAGCACTATGCGACTTAACTTCTGAGGCCATCAGTCGCCTAGAATTTAGAACTAATTAAACCTAACTAACCTAAGGACACCACACACATCCATGCCCGAGGCAGGATTCGAACCTGCGACCATAGCGGTCACGCGGTTCCAGACTGAAGTGCGTAGAGCCGCACGGCCACACTGGCTGGCTCTTAATAGAGTTGAAAAGTCATAATATATATAGCAGTTCATGACATCCAGTCTTACAAATGTACTGTCTCTGGTGGACACACGTCCAGATCATCCGCTCTCAAAATTCCGCCATCTCTCTCCCCACATCCACCACTGCTGGCGGCTCACTTCCAACTGCACAGCACTACGCGCTGTTCACAGCCAACTGCCCAACACTACAATAGCCAACAACAGTGCAAACCAGCCACAGACTGCACACAGCACAGCCAGTGATTTCCATATAGAGCGCTACGTGGCGTTACCAATAAAAAAAACGTAAACAGCCTACTTACACGGTCTAACGCACGCCTTTCTGGGCGGGAAGGAGCGCCTGGTCCCCGGCATGAATCCGCCCGGCGGATTTGTGGCGAGGTCCGGTGAACCGGCCAGTCTGTCGATGGTTTTTAGGCGGTTTTCCATCTCGGCGAATGCGGGCTGGTTCCCTTTATTCCACCTCAGTTACATTATGTCGGCGATTACTGCGCAAACAAGTTCTCCCCATATGTGTACACCACCATTACTCTACCACGCAAACACTCGTCTGGTGTGAGACGTTCCCCGGGGGGTCCACCGGGGGCCGAACCGCACAATAACCCTGCTTTCGGTGTGGGGCAGCGGAGGGGTGAAGTGGACTGCGGTAGTCGTCGTGGGGTTGTGGACCAATGCGGCTGTGACGGGGACGGAGCCTTTCCGTCGTTTCTAGGTCCCCGGTTAACATACAATACAATACAATACAAGCCAGCCGACCGTGTGGAACATTCTCCGTGACAGTTGTTACTATCCTTACCACTTACAGCGTGTGCAGGGCTTATTAGCGACAGATTTTCCATATCGGGAGCAGTTTTGTCACCGGTTTCTTCACCAGGCAACCACTATTCTAGGATTTGTTTGATCCATCCTATTCACAGATGAGGAATAGTAAGTGTAGCTTTCATAACAGTTATCTGTGGGACAGTATGCAGAACCTCCATGGCATGATGACAGCAAATCATCATCATCGGTGCAGGTAGAATGTGTGGGCCAGGATAATTAGCAACCATATTTTGCGACTAGTCTTCTTTCCCCGTCGCCTAACAGGCCGGAACTATCGGCGTTTCTTGCGGGTGACTTTGCCTCTCCTGCTGGAAGAAGTTATGTAGCTGCTACATAATGGTGCTCCAGTCCACTTCGCCGTTTACGTCCGGTCGCATCTCAGTTGTGTCTTCCCTGGTCTATGGATCGGACGAGGGGGTCCCCAGTTGCATAGCCTGCTCATTCACCAGATCTCAAACCGAGCGATTTTTGGTTGTGGGGCTATCTCAGAACTACTGTGTATGCAGAGCCCAGTTCAGATGGGGAGACACCGGAGCAGCGAATTCATGCTGCCTTTGACACTGATCGGATGCAGCCTGGGCGATGTGAACGTGTGGGACAGAACGTGCTACGGCGCGTACGCCAATGCGTTGAGGTACCTGGAAACCATTTTCATCACGTACTGTAACTGTGGCTGCATGGCACAGCGCGTATTAGACCGCAACCTCTGTTATAATGTATGACCGAATAAGTGGTCTCTATCACGGAAACCATGCATTTCCGGACGTAAGTTCATTAGACCTTTTTTGTTCCATGTCTTATCATCAATCAATCCCTAGAGCTTGTACGCGATGGAAAAAATCACCTTGTATATATTACTGTCGCTGAGTACAAGAGTACTGATCATGCTTGATTAGCACTGAAAGATAGTCACATATCAATTAAAATTTAAACATTGATACTCAATTCAGACTAATAATACAAGCTCTGCCGGAGCTGAGCTATGCCGATGCTGTGTTCATTGACGATCAGAGAGTGGGTTGAGCGGCACAGCACTCTAACGTAAGCAGTCTTCCAGCAATGGTGGCATACGGAACCTCCTGACGGCAGGTCTTCGCCGACGACTCTCACTCATGGCTGCGTCTGGCAGCGACTGTCTTCAACTTTATGTACAAGTCGCCGGAATGACATGCAACTGAAAGAGGTGCACCAAGATACTAAGCCACACGAAATAGTTCGTATCTTGGTGAAACGTTTCTGGTCAGACTGCAAGCCCATGTATGCGGGCAGTCCCTCATGCAAGCAACTAAAAAAGCACGTCAGATGTAGCTCGTAATTCACGGAGTGCCTTACATTTTCAAGAAACATTGTTTTCATGCTGCTTAGTTTTTTGTAAGTTACTGTGAAATTTGGAAACTGATGTATGTAAAAATATAAACATTACCACTAGAATATTTTTTTTGGGAGAGGGGGCAGAGGGAAAGTTATCGACCGCATGACCTTCTCTGTGGATCTGCGTCTGATTTCCTCTGTGTACTCGAAAAGCATGATCTGTCACCTACTGCACTACAGCACACATAGGGTGTTAGGGGTATAAGTGCAGATATTTTTGTTGATGAGTGAGGACAGTTTACTGAATAATGTTATCAGTATTTACTTCATTGGTGGGCTACGGATTACAGCTGTTACAAGCCGTAAGGTTTTAGGTTAGTTAGTACCTCCAAGTACACATGGCACAAGCAAGCAGTTAATATTTATTCTCCCCTGGGCAATAGGTTAGGAATTGATGTGTGGACACGTGGATGCAAAACGGAAAATCTACAACGACAGGCGTAGTCCACTTCGTGGCGCAGTTACGACCACGCAGAAAACACTAGGTAGTAAGTTATGTGATGTGTTTGTGGGAAGACTGTTAGACACAGAGACAAAACAACTAACATACTGAGGGGAGTACAGATTAAAGTATCATTTATAATAATATCTGTACTTTACCCCTAACACTCAGTATATTGCTGTCCTCATGACCAGGAGCACACTTTCGTAGGCAAAGCTATGCACTTCTGCCAACATTGCATATTTTTCTGTTGTTCTACTGCTGTAGGAGAGACAAAACTGTTCTGCTTGGTGTCTGTAACGCGGATTCCCATACAAAGATATCGATAATCATCGAACTCTTTAGACTTGTATCGATGCAGACGTAATTCAGATCGAGTTCAGTAGTGTTATCGGACTCTTTTGACCACTTAGTTTTAGTTAATTATCACCAGTAGTACTTTCCGCGGATGCCGTCATTCCTTCTTGGTCAGCAGTATGGCCGCTTGGGGACTCGTTAGTGGCTGCAGGTCGGAGTGGTGCTCCCTGCTGCGGCAACGACTGCGCCGGGCAGTAATTGCTGCGGACATTTTTTGTACTTAAGTCCGCGGTGGCCGCCTGTGCCCAACTAGGCGACCGACAATGGGGCGCGCGACGCATCAGCGCCAGCGCAGACTCCCCGTGCCGTGAACGCGCGAGGCGAGTCGCGACCGCTGCGACCGAAAAAAATTCTCGTAACACCAACACCGCCGCGGCTGCTAGACTGCTTTTTCTCGGCTCGACGATACTTCAACTCGTTTTCAAATGTGCTTTACCTCTGCCTGATCGAAGAACAAACACGTCGCGATAGTTGTTCACATGGTCTAGACCAGTGTATTTGAACAATAGCATCGATGTTACATATGCCGAATGGGAGTGTTAAATTTGTAGGAAGGGTTGCGGGGAATAACAGTGCATCTGCGCAGGAAAGACATACAAGATGCTAGTGCAATCAATTGTTAACTATTGTTCCAGATTTAGGAGTCCTTATCAAGTATGCATGACCGTAGACATCGAACGAGGTCAGAGACCGTAAGAGGTGGTATAGTCTGTATGGTGGAGTAACAGTAAAGTTCCGGTAAATTAAATTGGAAAACGGGAAGTGGAAGAAGGCTGCGCGGACATCCCGCTGCAGCCAACGTATATCTTGAGTAGGAACCATCAGAATAAGTTATGCGAGATTAGATTAGTTCAGTATCCAAAGGACGACAGGGTTTGCCAGAAGTCACGATCGGAGATGTTTAATGCTATTGATTGAAATAATAAGCAACAAAAATGGCAAACAGGTACATTTTACGACTCCCTAGCTCTAGCAGAAATTGAATTTTACAGGAAAAGATGCATGCAACAATGGAGTCACACAGAAATGAATGTTCTTACATATTTTAATATTTACACGACTCACGTTGCCAGCTCGTGCCATGATTACGTAATCGATTGATGCTGCCTGGTCGATATGAATGGTAAACTTTTTTCTTCATCCTATGGGACATGGAGTTTCTGAGAATATTTGCCTCCACCGATATCTTCCTTGCTGATTTTGCTGGTAAACGAAGCAATGATGCATTTAAGCCTTCAGTGACTTCATTATCGTTATAATTCTTGGGTCTTCCACTGCACGGTGCATCTGTCACAGACCCAGATGCAAAGGCCTTTCTCCATGATTTCCGAAGACTAGCCTAAGTTGGAGCTTCTTTCTTGAATCATTTGAAAAAATTTTCTTAATTTCATCGTATGTCTCACTCATTAATTACTTTTCATGCACTCATACTCTAATAAAAAGACATATTTCAACTGTGAATCTGCTTGTAACCGCCATTATAAAATGAACGTTTACCACAGTGTCACCTTGGTAGCGAAACAGACCACGATCACATGCCATAGCATTCGCCCGAACCACAAGCAGAATAGTACCGTATTTTCATGGAATGACATCTGCGTTGTAGCAGTTTCAGCGATCTCCACCATAAGACAGACATACTGCAGCCTGGAAACATTATTTCTAGCTCAGAATACATTTCTAAGTCGATTTAATCGCGACACTTCATGGTAAAGGTACTTAAATACTTCTTCATAGTGACTTATGGACAACCTTGTTCTGTTACTAAGATGTACCCTCTGCCATGCACCGTACAGTGGCTTGTGTAGATACTCGTTATGATGTTTTCTTCTCTCCCTTGGAAGTTCTTGTTTGAAATGTCTAGGTGGTTAAGAGGATCAGAAAGAAATGCTGATTTTAATAGCAAAACAGGGTCACAAAAAATTCACATCTCGAGATTTAGAATCTTGTGAGAACATTAACAATTCAGCTATCAGGTCCAGAGCTCGTGTCAGCACTTTTCTTTGGAAAGCCACCTGATCTCTGTGTGATAAAGACGAGATATTGATGGATCGAACATATGTCTTTACAAATGACTCCAAACAGTGAGCCTGCATCGCTTTAGTTGGTTAGAGTTCACAACTTAGATCACCTTTTTAAGCACATCATTTAAACCAGAAGGTAAAACCAATCCAGAATGTAAAACCAAGCAAGAGCTTGTCGATGTGGATAGAAGTGCGTCCTTGAAACATTTGACATTATTCATTTTAATTTCTCAGCGAGCCCACTTTTATTGCCAATCACAGCTTTAGCACCATCATTGAAAACGGTGATACATTTTGTCCACTCAGTCTCGTAATTGTAAGTGCTTTCTAAGAACGTGTCGTACAAACGCGAGCCTGTAGTATCCGCAGGAAGCACGGTGCAAAATAAAATGTCTTCGATGATATTTTCATCTGCTTCAAAGCGCACAAATACCGTAAACTGCGCACAAAGTGAAACATCAGTAGGTTCATCAAACTGCAAAACAAAATGTCGGCTTTTCTTTAATTTTTTGACTAATTTTTCTCGAATGTCACCGGCCATATCGTTTATTCTGCATTCAGTGGTATTGACGGAAAGTGATACGATTTTTAGCTTGTTTACCTCCTAGTTACCTAATATAATGTAAACCAAATAGAGGGCTGCTGACAAAATAAGATTTTCGGCATTTTTATGCGGCTTCTCTGATTTAGCGAACTCAGCATGCGTCTTGGTAGAAGCTAATAACGCTTTCTCGCCGCCACTGGATACTTAAATTCAGACTAAAAAGTATTGTTAAATGAGAAAAGCAAATAAATAATAAATATTATAACATTATTTTTGTTACTGTTGTTGTTGTTGTTGTGATCTTCAGTCCTGAGACTGGTTTGATGCAGCTCTCCATGCTACTCTATCCTGTCCAAGCTTCTTCATCTCCCAGTACTTACTGCAACCTACATCCTTCCTGAATCTGCTTAGTGTATTCATCTCTTGGTCTCCGTCTACGATTTTTATCCTCCACACTGCCCTCCATTGCTAAAATTTGTGATCCCCTGATGCCTCAGAACATGTCCTACCAACCGGTCCCTTCTTCTTGTCAAGTTGTGCCACAAATTCCTCTTCTCCCCAATTCTATTCAGTACCTCATCATTAGTTATGTGATCCACCCATCTAATCTTCAGCATTCTTCTGTAGCATCACATTTCGAATGCTTCTATTCTCTTCTTGTCCAAACTATTTATCGTCCATGTTTCACTTCCATACGTGGCTACACTCCATACAAATACTGTCAGAAAGGACTTCCTGACACTTAAATGTATACTCGATGTTAACAAATTTCTCTTCTTCTTGATCGCTTAGTTTCTAGCGACGAAGCCACTTTCTACGCTAATAGGAAAGTGAACAGGCATAATTGTCGACGATGCCGTGCTGGGGCAGGTATGGTAAGAATTCAATTACGATATTGAGTCTGCCAGGTCACTGATGGTTCGCATATCGAATGTGTGTTACAAAAAATTTCGGAGTTTATCTTCAAAATGTAATATGTATGACTTCTGACAATGTTTAGTTCTTGTGCAATAAATAATTGAAAGTGTTCCCGAACTTTATGTACACCCTGTACTCCTCAACGTAATTTGCGACTGCCGGTCTCCCCAGCGGCAGTGGATGGTTGTATCTGGCGTGCGTAGTTCGTTACGAAAATGAGTACACGTAAAACAGCTTTGTTGTTAATTACTTTTTCAAATACGTGGGAAAACGCCTAGGCATCAGTGTTTATTGTGGCTGTTGCTCTTCAAACATTTTACAAGCACTACTACTCTTTCACTGCCTCTATACAAAGGAAGTCCTCTTTCACTGCGTCTATCTAGTAAATTGCATATTTACTCCCTTCGAATGCTAGCCATTTAATTCTATCTGTTGTATACATTGTGCTGGTCTGCGCGGCAATCAGCCAGTGGATTACACAGAAATTCTGTAATTAAACCATGTTACCTTAGCCTTTCACAGTATCGAACACACTCACTCCTGAACGGAGATGCTTCTTATTTATAAATAACATCGCACATTCCAGAACATGTGAATTGGTAGGAAGCCCTGGCAATCTTGAGAAAACAAGAAGGAGAATAAAGAGAAATATTCAGAAAATATGACACCAACCGATAATCTTTGAGTTCACAGTTCAAGTCTATGTGCACTGCACGACACTTTATGGATGTTACTCGATTCTGCGCCTTTGATCTTATTAAGTCATAAACGCCATAACCGCCGATGTTATTACCTGACAGTTAGTTGTACGAAATCGTACAAAAAAAAAGATGCATTTTTGGTAAAAGTTCAATGCTTCGATGCTTTGATACGGTGGACAATCAAGTCACGAAAATTATAGCACGAAAGACGCGAAATACCAAAAGCCTTTATCCACTGATTTGTCGTTTCCTGTCAGTTTCATATAATAAATTGTACCAAAAACGACACCGATGAGGGAGAGCATTACTGCGCTAATAGTTTGAAAGAGCACTATACGTGGCTTCTAAGTCGTAATATAAGAACAAACGAACCATGGCTTCATCTGGAAACGCTGGCCGGCCGTTGTGGCCGAGCGGTTCTAGGCGCTTTAGTCCGGCACCGCGCTGCTGCTACGGTCGCAGGTTCGAAAACCTGCCTCGGCCATGGATGTGTGTGATGTCCTCAGGTTAGTTAGGTTAAAGTAGTTCTAAGTATAGGGGACTGCTGACCTCAGATGTTAAGTCCCATAGTGCTGAGAGCCATTTGAACCATTTGGAAACGCTGATTCTAGTACGTCGTCTTCTAAGTTTTATTAATGACACTTGAAGCGATCGTGCAGCTCCGTGGCCATATTCCTCTTCGCGCTACTAAAATCTGACGCGCTCATCCTGATTTTCACTCTTGGGAATCCTCCGCAACGTGAAATTCCACCTTGTGACTTCACAGAACTTGTCTGGCTCCACCTCGACGTTCGCTTTGACCAACCGTGTGAGGACAACTTAAAACTGTGTGAATACTGGTGCCGCCACGAGTGGGACATCGCACGACGCACCGAGGGCGAGACAAAAGAAACGTTTCAGGGTGCGAAGTCGTCACGAGAAAGACGCCCTGGCGTAGCGTGAGACAAACTGTGAGTAATGGCGAGAGACGTGCAACGGTGCGGACAGGCGTTTAGCGGCCTCGTGCGCATGCGCATTGGCAGCGGCGGAGAAGTGCTGAGTCGCGTGGCTGGCGACGGCTGCAGCTGCCGGGACACGCGCCCAGACCCCGCCGGTCGCGTGGCGGCCTGCCTGCCCCCTCTTTGTTCTTATCGCTGTTTACATCCGTTTCTAGAAATATCTATCTTAAATAACGCTCCCGCCACAGGGGAGCGGAGCGAGTAGCGACGCGCCGAGGACGCAGCAAATCAGCTGGGAAACTGCGGAGTCTGTAAGCTTCCGTGGCTGTTATCGGTGAGGCAACTTTTCTACGTTCATTTTCAACTTATAATTCTCCCTCGGCTTTTCAAACCAGTCACTGTAGTCTTCTTCAGGAGTTTGCACAATTATTTATCCATTTATTATCTATTGTGTGGCAGACTAACATCTGCTAGTTCCAAATTACAAATACCAAAGAAACGTGAACAAATTACCGATCACAACGTCTGCATCTTGATGTACAGTCTGCAAGCCACCTTGCGGTGTGTAGTGGAGGGTACTTTGTGTACCACTGTCCCTCCCGCCTTTTCCTGTTCCAGTCGCACATGAATCACGGGAATAAAAATTTCCGGTGAGCCTCTGTGTGGACTCGAATCTCACTAGTTCTATTCTCACTGTTTTATCTCGGTTATATACGTAGAAGAAAGCAGTGTATTATTGGCCTCTTCTAGGAACATACACACTCGAAATTTCAACAGTAGACCATACCATGATGCAGAACACTTCAGTTGCAGCACCTGCCAGTGGAGTTGGTTTATCTTCCTTGCTTACTAAATAAACCTGTAACGAAACCTGCCGCTCTTCTTTGAATCTCCTCTGTTTCCTCTATCAGTCTTATTTGGTACAAACCCCTTAATGACGAGCAATATTCAAGTATTCGTCGAATGAGTGCTTTGCAAGCTATTTCCTTGGTTGACGAACTTTCCCGAAGATTCATCCGTATGTATCTTACTCTGTCATTTGCCCTACCAGTAATTAATTTTATGTGGGCGTTTGACTTCAGATCTCTTCCTATGCATTACCCTAGCTATTTTATTGAAGCAGCTGCTTCCAGTCACTGCTCTGCAGTCGTGCAATCATTCAGTGATGGATCTTTCTGTGCAGGGAGTCAGCTGCAACTCGCTGGAACTTCTGACGTTATCTATTAGGCTATTTGTATATGTTGTGGAAAGTAATGATCTTATAATACTTCCCTGCGTCATGCCAGTACTCACTTTAGCGTGTGATGACCTCCTTTTCCTCAGAATCATATGCAGTGTTCTGTTTGCTAAAAACTCTTTAGTTAAATCACACAGTGGTCTGATTTTCCGTACGCTGGTAATTTATTTCTTAGGTGGCGGTGCGGTGCGGTGCGGAAGTCAAGGAACGCGGCACCTACCTGGGAGCCTGTTTCTACTACTTTCTGGAGCTGGTTTAGCATGATTTTCGGAACCCATGCTGATTCCTATAGAGCAGATTTTCGTTCTCCAGAAATTCTGTAATACGTAAGCACAAAAAAATGTTCCAAAATTCTACATCAAACCGACGTCTGAAATATAGGACTAAAGGTTTGTGGGCCTATTCGACGACCCTTCTTGTAAACGGAAATGACCTCTGCTTTCTTCCAATCATCAGGAACACTACGCTCCTACAGTGATCTGTGCTATACTGCTGCTACAAGAGGGGCAAACTTTCGCATACTCTGTGCAGAATAGAATTAGTATCGCGTCAGATCCAGTGGCCTTTCTTCTGTTGAGTGATCTCAATTGATTTTCTATCTCTTGGTTACTTATTTCGATATGTGTCGTTTTGCCTCTCCTGCGACCATTTAATGAAACTACATTGCTAACTTCCTCTGTGAAACAGTTTGGAAAAAGACAATTAGTATATTGGCCTTTTCTGTGTCATTCTCTGTTACAGTGCCATTACGGTCACAGAGTGTCTGGATGGATGCTATCGATCCATTTGCTCACGTAACACATGACCAAAATTTCTTAGGATTTTCTGTCAAGCCAGTAGATAGCATTTCAGTTTCGCATCCATTGAACGCTTTACGCACAGCCATCCTTACGTTAATTTTGGTTTCGTTTGGTTTTTGTTTGTCTGTGAGGCTTTGGCTACGTTTAAATTCATCGTGAAGCTCTCTTTACTTTCGTAGCAGCTTTGAAACACAATTTTGGAACCACTGTGTGTCTGTTTCGTTCCTCACAATTTTGCTCAGCACATACCTGTCTAACTGAAATAAATGGTTGTAGCTCTGTTGTAAGTAGCATTGAGTACTGTTTTTGAGTAGGCCATAGTACCGCTTTGGTTATCAGTGTAGGGGCTCTTTTTGTACACATGATATCGCCTGTATATTTGCAACACTTACGATACGGATGGTTTGAGAACGAACACTGGTGTCCTAGACCAGTCGCCATCAAAAAATAAAAAAATAAAACATTTTAATGCAACTTATGACGGTGCTACAACTCTTTATGTCAATTATAAAACAAGTTGCGGACCTATTTTTCACCTGCAGCGTGCTGCAAGTCCTTACATACCTGTCTACAGCGTAACGTTCAATGGTCTTGAACGATTTCCATTGATGCTCAACAAATTCTAGAGATGAAATTGTCGTGTTGACCAGGCAGGTACTCTGAAATCTGTCTCTTGTTGCTCTTGTTAAACAGAAAGGTCTTCCTACCTTTCTTTGTATTCCTATTTACAGCCGTATTCAGTGATGCTGAATGGTCTTATGATCAGTGATTCCCTATTTACGCTGAGTCGAATAGTTCAGGTCTGTTTGTCAGCAGCAGGTCTACGATGTTATCTTCGCGAGTCGGTTCTCTTATCAGCTGTTCAACGCAATTTTCGGATAAAGCAGGGAGAACAATTTCACTCAGTTTTCTATCTCTATTCTCGCTTGAGTTCCCCAGTCTGTTGCTGGTAATTTAAAATCTCCACCTAATTATAACATTAGCAGCTATTTTACACGAAATATTCGCCAAGTTTACCCTCAGATGTTCCACCATTACTGCTGCTGAGGTAGAGGATCTATAAAAGCGTCCGATGATTGTGTTTGATCCACTATTAACACTTATCTTCATCCAAATTATTTCTCATTCTAAATTTGTACTACTCTCAGTAGATAGTATCAGCTTTTCGTTGCAGTAAACACGTTTCCACCATTAGCGTTCAACCGATCTTTGTGATATACATTCCATTCAGAATTCATTATTTCACTGCCACTGACATTTCTTTCCAGACAGCTTTCTCTCCAAAAGCGAGACTTGTTCCTGGACCTCCCCATAGAGGGTCCTGTAGTTAACTAATACTATAGTACAATTTTCTTCCTCCAGTCCGCTATAACGTAAGCTACCCTGTCTGGGACTTGGATTAAGAAGAAACGCGAAATGACTGTAATCGACCCTGCAAGTGGAGTAGAAAAGAGTTTGGCACCTGCAATAATTTAATTATATTGAAATTAAGAAAAGTTTCATTAACATAGTGAGAAATGAAAGGGTTGCTCTACCGATTAACAGCATGAAACTTCTGTCCAAAATAACAATTTGATTTATTATGGGTAAACTCAAAATAATAAACAAAACACATGAAACATTTACAATACATCAAACTGGATACTCAAATAAATGCTGTGAAGGTGAAGCTGTCCATAAACTAGATTGTGACATTTATGACCAAGTGGTATGTGGAGCCAATTCCTTGCAACTCACATCTTAAGAGAAACACCCAGCCAAACGAACATTAATTGCTGCTACAGTAGTGAGAGCTCAGACAATGAACACCCAAGACAGAACCACGTAAGAAAAGATGGGAACAGGCGCGCTCTGCTGAGCTCTGATTATCACAGAGCAAAATTCCCAAATCTGCCGGTGCTGCGGACATACATTACCAAGCTGTCTTCTTAATTGCAAGGGCACAATCTGGCGTACCGGAGGCGATGGCTGGTTGCTTCGACGTCCAGTCGTGGTGATGATAATGTCACTATAGCCCGAAACAAGTTATCCTGGTCTGGTTGTTCCAGACTAAAGACTTCCTATCAATACAAATGCATCCCTGAGGGAGACAAAGAAGGCTCGCCACACAATCACTGGCGGTACAGTGATTTATTTTAACAAGCGAAGTCACACAGTAGCTGCAATACAGTCGACTTTAGCCAAAACCGCTCAAGACGGACAACATAGTACGCTTGTACGCAGAACGCTCAATTGCCACGTGTACTCGGAAAGTTACGTTGAAGTCGAAACTTCAGCAGCTTCGTCAAACAGTTACAATTAAATGAAAGTATATTAGACAGCCAACAGAAGACAGGCTGTCCAGAGCAGCGAGAGCTCAGTCTTGTAACCTACTCCGACCGAAAGGCGAGAGCCGACACTCTCAAGAGCACCCATACAAACCGATCACGGAACATTCCCGCCCACACGACAGTGGCCGTGGTTAAACGTTAAAATCAGCAACTCGAAAACCAGAGGAAAATTCCACTCTATTGCCGAAGCACCACCTTTCCACCAATGGAGATTCTTGGCGCCAATTTCTGCGCCGACTTTGCTACGTCACGGAGCTTTGCCTGAGCAAGCCAATCAGAGTTACGATTTTGCAGAAAACGCGGTAACTTGCCCGCCAAGACTGCCTGGGAACACAAGTCATTTCCACGCCTCGCTGGTAGCCCGCCAGAAAGTGTTTTCACTAAGTTTCTGCGAAGTAACGGAATCTCTAGCCCAGCCGCCACTTGCGGCCCATCTGGGCGTGTCGCCCCCGCTCTTATGACTATGTCGGCGTCTGGAAAGCATCCACTCGACTCCCACACACCCGTCAGCTTAACCCTTTCAAGATCAGCAGATCCCGTCTGTCACCGGACCACCCGGGTGATGAAAGACGCTGCGTGGGAAGTCCACCTGTGAAGGAATAGCAACTTTTCTCCGCATGCAATCAGAGAGGAAAATCGAATTACTCAGAGTAAGATAGAAATGTGAAAGGTGGCTGATGCCACCTTTCACTGTCACGGAAATCGTCAGTGACTCTACTTTAAGCTTTCCATTCAGCTCCAAAACAGAGGACTGTGACTGGTCCTGGGAAAGATGCTACAAAACGATCTCTCTGCCTCCACCCCAGGTGCGAGGCCAGCTTCTTCACCAGTCAGTCAACCGCCTGTAGGAACCGAGGATGGCCTCTCAATCCAAGCGGGAGGCATCATTCATGCCGACATGAGTCCCGATTTGCATCCTCGTGGTGCCATTATGCTCGGTCGCTACGGGCAGAGCCTTCTCCACATCTCTGGCGAGACCCCCCGACAAGCAAACAGAGTGAACACTGGCCTTCTTTCCCGACCTGCGTGCTATATTGCTCTGGGGCTCCATCACAAGGCTAACGCTGGAGCTCCCGATGACAAGCATTCCCACCCTCTGAGCTTGTCCGAGCCTCTCCTGAAAATGGACCACGGTCCGAGATGGTGGGGCGTCCCGTGCTAGTTAAGATGCACTTTCAGCTATTGGCAATACCTCACACCCCTTTTTGAGGCATAAGGGGGTAGCAGTGTGGTCGGTGCATACTTTCGCCTTCTGCCCAGAAATTTGAAACCACCGCACTGTTTGCCAATCACTGTCGGGTAAGTGTTGACAAGCAGGGACGAGCGAATCGGAAGATGCAACGGCAACAGGTATCCCAGACATCGCTATAAGTTCCACAGTAGCCAAAGCATTGGTCTTAGGTGCCCCAATGCCGACGCAGCCCAGGACAGTAGCCTGAGGCCTGTCGATCATGGACACCACTGCTTCTAGTTGTTGATGGACAGTGTTTATTTCCCCCTGCATCCGTGTACAACAAGTAGAGTCCCTACAACATCTTAACTAATTTCTGTGTATGTCACGCCAACCCAAGAAGTCGATGGTACAATCTAAGATCCGCTGCTACGGTACCTCTAGTCTATAGTACCAGAGAAAGTCAACTCACACAAAGCTAATGCACTAAAATTTACACAAAAACTTTCAACAGAAAGTTACTAAACACTAGTCTGCTCAGTAAAATACACAGGAACAATCCACTTCTTCTCAAAAGTACGAGAAAAACAGGGTGAACTAAATTACTGTGTATCTGACAAACTGCTACAGTTCAGGATCGTCCTCTCGACTCTATGACTGCCACAACATCTACATCTCCATCTGCATGACTGCACTGCAGTTACCAAATCACCTTCAATCTACTTTTCTACCTTTCCACAGTCGAACAGCACACAGGAAAAATGAACACTTAAATCCTTCTGTGTGAACTTTGATTTCACATCTTTTATTATAATGATCGTTTCTCCTTATGTAGGTGGCCACCAACAAAATAATATCGCCTTTGAAGAGGAAGTTGGTGACTGAAATTTCATGAGAAGACCCTTCCACAACGAAACACGTCTTTGTTTCAATAATTGTCACCAAAATTCACGTATCATATCTGTGGCAAATTCTGCCCTACTTCGCAATAATACAAAACGAGTTGCCCGTCTTTTAATTTTACCGATGTTCTCTGTCAATCCAATTTGATACATATCTCATACCATGCAGCAGTACTCCGAAAGAGGACAGGGAAGTGTAGTGAAGGCAGTCTCTTTAGTAGACTTCTTGCATTTTTCCAGTTAATTGCAATGACGTTCCCTTCATTATGAATCGACCTCAGAAAGACTTGTCTGGTTCCCGTGGGTACCACATCTTCCCCTACCCGTGTAACTGTCGTTTCTCTTCAGAATAGCGTCAATTTAGAATCTTTATTCACCATTATTGCAAGGTGCCGGGGCTAGCAGTGTATTTAATACTAAATTCTTCTAGAATCTTCATATGTAAATGATGCTCTAAGCCCCCCCCCCTCCCTATTTTAACTCCGACTTTTGCCGTTGCTCGTGTATTAAAAAGAAACGCGAACTGACTGTAATCGACCCTGCAAGTGGAGTAGAAAGAGTTTGGCACCTGCAATAATTTAATTTGATAGAAATTAATTAGATAAAGGAAAGTTTCATTAACATAGTGAGAAATGAAGGGGTTGCTCTACCGATTAACAGAATGAAAGTTCTGTCCAAAATAACAATATGATTTATTATGACTAAACTCAAAATAATAAAAAAAACACATGAAACATTTACAACACATCAAATAGTCTCAAATTGGATACTCAAATAAATGCTGTGAAGGTGAAGTTGTCCCTAAACTAGATTGTGACATTTATGATGAAGTGGTATGTGGAGCCAACGCAACATCTATTGCTGCTACAGTAGTGAGAACTGAGACGACGAACACCCAAGACAGAACAAAGTTAGAAAAAGACGAGCAGGGGCGCTCTGCTGAGCTCTAATTATCACCTAGGAAAATCCCTAATCTGCCAGTGCTGTGGTCATACATTACCGAGCTGTCTTCTTAACTGCAAGAACACGATCTGGCGTACCGGAGGCGATGGCTGGTTGCTTCGACGTCCCGTCGTGGTGATGATAATGTCGCGAGTATAGCCCGAAACAAATTATCCTGGTCTGGTTGTTCTAGACTAAAGACTTCCTAGCAATACAAATGTGCCTCTGAGGGAGACGACGAAGGCTCGCCACACAATCACTGACGGTACAGTGATTGATTTTAACAAGTGAAGTCACACAGTAACTCCAATACAGTCGACTTTAGCTCAAGACAGACAACATAGGCCGCTTGTACACAGAACGCTCAATTGCCAACTCTACTCGGAAAGTTACGTTGAAGTCGAAACTTCAGCAACTTCATCAAACAGTTACAATTAAATAAATGTATATTAGACAGCCAACGGAAAGCAGGCTGTCCAGAGCAGCGAGAGCTCAGTCTTGTAACCTACTCCGACCGAAAGGCGAGAGCCGACACTCTCAAGAGCACCCGTACAAACCGAACACGGAACATTCCCGCCCCCACGACAGTGGCCGTGGTTAAACGTTCCAATCAGGAACTCGAAAACCAGAGGAAAATTCCACTCTATTGCCGAAGCACTGCCTTTCCACCAATGGAGATTCTTGGCGCCAATTTCTGCGCCGACTTTGCTACGTCATGGAGCTTTGCCTGAGCAAGCCAATCAGAGTTACGATTTTGCAGAAAACGCGGTAACTTGCCCGCCAAGACTGCCTGGGAACACAAGTCATTTCCACGCCTCGCTGGTAGCCCGCCAGAAAGTGTTTTCACTAAGTTTCTGCGAAGTAACGGAATCTCTAGCCCAGCCGCCACTTGCGGCCCATCTGGGTGTGTCGCTCCCGCTCTTATGACAATGTCGGCGCCTGGAAAGCATCCACTCGACTCCCTCACACCCATCGGCTTAACCCTTTCAAGCTCAGGAGAACTCGCCTGTCACCGGACCACCCGGGTGACGAGAGACATTGCGTGGGAAGTCCGCCATGTGAAGGAATAGCAACTTTTCACTGCATGCAATCAGAGAGGAAAATCGAATTACTCAGAGTAAAATAGAAATATGAGAGGGGGCTCATGCCACCTCTCATTATAATATGTTGTTTGTATTTATAACCAATTTTGTTACATTTGTCTGTCCTTTTATAAAATGAAACAATTACATTTACATGTTACATTGTCACTTGAAATGAAATAATTCTGTTTAAAATTCATAACATTACTTTCCTGAGTGTGTGACAGTGAAGAAGAATTATATGGTCTGCTGAATGGAATGAATATTCTTATGAGTATGGGATACAGATTTAGGGTAAATCAATGAAAGACGAAAGTAATGAGAAGTAGCAGAAGTGAAAACAGCGAGAACGTTATGACTGATGGTCACGTATTATGAGTTAGGGAACTGTACTTACCTTGGCAGCAAAATAACCAATGATGAATGGAGCACTGCGTGGGATTAGCCGAGTGGTCTAAGGCGCTGCAGTCATGGACTGTGCGGCTGGTCCTGGAGGAGGTTCGAGTCCTCCCTCTGGCATGAGTATGTGTGTTTGTCCTTAGGATAATTTAGGTTAAATAGTGTGTAAGCTTAGGGACTAATGACCTTAGCAGTTAAGTCCCATAAGATTTCACACACATTTGATTTGAAAGAACGGAGCAAGAAGGACATCATTATTTAAATGTGTCCCTATATGCTGTTGTAAAACAATAATTCTCTTTTCGCAGTCATTTTAAACTACACTTGTTGGCTGAAGCAACATTGCTGGTCGTATGTTGACGAGAGCGCAATTGTTTGACAGTAGATTTTTCTGTTCGTACTTAATAGCTTAGAGTCTGGTTGTTTTATCTATAGTTTTGCCTATCGTCTTTTTGCATCGTCTCTAAATAAAAAGAGGATCTCTTGTGGAACATTGCGTATCATGCAAACATGTTATTATCTACTAAGGGGACATTTATCACATATCCTAATATGCTTCCTGCTGTAAACACATCTCCATCAGTTAACTTTAACAAGAGGTATCCTAATGATTCGGCTAAAGAAACAGGGGAGATTACGTGTTTCAATTCATTATTCATTTCTCATTACACTGAGAAAGTTCACAGCTTGTATCAGGTTTATTATGTGAGGCTGCACCATGCATTTCTGTGTGTTAATTATAACATTTGTTCACAATCTAATCCTATACCTGCAAATACATCTGCTAAGTTCAGTCACTGTTCACATATGGTTACAAACGCTTCAACTCTTTTAAATCCTATGTCTGTTTCCTTAACATACGAATTAATGAATATTCTAGCCTTTCCATCCCAAATTTTAATGTATCTTTGTTTTCTTTCAGCGCTGATAACTTGGCACTTACCACTGTCACTTATTCCTTAGTAAACCTCAAAACTTAAACCTAACTACTTAAACCTAACTAACCTTTAGACACCACACACTTCCATGCCCGAGGCATGATTCGAACCTTCGATCGTAGCGGTCGTGCAGTTCCAGACCGGCTTAAACAGGGCACTCTAATTTCTTTTCTCGTGATTTGTTGATTGCAGTACCAGCCTCTGTTACCTTTTTTTAGTGACGTGTTGCTAGTTGCTCTAACAAGTAACTGTCTATTAAACATACATTAAGTTGTTTTAGAGTGTCCCTACATCTCTGTACAGCTAGTTTGCCATATCTTTCAGTTTTCCGAAAACGTTCAGTTATAGCATCTAAATAACGTGTGTTATTGACCTCCACGTGGTACAGTATATTTCTACTTCTAATAAATTATCATAATATAATGCTGAAAACTTATCTATTTTCTAAACTTCGTAATCCGTCGCCAGTTGTTCAGCATTAGCTCTTGCTGTGATTGCCAGTATCAGTATTAGTAGTAGCAGTAGTAGTAGTAGTAGTAGTAGTCGTCGTAATAGCAAGAGTAATGGCTAGTAAAGGGGAAAAGAGAGTTCTGGAAGTTTTTTGTGCAGATTTCATACATTCATGGGCAAACACATTCATGGACAGGGATTGTTTTATAACCCTCTGGGTGTTGATGTATGACTCCCTCAGGATAAACCGTCCTTCTGAGAAACCCTTACCCTTCCCTATATCCCTACTCATTCCACCCTTTGGGGAAAGGGACACTTTTTGTCACCCCTTCCCAGTTCAATTCTGAGCCGCTTTTCCCCTCCTGGGGAACCTCCCAGCCTTCTCCTCCCCCACTTCTCCACTCCCCACTTGGAAATCCGTAGGAATAAGACTCACTCAGTCTGTGCTGATCTGTTGATGTGAGAGGATTTCATAACGTGTAATTAGAATCCTTGTCAGTTAACATTGTAGTATATTGTTCAATTCAACTTGAATATTCTTTATTTAATCAGGTTTTTGGGAGTCAGGTCTCCTCCCCTCCCCTCCCCCGCATGAGTAAAGCTCACATCTGCAGCTCCACACCAACTTTCCATGATGCAATAACTGTAAGCACAGAGAAATGGAATGGTGATATATTAGCTGCTGTTTTGGGTCACCCACACATATGTCAGCTGGCTTGACAATAGGCGCACTGTTATCCACGACTGCTGGCTGGGTGTCACCAGCAGTGGGTGGAGGGTGAGTGCTGAAAGCTTCATTTGTTGTGAAGGACTGCAGGCTAATGGTGCATTGTGAGAATGTTCACACCGCTACCATGGCCACACAACAGCTGCCAGAACTACAGCAGGATCACAAATGCATCCATCCTCCAAGACACACAGATAAACCCCTACCTAGGTCTACACAGCCCACCACAGAGAAATCGGACGCAGCACAGCACACCACTGATGTTACCTGTATATACTGATACAATTCCATGTGGACGCATGTGCCTACCTGCCCAAGAGACCTCCCATTGTTGTTGCATCCCTTAACAAAGTATTTGGTTGCGACGTCCTTTTGGTCAGGAAATTCCGGACTCATTTCCTGTGTGTCTCTCTCTCCCAGTAAGTTACTTCCGGTTTGTTGCCTTGTCTCGTGTCAATCTTTTTTCCCTCACTCTATTTGCGAGTGGAATAGGAAAGTAAATGACTAACTGTGGAACAGGGTACTATCCACCAAACATAATATGATGGCTTGCTAAGCCTGCATATAGATGTGGATGTAAATTTAATCTACTTTAATCCATTTATAGACACACAAAACTTACAAAAGAATGTGGTTTTTTTGTTTATTGAGAAAACGTAGGACAGAACTTCTGCTGCTGATAGTGTCTCAGTAAAAATCTTCATATTAACCCCTAATTTTTCACTGCAGTCATTTCGCGAGATGTATGTGATGGTTGTCACATATTTGCCCACAATATAGAGAAGTGGTATATAGCTCACCTCACAACTCCCCATTCATCAGAGTGTCACTTACTTGCCATATTATCTCAAAGCTTCCAGTCTTCGATACATATATAGCGTTTGAATCCACCTGATTTCGACAAGTAAGAAATGTTCTTTGCAAAATCACAGATCCCTGCTAATTCTCTCGGAAACCTATCATGTTCTGACAGCACCATTGCATTAGTCGAAGGCTGTCTAGCCCTCCATCCATCACACTGACTAGATAGCTATCTCCACGAGAAAAGAAAGGACACTAACATACAGGAGAAAAGTAACAACCATATCGAGTATATGTGGACAGCACAAAGAAACTGAGAAGCATAACACCTGTAATTCACTGGTATGAAACAACTGTATAAACATCCCACTGTATGTGCCCTAATCTCCTTTATTGATTACTGTCCTAGAAATACGACAGCAATAATGGTGTCAGAGTCTTTGCTGATAACACAGCGTTTCACAAGAATTACATCACCTATTTTCAAATGAAGCATACCTTCATAATATAAATGTAACACCATCACAGAGCTTCAAATACGTTATCCACTGAGTCATTTGGATTGGTGCAACAGTCTCACACCTCCATGCATAATTGAGAGCTACTGCAAGTGTAGGGTGAAACTTAATCACAACATTGCTCATTTTTTACCCCCACATGCTGTTCGATAGAGGGCTGACCATGATACGGTATTCTGTCTACTGCAGAGTGGATCCACAAGGGTAGTACGCATATCAGTACTTGGACGCTTATCCAATTACTGTACATCGAGATCCAATTAACCAACAATTACAAGTCAGACGATATCAACGTCAGTGTCTTCTCCAGCAAGAGCAGTCATTTTACAACCTCTTAGACCTCAATACGAATTGTAGCACAGCAGTCTCTAGGTAACATACCGATGGGATTTGTGGTCACTAGACTCCTACACCATCACACTAAGTGGACAGATCAGACCCTTATTAAAAATCCGCCCAGAGGGGTTTGAGGGTGAGATACTCTTCTTCTTTAGCTTACTGACTTACTAGGTCTTAGTGTTTGGACTACGTCACTTAAGATCTCAGCAAATGAATCTGAATCCAGCTTTCTGCAAGACTCTTTACACCAGTTAACACTTGCAGTAACAGTGTACAGGTTACTAGTCTAGTTAATGTGTAATGGATTTAGTTACATTCAGGTCAACTATGAACTCCACCACAGGTTTTTCTTCCTATTTGCAGACAACCTCTTCACCTTAGAATATTCCACAGCAAAAACAAATACATTGCAAGTGGCTGTACAGTGCGTGGTGGAGGGAACATCGCACCAGTATTATCGGTTATCCATCTCTCCCAATCTTACATGCTGATCGAGTAAAAAATAACTATATACTTTCTATATACCCTATATACTCCCATATATACGCCAATCCACCCTTAAGTTTCCAGGATAAATGCGTCATCTTTCCTAGAGATTTCTTTTTCGTCACGTATTTCAGTGTAGTTTGCTCACCTATATGATCCTAGCAGCATCCACATGATGCTCTTACTATGTGGATCAGTCATGTAACACAAACAGATGTGGGCATGTAGGATTCGTAGACAGTGACAGTGTAATGCCGAGATGTCAAATCGATGGTGCTGTTCACGAGTATGTATCATTTAACAACAAACATCTTCATTTGTGTTAATGTTGAGATAGAAGCTGACTATGACCTAAGAGCTATAATAGATATTAAGAATGTATATTGAGGTTCAAGGGTGAGGCCAGTTCAAATGGAATGTAGGGCACCGTGCAGCAAACTGGCATATATATCGAGAGGCAGTTAACGGCTATGTACAACATGTTCTGTCTTGGCATTCCCATCTTCGACAGTAACATTGTCAGTGCATCAATACTCATTGTGCTTGTTGTTGCTATACTCGAGAGTCACACAGGATGTATTTCCAAAGCAACAGAGTGCTGTGAACACACATGGTCTGCAGGAAGCAGAGTGTGCTGCAGTGGAGTGAGAGTCAATCTGTGGTATTCATTTGCTTAAGATAATGGGAGCACTGAGATGGAGATGTGCGGTCCCGATTTTGATCAGTCAGTGCTATTGACGTACAGTGATGAGGTGTGTAGTACTCCCTCCTACCATTAATAAATGTTCCATTAAAACTAGAGTCTTCCATGACATACAAATGCTTATCGATCTCTTCTCTGATTTCGAAATGTAAATTCCTTAGTAAGAAAAAAGAATACCCACTAATCTAGCGGTGCAATGGAATGTGATGCATGTAAGTTAATCTCCAAATGTCTGTCAGGGTTATTTAAGTAGAGTGATGCTATGTGTAGTACTCACTTCCACCATTAACGAATGTTCCATTAAAACTGCAGTATTCCATGACGTGTACAGTGTCATTATAATGAAAGTTAAGCTTTCAAACCGCAGTAGAAATAACACCACTGGTCAGAATGACGGAAAATTGCAACAGAATATTATCGGAGAAGCGGGAAAACTTATGGCAGAAAAAAAAGTTAATAAATGTAGCAATAGATGACGCTGTAAGCACCATAATTTAATAGTGATCGACTGCAAATGGCAAACAAATCATACAACAAAGCCTAAGGTGTACGTTTGACGTTAATGAAACTGTACCACTCAGCGTGCACGTGTGTACAGGTGTGATACAGTTAGTTACGTAAACCCATCCACCACGGCAAGGTCATATCATACCAGATGGGAAAAATCGGTTTTTAGTTGTCCTGAGGCCAAAAACGGCATAAAAACCATTACTCACGTCGGTTTTTAATCGTCCTGAGTTCAAAAAACGCATAAAAAGCATCAATTAAAATCAAATCAGATTATTAATTTCCATGTGACTGGCGCAAAACATGTTCAATATACTGTTCACCGTTTTCTACAAGTTAAAATCGAGAAACAGCAAGTTCCATAACTGATAGAAGTGTGTCCGGGTTCACGTTCAGAATTTGTTGCACAATGCGTGCCTTCAATGCAGCTAAGTTTGCAATCGGAGCACTGAACACAACGTCTTCCTGATAGCGCCACTACCAGAAGTCCCACTGTTTAAGATCAGGTGATCGGGACGGCCAGGCTGTAGGGAAATGACGGCTGACAATTCTAGCACTTCCGAAATGGCGCTTCAGCAGCTGCTTAACTGGATTTTCAATGTGCGGGGGTGCGATATCTTGCATAAAAATGAGAGCTGGAATGACATAGTTGCGCAAAGACACTCATAGCGCTTACCAGTGACGCTACAGTCAACAGGACCCGAAGCACCTGTCCCTTCGAAAATATATGGCGCTATGATAAATGATGCCGCAAACCCTCACTACACAGGGACCTTTTCAGGATGAAGTTCTACTGGCTGATTTGCGTGTGGATTTTCCGTTGTTCATATTCGACAATTCTGTGTAATTACATATCCTGTCAGATGGAAGTTGGCTTGGGCTGTCCACAAAAACTTCCACGGCCAATCATTTTCGACTTCCATGCGAGCAAGAAATTCTAACGCAAAGGTCTCTCTTGCTGGCAGGTCAACAGGAAGCAACTCGTGCACATGAGTAATTTTGAACGGATAGCAAAGATGTTTCGTAGGATTTAACGCACCATGCTCACGGGTATGTCCAATGTTCGGGCAATTCTCCATGCACTACACGTTTGCACACTACCACTCGTCTCCTTCTGCATTGCTGTGGCCACTAACTTCGAATCAGTTCGTTTCTTCCCTCTGCCAGGTTGCACACCAAAATAACCCGTCTTTTCGAGTTTCCGAATAATTTTCTCGAGACGCACGGCAGTCATCGAACCAACGTCTTTTTTCAAACCCTTCGATGTCTGGAACTTCTGCAGAGCGACGTGTACACAGTCATCATTCTTGTACTACAGCTTTACAAGCAGAGCGCGCTCCTGCATTGAGACAGTCATGACGAACGTCGCAGACACGAAATGAGGAAAAGGCGTGTGCCAGGCGTGTTCATACGAACTTCAATGGGTCGTGCTCATGACAGGTGTTTTCATTTACGTATTCTGACACATACAGCGCCATCTATTGATCAAGTTTCACTTCTTTTTTTCTTCTGCCATACGTTTCCCCTTTCTCCAATAATATTCCGTTGCAATTTGACGTCATTCTGACCAGTAGTGTTTTTTATACAGCGTTTTGAAAGTTTAACTTTAATTATAATCAGCCTGTACGTGCATATCGACTCCATTCTAATTTCGAAATGTAAATTGCCTACGTAGGAAAAAAATACCCAATACACCTACAGTGTACTGGAATCAGATGCATGTGACATAGGTCCCAAATGACTGTCAGGGCTATTTATGCATAATAATTCTTTGTAGGATACTCCCTTCCATAATTTAACAAATGTTCCATTAAAACTAAAGTATAGCCCATTTCAGTAGTTATAAATCTGTGTGTTAGTGTGTATGTAGTTCACTTGTTTCGTATATATACATGTCTGTGATTCATCATGTCTGCTTGTTCTGCTCTAAAGTGTGTAGCAGCCTTCGAGTTCTCAGCAAAAGGAAGAGTCCAACAGACAAACATTTTCAAATGTGTGTGGTGGCTTTATGAACCTTCCACTTGGTAAATTTCTCTGTTCATATTTGCCAGGGCTGACAAACCATGTCTCCTGTGTGGGGATGACAATGTGATGGCAGTAGGAATACTATGGAAAAACAGCACGAAAGTATCTAAAGACCCGTGATCAAACCGTATAGTTTGGAAATGGCTGAGGGTAAAAACTGCTGTCCTGATGGGGTAGCTGTCTGGAATATTGCAGTAGCTGCCACTTCTTACAAGTCTGGTGCCTATTTTCTTCGAATTTCAAATATCTATTCACCATCTCATCGAAAATCCACCTTCCTGGCAGTAACTGTGACCCAGACTGTTACCATTTCTGTAGAGATGCCACGGTAATATCCTTGATAATGATCAAATGTTGGACGAATCTGTGAGATGCTGTACCAGAAAATATATCTCTTAGACCTTACAGCGGTAGCGGTATAAGGAATGGACATAGGTCAGAAATAGCATGCTGTCTCTAAGTGGTTGGAATGTCACATGTAAAATGTTTGTTAGAAAAATTAGTGACTCTGTCTGTCGTTCTAACAGCTGAACTGTTATATTCCACTTCATTCAAAATGTGGTAGCAAGAAAGGATCTGAAGAGCCATGATTAAACTGTATAGGTTGGAAATGGCTGACACAAAAACTGCTATTCTGATGGAGTAGCTGTCTGAAGTATCGCTGTAGCCATCAGTTCTTACAATTCTTTTTCCTACAGTTTACACTTATTTTCTTAGAATTTCAAACATCTAGTCACAAGCTCATCAGAAATCTTCCTTCCTGACGGTGAATGTGTCACAGACTCTTCCCGCTTCTGTGGCAATGTGAAAGGAAGATCCCTCTGCACAGAAGAAACTCGCGAGAGAAAAAAGATTGATTATACGCGCCGCTATGAACGCTAGTTTCTTGTATCTTCGTCGTACTCACGCGAAGTGTATGTTGGCGATATAAGAAGCCTTCTGCTGTCAACTTCAGATGTCAATTTTCTCAAAATAGTTCCTAAAAAAGAACATCACTTTCCCTCCAGGGATTCACATTGGGGCTCTTGAAGCACTGACCACTAATTTTGTGGGAGAGAATAGGAACACTTTAACAGGCCTGCATTCTGAGGAAAACCTGGGTCCGCAGGCTCATTTACGTTTCGGATGGGCTGGTCAGCAGACTGATATTTTGCTGTTGCTTACAGGGTCAGCCTTTCCAGCATATTTCGAAGACACATCTGAGATCATTTCGGTTTGCAAGTGGGAAGAGCAGAAGTATATTTTTCAATATATTGCTGTCTACCCTAAAGCTATTTAAGTGCCCAGTCCTTCTGGGAAGGATAGGACAACATTTATGAATCTGGAATTAGTAACAGCTAACCGACATAAGGAGCGGTGATTGTTGTCAGTACAGTCCCAACATGCAGGCGAGGGGCGCCAAACGGTGGCAGTGGTGGCAGCTGCTTGCGCGTAACCTGGTGGTATGACGGGGGCGGAGAAGAGAATGCTCCAGAGACTGACAGGTCGCAGCAGGATTAGTTAGGGAGCAGTATACTGAAATTCTAAGTAACGTACTTCCACCAGCTTGACAAGGCAACCGACAAACAGAACGTAATTATCATTGATTATCTTGAGCTATTTGACAACGATTACCACACATTTTGCTATCTGAGGGAGTGCTAACTAGCCTGTGGAAGCCACCAGAGACGTCACAGAATCGACTGTAATGGTTACCTGCAAGAGTAATGTGACTGCAGAAAAAAAATTACCCACCATGCAAAGGGACTGTCATGTTCAATTTAATTAATTAGTCAATCAATTTGCTATCACTGATGTTCTGCCATGTTGTTGAAGCAGTAATCAGGCGTTTTTTTGCTGCGGCGGGATATTTTAATTTAATTTTAATCTTCCGCCTACAATGGTCGAGATGACCATCCGAAAAAAAATCAGCTCTATTATCGAATTTATAAAGTGATAGAGTGTTAAAGTGATATTCACAAGTCCTCTGAGCTGCTATTTAGCTACCTTAAGAGTCTGTGTAGGTGACGAGATATTTGGCTACCTTAAGAGATTTGGAAAGTGAGGAGGCATCCTGTTGACGGGGTAGAAAATGCTCTTAGCACTCCGTCATAACCCAAAAATGAGTTTAATATTCTAGCCTTGTGATGCAGGGAGTAACAGATATAAAGCTGATAATAACAGATTTGTCTACCTTAAAAGAGAATACTTGGAGGAATTGTAGCCTACGTCATACTATTGTTCAGAATTTTCACAGCAAGTGAAATACGTGTATGTTTCGATATATTCTGTCTTTGAAAACATATCGTAGAAAAGGGAGGAATCTGTATTTCATGTGAGATATTCGAGGTGTGTGGAACACAACATTCCTGTTTCAGAATGGGTTTTTTAAAGTGAGGAGATTATGTAGGGGGTGAAATTGTAACTAGAATTATATGTCCAAGTCATGCCTGCTTGTCACAGTGTGCCGTAGCAGGAATGGTCACGAGACTTCAGCTGACCGGAAGCCATTGCTTAGCCTTCTGTGACTGGCAGATACAAAGAAGGATTCTAGCTAGTCAGCTCTTGCCTGCGGCCATGGGGGCAAGTGCAGGCAGCAGCATGTGTGACGGCCTCTGGGTAGCTGAATAACGAACTAGCCAGTTTGCTGGTTGAGCGGCAGCAGAAGCACATGAATGTGTTGCTTGTATTGTCCGGTTTCTATGGGGAGATTCGAGAAGATTCAATATGGTGAGTGCTTGTGCTCAACGATTATTCCATCTCATGTAAATTGACCGGTTGATGGCTGGGAAGCCTTGACAACAGTCTCTCTGGCTTCTGAGTGTCTGGTACGGCTGGCGTGTGATTGGAGATGGGTGCTCAACTGCCGGAAAGACTAATGTAGCCGCGGCTCCCTAGCACTCCTGCAGGTGGGGCGCTCGGCGCGTACTCACGATAGCGAGTGTGTGCGATTGGAAGGCTTTCTTTTTTGCCAAATATGTTTGGTGGAAACGTTGTGGTGGGAGAGTATGCTTGTGGTCTCAAACATTGGTGTATAGAAGACCTCAGATATATTGAGTGCTGTACCTACTGGTGGCGGAAATTTAATTACTCGATTTGCAAAATGTATAAGTGTGATTCTCAAACCCTGAAGATCTCATGCGCGTTTTATTACGAAGAAGAATCATCGTAAGCAGTGCCAAGTGTTTTAAGCAACCCATTTCACCCCTTTAAATTATTAATAAATTAATTTTATGGGGTAGAGCAAAAGGACTATTTCACGCCATTTTTGAAACTTCAAATGTGCCAGCTCCACCCATTGTCCTGTGATGTAAGAGTGTGCTGTTTTCCCAGCCCACATAAACAGAACTACAGCCCAGCATTTTCCACCAATTTAATTAATTAACTTAGTTAATGTCTGCATAAATAAGCAATATATTTCTCGAATCTACTGCTCATTTTGTGTAATGAGATCCTCCCTGTCCAGCAGCTCAAGACAGACTGTGCTTCTTCCATCAATTCAGAAGTGGGGGAGAGAAAGTGATAAACAGGACATAACCTCATGAGAGAGACTAGGAGAGAGAGAGAGACAGACAGACAGGAAACGAGTCTGGATATTTCTAGTGAAATGAATGCTGCGATGTGGTGCTTTGTTAGGGTCTCCAAGAACAGAGGGGGTGCCTCGGGCCATTAGGCATGTGGATCCACCCAGACTGGCAGATGTGGCAGTTGGCTGTGCTGCCTCCAATACCAATTTTTCTGTGGCAGTCTGTGTGGCCCCTGAATGGAATTTCTCTATGTGATTGGAGGATAGGAACTTGGCACATGAGCAGTGTCATGGTAGTTCCATTGGCCACCACATGACGATTTTTAGTGGCACACTGCTGCATACAATCTCTGAACGTGCCATTAGCCTGCAGGCTTCCACAGTGAATGTAGCTGTCACAATGCTTGGTGCTCCATAAGTAGCCAGGAGCACTTGGCCGGCAGATGTGGATGATAGCATGCCTGGTGCCCATCTGGCTGACATACATGTAGGTGACCCAAGATGGTGGCTAATATGTTACACTTTTTTCAGTTCCTCGGTACTTATAGGTATACAGTTATTACATTATACAGAGTGGTTGGGGGCTGCAGACATGAGGTTTTGTCATGTAGGGAAGAAGAGGGGAGGGTAGGGGAGGAGCCTGTGCAGCACAGATTGAGTCTTTTCCTGCCATTTCCAGATCGGAGGGAAGAAGGGAGTGGGGGAGGAAAGGAGGGGCTGGGAGATATCCCAGCAAGGTAGAAGTAGCTCAGAACTGGGCTGGAGAGGGGTAACAAAAAAGAGCTCCTTTTCCCAGAGGGGTGTGGGAGAAAGAGCGGAGGGGTGTTGGTGTCTCAGAAGGGCACATTGTCCCTTGATGGTCGTAATTCAGCCCCAAGGGGGTGATAAATCAGTCCAAGGGGGTCATAATCCACTAAGCAGAACAATAGGTTATTGGAAGGGGAAGAGGGATAATTTGCCCCCAAATATTAATTACCCCTGAAAGTATCTAATACACGCAAACAAAATGTGCCAGAAATCTCTTTACTGTGCTACTACAGCAGTATTCTTTCTACCTGCATCATACCTTAAACAAGAAGTACTGTTTTAATCTGTTTGCATGTACCTTCATTTCCTTGCTTCCTCTCAGTTGTACGACTGCATTTGGCACATCTATTCTGTCTACTTCATATGATCCTCAACACCTTTAGTCTAGTTTGCTAGATCTGTCACGTTTTACTGCTTCATCGTATTGCAACAGTTTGGATTTTGTCGTTTATAGTAATGTTCCTCATAGTTGTTTGTGTTATATTATTGATTATCTTATTACATTGTGTGTATCTTGCAGTCTGGCTTTTAATTTGTTCACATATGAATCATAGCCATAGCTTACCTTTGCTAATTCTCGTTGCAATGTTCCTGGGAGTTTTTATTTCTGCCATACTTCAATTCAAAAGGTGTCTACCCTGTACTACTACACTACTGGCCATTAAAATTGCTACACCAAGAAGAAATGCAGATGATAAACGGGTATTCATTGGACAAATATATTATACTACAACTGACATGTGATTACATTTTCACGCAGTTTAGGTGCATAGATCCTGAGAAACCATTACCCAGAACAACCACCTCTGGCCGTAATAACGGTCTTAATACGCCTGGGCATTGAGTCAAACAGGGCTTGGATGGAGTGTACAGGTACAGCTGCCGATGCAGCTTCAACACGATACCACAGTTCACCAAGAGTAGTGACTGGCGTATTGTGACGAGCCAGTTGCTGGACCACCATTGACCACACGTTTTCAATTGGTGAGATATTTGGAGAATGTGCTCGTCAGGGCAGCAGTCGAACACTTTCCAGATCCAGAAAGGCCCGTACAGGACCTGCAACATACAGTCGTGCATTATACTGCTGAAATGTAGGGTTTCGCAGGGATCTAATAAAAGGTAGAGCCACTGGTCGTAACACATCTGAAATGTAACGTCCACTGTTCAAAGTGCCGTCAAGGCGGACAAGTGGTGACCGAGACGTGTAACCAATGGCACCCCATACCATCACGCCGGATGATACGCCAGTATGGCGATGACGACTACACGCTTCCAATGTGCGTTCACCGCGATGTCGCCAAACACGGATGCGACCATCATGATGCTGTAGACAGAACCTGGATTCATCCGAAAAAATGACGTTTTGCCATTCGTTCGTCGTTCGTCGTTGAATACAACATCGCAGGCGCTCCTACCTGTGATGCAGCGTCAAGGGTAACCGCAGCCATTGTCTCCGAGCTGATAGTCCATGCTGCTGCAAACGTCGTCGAACTGTTGGTGCAGATGGTTGTTGTCTTGCAAACGTCCCCATCTGTTGACTCAGGGATCGAGACGTGGCTGCACGATCCGTTACAGCTAAGCGGATGAGATGCCTGTCATCTCGACTGCTAGTGATACGAGGCCGTTGGGATCCAGCACGGTGTTCCGTATTACCCTCCTGAATCCACAGATTCCATATTCTGCTAACAGTCATTGGATTTCGACCAAAGCGAGCAGCAATGTCGCAATACGATAAACGGCAATCGCGATAGGCTACAATCCGACCTTTATCAAAGTCGGAAACGTGATGGTACGCATTTCCCCTCCTTACACGAGACATCACAACAACGTTTCACCAGGCAACGCCGGTCAACTGCTGTTTGTGTATGAGAAATCGGTTGGGAACTTTCCTCATGTCAGCACGTTGTAGCTGTCACTACCGACGCCAACCTTGTGTGAATGCTTTGAAAAGCTAATCATTTGCATATCACAGCATCTTCTTCCTGTCGGTTAAATTTCGCGTCTGTAGCACGTCATCTTCGTGGTGTAGCAATTTTAATGGCCAGTAGTGTATGTTGTCAAGTTGAATATGAACAGTGCATATGGTACTCACTTGACCTGTGGACTTTGATCTCCTCTCACAAAAGTCCCAAACACTGTATCAGTGTATGGTGACTTCTCTTAAGCACACCATTGATTCTTTATGATAATAATCAACAGTTGAAGAGTTTGGTGCAAGAAGGATGCAGCTCCACTTTTTCCAGATTGTCGCAAATTAAAAAAAAAGTTTTAAAAATTCAGTTTTCACCAAAACGAAAAAGTTGTCAGCCTTGTTTTAGGCTATGGGGTATCTAATATTAATAACACGAATGCACACAATGCATACAGTCAGGTACGTAGAATAGAGTTTTGAATCTTGGAGCGCCGGCCGCGGTGGTCTAGCGGTTCAGGCGCTCAGTCCGGAACCGCGCGACTGCTACGGTCGCAGGTTCGAATCCTGCCTCGGGCATGGATGTGTGTGATGTCCTTAGGTTAGTTAGGTTTAAGTAGTTCTAAGTTCTAGGGAACTGATGACCACAGATGTTAAGTCCCATAGTGCTCAGAGCCATTTGAACCAATCTTGGAGCTGCCTCCGTTTTGCTCCAAAGTGAATGAAAAACTCGTTATAGGACCATTTTCTTCATAATTAACGATATTTCAGTTTAAAAAAAATATTAATAAAGAAAGTACGACATTATTGGCATAATACATTAATTCTACAGTTCTTCTTCAGTCTTCTAGCACCCCTTCAGTCACTTCAGGATCGTTTGAAGTATCTGACGTCAACTGGTCGTTTTGCCCAACATACGTTCTGGCCAGCTGTTTGACATCTTTAAACTTCTGGCCTTTAAGCGGGAGGAGACAATCATAAACTTGATGTAGGTGGTCCACTGTTATGAAACTCGCATGTCCTTGGTTGTAAATTTGCACATTATCGAAGACAGTCATCCCTACGGACGCACTGCATTGAATAATCCCTTTACCGATGTATGGCTGTTGATAGAGGCATATTTTGTATTTAGTGATGAAATATTTTCCTCTTTTCTTGTTCGTTAATGATACGTAAGGGTTCTTTACAAAAAAATTTCTTCAACGTGTCAACAAAGTGGAAAACAAATCTTGGGTCCAAATCAGTGACATGAAACGCGCTATGTTTACACCGGTCTGCTGAACAATACGTAACACAACCTCCTTCCTGCTATTGTTTGGGGGAAGAACGAGGCTGCTCCCGGAGCTGCCTCTGTCTTCATGCAAACTCGGAGTACAGGCAGCTCCAACTGCTGGATTTCTCTGAAGCTAGTGGGTGGAGCTGCCTCTTTCTTGCACCAAACGAAGGGGCTTTTTTTTGTATGTGACAGAATGCTCAACTTAATAGAGCCAAAAAGTGGGGCTGCCTCCTCCTTGCGCCAAACCCCTCAACTTGTAAACTCTTTCGCGGAGATCAGTTTAAAAAATTGACCCTTTGTCAGTCAGAAACAGTGAAAGAATTCCATATCTTAAAACAATGTGTTCTGCAAACGCTTCTGCTACGTGTCAGCGTCTTGTGGTTCTATTGGCACAGCTAATGTAAACTTATTGAAATTGTCTTGGAACGTCACCGTGTGTTTTTTACCTGTGCTTGATACATTTGGGGGGCCTACAATGTTCGTTGAACAGTTTTCGAAAATACTTTCCACAGTGTGTGTTATTTACAGCGGCATTTTTGTCTCTGCCTGTTTAAAGTAATTTTTTTTGGTCTGATGGACATTTACGTATGTATTCTCCTATGATGCATTTCAGTCCTTCCCATTGTTTACACTGCTTTATCCTCTGTACCGTCCTGTGCATATCCTGGTTCCCCCCCCCCCCCCCCCCCCGAATCCACCACTGCAAAGGATTATCATGCACTTCTTTTAGTATTTCTTCCCTTTACTCAGGACTGATATCGTTTTCTCCAACATCTGCCTTTGCACCTACTGTTGTCTCCTCACTACTTTCTGTTTCAGCGCTTGCTTGATTTTGTCGCCAAAATTACATTTTTGAGTTAATAAAATCGTTACCGTTACTTTACACTAGTGACCGGGTTTCATTTGAATGCCCCTCACTCATTCAGTACTGCTACTCACCGAAGCACTTACGTTGCTGCCAATGCGTGTATATGTTACTGTAAAAGCAAGATGATTGGTAAATCTCCCGTTAATAGCTTGCTATCTGCTACAGTAATTTTCCAGAGAATCACTTTCCGTTTGAGAACTACAATGTCCAGCCACGTTAGCATTCCCTATTGTTAGTTTCTTGTAGCGACGCTGACAAGTTGAGTGACTGTCGTCTGTTGCTGCGGGATAATGTAATTCGTTGCGGCCGTGTATGAGCGCGTGGAGAACTGGCAGCAGCGAGGCTTTACTGCTGCCCCGCACGCCCTGCTGGCTACAGCTGCCGGAGGAAACCTGCTGCGGACTCTCCCTAAGCTGGACTCGTCTTGCTAATTATACGACTTCAGCACTCACCACGCATCCCTCTGGACTGCCACCGCACGTGACTGCAATTGAACCAGCCCTTACATCAGCAGATGTCTCTCAGCACTAAAATTTAATTCATCATCGTCATCATTTCCTTCTTGCTCTCCGGTGGAACTTAGGGCAGCAACAATTCATTTCCGTCCGGCTGTGTGTGCTGAGCCCTCGCGCCAGATCGTGCCGCAACTCCTCTATCGTTCCCCTTCACGTAGTCTGCGCTGTTACTTTTTTTTAACTTGCTTCCAGAATTCCAGTCGAATGTACGTTTGATTTTCTCACGTTCTGGATTTTAGAGAATACACCTAACGCAACACCATTTGCTTTCACTATGAGTCCTATTAAGTCGGTTTGAGTGAATTTCCAGAGCATTTCATTTGATGATGTCTGGCCATATCCAATGAACGCTGGTGGTGGGACGGGGTCGAGCAATACGGTATTACATGTTACCTAGCAGAAGATTTTTTATATCAAGATGTGCAGACATACATGTACTTTCGAAAAAAAAACTGCCGTTGTTTTTTTTTAATTTTTTCACAGTAGTTTGTTTTGTTTTTGTTTCGTGAGATCATTCTCGCCTTGAATCTAAGCCTACACGCGTTTATAAATACGCAGATGCTTCATAATGTTTTTTGATAAATTTAGAAATTTCTGAAAGAAGGCTGTAGCCTTAGTCTCTTTAGCTTCTCTGAAATAGGGATTGTTTGAGGTAACCAGTGAAGCACTAGTGTGTAGTAACAATAATAGCGAATTGTGCTTGAAACAAGAAAGCTTATTGTTAGTTTATTCTGATGTTTAAAAATGCTTACTAAACAAGTTACTTACCATAGTGTCATTTAATACTAATGCAGAGTAGGTTGAAGTAGGACTTGTGCGAAACGCGACTTGTTATTAATAAGAATGTCATCGTCAGTGTTGAGCAGCTATTGCAAACTATTCTATCTGTCTTGTACAACTTGTTCAACGATCATCAAAAGTGATTCATTAACTCTGTCGCAATAAGATCACTTGTCATCCAGTTCATACATTTATAACGAGTTGGTAAAATCTGAATACATTACATACTGTCTACAGAAAGTTGTCCTGTTTGAAATGCCTTCTTATAATATGTAATTTTGACCCAAGACACTTCATTAAATGCCATCCGACTATATTTTAAGAATTAATTGAGTAGGCGGAGGCTTATTTTGTGGAAGAACGAGTTGATCGGTGGTCAAAAATAAACATTTAAATGAACTTTAATGAGCAAATTATGTCTCCAAGATTATGACCGTGCGAGGTGCCGGGGTGGAGAAGAGTTTGTACCTGTTTAATTCAGACGAATTTTGCATGAGAGCAAGACGTGCACTTGACCCCCTCCTTATCTACCAGCTAATTAATTATGCGCACAACGGTAACAGAAGAAAATGATGGTGGACCCTGCTAGTTGGTAAAATAAGGGGTGCACACTCACAATAATTTAATAAAAATCGTAATCTACTCAGGAAAAAAGAGAACTTTATCATAAAAAACAACAGGAAATGGGATTCTGCATATATCTACGAAATGAAATGCGGATTAAATATTACAATGAGATTTATTATTTATCAGAACATAAATGCACATGATTGTCGACACGCACAGTAGGTTAAAGGATAGGGTACACTGAAATATTATGAGAATAAGAGCTGGCTCGAGAACAAGGGACTCCTGCTCTCTGTGATAATAGATTAACGATAATGACTGCAGGTTCTAATGAATTAAATATTAATCTTCCGATTATATAGCAGCATCGCAATTAGTAGTGAGAGCTCAAATGGGATCACATGAAAAAAAAAGCAAGGTGGACTTGTAGCAAAGCGAGAGCGTGTGCAGCTGAGGGATTCAGTACAAAATTGATAAGGTCCTACAATGCCGGAGCTTGAAAATACTGTGCCAGTACTGAAATCTAAGACACGTCGTCGGTAGACAGCGTCCAGATGATGTAGGCGCCGACTTCTGCCGTGCAGCAACTCTGTGTCAACACCTGGCCTCGAAGGCTCTCTGAGAAATTCAAGTTCTTCCGAAAACGAGCGACCAAGTCGCAAGACCGTCCGACTCCGAGGAAGATCAGATCCCGAATCCCGCTCTGTGATGCGATGCAAGGAGCGAAGCCAGCATTGCTCAACACCCTACTCTCCTCGAAAACTGCGAATCAGCATTCAGTTCTGATTCCAAAATTCCCCCACACTGTCTCAGAACATCATTCGCGCCAATGGCGACCGTTCCCTCCAATTTCTGGCAGGGGTTTATGACGTCAACTAGCCTCTGCTATTCAGCTCAGGGCACTGAACTTTCCGTTTGACCAGCTACGAAAACAACCTGCCTAGACCACCGGCCATCTGGTGCCAGACAGTTGCACCCAGCAGGGCACAGTCCACATGTATTCTCAGAATCATGAGGACAATGCAGTCAGTCGGTGCCAGGAATCTTCGTTCCCGACGCACTGGAATGGTAAACACATAAACTGCGACGACACTCAGACGTCTCGCAGGTCGTTTCGCCCTGCATACAATAGGCGAAACTCGACTGACGTCAGTCGTTCCGCCAGGCGCTTCAGCCTACTGTAGGAACCTCTCAGAATTCAGGGAAGTGCAGCTCCCAACCGGAAACGCAGTGTGTCGCATCCTACGATGCTCGCCTCGCCCAGGCCACCCACCGAAGTAAAACAACATGTTTAGGAATCAAGTGAAAAGTATTTTTTTGAGTTCTCAGTACAAATATTCTCATTACAATAACCTTATTCAGTCTGTTAGTACCGTGCAATGACATACAACATTAATAAAATTGATAAAAATGAGAGGAGACATGCAAAAGAGGGTATGGAACCTCTCAACCTGACTCACGAAACATGTAAATTCCGCACCTAATAAACAAGGACATGTGCAATGACCGTATGTGGCCATGAAATTAATGTCACTGGGGAAAAAATTACTCATCACTTCAGAAATCATTACAAGAATAATATAGTATCTTGTAATTTGCCTCTGGTTCAAAATGGTTCAAATGGCTCTGAGCACTATGGGACTTAACATCTGAGGTTATCAGTCCCCTAGAACTTAGAACTACTTAAACCTAACTAACCTAAGGACATCACACACATCCATGCCCGATGCAGGATTCGAACCTGCGACCGTAGCAGCAGCGCGGTTCCGGACTGAAGCGCCTAGAACCGCTCGGCCACCGCGGACGGCTTGCCTCTGGAGTTGATATCTACCCAGTTTCGGTTGGAAAGTGAGGCCAGGATGTTGCATCCAGGTTAAGCCATTCGCTGAGGATTTGATCGCCCAATCACACCAGTTTGCGGGGATGCTGATCTCGGCGTTTTCCCGCTGTACCAACATGTTCCACTGATTTTAGTGGGTCGCAGGTCAGGTGATTTTGCAGGCCAGTCGATATGTAACAAGGTGGTGAAGTGCTCAGTAAACCGTTCACATATTCTTCCATCACGACGGACTTTGCTGTCGTCGTCTTTATGTGCCTGTGTGAGGAATGACCTCTTGCGAGGTGACAGACTCCAAATATCCATTGCGTGCAGTTCCCGTCGCAATGTTCTCTCGCTATCAGGTTGGGATGGACCTTCATTCATTCATTCATTCATTGCCTGCAGCAATCCTATCGGGTTTGGAAGCATTTATGCTTCACAAGCTGTGAAACTCGTCTCCGGTCCCTCTCAGTCAGGATCTTTTTCCGACCGCAGTTCTAACGTCGTGTTTCTTGACCAGGTGTACACATGCTGAACACTCCACCGCTAAACACCAACAAGCCCTTCAACGTCTCACACTTTATGGCCAAACACGATTTCTCCTTTTTGCCACTCTGTCGCGTCCTTATATTTACCCACGTTTACGTGCAATGTTCACTTGAAACATGAATGTCTCATTGATCGCTACTGCCTTATGCTCAATAATAGACAGTGAGCCGCGCGGGGTAGCCGTGCGGTCTATGGGGTCTTGTCGCGGTTCGCGCGGTTCCCCCCGTCGGAGGTTCGAGTCCCCCCTCGGGCATGGGTGTGTGTGTGTGTTGTCCTTAGCGTAAGTTAGTTTAAGCTAGATTAATTGTTAGTAAGCCTAGGGACCGATCACCTCAGCAGTTTGGTCCCATAGTCGCTACCAAAAATTTTCAAATTTCCAAATAGACAGTGAGCGTTCGGTTGAGCACGTGACTCGATTGCTGCACCTTCAGTAAAGGCTTACCAAGTCATCTGTGTAAGTGCACTGCGGTGACCAACTTCGTGTGGTGAGCTTACAATGTACTACAATAAGCTGTGGGTAGAACCGGGAATACCTTTGGCCACTACGAAGATGTCGAAGCAACTTACCTCGAAAAAAGCCCGAAAGGTCGTGCAGAGAAGTTATAACTAATCATGCTGGGGAACGAATAAATGGTGACTATGAACGCAGCTGCTGTGAATGAACACGTTAGCTGAAGCAGAACCTCGACTGCACCTTAATTGCAAAGTGCGTGAACCATGGCATGTTACGTAGAACCGTTATTTTTCAAGTGTCAGCTTAACAGTGGCAACGAAATGTAAATGTATTCGGAGAGATGTTATTCAAGTTAATGATTATTTCAACTCAAGACACATCTTATCATACAAAGCACAGAGTACAAGGAAGAAAGGAAGAGTAAGGTTCAACGTCCTATCGACGTCGAGGTTATTAGTGAGGGAGCACAAGCTCGGTATTTTTCGAGGATAGAGAAGGAAATGGGCCGTACCCTTTCAAAGGAACCATCCCAGCGTTTGCATGGAGTGATTTAAGGAAACCACAGAAAACTTAAATCTGAATGGTTGGACGGAGTTTTGAACCGTAGTCGTCTAGTACATAGTATATGGTTCATACAGGAACCACGCTGCGCTCTATGCCACCATATTACAAAGAATTAGCCCACAAATTGTTTACGAATTCTAAGAAAACATCAAGAATGTTTAAATGAATGAGATTGTGGTTTTATTTGACTCGCCTACGACTTGGATGTACTACTGAAAAACCGATTTTTGACCCATGTGCACCAAGACTAAGTATCTCATAGTAAAAAGCCTGTTGAATTTCACTACTCGTAAAGGCTGTTTGCAAATCTAGAATTTTGCACTGAATTAGTACACTAAGCTGTGTAGTGTTGCGCTTTACTTCATGTAAGTTGTAGCTCGTAACAAGAGTATGCTGAAAGCAATCTCATGGCAATTTACCGCATCAACTTTCTGTGTTAAGAACATGTCAGCACATAGCTGCACACATACGGAGTCATGCGTCCAGCACCTAACAAGGATCACCAGCAAGCCTCCCTCGTCACTGCATTACCAGCCCGAGGCAGCGCTCAGCCCTCACTGTCGGACACTCTGCTCGCCAAAGAACTCATCAGATCAGACTTCCCATCACGACTGGCCAAAGACCGTCCTCACTACAGTCATCGATTATTGTGCGCATATTATATAACGAATGTGCTCGCGAGCTAGAAAACGAGAAAAATTGTTGAGAATGGAAGTTGTCTTTTGTGACGAGTAACTTTCTACTTTAAGAAATGAAACTTTTTTCTATATTGTATTAAGTTACTGTTGTAGTTTTTACAAGTGTTCTTGTACTTATTTTACATCCTTTTGCCTTTCAGCTGGTGAAATGGTGTTTTCTTTTTGTTGTGATGTGATTCGCATGCGAAGGTGGCGCTAGTTTGTTAATTTAGTTAATTTAAGCTCCCTATCCAAATTACTATGGGTAATTGGAGCGTTAAAACAGGAGTACAACCAAAGGTATCTGATATTCACTCATAGCATTCGTTTTATGTAATAAGCATTTAAGAGAGGTTATTCATTCCAAAAAACAAGAGCTAACAGCTTGCTCTCGGCACCATGTCCATCAAGCGACCCGTAAACACAGTTACAGTGAGATGACAAAAGTCATGGAATACCTCCTAATATCATGTCGGACTTCTATTTGCCCGGCGTAGTGTAGCAACTCGACGTGGCGTGGACTCGTTAGAAGACCCCTGCAGGAATATTGAGCCATGCTGCCTCTATGGCCGTTCATAGTGCGAAAGTTTTGCTGGTGCTGTATTTTTTACACGAACTGAATTTTACATTGTTTCCCATAAATGTTCTATAGGATCCATGTCGGGTGATCTGTGTGGCCAAATCATTCGCTCCAATTGTTCACAATGTCCTGCAAACCAGTCGCGAAGAGTTATGGTCCGATGACATGGCGCATCGTCATCGATAAAAATTCCGTAGTTGTTTGGGAACGTGAAGTCCATGGATGCCTCTAACATAATCATTTCCAGTCAATGCTCATGTTACCTTGACCACAGGACCCAATTCATTCTTTATAAACACAGCCAACATCGTTATGGGGTCACCGCCAACTTGCACAGTGGCTTGTTGATAACTTAGGTCCATGGCTTCGTGAGGCATGAGCCACACTTGAATCCTACCATCACCTCTTATCAACTGACATAGGGACTCATCTGACCTGGCGACGGTTTTCCATTGATTTAGAGTGCAACCGATATGGTCACGACCCAAGGAGAGGAGCTGCAGGTGATGTTGTATTAGTAATGGCTCTCGCTTCGGCCGTCTGCTGCCACAGCCCATGAACGCCCAGTATCGTCGCACTGTCCCAATGGATACTTTCGTCATATGTCTCCCATTGATTTCTGCGGCTATTTCACTCGTTGTTGCTTGGCTGTTACCACTGACAGCCCTGCGCAAATGCCGCTGCAGTCAGTCGTTCAGTGAAGGGCATGGGCCACTGCGTTGCTCCTGGTGAGAGGTATTGCTTGAAATTTGGTATTCTTGGCACACGCTCGACACTGTGGATCTCGTAATATTGAATCCCTTAACGATTTCCGAAATGGAATGTCCCATGCGTGTAGCTCCATCTACCATTCCGCATTCAGAGTCTGTTGATTCCCGTCGTGCTACCAGAATCACGTCGGAAATAGTTTCACATGAATCATTTGTGTACAAATGGTAGTTCCGCGAAAGCATTGCTCTTCTATACCTTGTGTACGCTACACTACGGCAATCTATATGAGTGCATATCGCTGTCGAATGACTTTGTCTCTTCAGAGAATGTCCAATAGGAACGATCACCACCATTCGCTGCCTGTCAATCACGCTTCAAGGGGTCATTTGATCCCATGGAAGCTCTGACACAGCCGCGATTGGCAGCAGTAGTGCCAACCACCAGCACACTACTTGTAGATCTTATGAACATAGCCTCGGATATCACGAGAAGAGGTACAAAAAACTTCGTCGTACATTGCACGAAAATTTCTCAGTTTACTTGCCACGTGAAATTCTGATAAAATTCCAAGTTTTAGATGATATCTTACGTGATCTTCGTCAAGGTTTCCCTCTTTTATACCCACAGAACGGCATCCGACTGGCTGAATGACGTCATCATGATGGTGCGTACAGAGATCTTGCTTGCGCTCTCTGTCTGGCGTTGCTTACAGCGCCATCCATCGCATCAGGCAGTGAACTGCGAAAAGTATTCCTCTGCGTTTTTCGCTTGTCAAGTAGATGCTTCGATGCATTGCTTGGTGTCTCCGTTGAAACTGATTAACAAAGTATTATTTGAGCTGCGTGTCTGACCACAGAGTCCCAATAGTTCGAAGCCTGAGCAAGTATTGTCCTTTTTTCAAAGAAAATCTTGTGCTTATTTAACAGGTTGTGCTCTATCACCGCCGAGCCCTTGATTCTCCATAAACATAATGACTCTCTCAGGAACAAAACTTTTGGTATGCCAAGAAGCTCCTCCCTTTTTTTCAAGAGTGCTGACCTCAGTACAACACCAAAAATTCGATTATATAAGACGACGGTTCTCTCTAAGATACTGGTATGGCAGCTCGGTCTGTGGTCTTGCCAGTCCAACAAAAATTGGCCGTCCATAAGTTTTACTAAATTTGGTAGTCAGAATGATACTTCGTGGCAGCCACTATACTCGCATCGTTGACTTGCACGCTGCCCTCCATGTGGATACACTACTTGACGCAGTTCGCAAACGGACGACGACCCTGTACAACCAAGTAGACGCTTTGCGTAGCGCTGTGTACCACATAAGACCTCTGGGCAGGACAATACCCCTTCCATGGCATCGGCATAGGGTACCACGTTTCTTGGTACTGTGACATGCGCACCCATTCTACCAACTGGGGGTATCCTATGGACCGATATACAGGCCCTAAGAAGTTGACCCCAAAAGTTTATTTACAATTAAGTGAACCGGAGCAACTACGTACCTTCAACCATGAAGTCTGGAACGTCGTCGACGACGGCACTTCCAATTACAGCACCTAAAAAAAAAAAAAAAAAAAATCCGCTAATATGCCTTGTTTAAGGTGAGGTTGATGCTCGACACAGCGATCGGCAAGTTCTGTGTAGCCTGCCCTCGTAGCTCTCGCCAAACTCGCAAAGAATATTGTTAAATCCCGGCACCCTCAGGATGATGTTATCTTTAACTCGTCGCCTCATATTTTTTAACTTTTCTAGGTGGCCGAAGAGTGGTCTGATTAATAGCTTATTCTGGACTCTACCAATATTGCTAGTTGTTGCACGGCAGAATGGAAGCCGCTCTTTGTTGGTCCTCTTGACTTGCTTGAACAGAGTCGCGTCTCGGTTTTCTCAACAACGTTGATCTAATATCAGGGACAGAATATCCGTTCCTTCTTAACACCGTCTTTAGATGCTGAATCTCTGAACCGAGGTGGTCCTTCTCCGAAATAATTCTGGCTCTGTGTACTAAAGTGTTAACATAGCGCTCGTCTCGTACATTTCCCAAATTTTGTTGGCCACAGCGTGTGTTGTGTAAACAGCGATTTTTATGACAGTATCCAGTCTTTGACAACGTTACCAGACATTTTTGGAAGTTATCCACTTTCAATACTTCACGCGCCAGCTCCTCTGAGTTCAAGGACGATCGTCCACGTTATGAGACTGTAGGTTGACGATTCTGGAAACTAGGAACTCGGTTCATTAAACTTTGGATTGTTTTCCAGGAATACCAGCTGCCCCAGTGCAGCAAAGAAGGGCAGGAATTTATAGAGCAGCCGCTTCCGATTGGGAACAGGGCGCCACCATAAATGGCGTCCGTGTGTCACTGCCACCCGCGTAGACTCCAAGCCGAGGTGCTGTTCTTCCGTAAACGACCGCGGCTATCTGCCCGCCGTGCTGACCGGTTCCACGTGACTCACGGCGCGGATTGTCGGCACCATGTCCCACGACTGCGCACAGTCCTTTGTTTACTGCCGTCGCTCGATGGTACTGCTTCCACGTGAACGTGTACGTCGCAAGTAAGAAGGCACATTCCACCTGCGCTTCGGGTTTCACAGTCCTCCCAGGAGCAACACCTCTGGCTTTTAAAACCGGTCTTACTTCAAATAGGTACTGTGTCTCGTTTCTCTCTTCTGTTTTCTTGTAATTACTGGTGCAGTTCAGTGTGTAGTATTTCCTAAAGATCAGCACATTCAGAATGGAGTACCAGCTAAACACCTAATTAAGCGCCACCATTAAAAAAAGGCTCAGGGTCTCATACCGCGTGATCAAAAAATCAGTATAAATTTGAAAACTGAATAAATCACGGAATAATGTAGATAGAGAGGTACACACATGCTTGGAATGACATGGGGTTTTATTAGAACCAAAAAAATACAAAACTTCGCAAAATGTCCGACAGATGACGCTTCATATGATCAGAATAGCAATAATTAGCATAACAAAGTAAGGCAACGCAAAGATGATGTTCTTTACAGGAAATGCTCAATATGTCCACCATCATTCCTCAACAATAGCTGTAGTCGAAGAATAATGTTGTGAACAGCACTGTATAGCATATCCGGAGATATGGTGAGGCATTGGCGTCGGATGTTGTCTTTCAGCATCCCTAGAGATGCCGGTCGATCACGATACGCTTGTGACTTCAGGTAACCCCAAAGCCAACAGCCTCTGGGCACCATGGGACTTATACTTCTGAGATCATCAGTCCCATAGAACTTAGAAATACTTAAACCTAACTAACCTAAGGACATCACACACATCCATGCCCGAGGCAGGATTCGAACCTGCGACCGTAGTGGTCGCGCGGTTCCAGACTGTAGCACCTAGAGCCGCTCGGCCACTCCGGCCGACCCCATAGTGCTCAGAGCCATTTGAACCATTTTTTTTTATGCTACCTACCATGACAAATTATTTGTAAGTGAAGACCAGATTCATGACTGGAAAGTTCCTCCAATTTTAATATAAAAAAAAAAAAAACGGTAGCCCTGTGATCATAACTGGAGGACCACGCGACATATTATCCCCCGCTATGTGGCATCTTTTGGACACAGTATGTAGAGTCGTGAGGAAAACATACCTCTCTCCCGACCCTTGTCTGTCTTCCACGCCGTGAAGCGGGTTACTTCTCGTTCAAATAGCTCCTAACGTGATATCACGAAGCTGATATCACCCCGTTCCAATCCTCCCACCAAGAAAAAAATCCCTGGGAAATTGAACACAGGTCTTCTTCACAACAGTCAGGCATGCTCAGAGCTCAGCTATACAGGTAGGCTCAACATCGATGCTACGGATTACTATAAATCAATTGCTTTATGCTGGAAACTTATGTGATTAGAGTTGTGAATCTACTGCAGGCTAGTGTAGACTATACTGGTTTTTCTAGTGGCATTGGTCAGTTAAGATCGTGACCGCGTTATCTGTACGATAAGTGTGTTGCATACCTACCGGGTGTTACCTCATTTCGATTGCCTTTTTTTTTGCGTATGTGGTCAGTGTCTTATTGGATTCCTCTACAAGCTGGAGGCGTCCTCGTGACGTACGGGACATTTTTGTTCTACGTAGTTATCCTCTTGTCTGTTACTTAAAAACAAACAGTATTTATAACAAAATTAAATCTGTCAATTCTTAATTCAGGTTTTGTTCGAAACTTGTTGATATGTAGTACAAAGCAGAGTGATGTCGTAGTAAAAATTAAAAAAAATACAGATTTATCACATAGAACTAGAAAACGCTATTTTCTGAAGAAAGGTAAAATAAAAAAAAATGCCAAACAAAAACAGTTTAAGTATTGCTTCAGTATTGTTACTTATCAGTAATAACAGGAAACTCGTGCCGTCGATCATGATGAAGAACGTTCTAAAGAGTACCAAATGACACAACATTTATGTAGACTTTTTTCTGTTTCTGCATGTAAACTGTGCTTACATCAAAAGTAACTGCTTTGGTTACATAAAAGCGCAGACGTTACTCGGCCAGCTATTTTTATTATTCATCAAATGCATTTACATTTTGCAAGGATATAAAATACAGATTAGACTAACACCGAACGATGTGTGGTTGTAAAACAACAAACAAAGAGAAGTCGCCGGTTCCCAGTTTCTCACTCACACAATAAGTTATGTTTTTGTCGCTTCCAGTGCTACCAATACTGCCGATAATCCTAACACTTACAATGTCATTTATGTATTGTACCAGAACTACCGAACTGTAGTTTTGATGGAGAGCAATTCGATTTGTGATGGAGAGACACTTCATCAGTACGGAAAGGAAGACTATGAAACAGGACATTTATTTTTTTTGTTTTGGAATGAGGAATCTGCTAATTTTGTAAAAGAACATCCTTTTCATACTGAAAGCTGTAATGGAAGCTGCCAACTTCAATTTAAAGATGGCAACGTTCGGCCCGACATGTAAGAAACAAATCGCTCAATTGGTGACAAAAGTGCAGAGAACTAAATAGGAACACGTCCAACAGGACAAGAGCGACAAATTTCCGTGTTGCTTTACGATACTGGATTCATTCTTCCTGGACTAATAGGGTGCTGGGAAGAATTCTGTAACGCAGATTGAGACATACTACTGTTGAATGTATGTTTTAACATACAGAAAGTGTGGGAATATACTTATTATGGCCAGACTCGACTGTTGTACCTGATCTGCAAGTTTATTGTACATATCGTTAACTTCTCAATTCATTTAGGTTTATTTGTGGAAGTCAGCAATGAACACAGTATTCAATAATGAGTAACGCGTTGAGCGGTAGTTCGCGAAAACCTGATCCAGTCCATGCTCTGGATTGACGACTGTCGGCCATGTAAAAAGTAAATGAAATATATGGTAACCTGATTATAGATCACCGCTGAAAATGGTCAAAATCTCGTATTTTTTCCTTCCGTGTTTCGGTTCAAAATGGTTCAAATGGCTCTGAGCACCATGGGACTTAACTTCTGAGGTCACCAGTCCCCTAGGACTTAGAACTACTTAAACCTAACTAACCTAAGGACATCACACACACCCATACCCGAGGCAGGATTCGAACCTGCGACCGTAGCGGTCGCGCGGTTGCAGACTGTAGCGCCTAGAACCGCTCGGCCACTCCAGACGGCGTGTTTGGGTATAGTTTATTTATCTATCTTATAAAACGGTTACCTACATTAATTCTTAGCTTAGTCTGAGAAGGATATGCTTCGCGCAGACGAATTATGGATGGAATTTATCAGGAAATTGAGAGTTATTTCCTCTCTCACAGTCAGTACGTAACGCACGCCAGAATAATATGAACCCCAGTCACTTATCCCTACGCACGGAAGGCAGCTGTGATAGTGCTGGTCAAATTAAAGAAAGGGAAAATACCTACATCCACAAATTCGTCGAAGCCCTACAGGAAATAGTATGTCGAATCAGATTTATCTTAACATATATACCAATTGAACTGCTGTGACCGAAGCGGGTGTCTTAACCTAGGAAGACTCCGACTGCAAATCCGAAAACAAGTACTCTTCAGGATATATGTCTTACACGCATATTTTCCTTATAAACACCCTGCTTAGGTCCAGTGGCTAGCCCTGTATGGCCGACTCCAGGCAAGAACGGCAGAGAATGGCAATTCAGTTTCAGGATCGATAAATAACGCAGTAAATGAGGCAGCTGATACAATAGGCAAAACGTGAAAGAAATTCACAACGGCACTTGTAATCGATATCGCAGGTGTCTTTGATAATCTTTTGTGGCCTGAGATATATACTGATACGTGAATCACTCTTATCACGACTTCCTCGCTTACTGCAAGGAGCCAGTGCTGGAGTGGTTTGCGGGAAACCTAAATGTGATTAAATATGTAATGAAATGATGTCTGCAGGGATAGATCTGTAGACGAAGCCTTCCTCAATTTTATGGATGGCGGCACAGCAGTCAAAGTGCACACAAAGAGAATTGGAAACCAAAAAGTGAGTGCTAAATCACAATCCGATCGTTGTAAATTGTGAGATAAACTAAATGTGCTGTTAATAAACACTACGTACACTACTTGAGCAAAAGTGTCCGGACACTTGTTAGTGAAGGTTAATGTGAAGTACGTCCACCCTTCGTCATTATGAAGGCTTGAACTCTGCTGGTCATAGTTTCAAGGGTATATCTGAATGTCTGCTAGGGCATGGCAGCACAGACTTCTTCAGTAGCCGAAACCAGAGAAGACGGTGATGTTCGACGATGGGATCTGGAACAAAGTCGACGGTCCAACTCACTCCAAAGGTGTACCATAAGGTTTATGTTGGGACTGTGGGCAGTCCAGTCCATTTAAGGTATGTTATAGTCCACATTGTCATGCTGATGTAAACAAGCATCGTATCTGAACTTTTTCTATAGACTGTATACTAGAGTTGTCCAGAAAATAAGATCCGATCGGTCGCGAAATGGAAACCACTGGGAAATTTGGTAAAGCTTTGCACAGATGTGTTGGGCAGCGCCTCTAGTATGACCGTCGATCGTGCCGCCTCGCTCTTTTCAGTTTTGAGTGAACAGTGAGATCGTAAAGATGCGTATGGAATAGCGTCTCCCTGAAAGTATGAGGGCCTGGTTAGAGATTTCGCCTGTGTCATGCAGCCCACATAACACAACTGTCGAGCAGTTCCTTCTTCATGCCAATTCTCGCCCGCACACCGCAGGGACAATGAAGACGCTCCTTCAGCGTTTCCGATGAGAAGTGTTTGATCACCCACAATACAGCTCCCCCTGAGTCTCATCCGTGCTCACAAGAACCGCTGGCTATGAAGACAAACTTTTTCCACAGACAACGCGCTGCAGACCAGTGCAGATAACTGGCCGAAAGCACAGGCGGCTGCTTTCTATGACAAGGATATCGGAAAGTTGATACAACACTGCGACAAAACTCGAAGTTGGAGAGGTGACTATGTAGAGAAGTAGGTGGAAGGTGTACCTAACTGTTGCAAATAAAACGTTTCTGATTTTCACTGTGGTTTCCATTTCGCGACCGATCGGAACTTGCTTTCTGGGCAACCCTCGTATAACGCCGTAAACTTTGTTCCTAGCTTTCCGCTTTTAGTATTTTCTTAAGCGCAGTGATAGAAACACGCCCTAATCACGTAGAACGCCATCATAACACCACGTCCTTCGTACTTCACTGTTGGTACTACACATGATGGCATGTAACGCTCTCAAGGTGACACTTAGCATTGACTACAGAAATGTATTGGAAGTGAGAAGCTGCTCGACCATTGTACCTCAACCTTGTAACTCCCTAAGTGCAGTCATTGTGGTTGCTGAACCGCTAGTACGGGGCGTTCAAAAAGTCTCTCCGCAGTGCCGTATGGTTGTTAGCCGCGCGTGCCGTATGATTGTTCGCCTGCCTGGGTTACTTCCCTTCAAGTGGAGTCTCCCAACATTCCACTATTTCGTTTATCTCAGGTATCATTGGTGTGTGTCGTTACGTGTTAACGTGGACGTTTACGTTTAGTTCGTTTGTTTCGTTTTTGTCACTGTTAAAATGATAACCACTGAAGAACGTCTGTTTTTAGTCGAACAAGTGTTCAAAGTGGCGGTAAAGACACAGTGTCAGTTCGCCAAACATTTAATTCAGATTTCCCGGAGACAAAACTCCCACATCACGATACTGTGCGAAATTTGATTAATAAATTTCGAAATACAGATTCAGTGGCAGATGTACCGAGAAGTGGTCGTCCTAGTGTTTTGTCTAAGGATAAATTACTCGATATTTCCGATAAAATGTCCATGAGTCCGAACAACTCAGTTGGAAAACTCGCCCAGGAAATCGATGTTAGTGTCGGAACGCCCCACACAGCTGTAAGGAAAAAATTAGAACTTCTTCCATACAAAGTGACAGTCGTGCAAGAACTGAAAAACACTGATCACGGCAAGAGACTGCATTATTGTCAATGGTTCAAGAATTTCGTTCAACAAAATGGAAGGGATACTCTTAATGAAACTTTTTTCACTGATGAGGCGTGGTTTCATTTATCCTGGTACATGACCTAGCAAAATTCTCGTATGTGGAGTACTAGAAATCCATTGCGTATTCATGAGGAACCACTTCATTCTGTGAAAATAGGAGATTGGAATGCAATTTCTGGACGTTGGATTGTGGGTCCCATATTTTTCAACGAAACAATAAACGCATAACGATACTGCAGTGATATTCTGTACCCATTCGTAGGCGAACTTGTGTTAAGTGAAACACTAAACGGTTGATTTCAACAAGATGGTGAAACCGCGCATACATTTCGCGTTTCAATGTCACTGCTTGCTGATGTTTTTGGTGGTCGCCTAATTTCACGGGGACTTTGGCCTCCACGATCTCCTGGCCTAACACCACCTGACTTTTTCTTCTGGGGTGCAGCGAAAGCAACTGTCTATAGAAACCGTCCAAAATCCGTCGATGAATTGAAAACTGCAATGTCCACTTTCACTGCTTCTGTTACAGAAGAAATGTTACAGCTTGTGTTTGAAAACATGATTAGACGAATTGAATTGTGTATTATACAACAGGGGGGACACTTTCAACATTTAATGTGAAAATTTGTAAGAAAAAATGAATATTCAATAAATTAATAACTTGTATTTCACTGGGTTTTATTTCGATATATTCACTGCGGCATACGGCACGTGCGGCTAACAATCGTACGGCGCTGCGGAGAGACTTTTTGAACACCCCGTGCTTTGAAATTCACGAGTGATTTCTTTAACTGATCGCATGCGATGTTTTACAACCACTCTGCGCAAGGCTACACGGTCTTTGTCCGTCATTACATGAGGTCAGCCAGGTCGTGGTTTAGCTTTTGTTGTTCCTTCGAGTTTACTCTTGAAAATCACATCATCAACAGTCGATCTGGGCGGCTTTAGAAAGTCTGAAATGTTCCCAATCGATGTATTATTCAGGTACACCCAACGACTAGTCCATGTTCGAAAGCACTGAGCTCTCTTGAGCCCCCGTTCTGCTGTTACTGTTTTTCTGCTGACCACAGCGTACTCCCCACCTACTTTTATACCTACTAGTCCTCCTCTTGTAACATCTAGTGATCAATTCCGCATTACGTAGGGCTGGCCAGACGCTTTCGATCTCATAATGTATTTCGTAGCAAAATGCGAGAGTTAAACATATACCTTCATTTCTACAGACAACTGATGGTGCCTAATACGAATAGATGAAACGGCTTTGGTTAAATATAATAATAAGCATTCACTTGCAGCAGACGGCTAATATTTATTCTTATCTTCACGGTAAACATAAACAAGAAAAGAAGTAGCTCAGTTCAGTTTAGAACAAGCGCGCGAAAGAAGAACTTACGTTCTTGTTAGACGTTCGTCTCGCATCTGTGGCTAGCTGGTGGATGCAGCGCAGCAGGCGGTTGTGCGTGCACGCAGCTACGCAGCTAATGTGCGGTCGTGTGGGCGCGCGCACGGGCCGGCAGTCTCCTGCACGGCCCGTGCCCCGCGCTCTTTGTGGAGCAACTTTGTGATCAAGTTTTATTTCACGGCGAGGAAGCGTGCCGGGGAGATCGGTTGCTCTCCGTACAGGGGTTGCGGCGAGGGGTGACAAAAGTGCGCAACTCGTTTTCCAGCTGCCGGCGCTGGTGCGGCTTACTCTCCCCCGTGGGCACCCTGCAGGACTAGCAGATATCCACTGCCCACTGGCTGAAGACTGTGAGCGGGGTGTTCTACAGGGAGTGATAACAATGAATATTTAGTGACAGCTGGAAATCGGTGCAGGACCAGGGAAAGTTTAAAAGAGATCAGTAGCGTTAGTCATTAGCTACTTTCTGGACAACATCGAATACTCGAAATCTGTGCGCCTTTCGTGCCTGTGTGTAACTCAGCAAAATATGCAACGTCAGTGACCAATACACTGTGGTGAACGTGGAATTACAAATTTCCAAGTATGCTACCTGCTGCTTGCGCAGAAGCAGGGGACTGTGCCGGCCTCCGCTAACATTGGAACTTTGTGACTTAAGCTGTTCTGGTCGAATTCACTCCTGTAATTTGCATTTTCGTTTCTTCTTAATATTTATTGAGTTGCTTGTTTTCTTTCCGTGACACATTGGGAAGTTACTAAAGGACCTAGTATTTTTTGCTACTAATGTTATCCTGTAAGAGACACGAAATACACAAAAAATTTAAAAAAAAAGCAGGGAGCACGAAGAAATTATCTGAATGGGACGGAAATCGATAGATGTGATGTACAAGGGGAGACAAAGAGAATATTACGATTTCAGACAAGTTGAGTAATTTATTCAAGTGAAAGAGCTTCACAAGTTGAGCAAGTCAACACCGCGCTGGTCCAACTCCGGCCCTTACGTAAGCAGTCAAATAGTTCAAATGGCTCTGAGCACTATGGGACTCAACTGCTGAGGTCATTAGTCCCCTAGAACTTAGAACTAGTTAAACCTCACTAACCTAAGGACATCACACACATCCATGCCCGAGGCAGGATTCGAACCTGCGACCGTAGCGGTCACGCGGTTCCAGACTGCAGCGCCTTTAACCGCACCGCCACTTCGGCCGGCCGTAAGCAGTCATTCATCTACATCTACATATACTCCGCAAGCGAAGTCGGAGGGTATTTTCGGTACAACTATATGATCCCTCCAACCGTGTTCTAATCGCGAATAGTGTGTGGGAAGAATGATTATCGGTAAGTCTCAGTATTGGCTCTAATTTCTCGAATTTTCTCCTCGTGGTCAATGACGCGAGATGTATGTGGGTGGAAGTAATATGTTGTCCGACTCCTTCTGAAAAGTGCTGCCTCGAAATTTCAATAGTTAATCTCTCCGTGATGCACAACACCTCTCTTGTAACGTCTGCCAGTGGAGTTTGTTTAGCATCTCCGTAACGATCTCTCGCCAGATAAACGATCCCGTGACGAAACGAGCTGCTCTTCGTTCGATCTCCTCTATCTCCTCTCTCTCCTACCTGATAAGGATCCCAGATAGATGAACAATACTCAAGAATTGGGAGAACAAGCACGTTATAAGTCACTTCTTTCGTGGATGAGGTACATTTCCTTAAGATTCTTCCGATGAATTTGAGTCTGGTGTCTGCTTTTCCCACTATCTGTTTTATTTGGTCATTCCACTTAAGGTCGCTCTGGATAGTTACGCATAGATATTTTACGGCAGACCTGTTTCCAGCTGTTTGTCATCAATAGTGTAGCTGTACAGTAGTGGATTTCTTTTCCCAATAATGCGCAATATGTTACATTTATTTACGTTCAGGGTCAACTGCCAGAACCTGCACCATTCATCAGTTCTCTGCAGGACGTTCTACAAATTCTTACTGTCTTCTGGCGTTGCTACTTTGGTACAGACAACTGCATCATCTACGAATATCCTTAAAGAGCATCCGACTCGTTCTAATAGATCGTTTATATATACTGTAAACAGCAACGGTCCTATCACACTTCGTCCGCAGCTCGTGGTCGTGCGGTAGCGTTCTCGCTTCCCACGCCCAGGTTGCCGGGTTCGATTCCCGGCGGTGTCTGGGATTTTCTCTGCCTCGTGATGACTGGGTGTTGTGTGCTGTCCTTACGTTAGTTACGTTTAAGTAGTTCTAAGTTCTAGGGGACTGATGACCATAGATGTTAAGTCCCATAGTGCTCAGAGCCATTTTCCTATCACACTTCCCTGTGGTACTTCGGGTATTACCCTTACATCTGTCGATTTTGTTCCGTTGAGAGTGACATGTTGAGTTCTGTCTACAAGAAAGTCTTGAATCCAATCGCAAGTTTGCTCCAATACTCCATAAGCTCATATCTTTTTCATTGAACGGCAATGTGAAACGATTTCAAATGACTTACTGAAATCAGGGAACACTGCATCAACCTGAGCGCCGTTGTCCACTGCGCTGTGGATCTCATCGAGGAACAGAGCGAGCTGAGTTTCACAGGATCTCTCTTTGCACCATATGTACCGTGTTTATTAAGCCCCATAAACTCTACGCACGGAAGTATGAAACCATTGGCAACAGAGCAACATTATGTTCAAAAGCTCAGTCTCTTTCAGAATACTCTTATTTATTAATATATTTCTGTTTCCTTGTGTATTTCTTCATATATGTCAGATTCCTCCATTTTTATAAAGCTCTGTATCTGTATGCAGTTTGGTGGAACTGTTAAGCTACGTCAAAGGCGTTCTATTATTGTTCAAATTTGCGCATTCTCTTGATGCTCTCGCCTCGCGAAGAAAACATGTATTTTGCGTATTCGTGCTTTGTCGAAAACTATTCGACGCCAAGACGGTTAAGATCAGCCTTTTCACAAAGTGCTACTAATAGTAATAGTAATAGTGCTTTGTTGAAAGAGTCTAACTGCGACGTTTATCGGGAATAAAGAAAATCCCATCGAAATTCGCAAAGCACTATTCACTTCACTACAAATTCAGTTCAGAAGCTTATTGTAAACAAAAAATGAGAGCAGAGGATTAAATAGAGTTCAAATTAATTTATTGGAAGAATAATGAACGGTGAGTGTCAGTTGTATTCGAAAATTTTTGAATTGCTAAATAAATACAATTATGAGTGGTACGTAAAGTTAGTACATGATATTGTTATATTCCTTTTGTACATCTAAAAGCGTCGCTGTGAAACGATTCCATTACTCAAGAAACGCCATGAAATGTAACTAAATGTAATTAGCAACTTCTTTTGATTATTTTGCAGTTTCAGAGACACAGACCTATTTCCATTTCAGACATCAAATTAAAGGTATACTTGGTACGAGTAAGCGGATTGCGGACAAAGAAGCGTTGTTGCTAGAATGGACGTCAAAACTGCATTACACACAGATTTTACCTACATCTACATGCTACGCCTGCTGGTCTTCTCAGTACATTCAATACGAACCGCCCGCCATGTCATAACCTGCCAGTTATGTCATTCGGATGCCGTACAGAGGTGCATGGTGCCCGCCACCACACATTTCTCCCGGTCTTCATATAGACCCAGCCGCGGGATAGCGAGGGCGCACCTGCAGCTGCACCACTTTCTCTGATTCACAGTAATTTAGTTTAGTTTCTGTTTCTCACGTTCTTTGGTAAGATGGTGAATTGTTCCTGTGATTTTTATCGTGTAGCCCCGTGTTTACTACTTCACTCTAAAATTAAGGTATACCTTTGAGTAAGGCAATTCGTCGGGTAGCCCCCTGCCACCAGAAGAGACACGTCACGTGACACCAACTAAATCTCTTGTTAAAACACGAAACATAGTTTAGATCTGAATTTGACAGTTTGCATATTTATTTCCTGCAGTAGCTTTTGAGTAAGCAGAGTTTCTAGTTAAAAGTAACGATTGATGCATTTGTTTTCATTAGAGAAATTTATTTATGTTTGACGAGCTTGCGGATCTTGCCATCTCAGGCTGTAGTGAGAACTCTGCAGATAAGATTTAAGTGACTGGTTGTTCTCCTCGTTAGTATTTTGCATAGATTCCAATCTCAGTAGCGCCACAGTCGGGAAATTTTCTCTTTTGCGGGGATCGGTTTGTACTTACTCAGTTACTCCTGGCTGATTCGTTAGTACTTTTCGACGTCTTATTCAGTTTTTTACAGAGTATATTATCGATAGAGACTGTGCGGGTTGTGAGAGGTTACAAGGAGAATTGGCTGCTGTCTCTAAACAGCTGGAAGCTGCATTGGCCACGGTCGACAAGCTCCTGTCTACGGCTCAAAGCTGCGGCGACATCAGGGCGCCAGTGACGAGGCCTGCAACATCTTTGGTGCTGCTGGAATCCCCTGGAGACCTGGTTGTAGCTGCGTCTTCCAATATACAATATCTGACCGGTCGGGCTTTACTCGAGAGTGACTGGCGGACAGTAGTGAGTTCACGTGACACCGGGCGGAAGGCAACAAAGGGGAACGTGCTGCACCGTTGGCTTCTTTCGCGTTGGCGGCAGGTACGAGGTGCTACCCAGTGTTGATAATACGTCTGAGCCACCACGGTATGCCTATCCTGTTGAACCAGTGGCCTATTTTCATACCCAGCCCGGACAAAGGCAGATGACGGGTATGCTAGTCCTCGGAAGCTCCAATGTTAGGCGGGTAATGGAACTCCTCAAGGAAATAACAACCAGGTCGTGAAGAATGCCAGTGTTCGCTCGATATGTCCTCGGAGACGTGGGGGAGGCTCTGCTGGCGGCTATCGATAGTACAGTGTGCAACCAGCTACAAAAGGGGCAAACGTCGACACGAATGACATCTGCCACTTGGTTTCTGAAGCCACCCTCTGTTCCTCTCGACGAATGGATGATTCGGTGAAGGGACCTAGAGCATCGCACGCGGAGTACACATTAAGATCTTATTTCTTATTTTTAGCATTGTATCCAGGGTCGATCGCGGTCCGCTAGTTTAGAGCAGAGTGGAAGGCCTAAACCAGAAGTTCAGACGATTCTGCGATGGTATCGGATACGAATTTCTCGACGTATGCTACTGGGCGGAGAATTGTAGGTTTCTCCTTAATAGGTCAACAGTGCCCTACAGTCAGCGAGCACTTACTAAGGTAGCGGAGTACGTTTGGGGTGCACATGGCGTTTCTTTAGGTTAGAGAAACCCCTCCTTGGGATTAGAGACGAATCATCGGCAAAAATGGAAGCAAAATGAATCATAGTGTTCTCAGGGATTGTTCGCCTTCGAAGATCGAATACAGAAAAGGCCAATATGATATTAGTATACTGCAGGAGCATCTAAGGAAAGGCCCCAAAATTAGTATCGCTTATTGAACATTATAATGCCCATATAGTATTAGGAACAGAAAATTAGTTGAAACCGGCGAAATCCTAAGTTCAGATTGGAATATTTCTCATAAGGACGAGTTAGTCATCTATGATGGCGGTGTATTTATTGTAATAAAGAATTCGACGATGTCTAGCGAGGTTATCACGGATTCCGAAAGTGAATTAATGTGGATGGAGTTAGGCATCAAAGGTCGGTCAAAAAATGGTAATAGGATGCTTTTCTACACCGCCTGGGTCAGGAGCGTTAGTACCAGAGCGTTTCAGTCATAGCTTGCAGAATATCTTTAGCAACTTTCCTATCATGACGTTTTAAAAGGAGGTGAGTTCAGCGTATAAACTCGAAGAGTCATGCTATCACAACTGGTGACAGGAAAAGGGATATTGTGACACTGATCTGAACGTCTGGTCCGAAAATTACTTGGAGCAGATAGAGAACCGATTAGTGAAGTTAACGACTATCATTTCGTAGCAACATACTAGCCTGAACTTATCGAATCATTTAACGTAGAGGAAGGCATCAGTGATCATAAGGCTGTGGCAGCATCTAGGACGACGGGTCCTACAGGGAATGTTAAGAAAGGTAGGAAGATATATTTGCTCAACAAGGGTGACAGGACACAAATTTCAGAATGCCTCAGCAGTCAGCATCAAATATTCGGTGACGAGGACGAAGAACTGGAGAACAAACGAAAAATATTCAAAGGCATCGTTCAATATGCACTAGACAAGTATGTTCCGAGAAAAGTTTTAAGGGATGGGAAAGATCCACCATGGTTTTATAGCCACGTTAGAAAAGCGCTACGTAAACAAACAGCACTTCATCTCAGATTCAAGAGAAATAAAAACCTAGCTGACAAACAAAAGCTGAAAGAAGCGAAAACGAGCGTAACGAGAGCAATGAGAGAAGCGTTCAATGATTTTGAAAGTAAGACCTTGTCAACCGACGTGAGTAAATACCCTAAGAGATTTTGGTCGTATGTAAAATCAGGAAGTGGGTCAAATTCATCTATTCATCCTCTCAGCGACCCTACCGGCATCGAAAGGGAAGATAACAGAGAGAAGGCCGAAATACTGAATTCGGTCTTCCGAAGATGTTTCACCGCGGAAGATCGTAATACGGTCCCTACTTTCAATCATTGTACAAACGTCGAATTGGCATATATTGAGACAACCGATCGCGAAATAGAAAAGCAGCTATAATCGCTTGATAGCGGAAGGCGTCAAAACGAGATGAGATACCAGTAAGATTCTACAAAGATTATGCGAAAGTACTAGCTCCCTTTTTACTAGCAGTTTATCGTATTTCGCTGGAATATCGAATGGTACATTCTGCACAGGGCATTCCCGTTTCCGAGAAGGGCCGTAGGACAGGTGCAGATAACTGTAGGCCAATATTGTTGACGTCAATCAGTTGTAGAGTTATGGTTCAAGTTTTACTCTCTAGAATTATGGCGTTTTTGGAGAAAGAAAATCTCTTCTATAAAAATCAACATGGATTCCGCAACACAGAGATTTTGTGAAACTCACGTCGCTCTGGTCCTCCGTGAGACTCATAGCGCTGCAGACAACGTCGCTCAGGTTGATGTCGCGTTCCTTAACGACAGAAAGACATTTGACACCGTCTTACACTGCCATTTGGTGTCTACAAGGAAGTACCAACGCCAGAAGGCAATATCGTTTCACAGAATAACTACAGAGGATTGAGAAATGGTGCAGGCTATGGCAGTTGACCAAGAACGTAATAAATAAATGTAGCATATTGCGCATACAAAGGAAAAGGAATCCATTACTGTACAATTGCACTATCGATGATAAGTTGTTGGAGACAGTACCTACCGTAAAATATCTAGGACCAACTATCCAGAGCAGTCTTAAGCGGTAAGTCCACATAAAAGAAATAGTAAGAAAAGCAGCTGCCAAACCGAGCTTCAAAGGAAGAGTCTTAAGGAAATGCAATTCATCCATAAAAGAAGTGGCTTACAAGGCGCTTGGTCGACCAATTGCGGAGTATTGTTCATCAGTCTGAGATCCATACCAGCCAGGACTGATAGAACAGACAGGGGACGTCCAACAAAGAGAGACGCGTTTCGTCACTGGATCGTTTAGTCGGCACGAGAGCGTCACAGAGTTGTTCAACAAACTCCGGTGGCAGACGCTGCGAGAGAGGCTATGTGCACCACGGAGAGGTTTACGATTGAAATTTCGGGATAGCATTTTCCGGGAAGAGTTGGATAACATATTACTTCTTCCGACATATATTTCGGGAAATGACCACGACGAGAAAATTCGAGAAATTAGAGCTAACACAGAGGCTTACCGAAAATCGTTTTTCCCATCCGCTATACGCGAGTGTAATAGGGAAGGGCAAAAAGGGGGATCAGCTAGTGGTGCCAGAAGTATCCTGCGCCACATGCCGCCAGATGGCTTGTGGAGATGTAGGTGTCGGCTTCCCAGATCCTGGAGCCGTTAGTTCTCGCTCAAGTAGCTTCTCTGTTGCGATGACGAGGCTGAGTGCACACCTTTCCGGTTCTCCCACCAAGGAGAAATCCCGTGGCCTGTAGATAGTAGTCAGACCCGCTGACAACTGATCTTCGTAAGTACACTCATATACATGCCTACTCTGCAATTCACACTTAATGTGTTTGGCACCAGCGTGAGGTGAACTACTTTCAGATTATTTCTGAACCGTTCCCCAATCGAATAGCACGTAGGAAAAATCTTTCCTTGAGAGTCCCGATTTCTCCTATTCTATCATGATTTTCTTTCCTCACTATGTAGGTGGAGGTACCAAAATATTTTCTGCATTCGGAGGGGAAAGTTGCTGATTGAAAATTCGAGAAAATATCCTGCTGCAACGAAAACGCCTTTGTTTTGATGATTGACACCCCAACTCGCCTGTCATACCCGTGACACTCTCTCTTCCAGTGCGTTAAAAGACGAGCTACCCTTTTCTGAATTTTTTCAGTGTCCTCCTTTAATAGTATCTGGTAAGGAAACCTTACACACAGCGGTCCTCCAGAACAGGATGCACAAACTTAGAGTAGGCAACCTCTTTGCTATAGACTGATAAGCCTAGGTAAAGAAAAATACGGGTTGGGACTACCGTCGACAGTGAGACAATTTGAGACGTAGCTCCAGTTAGGATTGGGGAGGGATGGGGAGGAAAGTCGACTGCCTTTCTCAAAGGTATCATCCATAATTTGCCTTAATTGGCTTAGGGCAACCACGGAAAACGTAAATGTGGATGTCTGTATAGGAATCTGAGCCGCCAGCCCGCAGAAAGCGTATCTTGTGTCTTGCCACTACACCATTTACTCTGGTATCTGCTTATAAGTGTGCATTATCAGCTTTCCAAGCAGAATACTAAAATTATCAATGACATTTGATTACAAAGGCTTTGGAGCAAGTCTTGACGCTACAGTGCGTACGAGGGTCGGCTATTTTTGCTGTAGTCGGCCAGCAGAATAAACATCCCTGGCACATTACGCACGTGGACTATATTTTGTGCAGAGAACGCCCTAACGCCATCATAATGATGGTGCCGAGTTGCCGTCCCAACCACTCAACGCTGTGCATGGTGCCACCCGTTCTTAGTGGCTGCAAAGTTGTAAGGTTGTTGTTTTATACAGAAAATTGTAGTTTCGGTAATATTTTGGATTTCAAGATTTTAAACATGGCTGCAACAGCAACTGTTGAAATTCTTCACGATAAAGGATGTGATTTTCGATGTGTATGGGTGGTTAATCGACTAGTATGTTTTTATTCACAACGACAGATGGTTTCGTTTTATTATAACATTTTGGTTGTTTTCGCTAGTATGTATTTCACCGCCTACTTTACGCGAGATTCTCGCGCATTACACTAGTGCCCTCTCTCGTTAGATGTTCCATAGCGCAAGCTTTATCTGTTTGACACTAGGACACAGGTAAATTGTTTCTATATTTTATATTTTACATAAATGTTTTTAAAATGGTCTGATATGTTTTATTTATTAAGACAGAAAGTTTGAATTAACACAACTTTAATAATTTTTGATTCGCTTATGTATGTATTCATGGATTTTAATATGCGTGAGTGTATGGCACATACAAGTGCCCTCTCTCGGCGAAACCATCTGCCCTAGTGCTTTCACACTCTTGTCTCGATAGTTCATAGGCGAAGTAATGGTGCTAAACTGTTCGCTTTGACCCTGTGCCTATAGTCATGTTGTACAAATGGAGAAGATGTCTTAATTATTGACGACGCCTTTGGCACAATTGTTTTATTAATCCCCATTGCATTTAGTAAGTAACTAAAGATTTTATGCCTGTATTACTCTGGTAATTTCACTATTGCTTAAGCTTTTGTGTTTCTCACTTCCGATGCTAAAGCTTTTCTAATGAAAGTGTCTTCCTGTTCAGGATTTTTTACTTCTGATGAAGGTATATTTATATGTACCGAAACCTTGGTCAAGAATTTTAATAAATTATTATCCTGCAACTGTTTTTGGCTGTCATCCTTTATCGTGAAATATTTTGGATGTCACGTGAAAGGTAAAGCATCATTAGCATCCTAGTAATAACGGGCAACATCTCTGTCAAACAAGTTGCGCTGCGAGAGACTGTTAGTAGAGCCTTTGCTTGGCAGTGGAGTGCAGTCTTGGAGAGAGAGACGAGGAGTCGAGTTGTATCTTGTGATGGGGTAAGATGTGTTTAGGTTGTGCTGTATGCCAGCAATAATTTTCTTATATTATTTTTCATTTATTGAGAGATATTTTGTAAATTCATTCAGAAGACTTCAATAAGTACTATAATAGCGCATTTGCCGAGACATCCAAGCGTAGTAATTAATTTGGTCAGGGATTTAGAATTGGAGATTTCTGTGATAATGTATGATTTACTGATTTTTCTTCAAAGATGGATAGCATACTTGTTTGTAAGAAAGTAAAGACAATTTGTTCAGGTATTTCCACTGTTAGTATATAGTGAATTTTTCAAGTATTAAAATATTTTGTCTTAGTGATGTGAGATTTTGTTAACACAGTTATTTGATTGCTTTTTCATCAATCAGCATTCGTCTCTTTATTTCAAGATTCACATATATATAATTCTGCTTTCATGAGTTTCTCAGTAAGAAATTTAATTGACAGCGTCACCGCAGTAATGATAGTTATTGGCACAGGTCCCTAGAGCTTAAGGCATGGATTCTACATCACGCTGCTCCATTTATTCATTGCACAAACTTGTAGGCCATTTGTAATCTACCTGTGATGCAATTAACATTTCAAGAATGACATACTTTTCAGATAGGTCATCTTGGAAGTTATTTATATCTCACGTTGCAGTGCACAGTTCAATGTTGCATTTCTGATTAATTTTTTCATTGCTGATCACATTTCAAGAATTACGAGATTACTTACAACCTTAAATGCGAGGTTAATTGTTCCTCTAATCACGATATCACCTTCACACTACCACACAGCCAAAATACCAGTTAGTATAATTATACATTACCGTACAACAAAAACTAATTAGCCACTTTCATAGTAGCTGTCGCGGATCGTGAGTTACCGATTCAGTTTGTGTTAACGGTGCGGTGTAGTGTCTTTAATTTCAAACGATTACGACATAGCCCGCTTCCTTAGCTGTAGGAAACTGAGAGAGGCGAAACCTTAAAGAGCCAATGCCCTGAGCTCGTATATAACATAGGACGCTATTTTGAGGAGGAAGGTATAATGGGAGGCTTCTTATACCGTTGTCGAAAGACGTTAAAACAGTAGCTGGTGCTCTGAAACGTAGAACGATTTTTGTGAAGAAAATAACTAAGGACAAGTGTGCAGTAGATCTAAGTAGCGCTTACTGCATTTGCCCGAGCTCCACTTCTCTCTGGCACCTCGGCGTGCGTGCAGCGCCGAGGCAGGGACTGGAGGAACTCGGGAGGGGACCTGCCCTCGGCGTGCTATCGCATCCGCTGCAACCATACACCGGTGCAGCAAGTCGAGGGTAGCCGGCGCGCGGCAGCTGTCGTGCCACCCCTAATGCATGCGCCAGGCGGAGGGTGCAGACTTGTAGCGTCCCCTGCAACTGGTCGGCCCGGCGCGACCGGGGCCGCCACTTGTCGAGCCGGAGAGGCAGCGGCGAAAGCAGCGCCCTGGAACTGCAACTACACTGTGCGCCGTAGGACTACGCTCCGCGCCGCGTGGTTGCCAGCGACAGCGTCTGCGAACGGCCGGAGTCGGTGCCAGTTGCACCTCACAGTAGGCTGCTGCTATTTTTAGAAAATCGAGAATCCGATATGTTGTTGTTGTTGTTGTAGTCTTCAGTCCAAATACTGGTTTGATGCAGCTCTCAACACTGCTCTATCCTGTGCAAGCCTCTTCGTCTCCGAGCAACTACTTCAACCTACATCCCTCTGACTCTGCTTATGGTATTCATCTCATGGTTTCCCTCTACGAGTTTTATGCCCCCTCCCGACCCCCCCCCCCCCCCCCCCCACACGCACACACCAGTACTAAATTGGTGATCCCTTGATGCCTCAGAATGTGTCCCACCAAGCGATACCTTCTTTTAGCTAGGTTATAGTACGAATTTCTCTTCTCCCCAGTTCTGTTCAGTACCTCCTCATTAGTTACGTATTCCGATTTATCGACATTTATAAAAATATCTTTAACGGCCGTCGATATGATAAAAGAGTATATCGATATCGCTATCGCTGGCGCCTTTGTCCCGCATGTTGCACGGGTTTGGCGTGGTTAAATCGGATTTGGCATGTTAATTTGAAGGAGTGGCCGGATGCCCTTCCTGCCGCCACCCCGTACCCCCCGGGTCGGAATCAAAAAATTCAAATGTTCAAATGTGTGTGAAATCTTAAGGTCATCAGTCCCTAAGCTTAATCTAAATTATCCTAAGGACAAACACACACACCCATGCCCGAGGGAGGACTCGAGCCTCCGCCGGGACCAGAAGGAATCGGGGTACCCCATCTGTCTACATCTAGTGTGAATCATGGAAAAGTGCATATGTGCTTCAGATGTATGTGAGTGGTGTAACTGAGGCGGGACGAGGGGACCAGCCCGATATTCACCTAGAGGCATGTGCAAAACCGCCTAAAAACCACATCCAGGCTGGCCAGCACACCGGCCCTCGTCGTTAATCCGGCGGGCGGATTCGATCTGGGGCCAGCGCGCCTCACCGAGTCCAGGAAGCAGCGCATTAGCGCAAAAGAGTATTTCGAGGTTCCGGCCTATAAAAATATCGGCTGCACATTATAAATATACTGCCATTTTTAGGGCTGTAAATGTGAGTATTGCTTTATTATTAGTTATTCTCTATATCAACAAGCTAGCAGCCTGCTTATCCGCCTTAGAGCGAGAATTTAAAGGAAAACGATGCACGTTCACGTTTGGCAATAACCACTTTGCTTAAAACGGCAAACTGCATGTAAGTGACACAATAAAAGGTGTCCGACGCGCCCGTCGTTCGATTTCGTCACATATCGGATGTGTCCGGAGCACTTCATGTCGACTTCCCTGTTTTTTCATTTCTGAAAACGCCAGCGAACTAGCAGCTGTAATGACAAAACTGCTTGGTGAAGTTAAACGTTGCAGTGTCTGCTGAGCTCCGAGAACCGATTACGTCAGTATTTGCCCTCACACGTCTGCGCCCACCACTAAAACCAATCTTGTCATTTAGGTTTTCGTTCATTTTCAGCAGCTGTTTTTGAAGGAGGCCTATTGAAGAAATACAACAGTAGTTACCTTGAAACCTGTTTTTAAAGAAACTGGTGCGGTATTTCTTCACATCGGAAAACTTATTATTCCATTCACACCGCCCCGCCACCGCTCTTCCCTAGTGCAATTGGACTTCTTTGTGTCACCTACACTTGCTTCACACAGCCAAAGAGAAAGAGCGGACGTGATGAAAGCTCAAAAAGTAGTAAGACTCCATACAATGAAAGTAAAATTATGCTCTACTACAATTTCAAATATTTACCGAAAATTGCGAAAAAAATATGTAACAAAAAATAAAAATATCGGTTCTCGTGATTGCCATTTCGTTATCGATAGTTCGATATATCGATGTGAAAACTACCGCATGTGAATATCGGTATATCCTGGAAAAAAATATCGATATTTCGATTTCTTGTCAACAGCTCTACTCTATAGGCTTTGGACAGAGTCCTTGCGGACTAGAAAGAAATCGCAAGATCGACCCGTTTCCATGAAACGTCGACAGACGGGCGCACAAAGCTAATGGCCTGTATCTGTGACATCGATCTGTCGTAGATTTTGGAACAGGTTTTATGCTCGCTCGTTATGACATTTCTCAAGACACGAAATCTCTGGTGTAGGTATCAGCAAGGGTTCCGTCAGAAACGATCGTGCGAAACCCAGCTCGCTCTGTTCATCCATCAGATGCAAAAAGCAGTAGATAACAGCATCTAGATTGATGCTGCGTTCCTTAACTTCTGGCAGGCATCCTAAACACCTCCGCACTGCCACACAGTGAACAAAATACGCCTATACACAATATCAGGTCATCTGTGTGAGTGCATTGAAGTGCTTCTAGCAAATAGAACACAACATGTCAGTCTAAACTGAGAGTACTCTTCAGTCGTAAAAGTGACTTCGGGCATGCCCCAGTGGAGTTTTACAGAACCATACATTTCAATGTGTGTAGAAATGACCTGGTAGTCGGAAGTATCTTGAGACTTTTAGTAGACAATGCTATTGTTTACAGAGAAGTCGCGAGAGCAGAAAATTGTAGCGCGTTGCAGGAAGACCTGCAGAGGATCGACGCTTAACACATGTAACGTGTTGTGATTACATGGACTGAAAGATCTTTCATTATCTGATTACAAAATTGTAGAAGAATCATTGCTAGTTGTTACATCCATAAAATACCTATGAGTATGTGTACGGAGCGATTTGGGGCGCAACAAACACAGAAAATTAATCGCTACTAAGGCAGATGCCAGACTGCCATTCATTGGAAGAGTCCTCTGGAAATGTAAGCCGTCGAAAGAAAGGGAGTAGCTTGCAAGGCTCCTGTTCGACCAATACTTGAATATTGCTCGTTAGCATGGGATCCATACCAGATAACACTGATGGAGGAAATAAACCATATCTAAATATCTCCACGTTTCGTTACAGGTTCATTCAGTTTGCGACTATTTCGGACATCTGATAAACGTAGCAATCAATATCCCCGCAATATGGTACCTCCATGCCCATGGAAATGGTCGTCGAACAGACGCACAAAACAAGTCTCTTATCTCTGACATCGATGTGTCATAGAACTGTGGAACACGTTTTATGCTCTCATATTATGACATTTCTGGGGGCCAAAAATCTCCTCTGCAGGAACCAACATGAGTTGCGAAAACAACGATGATGTGAAACCCGTCTCGCTCCGTTCGCCCGCGAGACCCGGAAGGAAGTAGATACCGGCGTATGGGTAGATGCCGTGTTTCTTAACCTCCAAAAGACATTCGATACAGTTCCGCATTACCCTGTGAACAAAAGACGAGCGTGTGGAATATCAGGCCCATACCTGGACTGAAGTGTTTCTAGCAAAAAGAACACAGCATGTCATTCTCAACCAAGAGAAATCTTTAGAAATAAAAGTACCTGCTGACATGTCCCATGGCAGTTCTATAGGACCATTACTTTTCACAGTGTATATTAATAACGTACTGGATAATTTCAGAAGTCATTCACGGATGACGCTGTTGTATACAGAGAAATTGTAAACGTAGAAAATTACTGCGAAGTGCAGGAAGACCTGCAGAGGAACAACGCCTGCTTGAGGGATGGCAGTTGAGTCTTGCGCATAAACAAATGTAACATATTGCGAATAAAGTCGCAGAAAGACCCTTTATTATATGATTACGCGATTGCAGAACAATCACTTCCATAAAATATCTAGGAGTATGCCTCCAGAACGCTATAAAGTGGAACGACCACATTAAAGTAATCGCAGCTAAGAGCGATGCCAGGCTGACATTCGTGGTGATTTGTGGCGCAGACATGTAGATGTATTTTCCTGTGCCGGTCAAGGCTGTGTGTTTCAAAAAAATGCTCAAATGTGTATGAAATTTTATGGGACTTAACTGCCAAGGTCATCAGTCCCTAACCTAAACTCTCCTAAGGACAAACACGCACACCCATGCCCGAGGGAGGACTCGAACCTCCGCCGGGACCAGCCGCAGCTGTGTGTTTCGAAGTACCATTACTGACTGTATCTTTCAGAGTAATGGAAAGTTTTGAACATGTAGGAGTATGTGAGTGTAGCGAGACAGATACGGAGCGAACACGAACTCCACCTGCAAAATTCCAGAGGCTTTTCAGGGATATTTGCAGAGTATTTTGGTATAAGAGAGCGGTAGTTTCCGGTAGTTTCTTGCCTCCATTTATATTTCTATCTATATTACACTGAAAAATCTGCAAATGTCAACGTTGTGCGTTGCGTGGCTTGTTTGTAAACAAATTTATTCCATTCAGTTATTGTAGCCGTTCTACTCTTAGTCCTCAATGTGGCATTCGGTAATACTCCGTTCTGTCCCAGATATGCTTTTCCGGCAGTGTTAGTTGTACATTAGCAGTGATATACAGCAACTTGTGTAGGTTCTCAGATGAAGAGTTGGCTAATAGGCATCTCGTGTTTGTCTTCACTGAATACGGTGGAAGAGTCGCAAATCGACGCTATTTTGATCTGTTCCCGCAATGACGGTTACCATATCGCAGTATTTTTTTCGTGTAAGTGCTATTACATTGCTCTGTGTTTTGTTCTGTACGTTTAGGAGATAGGATGTTACAGTAATTTTATCTCTTGATTAGGTATTCTCTCAGAAACCAACAAACTGAATAATTCGTAATTACGTTACAGAATACACCGGAGCCCATGAGGACTTTATACCAAATACGCTGAAAATATTCCTGAGCAATCTCCGAAATTTTGTAGTTGGAATTCTGGTTCACCATATTTGTCTTTAATATGATATGACATAACTGCTGCCTGGTTAGACTGCAAAAAATAATTAGAAAACAGAGAAGTGACAGGATATGAGCCGCTTCTTGTAGCAGGCCATTGACTACCTCAATATTAAACGCAAACGATATTCTTGAGCCGGCCGAGGTGGCCGAGCGGTTCTAGGCGCTACAGTCTGGAACCGCGCGACCACTACGGTTGCGGGTTCGAATCCTGCCTCGGGAATGGATGTGTGTGATGTCTTTAGGTTAGTTAGGTTTAAGTAATTCTAAGTTCTAGGGGACTGACGACCTCAGAAGTTGAGTCCCATAGTGCTCAGAGCCATTTGAACCATTTTTGATATTCTTGGCTGTTGACCCCCAACTAGAACTGCGAATAGCGGTAGCAGACAAGAAAACACCTTTAGTGTAGACCACATTCATCACTATACGGAGCCCAAGCAGCAGAAAAGACCAGGTTCTCCTAGGCCCACGGACGCCATCATAAGTAATGAAGAATTCGAGTATCTTACTGAACTCAATGTCTTGTCGTGGTTCTGCGTACGGTCCCAACGAAATAATAGACAGAGATGTCACGCGTTATTCGTGTGCCCCCAATAATTCATGAACAATTTGAGATATCGAGATCAGGTTTTCGACTTTTGGTATTGCTTTTTTAGCATAATGAATTTTTATTTACTGAGGTACTAAAGCAGTTTTGACTTTCTTAAATGGAAGAATCCACATTTAAAAATAAATTTCATGTACCTTGAAAACAGGGTTGCAGTGATGCGGCGTTGGCTGCTGTTCGTGGTTAATCTTTTAGTAAAGAAGCGGCAGGAAAACGCTAAATAGGAAGATCAAGATGGCCTTATAGCTTATGTTTCGTGGCAGGTGTAACTGAGTCCTGTTATCAGTTTCTGCCTAAACATTTAACTAATTCTTCCTATTCTTTCGCAAAATATTTTACTGAAAATACAAAAGTCGTATTGTCGGAGTCATTATTTCGGGGCTATTGGAACATCGTTAAGAGTTCCAGTTTTGCAACAGAATGAATGATTTTCTTTCAGACTATACAGGATCTGCAATACGAAGCCACACGTCACGACATAGAGGTCAACATTAATGGAAATACTGGAAACTCCTAAACGAGAACTGTACGATCCATGACGAGTCTGCGTCGTTGTTTCCACATACGATAATACGAGAAAGATGTTTCATATCATGTGAAAGTTTGCTATCAGTACTGCCCGCAACAAAAAAGTTGGGTATACTATATAGGTTCCATAACTTATCAAGAATAATTTGTAGCTTTTCTTTCCCTCGTCCCCATCATGCGAAATTTGCCACGTCTGTTCCATGTCTGTGTCCGCTGCATTTGTCACTAACTCTTGAATTTACGGTTTGTTTGTTCAGCAGTCTCGACGATGCCAAGTTCATATTTTAATGAACAGTTACATCCTATTTATTTTGTTTTGAGGCAATGGTTGACTTTGTTCCTTCTTTTTATTCTCCGTACATTTCACGCACAGCTATCCAACATTCCTTTCTAATATCTTTGGATATTATCCACATCTGACATTTCACTACAGCGAACATGTAGTGAACACTCTCGGTTACAGGCGCAACTTCTCTCCGTAGATCCTGCGCGCTAATGTGACCGTTTTAGATGGAAATAAACGCGTGCAGCCGTGTTTTCAGCGTCGTTGCAGCGTTATGTTTTAAGGTTAGTGCCTTTTGTGTCTCTCACCACATTTGTAATAGCAGTTGAAGGACATTTCGCTTGAGATATAATTGTGCCATAAAAAGAAAAATTCAGATTATATTGAAATCGTCGTTACTATGATTACATCACAAGTTTCTGATGTTTCGGGGATTATGAACAGATTTATTTCCTCTATACCAGCAATCTTGCATTAGAGATTGAGAAAAAAGCCTTTTACCGTACAAAATTTGTAGTTGGTTTGTTACAATTTTTATTGATGTCTCTAATGAATTATTTAGTCTCAAGCATTGTTTTCACTGATTCTACATTTCAGTTCCGATCCTCAGTTATCCCGAGCAATATAATTTTTCTGGTGACGGTAATTAAAGTCGTCTGCTGTTTTAGTTAGAACCTTCATATCTAGCAGTGTGCCAGTTGCTCTGAGTAAGTTATTCCAAAGTTGCTGCTTTGAATTGTTTCGAAAGACGACAAGCGAGTCAGCCAGCAGTTAGAAATCCTGTCGCTGCAGATATGTCAGATAGTTAACTCACATCATACTGTCGTCTGTCTTGACCGAGAACTTGCAGTTGGCGATCTTAAATATCTATTTGTATTCTCCTCAGAATTAGAGCGATCTATTTTGTGCTATGGTGTGACTGTAAACAATAAATGTTATTCCCTTCCTTTTAATATTTTCTGTCATATGTGGCTCATAGCTATCAGCTAGTTGAGCCTCTCCTGTTCGTTATATAACTCCTATATTTTCCAATAAAGCGTCTCACAAAACAGCTCTCTACATCATTTTTTGTATTTCTTTTTACTCGTATTTATTGACTGCACGATCTCTTCCGCGGTCTTGACCTGTTGATGAGAGCTGGTACGTGCTGTAGCCTAAAGGCATCATTACTGGATTTAGTTACATGAAGTAATTGTATGTATATTTTCTTTTTTAGAGAATACAGATTCTTTAAAAGGTGTGAGGAGTACAATAGTTAGCTTACTACCAAATAATTCATGATAATGGTCTGAATGCAATTTGTAGTTTGGCAGAGATTAGTAAGCATACATTTAGCTGTCTACAAAGAAACTCCCCATTCCTATAGTTCAAATATTATGCTATGCAGTTCCTTCATTTGGTTTCGTGATGCATTTATTGCGACTGAAGACTTTTCGTACGTTTGTACATTCTTAATTCTTATTAATCCCTTATATTCAGCGTACTTCTTAACTTTTACTTCTCCCCCCTTCATTTCTAGTGCACATTCAGCAGTTACACAAACGCACTCACCCACCCGCCCAAACACACACACACACACACACACACACACACACACACACACACACACAGACATGCGTGCACGAACAAGCGCGCATGTAAAATACACACGCATGCGTGGATACACATACGATACACACAAAGACACACTGATGATTTTTCCTTGAGTTAAGCCTATCAGTGATTGATGCTGAGGAACTCTTTGTCTGAGCATCGTTGAAATTACATGATCATTACACATCATACATTTATTGAGTGGTGATCAGGGTAGATAAAAATAAAAGAAAGCATTTATTTCAAATGTTTTTATGTAGGAATGTATCAAAAACCAGAGGATATAAAAATGTACAAAATATTATTTTATATATATCTATATACAAAAATGTAACATTCTCTCGTAACCGGCCACGGCCCATACATGAATTCTGATGAGGTCATAAGCGTCCACATTACTACTAACGATGCTGAAATATTTCAGCCAAACAATGAAAATTCAAACTCCTTAATTTTGTCAACGAATGATAATATACAATGTTGTCAAATAATTTAAAATCAATGATGAACAAGATAATGTAAAGTATGCTTCTTTAGTAGCAATGAACTATAGATTTTTCCTTTGTCATTCTTCTTCGTAAAATGGTGATCTGTCACTAACAAAATACATGTGTAAAATATCTCAACATTATTAATGCAAACAGCTCATTAAAAACATCTAAAATTTCTCAAAATATACTATACTGACAATATTGGGAATATCGGTGTATAAGATATGTGAAATTAAACTGCGCTGCAAAGTGCTACAAAGATGTTATATGTGTACTTCGTGCTCACGGAACCAGCAAATGACGAAACGCTGATGTAATCAGTCCAAATCATAAAATATATAGTACACTTTGTGTGTAATACTATATTATTATCTGTCTTACGTTGGCACACTGGAAAAATTCGAATTTTCATAACTCGTCAAATCATTAAACGTTTGCATCCATTAAAGGTTTGCGATATTGTATTGTAAGATTGACCACTACAACAGAATTGCAGTTTTACAGCAGTCCTTTATAAATGTTAACAGCTGGATGCGCTTACGAGTTGCCATGTGATGTTCCTTAGCAAACACAAACACTGAGATACACTGATAATGGCATCCGAATTTGTGCTTATGTATATCTTACTAATTTACATAACAAATTAACACGCCAGAAATTTTTACAGTTCGTTTTGTACATTCACAGCAGTTGTGAATTTGAAATACCTCGGTTTTGTAACGCACACCTGGTGCATTCTTTACAACTTTTCAATAAAATTTAATGTCATCCATTAACGCGTGCAGTAATAGGTTATCTACAGAAACAATTAGATACCTAACAAACATAAGGCACCTTGCTGGGAAAATATCTGATACAAGCATAAGATTTTCTTTTCAGTCTTCTTTTACAATGATGTCGATATTGTGGCACAGTCCCCTTGAGGAGGTTCACCGCTCAGCAAAAGCGACTAACGTACAGTGAACGTTGCACGCTTCATTCCACAGTCCAATACACACATATCCCTTGGAACGTGCACTGCTTCTTTTTAGGAATGTATGAAAGTTGTTTATATATAATAATATCAAAATATATACCTGTGTATATATATATATACAAAACGTACAACGTAAAACTTCGTACAAAAAGATACTGACTAGATAAAAATATTTTATATTTTATATAATTTATATAAAATGGCATATCAAAACAGATACAGTCTGAGTACAAGCAACCCTTTTTGTTGCATTCACAGCACCGATTTTGCAACTTGGGATGCTCACAAGAAGGCACTCGTCAGGAAAGACTACAAGAAGTTCGGCGGCCGAATAAATGGCACCATGTTGAGGTCGAAACGTCTGCTCCGATGACTGAATTGTACATGCGGCTGACTGATCACAGCCAGGGAACACCTGCAAAAAGAAGAAAACAAACAATAAATTTACAGTTACAGATAGGAAATTATTACAAAACTAAGACAACAAATATGGATAATGGTGTAAGATTCTTATATGAAATACAACTAGTGAAACACGAATAGCACTGAGGTGCTAGGGAAAAAAATATTTTGACGTGTGGGAGGGGGTAAAAGTGGGACAGATAGAGTTTGAGCTGAATACACCGTCATTCTATGAAACGATCTCTAAAGAACTATGGAGATAGTGAAGAAAACATATTTTGAGGAAGAGCAGCGGAAAAACATACAATACATATTGCAAGAGGTATACGCTAAATCTTTGTGTCAACAATGCAAAGTCGTTATCGGGGTCGTGTTGATGAGACACAACACACACATCACTTCCGACGCAAAACAGATTCTGTTCAAAAAGCGAGGCACAGGGAAAACTGAAACTATAAGGGTTGACCTCGTATCGTTACTCGGTAAGTCAGTGGACAAGAGCACTGGTAGTGAAAGAGAAGGTTCCGAGTTCCAGTCCAGGTTTCAGCCTTCCAGGAAATGTCAAAAAACAAAATGCTGGTTGACACTTGTTCTAGCTGGTAACTGTTTGACGGACGTAAATGTGTACTAAAATGCCAGTAAAAGCTGACATACGTCACACAACAGGTGCGTTGTACGTAAAAGCATTTCAGAATGCCAGTAGCACACTTGTAGATGTAAACGTCATCAGATGGCAAAGCTTTCCCTCTCGACGTATTTCCCTCTTGAGTATTCTTAGCACGATTTTGTAACCGTTTAAGGGACTGCTGGCTTCACCTCAATGTGGAGCCCACGAACGGGTACCCGTAACCACTGCTACAGTGAGACGAGTTAATTCTGGCGAATACGGACAATTTTGTACAAGAACACTGTCACGGTAGGTCTGAACGAGCAGTTACCGTTTCCGTCACGAGTCGAGCACTAAGAATCTGTTGTGCGTCTGAGCGAATGGCGAGCAGACCACCCCACTGTAAAAGCCGCAGAGATTCTCTTCACATGTAAATGGGACCGGCTTACCTCATACCTGGCTATAAGCATTAATTATTAATTAGTACACGCATTAACATACTTCGCTCTACTTTTGAATGCCCGTCAGACGGGCGGACGCGCACTTTTTGATGCAAATACGATTTATGGGGCGGCGTATGAATGGCGTACAAACGACTTCGTCCCGTATACCTGCGGCGCTTACCAAGTGGAGCACTTTTTCCCCCTCGCCTGCTATCGGTAACGCGGCCAAGCCTAGCGAGAGCAACGGCTTCGCGAGCCCCCGGCCGCACTACGCGGAAAAGGTAGCGAAGCTTGTGCGGGATAAGAAAACCGGTGTCTGCTCGCGACCCCTCGCTTCTTTCCGCTGCGGCTACCAAACCAGAAAAGATGCGCGACCGGCAGCGAAAGAATGGCAGAATCCTGTTACGAAAGAATACTCGGACGGGGTGCTGTGTACCTTCAGACAGTTCACGGAACTGTTATTCAGTGTACAGCACAGTAAGCAACTCCAGTTCTTGATATAATGCCCTACTAGCGTTGTGAAAATTAAAGTAGTTTTTAAGCAAAAGGGAAAGAGGTGGGGGCGAGGGGTTCTGTATCAGGCCAATCAACCATCCTACTATGTCAATAATTGGAAAATCACTCGACCAAACAGAAACGCACAGTAAAATGGAGCATTTGGCTTGTGAAAACAGCCATACACCATTCGTGGGACAGTTGAAAAAAAAATCTGTAGATAATGTGAATTCAATTACAACGGTCAAATTTCCTGTGGGAGCAAAACTATGTGTTTGACCGTACATGGAAAGAGCCTCATTTGACGTACGCTGCTCTAATTATCTTAGTTATCTAGACATACTCCGTGGCCAGATTTAAAGCTTCATCTGGTCTCTCTTCTTTTTTTTCGAAAACTAGTAAAAGAGTATTCGTATGGACAAGAAAAAATGGGAAAAAAAACGTTTAATGTCCCTTAGATAACGTCGGCCTCCCACACGAGCGAGACCTCGAACTGGAGAAATACGTGGCATAAATTAATCGCATGAAATGATGCAGTGATTAAAATATTGAATCGTTTTCGGAAGCAGTACAGTTAAATTCTTGCCCCATCATCTAGTTAAGAGGTTGTCTGTGGTTTCCCAAAATCACTAAATACGAATGCTGCTGTCGTTCCTTCGAAGTGGTGACGGTTGATTTCCTTCACCATCCCTGTCCCGAACGAACTCGTCGACAAGAAGTTAATTCCCAACCTTCCCTTATTCCCCCATAGCATTAAGCGATTTGGGAAAACCACTGAAAATCTGCTTGAATCGCTGGAGGAGTATTTGACTCTTTCTGTTGTTTCGTCTGAGTCCTTTGGTAGTACATCTTCCTCGTCAGAAGTATGGCGCCCAGACACGTTACACGGTATCAGAAAAATAGTTTGTGGTAGTGTGATTAACCTGTTTCGAAGACAAAGAAGTATTGCTGCTCGGTGTGCCTCATTCATTTCACTTGGTATTTGCTACTGGGTAGAAACAAAACCAAACATTCGTGATAGAGTGAGAACGACAAAACTCTGAAAGGAAATGACAGAACGGCCACAGTTTTCGATCTTTACAATTAGTAAAGGTAATATTTTCATTTCCATTGTTGTGATCTTTTCTTTTACTATACGTTTCTGGACTGCTGCGAATTCAATTTCGAGTGCGCTCTGCCCACGTACTGCGAGAGTGGGCGGCAAACCGAGTGGCAGCAAGTGTCGGCGCTGCAGAAAGCAGCGGAAGGCCGATTGCACGAAGAGTCGGCCCTTTGTGCGGCTATCAGCGGACCGATAGCGGGCCGCCGGACCGCGACTCGCGACGCTCTAACGGCCGTGTCGCCCACCGAGATCTGGCGCTGCGGAACTGGTCCCCTCCGCGTCATGGACCCGAGTAGATCTCGTCCGCCCTTCACAGGTTTTCATCTTTCCTTTCATTAGACAGTGCTGGACGTATTTGTTTACGTTCAACCGGTTTGTTGCTAACTGTACTAACCGTATTCTGTACAATCTGCACTTTGCCAGACCCGATCAGTAGCTCTTCACTACGTGTTTTATCTATCTGTTACCCACCACTATACTGCTGTAACTCTGCACTTGCATATAATCTGTCTCTCACACGTGCCATTGACGGATATATCTTCCTTTTCTGTTGAGAAATCTCGACACCGGTAGACTTACGTTCGAGAAAGGTTATTTGCATGCTACAGTTAGCTATGTAGAGTCCCTTCTTCAGTTTTGTTGTTTTATTTCAGAATTCATTGTGTTTTCCTCGGTACCTTTCCTAATTGTCTGTTCAGCGTATTCTGCCTTTTACCCTGCGTTTCCCTCATACTTACGATGTCTTTTCTTATTGTCATCGAAAGCCTGAGAAAATTTATCACGACCATACATTTCCGGAGAGTAGTAAAGTTACCGAGCGAGATGCAGTGGTTTGCGACCGTGAATTCAAGTTCAAGCGGGTTTCAAAAAACAGCCGCCTAACGATCCAAATTTAGGTATTCGATTGTTTCATTTAATGTGAGTTCTGGGACGGTTTTCTTGACAACGGCACGGCCGATTTCCATCCTATTCCTTTTCTACGCTGATTTTGTGCTCCATCTCTAATGACCTCGACGACGGACCAGTAAACAATAATTATCGTTCCTCCTTTCACTAAAGAGACTCAGAAGTGGTACTTAGTTTGAAAGCTTTTACAGTTCGCAATTGCTTCAAGCGAGGTACACGGTACCCAGTATTTAGTAATACAGCTGCTGTTGAAAGAGACGCTACGTTGCTCGAATAATTCTGCATTACGGAAGCACACACAGTGTTAGCTCCTGTCTCTGAAGAAATGGCTCGTTATATGGTGTTGTCAAAAGACTGAATCGCGCTAGGCTCACTCAGACATCAGAATTTCTGCAGGTATTTTTATACGGCAGTCCAGGTGCCCGATTCATTTCTATGCACTATGGAAGAAATAAAGGGGAAACTCTGCCTCTTCGTCCTCTCAAGGTCAGATGGATGAGAAAATGAGCCACTATAAAGTTAGCATTCAAAAGAGCAGACAGCAGCACGGTGCATACAACTTGAGCCGCAACGACGAGCAGGGTTCGAGACTATCAGTAACGTTGAGCGTCAATGAGAAGGAGGGGGATGCTGCCACGTGCCGAATCGCTCCATCGTGAAGTCCAGACAGCGAGCGGCAACGTTCAGGCCGCTCGGGGCAAGTTGTGCTTCCAGTCAAGGACGAGTCCGCCGGCGGACGGAGGAAGAGACCCTCTTTATGGCCAGGAAATATTTTAAAATATCTCGACAATGGCTGCTCGTTCGAGGGGGCACTGCCTAGCGGATGGGAGGGGAAGCGGTCTGAGGTAGGGGCGCCGAGTCTTTATGTGCGGCAAGCCAGCGTGACGGAGAACGCGCACAAAGGCTCCGTCTGCCGCCTGCCGCCTGCACCGGACTCGTACGAGTCCGGCCGCTCCCAGCCACGAGACAAACTGCACTTCGTCTCGCGACGTCCAATCGCAGAGTACAGCGCTACAAGTAGTTGCGTGTAATCAGAGATATCTACGAAGGGAACAATGAATTTTGCTAATTAAGTCTTCTATATCTATAAAACATAATGAAATACGAATGGCTATACTATCGTGGTCGCCCAGCTTGTAACCTCTGTCCCCTTTCTGAGTTTCATATGAAGCTGAGAGACACTTTCTTTAGCAGACCCAGCCGCTGATCTCGATAGTTGCACGGTCCATTCTTTAGTAACAAGGCTTGACTGCTCTGAGTCCATTTTTAAGGTCACGCAAGAAGCCCATCCCAGGGAGTAAACAGAACGCTGAAGAAGTCAGCTGGCGAGATGGGGCCGGTTCAGTAAATAAAATGGAAAGTGTGGGCATCACTGTATGTTTCAGACTATTAGCCATGACACCATTTCAGCGGTTTGTGCAGCCCATTTCACTATCAGATCATCAGCCACTGCTCCTCATATGGATGAGTGGTTCCAGCTCTGCATTTTATCAAAAGGAAGGGAAGTAGTTTCACGTCCAGTCGACAACGCTATCTTTACAGGACACAAAAGCTCGGATTACGAAAGAATGCCCGAAGGACATTGCCCCTGCTCTTTTCAAAAGAACCATCATAGAATTTGGCTGGTGCGATTTAGAGAAAACTTGGAAAACCTCCATCTGGATTGCCGGACGAGTATTTAAACCGTCGTCCTCCCGAAAGCGAGTCCAGCGTGCCACCATGTTCGGTCACATTTCATCATCCTACAGAAATATCATCTCTGGGGTTGGGTGCGGGGGGGGGGGGGGGGGGCAAAATTGGAATTTGGTACCTCTCTGGACAAGAATCCAACAACGCTCACATTTATTACCATTCGTCCGCAGAGGTGACCAGGCGGGTTATGTGTGTGCAAGAGGACAAGTAAAGAGGAGTAGGAGAGAGAGGAATTACGTTTCCTTATTCTACGACGTTCCACAGTCATGTCCAAAGAGCTTAAGAAATTTCGTTTGTAGCGATTTTCTTAACGGACTACTACAGAACAGTGCTATGTTATGATACACTGTCATAACATAGCACTGTGGTAAATATTTTGTAAAATGTCAGAAAAATTATTGGAGGTAACTTTCGAAACTCTGTATTGCAGAATGTAGGATCTGATCCGAATTATGTAATATTTAAACTCTTCACTGAAACTTCAGTACAAATTTATCAACGTACACAGTCGATGGCAGATTAGGCTAACTGGGGAGGCAGAGGGTTGTGATGAGACCACGGAAAAATAATACAAATTTCGTCCATCAGTTTGGAAGATGGAAAACAAAACGTTAACTTAAAAATGGGACAGACGAGGAGGTGAGTAATAAGTTCATGCTCACGTTGAGGTTATTGCAGGTGAAGTGCTTGCCCCGGCGGAGAAAGACGGGGGTCTGTTCGATTCTACTGCTCGCATATTAAGTAGAATGATAGAAAGTGCGATCAGAATTTTGCCATTATGCAATCTCTCTCTTTTTCTCCAACCACAAAAGATTTTCCGTCCACAATGGGTGGCAATATCGTTCAGCCAACGTAGTGTTTAGACGAATATGTCATTCCATTTCCCCATGTCAGAAAAAGTAAGACAACGAAGATTAAGTAAATGTAGGAAAGTATGTGACAACAAGACCTCAAAAGCGAAAGAATGATACTGCTCGATATGCGAGGATGCTGAATCCCGACAGCCCTTGCTCCAGTTCCCAGGACACGTCACACTTGGTGGATGTCAGGCAGCTCAGCTGGGCGACAGTCTTTTATAAAAATGCTCGGGGCGCAGGTACCTCGGTGGCACGAGCAGGTACGCGAGGTAGACGCTGGAGGCCGGAGAATTCCTTTTGGGCGGCTGAATGCGTGAGCTAACGTCGGAGCTTTGTGCCGCAACCTGGCCGGGCCGCCACGCGCGCCCCACAATGGCAGCGCGCCACCCTCCCAGCCTCAGCTTCTCTGCTCCCAAATCCCAGGACCAGTCGCCTGCAGTGCTCCCCCGAGCAACACAGCTGCAACACTCCAATGGTACTGGGCTCCGGACTGTCTCTGCCATTCAAGCTCCGCTGTTGTTCTTCGTTTTATTTGGGACTGATGACTTGAACATTGCGTTGTATCGAGTGCTCCCTTTGAATATATGCCCTTAAGCGTTAACAATTCACGATTTCGTTGCACAGGAAATACTCCCAGAGCTTCTAGCTTAGGCAACTACTTATGTTTCGATTCTTTCGCTAGACTGTTGCATGAACTGACAGCTGCGTGACAGATTTCGAGAAGTAGATACTATCAAATTCAAGGTATTATTTATAAAGTAGGTTTCTCTTACAACGAATGGAGTTACCATTTCCGCCTGCATAATATGTAGCTATTTAAGACTCATTTAATAGAACAGATGGGGTATGAAAACCCAAAATGCTCCGCTACACTTATTTGGTCTTATATTGCTACGACTCCAATTTAAATCTTTTTAAATGTCGAGTCCTCCAGTGATGCAGCTCTCGGATTTGAGCACAGAAATAATCTCTGCTATTTTTTATATGTTCCAGTGTAACAAAATGCTCAAATGTGAGCTCATATCACGTCTGTACAGGTCAAAGAGTGTCACTCTTACAGAACTTAGCATAGCAGTTTCCTCGTCAAGTAACTGGAACAAGAAGTAGGTATTCTTCGGGCATGCATAGGAGACACGTAATGTGTATGGTTTTACAGTAAATGTCCATCAGAAAATGATGGTAGTTAATACTAATAGAGACTATGGTGGCGATAGGTGCTGGGGAAGCAGGTAACATGAGAGCAAAAGCTGTAAAATAATGTGTGAAATTGGACAAGTGATGTAATTGGTTGAAATAGTTCAAATGGCTCTGAGCACTATGGGACTTAATATCGGAGGTTATCAGTCCCCTAGATCTTAGAACTACTTAAACCTAACTAACCTAAGGACATCACACACATCAATGACCGAAGCAGGATTCGAACCTGCGACCGTAGCGGTCACGCGGTTCCAGACTGAAGCGCCTAGAACCGCTCGGCCACACTGGCCGGCTAATTGGTTGAAAGGTAGAAACTAAAAGAAGGAGAGTGATAATGACAGAAGAAAAGAGTAGAAATGAGAGGTAAGACCAGAAAGAGAAAGAAAAGGTGCTTAGACCACCCGTGGGGGACAGCTGAACCAAGATAGGAAAATGATCCTCCTCGAAAAAAGTTTAGGTACGTTCAAATGGCTCTGAGCACTATGGGACTTAACTTCTGAGGTCATCAGTCCCTAGAACTTAGAACTACTTAAACCTAACTAAACTAAGGACATCACACACATCCATTCCCGAGGCAGGATTCGAACCTGCGACCGTAGTGGTCGCGCGGTTCCAGACTGTAGCGCCCAGAACCGCGCGGCCACCTCGGCCGGCTTTAGGTACGTCTCTGCCGTCTTGTGAAGTGCAGGATGCTGACGAAAGCCTTGTTTTCAAAAGCCTAGGCTCCTTCTTGAAGGAAAGATAACATGGAAAAGAGGGAGAGAAGAAGACTTGGATGGTGAATTACATTAAAAAAAGTGCGAAGTTAACAGTAGATTAAGGAAAAAGAAACAGCATAAAGGACAGTGGAGAGCGTTCGGTATATACCTGTCGTTAGACAGATATCCCAAAGAAGAAGACTCCATCCTTAAGACGGAAGGTTTGACTGAAGAAAGTTTAATGAAAGAAACTGGAAAGGGTAAGAAAAGTCTACTGGATCCACGGTGGGGTGGCGCAGAGACGGTACGCTGAGTGCGACATCAGTTTCACGCCAGTGAGCAAAGTGGCTCCACGATCGAAGAACTGGGCTGTTAATCGGGAGGTGCTTCGTTGGAACCCTCGTGATTCAGTCGGTTGTCGGGATGATTTAAACATTGTCTTGTCCAATTGAGGCAGTGCTGCCAATCTAAAGCGATCTACGACATAGATTTTAAACTTCCTACTGAGAACAGCAATGAGGACTGTAGATTCTCGTACAAACTTCGAGGTCTCCGAGTCCAGACCGAGGGGCGGTAGCTCCCAGGCGCCACCTGGGTGCCAGCGCAGCTTTTCGCACGTGTCCGCCGTCAATGGCGAGTGTCTGCGGCGAGTTTTTCGTGCTCCTGCGTCGCGCTGTCATACAAATGAGGTGGGCACGGGTCCTGGGCTCTTTGTGTCGTTCCGGCGACACGTCCCGTTTTTGTTCTTGCCGGCCGGGAAGAATGCTCGCTCGGTCCCCGGCATTCACGCGCGCTGCTCGGGCCAGGGAGCGCGTTTAAAGCGCACATCGGGGTATTGTGGCCCTCGCCGGGTAGTAACCTTGGTGCGCCGGAGCACTGACCTGTTTTTCTTTTCTTTCTTTATTCTGGACGGCTGCTCCGAGCCAGACAGAGTGGGCGCTTTTGTTTTGAGAGCACACTCCCGTACCTCCTGCACTCTACCCCGTTTTTGCTCGGAGATTTTCTCGGTCAGCGGTCTCCGTGCAAGCAGTATTCAGCCCTTTTAGGCAGTCCCAGTTGTGCTTCTCGTAATCCCAAATCCCAACGTCGTTGCCAGCAGAATGAACAGAAGGACGATGCTACTCTGTACGAAATGTCAAGCTGATGTGTGCAGACTTCTAATCTCCAGATTTAGATTTTTCATGGTTTTCCTAAATCCCTTCAGTTTGTCGTGGTATATATATGAGCCAAAGATGCTTTCTTTCGGTGCGGATGCACACCATGCCCCATCTGTTAAGGGAATCAGGAACTACGAATAAGGGGTTCAAGGGTTGATGTCGTTACGTCAGTAGTGAATATGAGACTGGGAATCCGGGTAGGAAGGGATGCGTGCTCGGATGGTCGAGACACTTGAGGCGACCGCTCACGTAAAGCGGAAATCGGGTTCCAGCACAAATTTTGACCTGTTGCTACTGACATTTCACTGCCCCAATGCGGCTAATATCATTAAAATCTTTGAATTCTCATTTTCTCTGGGCTGTAACTCCGTCTTATCTGTAGTATACGTTAACCATTTGCAGCTCGTTAGAGTGCAGTGAAGGAAGACTGTAATTTAGCATTACGTTGACAGCGGATATGAGACTTTCGGAAAACTGAGCAAGTATAAGAATCTCTCTAGGATTTCCTTCAAGTGATAAATCACGAATAACCTGTATCTGGAGACTGGAAGAGGGATTTCGATGTAATTAATCCCAAAACAGTGCTCTGCTTTAGTCAATCCTCACATAGCTTGTTGGGTGTTTCAGAATGTTCACGGAAAGTAGGTGTCAAAGTTACGTCATAGTAAGTGTACAGCCTCTCACCATTGGCTGTCCTTGCATGGACTTCGATTGGTCTTATCACTTCGATCGGTCTTATCATTTAGCCCATCATGACCCAATCCTCTAATGCTGATGAAGGACTATGCAGTGCCGCTAATACAAATTTCAATGTATTTCATGTGTGCCGGGATGTCTCTCTGGCTGTGGCATTGCACGTAAGTTTTGACCCGGCTGCAGTCACCTCCTCAACTGCGCATTACGTAAAACTGTATCAGCGAATTTGTGTCAGCAACTGTATGTAAAAATTTATAGCAACGAAGATACTCGGCAGCCACTTACTAAAGCTTCTATTTATTGTTGGCGACGGGTTTCTGACCCTTCATTCCATCTTCGACCATTTAACTGTCAGAATAGCTCTCAAATACGTAACAAAAAGGTTTTTATGCCAGCGACGCTCCTGACGAATGAAGTCATGTTTTTTTGGCTCATTTTCATTCATCAGGAGCGTCGTTAGCATAAAAGTCTCTCTGTTACGTATCTGAGAGGTATTCTGACAAGTTAAATAGTCGAAGATGGAGCCAAGGTTCAGAAACCTGTCGTAAATAATAAATATAAGCATTAGTGACTGCCTACAGAGTATCTTGGTCGCTATAGCGGTTTTACATACATTTCCTGACACAGGATACGCGTATACAGTTATATGTAATGTGGAATTGAGCAAGCAATTGCTACAAAGCGAGGAGCCGAGATAAAATATTTTTTTTAATGGCCGTAAGTAGACAATGTCGTAGGGTTTTTATCCCTGAACCTGCAGCTAGTAGCTACAACGAACCCCGAACAATTTCAAGTAGGCTGGCGCAAACTGGTCTACCGTCCGCGTCCTGTTTATGAACGTCGCACGTTATGTCGCGGGGACTAGTCCCGAGAATTTACTGGTACCTGTTCCCCTGCACTTCGGCGCCGCCTAGGGCCAGTGGGTGAGTGGCGTTAATAGGTACGCGTTAACGGTCACACGGCCAACAGGTCGTACTGGTATGCCCGTTGCGAGGAGCGGGTCCGACTCGCTATCAGGTATCGAATGTAACAAAGACGCGAGCTACAGTGAAGACAAAAACAACATAAAAAAGGAGGGGAAGTGGAGGCGAAGAGGCGGAAGAGTTGCAACAGAAGCGCGGGCTAGCTCGGCGACGCCCGTTAGACGTCAAACAGCGGCCGCAACAGCAGCACAGCGAGAGTGCGGGGGGCGGGGTGGGGGAGGGGAGCGGCAGGGGGTGGGGGGAGCGGCCTGGCCGGCTGTCCGTGTCAAGGTCAGTGGCGGCACTCTCGCTCTCCGGCGGCGAGGCGCTCAATGACGCAGCACGCGACACTCCGCGCGCCTTCCTGCCCGCCGTTCTTACGATTACGCAGGAGGGCAGCGCTAGGCCGGCTTCGCGATCGTGTGGCTGGCGTCTCTGGACACACATGCAGAGGTCCTCTGTTCGATTGCTGTTCTCCCTCTCACATTTTTCTCTGAAGCGAGACCGTCTGGATTACGGTCTACTCAGGTTCGCGCTGTCCAGCTCGAAGGTGCATGACCCCATGAACAGAAAGATGTATGCGAAAGCAGCCTATGTGATGCAAGCGCCTAGCGTTTAAACCAGAGCGTAAAACTGCGAAAACGTCTGCCAAAAGGGCGTATAGATCTCGGCTTGCGAATAAATAAATACGAATGAAAAAGATAAATTGATAATAAATGATAATATTGATGAATCATCATATAAACTCTGTTGCTGCTTGAATTTTCACACTATCTTCTTAATCTTCGTTAACTTGACAACTGCGTTCCATTTCCATTTCTGAAAGTAAATATTGTGCTCATCTAAACAAAGTTTCACAGATTACTAAAACTGTGTTCCTTGACCCTATATGGGAAATATTACATCAGCACTTCTTTCGTTTCTTGGGTTCAGCATTTCGACTTTGTACCATGTTTCATAAAATAATGACACCATTACAACGTAACAGACAACAATTGCGGCGTCAACAGTATTGCAGGTTCTAACGAAAAAAACAGAGACCAAAGAAAAACGTATCGTAACACAAACTGTGCACTGCTGACAACAAAACAAACCTCGCCGCTATACTCGAAAATGTGCAGCAAGAATAAATTTTCCTGTAGTGTGAGACACATTTGGAAAAGGGTGAAGCTAGCAAATTCTTTAACTCTTTAAATGCTGTACAAGTGCTTATTGAAATGAACCATTTATTACGGAAAAAAATGCACAATAAATACGGCAAGGATTATTATAGCTACACAAATACTTAATTTGAGCTTTTGTATTCCGAATTTGTTAGGCAACATTCGGAATATAAAATGGCTGTGGTAAAAATCTTTAAAATAATATAGTAATTTAAAAACTGTATTGTATAAATCAGGGAGGATAAAGATCTTAAAGAAGAAATACAACCGTACATCATTCAAGAAAATTAGGAATAAGAGAAGTCTTAATGATTACTCAGTATGCTTAAAACTACAGTAGCTGTAAGAATGGTTGACAAAACTAAAGAAAGGGATAATTGCAAACTAAATTTAGATGTAGAAGTATAGGTACATTTCAATACTCTGTCATCACTGTACAGTATATATATATATATGTATATATATATATATATATATATAATGCAACACATTCACATTATGGAGAAATAACTTATGTATTTAAAATTTGACTATTCGAGAAGAAGTAGGATTTCTTGCTTCCTTATTTCAGACAGTGAATACTAATTTTCTCTTCACCAGACAACAAAATTAGATTATTGGTGTACGTGAACGATATTGAGACGAATGGCATAGTATTTGAAAGAACGAAGGTGTCAGAAGGATGTGTTGTACTCAAAATATATGACCGATCTACAAAATAAAGGACAAGTTGGACACATTTTCAGAATAATGGAGGAAAAAGAATTTCAGCATTGATCAGTCCAGTTTCATCACTTGTGATCGGAATAAGAAATGTTAGGTACTGTCTAACAACACTACTTTAATAGTGAGATTTAAAATGGGAAACCCCTATTCAATTTATGTTTAATGGACTTACGACGAAGGAAGAGTCTGTATTCTTCAAAGATAATCAGACTGATAGATGGTACACAAGTAATTAAAGAAAATGTATTACGACCTTATACGCCTCATAAGCATTTATTAACAGAAACGAAAAGAACAGATCAGTATCCATTTACAAGTAAACCTTGACAAACGCCGTAACTAGCTGTAAAATGCAGTGCACGGCCAGTCTATAAGCAACATACTTTCGGAATATGCGTCTAATTCTGGCTTTGAATTCTGCAAGTGGGTAACATGATAATGGAACAGTCAATTAGCATATCATCAGATGTATGAGTCCTCACGAGTCAAACGATACTCTTGTAATTATAAAAGCGGTTAATCTGAGGGTCCTACATAGGTGAAGGTAGTTGTTGTCAGAATATGTTATGGACGTCAAAACTTCCAGCATCAGAGAGTGTGAACCAAACAGATTTACATTACAAGATACAGCACAGTTTTAGTTACGGCATGAGGTGTCTGCACTGGCCGTGAAATGCATTTTAAAGAAGTCCGACCTCGAAGAGAAGGCATAAACTAGTAGACATAGTGCGATACATATTAGAGCACAGTTGCGGAAGAGTGAAGGAAAGTATTTATCGGGTGACGTACCTTTCCGCATCACTGGCTCTGCTGCCACCACGAGATGGCGTCCAGCAGCTCCTCGTCTTCGGGGCTCATCGGCTCGTAGCCGTCGTAGGCGTCTGCGGTGCCGTTGGCCGCGTACACCGTCGAGGACGCCGCGTACGACGACGAGCCCTCCGACGCGAAGGACGGCGTCGGCGACCCCGACGAGCTGGCCGCCTCGGAGCAAGGCGGCGACAGCGACGAGCCCAGCATCTGCGACGGCGTGAAGTGGCCGACTGCGGACGCGGCGTCGTCGGAGGCGTAGTAGGAACTCGCGGAGGCGGGCGTGTCGGGAGCCGCCACAGGGCCCCCGGTCTGGACTCCGTCGTGCTCCGCCAGCAGCTGCTGCAGGCTGCGGATGTACTCGACGGCCATCCGCAGGGTCTCCACCTTGCTCAGCTTCTTACTCGCCTGGCGTCCGCTGCCACCGCCGCCGCCGCCGCCGCCGCCGCCGCCCACGCCGGGAGAAGACAGCGCCGCCGCCACCGACGCCGGGATGTGCTGCCTCAGCGTCGCGAAGCCGTTGTTCACTTGCTTGACTCGGTTGCGCTCGCGGGCGTTCCTCCGCGCGACGGACGCCGGCTGGTGGTGGTGGTGGTGGGCGTGGTATCCGCCGCCGGCGTGCGGCTGGGTACCGTTCCCGGAGGCGAAGTTGATGCGCCTCTTGCAGCGTAGCAAATCCGCCTGTTGTGCCGCCGCCGCGGCTGCTGCAGCCCTGACTTCGGAGGTGGCGGCCGCGATGGGCCTCTTCTGCTGGACGAGCAGCGCGTGCTTGGGCAGCAGCGGCGACAGCACCTGCGGCTGCTGCTGCTGCGCCACGCCGAGCGCCGCCGCGGCTGACGGAGACGTCGTCACGATGACGCAACTGGCACCGGTGGCCGCCGCCGAGGCCGGCTGGACGAGGCTCGCCACGGCCTTCTGCTGCGGGCCCAGGGTCATCACGCTGATCGACGCTGTGGCCATAAATAGCTCACTCTTCTTTCGGTTGTGTCCCTTTGTGGAGTCTGTCAACACTGCACCGCCGTATCAGTCATTGAGCGGTGCCAGCTAAACACTTGCCTTCCTCCGTCACTCGCTACGGTACTGCGCCACCGATTCCTAAAAGCGAAATCGGCAACCTAGGAGAGTTGGCGTGGAGGTCGGAGACGCGGTCTTACTCTCTCGCGCGAACTCGAGCGGAGCTTGCTGACGCAGCCAGCTGCGATGCTGACGCTACGGAGGCCCGTGCCGAAATGCTGTGTAGCCCCGGTGCGCCAGTCCCTATGTACAACAGATACAACACTGCCCCTGCGGCCCTGCCTCCCCTCCCGTCCCCCTTGCCCCTCGACCCGGTCCCCCGCGTTCCCCTAGCTGCAGCCTGAACTGAGAGCCGAGCGGCAGCAGCCCAAAACCTTTTTTCCTCGGCACAGTAGGTGCTGCGCCTGTGTGCGTGCCTGCGTGTGTGTGAGAGAGAGGGGCGGAGAGGCTGAGGGAGGGGGAGGGAGAGGCGCGCGCGGCCCCCACCCCGCGTGCCGCCGGCCGGCCACAAAAAGCGCGCCTCTCGCCGTCTGCGTCGCGCGCGCGCCCCGCCGCTGCTCCCTCTCTCTCGGCGGTCGCGCGACAAGCGCGGCTGAACGCGTGCCTGCGACGTGCGGCGCATGCCGCCTCCCCTCCACCAGCGGCCCGCAGCCCGCCGCCTCTCCTCTCGCCGCCGCCGCCACCGCCGCCGCTGCCGCGCTCGTCTACCTTTTTCCCTTCCTGCTCTCTGGCTTCGCTGCTGCTACTCCTCGGTAGCCACGCGACCGCCCGACTCAGCTGCACCTCACTACCGCCTGAGACTGAGCGTATGCGCACAAACTTGCGGCACGCGCTACTTGCAACAAAATTGGCCTGGACTGCTCACATTGTCAACGGACTAAGGTATCGTTTCGGCGGTAATGCAAGGTGAACTTCATCGGAACTACGATCTTCGCTCTCACTTTGCCGACCCACCCCAAAGAAAGGTCGAATGCTTACAGTGGTCGGAATGTTGACCACGGCATCTCGGAGGAACGTAGCAATGATAGACTTCAGTATGTCAAAAATTACGACATCCTCAGGTTGCACTTTATTGGTCTTTATTTTTCACACATCAAGCAACATACAACATCGATTTAAGTATATATGTCTGGGAACCTAATATCCACACAAATTATTAAAATATATGTATGTATGTTCCACATCTCCTCCTAAATTACTGAAGCGATTTCAGCCAAACCTCATACACCTGCCACTTGTTGTTTGGAAAGAATCTCTGTGCGGATAAGGTCCATCCATGTATCAGAAGTGTTAGGATGGAAGTGAAAAAGGAATATAGACCACGACGCGTGAATACCCATATTTTAGTCATCCAATACGTCAGAATGATAGCACTTAGAGACTTGCAAAAAACCCTTCCACACAATTTCAAACCTCCACGAAACTTTTTTCGCTGACCACCCCCACAAAAAGAGCAAAGGAAAAACGTTTATCGCTTCCTATATTTTCGCTATTCATGCAGCAAAACTGCTGCATGAAGCATGACCTTTTAATTTATTCCTTCTTTACTATTAACTGTATTTGTGGCACATTTTCCAGACAAGAGAAACACGTGGCAGTTATACAGTGAAGTGCCAAACAAACTGGTTTAGTCATGCGTATTCAGATACAGAGATATATAAAAAGGCAGAATACGGCGCTGCAGTCGGCAACGCCTAAATATGACAACAAATGTGTGGCGCAGTTGTTGGATCGCTTACTGCTGATGCAACGGTAGGTTTTCAACATTTAAGTGAGTTTAAACGTGATGTTACAGTCGGCGCACGAACGATGGGACACAGGATCTGCTAGGTAGCGATGAAGTGGGCATTTGCCTGTACGACCATCTCACGAGTGTACCGTTAATATCAGGAATCCGCTAAAAAATCAGTCTCCGACATCACTGCGGCCGGAAAAAGATCCTGCAAGAACGGAACAAACGACGACTGAAGAGAATCGTTCAACGTCACACAAGTGCAACCCTTCCGCAAATTGCTACAGATTTCAGGGCTGGGCCATCTACAACAGTCAGCGTGCGAACCATTCAACGAAACATCATCGATATGGGCGTTCGGAGCCAAAGTCCCACTTGTGTACCATTGATGGCGCCACGACACAAAGCTTTACGCCTCGCCTGGGCCCTTCAACACCGACATTGGACTGTTGATGATTGGAAACATGTTGCCTGGTCGGTCGAGTCTCGTTTCAGATTTATCTAACGGATAGACTTGTACGGGTATGGAGACAACCTCATGAATCCATGGACCCTGCATGTCAGCAGGGGTTGTTCAAGCTGGTGGAAGTTATTTAATTTTGTGGAGCGTGTGCAGTTGGAGTGATATGGACCCCTGATACGACTGTGACATGTGACGCGTACGTAAGCATCCTATCTGATGTCCATCCATTCATGCCCATTGTGCATTCTGATGGGCAATTCCAGCAGGACAATGCGACACCAAACACATCCAGAATTGCTCAGACTGGCTCCAGGAACACTCTTCTGGGTTTAAACACTTCCGCTGGAGTTTGAACACTTCCGCTGGCCACCAAACTCCACAGACATGAACATTACTGACCATATCTGGGATGCCTCGGCAACGTGCTGATCAGAAGAGATCTCCACCCTCTCGTACTCTTACGGATTTATGGGCACCTCTACAGAACTCATGGTGTCAGTTCCCTCCAGCACTTCTTCAGACATTAGTTGAGTTCATGCCACGTCGTGTTGTGGCACTTCTGCTTGCTCGCGGGGGCCCCACATGATATTAGACAGGTGTACTAGTTTCTTTAGCTCTTCAGTGTAATTAAACTTTCGCAATCTAAGAGGGCTCCCATGAAAAACGAATGACAGTAGGACAACAAAACTTTGTGCAAACATTTGTAAGGACACACAGAAGAGAAATAACGAATAAATCATCGAAACATACACATTTTAAATTCCGCATTGGAGGGTAACATTTATTAATTGCTTACCACGTTTACCTTCTGCATCCATGACAGCCTGGAACTGCACTAGAGGTTGCTCTACTGCTGCCAAAAACATTTCACGTTGGATGTTGGCTACCTCCCTCGCTAAGGTCGTTTTCAACCTCTGATGTGTGTTAGTTTTCCGTTGATAAACCCCGTCCTTCAGGTAACCCCACGGCCAGAAACGATACGGGTTTAAATCTGGTGATCTTGGTGGACACGCTTTCTGGAACAACCGGCTCATGATTCGTTTATCTACAGCTGTGATACGAAATAACCGAATTACCTCACGAGGAATGCGTCAGTGCTCGTGAACACAGCGGTACTATTGCTGTTGTTTTGATAAAACAGCTTTATGAATGACACCGTGCGGTTCTAGGCGCTTCAGTCTGGAACCGCGTGACCGCTACGATCGCAGGTTCGAATCCTGCCTCGGGCATGGACGTGTGTGATGTCGTTAGGTTAGATAGGTTTAAGTAGTTCTAAGTTCTAGGGGACTGATGACCATAGATGTTAAGTCCCATGGTGCTCAGAGCCATTTGAACCATTCACGTTGTTCGAAACCCTGTTGACTGCCTGCAACTGCAATGCAGGCGGATGCTTGTGTTTCAGCCCTACGACGCCGTACCAGTTCCTGAGCCAAACAGCACGTCATGACACAAACAATACTAAGAACGCAAAATCGTGCATCGCACACTCTGATCGTAATTACTGTAAAGTTCGATACCCATCGGTAATCTGTTCTCTGTCTTCACTGGCTCAGTTAGCGAAAATTTAATTGTAAGCTCCGTAGATTAAATAAAATATGTCCATGCACCGATTACCGATAACCGTCGTCGTGTTGTCACCGGTATCCTGTCATTATATGTACCACAGTCATCTGAAGGCGAATATCAGTTTCGTTTGGTACCCTCCACGGCCAGTTTGGGTTTGATATGTATTTCGAGCTAAAAAATAAAACGTTTTCATGCAACGTAACGTAATTTTAGCACCGTGCTAAGTTGGTGTAGTAGGATGCAATTGCTTATTGACCACCCATGCATAGACGTATTTTATTGAATCGATATACACTGATAGGAAAAAAATTATGACCACTGTTCACCATGTCGTTGGATGCCGCCTGGTGGCGTTGCGGGTTCGTGACGCGTTAACAAAAGTATGTCATTGGAGGAGACACGAGCGCGGGATCACCCTAGCGAAGACATGGGCTGTAAGTGAGGAAATCCATTGAAATAAGCGACTTTGGCAAAGGGTACATTATTATTATGCAGCGCCTTTGAACGGGTATCTCGAAAACGGCGAAGTGGGCACGTGCTACTGTCGTGAGCATCTACAGAAAGAGGTAGAAGAACAGTGAAAATACCACCAAGCGCTAAATGCTTTGACGTCCACGACTCTTCATATAACGTGGGGTTCGGAGTCTTGTCTGCTATGTAAAGTTGGATAGATGGTGATTTGAGCATCTCTGTCGAAGGACCACAGTGCTGGTGCACACACCGTTCATCTTGGATTGTTGAACATGGAACCACAGCAGATCATCCCTACGTGTTCACATATTGACCCAAAGACATCGTCAGTTACGATTGCAGTGGGCACGGGACCAACAGGATTCGACCGTCTATCAATGGAAACGTGTCGGCTCTTCGAGTGAATCACATTTTTGCTAGACTATGTCGATAGTCGTCTCCACAAACGCCGTCATCGAGGCGAACGGCGGTTCGAAACGTGCAGCGCGCCGCGGACGCGGGCTAGAGGGAGCAGTGTTATGCTCCGGGAGGCATTCTTCTGTGCTTGCGTGGGACCTGTGCTAGTAATCACAGACAAGCTGATAGCTGCGAACCACCTGCGTCGCTTTATGCTTGATGTCTTCCCCAAAGGCAATATTATCTTTTAGCAGAATAATTGTCCGTGTCTCGGAGCCAGAACCGTGCTACAGTGATTTAAGGAGCCTTATACTGAACTAACGTTGCTGTCTCAGCAACCAAATTCGTTTGAGTAAGTCCTATGGAACCCATCTGGGTCGCTGTCGAGCGCCATCACTGCGTATGCAGTTACTTACGCGAATTATATGACCTGTGCGTAGACGTCTAATGCCACATACCTCCACAAATCTACCAACAAACTGTCGGATCCCTAATACGCAGAATTAGATATGTATCTCATTCCGTAGACAAACAAACAAGATATCAAGCAGCTGGTCATAACGTTTTGGCTCATCAGTGTAGATGTGACTGGATTCCCAGATACATCTAATAATAGAATGGTTAATCTGTAATGAATCGGAATGTGGAAGATTCGCCTCACTGTATCAGAGAACTGAGTGACACCTCCAGCTTCAAAAAGCATTTAATAGCACACCTACTTAAACAACAAATGTCCACCTTGGTCCTGTACGCATCTCTTACGTCATTACAACTATGTACCCTTATTTACTATCAGATGTTCCTCGTTTCACAAATCCGCTAATCTCCTAGCTGGTGCAGTCTAACAAAATTTCCTTCACTCAGAACGCTCGGTCTCGTGTCCATATCGATAAATACGTGTTTTACCTGTTTTTTTTTAAATTATTGTTATTATTATTGACAATACCACTAGTATTAATGCTGTTAGTTCTCAGTAAGTACTCTTATTCACATTATCATCATATACATTCAAATCGTCTTCACATAATTTTCAATTCCGTTACTACCAATTTAACAGTATTTGATGACACTAAATATATTATTTTATGTAACAAAAACCACAACAGGATGTTGTAAAAAGTACTGTAGATGTAAAACTCTTGGCCGATTAAGAGAGATCTCAAGGTCTTAATCTCATCACGTTAAATAAGTAAATAAAAAATAAATACATCCTAACGATGTTAATCATATGTTGTATTTCCTCTGTGTCTCCATCGTATACCATCAACCTCAGGTCAAGTTACTGGATAAAGATGATGTCCATGATATGGAAGTGGTCATAGATGTTTATATCACCTTCTGCCAACACCGTTGCCCCTTTCATTATTTAAACCATTATTTCTTTTGTGGGTGAAAATATTCAGTGAGTTTTGTGAGCGTGCTGTTATTCTGTCCTGCTCTTACAAAACTACTCGAGGTTTAGTTTGTACGACAGGAATACATAAATTCCAATAATAGATTTACAGAGAAGTTGACAATTAATATCTTAAGGTATTTTGGAGTTCTTATTTGCGTTACTGTTTACTTAACAAGAACACCGTATTTTCATCTTCTTCAGCATATGCTTACATTAAACCAGTGCACATTGAATGTACAACAATATTATCAACTGTGTATTTCGTTGCTTCATGTGACGTCTTTTTTTCTTGCTTCATGTGACGTCTTTTTTTCTTCTCAGAGTTGAGAACTGGCATTCCGACTTCTGCCTTGGTGGCACAGTCCGACCCTCGATTATTACTTTTTAGCAGCTAGGTGCAACTTCCATACGATATTGCTGATTTAATTTTGCTCCGTTTTCTCACTATCAGTTCTCGTGAATGCCGTGGAACGTCCTTCTGACATACTTCTCCAGGTCAGCCACTGCTACATCTCTAATAAACACGAATACATCATGAAACTACAACTTATGTCTCCCGAATGTGTTACAACCTATGTTCCTTTTCTGTGAACGCTAATAACAAATAATGGTAAGATAAAAATATGTTTAATACAAACAAAGCTAATACATTAATATACTAAAGAAATAAAGTAGTTGCTGTGGCCGCGAGAGATAGGACTTCTCGCCAAGACGAATTGGATAATTCTGCATGTCACATGACTATAATTCCATTGAAATGGTATGATGAGCAATATATGCAATATACTTGGTGAATTGCCTGCCTGTCGACCACTCCTTAAAACTTATTACTTTCTGAAATACGCATTTTTTTTCATTTTCTGGCTGAGTTTAACAAGGAAGGTTAACAAATAATGATGAACGATGACGCATGAAGTAAGGAAGTCTTATGATTGCTGGCGAAAGGAACTTTGTGGCAATTTCTTTTGAAAGTGGGAAATAACTTGGTGGGACTTATATATTCAGGCTAGTTACGCACCATGAAAAGCAGAAGAGTGGAAGATCTCAAAATCACGAAACGGAGTGTTGAGGGGAAGGGAGGGGGGCGAAGGGAGGGGGAGGGAACAGAGGGGGTAGAATAAATCAAGTAAGTTATTGAGGATGTCAAGTATCAGAGACACACAAAAATGTACGGTAGAGAGTGATTATTGACTTGAACAAAGAGGTGAAATAATACATCTACGACCTTGTTATCTGATCTGTGTACAACTTATGCTGGTACTACTAACCTGCATTTTAAGACATGTAAACAGAACGATGACTATTACCGAGCGAGTGTGTAACCCGAGACTGCAAGAGGATCCAATTAATTCTTCTTGCTGGCGGGAATGCCTCGTTTAATTACTGAGCCATTTAAACCCGTTTAACATGCAAGTCGTTATTCACTCCTCATGTGTAATGCATACACCGACTATTATGAGCGCCTCCTGCGTTTATAATAGTATACACGGCGCATTCAAGACGAAACCACACGAAAAAGGTTCCCACGTAATACGTCCTTGGTTTAAAGTGGTGTAGATCTTCTACAGTGCCTGCCAACCACACTCTCTGCAGGCTGCCCAGACATTAGGCTACATGTTTAAGTCTAAATAGGATTCGTTTTTATTTCTTCAAATTTTATTACATTCACAAAAACTGACGAAAATATCTGAAATGAAACTAGCCTTCTCAGGTAGAAAAAATACTGTTTGATTTCTCTGAATAAGAGGTAGCCTTGAGTGTGGAAAAGCCTGGTAGTCTATTGTGCAAGAGAACATTGTTACCGGAATAATACTTCATAATTTACAGTTACTCACTTGGGGACTATATGCTTCTGTCATGGCTAGCGTTCCGTCTGAAAACTGGAAAGGAGGGCATCTAAGTCATCAAACATAGAGAAGAAAAAGTAAAGCAGATAAAATTATTACTGCATTTCTGTCACATTCTTTGGAAGCGTTCCTCTGTGTAAACAATAATGAGATCGTAGCAAGTTAAGGTTAATTCTACCACTTGATTGTTCATATGCTAGTCTTTATTAAGACACCATAGTGATAAAATGGATTGATGTTTGTGGTTCTTCGATTGCTGAGTCACCTGTTTCTCCAAAGAGGTGTGAAGGCAGTACTAACACGAGTATAGGGTGTCCTGTACTCGTAAGTAGTGCTACGTTTATAGTGACTGGTTGTTCCTGTTCCTGTTGTTGTTGTTGTTATGGCCAGCAGTCCCAAGATGGTATGATGCAGCTCTCCACGCTAGTGTGTCCTGTGCATGCCTCGTCATCTGCGAATAACTACTACAGTCTACGCCCATTTGAACCTGATTACTGTAACCATGCTTAAATCTCCCTCTGCAATTTCTACTCACCACACTTCTCTCCATTACTAAATTGACTAATCCTTTATACTACAGAATGTGTCCAGTCAACCGATCCGTCCATTTAGTCAAATTGAGCCATAGATTTCTTATCTCTCCAATTTGATTTTGTTCCTCCTCATTAACTATTCATCTACTCATCTAATCTTCGGCATTCTTCAATAAAACTACAACCCAAAAGCTTCTGTTCTCTTCTTGACTGAACCGATTATCGTCCTCGTTTCATTTCCGTGCAAGACTACACTCCAGACATATCTTCATAAAAACTTCCTGACACTTCATTTTATATTACATGTTAACAAAGTCCTTTTTATCTTAAATGTTTTTCTTGCTATGGCCGGTCTGCATTTTATATTCTCTCTATTTTGGCCATCATTAATTATTTTCCTGCACAACTAATAAAACTGATCACTAATTTTATGTATCGTTTTCTTACCTAATTGCGTCAGCATCGCCTGATTTAATTCGATTTCATTTCATTACCACTGTTTTACTTTTGTTGAAATTCATCATTAAATCTCTTTTGAAGTTACTATCGATTACGTTCAACTGTCCTTCCAAAGCCTTTGCCGTCTCTGACAAATTTACAATGCAATCTCAAAGTTTCTATTTCTGCCCTCTGAACTTTAATTTCTTTGCCGAATTTTTACTTGATTTTCCTCACTGCTTGCTCAATGTACAGATTGAATAACACGGGGGATACGCTTCATCCCTATCTCATTTTCTTCACAACCACTGCTTCACTTATACGTCCTCCTACTCTTGTAACTGCAGTCTGGTTTCTGTACAAGTTGTAAACAATCTTTCGCTCCCTGTATTTTATTCCCGCTATCTTCAAAATTTCAAAGAATGTAGTCCAGTCAGTATTGTCTAAAGCTTTCTCTAAATCATCAAATGCAGCAAACGAGCCGGCCGCGGTGGTCTAGCGGTTCTAGGCGCGCAGTCCGGAACCGCGCGACTACTACGGTCGCAGGTTCGAATCCTGCCTCGGGCATGGATGTGTGTGATGTCCTTAGGTTAGTTAGGTTTAAGTAGTTCTAAGTTCTAGGGGACTGATGACCTCAGGTGTTAAGTCCCATAGTGCTCAGAGCCATTTTTGAGCAGCAAGCGAAGGTGTCTTCCGTGATAGAAGCCGCGCGGTTAGAGGCGCCATGTCACAAATTGCGCGGCCCCTCCCGCCGGAGGTTCGAGTCCTCCCTCGGGCGTGGGTGTGTGTATTGTCTTTACCGTAAGTTAAAGTAGTGTGTAAGTCTAGGGACCGATGATCTCAGCAGTTGGTTTCCTTAGGAATTCACACACATTTGAACATTTTTTATGATAGAATGTAGGGTCAGTATTGCCTCACGTCTTTCTCCGGAATCCAAACTGATCTTCCGTGAAGTCGCTTCTACCATTTTTTTAGCGCTTCTACCATTTTTTCAGCTCTTCTGTAAATAATTCGTGCTAATATTTTGCAGCGATGACTTATTAAATTGATGGTTCCGTTATATACTCACCTATCAGCACCCACATTCTTTGGAGATGGGATTATTACATTCTTTTTCACGTCTGAAGTTATTTTTCCTGTCTGACGTATTACACACGAATTTCGATAATACTGAGGGAATGTCGTCTATTACAGGTACATTTTTTTCACTTACATGTCTGATAGGGTCGTTCTAACAGATGTAATTGACGCGCATATGGCCTTAAGAACTAGATTCTTATTTGTTTCTTTTCTAGATTTAACTGGATTAGTGATCTGTTGAGACGTTTCGCAACTATGCAGCTCTGTATACTTTCGTAATAAGTTATTTAATATTTATCTTAAGATATGGTTATCTAACTGAATTATTATTTGCACGTTATTTGCATAGATATCCTTGAAAAGCATATTTAATGTGCAGCTTCCGAGGTAAATTTTTGCCTGCAAAAGACAATTAGTAATCATAGAGCTATTTAAGTAATGATAAAGCTAATTGGTAAATATTTTCCAACTCTTTACTGCCTATGCCTTGCTACTAAATTGCGCTATCTAAAATATGAATTATGATGCCGCTACTAAATTGCGCTATCTAAAATATGAATTACGATGCCAGGATTCAAACACTGACTTGGCATTAGACTGTCTGCCCTATAAATCAGTGACAAGTCCAGTTTTCAGCGATTCTGCAGGTTTAGGACACTGGAAGAAAAGTTGATCTATGAAACGGCTATGAACCTGCTGCCCAAAGGAGTGGGGTGGCGTGTGCGTTGCGCTGGGTGATGCACTGGCTACAGCTGCTATCATTAACACGGTTTTAATATGTCGAAAGTATGTTTCACTTCATAAAAATGACAACATTTTTGTAACGAGCGAGGACTTCATTCGCGACATAGTAACAATAGTCATGAAAATTTCGGATATGTTTGTATTGTAGCAACTATCATAGTCCATTTCCATAGCTAAGCGGTTATCCAGGCTGATTGACCCACTGACAATCGCAAAGACACCCAACAATTTTTCTGTCTTCTGAAGAACGGGACGGATCCACACATTTTGGTAAATTGTAAGAAATACAAGCAGGTACAACAATCCTGGACCTTAGTGCGGAAAAGGTTTAGTTAGTGAGCTACACCAAGCAAAGAGGAAGATAGGAAGAATGAAAGGTTTGGAGTTTAAAGTCTCTGCCATATTACCGTCATTAGAGACGGAATATTAATTAGATTGACATGGATGGAGAAGGAAATATTGACTGACTTGTTCAATTAAACATTCCCGGCATTCGCTGTTCAGCGTAATATGGAAACATTGGAAAAACTAATTAGGTTGGCAGAACGACCACAATTGATGCTGAAACTTCCCGGCAGATTAAAACTGTGTGCCGGACCGAAACTCGATCTCGAGACCTTTGCCTTTCGCGGGCAAGTGCTCTACCAACTGAGCTACCCAAGCACGACTCACGCCCCGTCCTCACAGCTTTTACTTCTACCAGGTAGGAGACGAGGTACTGGCAGAAGTAAAAGCTGTGAGGACGGGGCGGGAGTCGTTCTTCGGTAGCTCAGATGGTAGAGCACTTGCCCGCGAAAGGCAAAGGTCCCGAGTTCGAGTCTCGGTCCGGCACACAGTTTTTATGTGCCAGGAAGTTTCATATCAGCGCACACTCCGCTGCAGAGTGAAAATCTCATTCTGGAAACAACTGAAGCTGTTCGCGTCGAAATCTCCATAAATGACTGGTTGCTCCTGGCAAGTGTAGCTTGATATGGTAAGGACACAAATTCAGCGGGGACACGATACTATGTTCCTGCTCTTGTTGGCAGTAGTCGTTCAGGGAGTTTGAAGATGGCTAGGTTCTCAATAAGCGTGTAATAGATGTGCGTGGAAGGAGGTAAGTGGATGCAACATGCGAGGTGGATAGAACAATTTGTTGAGAGTGGCAGTGTTCTGGGGAAGTAGAAATCCAAGTGGCAATGGCAGATGTAACGAACATGGGTTAGGTAACACTTTACAGGTTTTAATAATTGTGGAAGGGTGTAATCGCCATAGTCTGTCAGTACTTCTCTGTTGAAAGCATTTTGTAGGACAGTTAGTAAGTAGAGGTTTTATAAGTAAGTTTTTATATTAATTTTGGGCCGAAAATTAGTCCTAAATATTTCAATTAACTGGAGGAGATGATCTAGGATCGTAAATGGAAGTCAGGAAGGTTGAATCGTCCTATTGGTTCAAATGGCTCTGAGCACTAAGGGGCTTAACATCGCGGGTCATCAGTCCTCTTGAACTTAGAACTGCTTAAACCTAACCAACCTAAGGACATCACACACATCCATGCCCGAGGCAGGATTCGAACCTGCTACCGTAGCGGTCGCGCGGTCTCAGACTGAAGCGCTTAGAACTGCTCGGCCACCAGCGGCCGGCAATCGTCCTATTGTTTTTACTTATGTTGCCGCCTGGCCGTCATTCAGCAGCTTAACATGTAAAGTATCGGAAAGAATATTAAGTTGCTTAAAAGGCGACGTTGGAAATAAATGTGTTCGGATCAGCGAAAGGTCGAGTCTGGAAGGTCCAGCCTCCGGTCTTCACTAATCTGCAAAAGGCTGTAGTAACGCCGCAGGCAGGTATAGGCAGCCCTGCACGCACTGCGAGGACGTCTGCGAAGCTCTGCCGGCGTCTGGCGGTGTGCAGTGCTGCCACACCGCGGTGGCGCTATAAACCACGTCCACTGGTCCTGCCTTCAGGGAGGATGCTGCCTACTGCTGCCGTGGCCGCCGCCACACGTCGGTACTGGCCCGAAAGCAGATTCGGAAGCCGGGAGCTGTGGCTGTTCCAAATATAGCTTTTGTTACTACCTACGTGATATATTACTGTTGGAGGAGACGTTGTTTCTAAATGTCTTAGTCGTTGGTTTTCGTCACGAAAACGAAGAAAAGTAAACGTGAAACACATTCTCTCTCGAAGTTCACCATGTATCAGCATTATCCTTAATTTATGAGTATGAGTGTATGTTACTGTGTACTGTTTGAATATATATCTATGCACCATGTGCGTCACGTAAATGAAACAGTTTTTAAGTTTCACCTGCCACTAGCTGTCCAAGACTGATTAATTTCTATGTCTACACAGTCCACCAAAATTACTATTCAACCTATGCTATTGGAACTGTATAATTCAGTTGTAGTAAAAAATATATATGTATCACACGTTACTTTTTAGGGCAGATTTTCAGCCAATGCTACCGGGAAAAAATTGGGTTACTGTTACAGCATATAAGTTGAAAATATCTCTGCGTTGGAATGTCAGAGTCAGGCTGTACCTTAAGAACAGAGCAACACCTCAAGAACTGAACTGTACTCGGGAACTGAACAGTAACTTAAAAATCTAATTGTAGCTGTGTGAATTGAATAAATGAAAAAATTTGTTACCGTAAGTCTTTTTTCTCAAATCGCTACCCTCACAAATGTATGTAAGGGTCCTGCATGACACAAACGACATTAGTTTTTCTGAAGATGAGTGCTATTAAGGAGAGAAGTTAAAGATGTAATTTAACAAAATATGCACAGTGGTTTTATGAGATTACGCCTATAGTACAGCACAAATACTGACCTTACGACTTATCATAGAAGAAAGATTAAAGAAAGACAAACCTACGTTTATAGCATTTGTAGACTTAGAGAAAGCTTTTGACAGTGTTGACTGGAATACTCTCTTTCAAATTCTAAAGGTGGCAGGCGTAAAATACAGGGAGCGAAAGGCTATTTACAATTTGTACAGAAACCAGTTGGCAGTTATAAGAGTCGGGGGGCATGAAAGAAAAGCAGTGGTTGGAAGGGAGTGAGAGAGGGTTGTAGCCTCTCCTCGATGTTATTCAATCAGTATATTGAGCAAGCAGTAAAGGAAACAAAAGAAAAATTCGGAGTAGGCATTAAAATCCACGGAAAAGAAATAAAAACTTTGAGGTTCGCCGATGACATTGTAATTCTGTCAGAGACAGCAAAGGACTTGGAAGAGCAGTTGTACGGAATGGACTGTGTCTTGAAAGGAAAATATAAGATGAACATCAACAAAAGCAAAACGAGGATAATGGAATGTAGTCGAATTAAGTCGCGTGATTCTGAGGGATTAGATTAGGAAATGAGACACTTAAAGTAGTAAAGGAGTTTTGCTATTTGGGGAGCAAAATAACTGATGATGGTCGAAGTAGAGAGGATATAAAATGTAGACTGGCAATGGCAATGAAAGGGTTTCTGAAGAAGAGAAATTTCTTAACATCGAGTATAGATTTGAGTGTCAGGAAGTCGTTTCTGAAAGTATTTGTATGTAGTGTAGCCATGTATGGAAGTGAAACATGGACGATAAATAGTTTGGACAAGAAGAGAATAGAAGCTTTCTAAATGTGGTGCTACAGAAGAATGCTGAAGACTGGATGGGTAGATCACATAACTAATGATGAGGTATTGAATAGAATTGGGGAGAAGAGGAGTTTGTGGCACAACTTGACAAGAAGGAGGGACCAGTTGGTAGGACATGTTCTGAGGCATCAAGGGATCACAAATTTAGCATTGGAGGGTAGCGTAGGGGGTAAAAATTGTAGAGGGAGACCAAGAAATGAATACACTAAGCAGGTTCAGGAGGATGTAGGTTGCAGCAAGTACTGGAAGATGAAGAAGCTTGCACAGGATAGACTAGCATGGAGAGCTGCATCAAACCAGTCTCAGGACTGAAGACCACAACAACAATAACAACAACAGCACAAATTTGCTTATGGGAGCAGGAGGGACGCAACCTTGTCCACTTCCAATGTCCACATGTGATTGAACAAAACCACAGACATAGCATCTGGGTAAAACTGTATACTATTTAGGTGGGAACAGATTGAAAACAGTAAAAATGGGTACACACATACTGAGAAGTAAAAATTGATTTATCTCTCATGCAACTTAAAAGTAATTTTACATTTTCATAAGCAGACACAGTAACTCTATTTTCAAACATCTACTTCTTGAGCCGATGGAGAGTAAGACACTCATAGAGTTCCAGGTCTTGAATAGCAGAATGTATGAAGATTCGACGCATCCATATGATCTTCTGCTTCCCCTTCGAGCAGATGACGGTATCCATGTGGCTGTATAATCGAAGCAACGTCACCATGTCTTTATAGGGTACGCCAGGCTCATCCCAGTGAATTCCATGGTAGAAATGTATTAACCACTTAGCACTCATCCGTGTTTTATCGCATTTCATGTCCTTGAAATACCTTGGCGATGTAGTGTTTGCTGAGAATGTCTCTATTATTCCAGTATCTTCAGCGTACACTACCAAGGCAACATTTTTAATTATGAGCTGTCTTTGCTCATCATCATTGAAATCCTGACCATCTGCAATGATCTTCACATGCTGAGATACCATTATGGAACGCTATGGATATGGCGCAAGAACTGTTCATTTGCACATCTCGTTGCACATTACCTGTGAGCGACAGTAGTTAATCACATGGTCATGTAGAACTATAGCAAACACTGCAGTGTGCTCCAGGAAATTTGCCGAAGATTCAAATTCAATTCATACATCTGTAGATCCAGATTTAATTATCTCATTCTATTTAGAGCAGTCTGTTACGAATTCCATGGACTGAACAGACATCCTTCCTCTTCATAGTATGAAACATGGAACCTCGCATACAAATCATACACTTGATTGTATACATTTACATCCCACTGCATACAGATAGAACTCGGAGTTCAGGTAGACTCTGGCATTAGTTAACTTGCAATTATCAAATTTGGTTGAATCATTTGCTACATTCCCTCTTCTATTGGTCTGAAACCCAAGTATGGTAAACCTGGGCGTCTCCAGCAGAGCGGAGGTTTCAATAGACCACGTTTGTCTGCTTGCAGTCGGTAGCACTGTGTACTCGAAAACCAACCATGAACGGAAATATAACGGTAGAAATACATTGGCATTCAGAACTTTTAAAAGCTTCAAACGCTGTTCATCCGATACTATGATCCGTGGCATTTTTCATATTATTTTACTGATGTGGTCTCGTTCTGCTCTTGAGCTCCTTGAATGCATGAATTGGTATCCGTTGCACTGTGTGCCAGAATAAGTTTCCGTTTAGCATTCAGAACAATTCGCTGCATGTCACCAAAGTATCCCACAAGTAATTTTGAAGATGTACACACAGTAAATCTATTGTACTCTTCCATTGTTCTGTCCACTGGATCGTCAATGAACCATCTTGCATTTTCTAAATCGTTCAAATCCGAGGGGGAAGCGGAGACATACGTATTAAGATACTGCTTCAAAAGCCCGCTCTTTTGTCACTCCCAGTAGCCGTCCTATTGATCCTTTGTGGTCGAAATCATTCGTTGCACTAGTTGTCTTTATTTCAAATTTTTAAGTGTTTTGATGTTTGCAAGTAGCGTAATCCGTTTTCCAGCCCGTTTTAAAACTTCGTCTGTATCGCCAATATCGTATGCTCCAGGTTCTATTTTCACCATTTATTTTCCATCTTTCATTTCCAGGTGAAGTTCGTTGTTAGCCTCTGTGATGTTGGGAAGTCTCCAGTCCAATATGTGCCTCACTCCCTGTTTCATAAATCAGTCGGTGGGAAATACTGCGATCGTTCTTTTAAAGTCAGAGTATACGACATCGCATCTGAACGTCGTCTGACGGGGAGCCCTTAATGCACCTCTTTATATTTATGCTTCTTCGTAAACGTCAGGAGGAACATGATGCACAGATGCCCGCAGAGGTAGGAATTAAAGTCTTGGTAGCAACAAAACTTGTCGAAAACACGTCTTCCGTAGGCGAAGTATAATTGCAAATCTTCTGACGACTGCAAGCCGCACATGCCACCCAGTGGGTTCCTGGTCGTCCAGCAAAATCTAAATTCACATATCCACATTCTCCGGATTTCCACATAGCCTTCGATGCTGTATCTCGCAAAAAGACATCACGGAATCTACATATACATACCTACATCTATGTATATACTCCGCTAGCTACCAATCGGTGTGTGGCGGGGGGGGGGGGGGGGCAATATTCGCGCCAAAGTCATATTTCCACTCCTCTATTCCACTCGTGTATAGCGAGAGGGAAAAACGACTGTCTGAACGCCTCAGTACGAGCTTTTATTTCCCTTATCTTTGAATGGTGATCATTGCACGATTTGAAAGTTGGTGGTAATAATATATGCTCTACTTTCTCGGCAAAGATCAGATTTTGGAATTCAGTGAACAGCCCCTTCCGTTTAGCGCGTCGTGTACCTGCAAGTGTGTCCCACTTCAAACTTTCTATGAGATTTGTAACGCTCTCGTGATGGCTAAATGTACCAGTCACGAATCTTGCCTCTCTTCTTTGGACCTTCTCAATCTCTTGAATCAGACCCAACTGGTAAGGGTCCCATACAGACGAACAATAGTCTAAGACTCTACGAACTAACGTATTGTAAGCAACTTCCTGTTCTGAAGGACTGCATCGCTTCAGGATTCTACCAATAAACCGCAATCTAGAGTTCACCTTACTAGTTACTTGTGTAATCTGATCGTTCCATTTGAGAGCATTTCGAATAGTCACACCCAGATACATGACGCAAGTTACCGCTTCCAAAGACTGGGCATTTATTTTGTACTCGTACATTAATGGGGATTTTGGCTTTGTTATACGCAGTAGGTTACACTTACTAATATTGAGAGATAACTGCCAGTCATTAAACCACGCATTTATTTTCTGCAAATCCTCATTGATTTTTTAACAGCTTTCGCATGATACTACTTTCCTGTAGACTACAGGATCATCGGCAAACAGTCTAATGCCGCTGTGAACACCAGATCGTTTATGTAAATCGTAAAAAGCAGCGGACCTATTACACTGCCCTGGGGCACACCTGACGTTACGCTTGTTTCTGTTGAAGTCGGCCCTTTCAGGACGACATACTGCTCTCCGTCTGTTAGAAACCTTTCTGTCGAACCGCATATGTCATCGGATAGACCGTAAACGCTCACTTTTTGGAGCAAGCGACAGTGCGGAATTGAGTCGAACGCCTTTCGAAAGTCGACGAATAAGGTATCAACCTGGGAGTCGGTATCTAGAGCCTGTTGTATATCATGCACAAAGAGGGCCAGCTGTGTCTCTCATGACCTCTGTTTCCTAAAACCGTGCTGGTTTCTGCAGATGAGCCTCTCAGAGTCTAGAAAGGTCATTATGTCTGAACACAAAATATGGTCCATAATTCTACAACAAATCGATGTCAGTGAAATTGGCCGGTAATTATGTGCATCCGATTTTCTACGCTTTTCGTAGATTCCTATGACCTGGGCCTTCTTCCAGTCCAGAGGAACTTTACGCTGTTCCAATGATCTCTGACAGATGATGGATAAGAATGGTGCTATATTTGTAGCGTAGTCAACATAAAACAGTACGGGGATACCGTCTGGGCCGGATGCCTTCCTGACGTCTAAGGATCTCAACTGTTTTACAATCCCAGATACACTAAACACTATATCAGCCATCCTTGCGTTTGTTCGATAATTGAACGGGGGAATGGTGCTGTAGTCCTCTACCGTCAACGAGTTTCTCAAAGCTAGGTTTAGAATTTCGGCCTTGTGTTTATCATCATCCGTACTGTACTGTCAGCAAGAGCAGGTACTGAATTATTTGTAGCGTTCATAGATTTCACGTACGACCAAAACTTTTTGGGGTTATTTTTAGAATCTGTAGATAAAATATTGCTTTCAAATTCGTTAAAAGAATCCCTCACTGGCCTTCTGACAGCTGCTTTCATTTCGCATAATTTCTGTTTGTCAGCGGGGCAGTGACTACGTTTAAAATGACTGCTCTCTCAGCAACTTCCTAATATGTTTCTTGAATCAAGGTCGATTGTTTCCGTTCCTTATATTTTTGCTAGGCACATATTTCTCTAGCACGTGGTGAGCAATCCCTTTAAATTCCGACCAAAGATGCTCAATATCTTTGTGTCCCGCGGTGAATGCTTGAAGCTGACTATGAAGATATTTACTAATGATACTTTTATTTGCTTTCCCAAACAAGAAAACTCTACGCTGTTTCTTTGGTTTTTTTTGAAACTTCCACTGACAGTAGCCACAACGACAATATGGTGGTTAATACTTCTAGATAAACTTCCTCAAATGGATCAGGTCTGTTTGTCGCCAAGATATCTGATATGATATGTTCACATCTCGAGTTGGTTTTCTAACCAATTGCTCAAGGTTGTATGTATAGAGTGTTACTAGAATAACTTCACACGAGTCTTTACTTCTGCCCCCAGTGATAAACGTGTAATTGAAACTTCCTGGCAGATTAAAACTGTGTGCCCGACCGAGACTCGAACTCGGGACCTTCGCCTTTCGCGGGCATGTGCTCTACCATCTGAGCTACCGAAGCACGACTCACGCCCGTTACTCACAGCTTTACTTCTGCCAGTATCTCGTCTCCTACCTTCCAAACATCCCCCAGGCTGTGGCTAAGCCATGTCTCCGCTGTATCCTTTCCTTCAGGACTGCTAGTTCTGCAAGGTTCGCAGGAGAGCTTCTGTAAAGTTTGGAAGCTAGGAGACGAGATACTGGCAGAAGTAAAGCTGTGAGTACCGGGCGTGAGTCGTGCTTCGGTAGCTCAGATGGTAGAGCACTTGCCCGCGAAAGGCAAAGGGCCCGAGTTCAAGTCTCGGTCGGGCACACAGTTTTAATCTGCCAGGAAGTTTCATATCAGCGCACAATCCGCTGCAGAGTGAAAATCTCATTCTGGAAACGTGTAATTGTCCCTGTGAATGGACGCCAGATTAAAATCGCCACCTATAACTAATGGATAATTTTTATAATTTGGATATTTATTTCCTATGTACTCAAGACTTTCCCCGAGACATTCTGCGACGTTTGTTGCGGACGCTTGTGGTCTATAAAAACATCCTAATACAATGGTAACTACTTGTCTGATTGACAGCTTTATCCAGACTATTTCACAGTCCGACCCAATATCGATCTCACCTACGTTTAAACAGCTCTTAACTGCAATGAACACACCAGCTCCCGTAGCATCGGTCCTATCCTTCCTAAACATTGTACGAGTGCAAAATTACACTGCTACTTGTCCGGTTTCAACCGTCTTCCGGTAGCTAATGCAATATTGGCATTACTACTGTTTATTTCGGAGAGTAACTCGGGTCTCCAGCTACAGACACTTCGACAATTTACTAACATGAGATTTAGCATATTTAAATCTTCTGTCATAAACTGGTAACTTTTTAGGCCAACGGTTTGTTTCCCGTGGGGAGGAACCGAATATAAAAGACCCCCATGTGCACGCTACAAGTACTGTGCTATCCATGTAGCTGCTTCCTGTGTGTAGTGCACCCCTGATCTATCGAAGGGCGTCCTACAGCCTTCCACCCCATAGCGTAGGTCGAGAACTCTACAACCATTTTCGTCACATAGTCGACGTAGCCTCTGGTTTAGATTCTCCACTTGACTCCAAACCAGGGACCCCAGTCCACCCTGGGTACGATGCTGCAAATCATCAACTTGGCTTCCACTCCTCGAGAGGTGGACGCCGCCTTCGCCAATTTAGCCAGCCGTTGAAAGGTCCCAAGGATTTCCTCGGAACGCCGACGACTGGCATCGTTGGTACCAACATGTGCAACAGTCTGCAGCTGGCTGCATCCCGCACACTCGATAGCCGCAGGAAGAGCTTCTTCCACATCCTGAACAAGGCCCCCGGCAAGCACATCGAGTGAATGTTGAAGTTCTTCCCCGCTCTAGCCGCTATATTCCTGAGGGTCTCCATGACCTGCCCAACGTTGGAGATCCCAATAACCAACAAACCTCTATCCCCACGTGCCTTTCCTGACCTTGCTGAAGGAGCGGCCACTATCCTGGCAGAAGGTTCATTCTGATCCGGCTCAGCCTCCCCTCCCCAGCATCAGATAGCACACTGGGATTTGGCAGGGGCCTGCATCCTCCATGCAGCCTTCGCCTTGAGGCTCGACTCCTCGACACAGTCCGCCAACCACACTGAGGTGAGAGTGTGTCGGCCGGCTCGGTCGCACCTGAGGTCGGCACAATGACAGAGAGCTGTGACACCCCTCCTCAACATCTAGTACGGCAGAGGTTGCCCTAGGCCACCATTCCCACCGCACCTCAAGGTGCCTCTGGAGCCTGTTGACTGTGGCCAACAAAGTTTCCAGCTCGGTTTGCACTGTGGCCAACTCCTCCTGCATTTGCACGCAGCAGACACAGTCCCTATCCATCTAGCTAATAAGTGATTTACTGTAAGAAACTTAAGGAAACCTACTGCCACACAAGGGTAACAGCTACACTCTAGTTGGCAGAAAGGACACTCAACAACGGAAAACAATAAAAATGTATGGCATAAGCTAGATCTGGTGCTTATTCTCCTGGTAGGGGCTATGCAGTGAATACTAAAGAAAAAAACAGTGACTTACAGTAAACTGCTAGGGGCTATCCAGTGAATATTATTAACGAATTAAACAGTAACCTACGGTAAGCTACACCTACTGATTATCCCTCGTATTTATAATGTATACAAACGGTTACGTACACGCGAAAATGACCTAATAAAACAATACAAACTGCTACCTTCAATGTATCGAGTCTCAGTGACACTAATAAACGTAAATACTGAGTATTGTACACTGCCAGATGCAGTTACAAAACAAAATCTTTAGTTAACAATAAGAGTTCAGAGTGTAAAGCACAAGGACGAACTCTACTTTAGAGGAACCGATGCGCTTGCAGTACACGATCACTAAAGCCCACAACAAGCTAAGGAATTTAAGCAGATGCCGAGGTGAGTTTTAGCTTTCTGCTAACTAAACCGTATGTAAGAAGGGCTCCGAGGTTGAATTATAATACTGATTTACTCAGATATTGTAGTGTAACACTAATTTAGCATGTTTGCTTAACTGTTAACGCTCGCAGGTTGCGCTAGTCAGACACAGTCCCTATCCATCTAGCTAAAAAGTGATTTACTGTAAGAAACTTAAGGAAACCTACTGCCACACAAGGGTAACAGCTACACTCTAGTTAGCAGAAAGGACACTCAACAACGGAAAACAATAAAAATACTGAGTATTGTACACTGGCTTACTTGAAATTCGCGCGTATTTAATGTCAATTAAGAATGTAAACAAACTTTGCGTTCACGCGGAACTGTTCTAAACAGAAACTTCACTTTTCCAATCCAGTCGCAAATAAAAACTGAAACCTTCACTTTATCAAGTCTATCTGATGCTAATGTACGTAAATACTATAGAATATACAGCAAAAACAACTAATTATTAACTAAATTACTTATCTCGTAACACAAGAAGCGAAAAGCGCTCGTAGCCGGCGCCAGGGATGCCAGCTCACTCCAACTTAGTGTCCCACATCCTGTTCAGCGCCAGAAGGTAACGTGCAATACGAAAAATAGTTATGAATAGTGTGACTTAGGCCTTATCACTGTAGAAAGTGACAAGTGTAGAATCTTGGTATACTGAACTTTTTCCGCACAAAATCAGCAGGTCTCTATTGGCAAGCAGTGTATCCAGTAGGATAGCTAACGGGCTTTATTTTTTTTCTTAAAAAAAAAAAGAGGCCTAATCTTTTATGGTTTCAGATATTGTCGCTTTTTCGATGGCTGCTGCTTCCATCGTGCTTTTATGTATTCTTGCTTCCTCTAGCTGCCCCTGGGAGTTCTGTGCGTCCTTGACTGATCTGGCGATAGCTGCAGCACCACCAGCGAGTGAACTCATCACTGAGAGATCTTCGAGGACAGGAATGAGTAAGAGGATAATTCCACCTGATTCGGAACCTCGTGTGCTTTAACGGGTGCTTCGAGCTTGAGGGCGGCTTTAGCAGTATACATCGCGGTCAGGGTAGGGTTTTTTAAGCACCCCTGCCGTGCCTTCTTTTTCTTCTTCTTCTTGATCGTTCGCTTCTTCTTCTTAAGCGCACAACGTGCAGCATTTATAACTTGCACAAAATTCATCACCTTAATTTTAGCATACGTGGTTTTATCTACTACAAAGGTTGCAAACGCTGTCTTATACCAATAACCTTTCTCACATGTATTGCCTTGGCTTTATCAGCTAATATTCGATGTGCATCGAGACATCCTGGGAGATCTTTATGTTTTGAGTGTGCAATGTCGTTTTCCGAACACACTCATCAACCAGGTTAATCCCCTTATCATCACGAGCCAAAAGTTTTTGAAGCTTTATACCAGGTCCGCAGTAATTATATCCCGGAATGTGCAATTCGACGGGAAGTTTGTCTATAATGACACCGCCTCCTATGAGGTCTCCTACCATGCATGTTATGCTACTGTGCTGGTTGTGCTCTGTGCAACCCATCAACAGCAAATCCAGCTGTTTTGTTTTGCAGAAAAACCAGGCCACTTAACAAGTGCTCTATTCGCTCGACGTCTTATGACGCGCTCCACGAGAAACACATGTGGTTCTGAGCTCTTCTACATTTCCGCGGTGTAGAAACATCCTGAAATTTCAGTGCCTTTACTGTCCTTTAGGATGTAGTTTCTGGGATTTGTTCTCTGCACTTTGGAAACTGTTTGAGCCGCGAAGATTAAAACGCACCCGCATTTGACCTTTTATTGTTCTGTCCAGACGTCCCACGATATTCATCTTCCGATGGGTGTATGTCAAGTACTGATTTATTCCATACCACCGCAACACGGTCTTGAAATACCCATTGTGAAACTCTCCACCGTGATCGGTTTGGAGGTTGCCATGAGCAGTCGTAGTTGTTCTATTAGCACATGGGGTTTTACCATAAATACTGAGGGGGCTGATTGCTGACTCTTTTGTGTTGAATGTCAATACCATCACCACTTCTCTAATGACCGTCTAATAGCAATGGTTCTATAACATCTCTGTATTTCTCACCACGTTGATTTCCTACATTTCTGTGCACACCGGTCAATGGTGTTATTTCATCATATATCTCCAGAAATTTTGGTGAACATTTTACTGTTTTTGAGGGTTATAGGAAAATGAGGTTCAGTAGACCTGGTATTCTTTGAAATTCCCTGTATTGGTTTTTCATTTAAATTTATGGTCTGAATTGCCATCATGTATAATTTATCACCACTGACACCGAAGTTTTGTCTATGCTACCGTCACTGTGACGGTTAATAAAACCGGCAATAGCATCATCGTCATCGTAGCGTAATTTCGCTGAGGATTCATCGAGAGATTCAGTAACTGTCTTAAACGTTTTTTGCCGTGTCTGCTCTGGATCCAGATGTCCTAACCTCAACGACTGTAGCTTCTCTCAAACAGCCTTCTGTGCAATGATGAACTTATGCTTAGTCGACATCTTGCTATATACTAAGCAGGCCGCTTCACAGGCTGCACCTTACATACATTTTACTCGACCTTTGCAGTTAGGTCACATACGTCCTTTTCAGTCCCATAAACTTTTACAACTAAGTCATCTACTTTCTTTCTCAGCATGATGTGGGTGTACTTCTGTAATTCCTTAACCATAGCATACTTCATCAGTCTAGGTAGTGTCTGGGCACAAATCTCACCTATGTACAGGTGCATTCTCTGTCTATGCACACCTATTCTCTCGGACTGAGTGCCATGGTGTGATGTACATTGATATACTTATCACTTTTTCATTATTATAAGTATAGTAACTCCTGGGAATTCCGTTTATACCTAGCGTCATTCAGTTTTCTTGATTTATCAATAAAAAGAAACCTGTACTGTGTGTGATCCATCAGTCTCCATAGATCTTGACAGAATCATTGAACGACATGTCAGTTCCTACATGTGCCTGGTAAATGTGTTTTAGATTCAAATTGTTTTGTCTGAAAGCTAAAATGAGATTTGCATTATCCCTCACCAACTCAAATAAAATACGTCAATACCCCTATGACGACCAAACCAGAAATACTGTACAATTTTACCTTGGTTTTCCAAAGCAACATCGTCAAATAAGAACACTGTGTTTGGCTTTACTTTTTCTGATGGTGAGATTTGACTGCTTTGACTGAATGTCGTGTATGCTTCTCCATCAACGCCATGCAATACCTTCTGCAGTAGCTTGTACTTGGTTTGGAATAGCGTTTTCAAAAATACGCATACATGCTCAAAACGGACTCCATCTGGGTGTGTTAGTAGTGACATGAGAACATTTGTCTTGCCACAGGTGGATGAAACAACAATTATCGCTCTTATGTTATTAGGTAGGAGTACACCATTCTTGTTCTTCTTGTTCTTGTTCTTCTTCTTCTTCCAGTCTTTTTCTACACCATTACAGGACCAGTTACTTACAACAAAGTCCTGATGCTTCTCCCACCCGACCATGAAGCTGTTACGTCAGGTTTTGGTGAGTGATGGCCTTTTATAGAAAAATGAACGCTTGTAACAACAACGATAATAATAATAATAATAATAATAACAACAATATATTTAGCCTCTATAGTGCAATCATCTAAGAGACTGATAGACTGATCTACAATGGCTACACCTTATGTTATATTTTGGTGGGGCACTTAAATAAAGAAACAACAAAAATTTGCGATTTTACGTATTTTATCTACGTTTCAGCAATAATTCACAGGCTGCATTACATCAGTAACAAAAATTTTCACAGTTTTTCCCGAATAACTGTTCTAGTATGCAGTAAATTCAGCATATATTTCTCTCAAACCGATGAGTCTTCCTTCAGCTTCTTCTTCTTCTGACATTGCATTGATGTACTGTTCTAAATCATTCACATGCACACTATACATACGGAGATAGTTCATGATGTCTTTACACACAGCCTTAACGTCTGGTAGCCCATGGTCAGTCTTTCCAGCTCAAGGGACAGCACCATTCATAGGCAAAAAAAAGTTTGTAATGGTGGAGTGTTGCAGATAAATGGATCGACCTCCGTATCTTACCATGAGTGTCATGCCATCGTACAGTGATGTTACAGATAGCATCGGACCAGCACAGTAAATGACCGATGATGGAGAATACTTGGAGGTCATCTGTTGGTTCATGTATTGTTCTACACTGTACAGTTCATCCCATTCCAACTCCATAAACTGTACTTTAACACTTCCTGATGTATTTTCAATCTCTGACCAAACACGCCAGTCACTATCCACAGATGCGTCTACACCAATATTTAAGCGCTCTGAACCATTAGCTGTTAAATTATATGTTGAAGCGAAAAGCAGTAGAGATCTGGGAGGAATTGGCAGCTTCTCATCCACCACACCAACACCCTGCAGCAACACCAGAATGCTCTGGGATGGTGCATATGTTGGAGTCCAGTACTTACCTGTACCATGTAGTTATTCTTAGAGTTGGGAGTTGCTGTGTCTCTAAATCAATGAGTGGGATGGATAATAGCATCTTTTTGTCCTGCTCCAACATGCTGGTCAGCTGCACTACAGGAACATGCGGTGTTGCTACTTTTCCTGAGAGACCAGAGCTTTCTGCAGGTCCTGACGAGCTGATGGTAGCTGCTGCTGGTCCAGACACGTTGGATGTTGCTTCCAGCCTGGGTTGATTTGGGGGGAGAGAACAAACAGCGAGGTCATCAGTCTCATCGGATTAGCGAAGGATGGGGAAGGAAGTCGGCCGTGTGCTATCAAAGGAACCACCCCAGCACTGACCTGAAGCGATTTAGGGAAATCACAGAAAACCTAAATCAGGATGGCTGGACGCGAAATTGAACCGTCATCCTCCCGAGTGCGAGCCCAGTGTGCTAACCACTGCGCCACCTCGCTTGGTACTTCAAGCATGGACACACAAGAGGCCGCTGAACAAAGAAAGGGAGAAACAATAAGTTTCTATAGACAATGACATGGAGTTGGACAAGGAGAGGGAATTTTACACAGAAGAGGAGGAGGAACAACTACGCGTGGTAATAGTAGCAACTACATGTAATGAGTACTTACTTTAATGCTTCTTCTGCAGTGGAGATACAGATGAGGATCTTGACTGCTGCTGGTAATGATTATCTCCTTCCAGAGACTGACTGCACCAGAAATTAATTAGTCAATCAATTTATTGACTTCAGCAGTATTTCTGGATCACTTCCTGGTCGGGAATTTGCCTTGGAAAGAGTACGTGTGTGCTCAGGTATCCCACATGGGAAGGCTTCGTTTTCAGTTCAGTCCGACTGCAACTGACAGTGCATCCAGGCACAAAAGTGGCTCTTGACGGGATGTGGCCACTTGAGAGATGGAGAGCATGTGTTTTTACAGGGATTTTTGGGTATCATAAAAAATGGTTCTGAGCACTATGGGACTTAACATCTATGGTCATCAGTCCCCTAGAACTTAGAACTACTTAAACCTAACTAACCTAAGGACATCACACAACACCAAGTCATCACGAGGTAGAGAAAATCCCTGACCCCGCCGGGAATTTTTGGGTACGATATATCTAAGGGATGACTGACCCGTGGTCTAGGGCTAGCGTCTTTGATTTATAATCAAAACGTCTTCGGTCCCGGGTTCGAACTCCGCGACTGATTAAATTTTGATAAATAATCAGCATTGGCGGCCGAAGACTTCCGGCATAAGAAGTCAGCCTCATTCTGCCAACGGCCTTGTCAAAGAGGGCGGAGGAGCGGATAGAGGTTCAGGGCACTCTCTTGTCCTAGGGGTAGGAAATTGCCCCTAAAGGCGGAAGAATCAGCAATGATCAACGACATGAGGATGCAGAAGGCAATGGAAACCACTGCATTAAAAACACGTAACGTGTATCCACAGGACATGTGGCCTGTAGTTGAAGAAGTGTCATGATGATCTCTCCATTGGCAATAGATTCCGGAATAGTCCCCTATTCGGTTCTCCGGGAGGAGACTGCCAAGGGGGAGGTTACCATGAGAAAAAGATTTAATAATCAACGAGTGGATAACGTTCTACGAGTCGAGGCGTAGAATGTCAGAAGCTTGAACGTGGTAGGGAAACTAGAAAATCTGAAAAGGGAAATGCAAAGGCACAATCTAGATATAGTGGGGGTCAGTGAAGTGAGGTGGAAGGAAGACAAATATTTCTGGTCAGATGAGTATCGGGTAATATCAACAGCAGCAGAAAATGGTATAACAGGTATAGGATTCGATATGAATAGGAAGGTAGGGCAGAGGGTGTGTTACTGTGAACAGTTCAGTGACCGGGTTGTTCTAATCAGAATCGACAGCAGACCAACACCGACAATGATAGTTCAGGTATACATGCCGACGTCGCAAGCTGAAGATGAACAGATAGAGAAAGTGTATGAGGATATTGAAAGGGTAATGCAGTATGTAAAGGGGGACGAAAATCTAATAGTCATGGGCGACTGGAATGCAGTTGTAGGGGAAGGAGTAGAAGAAAAAGTTACAGGAGAATATGGGCTTGGGACAAGGAATGAAAGAGGAGAAAGACTAATTGAGTTCTGTAACAAGTTTCAGCTAGTAATAGCGAAAACCCTGTTCAGGAATCACAAGAGGAGGAGGTATACTTGGAAAAGGCCGGGAGATACGGGAAGATTTCAATTAGATTACATCACGGTCAGACAGAGATTCGGAAATCAGATACTGGATTGTAAGGCGTACCCAGGAGCAGATATAGACTCAGATCACAATATAGTAGTGATGAAGAGTAGGCTGAAGGTCAAGACATTAGTCAGAAAGAATCAATACGCAAAGAAGTGGGATACGGAAGTACTAAGGAATGACGAGATACGTTTGAAGTTCTCTAACGCTATAGATACAGCAATAAGGAATAGCGCAGTAGGCAGTACAGTTGAAGAGGAATGGACATCTCTAAAAAGGGCCATCACAGAAGTTGGGAAGGAAAACATAGGTACAAAGAAGGTAGCTGCGAAGAAACCATGGGTAACAGAAGAAATATTTCAGTTGATTGATGAAAGGAGGAAGTACAAACATGTTCCGGGAAAATCAGGAATACAGAAATACAAGTCGCTGAGGAATGAAAGAAATAGGAAGTGCAGGGAAGCTAAGATGAAATGGCTGCAGGAAAAATGTGAAGACATCGAAAAAGATATGATTGTCGGAAGGACAGACTCAGCATACAGGAAAGTCAAAACAACCTTTGGTGACATTAAAAGCAACGGTGGTAAAATTAAGAGTGCAACGGGAATTCCACTGTTAAATGCAGAGGAGAGAGCAGATAGGTGGAAAGAATACATTGAAAGCCTCTACGAGGGTGAAGATTTGTCTGACGTGATAGAAGAAGAAACAGGAGTCGATATAGAAGAGATAGGGGATCCAGTATTAGAATCGGAATTTAAAAGAGCTTTGGAGGACTTATGGTCAAATAAGGCAGAAGGGATAGATAACATTCCATCAGAATTTCTAAAATCATTGGGGGAAGTGGCAACAAAACGACTATTCACGTTGGTGTGTAGAATATATGAGTCTGGCGATATACCATCTGACTTTCGGAAAAGCATCATCCACACAATTCCGAAGACGGCAAGAGCTGACAAGTGCGAGAATTATCGCACAATCAGCTTAACAGCTCATGCATCGAAGCTGCTTACAAGAATAATATACAGAAGAATGGAAAAGAAAATTGAGAATGCGTTAGGTGACGAGCAGTTTGGCTTTAGGAAAAATAAAGGGACGAGAGAGGCAATTCTGTCGTTACGGCTAATAATGGAAGCAAGGCTAATGAAAAATCAGGACACTTTCATAGGATTTGTCGACCTGGAGAAAGCGTTCGACAATATAAAATGGTGCAAACTGTTCGAGATTCTGAAAAAAGTAGGGGTAAGCTACAGGGAGAGACGGGTCATATACAATATGTACAACAACCAAGAGGGAATAATAAGAGTGGATGATCAAGAACGAATTGCTCGTATTAAGAAGGGTGTAAGACAAGGCTGTAGCCTTTCACCCCTACTCTTCGATCTGTACATCGAGGAAGCAATGATGGAAATAAAAGAAAGGTTCAGAAGTGGAATTAAAATACAAGGTGAAAGGATATCAATGATACGATTCGCTGATGACATTGCTATCCTGAGTGAAAGTGAAGAAGAATTAAATGATCTGCTGAACGGAATGAACAGTCTAATGAGTACACAGTATGGTTTGAGAGTAAATCGCAGAAAGACGAAGGTAATGAGAAGTAGTAGAAATGAGAACAGCGAGAAACTTAACATCAAGATTGATGGTCACGAAGTCAATGAAGTTAAGGAATTCTGCTACCTAGGCAGTACAATAACGAATGACGGACGGAGCAGGGAGGGCATCAAAAGCAGACTCGCTATAGCAAAAAAGGCATTTCTGGCCAAGAGAAGTCTACTAATATCAAATACCGGCCTTAATTTGAGGAAGAAATTTCTGAGGATGTACGTCTGGAGTACAGCATTGTATGGTAGTGAAACATGGACTGTGGGAAAACCGGAACAGAAGACAATCGAAGCATTTGAGATGTGGTGCTATAGATGAATGTTGAAAATTAGGTGGACTGATAAGGTAAGGAATGAGGAGGTTCTACGCAGAATCGGAGAGGAAAGGAATATGTGGAAAACACTGATAAGGAGAAGGGACAGGATGATAGGACATCTGCTAAGAGATGAGGGAATGACTGCCATGGTACTAGAGGGAGCTGTAGAGGGCAAAAACTATAGAGGAAGACAGAGATTGGAATACGTCAAGCAAATAATTGAGGACGTAGGTTGCAAGTGCTACTCTGAGGTGAAGAGGTTAGCACAGGAAAGGAATTCGTGGCGGGCCGCATCAAACCAGTCAGTAGACTGATGACCAAAAAAAAAAAACAAAAAAAAAATATCAAAGGGTTGCCGCCACCTGACATTTTGTTCTGGGATTAGTACGACATCTGGTCTGGCACAAGGTGGATGGCATGTGGTGTGGCCGAGAGCAGTTGCGAGTCCTGAGCGGGTGTAGTGTGCCCTTCGTGTGTGGCAATATGTGTGGCATCTGGTGTGTTAGTAGTAGGGAATGGTCCTCCTACACCAAGTTTGATATCAAATTGATATCAAACTGATACGCAAATTAATTCAACTGATTACCCCCACACCCACTCACCCCCCACCACACCTTCCACCACCCATCCCATTCCTGGACGACGTCATGTCTGTTCCTCAGCATGCACGTGGTTCCAAGTGCCCACAGCCGTCCCCACCCCACTTCTTTTCCCTGCCCCATCAACCCTATTTGTAGGAATTTCGAATTTTGGGGGGAAACTCGAATTTCAGCGAGAATTTCGAATTTTGGTGCGAATTTCATTGCCTCAGGGCTGTATTTGTGTCCTATCTCCCGCCCCCCCTCCCCACACACACACAGATTTGGCGAGATGTAAGAAATGGCGGTGCCCTTTCCAGGACTCAAACCCTGGTCCTTCTGGTGGGAAGTCGAAGAGCACCCTGAACACATGGAAACTGTCCAGATGCAGGAGAGTAAGGTTAGGTTAATGTATTTTATTTGTTTTGTTTGGGAAACTGAAGTAATGATTGGTGGTAATTACGTAATTGGCCATAAAGATGGGCTGTAATTTCATAGGTATATGCATAACACTACAAAAAGTGTATCTAAAATCGTAATACAGTTCAAAATAGATGTTGCCTTACAACTGGTGTTATCGTGCTGGGAACAAATTCCACAGAACCTCTAAAACTGGTGACGTACTCAAACTCTACACTTGACCTATAAGCTGGTAAGAAAAAGGATGCAGTGACAGGTACTATCTTTACTTTTTTTCCTCAGAAATATGTTCAACTGATGAGATTTTTGGTGTTGTACAGAGAGGAGTTTAATAATTGTATTACTTGTAAGCATACAGCTGAAGACTGTATCTATGCTATTTGACATGTTCCGGGAAAATCAGGAATACAGAAATACAAGTCACTGAGGAATGAAATAAATAGGAAGTGCAGGGAAGCTAAGACGAAATGGCTGCAGGAAAAATGTGAAGACATCGAAAAAGTTATGGTTGTCGGAAGGACAGACTCAGCATACAGGAAAGTCAAAACAACCTTTGGTGACATTAAAAGCAACGGTGGTAACATTAAGAGTGCAACGGGAATTCCACTGTTAAATGCAGAGGAGAGAGCAGATAGGTGGAAAGAATACATTGAAAGCCTCTATGAGGGTGAAGATTTGTCTGATGTGATAGAAGAAGAAACAGATGCCTGCTCGACAATCACCCTGCAACCCAGGTAGTAGAAGCCAATACATGTTACCACAACTGTTGGAAAATGCTTCCTTTCTCCTTACACATCGAAATTGTCACGAAAAAAAACCCAGCAGTTATAATCAACAGGTCATAATACATGTACTGGGGAAAATCATTGCCCCAAAAGATTTCAGAGGAGGTGGCAGTTGAACATGTGTTCTCCTCGATGTACAGCCAGGAACTAGCCAAGTTATAGGCCCTTCTACCCTCCCCCCTCCCTCATCCCTCCCCATCCCCATCTCCCTTTCTCACCATATGGTGGGGACGTAGGCCTTTTCAAACGGCCAGCTACAACTGCTTGGCATGCTGTTCCCTGCTTTGCGGCCTACCACACTCCCTTCAGCAGACCAGCTCGCTGTCGCTGACTGCCTTGAGGTGATCGTCCAAGCATTAGGCCTTCACCAGCACAAAGGGATTTAAAACCAGCTAACCAATATTAGATAAATGAGGGCCACCCCAAGAGCACCTTTTCTGTTTGTCTAAAATGTAGTGTTACTGCCCCGCTCCACACACTGCCCCCAACGCGGGGCCCAGCTGCGTCGGTAATCTCACAGACACTGCCCACGCAAGTGCCCTGCCGTTCTGTGATGGAGAGCACTTGTCAATGCATCTCTTATAATCAACAATCTATTAAAAAGGAAAACACAATCACAGTGTTACTAAACGTCCTCTTTCCACGAAAAGAGGTACAGTCTGTTTTCTTTTAGTTTTATGAACAAAATCGATATAATACTTCTTGGCAGATTAAAACTGTATGCCGGACCGAGACGCGAACTCGGGACCTTTGCCTTTCGCGGGCAAGTGCTCTACCAACTGAGCTACCCAAGCAAGACTCAGAACCCGTCCTCATAGCCGTAATTCCGCCAGAACCTCGTCTCCTACCTTCCAAATTTCACAGAAGCTCTCCTGAATACCTTGCAGAACTAGCACTCCTGGAAGAAAGTATATTGCGGACACATGGCTTAGCCGCAGCCTGGGGGTGTTTCCAGAATGAGATATTCCTCTTAATGGTGAAAAATAAATGTGGAGGATATCGCAGCTTATCGAAATAAGGCTATTCTGCAGCACTGAGGTATGTTTCCAAACAACTGTCTGAAGGTGTTGACCTCTACATTTAATCCCACGCTCAACAGTTACAAGTAGCAGATATCCAGTGTTTTGCCAAGGTCTCGCCATCTCAAACAAGTGATGTCAGTGAATCATTATGTAGTAATCAACAGCATACCAGCGGGCGGATGGAATGGGAAAGACACCATTGCTGTGGTACGATGTACTGTCGTACGAAATGCTGTTGACAGCATGATCAATTTTAGCAATTTTACCAGTCTTCCGAAATTTCAATACCATCCAATGACACAGCACATTGCTCCCCAGTTTCTGTATCATCGCTAAATCACCTCTCCATTAATTTGCAAATACCATATACTAGATTGTGAATGCAAAAAGATGACTGTGCAGTCCATCCATTTAGCCTTGTACACCAAAGTATACGAGACAGCCTCCTATACCAATGCAATTAGGTTGTCTACATATTTGCGGCTCATCGAACATAGTGCAGAATTTATGGTTACAACGGGCCTCCTTTCCCTGTTTCGGTGGGTACCACAGAGTATTTCCACATTTGTAGGATAAAGTTATAGATTGACAGATCCTTCCCACATTGTCTTTGACCAATACTCCATGCAGCATGGACGCCAATTTAATATTCAACTGATCACAAGTATGAGGGTCCTACATCCACTACATTCCACGAATCATGAAGAAAAAGGGCAAGTTGTGTCCATAACTGCTGTTCAGTAAAGACTTTTTTGCACCAATGTTCCCCACGATACCAATCCAAATGCACAAAATCTCTCCAGATGCAAGCATGCCGAGGAGGGCAGCACTTCTTATCGGTGTATAGTAGACATGAGAGTGTTGACAGTTAAGAAGAAACTTGTGGTTTGTATGTGAAGGAGCTCAGATGGAGTTTGAAACATGTCACATAAATCAATTGTGCTATCAATTCTGAAGTATTATTCCACTGTCTGGTGTCAGTACCAGAAAGGTACCGGTATGAGAGAAATGATCATAGAAGATAAACACACACTTCTATGGCTACATGGTTCTGCAACTAAAAATGCCATATTATTAATACCGTATGGTTTCCGAAGTACTTGTTGTGTGGAATGCAATGCTCTTAATACTTTAATGCAGGGTATATTTCTCCAATTTCAGGCATACAACTACCCCACAAGTTTCCCACCTCAATCACTATGCTGATAAACTTTAAAATTATAAAACTACTTCTTTTTGCACTATTCTGGTGTCCTAGGAAGGCATCGTCAATGTATGTCTACCGCTCGAGCTGCTTATAAACCAACTAGAACGAAGTCAGGAAACTGCTGTTCTGTCTCTTAGGAAATTAATGAATTTTATATATCTTTTTAAATGAGAAATGCACGTACCTTCAATCACACTTCCCCCATCAGTTGTGCTTACAGTTAATAGTAGTGTTAGTTTTTATGGATGAAGCTATTTGTCAGTAGGAAATAGAGTGGAGAGAAACCGACATGAATGTTTTCGATGGCTGATACACTGAGGTACCACCTAAGTCCTGCTGCACAAAAATGCGCATGAAGAAGCAGCAACTTCTTACAGGGGAGTAAGCGCTACGATCAGAAGCCAAGGCAATTGTAACTGTCTTATCGTTGTTTAGAGCATCATCAAAGCTCTGATAGCATTTCTCTTGTACAAAGACGCCCTGGTCTGATGATAGGTAGTTTTGCCTATGTGTAGCATAATTTAGAAATTTCGTCTCTCGAGTAAACCCCTCTCACACTATTAAAGGCGATATACGTGGCATCGGTCCACTCTCCTACAGAACTCTCTAGGGAACTGCTTAAAAATGATAAACACATTGATTCTTCTCCTTAGTACTTAAGGAATAACATTGGTTATGAGAACCAGCTGTAATTGGGTAATATCTATATTCGATTGGATGTGTGAAAACACAGTTATGGATTGCGACAAATATGTTTCGCCTGCTTTTGTATAGCGCCTCCGTGTAGTACTTATATCGCCTGTCTTGAAGTATGTGTTACGAAAACGCACGTGGTTTACGGGGGAAGAGGGAGGGTTAAAACAAAATGCACCCACACCATAATTTTTATTCTTTTCTCGTTCTTGAGTGTCCACGTAGCCTCAACCCACCTCAGTTCCCCGCACTTCATTCTAATTTTATCTATTCCCAGTAAATTTACGTAATTTTGCAAGCATTTTTTCTGATTTTACGTATTTAATCGTATCTTCCTCAATTTTACGTGTTTCCCATCTATCTGTCGTAATTAAGTCAGTTTTTTTCGATTTTTACCGATTTTATGTCGTTTTGACATATTTTTTCGATATTTTTCCGTACGTATATAGTCATTTTAGTGGCATGCCCATGCGTTGTTAGATTTTATACGAAACATTTGCCTATCCTATACACCAGCGTACTAAAAATCCTAAGAGTTCCCCTCCTCCCGATGACCTACATGCATGCATTTTATATAGGAAGATCATGAAAAGTATGGAAAGACTCTATTTGTACCTAGCGAGACACAGCCAGTGGTGCAGATTGGAAACTCGTAGTCTGGAAACAAATCCATGCACTGCTACGACAGATCGAAGAGCTTGCCTCCAGACTCTTGTAGCGATGCACTTGATGGATACTTGAAGTCTTGGTCAGATCTACAAATTCATCTGACTTCCACTGTACCGAGAAGGGATTGGCAACAAGGAGCTGACATATATACAGAGTTGATTTCTGCTGCTGCTCTGATATTTTTCCCATAAGTATATGCTCTTATTGCTTATTAGATGAGCTTCGCTACACCTTCCAACTCTGATACGTTTCCACAGCCATGTCAGGACATCTACAAACTGTAGATTTCTGGTATTTTTTACACTAGTAATAATGTATTCGTAGTTGACAATGTGTCGACTGCACTTAGCACCTTGGTATGTGAGAGTTTCCTTTCCCCATACCCACAGAGTGCGCACCCCCGGCAATGTAATATGTAGATGAATAGTTAGCAAGTTATTCATTAGAACTGCAACCGTCGACCACTGTCAACTCTACACACATACATATAGAGACAATGTATACACATTACCAACCGCGAAGTCTCGGTTTCAACCGCTTGTACGTTATTTTCGACAGTGGTAGAGATCCACGAATAGCGAAAAAGTCTTTGCAAAACAATTATTTAGGGGATGTAAGGACATTTAAATTCATCCTCCTAAATACGACGCAAGTTGTACTATCGATATTCCGTAACAATATTGTCTAGATTCTATAGTAATAACAACAAACCAAGGCATGCTGCTGCACCTATCACACCGCCTTTCATGCTCTTAAAGATCCACGATGAGGGCACATAATCATCCCAGTTCAGCTGCTTTGCGTGCATGATGTCCTTTGGATGGAGACAGTCCTCCGTGAGTATTAGTTTTCACTTTACTGGTGTCAAGCAAGAGCTGACTATAGGATAGGGTGAAAGTGTGTCGTGTTTTTTTATGAAATCCGGTTCTGCCTCGAGCAAGTGATGGTCGTGTGTTGGTTATAAAGAGGTCAGCTGAGGGCCTGCAATTACCCTGTCTACGTGCAAGACTCGCTGGACCAACACCTGGAGTTATTGTCTGGAGTTAATTTCGTATGACAGCAGGAGCAGTCTTGTGGTTATCCCTCTCACCCTGTCTGCAATCTGGTGATTCTACCTGTTGTTCTGCCATTCACGAACAGCGTTCCAGGGGGTGTTTTCCAACAGGATAACGCTCGCTCTTCTGTCGCTGTTGTAACCCAACATACTCTAAAGAGTGTCGAAATGTTACCTTGCCTTCCCAGTCACTATATCTGTCTCTAGTCAAGTACACATGAGACATCATCGGACGTCTACAGACGTTAAAGTAACCTCTGGCGTGCCACAGGGGAGTGTTATGGGACCATTGCTTTTCACAATATATATAAATGACCTAGTAGATAGTGTCGGAAGTTCCATGCGGCTTTTCGCGGATGATGCTGCAGTATACAGAGAAGTTGCAGCATTAAAAAATTGCAGCGAAATGCAGGAAGATCTGCAGCGGATGGACACTTGGTGCCGGGAGTGGTAACTGACCCTTAACATAGGCCAATGTAATGTATTGCGAATACATAGAAAGAAAGATTCTTTATGGTACGATTATATGATAGCGGAACAAACACTGGTAGCAGTTACTTCTGTAAAATATCTGGGAGTATGCGTACGGAACGATTTGAAATGGAATGATCATATAAAATTAATTGTTGGTATGGCGGATGCCAGGTTGAGATTCATTGGGAGAGTCCTTAGAAAATGTAGTCCATCTACAAAGGAGGTGGCTTGCAAGACACTATACTTGAGTATTGCTCATCAGTGTGGGATCCGTACCAGGTCGGGTTGACAGAGGAGATAGAGAAGATCCAAAGAAGAGCGGCGCGTTTCGTCACAGGGTTATTTGGTAAGCGTGATAGCGTTACGGAGATGTTTAGCAAACTCAAGTAGCAGACTCTGCAAGAGAGGCGCTCTGCATCGCGGTGTAGCTTGCTGTCCAGGTTTCGAGAGGGTGCGTTTCTGGATGAGATATCGAATATATTGCTTCCCCCTACTTATAACTCCCGAGGAGATCACGAATGTAAAATTAGAGATATTCGAGCGCGCACGGAGGCTTTCCGGCAGTCGTTCTTCCCGCGAACCAAACGCGACTGGAACAGGAAAGGGAGGTAATGACAGTGGCACGTAAAGTACCCCCCGCCACACACCGTTGGGTGCCTTGCGGAGTATAAATGTAGATGTAGATGTAGACGACGTCTCCAGTGTCATTCGCAAACTACATCAACCGTCCTTGTATTGACTAACCAAGTGCAAGAGGCATTGACCTCCACCACACAAAGTGACATCTGGCACCTGTATAGCACAATGCAGCCACATTTGCATCCGCATTCAAAATTATAGCGGTTACATCGGTTGTTAATGTACCAGCATTTCACATTTCCAGTGACTCATCTCGCGCGTGCATTAACTTTGTGATTTAGCAATGCTAATCGCTTAAATACGCTACCTACACAAATGTATTCCCGAAATTTCATTACTCTACGTTATTTTTCGGTGTTGCGATTTTTTCCCGGTAGTGTATGTTGCACATCGCGTCAAGACGTAAATACCGGGAGAGACAGGAGAATGTATGTACTTGAGGCACATTTCGCTTCAAAGAGACGAACAGGCACTGCCGCAGTTTCGAGCCTCCCGCGCAGCTCCTTACGGAGACGGCCATTAAGTCAGCGGCGGAATGGAATTACGGGACGGCCGGCCGCAAGCGCCAGCGCGGCAGGGCGCCTCGGCCGTGCATATTTAAGCGACAGCGGCGACATTTGTCCTCGTGCTGGGATAGGCGCTGTGCTGGCACACCGCCAACACGACCCCGTGCTAGAGACGAGCCCACACCTAAATTAAGAAATTAATATTCACCTGCCACGCGCCCAATAGCACGCCCCATCCCCACTGGGCCGTCTGAACACCTTTTTGGCTCTCGCCCGGTTTACGTGGAAGAACACCTAATTTGGTATCAGACAGTGGTGAGAAATTTTTCCTGACGGAGTAATAAATAAAAGCTCACTTCTCAGAAAGGGTGGAAGACAAGATAAAAATCCCTCTATTCAGAATGAAATATTAACCCTCCCAATTAAGAAGATTTATATAATAGTACGAAAACGATTTGAAGCTGTTTTTGTACCTACTTACATGTCGACTAGCGCGTTTCGCTCGCATCATTTGCGTAATCTCAGGCGTACTGCCAAAATACACGCAGACATAGACACACACACACACACACACACACACACACACACACACACACACACACACACACAGAGTTAACCTGCTTGCATTTAATTAAAAGCAAATACGTCAGTAACGGTAGACGTCGATTCTAGATTACAGTGCCCAAGACATAATGTCAGCTTGCTGAAGACTACGTGAAAAGTGCATAAAGGTGGTAGTTAATAAGAACCTATTCCTCATTGCATCTGCCAAAAGCATCATGGACACATTCTGTTATTACAACATCCACTGTAAACCACACTTGCCGGCCGGTTTGGCCGAGCGGTTCTAGGCGCTACAGTCTGGAACCTCGCGTTCGCTACTGTCGCCGGTTCGAATCCCGCCTCGGGCATGGATGTGTGTGATGTCCTTAGGTTAGTTAGGTTTAAGTAGTTCTAAGTTCTAGGGGACTGATGACCTCGGAAGTTAAGTCCCATAGTGCTCAGAGCCAAACCACACTTTACATCTATGTTGTATTTACTTCACAGAAAATAAATCGGGTAAGTGTGGTAAAGTTTCTTAAGTTATATAACGCTGTATCAAATAATTGATTATTTATGTGAGGTAGAAATAGAAAGGGTTTGCAATGCATGAGACTATTTCTTGGATGAATGTTCTATTCAATGTTCTCCATCTCTGTAGTTGCTCACTTTGCACCACTATCTTACACTTAAAACAACCACTGTGGGACTTTGTGAGAAAAGTATATGTAACATCATATGCTCATTTCTGTTAAGAAGGTGCCATAAAAAGAAAGAATAATTATGGCAAGGGGAATGAAAGCTGTGAAATGGACTGATAAACAAGGGAATGAAGTTGTGTTACACAGGGTGAATGAGAAAGAGAAATTCTTGAACATTGGAAATATTTATGAGGAGGAGAAGAAATTGGCTAGGACACTGTATGAGAGAAAACTGCATAATGAAAGATGCACTAGAAGGAATGGTGATAGGGAAAACGATCAGACGAAGATGGAGATAACAGCTAATTGACAATACACAGATTAGCACATCGTATGCACCTACGAAAAGGATGAAAGAAAAAGCAGGAGAAATGGAGAATGCTGAAATTGCAGTGTTCTACAAAGCTTGTGGGCAAACCAGATCATCGTCAACATCATCAAATACGACCTATTTCTGTAGCGAATATGCTTACTGTGAAAAAGCGGTCAATGTAAATTTTGTTTGGTGTTGTTGGATGGGATATCCCACTCGTTGGATTTAGCTCTGTCGCATAAGCCGTTCTTCCTCTCCGCCTACTGGCCTCTTTCCTTGCGGAAATGTGACTTCGCGTGATATGAGTGTTTCTAGAACGCAGGTGAGTGTAGCGGTTGCTTGGATAGTGTAGTGGTTGTTTGTGTTGTACGATGTTGTTGATAGTAGGTGGAGGGTAAAGCCCAGTTCCCGCACACAGCCTGGTCCTCTTGATTTGTACCAAGGCGGTCGCCCAGCGTAGCATCTCGATCCAATGGACAGATCAACATGGACTGAGTCACATTGCTCTCGTTCCCCAAGACCTTGGGGAAATGTGTGGAATTTAATCAAAGGCATCGGCGCTCAGTTTTGTGCCTAATTTTACAAAACCTGTTCTATAATATAAAACGGGCGAACATTACGTGTTATTATTACCACAGCTCGACTTTGTGCAAACAATTCTTTGCTTCTAGGTGATGAATTATCCCAGAAAATTATGCCATAGGAGACTCAGAGGGAATATGAAACGTTCTAATGTTTTGCATCGTTTATTTCCAAAGCTATCAAGCATACTGAATTTCTGTTGTTAGAATAGCACAGACCGATACGGAAATTAAATATTTTACATTCAGCTCATGGTGTTAAGAAATACGTCTCTTAACAAATATTTACAAGATGCGAAACACCAAACAAGCAACATTTTCAAAGATCTGGAACGATGAATAAAATCTTCTTAGTTTTCGATCCGCACCAGTTCGAAGAAAGTTCTCGATCTTTCTATGTTTATTTCCGCCATTGTAGTAAGGAGTGAAATCATTGACTGATGGGGTTGGCACCATTTTCTGCTTGTATACCCACGATTGCAGCCTCCGGCACCAACCCGAGAGGGCCAAAACGACAGGTGCTCTGAAGGTGAGTTGGACAGCTCATAGCAGCTCCGGTCCGCCGCGGAACAGGGTGAAGTCTACGCTTTTCGCCTTCCTGGTACATCTTCAGATTATCTTAAAATTTTCTTTTTAGAACATTTTAAAATCATCAAACGGGTCTTTGCTAAATTGAAGAAGATGTCAAATCAGATAAAGCTTCAGAGACCTTAATAATGTCTTATCTGCAGGCCAGAATTGTGCAATGGTAGGATCACACTCAGAAAGAAGTATACACAGTTAAGCAGAATACAGAGACATGGCGCCGCAACCTATGGGATGCTCTCCTATGTGTCCTGTTGGTGCTCCTCCTATGAGGTTTCGGCGGTATCTCTGATTATTCTATTTAAATTTGTATACTTATTTATGAGTGTGGTCCTATCATTGCACCATTCTGTTCCGCTGGTACGACTTTATTAAGATCTCTGGGGGTTCATCTGATTTGACGTGTGCTTAAGTGTGGCACAGACCCGTTTTAAGGTTTTAAAATGATGTAAAAGGAAAATGTTAAAGTAATCCGAAGATACCCCAAGAAGGCAAAATGCATTGTCAATAAGAGTATAAATTGCAACCAAGACCGATTTTAAGTCAAATGTACACATTTCTCAAACAAAATCTTGTCACAGGTAATGATGAAAGTAGAATCTACAATCATAGCTCACAGTTCTTCTTCGCTTCCAATTTAAATCATAGATAAGATATGAGTTAGACAAATCACGATCACCCACCAGTTCCAAAGTAGTAATGATTTATAAAGCATAGTTGCAGGAGTTGGACCATATAATAATAATTACTTATCAATGCTTGATGTCAAAACTTTATGAAACTTTAAAACCCATCTCTCCCTCCCCCCCTCCCACGCTAGAAAACTGGGTCACCCACTAGTGGAGGACAGGGACCAGGTTAATAGTAGGGCAAAGAGGGGACGAGCACATTTTGTTATTGCGGGTTGCATATGTTCAACGAAAAACTTGACTGATTTGTGACCCCCCATCCTTATTTAACCTAATATTCTGTTAATTGATACATGACCCTCTGGGGTTGATTTGTGACCCTTTGGAGATAACCTGTCATTCTGAGAAACCTGCTCCATCTCTCCCTCCTTTCCCTTCTCCCAGAGAAGGAAACAGAAGAGGAACCTCAGCAGTGTAGGGGTATATAGCATTTATTCCGTTCTGTGACGCTTTATCAGAAAAGCTAGATCGAATTCTTCAAAAACATCAAGTGAAGACTGTCTTCTGCCCACCAATTAAGACACATAAGACACAGGCGCTGCTTGGTAATGTCAAGGACGATTTAGAACTATGGAAATTCGGAGTCTACCAGATCCCCTGCAAATGTGGCATGACTTACATAGATCAAACATGCATACTATTGCAGATTGTTGCCAGCCTAACAAGTCAGTGGTTGCTGAACATTGCCTCTCTGAATTACATGGAAGGAATTGCGATCAGGCCAAGGTTCTGACACAGACTCCCAAATACTGGTACTGTGAAGACATCCCACCACAAACTGACTTCAACAGCAGGCAGAGATACTAAGGAGATGCTGCCAGCACGCGCAGACTGCTAAGGGAATGGATGCTGGATGCTCCACGCCTGGGTGCGGATTGCGTTTGGAACACCTGGAGGGGGGAGGGGAGGAGATAAAAGCCTTGCTCCAGCTCCTCGGCAGCCAATTAATCAACATACCTGATGATGGCAATGTGGTCAGTTGCTGAAATATTGTGCCTCTTGGACACTATCACTCGGCTGTTCACCCATGAACACTTAATTCAAAGTCAGTATAGTTTTTATATTTGGCTGCAGGATACAATGCGCATCTCATTATTTTCTGGCTCAGAGCTGCCCTTGAAGTAACAGATTCGTAACAGTTCATTGTGTCACTGTGGTGCTAATTGTTGCACAAGTTGCTGCTGCGGATGCAGTATGATGCACAAGAGCCGTATATCGAACCTGATGGTCTTTCCTCTCGGTTGTGCTTCATGGTAATCAAAAGCTTAGTCTTTTTGCTACCTCCACAGTCTTGTGATCACCACTGGCAACAATCGTGTACAGTTGCCACAGTCATGTCAAGTCTTTCCGCAATATCGCAGAAGCCCTATTACACTATCTCATTGAACGTCAGTGAGGTGTTTATAATGGTGTCTTTGTCACCCTAAAGGCATTCTTGACCAACATCAAATCATTACCTCTAATCTCAAAGGTAGCTAACGATGATGACCGTCACACCATGTAATTAAACCAAAACTGATGTACATCCTCGTAGTGGCGCTACTAGCGTCTCTCTTACGCGACTGGTAAGAAATCTGAGTAGATATCATCTTTCAGCTTTATAAGCACACCTATCAACTTTTGTTCATGTACCACAACTCCTTCATGGTGTTGCGACTATTTCCCGTCAGTGTATATAAATTTCCTTACGACAGCATAATATGGTCTACAGAATGCTCCCTGGATTTAAGTGGGTTCCTGTACAAAGGGAGTTAAAACGTTCCACCCCAAAATACAGGGACAGTCACCTAAAACTTACCCAATTTTATTTCATGAGTGGTTTAAGGTACCGAAACGTGTGTTTGGCAAATGATAATTGACAGAGGGCACGTAATTGGACAGCATAGGTACTCCAAAGTCGTAAACATAAAAACCGCTCACGGATTAGGGTTTAGGCTTGTGCTGACTGGCCGACTGCTCCTTCCAAAGCAGTACAAGGACCGATCTATGATCGTGATGCGTCTGATCAACATGTCGTCAATCCCCCTAGCCGTTATTTCCATTAGATGGGTATTGCTGATGCCGCAGCTTCTCTATTCAAACAGTTCCACATTTAGCTCCATGAGGGAGAGTGGATGCTATCCCAGACCTCACTACTTTAGAAAAGTTGGAGGCGGTACCAGGAATCGAACCTGGGTCCTTCTGCACCAAAGGCAGCAATGCTAACCATTCAGCTGCAGAGGTGGCCTGAACTCTTGTATCAGCAGATATACGTGAAGCAAGAACGTTTTACGACGTTCGAAAGCTCTTGATAACACAAGTACAGAAGTACAAAGGCAACCCTTTTCCAAGTTCTTATCGGTCGTGAAATTAAAATAACAGTGAAAATCCTATGAATCTTTGCGCAGATGTAATGTGCAGTGTCTCTAGTATGCCCTTCGGTCGCGTCACGTCGCACTTTTAAGTTCTGAGTGCTCAGTCAGCATGTAACGGTGCTTAGAACAAGAGTAGAGTGCCCTGTCAATTGTGAAGTGCCTGTTGAGGAATTCCGCCTGATTTCGTGCAACCCACATAACGTAACTGTCATACGTATTCTTCTTCATGACAATGCTTTGCTGCACATCACATGAGCAACAACACAGTCAATCATTTCTGCACTATTTAGCGAACAGTTACCTTCTATAAGCCATAAACTCCGCCTGTATCATATTCAGTTCAACAGGTGTGACAACAAACTTAGGAATTCTTCTTCAATAAGTTTGATACTTACAGGGGCACATTAGTACACTTTGGGACTAGGGCAATGCATCCATTTATACACTGCTCGAATTGCTTTTTATTTACACTGTTATCATGCAAGTATTTCGTAAAATAATAGTATGCACCTCCTACATACTGAATCCGTCTGAGGCAATCATTAATGTCGAATATAGATCAGTCAAATTTACAACACTTCAGTGTTTTATGTAAATGAGCGTGTCCCCCAAAGGTAATTCAAGCACAGCTTCTTTGTGCATAACCACTGTGGAAACCCCGCTCCCAAATGCTTGGACGTTACTGGTATATGAGATGTATCGTAACTCGTCGTCAACTTCTTCTCTGTGTATTCCTTCACGCTACGTTGATAGTACCAAGCGAGCCGCGAATACTGCCCTTTAGTCCTAACGTGTTGTGCATTTTCTAATTCTATAAGTACTTCATTGTCAGGTGCTAGACCTTCATTCACTCATTTACATCCACTATCAGTCAAAGTATATATGCAGGCAGATAGTGGCATTCTCCTGGTATTTAACTGAGTCTGAGCGAGTTGAAAAATCTCCGGTGGCTGTGGAGGCAGTGTGCAATAGTGGAACGACAGCAGATCCAATAAATCTGGAAGACCGTCTGTTGGTTGCTGCATTTCAGCTACAATGGAATCAGGAATATGTTGCGTCGCTGAAAAAAAAGGAGCAACATAAGTATAGTCGCATATAGCAATAACAGCAACAATCAATAATAGTAACAATGATGTTAATAATTCCTGGACAAATACTTTCAGTCGTCCTTTGCTGTTTGGAGGATATTCCCTGTTGGGCGAGAGGAAAGTGGGGAGAGCAGGGGAGGGGAGAGATGAAGGAGGAATAAGAAGGGGATGGGAGGGCAGAGGGAAAGGGGGTGACCTTAACTATAACAAGCACAATTGCATCACCTGGAATAAAACGCTGCTGAATTAGCGATTTTCAGGCTACGAAGCGCTATGCTTACTCATGTGAAAGAAGGTATTAGAGATGCTTGTAGATGAAATGTCAAGGAAATGCTATTGCGTTGTTAGAAATCCTTTACAAGCAGATTCAATAAACTTATCGGAGTGGGAGGTCATAATTTCAAACATAGGACGAAGTAATTTCTTTGTTCAGTTATTGTGAACCTTTAGAAAAACTGACTTTGTATAAATAACATAGAAAAAATTGAAAAAGTTTCAGAACAAAGTTATTCAGACGTTCATCTTTATTGTTTTGTTTTTGGATGTGTAGTCTTCGAGACATTTGAGGACTTAATTTAAATTACTCACTCTGAATTTCACAAGGGCTCTACATAATAACTCCGTTTATTTAGTTCTGTGGAGTAGATCCGAGGTTGCAATGTTTCTTCCATGAGTAGTTTTAAGTGGCGATTCAAAGAGTGGGTATACCTAACAATTTGTTTATTCTTGCACCTTTATGTGTTACCAATGGCGCCTACACCCAATGACCAGCGAGATATGGCAACCTCCCCGCCCCCCGTCCCCTCCATAACTCGATAACTCGGCCCTCCCCCTTAGCTCTTAGGGAAAGGAAAATTTAAAGCGTAGTTAGGTGATTTCCCTTCAAGAAAATTATTTAAAAGTCTTTATTATGCAGGTTTTTAACAGGGTCGGAACTGGAACTTTTTATGGCTACTTGTAAGTCACCATTTCTCTTCCAAAATATTAAAAATACTTCATACCCACAGGTCTACCCTCCCAACACCCTCTCCCCCCGCCCCCCGCTCATATCATATGCCAATCGGCATTATAGTAAATTCGTAAAGTATTTTACTTTACAATTTTTATACGATATTTATAACTCCCAAACAATGTCAATAAATCAAAATATTTTTACTTAATTTTACAAATTAACGACCACAAAACATACCCTCGACGTCCCGGGAAATTTTATGAGTACTGGGTGCAATGCAAGCTTTAGACTGTACCTACATCCCAGTAAGGCTCCCGTGTAGTTCAGAAATTTTTCTCCAAAATCCCGTACTTGAAATTATACTTTGCATTCGAATCCTTAACGAATAATCATTCCTGCGACAGTGGAGTACGTAGAGTATAGCAGCCAAGGTAGGTGCTTTAGGCACCGTTTCCGTGCAGGCGGAATCTTCGAGACTTGAAATAAAATGAAGTAGAACAGAAGAAAATGGAAAGAGAGTGGACGAGGTCAGACGGGAAAGAAGAAAAAGTGAAGGGTAGGGGAGGGAGAAAGAGGAGGAGGAGGACGAAGAAAAGAGGCAGAATCAGTGGGCACTAAAATGAGAACTTAGCGGAGATATATGAAAGGGTATCAGGAGCAGACACCGATGAAACAGTGTTGAGCAACAGTTGTATAAGACCTAACTTTCCCTGATACACGACTGCTTCTTTTTGTTGTCTTCAGCTACTAGATGGAATAACCCAATGAGCTGGTTGACCTGATTTCAAGTAGTGTTATGATCATGTAATCAAGCGATGACCTGATGTCGTTATATTACAGTGAATGAACTTGAGCGTGTTGGTTAGCAGTGATTAACTTCACGTGTGCAATTCTGAGCTGAAAAAAATGATATGAAATTTACTGTTCAACTCAGAAGCAATAAAGCTACTCTGGCATAGTCACCATATACTTTTGCTCAAATGTGCAAAAAGCAAGATCAAGGAAGCTCAGTGAACATCATTCTCCAGCATTAAATAAAATTTCCACAAGTATATAATATGAGAGCTATTCCATAACAAGTATACATGCACCAAGAAATGCACTCAGTTACTCGAATTACACTGGCACGAGCAACTAATGTAACTCGCGAGATTTTATGAACAAACACGCGTATACCAACTGGCAGATCGGAATACCGCGCAGGCTTCGGTTTTCAGATACAATGGTCAGTGGTTAAATTGGAACACTGTGACACTCCAAAGAACATTTATGACAAATTCGTCAGTTCCAACGATATGGCTGAAGAGCCGAGTAATTGCTATACTGAAACCTGGTACAGTAGAAAACAGTCCAAAGAATTTTAGACCAATCGCATTACTGTGTCACCTACAGACTGCTGCAGAGAATGATATTAAACCGTCTCTCATATGTTATTGATCCCTTGCTTACATTTCATAAAGCTGAATTCCGCCCTGGTTAATACTAACGACTAATCCACAGTCTTCAACTGCACGAGTTCTTGTATGCTGATGATCTTTCTCTGGCAACTTCGAATCAATAGAAATCAATCTAAAGCGTGCTCTTGGAGATCTGTCAGAATACTACAGAATAAACCAGTTTAACCAAAATCCATCAAAGACACAAGTGTGTGCTTTCCATCTGAGAAATGTAAAACCACCCGCAAGCTAAAAAGATACAATGGTCAGTGGTTAAATTGGAAAACTGTGACATTCCAAAATACCTAGGAATAGCACACGACACATCTCTGACGTTCAAAAAAACACTGCTAGAATTTCAAATTAAAGATATCCAGCAGAAACAACCTATTTAGAAAATTGGCCGGATCACAGTGGAGCAGTCAAGATGAAACCATACGAACTCCCGCAATGGCATTCTGCTGTTACGCTGCAGAGTATTCCTGTCCTGTTTGGTATAAGTCAATACGTGCCAGACTGGTGGATATTGCCCTAAACGACACACAGGTTGCTTGAAGTCAACTCCAGTCGAATGGCCCTACCACTTTGCAGGAATTGCACCACCTCATGTTCGAAGAGAAGTAGCAGCAAACATGGAAGAAACGAAACTGGAGCAGGAAAAAAAACGCATCCCATGCATGGGCAACAACCCTACCCTCAACGGCTAAGGTCGAGGAAAAGATTTCTCAGGGCGTTGGGTAAACTAACAACCAATACTGAAGGAGCCACACTGCAACTATGGAGGGCTGATACATCCCACCCTCCTGGCTGGAAAGGATTTTCAGGGTCTTTACTCATTGGTCATAGTGAGAATTGGCCAGTCTGGAAGTCCTTGAATAGGCTGAGGTCAGCAGCGGGCAAATCTCGGGCTAACCAGGCAAAGTGGGTATACATTGAAGGAAACAACCCAATATGGCTGCGGGGAAGGACAGACTGTTCACCACATGCTTCAGTGTCGACTGTTAATAGCCACCTGTGCAGAACACGACATTCACCAGGCAACGCAAAACACACCGGAAGTGGCCAAATTTTGGTCAAAGATTGTACAAACTGTGTTGATCTGCCAGTCATTGTATAAACTGAGTTTTATGTATGTTTCTGACTCGAGAATAATAATAAAAGTATCTTCGTGTGCACGCTGTATAACGGTGGTTTGCAAATCAGGCCACAGTAGAGATGTATGTACTGTATTTACTAAGTGAGAAATTAGAAACGGTGAAACATGGTTAATACACTGAATAAATGGGAACATGTGTGGATCCTCTATTACAAATAATGAGAAATGTCGTAAGGAGAAAGGACGCCCGTACTCAGGGCCAACAGGCGGCCCTCTCGCCCCTCCCCCCGCCCCCTCATCACGCCCCTAGTTCCCTGGTAAAAAGTAGCATATCAGGTATTTTGCCGCGCGGAATTAGCCGAGCGGTCTAGGGCGCTGCAGTCATAGTCCATGCGGCTGGTCCCGGCGGAGGTTCGAGACCTCCCTCGGGCATGGGTGTGTGTGTTTGTCCTTAGGGTAATTTAGGTTAAGTAGTGTGTAAGCTTAGGGACTGATGACCTTAGCAGTTAAGTGCCATAAGATTTCACACACATCTGAACATTTTTTTGGCAGATATTTTTCTTTCATGAAAATAATTTAAAAGCCGGTATTACACTGGTTTTTAACACGGTTGGAACTAGAACTTTTTATGGCTATTTACAAGTCTCCATTCTTCTTCAAAAAATTAAAAATACTCCATAGCCTCAGGTCTCGGCCCCTTTCTACATACTATCGTATGGGCGCCCTTGGTAGGGAGGGATGTGGAGCAAATCATTACATTTTTTTTTTCTTAGCACTGTTGAAGCGACAATGCTGTATATCGACTAATTACAATAGTACGACTGGACAAACGCTTTATTTTAATGAGAAAGGTGTTACTATATTACCTTCGCAATTGAAAGTGTGATATCATTTAAAAGTTTTTTTTTTTTCAAAAATCTCTGTTTTGGCTCCATCCTACCTCACTGCAGGGTTATGAGTTATTGTGGCAATGATGCTGCGCTATGCTGGTTTTTGACAATTTGCACCGTGATTCTACCTTACGTCAGTCTGGTAATTCGATCTGTTGTGCTGCCACTCATGAACAGCAGTCCAGGGGGTGATTTCCAGTAGGATAACGATCGTCCACACATCACTGTTGTAACCCAACATACTCTACAGTCTGACTCCAATTGAGTACATGTTGGCCGGCCGTATGGCCGAGCGGTTATAGGCACTACAGTCTGGAACCGCGCGACCGCTACGGTCGCAGGTTCGAATCCTGCCTTGGGCATGGTTGTGTGTGATGTCCTTAGGTTAGTTAGGTTTAAGTAGTTCTAAGTTCTAGGGGACTGATGACCTTAGAAGTTAAGTCCCACAGTGCTCAGAGCCATTTGAACCATTTTTGAGTACATGTTGGACATCGTCGGACACAACTCCAGCGTCGTCCACAAATGTCATTAACAGTCTCTATATTGACCGGCCAAGTAAAACAGGCACCGAACTCCATCCCGGAAACAGAAATCCGGCACTTGAACAAAACAATACGTGCACGTTTGCTTACTTGCATTCACATTCTGACGATTACACTGGTTATTAAAGTAGTAGCATTTTACAGTTGTAATAGCTTATCTCGGGCCTACATTAACTTGTGATCGCGCTACGTTAGTCACTTAAATATGGTAGCTAGACGAATGTACTCCGGATATTTCATCATTCTACATTAATTATTTTCTGGTGCTGCGATTTTTTTCGGTCAGTGTAATAAAGGAAAAGAATGTTTGTATAGACTTCCTAAAGCTAAAGGCCTACCTTTAGAATATACTTCTGTCGTTATGCTAAGGGACCCAATGCAACGAAATCTGAAAGAACATGATTTGCATCCCTTGATTTCTTTCTTACTGCTTTGCACTGATCGGCAATGAAACAAAAAGCGTTATTACTGGAAGGAAACGACTTTGGATAGTGTCTTATTCAATATTTTAAACTGTACTAAACAACAAAAAATGACTGAAAGTGTAACTTCATTTGATCTCAAGAAGAGAATAAACCAGTTGAACGGTGATAACTGTGAATAAAAACTGCTGATCTCATCAGGAGGCGATGGGGAAGGGCGGGGGTCAACGGTGGGTGCACATGGTGGAAGTTAAGCTTGACGTCTGTTATCCTAATTACGACAGTGTCATCTGATAAGAAACGTCAACCCGCATGGAGAAGACAATTTACAAGCATGTTAGGATGTAGCTGGGATAGGTACTCGTGATTTAGCAGATAAAGTAGAACTTAATAAAAAAAATTCTCGTCGAGTTTGGTTGGAACACAGTGTCGAGACGCGGCGTGACTGGTGAAGCCGCAGCGCCAAAGCCACAATGAGCGGGACGAGCGCCTGCGGGTCAGTGCGGTTCCCGAGCGGCGGTTATCGGCCGTGCGATCGGCGGGACCCCTGCTCACCTCAGCTCGCGTCGCAATTACGGGCGCGGTCCTCGACCCAGGGCAGGTGCTCCGTCCGCACTACCGTTAACGCACACGCACCAGCACCAGCACCGCCACCAGCCACGCTCCCCTCATTACCCGCGGACCTGCCAGCCGTGTTCGCTGCTGTCACTTCACAACCCGTGGTGGTATGCTTTTCCTCTCACATGATAATCGTTATTGATACACGGTGCTAATGACTGTAATCGGCGTATAACACAACCAGGATTGAATAAGCACAGCGGCTGCCGACACCAGTGGTTTGTACTTACAAATGTCTATATGACCCAGTTACTTTTATTGAAAGACTGTATGTGTACCAGCCGTTGCCCGCATACGTATTTATTAGAATCTTTTATTCGTTGGTCTCCTCCTCTCGCTGTCTCGGACCAATTCCTCCTCACACTCTCTCTGCCCTTCTCCTCCTACTTGCTTTGTAGATCCGTTCTTCCCCCATTCTCCATCCATCTCCTCCTCTCCCCAACTCTCTCCAGCTCCCTTCTCAGTGTCCATCTCCGTCTTCCCCTGCTCTCTCTGTCCATCTCCTCCTCACACTCCCTCTGCCCTTTACCTCCTATCCACTCTCTCTGTCTATCTCTTCCTCCACCACTCTCTCTCCATGTCCTCCCATGATCTATCTCTGCCTCCCTTCTCAGTGCCCATCTCCTCCTCCCCCACCTCTCTTTTGGTCCATCTCCTCCTCACCCCCGCTCTGCCCTTCACCTCCTACCCACTCTCTCTGTCCATCACTTCCTCCCACACTCTCTCTCCATGTCCTCCCCCAATCTCTCTCTGCCTCCCTTCTCAGTGTCCATATCCCCCACCCCTGTTTCGGTCAATCTCCTCCTCACCCCCTCTCTGCCTTCTCCTCCTACCCACACTCTCTGACCATCTCTTCCTCCCTCACTCTATGTCCTCCCCCGATCTCTCTCTGCCTCCCTTCTCAGGTGTCCATCTCCTCCTCCCCTACCCATCTCCTCCTCACCCCCTCTCTGCCCTTCTCCTCCTACCCACACTCTCTGCCCATCTCTTCCTCCCCACTCTCTCTCCATGTCCTCCCCCGATCTCTCTCTGCCTCCCTTCTCAGTGTCCATCTCCTCCTCCCCCACCCATCTCCTCCTCACCCCCTCTCTGCCCTCTCCGCCTACCCACTCTCTCTGTCCATCTCTTCCTCCCCCACTCTCTCTCCATGTCCTCCCCTGATCTCTCTCTGCCCCCTTCTCAGTGTCCATCTCCTCCTCCCCCATCCCTCCTCACCCCCTCTCTGCCCTTCTCCTCCTACCCACTCTCTCTGTCCATCTCTTCCTCCTCCACTCTCTCTCCATGTCTTCCCATGATCTCTCTCCGCCTCCCTTCTCAGTGCCCATCTCCTCTCCCCCCCAACCTCTCATTCACTCCATCTCCTCCTTACCCCCTCTCTGCCCTTCACCTCCTACCCACTCTCCCTGTCCATCTCTTCCTCCCCCACTCTCTCTCCATGTCCTCCCCCGATCTCTCTCTGCCTCCCTTCTCAGTGTCCATCTCCCCCACCCCTCTTTCGGTCCATCTCCTCCTCACTCCCTCTCTGCCCTTCACCTCCTACCCACTCTCTCTGCCCATCTCTTCCTCCCCCACTCTCTCTCCATGTCCTCCCCGATCTCTCTCTGCCTCGCATCTCAGTGTCCATCTCCTCCTCCCCCAACCATCTCCTCCTCACCCCCTCTCGGCCCTTCACCTCCTACCCACTCCCTCTGTCCATATCTTTCTTCTCCACTCTCTCTCCATGTCCTCCCCCAATCTCTCTCTGCCTCCCTTCTCAATCTCCTCCTCCCCCAACCATCTCCTCCTGACCCCCTCTCGGCCTTTCACCTCCTACCCACTCTCTCTGTCCATCTCTTCCTCCTCCACTCTTTCTCCATGTCCTCCCCCGATCTCTCTCTGCCTCCCTTCTCAGTGTCCATCTCCTCCTCCCCCTCCCATCTCCTCCTCACCCCCTCTCTGCCCTTCGCCTCCTACCCACTCTCTCTGTCCATCTCTTCCTCCCCCACTCTCTCTCCATGTCCTCCCCCGATCTCTCTCTGCCTCCCTTCTCAGTGTCCATCTCCCCCACCCCTCTTTTGGTCCATCTCCTCCTCACTCCCTCTCTGCAATTCACCTCCTACCCACTCTCTCTGCCCATCTCTTCCTCCCCCACTCTCTCTCCATGTCCTCCCCCGAACTCTCTCTGCCTCACTTCTCAGTGTCCATCTCCTCCTCCCCCAACCATCTCCTCCTGACCCCCTCTCGGCCTTTCACCTCCTACCCACTCTCTCTGTCCATCTCTTCCTCCTCCACTCTTTCTCCATGTCCTCCCCCGATCTCTCTCTGCCTCCCTTCTCAGTGTCCATCTCCTCCTCCCCCTCCCATCTCCTCCTCACCCCCTCTCTGCCCTTCTCCTCCTACCCCCTCTCTCTGCCCATCTCCTCCTCCCCCACTCTCTCCATGTCCTACCCCGATCTCTCTCTGCCTCCCTTCTCAGTGTCCATCTCCTCCTCCCCCACCCCTCTTCCGGTCCATCTCCTCCTCACACTCTCTCTGCCCTTCTCCTCCTGCCCCCTCTCTCTACCCATCCCTTTTTCCGCCACTCACTCTCTGTCTCCTCCTCTCCCAATCTTTCTCTGCCTCCCTTCTCAGTGACCATCTCCTCCTTCCCCTCCCGCTTCCGTCTGTCCATCTCCTCCCCTCTGTCTGTATCCATCTCTTGCTTCCCCATTTCTGTATCTCAATCTCCACCTTATAACGGTACTTTGCGGGCAGGCGTGTCGATTAGCATCATATTAATTAAAATCGGGGATATATAGACTTTATTTTGGAAGAATGAAAAAGGGGACACTAATAAGAAACTTTAATAACCACACAGTATTACTAAGAAGCAATATAATGAAAAGTAATAAAAAGCAAAGTAGCAAAGACCAAGCGGGACAGAAGGATATAGAGGCGCGTTTGTTTTTTAATACATGTAAAAGAACATGTAACACATTATTGAGCTCTCTACCTTCAGTTATCGCGATCGGTCTAGTCGATGAAAAAGTGGTACGCGACTGTGAATTTCGTACAGCAGATTATTTAAAGACTCTTCAAGCACGTTTAAAATACATTACGTGTGACTAAGTGATCAGAGACGTTTATTGTCTGGTGAAGTGAAAATGATTCCGACAACATAATTCGAACTTGTGTTAGCTGGGGAAAAATACTCTTGGGAAACTATTATGCTTGTGGAACCCACGAAAGTTGTACGCAACGGAAAGCTATAGTTTACGTAATTCTGGATTTTATAAGATTGTGAAACGCGTGTGCGCGGAACATTAAGAGAATCTTATCCTTGGACGGCTGCGGGGTAACTGATACAAACAACGCGCCAGCATAAAAACAGTTCGCTTATTAACTACCAGATATTAATTAACGGGGACCTAAAATACTAAAAACAGTGCTTACACCGTTAAATTGAACCTTGCGTGTGAATAACAATCACATCGAACATTTCGAGAGCGAAGAATAGACATTTAAGTGCCGAATTGAGAGCCTGGGTCGTGTCAATATTTGGACATTATATGACACGCGTTATTCAGAACACGATATCGACCATTCTAATACTGCAAAGAAGGATAGGATCATCACCACCAATCCCGATTCATATTTCATATTTAGTTAGTGAAAATAAATGTGTTAATAAACAAACTACATTTAAATTTTATCCACGATTTTGGCTTCATTACATAGTCTTGACTACATGATAAACAATATCTGTGGAAGTTGTATACAACGTTTTGTCTTAATATTTAGTCAACCAATATTGTGGGATACCAAAAATGTAAATGCATGAAATTGTTCTTACAGCGGATCTATAACGTGTGAGTGCGACGAACTATATTGAGAAACTGAACATCCATTACGTACTTGCATGTTTATCTGCGAAAATGGTCCTTGTCGGTACATCAGCATAGAGTTCGAATAGAATCGCTGGAACATTGCAAACCACTCAGATTAATCGAACATCTAAATACGCATAATGCTGGTATCACCAGGATGTGTTCTTTCTTCTCACCCCCGTGGCAGTAATTGAATTAAGAGTCACCCGGGAATAACATTTAAATCAATTGACTACCATTGAGCTATCGTCACGGATTTTGCAAACGTCCACTGCCATGTTTGAAGGCGAGTGACACCACTAGTGCTAACGTCGATCGAGGGGAGTCGTCGTGATCATATTGAATGACATTGAGTGGTCACAACCTCCCCTACCCTTCTCTATCCATGACTCCAACCCCGATAAGAGGCTGGTGGTTTTTAGCCCTGTCCACAGTGTTTCCTCTCAGAAACTAAGTAACATGTGTACCAAGTTTGGTTGACATCGATGGAGGGGCTTAGGACGAGCTTTTAAATATGGCTGTGACCACGTGAGCATACGTCAAATAGATATCATATACGTTTAACATACTTGTACACGTATTTCAATTTAACTCTAATAAATTTCGCCCTGCAGTTTCGTTTTCACGCAGCTTAACATTTATGACGTCTTATGCCCTGGACTGACTGAAGTACAATAATATAATTTTGAAGGTACATTCAATGCTATGCGTCAATACTGTCTCCAACTTGTTTCGCGAATAGAGTCAGTAGTAAATAAGTAATAATTTAAAAACGTCATGCTTCATGCGGCAGTCTGACTGCAGGAACAGCGGAAATGTAGTGAGCGATAAACTTCTTTACTTTCATCATTTTGTGGGCCGTGTCACCGAGAGAAAGTGTCGTAAACGTTTCAAATTATGTGTAAAGTTTGTTGTACGTCATGAGTCTTCTCATTTTCAAGTACTGGATGAATAAAGTCTCGATATCTGTGTGTCGTGGTATACACTACTTTTTCACTGCCACCCATTTGAACGGTAGGTGGCCCTCACTCCCGTGGCGCTACTTTTCATACTGTAATTAATATGTGTAGCAAGTTTGGTTCAGCTCGCTCCAGTAGTGTAGGAGGAGATGTGGAACATGCATATATTCACATATCTTAATAAAATGTTTTGCATCACCTCGGTTCGAGGGTTCCGGAACCTTTACAGAAAATTGGAATAGAGATAAACATAAACATCATTTCCGCTCTTTTTATTGCTCATGAAAACCACACATTGCATGTTGTACCAACATAAGGCGACACCTTCAGAGGTGGTTATCCAGATTGCTGTACACAGCGGTACCTCGAATACCTAGTAGCACGTCCTCTTGCATTGATGCATGCCTGTATTCATCGTGGCATACTATCCACACGCTCATCAAAGTACTGTTGGTCCAGAGTGTCCCACTCCTCAACGGCGATTCGGCGTAGATGCCTCAGAGTGGTTGGTGGGTCACGTCGTCCATAAACAGCCCTTTTCAATCTATCCCAGGCATTGTCAATAGGGTTCATGTCTGGAGAACATCTGGTCACTCTAGTCGAGCGATGTCGATACCCTGAAGGAAGTCATTCACAAGACGTACACGGTGGGGGCGCGAATTGTCGTCCATGAAGACGAATGCGTCGTCAGTATGCTGCCAATACGGTTGCACTATCGGTTGGAGGATGGCTTTCACGTATCGTACAGCCGTTACGTCGGCCCCACATAATGCCACCCCAAAACATCAGGGAACGTCCACCTTGCTGCACTCGCTGGGCAGAGTGGGGGCGTTTAGCCTGACTGGGTTGCCTCCAAACACATCTCCGAAGATTTTCTGGTTGAAGCCATATGCGACACTCATCGGTGAAGAGAACGTGATGCCAATCCTGAGCGGTCCATTCGGCATGTTGGGCCCATCTGTACCGCGCAGCATGGTGTCGTGGTTGCAAAGACGGACCTCGCCATGGACGTCGGGAGTGAAGTTGCGCATCATGCAGCGTATTTCGCACACACGACGTCCTGTGGCTTCATGAAAAGCATTGTTCAACATGGTAGCGTTGCTGTCAAAGTTCCCCCGAGCCATAATCCGTAGGTAGCGGTCGTCCACTGCAGTAGTAGCCCTTGGGCCGCCTGAGCGAGGAATGTCATCGACGTTCCTGTCTCTCTGTATCTCCTCCATATCCGAACAACATTTATTTGGTTCATTCCGAGACGCTTGGACACTTCACTTGTTGAGAGCCCTTCCTGGCACAAAGTAACAATGCGGACGCGATCGAACCGCGGTATTGACCGTCTAGGCATGGTTGAACTATAGACAATATGAGCCATGTACCTCCTTCCTGGTGGAATGACGGCTGTCGGATCCCCTCCGTCTAATAGGCGCTGCTCATGCCTGGTTGTTTACATCTTTAGCGGGTGTAATGACATCTCTGAACAGTCAAAAGGGCTCTGTCTGTGATACAATATCCTCAGGAGTTCTGAAACGGTCATGATGCTAAACTTCTTTTGATGTGTGTATATAGGGATTCATAACCTCAACGGTCAGATATTAGTCACCCTTTAAATGATCGCACTGGTCACTAATGTTTCAAGTATTATATAATTTATGGTCTCAAACTACTTGGCTGCAACATAGAAAACAAAAATACGAATTTCTGCGCTTTACCTTTTTTTTTTTTAGGTTCGTACCAATAACGTCAACTCTCGTCCCCTGCGATATTTTTTCAGAAAACCAGAAAATAACTGTCCGTGCTTTGTACTTCAATCAAGTCGCGGCAGACGTCCACTTGTTGTTTGTGTCGAGGGCCAGGTGAGAGTGGAGGACTTTCCATACACGTTTTTCTTCCTCAAAACATTTCGGTGTGTGAAACTTAATGGCAGATTGAAACTGTACAGGACCGACACTCGAACTCGGACCTTTGCCTCTCGCGGGCAAGTGCTATACCCTCTTGTTTGTCTCATTTTGTTCATTATCATTTTTTGCATTCGTTCGGGGTGGACGACCCATGACGACGGTTCAAGTTCATCTTTGATCGATTCACTCAGTTTTTTTTTTTTTTTAATTATTACAGAGGACAGCTAACCCTCTGACCGTTGCCACGCCGGCATCGGAGATACCCATCGATTGCTACTACTGCAAGGTCTGCAGGAGAACTTCTGTGAAGTTTGGGAGGTAGGAGTACTGGTCGAATTAAGGGCACAACACCCTGACTTTCTAACCCATGTTAATTTAGGCAAGTATTTGACCCATTTATGAAAAAAAAACTATTTGAAGCAGGCACTTAATATTTTTACTGTATGTTACATGATGCTAATAGAGTCAACTGAACTAAAATCTACTTTATCCACATAACAGTTTTTAAGAATTACTTTTTTAAATTTATTAACAAAAAATATTAAGTTTTTTCTGCAGAAAATATTCTATGTGAAGTTCCTAATGGGGGAATATTAATTAATGTAGTACCAGAGGTGGCTTTTTAAGTTATGCAGAGTCTCTGAAAATTTCATTCATTTATCTGTGACAGCTTCTGATGTAGTGGGGCATATCTACTGAAAATTTTAGTTTGCGGGAAATTGACTTTAAAGAAAAAACTTTTGAAATTTGTTACTTACGGATAATTAAAACTGTCCTGCTGCAAATGATGGCTTTCTTTGCCCTCTAGCAGGTCTTCCGGCTTCTTTTTCACTTTCCTGGATGTTTGTCTTGCTTCTTGGCCATATTAGATGCAGACCTGTCTGCACCGGCTATCCTCATTTTATCGCATTGTTGCAGTCTAATGATCATATTTTCACCAGGATTAATTCCCAGCTTTTTCAGTACCCAACACTTTCCAATTTTACCACAATTGAATGTAATAACAGGATCATGAACTCCTAGTTTCACTGTATGCATGCCTACAAATACAGTTTTAGGAAGCCGGTTCCAAGTTATGCTATTGAAACATTCGTTTGAGTTCTGTGTCTGCCCATGCAGATATTTCCTTATTAGATCAGGATGAGCCAACTCTCTGAAAAGAGGTTTAATTGCTGTAATAACAGCAACAGGAAGAGAATGCTGTTGAGAATAAGTTTCTCCAGTTGCCTGAGCACTATTGTACACTCCTGGAAATTGAAATAAGAACACCGTGAATTCATTGTCCCAGGAAGGGGAAACTTTATTGACACATTCCTGATGTCAGATACGTCACATGATCACACAGACAGAACCACAGACACATAGACACAGGCAACAGAGCATGCACAATGTCGGCACTAGTACAGTGTACATCCACCTTTCGCAGCAATGCAGGCTGCTATTCTCCCATGGAGACGATCGTAGAGATGCTGGATGTAGTCCTGTGGAACGGCTTGCCATGCCATTTCCACCTGGCGCCTCAGTTGGACCAGCGTTCGTGCTGGACGTGCAGACCGCGTGAGACGACGCTTCATCCAGTCCCAAACATGCTCAATGGGGGACAGATCCGGAGATCTTGCTGGCCAGGGTAGTTGACTTACACCTTCTAGAGCACGTTGGGTGGCACGGGATACATGCGGACGTGCATTGTCCAATTGGAACAGCAAGTTCCCTTGCCGGTCTAGGAATGGTAGAACGATGGGTTCGATGACGGTTTGGATGTACCGTGCACTATTCAGTGTCCCCTCGACGATCACCAGTGGTGTACGGCCAGTGTAGGAGATCGCTCCCCACACCATGATGCCGGGTGTTGGCCCTGTGTGCCTCGGTCGTATGCAGTCCTGTTTGTGGCGCTCACCTGCACGGCGCCAAACACGCATACGACCATCATTGGCACCAAGGCAGAAGCGACTCTCATCGCTGAAGACGACACGTCTCCATTCGTCCCTCCATTCACGACTGTCGCGACACCACTGGAGGCGGGCTGCACGATGTTGGGGCGTGAGCGGAAGACGGCCTAACGGTGTGCGGGACCGTAGCCCAGCTTCATGGAGACGGTTGCGAATGGTCCTCGCCGATACCCCAGGAGCAACAGTGTCCCTAATTTGCTGGGAAGTGGCGGTGCGGTCCCCTACGGCACTGCGTAGGATCCTACGGTCTTGGCGTGCATCCGTGCGTCGCTGCGGTCCGGTCCCAGATCGACGGGCACGTGCACCTTCCGCCGACCACTGGCGACAACATCGATGTACTGTGGAGACCTCACGCCCCACGTGTTGAGCAATTCGGCGGTACGTCCACCCGGCCTCCCGCATGCCCACTATACGCCCTCGCTCAAAGTCCGTCAACTGCACATACGGTTCACGTCCACGCTGTGGCGGCATGCTACCAGTGTTAAAGACTGCGATGGAGCTCCGTATGCCACGGCAAACTGGCTGACACTGACGGCGGCGATGCACAAATGCTGCGCAGCTAGCGCCATTCGACGGCCAACACCGCGGTTCCTGGTGTGTCCGCTGTGCCGTGCGTGTGATCATTGCTTGTACAGCCCTCTCGCAGTGTCCGGAGCAAGTATGGTGGGTCTGACACACCGGTGTCAATGTGTTCTTTTTTCCATTTCCAGGAGTGTATTTGCACCACGAATTTTCTTCTGATGGACACAATCCATGACATGGCTTATCATCAGCAGAGGACTTATGGAAGAATATGGCCCAAACATCTCTCTTTATTGCCTCCAGGTTTTCTTTATTTCTCCAAACTGCCTGCCCATAGTATACCTGCAAGTTTTCTATTTCAGTTTTAGTTAACCGACTCTGTAAGGTCAACAATATTCTATATTCTAATTTTTTTTCCTCTCATACCAACAGTTAGTTTTCTTAGCCTTGTTCCCAAACGTTTCTGAACATGACCTACACATTCTGTTTTGCTAATAATGGCATCTCCATATGGCTAGTTCACCACATTGTTGTATGTCTTACTGCCACCATCGCCCAAATATCTGGTGTACGTTACGCCTTTCGTTTCTACGGAGCGATGAAATATTTGCTGTAACCCATGAACTTCCATACCACCACTTGTTCCTCTAAAATTAGCCACACAGTTGTGTTCTTTATGTTCATTGACTTTACAACATTTGCAATATTTAGACATTATCTACACATCTAACACTTTACCGGTGTCTACACTCGTGGCAGTCACTACTCCATTCAGAGAAGTTATGTCCTCTTTTCTGCCAACTTCCATCAAGTGCAACTGCAATGTCGGAACTTGTATAATTTTCTTCCACTGCTTCCCTAGCAGCCAGTTTCATGCTTTCCTCACTGACCTCACATACTGCTTTCTTTAATACTGTAGTCAGTTTTTCAAGTTTATTTGGTGGCTGATATAAGCTCATCACTGAACAAAATTTTTCTCCCTGCAGTCATGCCCTTGCCAATGGATCGTAAGGCCTGAACTAATCTAGTATTGATTTCATAAGGGCCTTTTCTCCCACTGGCACTCTAACAAATTTTCACACTCTGTGACTCACCACAGTGTCTACATTCTACAAATTTAGAAATTACATCTGATAATATTCTCATCTTTATAATAATGTTACTGCACCCCTTGTCACTTACAGTAAATTCGTTGTAACTCTCTTGAAATGGTGAGAGCTTCTTTGATGATGCAATTTTTGAAAAATTACAATTAGAAACATCGTTGCCAGGCGACATAACCTCTTGTACAGAAAGCTTTCTAAACTTGTTTCTTCATCGTCAATAAACACAACAAACACACGAAAACAAGCACTGCAAACGTAAGTATAACAACTACTCGCTATGTCACTTGAACAAAACTAACCGCGTGTTTAAAAGCGTGTTGTCTACAAACAGTAGAAACAAAAGAATACCGACCCTTTTATTCCAAGGATAGCCAACACACTCGGGAGCAAAAAAAACCCTAACGTGTGATGTAGGGGATATAAAGATCCATATGCAGAAAAGTGGGTGACAGAAAAGTGGGCGTGGCACATAAACACACGTGGTAGGAAAATGTTCTTTAAATGCTCCAAAATTTTTTTTCGCAAAATCCTTTTCAGCATACTTAAATAACACCTTAATGTATCGAAATATGATGAAAACCTAAAATCGATTTTTCTCCAGCTGAACCACGGTGTGGTCCCTTAAAGCTGTGAGGACGAGTCCTGAGTCGTGGTTGGGTAGGTTATACGGTAGAGCACTTGCACGCGAAATACAAAGGTCCTGAGTTCGAGTCTCGGGCCGGCGCACAATTTTAATCTGTCAGGTAGTTTCAAACCTCAGCTGCAAAGTGAAAATTTCATTCTGGATTCCGGAGTGTGTTGAACACTTGATTTAGATGTGTTGCTCCATTGTAATTTGTGACACAACAACGTTGACATTTACGGCCTCACGTCCACTGCATAAGACTGCCTGCTTACTACTAACTGGGTGAATTCGCGTGTATTGTTTACAATTTTTAGTTGACGCTGCCACTATAGTTACTGCCCCGATGTCATTTGTACGCTAGCACAACATATCTACAAGGAACACCGCACCACTCGCAGACGTGTCAGAACATAGGTCGTAAAATGTCCTTAACCTGCAGGACCTGGAGATGTATCACGCCGTTTCGATGACAATTGGTTTCAAACCCGACAGGAATAGCTGCTTTCAGTGAATGGAGTGCGACTTTCCGAGCCAACACTGTGAAAGCTAACTGCATGCAAAAGGACATCTGGGGTCGTGTGTCTAACAAAAGGGCATTCCTCAGAGCGGCACATATAACTGCTCGTCTTCAGCGGTGCAGAGATCACACAAACGAGGCACTAGCTGACTTTAGGCGTTCGGTCTGGTCCGATGGGTCGCGAATTTGCTGCTTTTCAAATAACGCAAGGCTTCTGTTGTACCGACGGCCAAATGAGGCGTTTAAACCGCTTCGTGCGGAGCGTTTAGTTCAGTTTTGCTGTACCTTCGGCAGCGCTGAGCGAAACGTATACAGCTAGTCATCTTTGCGGACCACAAGCTACCTGCTAGACACATGAGAGTTATGAGGTGGCGTTATACAAGGTGTATGAAAAAGATGCAATTGATTTTACACGATTATATCTTCTACATCAAGGAAGATAGAAACTTGAGGTGAATTTTAACTTACGCATAGCACTAAAAGTTTTCATTTTCAAAAGAACCATTCGGCAATAAATGTATCTTTTACTTGCAGATACGTACAACTTTGAGTACTTTTTATAATTACGTTTAGGATCGAAGTTATTACTGAGCTTTACAAACGTTCAGCCGGCCGGTGTGGCCGGGCGGTTCTAGGCGCGTTAATCTGGAACCACACGACCGCTACGGTCGCAGGTTCGAATCCTGCCTCGGGCATGGATGTGTGTGATGTCCTTAGGTTAGTTAGGTATAAGTAGTTCTAAGTTCTAGGGGACCGATGACCTCAGATGTTAAGTCCCATAGTGGTTCAAAATGGTTCAAATGGCTCTGAGCACTATGGGACTTAACATCTCAGGTCATCAGTCCCCTAGAACTTACAGGTAGAACTATTTAAACCTAACTAACCTAAGGACACCACACACATCCATGCCCGAGGCAGAATTCGAACCTGCGACCGTAGCGGTCGCGCGGTTCCAGACTGAAGCGCCTAGAGCCGCACGGCCACAAGCGGCTGGCTAAGTCCCATAGTGCTCAGAGCCATAAAAACGTTCAGTGTGATCGCCACTAGACCTATGACAAACATACAGACGATAGTCAAATTCGTCTTGCACTTCTGGAAACACATCCCTCACCGTAGGTTTTATGCGTCGTCGCAGTTCACGCGAAGTTGTTGGAAGAGGAGGCACGTAGATGGCGTCTTTCACCAAGCCCAGATATGAAAATCATATACCGTGAGATCAAGCGTCCTTGGGGTACGATGGTGCAATGCGAGAGCAGTACCCCCCGCCCCAGTCGAACCTACATATAAGCTCGTATTCCGGATTCTTGGAAGAATTATTTCTTTTATTGAACAAACTGCTAATAATACACATTAGGGTAACTGGAACGCATCCGGATTCTTGGAAAAATTATTTTTTTATTGAACAAACTGCTAATAATACACATTAGGGCAACTGGAACTCACGTTTTCTTGATATTTCCGTGATTGCACAAGAAAGAACTCTATACGATTTATGAACCAAGGGAACTACTATCTGGTGAATTTTTAGGTAGATACTGACCCCAAGAACCATGGACCTTGCCGTTGGTGGAGAGGCTTGCGTGCCTCAGCGATACAGATAGCCGTACCGAAGGTGCAACCACAACGGAGGCGTATCTGTTGAGAGGCCAGACAAACGTGTGGTTCCTGAAGAGGGGCAGCAGCCTTTTCAGTAGTTGCAGGAGCAACAGTCTGGATGATTGACTGATCGGGCCTTGTAACACTAACCAAAACGGCCTTGCTGTGCTGGTACTGCGAACGGCTGAAACCAAGGGGAAACTACAGCCGTAATTTTTCCCGAGGGCATGCAGCTTTACTGTATGGTTAAATGATGATGGCGTCCTCTTGGGTAAAATATTCCGGAGGTAAAATAGTCCCCCATTCGGATCTCCGAGCGGGAACTACCCAGGAAGATGTTGTTATCAGGAGAAAGAAAACTGGCGTTCTACGGATCGGGGCGTGGAATGTCAGATCCCTTAATCGAACAGGTGGGTTAGAAAATTTAAAAAGGGGAATGCATAGGTTAAAGTTAGATATAGTAGGAATTAGTAAAGTTCGCTGGCAGGAGGAACAAGACTTTTGGTCAGGCGAATACAGGGTTATAAATACAAAATCAAATAGGGGTAATGCAGGAGTAGGTTTAATAATGAATAAAAGAATAGGAGTGCGGATAAGCTACTACAAACAGCATAGTGAGCGCATTATTGTGGCCAAGATAGACACGAAGCCCACGCCTACTACAGTAGTACAAGTTTATATGCCAACTAGTTCTGCAGATGACGAAGAAATTGAAAAAATGTATGATGAAATAAAAGAAATTATTCAGATAGTGAAGGGAGATGAAAATTTAATAGTCATGGGTTACTGGAAATCGGTAGTAGGAAAACGGAGAGAAGGAAACATAGTACGTGAATATGGATTGGGGCTAAGAAATGAAAGAGGAAGCCGCCTGATAGAATTTTGCACAGAGCACAACTTAATCATAGCTAACACTTGGTTCAAGAATCATAAAACAAAGTTGTATACATGGAAGGACCCTGGAGATACTAAAAGGTATCAGATAGATTGTATAATGGTAAGACAGAGATTTAGGAACCAGGTTTTAAATTGTAAGACATTTCCAGGGGCAGATTTGGACCCTGACCACAATCTATTGCTTATGAACTGTAGATTAAAACTGAAGAAACTGCAAAAAGGTGGCAATTTAAGGAGATGGGACATAGATAAACTGACTAAACAGGAGCTTGTACAGAGTTTCAGGGAGAGCATAAGGGAACAATTGACAGGAATGGGGGAAAGAAATACAGTAGAAGAAGAATGGGTAGCTCTGAGGGATGAAGTAGTGAAGGCAGCAGAGGATCAAGTAGGTAAAAAGACGAGAGCTAATAGAAATCCTTGGGTAACAGAAGAAATATTGAATTTAATTGATGAAAGGAGAAAATATAAAAATGCAGTAAATGAAGCAGGCAAAAAGGAATACAAACGTCTCAAAAATGAGAACGACAGGAAGTGCAAAATAGCTAAGCAGGGATGGCTAGAGGACAAATGTAAGGATGTAGAGGCTTATCTCACTATGGGTAAGATAGATACTGCCTACAGGAAAATTAAATAGACCTTTGGAGAAAAGAGAACCACTTGTATGAATATCAAGAACACAGATGGAAACCCAGTTCTAAGCAAAGAAGGGAAAGTAGAAAGGTGGATGGGGTATATAGAGGGTCTATACAAGGGCAATGTACTTGAGGACAATATTACGGAAATGGAAGAGGATGTAGATGAAGATGAAATGGGAGATATGATGCTGCGTGAAGAGTTTGACAGAGCACTGAAAGGTCTGAGTCGAAACAAGGCCCCGGGAGTAGACAACATTCCATTTGAACTACTGACAGCCTTGGGAGAGGCAGTGCTGACAAAACTTCACCATCTGGTGAGCCAGATGTATGAGGCAGGCGAAATACCCTCAGACTTCAAGAAGAATATAATAATTCCAATCCAAAAGAAAGCAGGTGCTGACAGATGTGGAAATTACCGAACTATCAGTCTAATAAGTCACGGATGCATAATACTAACGCGAATTATTTACAGACGAATGGAAAAACTGGTAGAAGCCGACCTCGGGGAAGATCAGTTTGGATTCCGTAGAAATATTGGAACACGTGAGGCAAGTCTGACCCTACGACTTATCTTAGAAGCTACATTCAGGAAAGGCAAACCTACGTTTCTAGCATTTGTAGACTTAGAGAAAGCTTTTGAGAATGTTGAATGGAATACGCTCTTTCAAATTCTGAAGGCGGCAAGGGTAAAATACAGAGAGCGAAAGCGCGACCGCTACGGTCGCAGGATCGCATCCTGCCTCGGGCATGGATGTGTGTGATGTCCTTAGGTTAGTTAGGTTTACGTAGTTCTAAGTTCTAGGGGACTGATGAGCTTAGAAGTTAAGTACCATAGTGCTCAGAGAAATTTGAATAGAGAGCGAAAGACTATTTACAATTTGTACAGAAACGAGATGGCAGTTATAAGAGTCGAGGGGCATGAAAGGGAGGCAGTGGTTGGGAAGAGAGTGAGACAGTGTTGTAGCCTATCCCCGGTGTTATTCAATCTGTATATTGAGGAAGCAGTGATGGAAACAAAAGAAAAATTCGGAGTTTGTATTAAAATCCATGGAGAAGAAATAAAAACTTTGAGGTTCGCCGAAGACATTGTAATTCTGTCAAAGACAGCAAAGGACTTGGAAGAGCAGTTGAACGGAATGGACAGTGTCATGAAAGGAGGGTGTATGATAAACATCAACAAAAGCAAAACGAGGATAATGGAATGTAGTCGAATTAAGTCGGGTGATGCCGAGGGAATTAGATTAGGAAATGAGATACCTAGAGTAGTAAAGGAGTTTTGCTATCTGGGGAGCAAAACAACTGATGACGGTCGAAGTAGAGAGGATATAAAATGTAGACTGGCAATGGCAGGGAAAGCGTTTCTGAAGAAGAGAAATTTGTTAACATCGAATATAGATTTAAGTGTCTGGAAGTCGTTTCTGAAAGTATTTGTATGGAGCGTAGCCATGTATGGAAGTGAAAGATGGACGATAACTAGTTTGGACAAGAAGAGGATAGAAGCTTTCGAAATGTGGTGCTACAGAAGAATGCTGAAGATTAGATGGGTAGATCAAGTAACTAATGAGGAGGTATTGAATAGGATTGGGCACAAGAGAAGTTTGTGGCACAACTTGACTAGAAGAAGGGATCGGTTGGTAGGACATGTTCTGAGGCATCAAGGGATCACCAATTTAGTACTGAATAATCAACGAAAGGATAACGTTCTACGAGTCGGGGCGTGGAATGTCAGAAGCTTGAACTTGGTAGGGAAACTAGAAAATCTGAAAAGGGAAATTCAAAGGCTCAATCTAGATATAGTGGGGGTCAGTGAGGTGAAGTGGAAGGAAGACAAGTATTTCTGGTCAGATGAGTATCGAGTAATATCAACAGCAGCAGAAAATGGTATAACAGGTGTAGGATTGTTTTTAATAGGAAGGTAGGGCAGAGGGTGCGTTACTGTGAACAGTTCAGTGACCGGGTTGTTCTAATCAGAATCGACAGCAGACCAACACCGACAACGATAGTTCAGGTATACATGCCGAGGTCGCAAGCTGAAGATGAACAGATAGAGAAAGTGTATGAGGATATTGAATGGGTAATGAAGTATGTAAAGGGGGACGAAAATCTAATAGTTGTGGGCGACTGGAATGCAGTTGTAGGGGAAGGAGTAGAAGAAAAAGTTACAGGAGAATATGGGCTTGGGACAAGGAATGAAAGAGGAGAAAGACTAATTGAGTTCTGTAACAAGTTTCAGCTAGTAATAGCGAATACCCTGTTCAAGAATCACAAGAGGAGGAGGTATACTTGGAAAAGGCCGGGAGATAGGGAAGATTTCAATTAGATTACATCATGGTCGGACAGAGATTCCGAAATCGGATACTGGATTGTAAGGCGTACCCAGGAGCAGATATAGACTCAGATCACAATATAGTAGTGATGAAGAGTAGGCTGAAGTTCAAGACATTACTCAGGAAGAATCAATACGCAAAGAAGTGGGATACGGAAGTACTAAGGAATGACGAGATACGTTTGAAGTTCTCTAACGCTATAGATACAGCAATAAGGAATAGCGCAGTAGGCAGTACAGTTGAAGAGGAATGGACATCTCTAAAAAGGGCCATCACAGAAGTTGGGAAGGAAAACATAGGTACAAAGAAGGTAGCTGCGAACAAACCATGGGTAACAGAAGAAATACTTCAGTTGATTGATGAAAGGAGGAAGTACAAACATGTTCCGGGAAAATCAGGAATACAGAAATACAAGTCGCTGAGGAATGAAAGAAATAGGAAGTGCAGGGAAGCTAAGATGAAATGGCTGCAGGAAAAATGTGAAGACATCGAAAAAGATATGATCGTCGGAAGGACAGGCTCAGCATACAGGAAAGTCAAAACAACCTTTGGTGACTTTAAAAGCAACGATGGTAACATTAAGAGTGCAACGGGAATTCCACTGTTAAATGCAGAGGAGAGAGCAGATAGGTGGAAAGAATACATTGAAATCCTCTGTGAGGGTGAAGATTTGTCTGATGTGATAGAAGCAGAAACAGGAGTCGATTTAGAAGAGATAGGGGATCCAGGATTAGAATCGGAATTTAAAAGAGCTTTGGGGGACTTACGGTCAAATAAGGCAGAAGGGATAGATAACATTCCGTCAGAATTTCTAAAACCATTGGGGGAAGTGGCAACAAAACGACTATTCACGTTGGTGTGTAGAATATATGAGTCTGGCGATATACCATCTGACTTTCGGAAAGGCAACATCCACACAATTCTGAAGACGGCAGAAGCTGACAAGTGCGAGAATTATCGCACAATCAGCTTAACAGCTCATGCATCGAAGCTGCTTACAAGAATAATATACAGAAGAATGGAAAAGAAAATTGAGAATGCGCTAGGTGACGATCAGTTTGGCTTTAGGAAAAGTAAAGGGACGAGAGAGGCAATTCTGACGTTACGGCTAATAAAGGAAGCAAGGTTAAAGAAAAATGAAGACACTTTCATAGGATTTGTCGACCTGGAAAAAGCGTTCAACAATATAAAATGGTGCTAGCTGTTCGAGATTCTGAAAATGTAGGGGTAAGCTATAGGGAGAGACGGGTCATATACAATATGTACAACAACCAAGAGGGAATAATAAGAGTGGATGATCAAGAACGAAAAGCTCGTATTAAGAAGGGTGTAAGACAAGGCTGTAGCCTTTCGCCCCTACTCTTCAATCTGTACATCGAGGAAGCAATGATGGAAATAAAAGAAAGGTTCAGGAGTGAAATTAAAATACAAGGTGAAAGGATATCAATGATACGTTTCGCTGATGACATTGCTATCCTGAGTGAAAGTGAAGAAGAATTAAATGATCTGCTGAACTTAATGAACAGTCTAATGAGTACACAGTACGGTTTGAAAATACAGTAAATCGGAGAAAGACGAAGGTAATGAGAAGTAGTAGAAATGAGAACAGCGAGAAACTTAACATCAGGATTGATGGTCACGAAGTCAGTGAAGTTAAGGAATTCTGCTACTTAGGCAGTAAAATAACGAATGACGGACGGAGCAAGGAGGACATCAAAAGCAGACTCGCTATGGCAAAAAAGGCATTTCTGGCCAAGAGAAATCTACTAATATCAAATACCGGCCTTAATTTGAGGAAGAAATTTCTGAGGATGTACGTCTGGAGTACAGCATTGTATGGTAGTGAAACATGGACTGTGGGAAAACAGGAACAGAAGAGAATCGAAGCATTTGAGATGTGGTGCTACAGAGGAATGTTGAAAATTAGGTGGACTGATAAGGTAAGGAATGAGGAGGCTCTACGCAGAATCGGAGAGGAAAGGAATAAGTGGAAAACACTCATAAGGAGAAGGGACAGGATGATAGGACATATGCTAAGACATGAGGGAATGACTTCCATGGTACTAGAGGGAGCTGTAGAGGGCAAAAACTGTAGAGGAAGAGGAAGACAGAGATTGGAATACGTCAAGCAAATAATTGAGGACGTAGGTTGCAAGTGCTACTCTGAGATGAAGAGGTTAGCACAGGAAAGGAATTCGTGGCGGGCCGCATCAAACCAGTCAGTAGACTGATGACCAAAAAAAGAAAAAAGGGCAGCGTGGTGGGTAAAAATCGTAGAGGGAGACCAAGAGATGAACACATTAAACAGATTCAGAAGGATGTAGGTTGCAGTAGGTACTGGGAGATGAAAAAGCTCGCACAGGATAGAGTAGCATGGAGAGTTGCATCAAACCAGTCTCAGGACTGAAGACCACAACAACAACAACTGACCGGTGTCCTAGGAGAAGCTACAGTTGATATCAGATAGCTAGACGGGTGAACATTAACATTAATTGATTAATTGAAAGATTAGTTTACTTGTACTAGTTTCTTGACGTTTTAAAACATACACTTACACACATACTTCGGACTAAGGCTAGTCAGCTAGGCACAGCAGTGCTCTGACACCGTCGCTTTAAACCCACAGAAGCTGGCCGCTGTGGCCGAGTGGCTCTAGGCGCTTCAGTCCGGAACCGCGCTGCTACTACTGTCGCAGGTTCGAATCCTGCCTCGGGCATGGATGTGTGTGATGTCCTTAGGTTAGTTAGGTTAAGTAGTTCTAAGTCTAGGCGACTGATGACCTCAGATGTTAAGTGCCATAGTGCTTAGAGCCATTTGAAACATTTGAACCATTTAAACCCTCAGACCGTGCCACAGCGCATGCGCGGAACCAGAGACGTTGATCGAAGGCAAAGAAGTACACATAAACTGAATTTGTCACTACACGGTTGCACTCTTGGTGGGATAGCGATGCGTCATTGTGAGCTGAACTACAGCGACATCTTAGCAAGCTTATTAAAGAAAGCGCCGGATTCCTCGAATTGTCGAAGCCAAACCTGCTAGCTCTATTAATTAAATTCTTCGCTAAACGAAATCCAGCTGCTTGTCTGATCACCGAGTCAAAAAAGGCGAAATCGACGGTAAAATTTCGACTTTTTCGTTTCGCATAGTGTGACAAGTAGTGATGCAGCGCTGTGTCAAAGACGATTTCGTGGGCTGTACGACGCACTTGTTTTGTTTTTGTCTACGTTACGCCAGCGTAAAGTGAATTAGCTGAATTAGCTGAATTACCGGACACACAGAAATAGATTTCGACAGAAATGTACTACAAACATGAGATCTAATTTTAATCACATATTAATTTTCATGCTGATGAGTGAACAACGCCTTTCATTTGTTGGAAAACAACGTGAGTCTAACCTTGCTGCAAAGCCACCGTAGAGCTGAAAGAAGCTTGCAGGTGATTAGCGCCGCCAGCGGATTTGCACTTGAATTGCAACAAGCTGCTGAATGGAGTCCTCCCTGTCATTAAGGCGGCAAGGAACTTCATTATCGGCCCCGGGATCATTAAGACAGTCCGCCGTAGCATTTCGGGACGTTTTTACGCGCATCGGGTCGTCGCCAGCGAATGCCAAAAACAAAAGCCCTGGAAGCCAGTCGGGGAGCCAGTTCGGCAAGGAGAATGAATCTCTCCTTTTTTTCAGCTAAAAGTTAATTGACGCTTGCAGAACAATCGGACGACGCACCTCCTCGAATTTGTGAGAGTGTGTGCGTGTGTGTGTGGCGGCCAGAACAGAGCAGAGAGCGTGCCCCCGTTCTGTTTGAGCAGCTGTCGAAACGCGGGTACCGTTAGCAAGTGGCCGCGCCGGCTCTGATCCTGATAAGCGCGGCCGTCGCTGATCACTACCTGCCGGGCCAGCTCCCAGCTCCCAGCGTCCCGCCCCGTCCTCCTCCAAGGCAGGACCCGCCGACCCGCCACGCGCCGGCAGGTGTTCCCGGCGCACGCTTCTCTCTCTTTCTCACCGTCCACACGTACGGAGCGGATGAGAAACACTTTTCAAGACTCTTGTACACACTTGAAGTACTGCTCGCTATAATGACGGTAGCGTTTCTATGTGACAGATAATCGAACGACTCTGAGGGGGCTAGTACGTGAAAGCCGGCCGGGGTGGCCGAGCGGTTCTAGGCGCTACAGTCTGGAACCGCGCAATCGCTACGGTCGCAGGTTCGAATCTTGCCTCGGGCATGGGTGTGTGTGATGTCCTTAGGTTAAGTTAGGTTTAGGTAGTCCTAAGTTCTAGGGGACTGATGACCTCAGAAGTTACGTCCCATAGTGCTCAGAGCCATTTAGTACGTGAATAAGTGTCAAAATATCGATTTTTTAATCATTTGTCTCAAAAAATTCTCTATGGTTTTTTGAATCAGAAGTTGATGACATCGAGGAAGTTGTACCGAAGAAAGCCCGAAAATCAGACGGACTTTAAAGTGTCATTCACATAGCTCTGTTAAAAGCAAAAATTTGCTCTCACTTGTTTGTTTTCTTTTTATGATTTTTTTCTTTCTAATGTCTTAATGACACGAGATTATCAGAGAAATACTTACATGGTAGGATTCGAAACCCAAATGAGAATTTTGTTAATTAAACATGGGAACAGGTAACAAAAACCGTTTTCGTAGGATTAATACTTTTAAAATAGGAGTGCTGGATGTTGTGATGTGTTTCAGAGATGGTGCAGTGTCAAGTGTTGTCGTGAATGCCTGGTGGACTAAATGTACAAAGAACTTTGATTGAAACTGACACGCAAAACACTCTTCAAAGCACATAAATCGGTGGTGGAACCCACCAAAGAAGCAAGAATAAATCTGAAAAAGAAAAGGGAGGGAGAAAAACACCAGAAACAATATGAATATGGACGTGGGATGCTTAGCGTTATGCAGGGTAGGTATAGAAACAAGCTTTCACTTTAACTTGAATTTCTCGTAAGTTCATTTTTTTTAATGTTCTAGTACGCACTGGTTAAAAGCTGTTAAACATAGAGCCCTGAAATCTTGTATACTATCTTAAAACACATTTAACTAAAAAGCAGACTATTCCCACGGCTTAAAATTCAAAATTAAAGACTGTTTTTAAAGAAAAACAATAAGTTAATTACTGATTTTTCTGATCTCTATTAAAAACTTTTTTGACCCATAATTTATGACAGCAACTCCTTTTAAAATTATACTTTAAATATCAGAGCGTAAAAAACTTGCAGGAAAAAATCAAGATTCTAATTTGTTTTATTTTGACATATGTCTATTATTCTGTTCACTAACAATTAGCGTTCTTTATTTCCCTTGTAACTCAGTATATAATTCAGAGAAAGTGTGAGACCAAAAGCAGTGGTTCATGCATTAAATTATTCCCAAAATATCAGTTAGAATATGGTAAGCATTAAATGGGGCTACAACTATTACTCTTTGAGGAACACTATTTAGAAAACTGACAAGTTTTTCAAGATTTCCCATTGCGTTCACGAAGGTACCTTGAAAATGTAAATTTTCTTCCTCGGTGGATATGATGATTTGAAGTATACTTTCTACTTACGCAAAACTCTTCATTTAAATTTCCTAATTGTCAACTGTCTCTGTCAATGGCAGCTCTCAGAGTGAGATACGCCATCTTGCTGCTCTATGACTTCTCTTCTTTGAATCTATAAGCGTAGGGACATTTTTCTCCTTTGCGTTTATGTTTCGGCTATTGGCTGCTTTGTTTTCTACCTCTTATTCACTTGTTTACTTCAGTAATAGAGTGACCCTTGTGTTGTTTGTGTCAGAGAAAAGAAATGTTATCCATCTCTAGAGTTTTCAAGAAAATGCCTGGAGGACTTGGAAAAAACAAAAAAATGAATATAATGAAAACAACATTGGGTTTTTGAAAGGGCTGCACACTATTGAAAAGGGCTTAACAGTAGGGTAAACTTAATGTGCCAGTGTGAAATTACCAAGCACTTCTACAAAATTTCAGAAATACAGTTCTCTGCTCCACGCTGCTTGCAAATTAATGGCAGAGGAGTCAGTGACAGATGCAGTGAAAGAAACAGCAAATTTAAATGATGAGTGCGTAGCAGACACTGCAAGTCCAATGAGACTCTAAATTGAATTTTCTGTAACTGCTGTTTTTCCTAGGTTAATGCATCTTCTCTCTGAAACCATTAACCTAATAGCAATGAAATTCTAACAGCCATTTCTTAGTATGCTTGAGTGAAGTGACTTTTTTTAGCTTTATAGCTGTTGTATAAAGAATGCTACGATTTTTTTTAATATTTTATAATTTGACAGAAAAACTGATCATTATTAAAGCATTGTTCAAAATTAAATTATAGTTTTAATATATTATTCATAAAACAATGTTAGCTAGTTAACAAGTAGCGCACAATCGTGTAAACGTATGTGAAAAAAATTTCGTTATTCTACTGTTACTACTTCCTGAGAAAGGGTACATTGGAAATGATCAATTTAACATGGCAGAGACAGAAGGTACTTTTCTCCTCTTGAGGGTAATGCTGACAGGAATTGACAAGTCATGCATAATTTTTCACGCAAGCCAATATTTACGGAGCTATTGGTACTTTTCCACAGCCTACAAATTACAAATTGGAATAACAAATGATCATATTTTAAATACACACAGCAACAAAGCACACTCCGTCTTCAGGCCACAAGTGGGCCATCGGGACCATCCGACCGCCGTGTCATCCTCAATTGAGGATGCGGATAGGAGGGGCGTGTGGTCAGCACACCGGTCTCCCGGTCGTTATGATGGTTTTCTTTGACCGGAGCCGCTACTATTCGGTCGAGTGCTCCTCAGTTGGCATCTCGAGGCTGAGTGCACCCCGAAAAATGGCAACAGCGCATAACGACTGGATGGTCACCCATCCAAGTGCGGCCACGCCCGACAGCGCTTAACTTCGGTGATCTCACGGGAACCGGTGTATCCACTGCGGCAAGGCCTTTGCACATCAACAAAAGTTTTCCATAATCTCGATACGTCGTGCAGGCGCATTTCTCTGTAACTGTTTCAGTATCTATGAGAAGGTCACTCCAGACGCTCATTTGTAAACATACACACAGTTACCACGAGAAACTAATAATTTATGATTTGATTCAGGACTTAATTGCAGCCAGAACTCAACATGTTGTTCCTAATGAGATGAAATTGATAAATGAAACATAATTTCTGTGTACCACAAGGGGGGAGGGGCTTATGGGGCCTTTACTCTTTGCAGTACATAAAATGTTCTAGAAGATAACGCCGGGAGCTCCATGAGGCCTTTCGCGGATACTGCTGTTGTCTATAGAAAGCTTACGACGGCAGAATACTGCAGCGGATTCAGAGGGACCTGCAGAGGGTGCATGATTTGAAGGAAGGAAGGAAGATCGAGTTTAACGTCCCTTCGATATCCAGGTCATTAGAAACGGAGCACAAGCTCGGATTATGTCAAGGATGGGGAAGGAAATCGGCGGTTCCCTTTCAAAGGAACCATCCCGGCATTTGCCTGGAACGATTTAGGGAAATCACCGACAACCTGAAACATGGCCTTACCCGGGGTTGAACCGTAGTCCTTCCACATGCAAGTCCAGCGTGCTAACCACTGCGTCACCTCGCTCGGTGGTGCGTGGCTGCTCTAGATAGTGGCAGCTGATTCCGAATATTCAAAAAATGTTACTTATTACGTATAAATAGGTGAAGAATTCATTACTGATAGGTTGTACAGTGACAGTAAATCACTGCAAAAAGTAGCCACAGTAACATGACTTGGAGTATATGTCCAGAGCGACACAAGATGGAATGGCCAAAAAGACTGAGTTGTGGAAAAGTTGGTACCAGGCTCAATGACACTGGACGATTCTTAAGGAAAGTGTAATTTGTACACGAAAGAGGTGGATCTTTCGACCAGTTTTTGAATGTTACCCAGTAGTCAGAGACCCTTATCAACTTGAATTAGTAGAAAGAATAGAGAAGACCCAGCGAAGAGCGGCGGATTTCGTCACGGGATAGTTTAGTTGGCGAAAGAGCGTTGTGGAGTTGCTCAAGAAACTCTACTGGTAGACACTACAAGAGAGACGTTGTAAGTCACGGAGAGGTTTGCTGTTCTTATTGCGAGAGCGTACGTCCCAAGAACAGCCGAGCTAAGTACTGCTTCCTCCCGCACACGTTTCGCGAAGCTGTCACGACGAGACAATCAGGGAAAGTAAAGCTCTTACGGAGGCTTGTAGGCAGTCGTTCTTCTCATGCAACATTAGCTAATGGGACAGGGGAGGTGGAAAATGACACAGTTACTAATAGTGTCCTTCACTAGACACCGTAAGGTGACTTGCGTAGCCTAGATGTAGATGCAGAATCCGAGCTTGTGCTCTGCCTTTAATGAAGTAGCCGTCGACGATGTCAATTCATTCATTAAAATACACTGATGAACCAGAACATTGTGCAAGGAAAGTATATAACTGGATCAGAGGCGAATGGTGAATCGTAGCGATAACGCGGACTGAAAATAGACAAATACACTGCCGTAAGCGGCACTGACAAACGGCAGATTGTCATGCCACGGTGCATGACAACGAGTATCTCGGAAACAGTGAAGCCGGTCGGCTCTTCGAGTACTAGTATCGTCAGCATCCGCGGAAAGTGACTGAATAACGATGAAACCAAGAGCAGTAGACGAGACGTTGGACGTCCACGAATCATCACAGAACGTTTGGGTCACAGCCTTGCCCGCTTCGTAAAGCAGCGTAGAGAGCGATCCGTGGCAGATATGATGACCGAGTACAATTCCTGTAGCAGCTCAGGTGTTCAGGAGCACACCGCTCAGCGCACATTGTTGAACGTGGTGCTCAGCAGCTGATTACCCCCACATGTTCCCATGTTGACCCATCGACATCGTCAGTTACGGCTGCGGTAGGGATGAGATCATCGGCATTGGACCCAGAATCAGTGGAAACGTGTCACCTGCTCGAATAAATCAACTTTCGTGTTACACCAGGACGATGGTCGTGTCCGGTGACGCATCACCTACGTGAATTGCTACTCGGAACATGTAACACGCCACGGACACAGGCCCTTGATGATAGTATTGTACTACTGGGAACATTTTGCTGTGTTCCAGTTCGACCTCTGGTAATAATCGAAGGGACGACCGGAGTGGCCGAGTGGTTCTAGGCGCTTCAGTCTAGAAGCGCGTGACCGCTACGGTCACAGGTTCGAATCCTGCCTCGGACTTGGATGTGTGGGATGTCGTTACGTTAGTTAGGTTTAAGTAGTTTTAAGTTCTAGGGGACTGATGACCTCAGATGTTAAGTCTCATAGTGCTTAGAGCCATTTGAACCATTTTTAATAATCGAAAGCACCATGACAGATGCGGACTACATCAGTTAGTACCTTATGTTTTTTTCTTTTTTTTTCTTTTTTTTTCGGACAACAGCACTATCTTCCACAGGGAAAACGTCCGTTCACGAGGCCAGAATTGTTCTACAGTGCTTTTAGAAACATGATAGTAAACTCATGCTGACGTCCTGGCCTGAACCTAACGAAACACATTTGGGACGATATCGGGAGCACGCTCGGCTCCATCAAAACTTCTGGCCATAAACTGTCACCAGCGCTTAGATATCTCACTCCACATACCACCGAAAAACTTGTCGACTTCTACTGTATTGTGTTTCAGAGGTGGAGCAACACGTTATTGAACAAGTGGTTGTAATGTTTTGGCTCATCAGTGCTCCAGGTCAGCAGTACGAAGTCTTCCTTCTTTTCTTTATTGATCCACAGTATTCTACGAGATTTTAATTGATTTCAGTTTTTTACATTCGTATCCTTGGATATACTCAGAAGTCCGAAAACGATTACCGTTCTGCCGTCGCTCTGCTCTGCACCGTACTGCTTTCTGTGCCAAAATAGGCCTTAATAGCCGACCTTCTCGCGTGTTCAGCTGCTGCTGGAAACGATCTGTTGCGTAATAGCGCGCGTGTAGCTCTTTGACACTTTGATCCACGGCTCGCGGACGCCGTCCGAAATACGTTTTCTCGGAAATTTTTCCACAGACACACGTGTTTGGCGTCTGTCAGCGTCGCGTAGTAACTGCCGCACGTGCAGACACCCGCGGACGCCCCCAGCATATGGCGATGCTCAGGATGCTGCTACACGTGTCGCCTGTCTCCGCCGCAAGGCACTGCACTCAGCAGCAGATCGTGTTCCTTCTCTTGGTAAAGCAGTAGTCGCCTTTTAAGTGCAAGTTGCCAGTAAATTCTTTTGTTCTTTCTTTCCTCATCCCTTCGTGCTTGCAGATATTTGAAATACATCACTTTCATGTGAACCTGGTACACTGTACATGTAGAACTAACTAGCCATTGACGTTACTCTGCATAGAGGATGTTAGAACACTGTCGCATATTCCCACAGAAGATGGTATTGGTCAGAATTAGAAGAAGAGTTCCTGTAGTAATATGTCTGGAAACCAGTATTACTTGATATAAGGATCAATCTCATCTCTCATTCCCATCTGTCTGTTACACAGAAGTGGTCAGTATAAGGACTGCTGCATGTGGTTACCACGCGTCTTGACACACGATTCAACTGTTCTTCGAAGCGAGTCACGCACTCTTTCAAACACACAAGAATCCATTTGCACAGCATCACCCCATGCATTGCTCACATTCTCGCGTAGCGTCTACATATTGTCGATGGCTAGGACACACACCAATGCCTTTAAATGTTCCCATAGCCAGAAATCGAACGGATTCTAGCTCAGTGAACGGGTAGGCAATGCTGCCACACAAGTTGCCCATGCAGCTTTGCCGTGATGTACTGCCTCACGGTGTGTAGAAAATTGAGTGGTACCCTGTTGTGCATAAACCAAACTCATCGTCTTCCTGTAAGATTAAGTTCTTCAATAACGCTGACAATGCATCACGCAGTGAACTACACTCATGCTCATCAATTAAGGATAATTGCAAATGGTTCAAATGGCTGTGAGCACTATGGTACGTAACTTCTGAGGTCATCAGTCCCCTAGAACTTAGAACTACTTAAACCTAACATCACACACATCCATGCCCGAGGCAGGATTCGAACCTGCCACCGTAGCGGTCGCGCGGTTCAGACTGTAGCGCCTAGAACCGCTTGGCCACTCCGGCCGGCGATAATTGCAGAATGTGGTGCCACACAGCGTGGCACTACACAGAAATGGCGCTAATAGCACAGGCACATAGGGAACACACACGACACGGATCTGTAAGTCCACAGTACTGGTGATAAGTTGAGAAAACCGTCCCGAAACACATGTGCTACAAAACGCCACTGTTTCCTGCATATGTACCCCGACATCAATATGGGATATGATAACCATGCACACTTACACAGGCCGCACAACAGGTTGGCATACTCTGGATCAGGTGGTTGAGCAGCTGCTGGGGTATAGCCCCCCACTCTTGCAGCAGTGACTGTCACAGCTCGTGAAATGCCCTAGGGGTTTGAAGACGTGCAGCGATACGTCAACTGAGAGCATCCCAGATGTGCTCGTTGGGGTATAGGTCTGGAGAACAAGCAGGCCACTCTATTCGCCAGATATATTCTGTTTCAAGGCATGTCGGTGGGGCCTTGCGTTATTATCCAACAGGAGGAAGGTGGGGCCCACTGCACCTCTGAATACTGGTGCAAAATGATGTCCCAATACACATGATCTGCAGGGCTGTACAGACATCAATCATAATCCCACCCCACACCATCAAACCACGACCTCCCTACAGATCCCTTTCAAGGACATTAAGAGGTTGATATCTGGTTCCTGGTTCACGCCAGATGGAAACCCGGCGAGAATCACTGTTCAGACTATACCTGGAAGCGTCCGTGAACATAACCTGGGACCACTGTTCCAATGACCATGTACTGTGTTCTTGACACCAGGCTTGACGGGCTCTCCTGTGACCAGGGGTCAGTGGAATGCACTTTGCAGGTCTCCAAGCGAATAAACCTTGTCTGTTCAGTCGTCTGTAGACAGTGTGTCTGGAGACAGTTGTTCCAGTGGCTGCGGTAGGTCCCGAGCAAGGCTACCTGCCGTTTTCCGAGGCCTTCTGCGGGCGCTGATGGTGAGAGATCAGACTTCTTGTGGTGTTGTACACTGTGGACGTCCCGTACCGTAACGCCTGGACACGTTTCCTGTCTGCTGGAATCGTTGCCATAATCTTGAGATCACCCTTTGTGGCACACGGAGGGCCCGTGCTATGACCTGCTGTGTTTGACCAGCCTCCAGTCGTCCTAGTATTCTACCCCTCATAATGTCATCAATATATGTTCTTTGAGCCATTTTCAACACACAGTCACCATTAGCACGTCTGAAAACGTCTGCACGCTTTCACACTGCACCGTACTCTGACATGCACCAGCACACCTCTGCTTATGTGGACTGCTGCGAGCGCCTCCGTGCGACGACCGGGGGTCAAATGCACAACATGGTCATACCCTGAGATGATTTAAACCCGCAAACCGCACGCCAGAGCGTTGTTTCATCATGTATCAGCATTATCCTTAATTTATGAGTCATTACTCGTCACGAGTAAAACGTCCCATATATTACCTGGTATTGGTTTCCGACCATATATTGATAGGATTTTTTTCAGTGATATAAATTGGCGATTTATTTGTATATAAATATGCAGCCACTCGCTTTTTTGTCTTTTTATACGTTTTATTGTACCATTAATTAGTTTTCGAGCCACTGAAGGCACAGCCGGGGATGGGTCTGCAGTGGCTCGAAAACTGTTGAATGGTGCAGTAAATGGTTAATGGTATAATAAACCAAGAACTGTTACTCGTTGCATATTTATATCCAAATAAATCGCCAATAAAGGATCTTTTCTTATAGTTTTCACCAGTACCAGCACTCGTAGGAATATTTGATACTCTTCCTTAAAAACAGCCTCTTCACTGTTGTGTGATAGGGTTCAAATGGCTCTGAGCACTATGGGACTCAACATATTTGGTCATAAGTCCCCTAGAACTTAGAACTACTTAAACCTAACTAACCTAAGGTCATCACACACACCCATGCCCGAGGCAGGATTCGAAGCTGCGACCGTAGCAGTCCCGCGGTTCCGGACTGCAGCGCCAGAACCGCACGGCCACCGCGGCCGGCTGTGATAGGGAACTGGAGTTTACACACTGCTGTACTTCCCGCATAAGCCATTACAGATGAGATGACGTAGTTGTAATGTAGTAACTTAAAGTATTTTTTCCTGCACTCGAATGATTTTACTTGAATATTACAACATTATAGGGAAAACCATATTTCAAGAATGTCTTTTGCTTTCTGTTTCATGCCAAATGTGCGAGAGGCGAAAAACGCCGATGCCAGAAAATTCGCTGCAGCAGCCAAAGTTCACGTGACTACCAGTGATCGCAAAAAGACCCCTCCATTCAGTGGTGCAGACCTCTGGCTCCACAGTGAATTAAAAATAAATCATTGTAAAACTGAAATAACACAAAGACTATGAGGCATATCCGGTGCAATATATCATCTAGCAATTCTCCACTTCTTGTTTAGTTTTAATCAAGTTTATATGCCATGTAATACATGCTACAGTACATACGTGCACCTGTATCTGTGACGATAACAAATCATATTGCATTCAGAGAATTCTACCGCACAATGATGAAAACAAAGTGATTTTATATGTCAAACGATAGTATCCCATATCTGCTTAAATGAACTACTAAAAAGTACAGAAAAAAGTAATTATTTGCGAGTCTCTCAAGAAGCATAAAGAACGTCTCCTAACGTTGTCCGTAAAGCTTCCTGTAGAAATAAACAGAATCGTGTATAACTGACGTACATCGTAATGAAGAGAATCCATTTTATTCATACTACGCGAAAATGCGGGAAGAATTATATTATATAACAAGCAGTCAAATGAAAACTAGACAGGCGGAAAAAAAATTAAATTGTTTATTATTTCAAAAGTAATCACCATAAATATTAATAAATTTTTCCCGTTGCAAGACAAGACGATCAGTGCCATCATGGCTAAATGTTTATTGTTACGTGCTGAACCATGATTGTACCCAGGATTGTACTTCTTCGTCTGAAGCAAATCGACGGCCATAAATGTCTTCGTACAGCGTTCAAAAAATATGGAAATCTCAGGGTGAGAGATTGGACCTATACAGAGATTAAGTAAGGGGTTACTGGGGAAACTTCTGCATAGCAGTCGAAAGATACGGGCCGGCCTACATGTTGACACGGTTGTTTCGAGTACACTGCAGAAGTTTCGCTGGGAGGCCCTCCATGCAGTCCCGATATCTCACCATGCGTTTGCCATATTTATGGAGCCTCAAAAGAAGACTTTCGTGTCCTGGATTTGCATCGCTCGAAGAAGTATATTGAGCAAGCAAGAAAGGAGACAAAATAGAAGTTCGGAGTAGGTACTGAAATCCATGGAGAAGAAATAAAAACTTTGAGGTTCGCCGATGACACTGTAATTCTGCCAGAGACAGCAAAGGACTTGGAAGAGCAGCTGAACGGAATGGACAGTGTCCTGAAACGAGGATATAAGATGAACATCAACAAAAGCAAAACGAGGATAATGGAATGTAGTCGACTTAAGTCGGGCGATGCTGAGGGAATTAGATTAGGAAATGAGACACTTAAAGTAGTAAAGGAGTTTCGCTATATGGGGAGCAAAATAACTGATGATGGTCGAAGTAGAGAGGATATAAAATGTAGACTGGCAATGGCAACGAAAGCGTTTCTGAAGAAGAGAAATTTGTTAACATCGAGTATGGATTTAAGTGTCAGGAAGTCGTTTCTGAAAGTATATGTATGGAGTGTAGCCATGTATGGAAGTGAAACATTGACGATAACTAGTTTGGACAAGAAGAGAATAGAAGCTTTCGAAATGTGGTGCTACAGAACAATGCTGAAGATTAGATGGGTAGATCACATAACTAATGAGGAAGTGTTGAGTAGGATTGGTGAGAAGAGAGGTTTGTGGCACAACTTGACTAGAAGAAGGAATCGGTTAGTAGGACATGTTCTCAGGCAGCAAGGGATCACCAATTTAGTAGTGGAGGGCAGCGTGGAGGGTACAAATTGTAGAGGGAGACCAAGAGATGAATACACCAAGCAGATTCAGAAGGATGTAGGTTGCAATAGGTACTGGGAGATGAAGAAGCTTGCACAGGATAGAGTATCATGGGGAGCTGCATCAAACCAGTCTCAGGACTGAAGACCACAACAACAACAACGAAGAAGTACACGTCTGGATTCATGGTTCATTAGGCATCTGTCTCGTTTTCATTTGATTCCCGCCTTCCACCACGTTTCAAACACTGAGAATTAATGCTGACTGCGCACTGATAGAAATTATCGTTCCATGCTCGGTCGTAACAAGCCAACTATATCTTCTGAAGCCAAACTTAACGCCGCAGTACATAAAGAAATACAGTTCGATTGACATAAGTGTTTTAATATTCTGCCTGGGACATATCGTTCCAAAATAATGAGAGTGTTTTTATCGCCCCATTCTGACTGATGTTTTAGGGAGGTTTCCTTTGGCTGTTATGCAAATACTGCAACTGGAACTCTCCTCACAAACATTCCAAATTGAGACTCCCTCCTTCCAAATGGCAGCTAGTCTGGTAGTTGACTGAAAACTCCCTGATTCCGCAATGGGTCGTTACATCGGCCAGTCGGCTCCACTTAAAGAACCGACCTGAACATTGGTTTGAATATTGCAGTGGTTCACGACAGGTTCTTGTGGAGGTGATGTGGCCCAGCCTTCCTCCGATAGTGCAATTTGGTGTATTTCACGTAACCCTATCACTGACAGTGATGAAAGAAGAGATCAGTAATGGGAAAAAGTTCCTGCAACTTGACTGGACGTAGATTTCCGGACCTTTGAATCGGTTGTTTTCGAGTTATTCACTGAACCACAAAACGAACAGGAGTTCAAATTGAGGACAGAAAGAAACTCATCGAGATTCTTCTGCATATCTACTACACAGATTGGTTATATAACCGTCGTAGAACATGTTTAATGCTGCAGTGATATCTCAGATATCGACCGAGATGAAGCAATGCAATAAAAGAAGCGAAAGATAATTTCTAAAAGGGATTAAAAGTTCAAGGACAAAATGTATCACTGGTACGGTTCATACATGATGTAACCCCGCTGGCCCGATACAGGGAAGACTTAAGAGACCCAATGAATGCAATGGACGACGTACTTATCACGAAAATAATTGAAGTCGAATTGAAACTTGGACCACCCAAAATGCGGAGAAGAAGCAACTGCGAGCGTCTGGAATGAGGTGCTATCAAACAACATTAAAACTGAAGTGTACAGCTGACCGCCTCCGTAACCAAAAGGTTAGCGTCACTGAGGTACGGAGGTCTGCTATAGTCTACGCACAGCCTGGTGAGGCCAAATGAGGAGCAGTTTGAATGAATAATAAGGATTCGTCTACTGCCATTAACGACTGGAGAGATTCACGACATGCTGATCAAATGTTCTACACTCACAGATCACTCTTGTTACTCCCATGTAGGCAGCGGTAGGACAGTCTTCTTACGTTAGTGTACAGAGAAAGTACGAAATGACCGAAAAGTGTAAAGAACATACGAGAATAAAAGTCTGTGTTAAACACTTAAGAGAAAATGGGACAGTTTAGTGGAACATTTGCTACGGCATCCAGGAATAGTCCACCGGCTACTGTAAGGAGCAGTAGCGAGGGTAGATAGTAGACGCAGACCAAGTGTAGAACATGCAAAACATGTTATAGAGGTAGGTATGATAGTCAAGAAGGACCGGAGCAGAAGAGAATCGAAGCATTTGAGAAATTGTACTACAGAAGAACGAGGAAAATTAGGTGGACTGTTATGGTAAGGAATGAGGGGGTTCTCCGCAGCTTTCGCGAGGAAAGGAACATAAGGAAAACAGTGACAAAGGGGAGGGACAGTGATGATACATCTGACGTCAGGGAATTAGTTCCATGGTAGTAGAAGGAGTTGGAGAGGGTTAAAACTGTAGACGAAGACAGAGAATGGAGTACATCCTACAAATAAATGAAGGCGTACGGTGTAAGTGCTATTCTGAAATGAAAAGGTTGTCACCGGAGAGGAATTAGTGAGAGGCCGCAAACAATTAGTGAGAGGCCGCAAACAACCAGTCAACAGACTGATGATTCAAAATAGAAATGGTAGTCAGAAGATTAGCACAACATAGGAAAAGTTACAGGACAGCGTCAAAAGTGTCAAAATATTGATGGCTTAAAAATATTAGATGTTTAGATTTGTTTCAGTACAGTTGATTCAACATTATATGTGACGCGTAATGGCGTCTCATGGCCACTTGGCTTTGTTCCTCAACAGCGCAGATTATCGTAGTTGGGTCGTCAAGACGGCAATCTATGTACGTTGAAGATATAAGGTGTTCGTGACTTCAGGCAGAAAGACGACGGAACACTGGCGAGCTTGTCATCTGTTCACCTCAAATAGACAGCGCTGAAACATCGGCGCAAGCAGGTCGTTCGTTGCTGCGCTCCAGGAACGAGCCAAAACTGACGTTACGACAATTTGGATAAAAACGCTGTCACCTCATCTAGTGGTCATATGTCGTGGTCCAGCACCAGCTGCCGCTGGCGCTCCAGGGTATTAGTGTACGCCATCTCTCTGTGATCGACTTATTGCTCCTGCTGTGTTATACACACCTTCAGACTTGAGAATCACCTATGGTTCCACAACATACATCAGCAGCAACTCAAGTGGCGCGTCACATTAACGTACCCACATGTCAAAAGCGGGAATAACGTCTTTTTGCAGTGCGACCATTGCGAGAAGTGTAGGAAGAGAGTTACTGGGGTCATGGAAGGTACCGATAGGAATGCGGTGCTATGCCATGCCCACAGTGCCGTGCTGTGGCAGGTTTCTCGGCTGAGAATCCGTGACGCGAACGGCCCGACCGAGGTGGTCCGACACATTTTGGATTTGGTTTAAATCTGGGGCCGGTGAACTCGTCGATGCGCTCTTCAAATCAAGCGCATGCTGTGTTACACATTTCACTGTCCTGCTGGTAGATGTCACTATGCCGAGGAAATAAAAAAGAAACTGCATGTAGGGGTGGACATGGTCCCCAAGGTTAGAAGCATACTTGTGTTGATGCGTTGTGTCTTCCAGAATGACGAGGTCACCCAGGGAATTCCAAAAAAAGTATTCCCTAGGCCACAATGCTCCCTTCTACAGCCTGGACTCTTTGCTATCAGACGTTCCTCGCCGTACACGTCAAAAGCCATCCGTCCCATGTAGCATAGAACGTGATTCATCTCATAAAGGCTACCTGTCGCCACTCAGTGGCCGTCCAGTTGCGGTGTTGTTGTTGTTGTGGTCTTCAGTCCTGAGACTGGTTTGATGCAGCTCTCCATGATACTCTATCCTGTGCAAGCTTCTTCATCTCCCAGTACCTACTGCAACCTACATCCTTCTGAATCTTCTTAGTGTCTTCTTTTGGTCTCCGTCTACGATTTTTACCCACCACGCTTCCCTCCAATACTAAATTGGTGATCCATTGATGCCTGAGAACATGTCCTACCAACCGATCCCTTCTTCTGGTCAAGTTGTGCCACAAACTTCTCTTCTCCCCAATCCTGTTCAATACCTCCTCATTAGTTATATGATCTACCCATCTAATCTTGAGCGTTCTTCTGTAGCACCACATTTCGAAAGCTTCTATTCTCTTCTTGTCCAAACTAGTTATCGTCCATGTCTCACTTCCATACATGGCTGCGCTCCATACAAATATTTTCAGAAACGACTTCCTGACACTTAAATCTATAGTCGATGTTAACAAATTTCTCTTCTTCAGAAACGCTTTCGTTGCCATTGCCAGTGTACATTTCTCTCTACTTCGACCATCATCAGTTATTTTGCTCCCCAAATAGCAAAACTCCTTTACTACTTTAAGTGTCTCATTTCCTAATCTAATTCCCTCAGCATCGCCCGACTTAAGTCGACTACATTCCATTATCCTCGTTTTGCTTTTGTTGATGTTCATCTTATATCCTCCTTTCAAGACACTATCAATTCCGTTCAACTGCTCTTCCAAGTCCTTTGCTGTCTCTGACAGAATTACAATGTCATCGGCGAACCTCAAAGTTTTTATTTCTTCTCCATGGCTTTCAATACCTACTCCGAATTTTTCTTTTGTTTCCTGTACTGCTTGCTCAATATACAGATTGAATAACATCGGGGAGAGGCTACAACCCTGTTTCACTCCCTTCCCAACCACTGCTTCCCTTTCATGTCCCTCGACTCTTATAACTGCCATCTGGTTCCTGTACAAATTGTAAATAGCCTTTCGCTCCCTGTATTTTACACCTGCCACCTTCAGAATTTGAAAGAGAGTATTCCAGTCAACATTGTCAACAGCTATCTCTAAGTCTACAAATGCTAGAAACGTAGGTTTGCCTTTCCTTAATCTAGCTTCTAAGATAAGTCGTACGGTCAATATTGTCTCACGTGTTCCAGTATTTCTACGGAATCCAAACTGATCTTCCCCGAGGTCGGCTTTTACCAGTTTTTCCATTCGTCTGTAAAGAATTCGCGTTATTATTTTGCATCCGTGACTTATTAAAATAATAGTTCGGTAATTTTCACATCTGTCAGCACCTGCTTTCTTTGGGATTGGAATTATTATATTCTTCTTGAAGTCTGAGGGTATTTCGCCTGCCTCATACATCTTGCTCACCAGATGGTAGAGTTTTGTCAGGACTGGCTCTCCCAAAGCCGTCAGTAGTTCTAATGGAATGTTGTCTACTCCCGGGGCCTTGTTTCTACTCAAGTCTTTCAGTGCTCTGGCAAACTCTTCACGCAGTATCGTATCTCCCATTTCATCTTCATCTGTCTCCTCTTCCATTTCCATAATATTATCCTCAAGTACGTCGTCCTTGTATAGACCCTCTATATACTCCTTCCACCTTTCTGCTTTCCCTTCTTTGCTTAGAACTGGGTTTCCCTCTGAGCTCTTGATATTCATACAAGTGGTTCTCTTTTCTCCAAAGGTCTCTTTAATTTTCCTGTAGGTAGTATCTATCTTACCCCTAGTGAGATAAGCCTCTACATCCTTACAATTGTCCTCTAGCCATTCCTGATTAGCCATTTTTGACTTCCTGTCGATCTCATTTTTGGGACGTTTGTATTCCTTTTTGCCTGCTTCATTTACTGCCAGTTGCGGGATTAGTACGAATTCCAGAATTCGTTGACGATACACAGCACTCAGCATGGGTGCATGCTTGGCATCAGCTGCGGAGGCCGATACACAGCAACGTTCGCTGAACGGTCGTTGAGGAGACACTTGTTTCATCCGGGTGGTCACTTGCTCAACAGCTTCACGTATTTTCGCCTGTACACATCCATACAACTGTCGTTCACAGCCAATCGCTGTGGCCGAGCAGTTCTAGGCGCTTCAGTCCGGAACCGCCCTGTTGCTACGGTCGCTGGCTCGAATCCTGCCTTGGGGATGGATGTGTGTGATGTCCTTAGGTTAGTTAGGTTTAAGTAGTTCTAAGTTCTAGGGGACTGATGGCCTCAGATGGTAAGCCCCATAGTGCTTGAATTTTATCGTTCACACTTGTTGTCTATGGCTCCTAATAATTTACTGTTGCCTCGGCACCGATTCTGGATAACTCCATTTTACCATGCACAGCATACTTTAACCACGGTAGCATGGAACAGTTTACAAACTTAGCAGTTTCTGAAATACCCACCTTTGACCTGCCCTTCAGGACGCCAGATAAATTGCTCCGTTTCCGCATTACGAGAGCAAAATGATTCAAATGGCTCTGAGCATTTTGAGACTTAACTTCTGAGGTCATCAGTCCCCTAGAACTTAGAACTACTTAAACCTAACTAACCTAAGGACATCACACACATCCATGCCCGAAGCAGGATTCGAACCTGCGACCGCAGCTGTCGCGCGGTTCCACACTGTAGCGCCAGAACCGCTCGGCCATCCCGGCCGGCTTACGAAAACAATTGCACTATTTTCCGCGTACGTTGAACATGTTTTATTTACCTTCTACCGCTTTGCTGCAACCTGCTGTCTTTCAGTCGTTACTGCATGTTGATGTCGAACGTCGGTGGAGGTCACAGTAACGTGAATCGACCATATGTAGTATGCCCACTAGCAGCCAAAATGCCGCAGCACGACAAACCTATTTCGCTGAGAAAAAAAAAACTCTCTATTCCGCTTTCTCAAAAGCTAATATTATGATCCTGGAAGTGTTTACTTTCGTCTAACTGCTCCAGCTGCGCGTAGTAGCAATTTTTCCAGTCACCTGAGATACGGCGCTCCAGGGCATTCGTGTACACCATCTATCTGTGATCCATTTATTATTCTCCTACTGTGTTCCACACACAGACTTAAGAACCATTCGGCTCATTTACTCACATCCTCTCTTTTTCCACACACGTCGGTGAAGAAAGACAGAAAGTACTAGTGGCATTTGGCGGTGTGCTTCTGTGCGATCCAGCTTACACAGTGCCTCGTTTGGTGCAGAGATGGTGCATGCCGAAGCGCAACCCGTTTGGGCGGACCCAAAAGATGTAGCATCGTTGGGATGCGTCAGGCGGCGTGCGGCGGGCGGCGGCAGCTTGCGGGATCCGTGCCAGACGCGTGGCGGGGAGCTGCGGCACGTCTGAGCCGCTAGGACGCGGCCTTGGGCGCCGCTTCCGTATGGCGGTCGCCACAAACGACACACGTCACGGCAGCGCTACCGTCCACATTCACCATCTGATCAAAAGTATACGGACACCTATTAGTGCACATTAATACGCAGTGCGTCCACTGTTCGCCTTTATGACAGCTTTAGCTATTCTGGAGACACTTTCAGTAAGGTGTCTGAACGTCTGTGGAGGAATCGCATCTCATGCCTCTTCAAGAGTCGAAAGCAGAGCAGGTTTTGGGCGTAAGGGTCAGAATCGAAGTTGACATTCTGACTCCAAGGGTGTTCCACAGCGTCCAGGTCGAGCAGACTTGTCCATTTCAGGAATATTATTGTCCACAAACCTTTGAGACTGCTTTAGGACAGGGTGCACTGTCATGCCGTGCGCAATACACAATGCTGTACAATGTATTCATGCCCTAGTGCATTTGTCTTTTTCTGAAGTGCGGTAAGGGGAACACGCTCTAACCACGGAAAACAACCCCTTTCGGTAACGCCACCGGCTTGGTGCGTCACTGTTGCACTGCAAAAGATGGCAAGTAACTTTCTTTAGCATTCGCCAAACCCAAACTGTTTTGTCCGATGGCCATAGTGTCTGCGCGATTCATCATATAAAACCACTCATTTCCAGTCATCAAGTGTCCCGTGACGTTCCTCATCAGACTATCTCATGCGTGCTCAGCATTGACTACTGGAATGTGAGGAACTGCTCGACATCTGTATCCTATTCTACCTCAATCTCTTTAACTCCCTGCTCACAGTAGCTGTACTACACTACTGGCCATTAAAATTGCTACACCGAGAAGAAATGCATTGGACAAATATATTATACTAGAATTGACATGTGATTACATTTTCACGCAATTTGAGTGCAGAGATCCTGAGAAAGCAGTACCCAGAACAACCACCTCTAGCCGTAATAAAGGCCTTGATACGCCTGGGCACTGAGTCAAACATAGCTTGGATTGCGTGTAAAGTTACAGCTAGCTGCCCATGCAGCTTCAACACGATACCACAGTTCATCAAGAGTAATGACTGGCGTATTGTGACGAACCAGTTGCTCGACCACATGTTTTCAATTGGTGAGAGATCTGAAGAATGTGCTGGCCAGGACAGCAGTCGAACATTTTCTGTATCCAGAGAGGCCCGTACAGGACCTGCATGATGTGGTCGTGCATTATCCAGCTGAAATGTAGGGTTTCACAGGGCTCGAATGAAGGGTAGATCCGCGGGTCGTAACACATCTGAAATGTAACGACCACTGTTCAAAGTGCCGTCAGTGCGAACAAGAGGTGACCGATACGTGTAATCAATGGCACGCCAAACCAACACGCCGGGTGATACGCCAGGATGGCGATGACGAATAAACGCTTCAAATGTGCGCTCATCGCGATGTCGCCAAACACGGATGCGACCATTATGATGCTGTAAACAGAATCTGGATTCATTCGAAAAAATTACGTTTTGCCATTGGTGCACCCAGGTTCGACGTTGAGTACACCATCGCAGGCGCTCATGTCTGTGCTGCAACGTCAAGGGTAACCGTAGCCATGGTCTCCGAGCTGATAGTCCATGCTGCTGCAAACGTCGTCGAACTGTTCGTGCAGAGGGTTGTTGCCTAGCAAACGTCCCCATCCGTTGACTCAGGGATGGAGACGTGGCTGCACGATGCGTTACAGCTATGCGGATAAGATGCCTGTCATCTCGACTGCTAGTGATACGACGCCGTTGGGATCCAGCACGGCGTTTCGTATTACCCTCCTGAACCCACCGATTCCATATTCTGCTAACAGTCAGTGGATCTCGACCAATGCGAGCAGCAATGTCGCGATACTATTAACCGCAATCGCGATAGACTACAATCTGACCTTTATCAAAGTCGGAAACGTGATGGTACGCATTTCCTCTCCTTACACGGTGCATCACAACAACGTTTCACCAGGCAACGCCAGTCAACTGCTGTTTGTGGATGAGAAATCGGTTGGAAACTTTCCTCATGTCAGCACGTTGTAGGTGTCGCCACCGGCACCAACCTTATGTGAATGCTCAGAAAAGCTAATCATTTGCGTATCACAGCATCTTCTTCCCGTCGGTTAAATTTCGCGTCTGTAGCACATCATCTTCGTGGTGTAGCAATTGTAATGGCCAATAGTGTAGATGAATTGCTGGCAGCGCTGTTGAACGCAAGAGTAATATCTTCCGATGGTTTCATGGGACTCTTCACAGCCACCCTCAGCAACGCTAGACGCGCCCTGTCCGTCTGCACAAGGGGTCGGCGTGGTCTTGGTCTTCTTGTGGTAGTTTCTTTACCTTTTCACTTCACAATCACATCACCGACAATCCACCTGGGCTGCTTTAGAGGGACTGAAATGTCCCTGAAGCATTTGTTATTCAGGTGATAGCAAATTACAAGTCCACTTCCACAGTCACTGACCTGTCCTGACCGATCCGCTCAACTGTTACTGCTTGTCCACTAACAATATAATTTTCCCCGCGTCCTTTCGTACTGGTGGGTCCGCCTCTCGTTACGACTAGCGGTCAATTCCACATTCGCTAGTGTGGTTGGGTACTTTAGATAATATATTATTTCACCGTAATTCACAGTATGTGAACGCTGTAACAATTTAGATGCGTTGTCACGTTGTTTGGTTGATTTGGGGACAGGGTACCGAACAGCGAGGTCATCGGTCCCGTCAATTTGGGAAGTATTGCGAAGCAAGTCAGCTGCGCCCTTTCAAAGGAACCATTCCGGCATTTACCTGAAGCGATTAAGGAAAACCACGGGCACAGGTTTGAACGGTCGTCCTCCCGAATGCGAATCCAGTGTGCTGGTCAATGTACCACCTCCCTAGGTGAGTTTTTAAGGTCACTCCATACAATGGTCACTACTCGAAATATGGCCTCTGGGCTATGAGCATCCTCTGCCGCCACAGTATACAGGGTGTCTCCCTAAGAGCGTGCAAAATTTAACAGGACGTGGAGGATGTTTCACTTAATAATTTGAAGTAAGGAACCTGGGCTGTGAGAAGCAAGCTAAAGGAGATAACAGAAATAAATAATAGAGTACAATAAAGTCACGTTACTGTGTACTTTTTTATTTACATTAGTTACGGTTAACTGCAAATACCATCACTGACACAATGAAGTACCATCTGTATTGTATCTTACAAAATGTGCTGAAACTGACGGTCATCAGCCTCAATGCAAACATTACATCGGTGAACAAGACTCTGACACACCCTGACAAATATCCCTGGTGTGTTTCGAATCACATCACAGGCAACTACAATTCTGTCAACTAAGTCCGTCTCCGCATCCACTGGGATAGCATACACAGGAGAATTTAGATATCCCCATAGGAAATAATCAAGGTATTCAGGTCAGGTGACCTCGCAGGCCATAGAATAGGACCTCCCCTTCCAATCCAGTGACCAGGAGATACAGCATTTCCCTACCTAATAGCATCAAAAGTCTGACAGACAGCCATATAGCATTTAAAAGAAAATTAAAAGAATTTCTTAATGGCAACTCCTTCTACTCATTAGATGAATTTTTGGATATAGTAAGTGTGTAATTTCCCCAACCCCCACAAAAAATGAAAAATATTAAGTGTCATGTAATTTTTGTGTACTGTAAGATCTTGTATGGACACCTTTTATTAACCTGACACGTTCCACATCGTTACGAAGTGTCGTATTCATGATCTATGGAACAAGTACTAATCTAATCTAATCTAATCTCCACACTGAAGTGAGGCGGTGCACCGTCATGTTGTATCCCCATTCTCTCACGAACAACCAAGGGTACGTTCTCCAACAATTCAGGTAGAACTCTTTGCATGAACCTCAAGTCGAGGTGGCCATTCAGAAGGCCAGGTAGAAGATATGATCCAATGAGACTGTCGCCTACGATGCCGGCCCAGGTATTCACAGCAAAACGTACTTGATGGCGAGACTCTACTAAAGCGCTAGGGTTTTCCTCGTCCCACACATGGCTGTTCCTGCTGTTCGAAGTACCACCATGATCAACTGTGGCCTCGTCAATAAGCAGCACGATTTGGAGGAAATCTGGTTGATCAATCTATTGTTGGAGCGACCACCGACACAATGTGAGCCTTGGTGCAAAGTCAGTCACAAGCATTGCAAGGACTCGTAGTGGGTGATATGGGTGTAATTGTTGTTCGCACTCGTACATGTAAATAAATACCACAGTGCGTGTAAACTTGTGCACATGTTAGTTGTAAATAAGCTGGAAAGAGTAATGGTAGACAAAGTTGTAGACGAGTTTACTTCTATATCTCCTTAAGCTGCCTTCTTCGACGTCAGGTTGCCTACCTCAAATTGTTCAGTGGAGCATTCTCTACCTCCTGTTACATTTTTACAAGGTCTTACGGAAATAGCTTGTAGGACGGCAGCAACTCGCTCCATTTGCGTTTGGTACCTCTTCGCTACGACACCGTTGTTCATGCTTAGTACAGTGAGACTTATCCTAGTTGACATACTGATAGCTGAGCTCTGTTTTTTACTGCATTATTTGCAATTACTATTCGTTCGCTTGGAGAAATACAAGTTAAGTATTATCTTGTTCGCTAATCATATGTGCTCCCGTCCAGCTTTCCTATGAAGACAGTTGCCGCATCACTCTGTAGCCTACCTTTCCTTACCATTGTCTACGGAAAAAACTTTCAAAAGCCAGGATCGCATAAATATTTCTTTATTGAAGACAACCCGTTTCGACGGGCTCTGTTGTCTTCTTCAGGTCTTAAAAAATCTTTTCGCTATCAAACGTGTTAATTTTGAGTCTTTCACGTTTCATAAGAAAAAGATTTTTAAGACCTGAAGATGGCAGTAGAATCTCTCGAAATCGGTTGTTTTAAACAAAGAAATATTATGCGGTCTTGTCTTTTGACTGTTTTTGCAAGTAAAATAGATCGCTCCTTCTGTCTTCTCAAAATGAGAAAATTTAATCTAACTGTGTGTGAAGTTGTACACAACAAGCGCGATAGTGGAATGCCAATTATATCGGTACACAACACTGCACCCGGCCCCCGAACGGTTAAAATCTCAAATCGGGCGGGGAATCTGAATCAGGCCCCAACGCTTGGCAATCCACTCTGCTCAAAACAACCGACACTCAGATGCTATTCCTGAGTGAGAATGTTGTTGCCTATGCTTTCTTCATGTACAGAATATAGATGTTAGTTACATCTACCTATCTTGTCCAGCTGCGCTAAAATGCTGATCAATTGCTTATACAATCATGTAGTACAACTGATACCAGTCTTACGTCTGTTGCATGCTGGCTTCTTGATACGGCAATTTTATTTTCCAACAGTGTATTGGCAAGATCAGTTATTACAGGTAACATGTAAATGCTGTGGTTTAAATTAATACAACCACTTCGAAAGAAGGGGTTCAAGTGGCTCTGAGCACTATGTGACTTAACATCTATGGTCATCAGTCCCCTAGAACTTACAACTACTTAAACATAACTAACCTCAGGACATCACACAACACCCAGTCATCACGAGGCAGAGAAAATCCCTGACCCCGCCGGGAATCGAACCCGGGAACCCGGGCGCGGGAAGCGAGAACGCTACCGCACGACCACGAGCTGCGGACGAAAGAAGAGGTTCGCAAATCGACTTACACAGCTTCTTTTCCGCTAGCAGCAATCTATCTTTCAAGTACCGCTCCAGATTAACAATAACTAAAAGTTTTTCCTAATTACATTGTTTAGCTTCCAAATTCTCGTCTCTGTGGCAGAAGTAGTTGGTGTGATGGCCCTCTCCTACCAGGAGATGATGCTCATCACAATATTATGTCCCGCAAGTTGAGAAGAACTGGTGCCACACAGCTCATTAATACTAATCCGTACCATACTGTACAATATCAGTGTTATATCCCAACATGTCGATTGGTCACAGAGGCAACATGACATGTGACACTGCTCCTGACAAACCGTCTGTCGCACAAGTTCGTTAAGATCAGCTGCCGGTAAATCAAATTAGAGAGGTGCAGCCGACGGATTTGGCGTCATATGCTCGAAGTAGGCATCTAGAACAGAATAAACAGCATCTCGTAAGGTTTGAATACTTGAGAGATGAGGAGAATATTGCGAACCCTACCGTACAGCACCCAGCGATAGCGTTCCGCTTCCAGAATTCAGGGAGGCGAGTCTGCTCTGATCGAATTCCCTTCCCGGATTAGGGACAAGGGCTGGCGGGTCGGCCAGATTGGAAGCGGTTTACCACATGCGGAGCTAGGTGTGTAGGCGGCTGGTAAGCACGTACAGCCTGAGATACATGCTACGCAAACACTTAGAAAACGAGATCGTGTACAGATACATGCTGCGCAAACATTTAGAAAACGTGATAGTGTACAGAGTAGAGATTCCGTGGCAGGGGGTGGGGTTATTGGTGGCATCAGGAAGGGTATCGGACCGCCGACTGTCACCGACATTGCCTCAGCCCGTAACAATTTCGCCCCATAGAGAAGACATGGGTGAGGCGAGGAGGAAGAATAAGAATAAGAAGACGAGAATTCCACGATAAAATGTGGTATTTCCTTAAGTAATGGAAATGAGCGTTTGGCGTCATTGCCCGGAAGACCCCTTGCGGGGCAGGTCTGGCCGCCTTGGTGCAGGTCTTAATACATTTGACGCCACATTGAGCGACCTGCGCACTGGATGGGAATGAAATGATGATGAACACAACACCCAGTACCTGAGCGGAGAAAATCTCCGGCCCAGCCGGGAATCGAACCCGTGCCCGTAGGACGGCAATCCGACACCCTGACCACTCAACTATCGGGGCGGACTCGTTAAATAATGAGAAATAGTCTAATGTGAGCGATTCGAATGGCTTAGAAACAAAGAAAATTAAATGAGGAAAGACATGTGTACAGTGAGTAATGACACTTTTGCAAATGCAGTGCATTGATCTTCATCCACTAGAACCTGCGACATTTGCCGGGCGATGGTAAGAGAACTGAATTTAAAAACTTGTCAGTAAAAGTAGTAGACGAATTTCGTTATTTGGGCAGTAAAAGAAACTGATGATGGCCGAAGTAGGGAAGATATGACATGCAGACCGACAATTGTAAGAAGCAAATATCTAAAACAGAGAATTTTGTTTCCATCGAATACACAAGTATCAAGTGATGACGTGTATCCTTGTCTGTAAGTGGACGATGTTAGTTCAGACATGGAGCGAACAGAAGGTTTGGAAATATGACGCTACAGAAGAATATTGAAAGTTGGACAGTTGGATTGTGTAATTTATGAGGAGGCTCGAAATGGAATAGGGAAGAAAACAAATGTATAGCACAATTTGACTAAAAAAAATGGTTCAAATGGCTCTGAGCACTATGGGACTTAGCATCTATGGTCATCAGTCCCCTAGAACTTAGAACTACTTAAACCTAACTAACCTAAGGACAGCACACAACACCCAGTCATCACGAGGCAGAGAAAATCCCTGACCCCGCCGGGAATCGAACCCGGGAACCCGGGCGTGGGAAGCGAGAACGCTACCGCACGACCACGAGATGCGGGCGCAATTTGACTAAAACAAGGGATTAGTTGATAGGGCACGTATAGAGGCATCATTTTGGTAATGAGGGCAAAAGTGTGAGGCGTATAAAATTGTAGAGGAAGATGAAGGGCTTCAATGTAATAAGCAGCTTGAACTGGATATAGATTGCGGTAATTACTTAGAGATTAAGTAACTTGTATGGGGTAGATTATTTGGAGAGCTGCATCAAACCAGTCCTTGGACTGAAGACCGACAACAGCAGCAGTACAAGTATCAGAGAAGTTCTCTGAAATAACGCGCAGAGAAAGTTAAACATTAAGAAAGGTTTCTATTCAAAATGGTTTCAGCATACAATCGTACGGCCACAAAGAATACATATCGGTTGTTTAAGAAATAAAAGGATGTGATACGATCTTATTAAGTTCATTTCTTCGAGACAAGGAAGCAACCACATAGCAGTATATCGATCAGGGAAGGTAGGGTGACAAAAATTGACCGTGACAGCGAGTATCGTCGCGAATCATAAGGGCGTGAATTACAAGGTACTTGCATATATGAGACGGGGCCAGCGAGGAGCATATTTTGCTTTTCGTTTACGGTGGTGGGGTGAATAACCTGAAACCGTGGCGGCCGCAGCAACAGCTGGCGCCGGCAGGTGCGGCGGCGGCCGACGCGTCGGACCGGCCGCGCCGCGCCGAGCCCAGCCGAGCTGCGCCCAACTTCTTCCTCCAGAGCCTCCGCCGGGCCTTCCTCGCCGCTCAGCTGCCCGCGCCGCACAAAAAACCTCCAGCTCACACCGGGCTGAAGGCCCGGCTAGCGAACTGAGCCTCGTTACGAGCAACCGGCACAAACTCTGAGCATCTCCCACAGCGACCAGTGTCGTGTCATCCGTTCGTGGACTTCCAGTATCTTAAATTATCGCCAGAATACCAGATAAAGAGTATGTAGGCAGCGTTGCCTTTCGTAGATGCAGTCTCTTTTTGTGGTTGTACACATACTCCATTCCAGTTCATCGAGTGAGAGCGTACTTGGTTATAATCCAAGTGCAGCGCTCCGTGGATGAATTATAAACAAGTTGTCGGCCCTCACGGGTTCCAACGTTAAGGTTGCAGTTGATGGGACGTTAAAAGCTAATGTTCCTTCTTCCTCATTCCCAGGTTCTCAGAGACTCAGGAGGAAGCAACTCGCTGGAGAATACCATCCAAGAAATCCTTCGCAAACCATTATATGGCAGGTATAGACTTCTAACTTGTTTCAGCTATAGAACCAACGATAACACAAAACTGATGAGCCTGAGAACGCGAACATTCGGCAGGATACAGAGTCTGAAGATACCAGTCACACTAAGCGCTATTCAGGAATGCTTTAGTAAAGGAACACGCTTGGAAAGCGGTTTCTTTTTCTTTTTCTTGGTGTGCGAAAGAAGGACTTTACGTAGTACCAACAATAGTACATATGTCTGGTGGGACGTAGAATCTCAACTGCATAAGCGTACAAGTCTCCTATCTATTTACTAGACTAAAAGATTTAATGTTAGAATGGGTTGTCATTTCAGTAGACATTTATTTTCTATAGACTGGGTGGAAGTTGCAGACCTTCGCTGAGTGTACACAGCCAGCAAGTCACACTCGTCAGAAATCTGAGAATTCATACCAAAAGCTAAGGCTCCTGGCATCAACATTTAGACGGATCTCGTACAACGGGAAAGATGCCTTGTGCCAGATCTCCAGAGGAGTATCCCGAAACCTCCCCAGCGAGATGATAGAAACTTATGAAATTAAGAACTATGACGGTACAAATTACGTAAGATTTAGATGAGGCTGATTTATTATCTAAGCCGTAAGATAAAATATATCAAAATTACACAGCGTAGTTGGATAGTAGCTCTGTGTTTCTCTGGCTCTTTTTCACAGAGTTCTATCGTAGAAGGAAGCAATGTCTGCCACGAGCATTCTTCCCAAGAAGAAACACAGATTCCAGCTAAATCAACAGCTGTCTACTCTCACAGAAGAGGTTACTCGTGGTCGAAGCAAGAAATGAAGATCGGGGGACAACGTCCAGCTGAGGAAGAGGCATCAGAGACGAATCACAACCTCGGATGTGGAAGGAAATCGACGGTGTGCTTTCAGTGCAGCCATCCAGATATTTAACTTAAGGAGTTTAGGAAAGTAATGGAAAACCTAGATCTCGATGACTGGATCGGAATTTGAACTGCCACCCCCTTGCGTACGAGGAAACTGTATTATCTCAACGCCACCGTGGTCGGAAAGCCATGTACAGTTTTGTGATTTCGATTGCCACCTCCATTTTGCATTGTTTATCAGTCACTGCTGGCGTGAATATATCACTGCAGTGCGTATCGCCACTTCTTTTCAAATAAAATATTTTTTGTCTACAGCATATTCATGTGGTACTTATACTGGATCCGTTTAGGATATAAGAATATGTCTTCTTCTACTTCATACATTAGATTTTTTTGCTTCATCAGTCATCTCAGAGTGGTTTGATGCTCCCCACCTCAACATGCTCCCCTGTGCTAACCTTTTCATCGCAGAGCAGCACTTGCAGCCAACATCATCAGTTTTTTATATCTTCCTATATCTGTCTTCACTTACAGTTTTTACCCTCCATAGCGCCCTCTAGTACCATCTGAGTTATTCCTAGATGTCCTGTAACAAGTCGCCATCCTGACCCTTCTTCTTGTGATTTGCAATTCTGCCTAGCACTTCCTCATATCTTATCTGTCCTCTTAATTTTCAACATCCTTATGTGGCACCACATTTCAAACGCTTTGATTTTCTTTTTCTCAGCTTTCCCAATAGTCTACGCTTCTCTTCCATACAATACTTCAATAACGTACATTCTCAGAATTGTTTTACTCAGACTAAGTCAAAGGTTTGATCTTAGAAGCCATCTTTTGACGAGGGATGACCTCTATACCTGTGTGAACCAGCTTTTGATGTGCTCCTTGTTTCGTCGGACGCACGATATTTTCCCGCCAAGGGAGCAGAATTCCATCACTTAGTCTACTTCGTGATCCCAGTTCTCATGTTAATTTTATCATTATTCTTATTTCTATTAATTCTCATCATTTTCGTCTTTCTTCAGTTTATTCTAAAGTCCTGTTCGTAGTCCACGACTCTTACGCGGGGGCACCCGGTTAGATCCCCGGCACTGCCACGAATTTTTCCTTAGTGAGAGAACTGATACGGGATGCACTCAGCCTCGTGAGATCAACAGAGGAGCCACTCGACAGATTGGTAGCGGCTCCAAGGTCAAGAAACCCGACGACGAGCGGGAGAGCGGTCTACTGATCACGTGGCCCTCCATATCGCGTCCGATGACGCCAGTGGCAGGGCAGGACACAGCGATCGGTCGGGCCTGATTGGCTCACCTGGGCCAGAACATCGAACTTTACCTTTTCACCATATTCTGTGCTCACTAGAGAGTTCATTTCGTTCAGTATGTGCCATAATTATTTCTCGCTCCCACTGAAGATAGCATCGCCCTCAGCGAATCTTATCGTTGATATTCTTTAGCCCTGTATTTTAATCCCATTCCTGAAACTTTACTTTTACTTCTGTCACTGCTCCTTCGGTGAACAGACTGAACAGTAGGGCAGAAAGGTTGCATCCCTTTCTCGCATCACTTTGAATCAAAGCATCCCTTTCTCACATCCCTTTCAATCCGAGAACTTCGTTCTTTGGCTTCCATTATTATTGTTCCCTTTTTGGTTCTCGTACGTCTTCCCCTCAACTCACTCCTATTTTACTCACAGTTTCGAAGATCTTACATCATTCTATGTTGTTGACCGCTTTTTCTAGGAATGTGTCTTGATTTATGTTACCTGTTGCTTCTATTATGAATTGCAACTTCAGAACTGCCTCTCTGATACATTTGACTAAGGTCAAACTAATCGTCATCTAACATATCCTCACTTTTCCTTTCCATTGTTACGTATATTATTCTTGTCAGCAACTTGGATGCATGATCGATTACGCTAATTGTACTATAGTTGTCACGCTTATCCGCCATACCTCTCTTAGGGAATATGTGAATGATTTTTTCCCCCCGGAAGTCTGGTCGTATGTTTCCAGTTCCATAGATTCTACACATAAACTTGAATAATCATTTGGTTGCCGCTTCCCCCAAAGATTCTATAAATTCCGAACGAAAGTTATTTATGCCTTCCACCTTATTTGATGGGAAGTTTTCTAAAACTCTGTTGGACTATGACTCTTTATAATGGATCACCTTCATCATCCATATCGACATACCATTCTTCTACTGCCACGCCATCAGACATTCTGCCCCTACGTAGAGCCTTCATCGAACTCTTTCCAGCGCGGCTGGTCCGGGCGGAGGTTTGAGTCCTCCCTCGGGCATGGGTGTGTGTGTTTATCCTTAGGATAATTTAAGGTAAGTAGTGTGTAAGCTTAGGAACTGATGACCTTAGCAGTCAAGTCCCATAAGATTTCACACACATTTGAACATTTTTTCGTACCCTTTCCACCTATTCGCTTTCTCCTCTGCGTTTGGCAATGGAATTCCCCTTGCACTTTTAATGCCGACTCCGTTATTATCAATTTCACCAAACGTTGTTTAGACTTTTGTACCTTGAATCTGACCTTACAACTATCATTTCTCTTGCTATTCTTAGCATTTTTTCTTGCAAGAATTTCGCCTGAACGTCGACGCACTTTCTATTTATGTCATTCCTAAGCGATTTATATGGCTGTAGTCATGTCTTTTCCTTCTTTCATCGATCAAATGAAGTATTACCTAACGTTTCTTCGGAGTTACTTTCCTTGTAAGTAGATTTGTCCGCCCAACTTCTGTGGTTTTTCCTTTTAAGAGATGTTCATTCCTCATCAACTGAATTGGCTACTGTGGCACGCATAAGCGCAGTAACTATAGTTCTAGAGAATTTCAGACGCACATAATCATTTGGCCAGTATTTAAGCATACCACTTCTTTCCACATTGATTCTTCCTGACGATTGTCTTGAATTTCAACCTAATCTTCATAATTATAAATTGCAGTTTGGATATATATCTGTTCGAGGATACATCATACTATACCAATACTATACCATACCTGACTTCGAAATCTTTGTCTGACCATGATATAGCTCCGCTGCTGTCTCCTTGTGTCTCCTGGCCTTTTCCAAGTGTACCTTGACATCTCGTGATCTTGAACAGCGTATTGGCAATCCCGACCTGGAGTTTACTGCAGAACTCTATTAGTCTTCCTACACTCTCCTTTATACTACTGTGTCCATATTCTCCCATAACTCTATCTTCTATTCCTTTCGCTACTATCGCTTTCCAGTGATCCACGGTTATTAGTAATCCATCTCGCTTTACTTACTGTATTACACGGTGCTCCTCATGACCTAGCTGTTTTTGTTGGGGTCGATTTTATTGACATAAGAGAAATGTAAAATGTAGTCTCAACCACTGACAATCCAAAAGCCCTAATTTATACGTGTTTCGAATCTGTTCAGAAATATCTGAACACAAATAGACTGCTTCACATAAGAACCGTTGACAAGCATTCATCCTGACGAAGTCGTCCATAGCAGTGTTATCGTTGTAGTAAAGGGAAAAAAGGTAAAACACATTCGCATAAAGCTCAATAAAAATTTCGTGATCACTTTCCTCGTAATTACGTATTCTTAGAACGTAATCCGCCATACACAGTACGTCAATAAAAAAAGATCAGCTATATCTACCGTGAACGTCGGTACTATCAGAGTGACAGCAAATGATCTTGATCATGTTCTTTACTGTGCACAGAAGGCCGTATGTTCTCGTCATACTTCACCATGCGGTTGGTGGAATGTTTACGATCAGTGTTTTAGGATTTAGTCTTCAGTATTACCTGCGACAGCCACACCATTTACGTCATGACTTTAGCACAACTCGGAATTCAAAGACAGCGAACGAAACCGATCGCAATAGAATAAGTGTAGCGTGTGCAGCCACTTCTTCATCAGGAAAAACGCCGCCCGACATAAACACATACGCAGCAATATTTTAGAGGAAACGCATTTGGCGATGGCATACATTTTTTTTTTTTTTTAAAAAAAAGGACATGGTTCCAATGAAAGTTCAAAAATGGTTCAAATGGCTCTGAGAAGTATGGGACTTAACATCTTAGGTCATCAGTCCCCTAGAACTTAAATTAAACCAACTAACCTAAGGACATCACACACATCCATGCCCGAGGCAGGATTCGAACCTGCGACCGTAGCAGTCTCGCGGTTCCGGACTGAAGCGCCTAGAACCTCTGGGCCACCACGGCTGGCCCAATGGAAGTGACAACGAATTTGTTATTGACTGTTATGTGACTGTCTCCAACTTTTTTATTTTTATATAATGATGACAATGGTGTGGAAATTTTGCAGGGGTGACCGTTTGTCGTCGCTTTCTGTGCAAGATCTAGCCAAAGGCTGTCAAGTCAACTAAATGCCTAGGGATAACAATTACGAACAGCTTAAATCGGGGCGATCACGTAGATAATGTGGGGAAGGCGAACCAAAGACAGCATTTTATTGGCAGAACACTTAGAAGACGTGGTGAATCCAATAGAGTGGTTGCCTCACTATACTTAGGCGTCCTTTGCTGGAGTATAGCTGTGCAGTATGGGCCCTAATCATACAGGATTGACTGAAAACATCGAAAAAATTCAAAGAAGGGCGGCGCGAAGTAGGTGAGAAAGTGTATGATACGCGAGTTGGAGCGGCAATCCTGGAAACAAGGGCGTTTTTCGATCGGCTGGATCTTTTACAAAATTCCAATGTTCAACGCCAAAATGTTCTGTTGACCCCAACCTACATAGGAAGAATCGGTCATCGTAATAAAATAAGAGGTATCAGAACTGGCACTGAAAGATTTAAGTGTTAATTTTTCGGGAATCGGCTAACGGTGTTGCCGCAATGGTAACACTGGTTCCAGTTAGATCACAGAAGTTAAGCGCTGACGGGCTCGTCTAGCACTTGCATGGGTCACCGTCCGGGTCTGCCAAGTGCTACTGGCAAGTGGGATGCACTAGCCCTTGTGAGGCCCATTGAGGAGGTACTTGGCTGAGCAGTAGCGACACCGGTCACGGAAACTGACAAGGACCGAGAGACTGGTGTGCTGACCAGATGCCCTTCCGTATCCGCATCCGGTGACGCCTAAGGGCCGAGAATGACACGGCGACCGGTCGGTACCGTTGTGCCTTCAAGGCCTGTGCGGACGGCTTTTGTTTTGTTTGTTTGTTCGAGAATGGAGCGCTGAAAGATGGCAAGTCCTTTAGACTCGCCTTTCTTCTACTTCGCCACCCGGGTGGCCGAGCGTTTCTAGGCGCTTCAGTCCGGTACTGCGTGACTGCTACGGTCGCAGGTTCGAATCCTGCCTCGGGCATGGATGTGTATGATGTCCTTAGATTAGTTAGGTTTCAGTAGTTCTAAGTTCTGGGGGACTGATGACCTCCTATGTTAAGTCCCATAGTGCTCAGAGCTGTTTTTTTTCTTCTACTTCATTTATTCAATTGAGTAGACACAAACAGTTAGGGTACTCTCATTAGGTTAGGAGGGCTTTTTGATCAATGAGTCTACTAAAGTGGTTGACAGCGGTTGCAATACTGAATTCAAAGGTATCTAGGTGCATGAAATTATTAGAGGCGCTGGCCTGAGCGCCTGTTTTGTCGGACAGCCATGTTTCTAGCAGGGGAGGATTACTGGTGCCAGTTCGGAGACTACGGTAGATCGTGAGGGCAAGTATCGACAGAGCGAAGAGAGATTCTGGCCGAACTTTCACACAGTGGAACCCGACGCAGAGGCCATGTTAAAAAAAAAAAAAAAAAAAAAAATTTCGAACGTGTGGGAAATCTTATGGGACTTAACTGCTAAGGTCATCAGTCTCTAAGCTTACACACTACTTAACCTAAATTACCCTAAGGACAAACACACACACACCCATGCCCGAGGGAGGACTCGAACCTCCACCGGGATCAGCCGCACAGTCCATGACTGCAGCGCCTGAGACCGCTCGGCCAATCCCGCGTGGCGCAGAGGCCATGGCCTAAGCCACAGGGGCCCACTGGCCATGGAAAGCAGCAAGCGCAATGTAGGCCACAGTGTATTGCCCGAGAGACCAAAAGCAAAACATTTTACTGCTTCTTTCGCCTAGCTGCGACGGACCGTGACACTGACAATTATTGTTCTCTGCCGAGGAGAAGTTAATTCTACCGCTACAGCAGGGGTTCTCACGTTGTTTCCTGGGAACATTATTGTACGTTCGGTATCGGTGAGGCCTGTGAAAACATTTCGCCGAAGCGGCCGAAATGGGACGCCATTGCAGAATGCCCGACGCTTCGTCGCTGGGATAGCTGTTGCGTTTTTTTTTTTGTTTTTTTTTTCCGCGTCCACTTAGGCAGACAAGCTGCGCTGCTTCTCTCACGTACAAAATCAGTGATGCCTCGAGAAGTATTAGGATTGGAGGAACAGTTTTTTCCCGTCATGTGGAGGGATGCTGCACAGTACATGGGGTGATATATGACAGACACAGGGAGCACGTTTTCGATTGGTGCTTTTTATCTTTTTGTCATGTGCTCCACTTTGAGTGTTTCAGGGACCTGCATGTAGTGTGAGGCACAGAAGAGAATTCAGTCGAGTGCTGTGGAGCGGATTTGGGTTTGTGCCGCCGCGGGGGACGGAAGCCGTTTTGAGCTTGGGCCGTGGAGTCTGGGCGTGGAGATGGATCCGAATGAGAGGAAGAGACGGAGGTCTACCGTTTGTTTAGTTCGACGCATAAGGGCGCTGGTCATCGCATTTGAGATTTCTATACTTGCGTGGTGAGCACTTCGCAGCACAAGCGCCAGCAACCTCTACAGTGTATTTTACTCACTGTACTGTAAGCGCTCATGACAGCGGCAGTTGCTATTCAGTTAAAGTAGGTTGTGATAGTATGTTCCAGTCAAGACTTCAGAATCACTGTCTGTCGTATTAGTTACAGTCAGATAGCGTTATCCATTTTTAAAGTCAGAATGAAAATCAATTTTCCACCGTCTGTTCAACTTCCTCAACCGTACATAAGCACACTTCATTACACGAATACAAGCATCAGTATTACTGGTGTGCTATGTTGAGCTATGTCGCATGCCATTCATGTTTTCTGGAAATAAATCTGTAGTGATACTGAATTCTGTTTGTTATTCAGGTAGACGAGATTCCTTCATCATCCTCAATAACTTCATTTATCTGTGGTGGGAATAATAGGAGTAGTCTTGGAATAAACTACATTGTGCGATCTTCAGTTTTACAACACAGGGTCAAATGTCTCCTCATTCGTGCTTAATTTCCATTGTATATAAATTTTACAGCAGTGTAGCTGAAAGGTGGCTTTGTGTTTCAGAGATATTCAGAGGAAAAAGTTCATCGAAGGTACCCACATACTGTACCTGCGCACCAAATAGAACAGTTTTTAAAGGTAGAGAAATAGCGTGGAAGTTTTCCATGAAACCTCTGTCGGGCCATTAAGTGTAAATTGCGAAGTAATCAAGCAGATGTAGACGCAGAATACAGTTGCTTGAGATGAGATATTCAAAGGGGCAGTCAATTCACTTTTCATGTAATTTTGTGTGCCTTCTCTCTGCCTGCGTTTTCACTTTCTTTCGAGTCATGGAGGATTACATTTGACGTTCAGCCCATCATTTACCGGTAACCACTTGTCCTAAATATGGTTGATCATTGGATAGAATGAATGTGGGTGCATAAACAAATGCAACTAAGTAAATTCAGGTAGACTTCCTTGGTTTAGCTTGACGACAGACACCTGGACACAGCAGTTAAAATATCGAAACTGGCATGAGGTCCCAGTCAGACGGGGCACCAGAGTGATATCTGCGGTGTTTTGGAAACAGAAGTCCGCTCGAGTGGCTGTCTTAGAGCCACGAACGAGAGACGCGTTCGATCAAATCTTAGACGTTGATATAATGGAAAATTTAGACAACTCGTCTCCTCTCTGATTGGTGGAGATGCCTAGCACCAATAAAGAATTCGTGTCGTTGATTGGTAAATTCGCTCCCTCTAAGTTTTTCTATCTTTGTACTCGGAGTATATGGCCAATGGTCTCCTTATTCACATCACTCACTGTCGTCGATGGTCTATCGCATCGTGGATTGCCCAGCAGAGAGAAATCACCTCCTTTAAAGCTCTGCAACCACCGCTGGATAGTGCTACGATCCACTGTGTCCTCGCCCAAAACAGGGAGCAACTTCCTGTGAATCGATGTGGCCGGTCTTGAAAATGAACTCCATCATCGACCATTGTCGCAACATGACATCTACTTCACGGTTCATTATGGCTCACCTGTAAATAAAAGAAAATACTATTATTTACCAACTTATAGTTAACTGTTTCAAGTACGTTCACAAAAAATTTCATTCTCCTCCTGCAAAAAATAAAAAAGTTAGAGACAACTGTGCTGAACCTTTTGAAAGCCCTTTTAACTTGTTTTATTCTAAGTGTCGTCGCTCTATTCTTTTGGTGTCTCGTGTCGTACCATGTACAATGTTGTATGAACTAGGTTTACTATTATCAATATCTACATTTAATATACACTCCTGGAAATGGAAAAAAGAACACATTGACACCGGTGTGTCAGACCCACCATACTTGCTCCGGACACTGCGAGAGGGCTGTACAAGCAATGATCACACGCACGGCACAGCGGACACACCAGGAACCGCGGTGTTGGCCGTCGAATGGCGCTAGCTGCGCAGCATTTGTGCACCGCCGCCGCCAGTGTCAGCCAGTTGGCCGTGGCATACGGAGCTCCATCGCAGTCTTTAACACTGGTAGCATGCCGCCACAGCGTGGACGTGAACCGTATGTGCAGTTGACGGACTTTGAGCGAGGGCGTATAGTGGGCATGCGGGAGGCCGGGTGGACGTACCGCCGAATTACTCAACACGTGGGGCGTGAGGTCTCCACAGTACATCGATGTTGTCGCCAGTGGTCGGCGGAAGGTGCACGTGCCCGTCGACCTGGGACCGGACCGCAGCGACGCACGGATGCACGCCAAGACCGTAGGATCCTACACAGTGCCGTAGGGGACCGCACCGCCACTTCCCAGCAAATTAGGGACACTGTTGCTCCTGGGGTATCGGCGAGGACCATTCGCAACCGTCTCCATGAAGCTGGGCTACGGTCCCGCACACCGTTAGGCCGTCTTCCGCTCACGCCGCAACATGGTCCAGCCCGCCTCCAGTGGTGTCGCGACAGGCGTGAATGGAGGGACGAATGGAGACGTGTCGTCTTCAGCGATGAGAGTCGCTTCTGTTTTGGTGCCAATGATGGTCGTATGCGTGTTTGGCGCCGTGCAGGTGAGCGCCACAATCAGGACTGCATACGACCGAGGCACACAGGGCCAACACCCGGCATCATGGTGTGGGGAGCGATCTCCTACACTGGCCGTACACCACTGGTGATCGTCGAGGGGACACTGAATAGTGCACGGTACATCCAAACCGTCATCGAACGCATCGTTCTACCATTCCTAGACCGGCAAGGGAACTTGCTGTTCCAACAGGACAATGCACGTCCGCATGTATCCCGTGCCACCCAACGTGCTCTAGAAGGTGTAAGTCAACTACTCTGGCCAGCAAGATCTCTGGATCTGTCCCCCATTGAGCATGTTTGGGACTGGATGAAGCGTCGTCTCACGCGGTCTGCACGTCCAGCACGAACGCTGGTCCAACTGAGGCGCCAGGTGGAAATGGCATGGCAATCCGTTCTACAGGACTACATCCAGCATCTCTACGATCGTCTCCATGGGAGAATAGCAGCCTGCATTGCTGCGAAAGGTGGATATACACTGTACTAGTGCCGACATTGTACATGCTCTGTTGCCTGTGTCTATGTGCCTGTGGTTCTGTCAGTGTGATCATGTGATGTATCTGACCCCAGGAATGTGTCAATAAAGTTTCCCCTTCCTGGGACAATGAATTCACGGTGTTCTTATTTCAATTTCCAGGAGTGTATTACTTGTTAGTACCTGCCTCTAGTATATTGATCTGATTACGGGTTTATAGTGACACCTGGGTTTAACCGGCCACTTTCTATACCTAGTTTATTTCTGTTTACTTAATAGATGTTAGCTAGTTAATGTATATCTTGAAACTTCGTTGCAGATTAAAACTAAATGCCATACCTTGAATCGAACCCGGGACCTTTGGCTTCCGCGGGCAAGCCTTCAACCAACTGATAACTTGCCCGCGAAAGGAAAAATGTCTCGGTTTCGAGTCCTGGTTCAACTAACTGAGCACTTGTCCACGAAAGGAAAAGGTCCCTGATTCGAGCTTCGGTCCGATACATAGTCTTAATATGCCAGAAAGTTTCGTATCAGCAGCACTACGCTGCAGAATAGAAATTTGACTCCTGTTCTTTCGTCGATCATTGTATCTGCCTACCCTGTGCAGTCAGTTTTAATGCTGCATACTTTTGTTGTCCACGGTGTGGTCATTTATTAAGTATTCAATATAGAGCGGGACAGAAATACCGACTGGTGTATCCACACGTCTTCATTGCGTACTATATGACGTATGGTGTTCAGTGTTAGAGAGTTACTATGTTGTCATTTCCAACTTATTCATTGAACTTAATTGTGCAAGAAGAGAATTGAGAACTGTTGGTGTAATGACAGTAAAACGAAAGACGAAACACAAGCTCTTGCCATTCTCATTTGGGTAATTTTGTGTGTGTTTATCTGGTTGTTGCTGTTACTGAAGTGTCTTGCTTCTACAGGGAGTTTTTTTGTCTCTCATAGACAGCTCGTTGTAGCAGAACTATGATATCTCTTGCGTACGACAGTCGTGGCTTCAGCCCAAAGTAAATGCTTCATTCATGGGTCGGTTTATGTGTACTCTAATAGATGCATAATTAGTTTCAAACTGAGAACAGAACGGCAGATTTGGTAATCAAATTAAATAAAAATATAACATTGCGTAGTGAACGTCTCACGTAATCAAGCATGCACTATTTGATTCTAAATGCTTTCCCAACTTAGTGTTACTTCATAACCCTTCCTCGAAATATTTTTTCAATCCAAAAATTTCATTTGCCTTTCCTTTTCATGCTTTGTATGAAAATTCGAATGAATACAATATACTGAGCATTATTTCGCTTTATTTGCAATGTAAGTAACGTAGAAATTGAAAATAAGAAAAATTCCTCGGAAGGACTTCATCCTACGGCCCGCCAATTACTTTTCTGCATTCTTACCAATGCGCCAACTGCTGCATGAGAACGACTCTCACCTAAATGGCTCATGTCTCGCCCGACCTGCGCCAAAAATGGTATTTATTTCTAAACAATTGGACTTCTGAAGCTCCTGTCAAGTTCACTTCTTACCAGTCCCTGCGTATACCATAAATTTTGACCGAAATCAGTGATAGCGAGTAGGCACGGTCCCCTAGTCGATGATGTTTTCAAAATGTTGACTGTGATTATTAATACAAATGACAGCTTGGCTCATTTTGATGTGATTTCTCCTTCAGAGTTCACACTCACCCGTATATTAACTTTCTTTGAGATGGGTGAACTTCTTTCCATTCGGCTGCACGGCCATGACAAGACTAACACGATCGAGACCTGGGCTCCTAAGTTCAGCAGATCTTACCTTACTTTAGCATCAGTGAGAGTAGTTCGATGATTGTGTTTCGCTCATTATGCACATCCTCCTCCACACCCTCTTCAACGAGTGTGAGAAGCACTGCAGAGAGCATGGTTCCAGATTCTCATCAAAAGTATCAGCATCCGACTGTGTATCATCCCACTTGTCATGTGCAGAGTGGGCTCGAAATGATGGTCGCTTTGAAGGCGAGCAGGTGTAAATAATGTGAATCGACAATTGTCATTACCCTAGAACTATTTGTCATGGCGAGTTAGCACATAACTGATTTTCGACCTTGAACTGTTCCTTTACTCTGTCCCATGTTTCATTAAATTCTATCGCTTTACCGCAGGTGTATTCTTGCTTTCTGAAAAAGAAAAAAAAAAGCAGAAATCCTGGACCTCCTGCATGGTCATAGGCAAATGAAGTGCAGAGTTCTTTCGAGCGGTGAATGAAACAAATACAGACGTGGGTGGAATCAAATGAGTCTTGCTTCGAGAACGACCACTAACTACTGTCACTGCACGTATACGAATTTGCAGCATCACTATAGTTTCCTTTGTGTAAGAATTCATACTCGATGTTTCTGAATTTGGGAAAAATTGTCATAGCGTTAAGGCTCAGTCCAGCATCGAAATGCTGCACGCTAGTATGCTAAAACAAGGAAATTTGGGGTTACTCTGTAGTCTCCAGAGTAATAAAGAAAAGGATGTCAAATGTTATCAAAACTAAAGCACTATGTGCGTCATGCATTTCCGAGCTTTTGCAGGGTGTTTCTGTGCACTGAAAAATGGGGGACAATGTTTTCTTAATTTGGAAAAATAAATCGTTTGAGTGATTGTGCACCATGTGGTCATTCAGTCAAAATACAGGGTGAGGCAGTGAAACGGCACGATTTTGTAAAACCACCAAAGATTTATTTACAAGTAAAATCATAATAGTTGAACATGGATCTCAAGTACAAGAGTGGAAATTAAAGATTTAACTTACAAACAATCATTTTTTAAATATGGCGTCAGTGAGGTGTCGTCCTTGGTTTTGCACACATTGTCTAAGCCTGAGATGAAATTGTCCCATGACGTTTCGTAGCATCTGTACTGGAATGTTGTTAATTTCCTGTCGAATTCGCTCCTTCAGGTCTTCTTTTGTTCTTGGTGGATTTTCCTGGAAGACTTTGCACTTGAGGTAGCCCCAAAGAAAAAAGTCTGGTGCCGTCAGATCTGGTGAACGGGCAGGCCAGGGGAAATCGCCATTCCTGCTGATTAGACGTCGTGGAAATGCAAGTCTGAGCAATTCCATTGAGACATTAGCAGTATGGCTTGTTGCACCATCTTGCTGGAAGAGTGTTTCAGCATCTGGATCATGTCGATCAATTCCAGGCAGACCAAAAATGGTCAACATGTCAGCATAACGTCCAGAGTTTACCGTCACTGTGTTGCCATCTTCATCTTCAAAAAAATAGGGCCCCACGATTCCACGAGATGACACTGCGCACCAGACTGTTACTTTTTCAGAATGGAGAGGTTTTTCATGAAGTTCGTGCGGGTTATCTGAGGACCAATATCTGAAGTTTTGCTTATTTACGTACCCACTAAGATGAAAGTGGGCTTCATCACTCATGCATAAGTTATGCACTCTTTCTTCATTTCGTTTAATAACGTTAAGCATTGACTGGCAAAAGCGTATACGGTTATTGTAGTCATTAGGTTTAAGGGCTTGCACTACCTGAATTTTGTATGGATGATAGTGAAGGTCACTCTTCAAAATCCGTCTTACTGATCGATTGCTGAGACCAAGTTCTGCGCTGTGCCGTCTCGCGGATTTTCGCGGACTTCGTCCCAACGCTTCGCGCACACGATTAATGTTCTCGGGTGCCCGGATTGTTTTTGTGCTCCCGCCTCTTTTCTTTGTTGTGCTAGCAGTAGCTTCAAAGGTTTTAACCCAAAGGAGAATGGCTTTCCTTGATGGCACGGGAGCCCGTGGCGGCAGGTTGAATTCACGACGAAAGGCGCGTTGAGCACCAACCACACTATTCGCGTTTTTGTAATATGCCTTTACGGCATATGCACGTTGCGCACTCGACCAACGCTCCATGGCTACTGAAACTTCCACCACTCTAGACGCCCAAGGTCACTTCTCCCACTCTCGCAACCCCCCTCCGCGCCCGACAACTACTATCGAAATCGTGCCGTTTCACTGCCTCACCCTGTACGATGTCCGTGTCTCTGTCTTTTGTTGGCGAGTTTAAACTTCATCTTGCACTACCAGAGGCAAGTGGATATTTGCATGTGCCATCGTAAACAAACGAATGACAGAGAGATAGAGTAAAACAAAATTAATTCGGTGGAATAAAGCTCATGCAACTCTTGAACATTTGTCACCGGAACTCGCTATTGACGAAAGACCAGCATTAGTGGAGATGGGCTTATCGAAACTGTTAAGTGTGTACTTTATTTAACAGAATCCAAGTACATCTAAGAACCAGGAATAGTCAAGAATTTGAATTATCTGTCATAAACCAGCAGACAAAAACTGTGCTGTTGAACTGTGGCTATGCCTTCTCTGGTTTTTGCAGAGAGCGTAGATCTGTGATGAGCTAGATGTCTAGATGAAGGCGAGAGACAAAACAACAAGCCGAAGACGAATTTTGATACAATTAACACAATGGTGACCGGTAATTTTCTGTTATTTTTCGTTGTTGAAAGACAGTGGAAAATCATTGCCAGAATTCACGCTTCCAGACGATTCAGGAATCTTACGAATAGAACGGTTATAACCGTCAACAATAATGCAGCTGATGACTTACACGTGATGGATTGATATTCATCGTAAGAACAGAGAAACCAGTAATTTTTTAGGCATCTCGCACATGTTGGAAATGTCGCATTTTTACAACTACATGGTTGTTTTCAGCTTTCTATAGATAAACAACTTGGTTTACGTTCATAAAAGGTTCCCTCTCATTCCACAGTTTGCACCAAACAGCTCATAACGCATCATTTCGCCAAACTTTGGCCAGGTTAGCTGGTGATATGCAATGAAATGTGATTGATGCAGTCTGGGATATGGTTTCTTTTTCTCTCTGGATGAAATAAGAGTAGTTCTGAAGCGTTTTTATTAAACTCTTTACCTTCGCAAGGTTGTCCTAGCGGAATGCATTTGAGAGGAATGGCTTTAATATTCTCAGTGCCAATCCTTCTTTATCTTGGAAATCACGTCGTATAATTGTGGATTTGTTTTCCATCCCGACGAGTCAATTAACAGGAGAAATCTGTTATCCTCAACATGGGGCTTCATTACATCAGCCGAAAAAGTCTTCTAAAAGGCTATTGTAATTTTTCCAGATTTTGATGAAGTAAAAATGACTCACCTGCATTTTTCCGCAGACTCGTTCACTGGTTATAGAATCCTCGTCTCAAAAGAGCCAGTATTCTCTTGTAAGCGTACGTAGACTGTTGGCAATAATTTTGCAGGAAGGGTTATGTCATATTGCCCTGTATTCGAGTGTCTTATTTTGTTCATATCCTACAGTTTCACGAGAACTGATTTTGCCCCTCGATAGTCGAAGTTTCGGTTATAGATCGATTGATACTGGGATCTTGGAAAGATAACATACAATTGTAAATATTTTATTCCATATGGCTTGATAAGAGCATTTCGATTAGCGTTGACACATGAGAATTCTGGACAACGGTTTCATCAATACTGGCAGTCTCTTTTTTTCTGACACAAATTTCGTAATTTTCCTCTGATGCATTTATACTTTCGTTTGAACTCTCTGACCCAAGCTTCCGAGAGTCTGAATTCCAAATTTGGAAACTGGCGCCGGCCGGTGTGACAGAGCGGTTCTTGGCTCTTCAGTCTGGAACCGAGCGGCCGCTACGGTCGCAGGTTCGAATCCTCCCTCGGGCATGGATGTGTGTAATGTCCTTAGGTTAGTTAGGTTTAAGTAGTTCTAAATTATAGAGGACTGATGACCTCCGATGCTAAGTCCCATAGTGCTCAGAGGCATTTGAACCATTTTTTGGAAACTGGCTCGCAGCAGCAAGTGCCCATTGTTGAGTATATTTTTGTGGTGACTTGTCAGTTAAAACTCCGCGTTTCTACAAAGCGATCGTATGTCCAGGTATCAACTGTGTTATATTTGTCACTCCACATTCTATCGTTTTTAATGTGTTCTTTCCAAATTTCAAATCTCACTTTAAATGAGATGCTCCTTTTGTTTGTAAACTCTTCAGTTTCCAATCTAGATGTGTTTTTGCAAGATTAATACCAGATACAATCGAGAGGAACGAAATCTAAATGCTCTTTTATAATTTTTTCATTTTGTTCGTGGTCATGGCTTGATGAAGAGTCACCCTTCCATTCTTGAAATCAGCTCATCGTCGCATACAAACGTATACTCTGATAAAACTTACACTATTTTCTGACGTATTTTACGTCCAGTTTGAATGTGGTCCTGGTTTATTACCGTTGAGCTCTCTGATGTGATCAGTTCGGTCGCATTCAGTCAAAAAATATAAACAATATTCCAGCACCGTTTCCAATCGCTGCTTCGATGCTTTGCTGTGCATACTATCAATTTGTGGCTCGTGTTCTTCTACCGCCGTTCAACGCACATCAATATCGTCACTTGTGCTATGAGATAATTCCGATCGACTCGATATTTTTCACTGTATTCTTACTGTGGTTTCACATTATACTAGAAAACCTTGTGTTATTCGGTTGACAGTTAGCAAGCGAATGGTCTCCGTAGCCGCAGCTAGCGTTGTACCCAACGGCCAATGGACCGAGCTGACCTGCACCGGGAACCTATTGCTCGCGAGCTAGTGTCGTGGGCTGCTCAAAGTTTAAAATGAAGTTCACAGAATATGAAGTCCTGCACACTTTAATTACATTACCCTCTTGGAAAGGTACTTACAAAGTCCTCGTAGACGCCGTAGGTGCAATCCGTCCTTGCAAATTTACTTAACGATAACAGATTTTCCTTTGGCTTTACTTCGCATTTATTATACGAAACTATTAATAAATACATTATACTGTGCATTGTTTCGTTATTTTTTATTGGAGCGTTATTAATGTAAAAACTGAAATTAAAGAAGGGAAATAAATTCTACACACAATAACTCGACCCCACGACCTTCCGATTACTATTCTTATACTCTTTCTGCTACGCAAACCACCAACATAAATGGCTCATTTCTAAATGCTTGGCGATCTGGAGCTTTCACTTCTGTCATTCTCATTTCTGGCAAGCCCTGCATTTACCATAAATTTTTACGAAATCGGTAATGACGTGGAGGCGAGACCCCTTGTGAGACTACGTTACTGCCTCCTACCTTGCGTGTGATTTTCTTAGTGAGTGCAGAATGCTTCTTTACTTCCTTCCTTTTCTCGCCTATCATTAGCATGGGTGCAGCAGAACTGAGACCGTTTGGCTGGGTGCGTCGTTGATAATACGGACAGTAAGCTGTTCCTCTGAAGAACGCAAGTTGGGCTTCACGCTCTGTACCTCGTTATGAACGACGTGTGGAGCGCCACTATTTCCACAAAGATTGTTCGCAATAAAGCTATTAGCGTATCCACAGCATACTTTTATGCCAGGGGCATTCGCTCAGTATTCCACTACAAATGGCTCTAAGCACCAGGGGACTTAACATCTGATGTCATCAGTTCTCTAGACTTGAAACTTCTTAAATCTATCTAAGGTAAGGACATCACACACAGCCATACCCGAGACAGGAGTCGAGCCTGCGACCGTATCAGCAGCACGGTTCCGGACTGAAGCGCCTAGAATCCCTTGGCCACAGCAGCGGTCTATATTCCACTGTTTCATAAACACTATGTTCTTGGCCTGAAAGTGCATCAGTGTCCTGTTTACCATTCATAAACTACCAATTTCTGCACTCTTGGCACCAATAAATAAAATGTGTAGAATCTGTCATAACCCTTGCACCTTTACTCCGTCAGTTCATGTTACGGCACATACACAAGGTGTGTGGGCTGATGCAGTGTTCCTCTCTAATTTTTAGCGTTAATTTCAGTTGCTCTTTAAAGACAACTAACTTAGGAAAATTTTTTAAATCATTTTGTCATAATTCGCAATTTATTTTTGGTAATGTATTTTTAGCGATGTATTTACTTTACCAATATAACATTACGATCAACGTAACTAATTAATATGCGAACATTTTGTTTTTCAAAAGTTCTTCAACGAGACAAAAAATTTAAAAAAGTTATTGCTAAATAAACGAAGAGCGACGGCAACTAGAGATCCTAAGCTTCATGTTTTCATGATCTTTGGCCAGTGTGGCAGGTGTTGTAGTAACTGTGTTAGGAGCTTGAGAGGACGAACTTCCGTCGGCTGTGGCATTCAATTGCTCACATGAAAGTATTAAAACAATGCGCCAGAATAAATCGTTATAGCGATGAAATATATTAATCTTATAGTCTATTAAAATACAAACTAAAAAACATTCCAGTCACAATAATGCGACCACAACCTATGTTCAACGTCACCGCGCGGTATCCATTGTCAGACTGCAGGTGGCAGCACTAGCAATAGAGGATACACAAAGCATGTCGTTGTTGTAATGCGGAAACGGACCAGTTAATCTCACGTCTAAAGGGAGCATGATCATTGGATTCCGGTCCAAGTGTGGAAGCATTTCCAAAATAGCTACGTTTGTAAACCGTTCGCGCCGCCCCAGTTAAAGTCCATCGCGTATGGCCAAATGTCGCTATCGAAAACAGGCACCGAGACAACTGTGATGCATCACTATGCTCGCGTCCGGTATAACACCTGCCGCGCTGTCGCGGCTGAGTTTAGGTCCGTTATCAGCCGCTGACCTAATCACATTTGCACGTTGCTACTGAAATTGTGATCCTGGAGAGACTGCAGTCAGTGGGCAAGATGCCTGGTCGTCGTGTCCATCGTGTGTATCGCTGGTGTCCTACAGTAATAAAACTGTTCTCCATGTCGAGACTAGTTATAATATGAATATGGACAACGTTGAAGTTATCAACGTTCTCCAAGGGCCTGCTGCGTTTCGTGGTGGCAGAGAGTACTTTACACTCACAAACATTCAAGAAGTTGTTGGGAAATCATGACGTACTGCGGCTGCTGTGCTCACTGATTCCGCTCTTCGATCCCTGGCAACGAGTCTGGAGAATTTCTCACCTCGAGATATTATCGCCTATAGTACATTTGTGATCATTCAATCCTGGGTTGTAACTAGGAGCCGGCCGGTGTGGCAGAGCGGTTCTAGGCGCTTCAGTCTGGAACAGCGCGATCGCTACGGTCGCAGGTTCGAATCCTGCCTGGGGCAAGGATATGTGTGATGTCCTTAGGTTAGTTAGGTTTAAGTACTTCTAAGTTCTAGGGGCTGATGACCTCAGATGTTAAGTCCCATAGTGCTCAGAGCCACTTGAACCATTCTTTTGTAACTAGGAGCAGCATGTCGACTAAATTTTATATTGACAAACTTGTGTGTGTTCGGACTAGACGTTTGTGCAAACTGCCAAAAGACGATGGCAGCGGTGGACGACGAGTGCTGGGATGTGTACGGACGATTAGATGTGCATATGTTGACCAACTGGCCACCGAGACGAGCCAAAGGGCAAGGGGCTACCAACAGTGTCTCCTCAACAACAATTCAGCGAACGTTGCTAAGTATGCTGGGCCTCGGCGGGAACTGTCTGGTTCGTGCTCCTATGCTGACTGATACTCATCGGGGACGAAGGTGGGATTGTGGAAGTCAGCACCACAACTGGTCTTCCAATGAATGGTGACAGATGGACTTTTCAGATGAAGCATGTTTTATGCTCTGTCTAAAAGATGGCCGTTGGCCTGTACGCCGTGAAACATGTGAAAGAAAACACACAGTAAGAATCGTCGGAGGGAACAAGGTCAGAAGAGGAAGCGTCATGGTCTGGGGAATGTTTTTATGACATTCCCTGGACGATCTTGTGATTCTGGAAGGCACAACGGATCCTTTGGGAGCATGTCCATCCTCACAAGCAATTGTTTTTTCCTCGCCGGGATGGAATCTACCAGCAGGACAATGCAACGTTTCGCACATTTCGGAGTGTACGTTCATGTTTCGAAGAGCAGCGAGATGAGTTTCCCGTACTCTCCTGGCCACCAAACGCACCTGATTTAAATCCAGTTGATAATCTGTGAGACCACCTCGATCGGGCTGTAAGCGCCATGGATCCTCAATCAAGACTCCTTGTGCAGCTGGCCAAGGCACTGAGGTCGGCATGGTTCCACATGTCTGACGGTACCTTCCGGAATCTCAGTGACGCTCTTCCTTGCACGTCTCGCAGCGGTCCCGTGCTGCAACAGGTGGCTGTTCAGGCTTTTGACAGGTGGTCACATTAATGGGACTGGTCAGTGTATTAACTTCACAATAACGTACCGAATACAAAACGAAACAAAATTGGACGTTACACGTGACTGCATTGGCGCTATGAGTATCAATGTCATTAATTTGGTGACACTGCACTTGATGTACAGTTTTTTCTTTCTTTTTTTTTTATGGCAAACAATATCGTAAAATTTTTAGAAGTAAGACGGAGAGAGGGTATGATTCATGTGACAGAAGTAACAATGACGTTCATGATGCTGGAATCTCAACAGAACAGCAAAACATTATCTGGAACCTATATGTGGCTCACCCAAGAACGGAGAAACCTCTTCGGCGGCTTCGTACGTGCCAGAAAGCGCGCCCAATGCACCACACCCCTTAAAAGAAAGAAAAGAAAAATATGGATCGAATGTGAAGTAGAGCGGCCCGGTGGCGTATTTTCGTACAGTTCCGGCAGCAGTAAGTGGGGCCGACGTGGTGCAACGTTACGGTTTCTGGCGTCGAATCTCCAGCCGGCATGAGTTATTGGTGTGCTAAGCCCTGCGAATGAGACGATAGCGGCTTAAGCAGACGGCGTCGCTACACGAATGTCAGTTACGGCGCCGGACACGAATAAACTCGCTTGTATACGCCTGAGGTGTCGCCAGGGGTTATCGTGAATGAATAGAGGCGGCGGACCGGACGCCGGCCTGCGACGCGTCGTTACGGGCGGCCGTGCGACGCCGTGGCCTGCTCTGAAAAGGACAACCCGTTTGCGGCTGTTCTCCTTCTGTGTTGTCGGACTCTGCTGTCGGTTGCTCGTACAATCGAGTCGATATCATACGAAACTCAGTGACTAGTCTACTACTAGAAGGAATTTCTGAAACATTGAACCATTGTTCACAGCTCACAGTGTACAGTTACCCATAGTGTGATGATCCTTATTGACCACTCTGAATTCGTGAAAGGTAAATGATTTTCGTGTCTTGTAGCTGAACATTCGTCGCGAACTTCTACTGGCATAGATGTAATAATAATGTAAGAACTGAAACTTCCCTCATAAATAAAAAATACGACAGGAAATATAAATTTTTAATTTTAGTTTCATATATCATCTCACCTCCATCTCACCTAAAGGCTACGGTACAGCAGCCTTAGTGATATATTTTCAGCAAGAAAAACAGTCTATTGTAAATGAACACTAAGACATTTGACTGTGTAGTTGTTATTTACAATACTGACCTTTAAAATTGCTACACCAAGAAGAAATGCAGATGATAAACGGCTATTCATTGGACAAATATATTATACTAGAAACCGACGTGTGATTACATTTTCACGCAATTTTGGTGCATAGATCCTGAGAAATCAGTACCCAGAACGACCACCTCTGGCCGTAATAACGGCCTTGATACGCCTGGGCATTGAGTCAAACAGAGCTTGGATGGCGTGTACAGGTACAGCTGCCCATGCAGCTTCAACACGATACCACAGTCCGTGAAGAGTAGTGACTGGCGTATTGTGACGAGCCAGTTGCTCGGCCACCATTGACCAAACGTTTTCAATTGGTGTGAGATCTGGAGAATGTGCTGGCCAGGGCAGCAGTCGAACATTTTCCGTATCCAGAAAGGCCCGAGCATGATCTGCAACATGCGGTCGTGCATTTATCCTGCTGAAATGTAGGGTTTCGCAGGGATCGAATGAGGTGTAGAGCCACGGGTCATAACACATCCGAAATGTAACGTCCACTGTTCAAAGTGTCGTCAATGCGAACAAGAGGTGACCGAGACGTGTAACCAATGGCACCCTATACCATCACGCCGGGTGATACGCCAGTATGGCGACGACGAATACATGCCTCCAATGTGCGTTCACCACGATGTCGCCAAACACGGATGCGACCATCGTGACGCTGCAAACAGAACCTGGATTCATCCGAAAAAATAACGTTTGACGGTCGTGCAGCCAGGTTCGTCTTTGAAAACACCATCGTAGGTGCTGCTGTCTGTGATGCAGCGTCAAGGGTAACCGCAGCCATTGTCTCCGAGCTGATAGCCCATGCTGCTGCAAACGTCGTCGAACTGTTCGTGCAGATGGTTGTTGTCTTGCAAACGTCCCCATCTGTTGACTCAGGGATAGAGACGTGGCTGCACTATCCGCTACAGCCATGGGGATAAGATGCCTGTCATCTTGACTGCTAGTGATACGAGGCCGTTGGGATCCAGCACGGAGTTCCGTATTACCCTCCTCAACCCGGCGATTCCATGTTCTGCTAACAGCCATTGGATCTCATCCAACGCGAGCAGCAATATCGCCATACGATAAACTCCAATCGCGATAGGCTACAATCTGACCTTTATCAAAGTCGTAAACGTGATGGTACGCATTTCTTCTCCTTACACGAGGCATCACAACAAGGTTTCACCAGGCAACGCCGGTCAACCGCTGTTTTTGTATGAGGTGTCGCCACCGGCGCCAACCTTGTGTGAATGCTCTTAAAAGCTGATCATTTGCATATCACATCATCTTCTTCCTGTCGATTAAATTTCGCGTGTGTAGCACGTCATCTTCGTGGTGTAGCAATTTTAATGGCCAGTAGTGTAATTATCACCCATGTTTCGGCCTTTTTTGACGTTTTAAACTGATTGAGTTTATGTCATTAACATATATTGCAAGACACCAAACTCATCAAGCTCCTGAAATATGTGTTAATGACATAAACTCAATCACTTGAAAATGACACAAAAAGCCGAAACCTGTGTCATAATTAAACAACAATACAGGCAAATGTCGTTGCGTTAATTTCAAATTTATTGTATGACTGTTGCTCAGCAACATCAAAACGAGTCTAATTTGCAAATGACTTTATTTACGCATTTCATTATTTGAAGTATCTTCAGAATTGGTTACTGCACTGAGGGCAACGCGTTAGTCACAAATAATTTTGACTACGTCGGAAGTTCCAAATCTAACACAGAGGATGAAAACACCCTGTATCTCTGTGTTACATAATCTGATTTCTATCCAAAAAATTCAGAGTGTATTCTAATACCACAAAACTGTGCTGCTCAGCAAATTAATCTTCTCCGCTGTTTTATCCTCATTTTCCGAGATTTTGAACATATTATTGTATCTTGTATTGTCTACGTTATGGTGTAGGTAAATCATAAAAATAACCTTTAAGTACAACCCGACATCCTTAGTCACAGTTTAAGCATCAATAAGATTGGAATTTCGTACAAAGCAGCCAACTCAAACCTAAGGTACTCCTTAATGAACCATCTTGAAAAATTCAAATTGTGTGCGAGATCGGAAATCGAGACAAGATTTTGCTATTCACGGGTAACACATGTTCTTTTTGTGGTCTTCAGTCCAGAGACTGGGTTGATGCAGCTCTCCATACTACTCTATCCTGTGCAAGCTTCTTCATCTCCGAGTAACTACTGCAAACCTCTGAATCTGCTTAATGTATTCATCTCTTGGTCTTTCCCTACGGTTTTTACCCTCCACGCTTTCCCCTAATACCAAATCGGTGATCCGTTGATGCCTCAGACGTGTCCTTCCAACCGATCCGCTCTTCTATTTAAGCTGCGCCACAAATTCCTTTTCTCCCCAATTCCGTTCAGTACCTCCTCATTAGTTACGTGACCTACCCATCTAATTCTTCTGTAGCACCACAAATGGAAAAATCTATTCTATTCTTGTCTAAACTAATTATCGTCCAGCTTTTGTATGTCCAGCCTTTCAGCAGGACGTCTCTGGGACGACGGTCGTTTACTATCTAGACAAAAAAATAAAAACACCTACAGCCGTCCTTATGATTTTATTTTATTTTGCCGCTACCAGCTTCGACGCTTCATTGCGTCATCTTCAGGCCGTTTTGATGCGGTACCGGTGGATATGATCCACATACATAACCCATCAGTTGCCAGCCTTACCGGATTCGCAGATAATCTGAAACTCACGTGTCAGCATTCCAACCATCAACTGTCAACTGTCAAGAATTGACAGTTGATAGTTGGAGTGCTGACTTGTGAATTTCAGATTATCTGCTAATCCAATAAGGCTGGAAACTGATGGGTTACGCATGGGGATCGTATCCACCTAAACGGCATGAAAACAGCCTGAAGATGACGCAATGAAGCGTCGAAACTGGTAGCGAAAAAATAAAATAAAATCATAGGGACGGCTGTAGGTGTTTTTATTTTTTGTTAAGATTTATCGTCCATATTTCACTTCCATACAGAGCTACACTCCATACAAATACTTTCAGAAGACACCCCCTGACACTCGATGTTAACAAATTTCTCTTCTACGGAAACGCTTTCCTTACCATTGCCAATCTACATCTTACATCCTCTCTACTTCGACCATCATCAGTTACTTTGCTCCCCAAATAGCAAAACTGATCTACTACTTTAAATGACTCATTTCCTAATTCCCACAGTATTACCTGATACTGTGAGACTACATTCCATTAGCCTCATTTTGCTTTTGTCGATGTTCATCTTATATCCTCCTTCCAAGACACTGTCCGTTCCCTGCAACTGCTCTTCCAAGTACTTTGCTGTCTCTGACAGAATTACAATGTCATCGGCACACCTCAGAGTTTTTATTTCTTCTCCAATGATTTCAATTCCTACTTCAAGTTTTTCGTTTGTTTGCTTTACAGCCTGCTCTATATGTAAATTGAATAACATCGGGGATAGGCTACAACCCTGTCTCACTCCCTTCCCAAACACTGCTTCCTTTCATGCCCCTCGACTCTTATAACTGCCATCTTCCTTTACAGTTTGCTCAATATACAGATTGAATAACATCGGGGATAGGCTACAACCCTATCTCACTCTCTTCCCAACCACTGCTACCCTTTCATGTCTCCTCGACTCTTATAACGGGCAACCGGTTTCTGTATAAATTGTAAACAGCTCTTCGCTCCCTATATTTTACCCATGCCACCTTCATCCGAAAACGGTTTACGGCCCAACTTTACTCTTTCATCCCCACTCTATATGCCTACTATGTAGAAGACAAGTAGTACAAGGAAAAAGATTTCAGTTGCCCCCGAGACGTAGTTGCAACACAAAATTTTTTCACGTAAGCCAAATCTCCGTATTCGAGTTTTGATCTGGCAGAAAGGTTTAATTTCTCAAGTTTCCAACTACAGTTCAATTACAGTTGCTGACAAGAGATTATAATGTTCAACAGCTCATAGTGAGATAGGCATGTATCACTTCCAGTGACTCCATGCTTAGCTAAGCTCTGAGGCACTGAAGTCAGTCTTTCAATAAATGATTGCCCCACTAAACTCAGTAATACACATCTGCCCTGAGATACTTAATAAAAACTGGAATGACCAGTGCTTCCTTCCAGGCAACTGGGATGCTCCGTTACTTCCGCGGCCTTCGACAAACTACAGAGCGGAGAGAGACCAGACTAGCGTATTCAGCCGTTAATCGAAAGAAGAGAAATATTAATCACACTGATATTTTCTTCATTATGAGTTAGCATTTATATTCTATCTAAACATTTCTTTCAACAGCGTTCGTTCTTAGGCCTATCTGACAGCCGAAAAGGAGAATTTTAGTGCCATCTTCTCCTGATGTTTTGAAAAACAGAAATGTACGAAGATTAAAGTTTAAAGTTCTGTCAAAAACAAGATCATTAGAGCAGAAACACAATCTGATTGTGATGGACTTTGGTCGTGTCATTTTCAGAGGAACCTCCCCAGCATATGCCTTTAACTATTTAATGTTACAGCGGAACAGTTAAATATGGATGGTTGGATTCGGATTCAAACTGTCGCTCATCCGAACTTTTTTTGTTTTGATTTTTATGTTACATCATCCGTGATATCAACACTAGTATGACAACTGTTGCGGTGATGAGCTACACTGACAAAAACGAGATAGTCGAGAACCTTTGCTGTGTCTTACTGAGGTTCATAACATGCATTATTTCAGCCCGAAGCCTGCCCATGGTAATAGGTCAGTACTATGACTATTAATAATCCACATTCAAAGAGTTAAATAACGATAGATTAACATTTCTTTCATTGACAGTAGTGTACTCATCTTTGTCTGAGCTAATAGTGAGTCTCGACTATAGTGAATCCTGAAGTTTCGTACGATACGAATACTCAGAGATGTTCGTCTAACCAACATGTAACATTTATGTGATAACTTAGTAGTTTTTGCTGTGTGATATAGATGTCTGACTTATTCAGAAGGATTCTGAAGCTGTTCACCTGGCTGTGTTGGTAAAACTGGTCTCTGTTGCAGACTTTTAAACAACATACCAAATACTTTCTTTGTGCCGGCCACAGTGGACGAGCGGTTCTAGGCGCTTTAGTCCGGAACCACGCGACTGCTACCGTCGCAGGTTCGAATACTGCCTCGGGCATGGATGTGTGTGATGTCCTTAGGTTAGTTAGGTTTAAGTAGTTCTAAGTTCTAGGGGACTGATGACCTCTGATGTTAAGTCCCATGGTGCTCAGACCCATTTGAATCATTTTGAACTTGCTTTGTATATAAAACCACCTTTTCTAATTGCATTGTAATTTATTTCTCCCAGACGCGTTTCATCTTGTTTTAGTCTAAAGCATCTTCAGTGAGATAGTTTGTTGGCATCTGCGTTTCCTCTTATGGAGTTCGCACAACCACTTCATTTCCGAAACATAAGCACACTTTTATATTCCGAACTTATAACGTACAAAATCTCCATGCTTTTCTAAGAACCAACAGGTGACATTTCTGTGCTAACTTTATAACGTCTGTTGTGTTAAATGTGTGCCTGACTTAATCAGAAGGACTCTGAAGCTCTTCATCTGGCAGCGTAGGTAGAGGTGGTCTTATTTTCAGACTGTCATGCAAGAGAGCAAATCTTCATCCTTATCTAAGCCACAGGACTGCCATAGGATCTGAAAACACAGCTGGTATTCTTCATGGACTAATTCCTTAGCATCCAGTTTCTGTGCAAAACTGACGACAAGAATATGTGAGCCTAGAGACAATTTCCATCGTACAGATCCAGTTTTTTTCATCTACGTTAACTGAATATAGTGCTAATTTTAGTTCGGGAACAGATTGTAGCCACAATGTTTATTTCGTGCAGCTCATAACATCATTTCTTAGGAGAGCTTATAACATACAGCCCTGATTTCTGTTCTTTCTTCTTTTTTGTGAGCATGTTAAATCAGAAGAAAATTCAGTTCTCTCTATGGTTAACATTATATCCGATAGGAAGCTGTTGCTTCTTGAAACTTGGGAAACATGTTGATTTTGTAAATAAATCGATTTCTGTATGGTTGACGCCGGTGAATGTTTAGCTGTGGAATGTACGTAATTCTCAAAATGAGTTTGTAGAAAGAGGACAGTAGACAGTCAGAATCAAAAGTATTTACCTGGCTTGTACACACTAACACATTTCAACCAGAACACTTTTCACGGAGCAACCTCGCATCGACTTGTTCTCGGCAAGTGTAGTATAATTGTCATATCGATAGCGAGATGCGAAATTTGTTTGCTGGTGAAGAATTGCTATGACATGCACTGGTCATTCACAGACACTAACAAAACGTCTGCCACTCAGGAGGCCTTCGATAGGGTCTAATTTGCCGCTGTCACCATTTTGTGTAGAAGGAACAAGAAGAAATTATGTATAACGAAGATTGGAGGCTCATTAGAGACTTATTACAGTGGCAAGAGGCTAGCGTATACAATTTAACGGTGTGTGAACAAAAGAATACGCGCCGTAGAGAACAGATTGCGATGGAATGCAGTTTCTAGCCGGTCGGCTGCACCTCACGGGAAACATATTTAACGTGTGCTACGGTTGTATATCACAGTGCGCTCAACACACGGCATTCCAATGCTGAATGCGAACGGGCTTATTCAAGTCCATTAGCTGCGAAGATGTCAGCCATCCATAAGGTCGTTCGGTCGTTTCTCACCTTTGGGAGCTCATTCAGTCCATATACGTCACAAACGGGCTATCTGAACACATTTTGAAGTCAATGAGCCCCCTTATAAGAAAGTGCAGACGAGTACAAGTTGGTTTAAGCATTATCTATCTGTGACGAGACCAACATGTCTGTCTTTAGTATGTGTTGCAAGTACCGTAAGAAATGCCGTAAGCGTGATGTTTATTCTTTATTTTTCTGACAGTAGAATCTTTGAGAGGAACGTTTAGGTCTTAGGGTGCAGTACTGCACATTGCGTAGTCTATATGCAAGACTAACAAGGTTAAATTTTCTTAACTCGTAATTTCTTTAATAGCTGTCGAAATAAATAAACTTTACATCCAACGGAGGGTTAATCATTTAGTCATACGAGTACAGTCGACTGACTTACCTGAATTTTCGTATTACGTATGGACACAATAATACTCTGCCATGTTAATAACATTAACATGAACAATTTTTTTCGGAATATCACTTGTTGGCTAGGGAAGCGATTAGTTTTCTTCTGTGTGTCAGCTATTTACTGCAAGAGAGTTCTTAGCCTATTCCGAATGAAGACGGAAATTCAGTGTAATGTCTTTATGTGCGTGACTTACAGATCGGCTAGTGATCTTGTTATTGGATTTGGTTTTGGCCGTTTAGCTCGTTGAAGACGTGAACCTGGGTCAATGATATGGCCTTTAATCCTACCGCTTGATTAAGAATGCCTCAGTCTAATAAGAAATTGAATCGTTGAGCTAATTAAATCACTACAGTGCATTTTATTCAGATACTTTCGTCCATAAAAATGAAAAAGAAACCATCCTGAAACTTAGTTTTACACATTTAAGCCATTTACTTCAGGATGTACACACACACACACACACACACACACACACACACATACACACACAGAGATATATATATATATAGAGAGAGAGACAGACAGAGAGAGAGACAGAGAGTTTCTTCACTATATACTAACACTCCGTGAAACGTGAAAAATTAATAGGAAATCATTATAGAGCAATTATGACAATAGGCTTAAAAATTAATTGCAAAAAAGCTAAAACAATGTATAACCAACACTCAGAAATTAAAGTAATACAATTAGCAATGACTACTTAGCATTTAATAAATCTGAACGCAAATGCAACAGAAATGCAAATAAGTGTAATAATATTAGTCACTAATATTTGTGAACTAAACACAGTTTTCTGAAACCGAAAGTTTTTGCATATTTTACTGTCAGAAGTTAAAACGGATAACGTACACTCATTGTGCACTTTCCTTTTCAGGTAGATCGTAAACGCGGTTTTAATTAATTTACCAAAACCACCATGGACCATTCACAGTCAACTATGTACTACCACCTACATGACTCCTCTTGGGACGAAACCAAAAGTAAATAAATATTTGTCAGACGTTGATATCTGTAAACAGTGCAGGGGTCTAGGTCTCCCTTACCTATTTGAATCGTTGGTCTCTGTAGCATCTAGTGAATGGTTTTTGCATATTTTGCTGTCAGAAGTTAAAACGGATAACGTACACTGATTGTGATCTGTCCTTTTCAGGCAGATCGTAAGCTCGGTTGTAATTAATTTACCAAAACCACCATGGACCATTCACAGTGAACTATGTTCTACCACCTACATGAGTCCTCTTGGGACGAAACCAAAAGTGAATAAAAATTTGTCAGACGTTGATATCTGTAAACAGTGCAGGGGTCTAGGTCTCCCTTACCTATTCGAATCGTTGGTCTCTGTAGCATCTAGTGAATGGTTTTTGCATATTTTGCTGTCAGAAGTTAAAACGGATAACGTACACTGATTGTGACCTGTCCTTTTCAGGCAGATCGTAAGCTAGGTTTTAATTACTTCACCAAATCCACCCTGGACTTTTCACAGTGAACTATGTACTACCACCTAAGTGTGTCCTCTTGGGACGATACCAACAGTGAATAAAAATTTGTAAGAGTTTGATATCTGTAAACAATGCAGGGGTCTAGGTCTCCCTTACCTATTTGAATCGTTGGTCTCTGTACCATCTAGTGAATGGTTTTTGCATATTTTACCGTCAGAAGTTAAAACGGATAACGTACACTGATTGTGACCTTTCCTTTTCAGGGAGATCGTAAGCTCAGTTTTAATTAATTTACCAAAACCTCCTTGGACTATTCACAGTGAACTATGTACTGAAATGAAATGAAATGTCGTGTGACGAGGGTGTCCCGTCGGGTAGACCGTTCGCCTGGTGCAAGTCTTTCGTTTTGACGTCACTTCGGCGACTTGCGCGTCGATGGGGTGAAATGATGATGATTGGGACAACAAAACACCTAGCCCCTGAGCGGAGGAAATATCCGACCCAGCCGGGAATCGAACCCTGGCCCTTTGGATTGACAGTCTGTCGCGCTGAACACTCAGCTACTGTGGGAGGACAACTATGTACCACCACCTACATGAGTCCTCTTGGGACGAAACCAACAGTGAATAAAAATTTGTCAGAGGTTGATATCTGTAAACAGCGCTGGGGTCTAGGTCTCCCTTACCTATTTCAATCGTTGGTCTCTGTACCATCTAGTGAATGGTCTTTGCATATTTTACTGTCAGAAGTTAAAACGGATAAGGTACACTGATTGTGAACTTTCCTTTTCAGGCAGATCGTAAGCTCGGTTTTAATTTATTTACCAAAACCACGCTGGACTATTCACAGTGAACTATGTACCACCACCTACATGAGTCCTCTTGTGACGAAAGCAAGAGTGATTTAAAATTTGTCAGACGTTGATATCTGTAAACAGTGCAGGGGTTTTTGAACGGTGTGGACCCAAGGTACAACTATAGCAAGATGAAAAAGGTGCACAGGACAGGATTCAAGCAAGCATGTGTAATGTGGATACACGAATAGTGAAAATGGATAACGATCAGATTATACAAACACACAATCCGAGTCATAATAAAATAATCGAGTACGAACTGATAGCTTGAGATGTAGCTTAATGGAACTACACTGAACAGCCAAAATATTATGACCACTGTTCACCGCGGCGTTGGATGCCGCTTGGTACCGTTGCGGGCACGTGATGCGGTAAGGAAGGTATGTAAACGGAGCAGAGACGGACGGGGTATCACCCTAGAGAAGAAATGGGCTACAAATGGGGAAATCCGTTGAGATAAGTGTCTCTGACAAAGGGCAGTGTTTTATTACGCAGAGCCTGTGAACCAGTATCTCGAAAACGGCGAAGCTGGTAGAATGTTCACGTGCTACTGTTGTGAACGTCTACGGAGAGCAGGAGAAGAACAGTGAAACTACCAGTAGTCGCTAAGTTGTTAAACGTCCAGGACTCTTCACAAAACGTGGGGTTCGGAGCCTTGTCTGCTCTATAAAGTAGGATGGATAGTAATCTGTCGCGTCTCTGCCGAAGAGCACAACGCTGCGGCACGCACAAGTGTTTCGGATCACACTGTGCATGATATACTGTTGGAACTCCTCAGAATACTACCCCTACGTTTTCCCGTGTTGACCCAAAGATATCGACATCACTGTTACCATGTACATAAATCAGCAGTCCGTTATTTACGGGAATTACATGACTTACGTGTGGACATCTGATGCCGCATACCTTCACAAACCTACTAACAAACTGTAGAATGCATGGTATGCAGAATCGGTGCTATATTACGCTCCAAAGATGAACCAGCAAGGTATTAAGCATGTGGTCATAATGTTTTGGCTCGTTAGTGTATCCCTTAATTTGTACTTAAGAGAGCCATGAAGGAAATGAAAAATTTTTTTAGAACAAGAATAATAACGCTACAGTAAACGATACCAATTATAAGGTTCGCAGATGATATTCTACTTTTGGCCTAAAACAATAACCTATAGCAAAGGACAGCGTACGTAGAATTTAAGTGAAGAAATAAACGATTTTTCGAATGGATTTATTACCTATATCGCAGTGAGCAGTGTCACAGTGTATTGCTAGCGTTTCGAGTTGCACTCTTCTTCAGATCTGTGACTGCATAAAAGGGAACGTCGAAAAGAACTTATACATTATCATATTTATTCTTCATGTCTGCGTATTTGCTGCCCTCTGCCGCCACAGGGCTCCGAAATGTAGCGTGTCACATGGCAGTGTGGAACGTAACTATGTCGCTGCCTGAGAAACAGCGTGCCGTAATCGAGTTTCGAATTGGAATGGTTTGTCCACACATAGAGCACCCCCTCCTTCAGCATTCCCATGGCAGACCACACACGAGCGCTGCGAAATATGCAACAAGCCGACGCCTTGCTTTCGCTGTCATCAATCATCCTCCTTACAGTTCTGATGTGGCCCCGTCCGATTTTCATCTGCTTCCAAAACTCACTTTCTCGATTGGAGAAATGTGTCCGTGTCAAGGGTGACTGTGTTGAGAAACAAATATTTACACATGAGGCTTAAAGATTTAGAATGTTAATAACGTTTGTTTTATTTAAAAAGCTTTAAGAGTTTCCACATAAATTCCGAGACTGCTTTTCAGCATGTTCTCGTAATCTTGGGGCAACGTCAACAGTACGTTCAGTGCAAATGTTGACGAATTATATATGTAACCCACGTAACTACAGTTCCATAATGGCCGTGGCTTTCTGAAACATGTTATGGTATATTGTGCTGCTGTAATTTAGACTGTTAATAAATTTGTTGAATAAGTCTCATAGGTCGTCGCGAGTGCCCTTAGCAGATGTAAATTCCTCTTTTGTGAAGAGACAGAACAAATAGTCAAGTAATGGAAGGTGGTAGGGCGGGGAATGTTGACTTGTTCCATGTTCTAAACGGGGGAGACAGTCTAATGAATTCTCGTATCTAGATAAAATTCTCTCACTAGGGAGAAAAAGTTACGCAATATGAGTGTAGCAAGTGAACTATCACAATCAGGAGGAGAAAGCTATTTTCTCCAAAGGAGTTGAATGTGGAAGGAAAGGTGAAGAAAGCTGATTTTCGAGAAGTAAGTAAAACCTTAAACTGACAGATTAAGTAAGACAGAGAAAGAGGAAAAAATTATGCAAGGAAACCTAAAAATGATAATAGAAAGATTAATGGTAAATGTGATAAGGCAGACAAGTCAAGAAAAATCTGAAAAAGAAAATAAACTATAGAGGGCAACAAAGATGAGAAAACGAAAAGCATATTATCGTGTATACACAAAATAGACAGAAATGAAAACATTAGCACGATGCAAAAACGGAGTGAAGGCTGCGCAAAAGTAGTAGAAATGCCCGTAGCACAAAAAGTAAGCCGTAGACTGACAACGAGTCATTTTCGAAAGACTACCTGAAAGTATGAGAACAGACGTTCGCTGTTGTAAGTCATAGTAATCAGAGAACTACGACGACGACGACCACGGCGATGGGCGATGCTTGTTTTCAGTTCACACACACACACACTCACACACACACACACACACACACACACACACACACACACACACATATATATATATATATATATATATATATATATATATATATATATATATGATTGTGATAGTTCACTTGCTACACTCATCTTGCGTAACTTTTTCTCCCTAGTGAGAGAATTTTATTTAGATACGAGAATTCATTAGACTGTCTCCCCCGTTTAGAACATGGAACAAGTCAACATTCCCCGCCCTACCAGCTTCCATTATATATATATATATATATATATATATGTGTGTGTGTGTGTGTGTGTGTGTGTGGTAGTGGGGAAATGAAATACACAGGGCAGACCATAAACCAACACAAAGCCAAGGATGTGTCTGTTCATCATCTGGCGGCCGGTGGTAAGCGTCTGTTTCTCTGGTTGAAGCTGCTGTACTAAAATCTTCTCGAGCTCAAAAATCGAGTCGTATACCTGTGGTCTCAACAGAGATCACTACAAAAACCAAAATTCAACTTGAACGCATGATGGAAAAGACGACCACAGAGTCACTACCCCAGGCACCAGACGATAGATTGGATTCACCTGATCATCGGATTCTGGGGGATCGGGGACACCATGCGCAGAAGAATTAGAGCTTCTCAAAGACTTCTCACTTCTCAAAGGAAACGTAAAAATTTGATTCGCACAATTAATTTGAACACCTTCACTATCACAGGCAAAATAAAGCAACTCACCAACACAATGGAAAAATTTGACCTGAAAATCACTGCACTGCAAGAGACAAGATTCATAGATGAAGGACACTTTAACACAGAGAATTACAGGATCTACAAGCACAAAGCTGCCATAAAAATAAGAGACAAATTACCACTTTTCGGAACTGGATTCGCCGTACACATTCCATACTCGACTCAGTTATTGAATTCACGTCTCCCAATGAAAGAGTCTCCCTGCTTTCAGGAAAATCAGCTAATAAACCCTACACTTTTACCAATGTGCACGCTCCCACAAATCACCAGAATAAAATCGACCCTGAAATACTGGACAATTTCTGAGGAACACTAGAAGAAATAACAAATAAAATACCAAGGCAGCATCTGAAAATCTTATTAGGCGATTTTAATGCACTGATCGGCAAGGAAAAAAATCAGTGATATCACTGGCGCCCATACCGAACACAAACGTACCAACAAGAATGGTGAAAAACTAATCGACTTCTGTAGAAAATTAAAAAAAAAATGGCTCAAATGGCTCTGAGCACTATGGGACTTAACATCTGAGGTCATCAATCCCCTAGAACTTAGAACTACTTAAACCTAAGTAACCTAAGGACATCACACACATCCATGCCCGAGGCAGGTTCGAACCTGCGACCGCAGCGGTCACGAGGTTCCAGACTGACGCGCCTAGAACCGCTCGACCACACCGGCCGGCGACTTCTGCAGAAACTTCAGGCTTAAAACCATGAGTACCCAATTTCAAAACCCTGCACATAAATTAACCACATGGAGATCAGCCATTCTTAGACAGGGTGAATACCAAATTGACCATGTCGCAATTTTCATAAAAGAAATTCTGAACGACAGAACACACTAAGGTGTCTTTGAATCAGATCATCTTCTTGTACAAATAAAAACAAAATTCCAACCCAAGACAATGCTAAAAACGTCACCCAAAAGTACCAAACCAGATCAGGAATATTTGAAACTAAACAAAGGAAAAAATCATCATGCAAATCAATCAAGAAAAATCAACAGACTGGAAGAAGCTAACAGAGACAACTCAGGAGCACATCAAATTAGGACAACCCCTTCGCACCAGGAATCATCACTGGTGGAACGCAACATGCGATCAGGCAGTCGACAACCGAATAACCACGTGGGAAAAATTTACCACTCACAAAACTAAAGAAGACTGAGAGAACTTTCTTAAAACCCAAAAATAATTAGAAAAGGAAAACGGGGACATGGCAACAAGAGACTCTGTGAAATCCAGCGAGAGTTCACCAAAAATAATAAAAGAAATTTCTATATGACTTTCAGAGAAAACTTACAGGGATACCAAGTGCTTACCTTGTGCTTCAAAAAAACCCGATGGTTCTTTGGAAACTAACACGAAAAATAACTCCAAAATCTTACTCCAACATTTCAGTTCCCTCCTCAACTGCGAACCCCCCCAAGAAAGACTTGTCTTCTATTCTCCAGCATTCACACACCCCGACTCACATGCCCCAGATCTCGAAGAAATAATGGAGAGAGTCAAACAGTTGAAAAACAACATAGCACCAGGAGAAGATGGGATCATTGCTGAATTCCAGAAACTAAACGATCCTATACTTATGCAGAAACTACATCATATAATATTAGACGGAGCAAATACCAGAGAACTGGAAATGCTCTCTAATTCACCCGCTACACTAAAAGGCCAACAACACAGACATAAACAATTACAGAGGAATTTCCCTGCTCCCAGTCGCTTACAAAATCCTTTCCAAAACACTTTTAAACAGGATAGATTCCCAAGCAGATCAACTAATTGGTGAATATCAGGCCGGATTCAGAAGAGGGCGATCTTGTGCGGAACAGGTCTGGTGCTTAAGGACGATATTACAAATAAGGAAATGCAGAAACACAGTAATTACATTCATCGACTTCAGCATACGATTCAGTGGACTGTGACACCCTGTTTAAAATCATGCCAGAATTTGGGATCGACCGGAAGACACGAAAAATCACAGAACATGCACTTACAGGAACAACATCCAAAGTGAAATTCATGGGCGAAATATCAGAACCGTTCGAAATCAAAACTGGAGTCCGAAAAGGTGGCGGACTATCCCCATTGCTTTTCAACGTTGTCCTAGAAAAGATCATCTGGGAATGGGTATCTCGTGTAGAGAGCATCCGAATTGGTATCAAAAAAGGTAACCGAATTAAAGTCAAGTGCCTTGCTTTCGATGACGGTATTGCATTTATCACTAATAAGAGAAGCGATTAATCCAGTGGAAAAACTACCTGAAATTTGACAAAAAAACCGACTACAGATATCTTACGAAAAACCCAAATATATGGAACGACAGCCAGAAAATAAATACCTGTAATTATAAAATATGGTAAAATTGCACAAGTCTGCAATTTTAAATACCTTGGAAAACCTGTACCGTCCTCAGGATTAAACCAAATCGCCAATGAACAAAGAATCACCAAGCTCCAGAAGGCGTACAAGCTAATATGGACGCATTACAACAAGAAGTGAAGTTTGACAGACGCAAAATTAAGGTACTGTAGAGCAGTGATTCTTCCAGAAGCAATTTACTTAGCTGAAACAATGGTGATTGATGGCCATTCAAAAATTAGGAAAATGGAAAAGCAGGAAAGAAAACTTCTCAGGAAGATTTACGGGGCAATCAACAAAAACGTCACTTCGATTAAGAGACCACAAAACGAGCTCTATATAAAGACCAACACAGTAACAGACGAAATTAGAAAACACCGAGCGAAATTTTATACACATATCTACAGGATGAAAGACTCCAGAACAGCATGGAAACTCTTCCATATTATAACAAAGAGTAAATGTATATATACATATAGAGTGATGCGTTAAGTTACTGGATACTCATAAAAATCTTCGAAATAACGAAAAAATTTTGAGTGGAACCAAACTGATTTAATCAAGTGGGTCTCATGCACTTGAAAACCGCGCACATAAATAGAAGATTTTAAATATGTGTAACCGGTCCAGCAACAGCACCCTTTATTTTATTAAAGCATACGATGGATACTACAAACCTTTAAAATATTTGTGTATATGTGCGTGGAAACGCTACTGACTAATTTTCAACCGTCATTTCTCCGACGTCTGTTGTGCTGACGGAAGACGCGTCTTATCTACGTGACTTTCAGCATGGACCCACAATAAAAACTCAAATGGGGTCACGTCACGTGAACGAGCTGGTCTCGAAACAGTAGTATCAGCGCCCTCCTTGATGATACTCGGCGCTGTGGCTGGTACAACCCGTCTGAGTCGACAAATATCGGAACTACTCGACCGGCACTGACAGCTTTCACGTACTGTCAATATATGCCGAGTTATTTCGCAGACAGGACTGAGTGCAGCGCGTCGCCTGCTTTGTATATGACAGCAGACGTGACACATAAAATTAGAGACTCATGAAACAAACCTCAGTTCACCGAAGATCACAGAATGACATCAACGATGCTGCAGCATACTGGGCTGATGTTGTTAGAGACGTGAAATAGGTGAATAGAGGCTGATAGAGGTCGAAAGTGGTAGACTCCACTGCAACTTTTGTTGATACTACTACTCCCGTCCCTCCACCGCACCGAAGGCCTTTCTCCACATCTAACCCACCTTCCACGTGACACAGGTGTTCACAAGATGATGTGAAAAGGTACAATGGTACTGTAGCGGCACCACCATTTAAGATACGAAAAGGATAGCTTCGATGCAATATTGCTGAGCACACAAGTTATAGCCGGGTGCAGACCTGTTGACAATAAGTCACTCTACAAGCGGTTGCGAAGTAGAATTGAGGCCACAGAGTTGTAGAGCCGTTGAAAAGAGTAAACGCAGCGGTTTGCATGGCGCTAGTTACAGGCAGAAGGGGCTCGCTGTCCCAACCCAGGTGTAATGAGTACATGACTCGGAGTGGTGCGTTAGCAAAACAGAGGTGAGCAGCCTAGTATAAATAGGCGCTGGTTCACTAACAAGGCATTCAAGTGTGGCAGCTCTCCTGGATGGCAAGGCGTGTCACACTACTGGCTACATACAGCAGCAGATGGTGCGCCAGCACTCCAGTCCACGCCGGGTCGCTGGTTCGACCCTCTCAGGCCAACGCGAGGTCCGCAGCCAGCCAATAACGGGCCACTCTACGGCTCGCTACCGCAGGCAGTCTTGTTGGCTCCCAACACACGCCAGAGGCATCCCGACGCGAGGGCCGCAGGTTCGGACGCCGGATCGTGGGTGCTTGTTGTCACCGCGATCTTAGCCACGCCGGCGAGGAAGCACGCTAAAGGCCGCCTTGCAGCTCCAAGCAGAGCGGCGCTGAGGCAACAGGGATGGAGACTACTGAGTCGACTGCTTGCGTCCCTGACGTCGTCACAACTCCGCGGCTGTACAAGGCCGACACGCGGCAGTGGTCCTCTTTCTTCACCTGCCATGCGGAGCGTGATGAAGAGGTTCGAATCAACTGGAGAACGGGGCGTCGCTCCGGGAAGAGGTCGACGACTTGTTGTTGGACCACAGGTGGTTGACGAAATCGCTGTTGCTGTGGCAGACGACGCTGCGAGCAATTCCCGATCGTCAGGAGTGAGCTCGCTTTATCACGAGAGTTGAACATCCCGTGGTCCGCTGCACGGAAAGCGCATCAAACCATTCTGAAATTGTATCCTTACAAGATCCATATCGTACTACAGCTTGCACCACAGGACGCACTACGACGTGTTGACTTCGTTCTCTACTTTCTCGCAAGGATTGAAGTTGATGAAGGTGGACCATCCTAAGGACAAACGAAGCTATTTTTTCTCCGACAGGTGAGCTGAATACACAGAATTGCCAAGTCACTATGCATGAAGATCCTCTGTATGGTGAACGTGTCACCGTATGGTGTGGCTTCACGGCTACGTTTTTGATTGGTTCATTATCTTTTGAATAGGATGGCTCTCAAGGACCAAAGACATGCAGTGTGACTGGCCAACGTCACTGCGATATGCGTCGCCATCATGTCATACCCGACCTACAGGAGACAGACGCATTGAACTCAACAGTTTTCATGCAGGATGGGGCCCCTCCGCACATCGCTCTTGAAGTTCACCTGCTTCTCCAAAACACATTTGGAAACGATCGAATTATCAGTCGATCGTTTCCAAATGCTTGGCCGACACGATTACCTGATCTCACTCCCTGTGATTTCTGATTGTGGGGCTATCTGAAGGACAGGTTTTACCAAGGGAACACTCACACATGTGCTGATCATAAGCGCAGCATATCAAGAGAGGTAGCCAACATATCTACAGTCATGCTTCATTCTGCTGTACAGAATGGAATCCTGCGCTTTCAGACTCTTCTGGTCACTGATGGACGCCATAATGAGCCCCATTAATGGTACCGGTATGTAATGGTATGATGTATCGCAGCAGTACATTAAAAGGGTTTGAACTGAACTGATTGTGCATTTGTTCTCCACCTCATGTCCTTGACATTAATGCTATAAAGTTTGGTCCTCGTATGGTAATTAGTTTCCGTGTTAAATAGGGAAATTTTAATTATAACGACCCGGTATATCAAACAAACTGACATTTCCCACGATATATACGCCTGTTATAACCATTTCTCCTAATATTTACACTGTCAAAACCATTTCTCGTAATATCTACACCTTTTGTTACCATTTCTCCTAATAAGCATTTGTTTCATAACCATTTCTCCTAATACGTGTAACTTTCAGGCTCGTTCGCCCCCAGTAGCTGAGTTGTCAGCAAGACAGAATGTCAATCCTAAGGGAGCGGGTTCGATTACTGGCTGGAGCGAGGATTTTCTCCGCTCGGGGTCTGTATGTTGTGTTGTTCTATTCATCATCATTTCATCCCCATCGACGCAGAAGTCTCCGAAGTGGCGTCAAATTGAAAGACTTGCACCCTCCGAACGGTCTACCCGATGGGAGGCACTAGTCACACTACATTTTTTACCTTTCAGTCTCAATCTAGACCGCGCTCAGAATTCACACACTCGTACAGTGATGCGCAGCGTGCGAGACAAACTACACAACATAGTGCTCCAGATATTCTCTAAAACGTTTATTGCCTGGCCTATATTAATCATGAGCTCTGCTACTCTCCTAAATAACCCTAAGTAAAGGTCACCTGGCTCTTTTCGATTTGTGAGACAGGGTTAAATTTGTCATTACTCTGCAGCTATCCAAATAGTTTCAAAAAGAGCCACAGAAGAACGCACACCGCAGACAGCCACTGCATTGTCTCCTGCTTGTTTCTGTCAGTTCCCACCGGTAGTGTTCTCCACACGAGACGGGGAAACAGTTCAAATTCAAACGGAAAGAAAACCACACATTTTAAATTTTTATGGGAATAAAAGAGATTTTTTGTAATAATCGCCTATGAAGCCGGCAGCTTAAGCAGAACGAAGTGTACGAGCACGGGGATGCAGTTGCAATCTCTTTCAAAGCTTTTCGCTCTATCAGAAGAATTTCATTGAGGATCATTTCCTTCTGAAGACACACTCAACATTCTTGAAACATCATCTGAACCTCACCCGAACTCGCTACTCACTTCCTTCACTCCTGAGGGCTACCTACCGCCTTTACCATGTGGTGAGTTACCGGCCGCTCCAAGAAACTGTAACGTCTGTGGAAGAATGCAAATATTTTCATTGGAGATTCGCTCCTCTCACTAGTAGCATTCCTCGGCAATTGCCGCTTGCAACTACGGCTTTTCGGAACTCTTCCCGACGAGAACTTGTTGCATGTACCAAATAATTTTGGCAGGAAGCGAACTCCCTACCATAGAAAGTAGTTCCGTACTAAGATGGCGTGTTTCCACTCAACAACTGACTTGTCACAGAACAAAGTAGACTAAAAAAAAATAAGTTGGCAAAACAATTTTAACGACCACCCGCATAATCTTGCGTGTTAAACCGCCGCTTCCGGGACAGGGTGGTGCGCCGTCACGCGATTAAATCTGCGTGGCGGATAAAGGATCAGGATCGGTATGGTGACCAGCCTGGATGTAGTTTTTCGGCGGTTTTCCACAACCCACACTACGTGAATATCGGGCTAGTGCCCAAGTCCCGCCCCTGTTACACGATTCACAAACATTTAGATAACTTTCGCTCACTTTCACGTGCGTAACGCTGAATGCTGACAGCTAGGGTGCACGCATTTCGTCCCGGGTCAGGAGGGGGGATGGGGAAATGGGGTGACCACAGGAGGGGCCTCCAGCCGAGCCGCCTCATAAACTAATGTCTTAAACCCGTTAATAACCATGACGATCATGCGCTGATACCGGACAAAGGAAGAAGGAAAACAAGAAGATATCTAAAACAAGATCTATACAAATATTCAGCTGTGGTGTCATGATGACATAAAAGCAAAACACTAATGTTAAACTTTTTAACACTGCTCTAGACCTAACTCATTGAACGATGCCTAAGTAATCTAACAGTCGTACTGTCGGTGACAGCATCGAAGTTCTGCCTAGGTTAATAACGCACAGGGCGACATTTGGCTAATAATTCGACACTGTGGGATGTTTGCGGTAATGTGACAACTGTCCGATGACTGCTGGTGCGATAAATGTTGGAAACTTATGCGAACTGCATGGCAGCTGGCCACGTGAAGCAGCGCGTCTGCTTAAATTTGCAGTCGGCAGATAAACGTTCATTTGCAAACTATTTGTCCGGCCTCACACACGAGCAGGAAGTATAGAGGGAGATTTGCATGTAGGCCCAATAGACACAGGCGTAGGGGTGGTAGCTTTAGGGGGAGGTATTTTTGCGCTATATTTATTTTTAACATTTTGTTTTAAAATAACTGCGCTTACAGATGACAAAAATTATCAATATTGTGAGATAACTTGGTAGTTTAAACAAGCAGGAACAAAGACAGTGGCAATGCAAGCTTTGAAATATTATTAGTTAACTTCAGGACTTAATGAAAATTCAGACACTCAATTTTTTGCTGGAATCGTGTGTATAAAATTGTTGCATAATATTTTAAAGTAAGCTGTCGGGACGAAAATCGACAATATGAGCTTTGAAACGTTATTGTTCCGAGAATGCTGTTGGCTTCTAACTTCTGTTCACTGAGAATAGAGAAAGAGGTTACAATGAAATTAAATTATTCTGCACTGTCGTTCTTGTCTGAACAATTTTATTTCATAGCACAGTTCGGTCAGGAAATCCAGCATAGTCTGTTGATCACCGCCGTGTTCAAAGTAAAAAGCTCTTTGCTCGAGTGTCGTGAGGCACGATATTGAACTGGACACCTTTTATACATTTTTATTTTCTTTAGCCGCGCGAGATTAGCCGAGCGGTCTAAGGCGCTGCAGTCATGGACTGTGTGGCTGGTTCCGGTTGAGGTTCGAGTCCCCCCTCGGGCATGGGTGTGTGTGTTTGTCCTTAGGTTAATTTAGGTTAAGTAATGTGTAAGCTTAGGGACTGATGACCTTAGCAGTTAAGCCCCATAAGATTTCAAACACACATTATTTTCTTTTGTGTTAGTGTTGTTTGATAATTTCTAAGAGCCTTAAGCATGAAAACGTGTGAAAAAAAACCAATTGTGCAATATGAAGTGGGGCGGTATTTCAGAAATTAGCAAAGGGAAAGCTAGAACGAGAAGCTAATGTTCTAATAAAGCTTGGCAGAGTAGACAAAGTTTTCACAAAATTGTTGCTGTTCCGACTTCAAGTAGCTCCGATGATAGGTCTAGCACTACAGCTATACTGAAAGAAGTAAATGTTTCGTGGCCAGCGGAAGTGTTTAAAATCAGAAGAGTGTTCATGGAGCCACTCAATAGCAATTCTGGACGTGTTGGGTGTTTGTTCCGCTCGAATTGACCAAGTCCGTGGAAATGCACAATGGACATGATGGATGCAGGTGATCAGACAGGATGATTGCGTACATGTCACCTGCCAGAGTCGTATCTAGACGTATCAGGGGTTCCATACCCTTCCAACTGCACGCGCCTCCCACCATTACAGAACCTCCACCAGCTTAAACAATCCTCTGCTGACATGCAGGGTCTATAAATTCATTAGGTTGTCTCCACACCCGTACACGTCCATCCCCTCGGTACAATTTGAAACAAGACTCGTCCGACCGGGCAACATGTTTCCAGTCATCAACAGTCCAATGTCGGTCTTGACGAGCCCATGCGAGGCGTAAAGCTTTGTGTCGTGTAGTCATCAAGGGTACACTAATGAGCCTTCGGCTCCGAAAGCTCATGGCGATGATATTTCGTTGCATGGTTCGCATGCTGACACTTGTTGATGGCCCAGAATTGAAATCTGCAGCATTTTGCGGAATGATTGCACTTCCGTTACGTTGAACGATTCTCTTCAGTCATCATTGGTCCCATCCTAGCAGGATCCTTTTCCTGCCGCAGCGATGTCGGAGATTCGATGTTTTACCGGACTCCTGATACTCACGGAACACTCGTGAAATGGTCGTACGGGAAAGTCACCACTTCATCGCTACCTCGGAGATGATGTGTCACATCGCTCGTGTGGCGACTATAACACCACATTCAAACTCATTTAAATCTTGATAACCTGCCATTGTAGTAGCAGTAACCGACCTAAGAACTGTCCCAGACACTTTTTGTCTTATATAGGCGTTGCCGACTACACCGCCGTATTATGCCTGTTTACATATCTCTTTATTTGAATACGTAGCACCATACTACACTCCTGGAAATTGAAATAAGAACACCGTGAATTCATTGTCCCAGGAAGGGGAAACGTTATTGACACATTCCTGGGGTCAGATACATCACATGATCACACTGACAGAACCACAGGCACATAGACACAGGCAACAGAGCATGCACAATGTCGGCACTAGTACAGTGTATATCCACCTTTCGCAGCAATGCAGGCTGCTATTCTCCCATGGAGACGATCGTAGAGATGCTGGATGTAGTCCTGTGGAACGGCTTGCCATGCCATTTCCACCTGGCGCCTCAGTTGGACCAGCGTTCGTGCTGGACGTGCAGACCGCGTGAGACGACGCTTCATCCAGTCCCAAACATGCTCAATGGGGGACAGATCCGGAGATCTTGCTGGCCAGGGTAGTTGACTTACACCTTCTAGAGCACGTTGGGTGGCACGGGATACATGCGGACGTGCATTGTCCTGTTGGAACAGCAAGTTCCCTTGCCGGTCTAGGAATGGTAGAACGATGGGTTCGATGACGGTTTGGATGTACCGTGCACTATTTAGTGTCCCCTCGACGATCACCAGTGGTGTACGGCCAGTGTAGGAGATCGCTCCCCACACCATGATGCCGGGTGTTGGCCCTGTGTGCCTCGGTCGTATGCAGTCCTGATTGTGGCGCTCACCTGCACGGCGCCAAACACGCATACGACCATCATTGGCACCAAGGCAGAAGCGACTCTCATCGCTGAAGACGACACGTCTCCATTCGTCCCTCCATTCACGCCTGTCGCGACACCACTGGAGGCGGGCTGCACGATGTTGGGGCGTGAGCGGAAGACGGCCTAACGGTGTGCGGGACTGTAGCCCAGCTTCATGGAGACGGTTGCGAATGGTCCTCGCCGATACCCCAGGAGCAACAGTGTCCCTAATTTGCTGGGAAGTGGCGGTGCATTCCCCTACTGCACTGCGTAGGATCCTACGGTCTTGGCGTGCATCCGTGCGTCGCTGCGGTCCGGTCCCAGGTCGACGGGCACGTGCACCTTCCGCCGACCACTGGCGACAACATCGATGTACTGTGGAGACCTCACGCCCCACGTGTTGAGCAATTCGGCGGTACGTCCACCCGGCCTCCCGCATGCCCACTATACGCCCTCGCTCAAAGTCCGTCAACTGCACATACGGTTCACGTCCACGCTGTCGCGGCATGCTACCAGTGTTAAAGACTGCGATGGAGCTCCGTATGCCACGGCAAACTGGCTGACACTGACGGCGGCGGTGCACAAATGCTGCGCAGCTAGCGCCATTCGACGGCCAACACCGCGGTTCCTGGTGTGTCCGCTGTGCCGTGCGTGTGATCATTGCTTGTACAGCCCTCTCGCAGTGTCCGGAGCAAGTATGGTGGGTCTGACACACCAGTGTCAATGTGTTCTTTTTTCCATTTCCAGGAGTGTAGTTTCGTTGGCTCTTCAGTGTATTACGGTGTGCCTAGGGGCTCAAAAATTTTAAATCCGCCACTGATTCCAGTATGTGATGTCTTTGTTTGTCAAGGCTGTACGCCTGTTTGGTTAGGAAGGAGCTGAAGTTTGCGATGTCTGAAGATGGGTGTAATCCCGAAACGCGTAACATGTTCTAATAAAAGATTCAATTGAACATCTCATGACTTTATTGCGATTGTACAGCATTGGTTGCCAGTTATTAACATACAAATGATCGCAGGCTTCCGACGGGATTTTATATCCTGTATCTCATTCTGTATATGTCGCACATAGCCGGCCGGGGTGGCCGAGCGGTTCTAGGCGCTTCAGTCTGGAACCGCGCGACCGCTACGGTCGCAGGTTCGAATCCTGCCTCCGGCATGGATGTGTGTGATGTCCTTAGGTTAGTTAGGTTTAATTAGTTCTAAGTTCTAGGGGACTTATGACCACAGTAGTTGAGTCCCATAGTGCTCAGAGCTATTTGAACCATTTTGTTAAGTCCCATAGTGCTCAGAGCCATTTGAGCCATTTTTTTGTGGCACATAACTGTAACTATGTGGAACCACACTGGAGTCAGGGCCGGTCATTTGGCTTCATCTGTGTATAGAGCTGTGTACGACGGACACTGCAAGACTGAAACACCTACCATTATGGGAAAATCAGTTAGAAGGATTACAGAAGAGAAATCAAAGACATGCTGAACAAAGTTCCTTTCTCATGGATACATTAAATTGGCTCTGGCGTCTACAATACTGAAGGAATGAGCTTAAGGCCACGGCCAGAAACAAAATATCTGTGAAAGTGCTTACTACAATCACGTAAATAGAAAAATCAAAGAGACGGAACTGTAGAATAAACTGAACGCTGAGCAACACGTCGAGATGAGTCCACGACATTGCAGAAGTTATAATGGTCGGTACGATAGATGACTGACGCGTCAGCAGACTTTGGAGGCGGGCCACGGCGGCGCCGCCAAACAAGGCCAGCCGCGCAAAAACACTCCCCGCTAACAAGCGAACAGCCGGTCCGCCGCTTCGGCCGGAAGCGGCGCGCACGCGCGGAATCCCGCCGCCACAGAAGCGGGCGCAGACGGAGCTCTGGCGGTTTGCCACGCCGCCAGCTGTAGGGACCGACTCTGGGAAGAACTCTGCACTCTGGTCTCTGCAAGACACCGCGGAAAAGACGAGCCCAGGGCACGAGGAAGGAACCCGCCAGTTCTACTGTCGCTCGTCCCTGTAATAGAAAAAGGTGCGGAAGGTAGATACAGCAGCCTCCGGTAAGAACGAGAACAGTGGCTCCCAGCGAAGGAAGTGAAGGATACGGGATTCGCTCTGATTCGTCACTACGCAGTCTACAGTCGGTAAAATATTGCTCGACCCGATAACATGGCTGATCCACACTGTCTAGTCACATAAATGTGACATCCTGTCAAAAGCCTGTGAGACGTGCAAAAAGAGTGTCACTGATGTTCTGGAGCATACCGAGAGGGATATGGAGTCATGGCAATTCCAGCGCCATGTCCACCTGCGCTAGGTTTCTCGGTTAAGGATCCATAGAGCGTACAGCCCGCTATAGGTGGTCCCATTCGAATTGCTTCAAATACGGGGAGTTCGGTGGGTTTAGTAGCGCACATGGTCCCCAAGAATAGATGCGTTTTTGTGTTGACCAACTTTGCTTTCCAGAGTGACAGGATCACCCACTTGATGACCTCCGGCCTGGATCCTTCCGATGACTGTGGCGCCGTTTTTGCTTTCAGATGTTTCATGCCCTACACGGCAACGGCCACCAGTCCGATGGAGCATAGAATGTGATTAATCAGAAAACGCGCCGGCCGGAGTGGCCGTGCGGTTCTAGGCGCTACATTCTGGAACCGAGCGACCGCTACGGTCGCAGGTTCAAATCCTGCCTCGGGCATGGATGTTTGTGATGTCCTTAGGTTAGTTAGGTTTAATTAGTTCTAAGTTCTAGGCGACTGATGACCTGAGAAGTCGCATAGTGCTCAGAGCCATTTTAACCAATCAGAAAACGCCACCTGTCGGCACTCAGTGGACGTCTATTTGTCGTACTGGCGTGCAAATTCCAGCCTTCGTCGCCGATGGACAGCAGTCAGTATAGGTGCATGAATCGGGTACCTGCTGAAGAGGTAACGTTCGCTCAACAATCGTTGAGGCAACATTGTTGGTGGCCCCTCGGTTCATCTGGGTGGTCAGTTGCTCAACTGTCGCACGTCCACAGTTGACGTTAACACCTCTCATCTATGGCATGTGTTGCACCACAGTTGCCTTGGCCGACTTACCATGCGCGGTATACTTTAAACAAGGCAGATTCGAACAGTTCACAAACTTTACCTTTCGGAAGTGCTTCTACCCTTTGGCTGAAAGCCAGTCATCTCGTCCGTTTCGACGTGAGGTAAATCGCCTCGTTTCCGCATTAAAGAACGAATGCACTGTTTTCCGCGCCCTCTGATACCCGTTATATACCCTCCACCGATAGTGGCCGTCTGTGAGATGTTATTGCACGTTAACATCGAACATTGGTGGTGGTCACATTAATGCGACTGGAATGTGTAGTACAGAACATACACCCAGACAAGAATAACTAGACAGAGTGTGACAAGAAGGTATTCCCAGACTTTCAGGAAACATTTCTCACAGTTACAGGAATAAAGTGTGTTACATGGGCTTGAACCTAGAAACGCTTTATTTCCACGTTACAGTTCATTTTCCACTACTGTCTACATCTGCATCTGCACAGATATTCTGCAAACCTCCGTACGGTGCGTGGCGGAGGGTACCACGCACCACTACTTGTCATTTCCCCTCTTGTTCCACTTACAAAAAGAGCGAGGGAAAAACGACTGTCTGTACGCCTCCGAATGAACCCTAATTTCTCGTACCTTATCTTCGTGGTCCTTACGCGCGATGTACGTTGGCGGCAGTAGAATCGTTCGGCAGTCAGCTTCAAATACATTTGCAATTACATATTTACATTTAAAAACCACAGTAGAATGTTACATAATCACAATGAGAAATGTCCATATGAACAAAAGAAAAAGAATAGAAATCCAAAGAAAATCACGAAATAAAATTTAATATGCGTAATTAGCAATGCCTTCACAATCGGCTCTAATTTATCGAATTTTCTCCTCGTGTTCAATACGCGAGATATATGTGGGGGGAAGTAATATGTTGTCCGACTCTGGGTGTTGTGTGATGTCCTTAGGTTAGTTAGTTTTAAGTAGTTCTAAGTTCTAGGGGACTGATGACCATAGATGTTAAGTCCCATAGTGGTCAGAACCATATGAACCATTTTTTTGTTGTCCGACTCCTCCTGAAAAGTGCTCTCACGAAATTTCAATAGTGAATCTCTCCGTGATGCACAACGCCTCTTTTGTAACTTCTGCCAGTGGTGTTTGTTTAGCACCTCCGTAACGCTCTCTCACCACCTAAATGATCCCATGATGAAACGCGCCGCTCTTCGTTGGATCTTCTCCATCTCCTGTATCAGTCCTACCTGATAGGAATCCCAGATAGATGAACAATACTGAAGAATCGGGGGAACAAGTGCCTTATAAGCTACTTCTTTCGTGGATGAGTTATATTTCCTTAAGATTCTTCCGATGAATGTGACTCTGGTGTCTGCTTTTCCCACTCTCTGTTTTATACGGTCATTCCACTTAAGGTAGCTCTGGATAGTCACGCCTAGATGTTTTACGACAGACGCTGTCTCCAGCTGTTTCTCATCAATAATGTATCTGTGCAGCAGTGGATTTCTTTTCCTATGTATGCGCAATATGTTACATTTATTTACGTTCAGAACCTGCACCATTCATCAATTCTCTGCAGGTCGTTATGTAAATTCTTACTACTTTCTGGCGTTGATACTTTCGTGTAGACAACTGCATCATCTGCGAATAGCCTTAAAGAGCATCCGACGCTTTCTACTGGATCATTTATATATATTGTAAACAGCAACGGTCCTGTCACACTTCCCTGTGGTACTCCGGATATTACCTTTAGATCTGTCGATTTAGTTCCGTTAAGGGCGACGAGCTGAGTTCTATCTGCATGAAAGTCTCGAATCCAATCGCAGGTCTGCTCCGATACTCTGTAAGCTCGAATTTCTTTCATTAAATGGCAGTTCGGGACGGTGTCAAATGCCTTACTGAAATCAAAGGACACGGCTTCAAGCTGAGCGCCGTTGTCCACTGTGCTGTGGATCTCGTGGAGGAAACAAAGGGAGCTGAGTTTCGCAGGACCTCTGTTTGCGGAATCCATGTTGATTTTTGTAAAAGAGATGTTCATTTTCCAAAAACGTCATAATTCTTGAGCATAAAACATGTTCCATAATTCTACAACAGATTGGCGTCAACAATATAGGTCTATAATTGTACGGATCTGTCTTAGGGCTTTCTTATAAACGGGAATGACTTGCGCTTTTCTCCAGTCGTTAGGTATCTTTCGTTGATCAAGTGATCTACGATAAATTACTGCTTGAATGGGAGCAAGTTCTTTTGCATAATCCTTATATGATCTTATAGGTATCTCATCAGATCCTGAAGCCTTTCCGCTACTAAGCGACTGTAGCTGCTTTTCAATTCCACCGTCGGTTATCTCAATACCTGCCATTTCTATGTTCGTACGACGATTGAAAGGAGGGGTGGTGTTACGAACTTTCGGGTAAAACAACTTCGGAAGACCGAATTCAGTATTTCGGCCTCCTCTCTGCTATCTTCCGTTGCGGTGCCGGTGTGGTCACTGAGAGAATGAATAGGTGATTTTGACCCACTTATGATTTTACACCCGGCCATCCAGAACTATATTTTCCATGATTTCCCTAAATACCTGAAAGGAAACGCCGGATCGTTCCTTTGAAAGCGCACGGCCGATTTCCCTTCCTATCCTTGAATAATTCCGAACATGAGTTCCTAATGACCTCGACGTCGATTGGACGCTAAACCTTTGTTCTGTCGACTGCTGCTGAAAGGCCGGCTGCCACGAGCCGCAAGCAGTATTGCCCCATGGCAGCACTACTGTTTTGAATTTATTTCTGCGATCCGTCCGATCATCTGACCGTGGGAATATTATTCGCGACCATAATTATCAATGGAGGAACGAATTATTCTCTGTAGCGTGGTGGGATGCTTTAGAGGCCATAATAGCATCATATGGCAGAGGAATGGAGACGGTTACAGTTATCTCTTTTCGAACGGTCTAATCTCTTTTGTGTTGAATTTTCAGTACATTATTCCGCACTACATGTAGCGTGAAAACAGGTACGTAAAATCGATTAATACCGCAACCAGACAAAAATGTGTGTCAGATCAACTGTACGTAGTTTGACGGAACCTAATGGCGTCGCCGTTGAGCCTTTGCGCAATTTAAGACGCCAAATTATTTACTGTGGCCTCTCATGGTGCAGCAGTCGGACGAAATCACTGCGATTGCAAGTGGGTGAACATAGAAGCGTTAGTAACGTGCGCAAAGACTGATGTGCTCACAATAAGTTCCCATATAGACAGCTTCTTATTATGCGTGAGCATCAGGACGAAAGCAGTTCTAGACAAACGAGACCCGTATTTCAGAAAAACAATGTGCATTCCATACCTTCATCCTTACTAGAGTTTAGTTTTTGTTTCCTAAATTAGTTCGCTTAACTTGTTTCAACAACGGCATAGTATTGATGGTTCCATTCACTTTCCTTATGCAGGTGGGGTAGACCTCTGTCTCTAGACTTCATTATTAACTGCGCATTAATACTTAATTCTACGTCACCATCTTTGTTTGCTCTCGTTTTAAGGGAAATATTCGGAAAGACTACAGCTAATTACAGAGATTAGTGACACACAGAATTGCTTAATAAAATTTGTATGTTAGTCACTTCCAAATCAAACGGAACTCCAAGAGGGTCGTTGTCAAGAACTATAGGCATTTACAGACGAGTGCTATCAATAAGAGGAGTAGCGTTCACCTGTACCTTCCACTGTGAACATCGGCAGACCAAATCGCCAAGCTGATCTGTTTCAGCGTTTGGCATTCAGTGCGGAAGAAAGCAGGGCGGCCTAGTTGGGAAAATCCCTCACAGTGAAAGACAACTGTTAAATATTTCGGTGAGGGGTAAGGCTAGCGAATAACAGGAGCAGCCATGTGGAGGATCTACCAGCAGCTAAGCGCCGGGAAAGTAGGCCAACGAGCAGTTCGTATTTAAATAGAGGTCGATTCTATCATCACATTTCTGAGTACGGATGGGACATTCGTACGACTGCCGTTGGAATACACAGAGGCTTTATGAGGAAACAGAACGGTGCCATATTCGCAGATATGTTTACGATGACGTAAACAAACGTTGTCCTCTAAGTATGTCGATTGCCCTCAGGAAGAGAAACCTTACGGAAAATAGAGAATTCCGTGAGACATAGCTGCACAGAATTAGAGAAACTGAAGATTTAAAAATAATACAAAGTGGGAGGGGAGACGCTCTAATCATTTTTGCGGAGTGGGCTGCAGTCAGATTGTAGAAATCAGAATAGTGGCATAAACTCTTTACATGGCAACTGCAGTAACATACACACCGATGGTTAACGGCGTTAGTATTCTGCGAAGTAACGTAAGGTGGATACGCATATGGAAAGCAGCTAAACATCTCTTTATTGGTACAATAGACGTAGTTTCCACCAATTTTACGTAGTTATACGGTATCAGCAACCCGGTCCGGCTTTGCCCTGGTAGCATTAAGTATCTATGGCCAGACCAGTTGTGTGCCGAACGCATTTTGTTGCGAGCCACTGCGTCCGGGGATAAATAACTTTTCGAGAACAAAGTTAAGTCACTGAATATTAACAGTTTCATATAACTTACGCGACCTAAGCAGTGCACGACAAGAAAGTTGCCTAGAGCCATGAATGATTTCTGTTCCATATTGAACTGGCGTTTGGAGTGACATCTTATGGCAATGATGGGAGCACATCATGATGTAAGCAACATGTTTACATTCAATGTAAATATTATATGTAAACCGTGGGCGTATGTGTGTGTGTTTGTGTGTGTGTGTGCGTGAGTATATCAGTATGTATCGTAGTCTGGCCGAGCTGGCATACATAAAAGAAAAAATACGCAAAAACACTCATGATGTACGTGTTTAGCTCTTGTTACAGCGCTCGTCTTGTAAAGAGTAGAATGCACAGTGGTGCATTGTGGAGACACCGCTGTTTTTTGTCGTGGACTCTATAAATTAGTCATTCCAGAACACGCTACAGTAATGCCGCGTAACAATGCCTCTAGCTTTGATAATGGGTTCAGTTTGGCTAGTAAGAGGTTTCACTAGTTTCTTGAGGCGCACTATTTTCAATCGAAGCCCGACATTGAAGATTAGATCTCGCAGAGCTACGAAACTGATAGGGCGGGGGGTACTGGTAACTTCGTGGCCGTACTGAAAAGAAATGCCTCCGCCTTAAAGTTTTGTAAACGAAACAAACCGATATATGGATAACATCATTTGCTTGATTGCTGGAACAGACACCCGAATAAAACAATTACACAGTGACATAAATACAGTTGACCCAAAAATAAAATTCACCATTGAGACAGAAGAGGAAATGAAACTTAATTTTTTAGACATCACTATACACAGGATCAACAACAAACATAATTTTGGAATTTTCAGGAAACGTATGGCCACAAGTTCAACCATTCACGTCAATTCCAACCACCCCCAAGCACACAGACACTCAAGTTTCCGACACGTGCTACACAGGCTCTACAGAACTCCTCTGGACAAACACAGCTACACCCAGGAACTAAACACAATAAACCAAATAGCCAAATACACTCATGGAAATGGAAAAAAGAACACATTGACACCGGTGTGTCAGACCCACCATACTTGCTCCGGACACTGCGAGAGGGCTGTACAAGCAATGATCACACGCACGGCACAGCGGACACACCAGGAACCGCGGTGTTGGCCGTCGAATGGCGCTAGCCGCGCAGCATTTGTGCACCGCCGCCGTCAGTGTCAGCCAGTTTGCCGTGGCATACGGAGCTCCATCGCAGTCTTTAACACTGGTAGCATGCCGCGACAGCGTGGACGTGAACCGTATGTGCAGTTGACGGACTTTGAGCGAGGGCGTATAGTGGGCATGCGGGAGGCCGGGTGGACGTACCGCCGAATTGCTCAACACGTGGGGCGTGAGGTCTCCACAGTACATCGATGTTGTCGCCAGTGGTCGGCGGAAGGTGCACGTGCCCGTCGACCTGGGACCGGACCGCAGCGACGCACGGATGCACGCCAAGACCGTAGGATCCTACGCAGTGCCGTAGGGGACCGCACCGCCACTTCCCAGCAAATTAGGGACACTGTTGCTCCTGGGGTATCGGCGAGGACCATTCGCAACCGTCTCCATAAAGCTGGGCTACGGTCCCGCACACCGTTAGGCCGTCTTCCGCTCACGCCCCAACATCGTGCAGCCCGCCTCCAGTGGTGTCGCGACAGGCGTGAATGGAGGGACGAATGGAGACGTGTCGTCTTCAGCGATGAGAGTCGCTTCTGCCTTGGTGCCAATGATGGTCGTATGCGTGTTTGGCGCCGTGCAGGTGAGCGCCACAATCAGGACTGCATACGACCGAGGCACACAGGGCCAACACCCGGCATCATGGTGTGGGGAGCGATCTCCTACACTGGCCGTACACCACTGGTGATCGTCGAGGGGACACTGAATAGTGCACGGTACATCCAAACCGTTATCGAACCCATCGTTCTACCATTCCTAGACCGGCAAGGGAACTTGCTGTTCCAACAGGACAATGCACGTCCGCATGTATCCCGTGCCACCCAACGTGCTCTAGAAGGTGTAAGTCAACTACCCTGGCCAGCAAAATCTCCGGATCTGTCCCCCATTGAGCATGTTTGGGACTGGATGAAGCGTCGTCTCACGCGGTCTGCACGTCCAGCACGAACGCTGGTCCAACTGAGGCGCCAGGTGGAAATGGCATGGCAAGCCGTTCCACAGGACTACATCCAGCATCTCTACGAACGTCTCCATGGGAGAATAGCAGCCTGCATTGCTGCGAAAGGTGGATATACACTGTACTAGTGCCGACATTGTGCATGCTCTGTTGCCTGTGTCTATGTGCCTGTGGTTCTGTCAGTGTGATCATGTGATGTATCTGACCCCAGGAATGTGTCAATAAAGTTTCCCCTTCCTGGGACAATGAATTCACGGTGATCTTATTTCAATTGCCAGGAGTGTAGAATGGGTACAACACACAAATGACAAACAAACTGAACAGCAAAATTAGAAAACAAATTAAAAGAGAACAAACCATGAACAAATCACCAGTCACGATAGAAAACCAAGAACACAAACTCCACAGAAACACAGGACACCAGGAACACCCTACAAAGAGTTCACCATGGCACGTACTGACATACAGCAACAAAAACGTGCGGGAAACATACTGAAGAAGCGAGGGCTACAAATATCATTCCGCACAAATAACACAATAAAGAAAAATCTAAGCACTAAGAACACCACAGCTGACAAATTCTCCAAAGCCGGAATGTATTATTTAACCTGTAGTTCATGCCAGTCTGTCTACATAGGCCAAACATGCAGAAATTTCGAAACGAGTTACTCTGAACACCTCAGAGCCCTAAGAAGTAATAGTACACACTCCACTTTTGCAGATTATCTAATACAAGACAACCACCACCCAAATAACATGGAGACTGATAAGATCCTCAGGGAAAGTCTCTATCAAAAACACATAATATAGGAGAACTACCGCATACAAAAAGCAATTATATAAAGAAAAAGAGTCCTGAATGAAAATAAAACACTGTGCAACAAAACACTGTTTGGAACACTCAATGAACTATACAAAGCCACTTCCCCACATAAAACATAACACTCAAAAAAAAAACTTCTGTTTTCTCATTCCCTCTCCACCCCTTATTCCAGCTCTCTGTCTCTCACCTCTAACTTATTCCACACACACACACACACACACACATTCAGGTCTCTCCCAGCAGCCATACCACACCAGTTCTGAAGAAAGATTCAAAGTTAGCGCAACAGCAAACACAAGACCAACGATGAACAAGCGAGCAGCGGCAATAACATAACACCTCTCACTGAGGATTGAGTCAAAAGTTTATGCTCAGGTCACGTTTCGCCATATTTTGTGTAAGTGCATTATCCTGAATAGCCATTGATCGAGTCACCAACCAGACACGCAACAGGACGAAAAAATAAGAGTACAGAAACGCACATAACCTCTAGCCACGAAACAGCTCTCGATAAAAACGCATTAATTTTCTTCATGGCTAGTTTGCAGATGGCATCCTGTCAAAAAATTGACGAAAAATATCACAAAAAACCGATGTAAGATAATGCAGTTCATTTAGTGATGTAATTTTAAGATGAGCATCTAAACAAAACAAAGCAAATTGCCCATATTGTAATTTTTAGGGCTACAACATTTAAATTATTATAAATTTCATATTGTACTTCACAGAAATAAAAATTTGACTCACAGAAGATGACACATAGGTGTCGAAACATGGGTATATACAAAAATAAACAAAATGTGTTTTCATAAAGCTGATTTTCAAAACAACCCACTGTTATTCACATTCTATACCTTTATTTTTCATGTCTACATATCTGCAGCTGTCTGCCATTAAATCACTCTAAATTGTAGCTTGTAGCATGGCGGTGTGTAACGTAAATATATCGGTGCCTAAGAAGCAATGTGTTGTAATCGTATTTCAAATTCGAAGAGTTCGTCCGCGCATGGGGCACCCAGTCCTTCAGCATGACAACGCCAGACTACACACGAGCGCCGCGATATCTGCAACATTCGGACGCCTTGGGTTCACTGTCATCGATCATCCTCCACGCAGTCTCGATATGGACCCATCCAATTGTCACCTGTTTCCAAAGCTTAAAGAAAATCTTCTAGAACTTCACTTTGATAGCGATAAAGTGAGGTAAGCCAAGGTGAGGTTATGGCTGCTTCAGCATTCTGCTGCGGCGGTATTAACAAACTGGGAGACATGTGTTCGTCGCCTATGTTGAGAAATAAATATGTAGACATGAAGAATAAAGATGTACACTTTCAATAACGTCTGTTTTATTTGAAAACCTTTAAGAAATTTCACATAAAAAAATTCAGACACATTACCTTTCAGCACACCCTCTTACTTTTCAGTTGCTGTCTCAATAAATCTCACATATTTTCTATCGGATTAAAATATGGTGACTTAGGAGACTAGTCGAGATGCAACAGATTGCCAGAGTGTTCGTGAAACCAAAAAAAGTACGCATGCAGCCATGAGAACACTGCTGCCGTCACCTTGGAAAATGAATGTGTCCACAGTTCACACATTGTGTAGGTGTAGGAAAAAGGGCAATACTTGGCCACAGAGCACGTGTACTTTTTTCCCTTTTTGTGTTATCGGTATTCTGACTGGACGGTGGCGATCTGCAAAGAATTCCCCTCTTGTACGAAGCTTTTCATCTCATGGTAGCGTCGCACACAAAGTACTTAGTTATTTCTTGGATGTATTCCAATGTCTGTCTTCCTCTATTGTTATTATCTCTTCATCTACCTGAATAAACATCTTGGTCCATATTCAAGGCAACCAAGAAGAGAAACCCAATTCATGGTACGAAAAACATCCCGAGAATATCACGGAATTATCTCCAGCACGAAGTACGCCCACCACAGACTGAAGGTTAAACGAATCATTTGGTGTCAAAAAATGGTTCAAATGGCTCTGAGCACTATGGGACTTAACATCTATGGTCATCAGTCCCCTAGAACTTAGAACTACTTAAACCTAACCAACCTAAGGACATCACACACATCCATGCCCGAGGCAGGATTCGAAACTGCGACCGTAGCGGTCACGCGGTTCCAGACTGAAGCGCCTAGAACCGCACGGCCACACCGGCCGGCCATTTGGTGTCCCGGTGTGAAATACGAATAACGGAAACATTCCTAAAACATGCGACGTGCCATTTGGCTGAAATGGAAGTCCTAAAACTATACCCAGAACTATCATCTAATAGTAGTAAGTACCTGTAGATTACTGACTTGAGAAACGAAGTAGGGAGGCAAGTTAGCTGCGGTACTCAGTCTAAACTCGAAATTGCTCACAGTTATAGACAATACTACACTGAAGCGCCAAAGAAACTGATATACTCAAGCGTATTCAAATACCGAGGTATGTAAACAGACACAATTTGGCGCTGCGGTCGGCAACGCCTGTATAAGACAACAAGTGCCTGGCGCAGTTGTTAGATCGGACACTGCTGCTACAACGGCAGGTTATTAGAATTTAAGTCAGTTTGAACGTGGTGTAATAGTCGGCGCACGGGCGACGGGACTCAGCGTTTCCAAGGTAGCGATGGAGTGGGGATTTTCCCTTACGACCATTTCACGAGTGTACCGTGAATATCAGGAATCCGGCGGAACATCAGATCTTCTACATCGCTGCAGCCGAGAAAAGATCGTACAAGAACGGGACCAACGACGAGTGAAGAGAATCGTTCTACGTGATAAAAGTGCAACCCTTCCAAAAATTGCTGCAGATTTCAATGCTGGACCATCAACAAGTGTCAGCGTGCGAACCATTCATCGAAACATCATCGATATGGTCTTTCGGAGCGAAGATCCACTCATGTACCCTTGACGACTGAACGACTCAAAGCTTTACGCCTCGCCTGGGCTCGTCAAGACCGACATTGGACCGTTGATGACTGGAGACGTCTTGCTCGGTCGGACTCGTTTCCAATTGTATCGAGCGTATGGACCTGTACGGATATGGAGATAACCTTATGAATCCTTGGACCTTGCACGTCAGAAGGGACTGTTCAAGCTGGTGGAGACTCTGTAATAGTGTGGGGGGTGTGCAGCTAGAGTGATATGGGACCCCTGTTACGTCTACATACGACTCTGTACGTAAACATCCTGTTGATCACCTGCACTCATTTACGTCCATTGTGCTTTCCGACGGACTTGGACAATTCCAACAGGACAATGCGACATCTCACAAGCCCGAATTCCTACAGAGTGCCTCCCAGGATCACTCTTCTACGTTTAAACACTTCCACTGGACCTAAGCTCCCAGACATGAACATTATTAAGCATATCTGTGATGCCTTGGAACGTGCTGTTCAGAAAAGATCTCCTCCCCGTCGTACTCTTACGAATTTATATATATATATGGTATGAATTCCTTCCAGCACTGCTTCAGACATTAGTCGATCCATGCCACGTCGTGATGATGATGATGGTGATGATGATGATGATGATGATGATGATGGTGACGATGTTAGGTTTGTGAGGCGTTCAACTATGCGGTTATCAGCAACCATGCGACGTCGTGTTGCGGCACTTCGGTGTGCTCGCGGGCCCCTACACGATATTAGGCAGGTGTAACGGTTTCTTTGGCTCTTCGGTGTATAATAAGATGATAATTACCAGTGAGCCACACCTCCATCTACTACCTGTTAATTGCTAAAACGTTCTTGGAAAGATTTACTTGCTACATACGGTATATATTTGTATGGGAGGATTTGCTTGTTACAGTCCTATATAATATCGCGTTAGCCTACTTTGGGACTGCTCCGTCGATTGAGTGCGAAAAATTCCTCTTTAAAAATCATTTTGTTTGTTTGTTGTAGCAGGAAACAAATCGACGCCTTCTGTCGACACTGGGCGTCGCATTGTGGGGGACTCAAGAATGTTCGTAGATACAGTGTTGAAAAGTGGTTATTGCATTTTCGGAAACACGGTGCTCGTGGGACAGCAAACGGCTTTTCGGATTGTTTTCCTCGTTGAATTTTCAGTGTATCAACGACATTTCGTGACTATGCAAATGGAAGTCATTAGCTGCCGCCGGCCTGTGTGGCCGTGCGGTTCTAGGCGCTTCAGTCTGGAACCGCGTGACCGCTGCGGTCGCAGGTTCGAATCCTGCCTCGGGCATGGATGTGTTTGATGTCCTTAGCTTAGTTAGGTTTAAGTAGTTCTAAGTTCTAGGGGACTGATGACCACAGATGTTAAGTCCCATAGTGCTCAGAGCCATTTGAACCATTAGCTGCCACTAGGCATTGAAATACATCAGCACGGGATGTTTGAAATTTGTGCCGGAACCGGACGTCAGTTTCCATGGCCGGAAACGGCAAGTTAAGTCTTTGTGCAATCAAGCGATGCTTGGCTGATGACCCTGGACAGGAGGACCTACTTTGGACGTACCGGATGGGCCGCTCTGCGTGCTGTGGAGGTGTAATGATGACTTTCATTGCCCTTACACATATTTCCAGAGACCTAAATCCTGTTATTTTACAGGAGCAAGTCAACGCCGAATTTTCTGAGAATACGTAGTATCTTTATAGACTTGTCGCAAGCCTCTTCTCAGCAAGCACGTGGGGCTTTGCTGCAGAACTTCTGCAGGTCTTGCGGTCCCAGCATCGTCCTTAATCATCTCTGTTTACTGCGATAATTATCAGTCATGATTAAAGCCACAGTACGACGGCATAACGATGGCAGATGAGGTAGGTTTCGCTTGTCCTGCACCTGAATTCTAACATACGCTATAATGACCAGTACGTAATTCGGCGTGCGTACATTTCCACATGGACGTCCTTGATTCGCAATTCTTTCTTCTAAGCGCTTGTTATCTCTCTCTTCGTGGTCTTTACGCGCAGTATACGTTCGCGGCAGTAGAGTCATTGTGCAGTCAGTTACAAATACCAGTTCTCTAAAATCTCTCAATAGTGTTTCTCGAAAAGCACGTCGCTTTCCATCCAGGAATTCACATTTGAATTCCCAAAGCATCTCTTCAATACTTGACAAGTTGTTCCGACCTACCAGTAACAGATGTAGCGGACCGCCTCCTTTGCATGCTACGAGCGGGAATACGAATGTGTTCCTTCCTAGCGTAGAAGATCAGTTCATTCAGTATGAGTCTATGAGATGAAGGAGACACGGTGTGCAGACAATGTCCGAATCGCATAGTCACGCTGTGGGGAAGGAAGCAAGTGTTGGTATGTCTAGTGTGACGTGCGAGGTACTGATTTTCTCCGTCGCTCCGCGTAGGTCAGGCTGACAGCTCCTAATGGCTGTCGTGAACAGCGAACAAAGAGACTGTTCACTAATCTTATGTAAAATTAAATATTTAGCTAATTTCAAAGGTTTTGAGTCTCAGCGTTATCTGATAATTAGTTTCTTCAAAATTTCAGTTTTTCGAAATTTTAAAAGCATGTAATATTAAACTTAGAAAGTTTTACTTTTGTAATTAGGTTCATCTGGTTACAGAAGTATTCTGCAGAGGTTTTCATGACGCTACCTCTTTTACTTCTCGAATTATTCCAGTTCTTCGAAATTTTACAAGCGCCTTTTGGATCAGGTTCAGATTATCATAAAAACATATCGTACAAGTTTTTCTTTACTTTTCGAACAATTAAGTAAAAATCAATAATCGAGTCAAAAACTGGAAACACTAGTTAGATTAACTTACGTTAGTATATAAAGAAAATTAATTTAACTTAGTAAATAAGATACAAAGCTAAAACGACAGCACAGTATTTGATACAAGTAATAAAGAAACTTTACCATCTTTCAGTATGATAATGTATTTCAAGAAAGTTACAGAAATTCGAAAGAGACTGTTCAGAGACCACTATGTAACCTCTGCTCCATTTCAAAAATTCTGGAGTTTTAAGTTTGAAATTGATTGGTGCTGAGAAATTTATACAGAATTAAGAATATAGTTTTACCAAGAGAAAAATTGGGATCGTTGTAGTTCTTCAACTAAAACGATGGAGACGATTTTGCTGTCAAAAGGGTGCTGCATAAACGCTGCTGCCTACTCTGGAAAATGATTTAGAGCAAGTGTTTTCTTCGCCGTGCACACCACGAGAATACAGAGATTGGTGTGTCTCCACTTAGGAGATTATTGGATCGTCGTCAGTCATACGCAGTGTGGTTTGCTCTTCTATGGAATGTGCCGTGATTCTGTCTGTGTCCATGTCTGCTCCAGCTTTGGATGGCGTTACTGACGAGTGACGTGATTGTTTTTCGATCGAATGAGATATCGCGTATATCTTGTCAGCTTCGTCCCCTCCCTGTGAGATTGCTACCACGAGTTTGTGGGCGACTTCTTAGACGTAATCACCAGCGCCTCTGGGGCTGCTATACTCCTTTCTATGGGCCCACTCTGCCGCTACCCATTGCCTATTGGACCAAAGGCTTTGTAACAAATATTCAGGAGCCTATGAGGGCCCTGCAACATCTCAAGCGACATCCTTCACAAACCACACTCATCGCTTTTACTCAGCTCCGTGCTTAGGCTCTCTCTCTAATTGAACAGGGTATGAAGGAATATTGGGAGCTGTATCGGCCAGGCTTCATAGTCTATTGGGTGGTCAAAGATCAGCAAATTTCGTAGGTACCATTCTGAATGGCGGTATATCAACCAGTGCGTTAATTCTTGCATCGGACCTCTTCTCATCCAGTCACCTATCGAATGAACAAATTACACCTCTCTATACAATTCAGTTGATTGTATGGCATTATTGGCCAGGAGACAATATCTGGAGTTGCTTGCCCGCCTAGTACAAGTCTTTTTATTTGACGCCACTTTGCCTTCTTGGGCGTAGATGATGATGAAATGATGATGTCGATGATGACAACATATATCTAGTCCCCGAGGTGAGAAAATTTGCGCTGAGGCTAGGAATCAAACTCCAGTCCCCTACATAGCAGTCAACTGCTCAACAGAGGCGGACGATCTCCTATTATTTACCCCCCTCACGCCGAATTATGAGGACATGCTGCAAAGTAATGCCTCCTATTTTCATGTGAAAATTTTTAAGGCTTTTTAATATTTTTTAATTTTTTAACCAAACGTTACTAACGTTCTACGTCTTTATTCTTCACGTCTTCATGTTTGCAGCCCTTTGCCGCCAATGGCTCGAAATTTTAGTGTGTAACATGGCAGTGTGCAATGTTAACTATTCTGATGCGTGAGAAACATCATGCTGTAATTGAGTTTCGAAATTGAAGAATTCGTCCATGCATGGAGCACCTTCTCCTTCAGCATGACTGTGCCAACCACACACGAATGATGGGAAATATGCAACAATCTGGTGTCTTGGGACTCATGGTATCGACCATCCTCTATTCTGTTCCGACTTAGCCTCACCCGATTTTAATCTGTTCCCAAAACTTAAAGGACACCTTCGAGGAACTTGGATAGTGATCAAGTGCTACAAGCAGAGGTGAGATTGGGGCTCCATCGAGATATTCAAACATTTTGCAGTGATGGTATCAACAAACTGTTCTATGGTGTGTCTCCAGGGAGACTATGTTTAGAAACAAATATGTAGAGATGAGGAATAAAGAGGAAGAAAGTTAATAACGATTGTTTTATTTATAAAGCTTTGAAGATTTTCTCATAAAAAATCCTGAGAAATTACTTTTCAACACACCTCAGTATATAAAGAACCTTTCATCCACTGGGACCTGCTTCAAGCCACTGGCACATCACACACATGGCCCGAGGCCCTGATCTAGTTCGTAGATGATCCAACGTCTCAGTGTTACTCAAAGGCTTTATCTGCTTGATGTTATCATCCTTTTGCAATGATGCAATGGTTTCATCACTCAGTCCTTAAACCAAGCAAAATCTCGAAGTCCATCCACAGGTACTGAACAACTGGCCTAACCAGAAGTTCTGTAAACTGCTTCAAAGGATTGTTGCCTGACAATTATTCTGGTTTCTCGAAACACAGGGTAATTGGTTCCTCTATCATTGTAGTTTGCAGGAAGGACAATCCACAACCGATCGTCAGGTTAGAAACAGGCCATTAATCTGATGGGCGAGTGATTTTTGACCTACGTCACAGACACACAACGCAGCTTGGTGTTAGCATATTTTATTTACCTTACTTGTCTTGAATTTTGAGACTCCCTACCAAGTCTTATTCATCAGTTTTTATCTCAATGATGGACTGCGCTTAGGACCAAACTTCACCCAGCTCCCCGGAAGGCCAAGAGAAGGGTGCCCTGCAGGGCTCCATGCTATTAAACTTTTCCTCACTGCCACCATTACCTCTCTCAGATCACTAATCACCCACACCCTGCATGTCGACCATTAGTATAGTTCCAAATACGTAGCTTGGGCTGAAGGCTGATTCCAAGGCGCCATCTGATGAGCTTCCTCTTGGACCTTTCCAAGTAACTTCAAATTCTTTCCATCGCAAAAGCGAATGATGAATATTTGTCATCGTACTAAGATCCATCTTGATCCAGAACTCTACTTGGGAACTCAACACTTGGACGTTGTTCCACAGGCCCAAAGTTTTGCGACTCGTCTTTAGTTTAAAGTAGACAATTTTGCCCCATATTCGTCAACTAAAGACTAGCTGCATACGAGAGCTTAACGCTATCTGCTTCATTTCCTACACCTGTTGGTTTCAGATCACACAGCTCTCCCACATATTTACTGGGTCAGGTTTCATCGTGATAGGACTATGGTTTTCAGGTATGTGATTCAGCAGCAACCTCAGCTTTGGAACTGTTGGACCCAGTCCATCTTGTTAAAAAAGACTAGCCACTGGCACATTCCAAACAAGACCCCTGGGCAGTCTCCTTGACAAAGAAGGGATCCTTCCACTTCAGTTCACACAGCATCGATTTTTGCTCAATTATGTAATCATCATCCGATAATTTCACACACACGCACGCACACACACACACACACACACACACACACACACACACACACACACACACACACACATGTACCGCAGTTTGTACCCAGATCGCGAATTTGAACCGACCTATTTCAAGGAGCTTAAGTGTTAGTCACCCTCATGATCTTTCAACGTCTGTTCCTCTTTTCTTCTGGAGTATCAGGGTGTTATTGTTATTTAGACTGCGGCCCTAGAATCATTGATAAGCCATGACCCAATGAGCACTCTGGAAGCCATTGATGAATGCTACCCTTATCACCCTGTAATATCCGATATTCGCGGCTTTCTTCTGACGTTAGTCGTACTGCCTTTTTGTTATCTTTCTTGAGTACTAAGTGATGCGAGTGTCCAAGGGTTGGCCATCCTCCATTCCCTCTGATGATCCAAAGGGCGGATTTGCGGGTGCAAATAATACCTCTTCTCATCTGGAGACGGAACAACATTGATGGGCTACACTCCCCTCTAATAATCTATGCACTGTCAGTGAGGCAAGTATTGCTTGGCACTATTTCTTCCTTTCCTCTCAGAAGGAAAGCGCCATCCTATGTCACCTTCACATCAGTCATCCCAAATGAACCCGTAGTTTTATTTTACGTCACAAGCCACCCCCGCATTCTGGTTGTAACTGATATCCAGGTGGATGTGGCGGGAGACCTTACATGTATTATCTCACGTCTGGTGGACGTGGTTGCAGGGCTTATAGACAGCAGGTCACATCCTTGTGGAATGCCTCTCCTTCCCCTGCATGCTAAGCATAATATTCAGCATTTTTTACCTCTAATATTGCGAGAGACGCACAGCCAACAAAACTGATTCTCCATTTTCTCCCTGAAAGTGGCTTTTATTCCAAGATATAATGTAGAAAATTGGGTTCGGGACAGGGACTGAGAGATTCGGGTTCAGGTGTCTCCAGCTCTATGATGGGCATGAGTGACTCTCGACCCTACCTCCTTTGCAAGGTGCCTTGATCATCCCACTTTCACTCTGTTTCAAATAGTTTGTCACGACGCGCTTCATTTGCTGTTTTGGAAGAAGCACTTCCTTGAATAATGATGCTGATCTCTTCTTCACCACTTTAACTATAGTAGACTGGATATGGGACAGCTGTGGGAGATATGACCCTCATCGCTTGCAGAGCTCTGGGGAAAACTAGCCTGGCTCTACTCATCTAATGACCGGATTGTTTTTATAACCTTACATATTACTGCCGGTGAAACTGGTATCCATCAAGTTTTCAGCTTTCTCACTTATCTCCCAGCGGGAAGGTATTTTTTACTCTGTTACCTATGTTTGACCTTCACCGGCTTTCGGGGAGGGGGAGGGTCATACGCTGATTGGGTTTTTCTCGGCACAGATGAACCCTTGGGGACTTTTCGTCTGCTCTGACCTACATATCAGCCTGACCCATATGGTTTTAGATTAATTTTCAGTTCAGGCATCAGTATTATTTTCAAAGCATCAATCATACCACTTCTACAAAATATCGTACTTCTGTCAAAGTTCTGGAAGACGTAACTAACTACATTAACTTTAGATAAACTATGTCTTGATCAAAAGGTCGAATGACATCGTTGGTTAGTCCCTTCATCCCCAATCAACCAGTAGAATTCGATACAGTGACATACAAGCATTATCCTGTAACAAGTTTCAGCTAGCCGCTGTCGAGAGCAGTATATACTATTCGCCTAAACACAGGTACCAGAAAGTACATTACGTTCGCTATTGTCACACATAGGATTTAATTTGAGGAAGAAGTTTCTGCAATTGTACGACTAGAGCCCAGTACTATATGGGAATCCATCATGAACTGTGGGAAAAATGGGAAACAAGGGAATCGATGCATGTTAGAGTGGTGTGAGAAACGACCAGCTGTGCAAGGGGCAGGTGCACGATCTCTTAGCAATGACAATGGATGCAAGAACTCCTACTGAAGAGCAGCGCTTACCAGATAAATGCTAGAGTAGGAGGTGCGGCGTGACGCATGGGGGACAGAGGTGATGTTCGATAATGGTACATTTTTATAATGTCAGAAATTATTTATAGGTAAATAATTCGTCCAGTACTGAAACCTTCCAAGAATTCATAATTGCGTTCCAAAGAGAGAGCTTGGATTTCTCTTTTTTTTCCATGTTTGCAGGTTTGTGATGTGTCTTATTGAGTGCGCTTTGCATAGCAGAAGCCTTAAATCGAATCGAGAAGATATTAGCCATATGGATGTGGTATTGGTGGTAGAGGGAGAATTGGTGAGAAATAATTAAACAGTAAGTGCTTGTGTTTCTGGAGACTCCGTTTTTACTCTTGGTGACCTTTGGTTTGCTCATTTGGCCTTTAAAATCACAACACCCGTAAGGGTAGCTAACAACGAAATTTTCCTCGATGTGCGAGTGTGATAGGAGATATGCATGATTGAATCTGATGGTGATTTGGGCTTATACAGGGATCAAAATCTAGTACACAGAGCTTCCACTCTGACAAAAACAATGGCTCTTATCTAACCGGGCACCGATACTAACTGAGCATGGATGACCAATACAGGTATGTCATTTCATGCTACTTCAGCTCAATGCCAGCGTTCATCAATCGTTGTGGTAGCCAAGTGGTGGCGTAGCACTCTCAGGGCGAGCGGCTCTGTTGGTGCAACTTCCTCGTTATCAATGTAGTGCAGGATGGCACAGCCAACATTCGGTCTATCGGTCTATCGGTGTCTCGTTGAAAGGTAACGTCAAGGAGACATCAAAGATAGGGCCATAAACCTAACAGTTGCTGTCCCAAATTATCGGCTACGTGATCCAGCTGGAGCACCGTACAAGCCATAACGTGGCCATTTTTCTCTGAAACTGACATTAACATATTTATGCAAATTGCCAAATTGCCTTGATCAAGCAGTCGTTCAGTTACACTTCTCTGTTATTTCAGATCTGGATTGGAGTTGGCGGTGACTGTGTTTGCTTCACTGTTGTTTTTCTGCCTTTGTTATGTGGTTGGTGGAGCTTTCGAGGACCTGAAAGCCTACAAGTTGGATGGGCAAGATTAGGGCCCCTCTAGGAGGAATTTGTTGCTATAAAACTGTTGTACTCGGGGCAGACACCTTGCCGCAGGTAGTGGCGTGGCCTCCGCTTACCTCCAGCTCGCTATCCATGAGGGTTATGGAACAAATTTTCCTCTGCTGAAGCAAACATGGAATTTTTGGCATAAGTCTTTTGACCAGATATGAGACCTCTAGGCATAAGTGTCTTTCCTTAAGGCTTGTGAATGAACGTTAAAACGACTTGGAGTAACGTCCAGTTTATGCTTTGAGAATACCGTTCATTTTGGGAGTTTTCGCGCTTTCGCACTGTGCCTTTGCAGAGTTTCTCATTCGTCACTTTCGGAATCGTGTCATGTAGTGAGAGAAGTCTCCAGGCTCCGGCTGCTCGCCTCTGACCGATTGGCTAAAGTATAATGAGACAGAAGAGAGTAGGAGATTGTTTATCGCTGTTAGGTACTTTTGATTCGTCGAAACTTGGAATCTTCGCGTTCGTTGGCGGCGATTTACAGATCCGGAAGAAAGACAGCCGAGTTTCAGACGGCTGTTGGAGAAAACACTTTGCTTTAGACCCTCGTAAAGTACACTTTGTGTTGGGCTTCCATACAGTAATTATTTCATTTTAGAGTTTTTGTAAAGATTTCAAGTTAGGACAGGAGAAGAATTTGGAAATTTGTGGTAAGTTCCATGGGACCATACTGCTGAGGTCATCCGTCCCTAAGATTACAAACATAAACTTACGCTAAGGAAAACACACACCCCCATGCCCGAGGAGGGTATCGAACGTCCGACGGAGGAGCCTCGCGAAGCGTGACAAGGCGCCGTAGACCGCGAGGCTACCCCGCCCGTCAGGACAGGAGAGGTGACAGATGAGATGTGCCTTGCTGCCACTGGAAGGATGTCTACAAAGTCTGCTTACAACATAGTGATGGCAGAAATCATATCCTCCAGCCACAGCTCCTCCCGGGTACCTTATTCACGCTCCACTTGCTTTTGGTAGGAGGAGGCACTGTTGCACCCGCCATTGTCGTTTGGACACGAAGTTAAATCGCTCCCTCCGGTCACCACGTACGTGATCTTAAAGTCACGCGTCCAGCTTATTGGTCTCAATTAGCATTTTGGAAACTCTGTGGTGTTGGCTCCCATCTTTCCTGTACATACTACTTTTAACTAACACCTTTTTCAGTCAATGGCCGTGCCGCTGAATTGTTAAAGCAACTGTGTTTTATCGTCCCTAACCACCAGCGCCAAAGTTATGCTTGAGTTGTTTTCCTTTGTCCGATTGTTAATGGTTCTTTTTAACAAATAAGTAGGAAACTTTCGTGTTTAAAATCAATAAATCTATTTGTTACAGTGTCCATTTGTTTTCATTCATAGATAGAAGATCTCTCCTATTTCTGTGAGAGTGGCGTGGTATCCATTTGTTTCATGCCTAATTGGGCCAACCCCATTAATATTCATTTAAATAAGACGTTTTCCGTTGTATGACAGTATCCTTATTTTCAATTAATTTGGACATCATCATTTGGGGTAGTTTCTTATTCTGCTCGGCACCAGAATTTAGTTTCGTGCGTTGTACGAGTATGTGCCTACCACAACCGACACCCCACGCTGCTCGTCAGGTGCTTGGTCTATGTGAAGGTGATGAACACAGTCCGGTTAAGTTCGTTCTCCTCAGAGCCATCACACACGGATGCGCCCATGGTGATGCTGTGCAAAGAACTGTTGATATTGTTGTGCCTATTGGTTTGATAACAGATAACATTTGACGATGCCACTATGGCTGCAGTACATTAGGACTTTGTTTGTAAGAAACTGATCTGATGATGGTCATAAAGACCGAAACCGGTAATCTGTTATCAAACAGTCTGTGACCATTGACGTAAATTAAAGCAAACTGATTACATATATGGGTCACTTTTTTTCGCAACTATGGCTCAGCTTGTGAGAGATGACTATTTCAACATTCCAATGGCATCTGGTGACCACGTATTAATGTGCTACAGCCCACTGTAAATATCAGACTAAAACTATGCCATTTCTCTTCGAATGCGAACCAGAAATCGTGCTAAATTTACACAACTTCTCTTCGAATAGGGGCCAGAAATCGCAGTAAAATTACTCCATTTCGCTTTGAATGTTCGCTGGTATGCAAATAAAATGGGCGGAAACTTGTTTCCTCGCTCTCTGTCCATGATGACTAGAAACCAGTCTGGAGTGTTGAAATGACAGTCAGCCGTGCTGTTGCAGGACTGCATTGGTCGTGCAGTTTGATGTGAAAGACTGCAGGCGACTGAAGTTTACACCCTGACAGCAATCGCTTTAACTTGGAAGCCGTCCACTTGTCTATGTGGCCATGTGTCTGCTAAATTAAATCTGCCAACAGTGGTCGCTGTTGCTAGCCTGCAATGAAGGTTATCACTTTTATCAGACTCTCATATAGAAATTGAATGGTGAGAAAAATTAATAAAATGGTGGCCCTGCCATTATTGTTCTCAATTAGTTATGGGTTATTAACGTACCCACAAAGGTTTAATCTTTTATAAAAATGGCAAGAGTTTATTAATCATAAAAGAGGAGAAACAAAAGCTGTTAAGCGCGATAACAAATAAATCGGAACTGTTAAACACAAATAGAAACAACAAATACTTAGCACTCCACTGGGTGAGGTTTGGTTAGCAAAGACTGAGGTTTATCTGTGTAATCTATTTACCCTAACTAAAAATATGGAAAATGCAATTTGAAATTATCTAACGCTGAACGGATTTTGGTGGATTTATTCTACACTGAAGTTACACTACGCTGGTGCAGCTGAGAACAAGTGGTGAGACCGTGATTCCGTTTGCCCTAACAAACCGGAGAAGCAATACAATACTCCCTTCTTCGATGCGTAGTGCCGTCTCAGGTGAAGGTCGCGGTGCAAGCGTCGGCAGAGCAGCTATGTGTGGCGCCTGTAATTCATTATTCGGGCACAAAATATGTGAAGTTCAAACATCAAGATGGTAGGTCTGATATGAATAAGACTGTCCTCAACACAGCGAGTTGACAGAAGACTGAGGTCCAAACTGTAGGTACAACTAAGACTACGCCAAAGGCTCTCCAGTCAAGACCAGTGCCAGTGCGAATTCATGCTCAGGGTGAGTGCCTCATGTGCAACCTACTCATAACCAGAATCAAGTCCAGAATTTCCTCTCCAGGCCGGAGTCTGAACCAGAAGAGCATTTTTCCACTCGTCATCTTCCACTAGCACAACTGCCCCACGTGGGTTTTGTCCAATCACAAGACTCCACGAGCACCATGTCTTCCCTCTAGCTCGTCTGCTCAATCCCGACCAGTTCTAACCAAAGTTAGTAACGTTCTTTTCAGTTCTGGAAAAACAGCTAATCTCTGACTCATAAATCTCCGCACAAGGAGAAACAGACGTTAGGCTCCCGAATTGCATTTCCGCCAGCCACTTTAGGGCGTACGTTTTGAGAGTTTTCATTTAGGTCTAAAGTGAACAACACAGCTCTGATAGAGATCCCTATCTCGATGGGATGAAAGTTACAGTATGTCCAACTAGGAGCCTCAGTTAAGCTAAGAGAAGTGCATTTGTGTCCCAACACAGACCATTTCAGAGCCACCAAAAATGTTGTGTTCTGCCATAACATTATTCTGAAGACACGAGGCTTGCCAAAAACTCAGCAGGCGGTGGGACGACACCAGCTCTTGGCTATGTGTATAGCGGCCTGTCCCAAGGCGAACATGGAAGCTCCTGGATTTATATTCTGAGGTGTGTGGTTGATCTGTTATTCTGCGCAACGGATTAATCTGAGATGTACCCTTTACCCTGTGGCTCCTGCAAGATGCAATTTCCACCCTCACACTACTGCAGAAGTCAGACAGACGCTCCTAACGTTCTAAAGAGAAATGCCTGAAAAACTTTCAGCAATAAATATCTTCTGGAGTCGTCCGCTGTAAGGAAATGACACAAAAATTCACAAAATTTCTTACGTAACTAGTGGGATACTTGGGTACTGGAGTAGTGCTAGTTAGTGTAAGAAAAACATGAAACTAACGTAAGTTATTATTTATTTTGCAAAAATTCTGAAAAATCACAATAGCACTTTTAGTTATGAATTGAACAAGTTATATCCTGGTTCTTTTCGGAATGTGAAGCTACCTCTCAAGGATAGGATTCGCTAATGAAATTTCTACACAAAGTTTAAGATGGTAGTTAACTTGGCAGAATGGCTGAGAGGCACGCCTACTCAACTTGAATAATTATCCTTTAGAATGTTGCTAGGTACGGCCGAGGCTGTCACGTGTGAAACGCAGTGAAGTGTACTGTTGTGGAGGAAATATGGGGCTCGCAATAGCTGTAGCGCACAATACCGTAAGCTGCTGACAAATAAGATAACTCTCGTTCTATCTGGATTGACCTTCGCCAATCAAACTCTCCCTATGCCTTGATAATGATTCCTATTCGCCCTAGTCTAACTATTGGCGTGGTACACCGGTCAGATAACCAGTCCACCGCGATGCCACTCAAAATTCTCTCGCAGGCGTTTAACTATAACTCTGTCCGTTCACACCGCACGATAAGTGTGTCGGCCAACACAGTGACCAACGTTTAATCGCAAGAACTCAATATAGAGTCGCCCTTTGATTCGCTCTCGACAGAGGTGCTCTCCCAGTGAAGTACTCGCTCTTTCGAGTGCACGTACGAGCTCGCACGCTCTCGTTACGTGTTCTCGCTCCAAGAGCGACAACGGAACGGCCTCTCTCCACGCCATATGTGAAGGAGTATATATTTCGGTCTCTTCCATTATTCCTTCAGCTCAAGGCGTCAGAAATATCGTCTGCCAATCAGCATTGCTCTTCTAAAACGGGAGAATGACGTTTCATTTAAGGCGACCAATCCGAAAACTTGTAGCTTTGGCGTTTGGCGTTTGCTGTCTCCCTGTGGAAATCTCTGAAATTGAGTGCTATGTGTAAAGAATGCGTGGGCTGGCCGCTCCCACACAATGTAGCGGAATTTGCTTTTAAGCCGATCACTGGGTTGTTCCTCCCTATCCACTCGGGCCCACGCTGTCCGCTATGGGCGGTCACCAGCCGATATGGGCTGGGTCGTCCTCTGAAGGGCTTGGCGTCCCGTTGAGCGGCCTCTCTCCAAAACTAAAAGCCTCTGTGACTGTCGTGTCTGGAATGTGTGTGTGCACGCCAGCCTCGAGTATTTCAACCAGCGTCTTGATGTGCGGAACATGGTTGTGGGGGCGGAACATGTAAGCAATGAAGGTCAGGAGACCGCGACGTCTTACAATATGGACGCCAGCTCTACACAGTAGGCGTGTACAACACTGTTGAAACGCCTCAGCTGGGCGAGCTACAAGCATAGAGTATGAGAAATATTAGAGCAATAGCTATAATAAGGCACTGTGGCTGAGTGGTTAGCACATAGACAGGTAATTTGTCAGCTCATATTTAAATCGTGCTGCTACCAACAGTTTCATTTTTATTTTATTTTATTCCTCTCAATGTTAAACTATTAATCATAAATTTTAGCCCATTGACTGCTACAGATGTGCTGTCTACAGTCCTTGCAGAGAGCAGTTTTGTTGTAGCTGTGCTACTGACCTAATGCTGCTGCCTGTCCTGAGATATGGAATTGTGGCTGCTGAAGAATTTTTCAACTAATTTTAATAAAAGTATTCAGTGAAATCCTCAATAAGTACTGAATTTATCTTCGTTATTCGACATAGTTACAGAGTAAAAAATATTACAAGATTTTGAAGAGTGTAGAGAGGCAAAAATGCATTGCTTAAAGTATGCGTGTTGTTGATTTTAGCCCATACATTGCTGTGTATGAATGTTGATAAATTATTACAATTTTATTTAAAACTGAGAACGGAATGATATCTCATTTTATTCTCGAGTTACTAATTTTTATGTCCATTGTACAATCCATGCAGTTCTGTGCGTGCAGTTTTATCAGTTGCTTTGAAACACTTAAACCCGATTTTAAGAAAACTGTCAGACGAAAACGTTATATTTTTGCGTATCGTATAGTCTGATATCTTCCCTTGATAACGAATGAATTTATTTTCGTTACTTGGCATAGTTCTATCAGATCACCGAAGTTAAGTACCGCTGGGCTTAGTTCGCTCTTCGATGGGTCACCGTCCGAGTCTGCCGAGTGCTGCTGGCAAGTGGGTTGCAGTCAGCCCTTTTGAGGCCAACCGAGGACCTGCTTGCCTGAGAAGCAGCAGCACTGATCATCAAAACTGACAGTGGCCGGGACAGTGGTGTCCTCACCACATGCCCCTCCGTATCTGCATCCGGTGATGCCTGAGGTCTAAGGATGACATGGCGGTCAGTCGGTACCGCTGAGCCTTCGAGGCCTTTTCGGACGGAGTTTGTTGTTTATTCGACATGGTTACTGTTCTGCACCAAATTAAGTTAAGCATTGCACAAAGTTTTAAAGAGTATACAGATGCAAAAACGCATTGCGTAAACTTCGCATCTATTTGACTTTGGTCCAAACATTGCTGTGCGTGACATGTAGGTAATATATTGAAATTTTATTTAAAGTGAAGATTAGAGTGATATATTATTTCGCTCTCGATATATTACTTTTTACATCAGTCAAATTGTCATGTGCCCATGCACATCAGAGATCATGTGGTCAGAACAACGGTCAAATTTCATAAACGGTTTAACATATCGAAACGAGATATTTTGCAAATAATAGCACGCAAAGAGGCACGTATATTTTATGATAAGTACTAACATCTTTTTTATTGGGCAAACAATTTTTATTCGTCAAAATGTTTTTATTCCCCAAAATACTTTTATTCTCCAAAATACTTTTATTCGTAAAAATATGAAATAACTCGTTGAACCAATGAGACAGTAAGCTCAATAGGATGCATAAACATGTAAGTGTAGAGTATGAGGAATTTTTGACCAGAAGTACGTATAAATTCCGTAACTGGCTCAGCGTGTTTGGTCAGAGGGCTGGCCGCCCTCTGTATTTAAAGAAAAAGACTGAGAGAAGGGATCTGTGATGAAAATGTTAAACGATAAATTATGAAATTTAGATATATTTAAATTGTTCATTTTATTTAGTAAAATTAAGACATTCGATTTAGTTACTACGATTGAAGGTCAAAAAGGCTATAGCGCACCACATTGTAGCGCACTGGTAATATTTTGCAAGATCCACCACTGCACGCTTCTCTTTCTAAAAATTCAAGGAATTTCGGGCCACGGACGCAGGCGAAACATCGCGTAGCACGCTGGAAGGAACGTTTCAAGAACCAGCAGTGCTGAATGTGCAGTACCTCTAGGGAGAGGCATGTGATGTCCTCCTGGTACGTAACCAACCGCTCTCACTCTGCCTCTTGGCGAGGCGCCGCGACGAGTGCGGCGGCGGCGGCGGCGGCGGCGGCGGCGGCGGCGGCGCGAGGCGCCAGCGGCTGGACCGGTCTCGGCGCCGGGCGCGTGCCGGGCGGCGGGCCAGCTATTAATTAGTAATCCAGGTGCAGGCAGCCGCCGCGGCGCGCACCTGCCGCACACCGCTGACGTCACGGCCGGCTCTCGTTCGCGAGCAGCGCCGCGCCACCACACAGCTTGCGGTTGGCCCGCGCACTTCCGGCAACGGCGCCAGCCGCTCCCGACCCTGCGTCTTACGAGATTCAGCCTTACCGTGTCCGCACGACCCTGATGGAATGCCAGCTCTGGCGCCAGAAATGCTGCAGTAAACACAAAGAAATGACAACAGTAGTCCTCTATTTGGATCCACAGCCACTGCAGACTTCTTCAGCGAAGTTACTGTTCAGCGTAGGCTGCTTTTATTTTTGAAATGAACACGTCATTTCGCGATTTTTCGCTATTAGCTAATTTCACGTTCTTGGGAGATTCCGTCTGTAAAATGATAAAATGCCACCATAATGTGGGTCTTTGGCACCGTGCCAGTGTCAGCCACTATAAATCCGTTGGCTCTTATTTAAAATAAAACTGCACGTGGCACGTGACATAGTCAACATCTAGAAATCAAAAGGCACATTATAGACCTGGTCAATGGCTTTGCTGCATATTGCCCATACTACACACATCAAAAAAAGGTTTGCGTCACGCGGTTTCCCAGAAATCCCGAAGACCGACGTTGACTGTGGATATTGTGTCACAGACACAGTCTCTTTGACTGTTCAGAGATGTCACTAAAACCGCCCAAAGAAGTAAACAGCCATGCATGAGCAGCGCCTATTGGACGGAGGTGATCCGACACCGGATCAGTTCCAGTCATTCCACCAGGAAGGAGGAACACGGCTCGTGTTGTCATGTAGTTCAGCCATGCCTAGACGGTCAATATCGCGCTGCCATCGCTTCCGCATTGTTACTTTGTGCCAGGAAGGGCTCTCAACAAGGGAAATGTCCAGGTGTCGGAGTGAACCAAAGCGTTGTTTTCGGACATGGAGGAGATACAGAGAGATAGGAACTGTCGATGACATTTATCGGTCAGGCCACCCAATGGCTCCTAAGGCAGTGGATGATCGCTACCTACGGATAATGGCTCGGAGGAACCCTGTCAACAACCCTAGAATAATGCTTTTCGTGTAGCCACAGGACGTCGTATTACGACTCAAACTATGCGCAGTAGGCAGCATGACGCACAAATTCACTCCCGGCGTCCATGGCGAGATCCATCTGTGCAACCACAACACCATGCAGTGCGGTACAGATAGGCCCAACATCATGCCGAGTGGACCTCTCAGGATTGGTAACACGTTCTCTTCACCGATGAGTGTCGCACATTCCTTCAACGAGACAATCGTTGGAGACGTGTTTTGAGGCAGCTTGGTCAGACTGAACGCCTGAGACACAGTGTTCAGCGAGTGCAGCAAGGTGGAGGTTCCCTGTTGTTTTCGGGTGGAATTATGAGGGGCCGACGTAAACCGCTGGTGGTCAAGGAAGGCGCCGTTACGGCTGTACGATACGTGAATGCCATCCTCCGATCGAGAGTGCGAACATATTGGCAGCATATTGGCGAGGCATTCGTCTTCATGGACGACAATTCGCGCCCCCATCGCGCACATCTTGTGAATAACTTCGTTCTGGATAACATCGCTGGACGAGAGTGGCCAGCACGTTCTCCAGACATGAATCCCATCGAAAATGCCTGGGATAGATTGGAAAGGGCTGTTTATGGACGACGTGACCCACCAACCACTCTGAGTGATCTACGCCGAATCGCCGTTGAGGAGTGGGACAATCTGGACAACAGTGCCTTGATGAACTTGTGGATAGTATGCCATGAAGAATACAGGCAAACATCAATGCAAGAGGACGTGCTACTGGGTATTCGAGGTACCGGTGTGTACAGCAATCTGGACCACAACCTCTGAAGGTTTCGCTGTATAGTGGTACAACATGAAATGTGTGGTTTTGATGAGCAATAAAGAGGGCGGAAATGATGATTATGTTGTTCTCTATTCCAATTTTCTGTACTGGTTCCGAAACGCTCGGAATCGAGGTGATGCGAAACTTTTTTAAATTTGTGTATTATAAAAACCATGCAGAAAAATCCGTCAATGAAATACGTTTATATCGGAGACGCGATGAGCTTCAGACATTTTGAGGGAAGGTGCGGACTGTATAAGCCTTTTATTGCATGTATGAGGGAGCAAAGAGCCTGCCAAAACATAACAGAAGCGAAACAATGACTCAGTCACAAAACTGATACAATACACGTAGAGTGGCAGTTATGACGTTGGGTCGGATATAGAAGCAAGACTGAAGAAAAATCGAGACTCGTTCACAGGATCTGTCGACACTGAAACGGCTTTCGTCATTGTAAAATGGTGTAAGACGTTCGAAATTCTGAGAAAATAAGTGTAAGATATAGAGAAAGACAGATAATATACAATATGTACAACAAGCAATAGGGAAAAATAAGAGTGGATGACCACGTACAAAGCGCTCGGATTAAAAATGGTGTCAGGCAGGGATGTAGTCTTCTGCCTCTACTGTTCCATCTGCACATTGAAGAAGCAATGACGGATATAAAAGGAAGCTTCAATAGCGGGATCGGTATTGATGGTGAAGGGATATTAACGATGAGATTTGCTGATGACATTGCTATACTTCGTGAATGTGAAGAAAAATTACAGAATATGTTGAATAGAATGAATGGTCTAATGTGTACCGAATATGGATTGAGAGTAAATCGAAGAAAGACCAACTTAATGGGAAGTAGTAGGAATGAGAACAGCGAGAAACGTAACATCAGAATTGGGGATCACGAAATAGAGGGATTAGGAAACTGTACTACCTAGACAGCTAAATAAACCTTGCTGGACGGACCAGGAGGATGTGGAAACCAGACTAGTGTAGACACAAAGGGCATTCCTGGCCAAGAGAAGTCTGCTTCTGCTAGTAATAGGCCCTAATTTGAGAAAGAAATTTCTGAGAATGTACGTTTGGACCACAGCATTGCATGGTAAAGAAACATGAACTATTTGGGAAACAGGAGCGGAAGAGAATCGAACCATTTGAGATTTAGTGTTATAGAAGAATGAATTCACGTATCTTAAAAATGCCTAAAAGGCGAAATTAACTAGCACCTAAAAATCATGAAACATGAAATAACATTCTCATTTCAGAAATAAAAACATCGTACGGAGGAAAATGATTTCCCCTAAATACATGAGAAAAAGTGGAACAATTCTGTTACCTCTTCATCCACAAGTCGACTGCCTGTTGGGTTGGAGTCGCCATCAAAAGCCGGATTTTACGTACAAACAATGGTATTTTGTAACCCCCTGTCTGTTTTTTTGTTCGTTTATTGCAGTCTTGTAAAATGTTTAGCACAGTTTTCCGAAGAGGGCAAAGAGGTGAGTGCTCGGGCGAATACCAAATAAATAAATATTTTTACGATTACAGTAACTACTGATCGCCAAATACACTGGTGTAAAAAATGCAACGCAGTCAAGCCAAGCTTATTTTACTGACAAGTGTTGTGCAAGTAGTTCATCATTCTATGAGTGTATGATAACCACGTCAGACCAAATGAAGCCCTCATGTCCCTATGAAGATGCCCAAACAATCGCATCAACACACAGGGTGTAACCCCCCCCCCCCGCCCCCCTACCTCTGTCGGCAATGCAAGTGTGTATTCTCTCATGCAAACGATGCCGACTGACATCCTGATTTAGACTGTCCCAAGCATCTTACACCTTCATCAACTTACCTTCCATTAGGAAAGTGGATGCACTCAACGACTGTGATATGACGTTCAAAATGATGGAGCACCGCAGTCAGTCGTCCTTTTCTTTCATAGTTTCTTAAGCAAATCTAGATAACGGCTAGTTCCTAGCCATTACATTGCAATACTTCATAGTACCAATGCCTGTATTAGTACGTCAGTCCCTTGTTGTTCGGGCTTCTGTCACAGATCGCTCGTTTGTTAACAAAACCTGAAAGAAAAGGACGACTGATTGCTGTGCTCCATCATTTTGAAACTCTTACACTTTCTAGTGATTCTTGCAAGCTCTACAGAACCTGTAAGTTCGCGATTCACCATGTCCCATACATGTTCAATTGCGACAGATATGGTAGTGTTGCTGGCAAGGACTGTTGTTGTACACCACGAGGAGCAGGTTGCTGTGCAGCTGCCGTGTGTGGACGCAGACCGTTTTGCAAACCCCCTTCCTGTCGATGGAATGGCAGTGTCATGGGGATAATAACCTCTGAAATCTAGCAGGTAATTTGTACTTTCTCTTCCAAAAACACTAAATGTGATAGTCAATTGTAGCTGCTGGAGGGTTGGGTTGGGTTGTTTGGGGATGGAGACCAGACAGCGAGGTAATCCGTCTCATCGAATTAGGCGTGCGGTTCTAGGCACTACAGTCTGGGGCCGAGAGACCGCTACGGGCGCAGGTTCGAATCCTGCCTCGGGCATGGATGTGTGTGATGTCCTTAGGTTAGTTAGGTTTAATTAGTTCTAAGTTCTGGGCGACTGATGGCCTCAGAAGTTAAGTCGCATAGTGCTCAGAGCCATTTGAACCATTCATCGAATTACGGAAGGACGGGGAAGGAAGTCAGCCGTGCCCTTTGAAGGGAACCATCCCGGCATTCTCCTGGAGCGATTTAGGGAAATCACGGAAAATCTAAATCAGGATGACCGGAAGCGGGATTGAACCGTCGTTCTCCCGAATGCGAGTCCAGTGTCTAACCACTGCGCCACCTCGCTCGGTGTAGCTGCTGGACACCCACACCCTAAAGGCTGGTGTGGGGCCAGTCTGTCGTGGGCGAATTCGCTCCAAAATAGGCCTCTTCCCAGCTCTACTTCATACTCGAGTAACTCCGACACCGGGGCACAAGCTACTCTCGTCACTGAAGGCAAGAGAGCGCCATTTCACTTTCCCCACTCGACTCTTCCATGACAACAGAGTAGCCTTGTTTGGTGGTGTAATGGTGTCAGTGATAGCCTGCCCGGCTGCACTTATGATCTTTGGCCTGCTGCAAGCAGGCGCTTCTCTGGTAACGCAGCAAGTGCAACATGTGCCCGGATTTCTTCCTGGAATGACTTTAGTTAACCAAAGAAAAACCGCCAAACAGCCGTATGTTTCCAGAAGTTATTTGATTTAAATTTCCAGTTTCGACAGCTCATTAATGCCGTCATTGGGTCCCTGTGCCTTCCATGTACAGAAAATCAGGTACGCCGGAGAGCCAAAGAAACTGGTACACCTGCTTAACATCGTGTAGGGTCCCCGCGAACACGCTCAAGCGCCGCAACACGATGTGGCATGGACTCGAATGATGTCTCAAGTAGTGCTGTAGGGAACTGGCACCGTGAACCCTGCAGGGCTATCCTTAAATCAGTAAGAGTACGAGGGGGTGGAGATCTCTTGTGTACAGCACATTGCAAGGCATCCCAGATATGCTTAATAATGCTCATGTCTGGAGAGTCTGGTGGCCATTGGAAGTGTTTAAAATCACAAGAATGTTCCTGGAGCTACTCTCTAGCAATTCTGGTCGTGTGGGGTGTCGCATTGCCCTACTGGAATTACCCAAGTCCGTCGGACTGCACAATGGACATGAATAGATGCAGGTGATCATACAGGATGCCTACGTACGAGTCGCCTGTCAGAGTTGTATCTAGACGTTTCAGGGGTTTCATATCACTCCAAATGCACACTCCCCGCACCGTTAAACAGCCTCCACCAGACTGAACAGTCCAGTGCTGGGATGCTGGTTGTCTCCGTACCCGCACACGTCCATCCGCTCGATACAACTTGAAACGACACTTGTCCGACCAGGCAACATGTTTCGTGTCATCAACAGTCTAATGTCGGTGATGACGGGCGGAGGCGAGGCGTAAAGATTTGTGTCGTGCGGTGATCAACGGTACACGATTGGGTCTTCGGCTCCGAAAGCTCATATCAATGATGTTTGTATGTTTCGCACGCTGACACTTGTTGATGGCCCAGCACTGAAATCTGCCGCAATTTGCGGAAAGGTTGCACTTTCGTTACGTTGAACGATTCTCTTCAGTTGTCGTTGGTTCCGTTCTTGCAGTATCTTTTCCCGGCCACAGCGATGACGGACATTTTGTACCGGATTCCTAATGTTCACGTTACACTCGTGAAATGTCGTACGGGTAAATCCACACTTTATCGCTCCTTTGGAGATGCTGCATCCCATCTCTCGTGCGGCGACTATTACACCATGTTCAAACTCACTTAAACCTTGATAATCTGCCATAGTAGCAACAGTAACCGATCTAATAAATGCGCCACATACTTGTTTTCTTATATAAGCGTTGCAGACCGCAGGGCCGTATTCTCCATGTTTACATATCCCTGTATTTGAAATACTCATGCTTGTAACAATTTATTTGGCGCTTCAGTATATATTGATACTTGCATAATGAAGCTATCAGTATCTGGATTCCGTGAATTCGTTTTTGGAGTGTTTACGTACATGCTTTCACAACAGCTCCTGAAAACAAACGTCTGTTTGAAGATTTTTCTTTGGTAATTATTTAAGCAACCACTGTCTCTGATCCGCAACGGTCAGCAGAGATTGCTTGATGTTTGGTCGCCCGCTGCTGCTCCCAGAATGCGTCGATCTTGAGTTCCAAAAATCAATGTTTAAAGCTATGACGCACCACAGATACAATGTGCGCAACACGTGAATAGATGTGCCGATGTGTCCATCCGGATTCCCGTAGGCTCACACGGCAACGCAGTCAATGGACAGTGTGTGACGTTTGGTCGGTCACTACTGCTCGCACAGTGAATCGATCTTGACAAGTTTCCATACCTTGCGGACATCTTGTAAAGTCATCAGATGACCAAAACGAATCGCAAAATGATTTAGATAAGGTATCTGTATGGTGCGAAAAGTGGCAATTTACCCTGAATAAAGAAAATGGTGAAGTTATTCACATGAGTAATAAAAGAAATCCGCTAAATTTCGATTACGCGGTAAGTCCCACAAATCTGAAGGCTGTAAATGCAACTAAATACTTAGGAATTACTATTACAAATAACCTAAACTGGAAGATCTCATGGTTAAAGTTGTAAGTAGAGCAAACCAAAGACTGCGATTCATTGGCAGGACACTGAGAAGGTGCAACATGTCTATTAAAGAGATTGCTTACATCACGCTCGTCCTCCCTATCCTGGAGTACGTGCGGTGTGGCATCCGAATCTGGTGGGACTGACGGGTGACATCGAAAAAGTTCAAGAAAGGGCAGCTCGTTTTGCATTATCGCGAAATAAGGAAGATAGTACCACAGACACGATACGTGAATTGGAGTGGCAGTCATTAAAACAAAGGCGTTTTTCATTGCGAAAACATTCTGTTGGCACCCACCTACATAGGGAGAAATGATCATCACGATAAAATAACAGAAATCACGGCTTGCACAGAAAAGTTCAAGTGCTCGTTCTTTCCGTGCGCCGCTCAAGAGTGGAACGGTAGAGAGAGACAGCATAAAGGTGGTTCATTGAACCCTCTGCCAGGCACTATATTGTGAACAGCTGAGAAATCACGTAGATGTAGCTGTCTTTGAATAAAAGTATAATTTTTGTTCGTCTCATTGCGTATTTATTTCAATTGCGTTATGCCCTAAACAGTAGCGGTGCTTTCTATGTATGCTCCAGGTTTTGTCGAGGTATAATAAAGAGCCAGAAACAGCCTCCTTGCTCTGGCGCTCCTTCGCTTATCATCAAAGGCTCCTGATGTTCTCCTCTGCTTCTCTCTGTTTGGAGGCTGCTCGGCATATCGAACCACTTCTTCTCTATTCTTCCTACCCCGTTACCCTTTTTAACATCAAGCACTGTTTTCTTTCCTTATTTAATAAAGGGCTCTATACCGATGAGTTACAGACTGATTTAGAGAGAACGACAAGATGATAATCACTTATATGTCTATTAGGATGCTTAATTAAATGACTGAAAAAAAGTGTGTTTCATACTCATACTTTGCACTGTTTTATGGACTGAACTGTTTCACAAAAATATGTATGCCCTATTTTAATTAACGCAGGTACTTCCGTGGATACTTGTTTTCATACACACAGAATCATCACTGAATTCTGATGGGAGATTTTGATCGAAAATCTCTTCATCGTTGTTCTCTTTACCACAGGAGTTGCCCGTAAATCAAGATTCTAAAAATGGCTCTGAGCACTATGGGACTCAACTGCTGTGGTCATAAGTCCCCTAGAACTTAGAACTACTTAAACCTAACTAACCTAAGGACAGCACACAACACCCAGCCATCACGAGGCAGAGAAAATCCCTGACCCCGCCGGGAATCGAACCCGGGAACCCGGGCGTGGGAAGCGAGAACGCTACCGCACGACCACGAGATGCGGGCAAATCAAGATTCTGAACTGCGCGCTGTGCCTGCAGTTACATTAACATGACTTATAGACTTTGTGAGTATTGTGACAAGTAGGTTGTCAGCACAGTACAGGAAGACCCCCACCGAACTACCACAAGTCACAGTGACATCATTTGCACCCTCGAACACTATTGGGAGACTCGAAATATGGCTTCACAGTGGTCACCAGCGGTCAACGACACCAGCTGATGACTGGCACCTATAAATTATGGTACGTAAGTACCCGGAAGAGAGTGGAAAAGAACCGCAGGCTGCCTTTTTGGAGGCAAATGAGAGGGCTGTGCCGTTCCAGACAGAGCCAGCCGTCTCCAAGTGATCAATTTGGCCTCTAGCCGTCCATTACAGACAACAGTACAACTGTGGAGCGCGAAGAAGTCACTATCGTGGACTGTAGAGTACCGCAACGGGAGCCTCCAAAGTATTGTTCAACCGTATAATTAAGTCTTAACTGAAACATCTCCTGAATGTGCGTAACTAAAGCGTGTCGCTATAATCGCTCTTTCCGTTTGGTAAGTAGTTAATATAGGTTGTAATGAATATAAAAGGGAAAAGGAAGAAATGGCGATTATAATGATGAGATGAAAGACGAAAATCAGCGAAACCTATGTTGTTGGCCAATCTTTAATAGAATGATACGTGTCCGTGGGAAGATAGTTAAACAGTTTTATACATGAGAGCTAACTAAGTCAACGCTCATAAATTGCCATCGGACTTCGTTGTGACGCAACTGAACGAGGATAGGTTCGGTATTTAAGGCTACAATAATGGCGGCCGATACATTCCATCATCATATTCGGAAGACCAACAAAGAATATTTTCTGAATAGTATTAAAAGGAGTAAATTAAATAATACAAATGAGCAAAGTAAATGATCAGAATGACATAATTTAACTCAGTCAAACGAACGTCATAAGGCACCATCTTTTATTCCATCCGTTCACTGAGATGACTGAGAAAGAAGAGTGTGAAAGACACTAGTATTTGTCCTAAAACAAATTTAGTGTGAAAACAAGTCATAGCACGTAGCATAGACCATGGATAACACAGATTACGCATGACGTCATTTTACTGAAACCATCATCTAAGTCACGTGACTCGGTGTAAGAAGGCGATTATGTTATTACGCATTTATAGTGAATAATTTATGACATTTTTGTTACAGATCAAATGTTGTACTTTATACTAGAAGCAGAAGTAATGATCTTCATATATGCTCAGATAAGTCTTGTTTTGTATCCTGCAGATTAGGTGAACTGACGACATATCAGTTGCGAAAGTGAACTACTTTAAAATACTTGCAGAGACGTAAGTTGAGAGAAAAAATTGGTGTAGATCCTTAGATGTAAAACTCGATGAAGCTCTAACATTTTAAATGACAGAAAGTCAACACCTAACTCACTACAGGAATTCTCTACAATATTTTCTAATACCTACATTATGTCCATTATTTTGATATATGTACTGTATTAAGCAAAAGTCATGAAATGTAAAGTCTTACTATGGGAAAAACGGATTTCATTGCTTATAAAAGCATAATAAAACATTTCATACAGATTGTTGAGGAATCGTCGCTGTCTGCCAAGCATAGAGTTTGTCTTCTACTCCTGTGGAGGCGGTGAATTAAGACCGATAATGCCACAAAAACAGACACTCATTGAATAACTACAGTTCTACCGTTTGTAAAAAGAACTGTCAGTACTTTTCAAAAGGCCACGTGTAGTAACGATAACCATCGCATTAATATTAGCAATCTCGGAAAAATTAGGATAACTGTACTAGTGCATGACGTTTAACGACAGTACGACTAGTCATTTTATTCCATTGCATTAACATTAGGAACCTCGGAAAAATTAGGTTAACAGCAATAGGACAAGCCATTTTATTCTTAAAATATATGTTTGATTTCAGATACAAATGAGAAAAACTCTCAGTTCTGCTTCGCATAGCGCGTGATGGCAGAGATTCGGCTTGCTGCTACGAGTTTAGCTCGCTGCCCCGAGTCACGTGACTTAGATGTTGGTTTCAAAGGTCAACATGGTACAGATTGGTGCGCGAGCGGTCTACGTTATCTGTGGTCTACGGCACATATATACCAGATTATATCTGATTGTGAGATGGGGAATTCATGGTGATGATGATAATAATTGTGGGATTATACGGCCTGAGACACCTCGTAATGTTTTTATCACACAGCTCCTCATTAGTTGACAAAAATTAAGTTTACATTACAGGTTAACAGTATAGGTTATACTATCCAGCCCCTATAAAGACTTTGTTGTTTACATTATTTGAAATGGAGTCGAAATATCATGCATATTTATAGTCATTAATTATCAGCCTTGAAATGATTGTTAACATCGTTACAGAAGTCGCGATATTCGTGAATATAAATGGAAGATTCCAAAAAATTTAAACAAACCTAATGATCAAATGAATTGAAAGTATTAAATGACATCACTTTTGCACAGTCGACGGATATTTTTCTGCTACATTCCAGGTAACTTGGTTGACCACATTTGATGCACTGATATGCCGGTTTCCTTTTCTTGGATGAAGGACACTACGTACACGTATTCCTCTTTCCTGTTCTATCACTTGGTATGCTTTCTCTTGGCTCCTGAGTGTCTCCCAGATCGTTGTGGATCATGTCCTTGATAACTATTATTAAATTTCAATTTTTCAGGCGTTTCGTTATTTTTGGCTGTGTCACTTACATGGTTAAACTCTTGGTGAATTTAAACCTAGTCCTCTGCAGCACAAATTCGGAATAAAGCCATTCCCACGACATATGTTTACTGGTATATACAAGCCTGCCATCTGCCAGCATCCTGTACCTTCTTTGACGAATAATTGGGGCATTTCATGTCAAGTAAATCTACACCAGATTCCGTTAAATTGTAGTAACAAATAATTTACGGCTTATTTTTTTGTGTTATTAGTTTCAGTTGAATGATACCTTTGCCTCAAAATTTGACTTTTGACTGTTAGTTCAGGCATTACTTCTTTCAAATGTTGCGTCGAGGCTCAGAACGTTTCCACTTGAGAATATTTTTGCCATAAACGTACCATGTTTACTAGGAGGGATCATTTGTGATACCGATCGCTCCAGGCTCTTCTTCCAATAAAGTATTTGCTTTTCCAGTATCACTTTCTGCTTAGTGATGACAATCAGCTACCACAAAATGAGAATGAGCTACAGAATCATCAAAAATGTCGTCTCTTATTTTCCTCTGTGGATCAGTCGGAACATCTTACTCCTTTTCGAAAGTCGCTCCTTATTATTGCTGAAAAGTAACATAAATTGACGCAATAATGAAATGCTGTAAAATAATAAAATCCGAAAAGCAATTGAAAGCAAAATATGTATTAATTAGAAACAAGCTGTCTGTTGGACTAACGTAATCATTACACGTAATCTGAAACACGTGATCAGACAGACACTCAGTTTCCTATTCACTTCTAAACGGTATACTTTATCGCTAGAATCAAATTGATTGTTGAACATTGCTTTACGCGCGGCAAGCATTAAGACGAATATACTGAGAAAGGGAGACCACGGCGTTCGCAGTGTTATCACACTGAATCTTTGAAATGAATGCTGAGTTTGAGAGAGCGATGTTTACGGTGAAGGGTTAACGCGAAGGGACTGTCTCTCAAAACGATCGCGCACACGGTTCTCATCACGTAAACACCTTCCCACGGAGAAAGGAATCAATCGAATGGAATGGTCTGCAGTGTCTGGGGACACGAACCAATTACGAATACTTGGGATTAGCTGAGACATGCAGTGCCTCGCCACAGGATCCCTCCTCATATACGGGATAACATCAGAAGCGCTGCCGACCAAGACTAGAACAGAGGTGGGAAGCAACGGGTCTCGATTATCTGATGTAAGGCATGCCGAGAGGAATCCAGCCATGTTATAATGAACAACGTGCGGCAACATGGTACTGTATGTTGGTCAGAAGCAGATTTTGGTTTCACAGATGTGCTAAGACGTGCATTTTCGAATAGAATGCCTTATTTTTGGTTGTTATTTTGTTTTCATTGAAAAGTAAATTTTTAGTTTCATGAGGATTATTCTTTCATTCTCAGCTCCCTGCCCACACATGTTCGCTGATACGTAGGTAGTGCTAATCCTTTATTTGTTCAGTTTTGGGCACGATGTAGAATAGGGCTCCAGTGAGAAAGATAACTAATACATTTCATTACTGTTAGTCCTAGAAAAACATTGGAGTACCAGCACAAGAGTATGAGACAAATGGAAGACAGACTGAATCCTCTTCGTAGTTCTAACTTTACCAACAAGAAATCGTTAACTGTTGCAGGGTTATGGATTGGTTAAATAGCACAGTTAAACCATAATTAGGGGACGAATTAGTATAGGTTCAAATGGTTCTGAGCACTATGGGACTTAACATCTGAGGTCATCAGTCCCCTAGAACTTAGAACTACTTAAACCTAACTAACCTAAGGACATCACACACATCCATGCCCGAGGCAGGATTCTAACCTGTGACCGTAGCGGTCGCGCGGTTCCAGACTGAAGCGCCTAGAACCGCTCGGCCACACTGGCCGGCTAATTAGTATAGGACAATTTTATCTGATGTTCACGTATTTTATATTCTAATCGACGAAGCTTAAATAATATTGTTATTCTCACCAATCTGCATCTTCTAGTTTTAGATATCTTTAAATTATGTTCCATATTTCATTATGGAAATAGAAGAATGAAACATAGAAATCGGGATGCATTTTAGAAAATGTCATTGGCGTAAGAACAAAGGAATATTTCATTCATATAGCTTGTGAAACCGAAACATGCCCTTCGCACTGCTTTATTGGGATAAAGAGTTTCAAAAAATATGGCTATCCTATTTTAACCACCTGAGATTTTTTCTGGGAAACTGATTTCGCGCATACAGAATGATTATTGAATATGTCCAGCTCACGAAAAAGTAAGATAGTCAGTTCTTCTGAGGAAGATAATAAAATCAAAAAAATGGAATCACAAAACACAACACACAGCCATGTCTAATGCGGTATACGAAAACCGTTGGCTTTCAAAACACCTTCTTGTCTTCTTGAAATAGGTAAATACAGGTTCTGTACGCTTTTCGACGGAGTCTTACACGATTCTTCGTGCGAAATAGTGAAAGCTTCAGGTAGCCATGACTGAGGTGAATAGCGGTCGTGCTCCCTTTTCTCCAAAGTAGACCACAAATGCTCAATACTATTGAGATAGTGACTGTGGTGGACAGTGGAAATGTGACTATTCATCCTCGTGCTGACAAAACCAGTCCCGGACGACGCGAGTGGTATCAACAAGGGGTCTGTCTTCTTGGAACAGAGCGTCATCATGGGGAAATAAGCAGTGTACTATGACTATGGGATGGACTTGAGTAGCCAAAATGTTCACACAATCCTTGGTCGTGATGCGATCTTTCAGAGTAACAATGGGACCCACGGAGTATCAGGATATGGCTGCCCAAATCATTACCGAACCCACGTCATATTTCACACTTGGGACGTAAACTCGGCCTGAAGGTAAAAAATGTATGAAACGATACTGGCCTGGTGGGCTAGGATTTTCATTCCACTCTCTGAATGGGCTTGTGCATGGGCTCTAACTATGTAAGGCTTTGGAGGTCGAGGAGACTGTTCGTTTGGGTGAGTATCTTTAACGTGGCGAGAATATCCATAGTACCCTAAAGAGCGGCTAGTTTCTATTGTCTGCTTCCAAAGTGTACGGTGATAACCTTCCTGATACGGCAATTGTCAGAAGTGTCTGCGGATTTCTGCAGTAATAAATATTCAGCGGAAGAAAGCCGCTGCCGATGGTGATACTTGCGGGTATATCCGAGGATAGGCGAGGTAATAATTGCTTTGTTGTTTAAATGGTAAACGATAGTGTCAGTATTATGATTTTTGTTTGTTTTGATTACATACTATAACTAGTTAACAATTATTAATGTTTTAAGATCTTGTTATCCTTCATTTGGGAGGAGTGGCGCTATAGTTTCTGGAATGCACAGTGTCCTGAGATTTTATATGCATTGTTGATATCTGCAAGAGCTAAAGATGAGGAAATTCCCCTTTTTATGATTTTCCTCACAATTACACGTACATCATGTACCCGTCGTAACAGCAGCTGCCTTACGTCTGCGTGATTCCAGTTTCGTTTACATTAAGCTTAGTCACTCGTTCAACTACCGAAAACTGCCACTAAGAATATTATGAACGACTCGACTGGAGGGAGGGGTGGGGGGGGGAGGGGGCTAGCAGCAGCGCAATATGCTGCTCTACAGCCTACAGAAAAGTTAAAAAACATAATGAGAATAGAAACAAACAAGAAAAACAGGCTATAAAACGGTGACATTGTAAAAAACTGTAAAATGGCGGTAAGTTGTGGAATGTAAAACATACAAACACTGCGGTGATGATGCGGATGAAGACACACAAGAAGTAGACAGGCACAATTAAAAAACACGGCGACAGTGTGGTTTCTGTTCGCACGAGATAAAAAACACAACTAGCGACAGTATGGCGGCTGTTCGCAACACTGACAGGAGACGCACAACACTAAACGCTCACTTATAACAGCACTATACAGGTGACCCGGATCTATAAGGGGGAGATATCAGTCGTTGTTTCACATACTACATAGATATTGTATAGTGCAAACGTGGTGATGTGAATCTCTCAGCACTCTCTGATATAGCCGGAATTTGACAATTCCTGTTAAAGACTTAGAGGGGTTGTGGAGGGGACTTCATAAACACAGTTATGTTAAGGTAGTCATGTCCCGAAATGTACCGTCTAGATGTAAGATAAGTTTGAAGATCGGATTAGTTTCAAACCTCCCGTTTCAGTTTGCGCACACAGCGTAGCCGCTCCACGTGCTTCACTACTGTTCATTACACAAGGTGTATCTGCGACACATGCTTTTATACACTCGATCCACAAACCGTGGTGGGCGTCCGTTGAGCACCACAGTCAACCCTCGTAGTTGTGAATGTACTACTATCTCGAAGTCGTTGTTGAAGTCGCGTGGAAATGGTGCTTACATGATCGACTGAGGCGATTCGCGAAACGTTCTCGATACTTGCGTTGTGCGGTTTTACCATTAAGGGTCCCGAAGCGAGAGATTTAAAGGTGGTCCGATCTTCAAACTCATTTTAAATGCAAAAGGCACATTTTCAGATACGAGTTCTTTATCAAAACTGTGTCTCCAAATTCCCTCCCGTAAACCTTAGAAGCATGTAAGGAACTGTAAAACAACCTATATATTTACAAGTAAGATTTAGTATTACGGTGAATTATCGCAGATCTGCTAAATGAAATACGGTATAAATATTTGATAGTAGTACAACATGTGACGATAATCTGTGACGATTTCATTTGACTTTCCAATTTTTCGGATGTGTTCAGCAGAACAAGTCCCAAAAATGGTTTCAGTTATTACCACAGAAAACTGTGGCTTATGGAGCATATCAGTGATATGACAGTCTATGTTTTGTTAAAATGTGGCCATGAAAGGGCTCTACATTATTAGATCACAACCATGCAAACGAAAATTTGGGCAAAAGAGCAGACATACCGTCAGAGTTCCGACGTGCCGAACAGGTTAAAGCGCGAGGGTCGTTCAATAAGTGATGCAACATATTTTTTCTTGAAAGCATGTTGGTTTTGTTCAGGATTCCAATACACGATATTATTCCCAACTCTTTTGGCTACAAAAGATTATGTTTCTCAACATAATCTGCTTTCAATGCGACAGACTTCCGGAACCTTACTGGAGGGGCCCTATGACCGCATCGTACCACTCTATTGGTCGACGTCGGAGTCCACGTGTTGCTGCATCAACAACCTTCCAATCATCCACGCACTGCTCGCCGCAAAATGCATCCTTCATTGGGCCGAACAGATGGAAATCATGAGGTTCGAAGTATTGTAAGCTGAATGAAATATTGCCAGCTCCTCTCGGGTGCGCAGACTTGTGAAAGGCCCTGCGCTGTCATTGGGAAGGGTAAGTTCTTTTGCATTGTTGTGGCGACGAAAACGCTGGAGTCGTTTCCTCTGTTTCCTGAGGCTGTGCACGGCCGGCCGGCAAGTTGTGCGAACTTGTTGCTTTCATGGCTAACGCCGAGCGCAACGACTCGTCGTGCTCTTGTTTGTGTTCGAGTATAATGACTTTTCTGGAGACTAGAAATCTACTCTGTAGGAATCAGCATGGGTTTCGAAAAAGACGGTCATGTGAAACCCAGCTCGCGCTATTCGTCCACGAGACTCAGAGGGCCATAGACACGGGTTCACAGGTAGATGCCGTGTTTCTTGACTTCCGCAAGGCGTTCGATACAGTTCCCCACAGTCGTTTAATGAACAAAGTAAGAGCATATGGACTATCAGACCAATTGTGTGATTGGATTGAGGAGTTCCTAGATAACAGGACGCAGCATGTCATTCTCAATGGAGAGAAGTCTTCCGAAGTAAGAGTGATTTCAGGTGTGCCGCAGAGGAGTGTCATAGGACCGTTGCTATTCACAATATACATAAATGACCGTGTGGATGACATCGGAAGTTCACTGAGGCTTTTTGCAGATGATGCTGTGGTGTATCGAGAGGTTGTAACAATGGAAAATTGTACTGAAATGCAGGAGGATCTGCAGCGAATTGACGCATGGTGCAGGGAATGGCAATTGAATCTCAATGTAGACAAGTGTAATGTGCTGCGAATACACAGAAAGATAGATCCTTTATTATTTAGCTACAAAATAGCAGGTCAGCAACTGGAAGCAGTTAATACCATAAATTATCTGGGAGTACGCATTAGGAGTGATTTAAAATGGAATGATCATATAATGTTGATCGTCGGTAAAGCAGATGCCAGACTGAGATTCATTGGAAGAATCCTAAGAAAATGCAATCCGAAAACAAAGGAAGTAGGTTACAGTACGCTTGTTCGCCCACTGCTTGAATACTGCTCAGCAGTGTGGGATCCGTACCAGATAGGGTTGATAGAAGATATAGAGAAGATCCAACAGAGAGCAGCGCGCTTCGTTACAGGATCATTTAGTAATCGCGAAAGCGTTACGGAGATCATAGATAAACTCCAGTGGGAAACTCTGCAGGAGAGATGCTCAGTAGCTCGGTACGGGCTTTTGTCAAAGTTCCGAGAACATACCTACACCGAAGAGTCAAGCAGTATATTGCTCCCTCCTACGTATATCTCGCGAAGAGACCATGAGGATAAAATGAGAGATTAGAGCCCACACAGAGGCATACCGACAATCCTTCTTTCCACGAACAATGCGAGACTGGAATAGAAGGGAGAACCGATAGAAGTACTCAAGGTACCCTCCGCCACACACCGTCAGGTGGCTTGCGGAGTACGGATGTAAATGTAGATGTAGATGTAGATGCTATCTGATCCCTGTAGACATTCTGCCAGAGCCTGTGAATATCTGCGATGCTTTAGTTTTCCGCGAAAAGAAACACAATGACAGTTCTCTGCTTGGAACGCATCCCTGATACAGAAGCCATTTTGAAGTCTACATGTGTTGTTGTTGTTGTGGTCTTCACTCCAGAGACTGGTTTGATGCAGCTCTCCATGTTACTCTATCCTGTGCAAGCTTCTTCATCTCCCAGTAGCTACTGCAACCTACTTCCTTCTGTATCTGTTTGGTGTCTTCATCTCTTGGTCTCCCTCTACGATTTTTAGCCTCCACGCTGCCCTCCAATACCAAATCGGTGATCCCTTGATGCTTCAGAACATGTCCTACCAACCGATCCCTTCTTCTAGTCAAGTTCTGCCACAAACGTCTCGTCTCCCCAATCCTATTCAGTACTTCCTCATTAGTTATGTGATCTACCATCTAATCTTCAGCATTCTTCTGCAGCACCACATTTCGAAAGCTTCTATTCTCTTCTTGTCCAAACTATTTATCGTCCATGTTTCACTTCCATACATGGCTACACTCCATACAAATACTTTCAGAAACAACTTCCTGACACTTAAATCTATACTCGATGTTAACAAACTTCTCATCTTCAGAAATGCTTTCCTAGCCATTGCCAGTCTACATTTTATATCCTCTCTACTTCGACCATCGTCAGTTATTTTGCTCCCGAAATAGCAAAACTCCTTAACTACTTTAAGTGTCTCATTCCCTAATCTAATTCTCTCAGCATCACATGACTTAATTCGACTACATTCCATTATCCTCGGTTTGCTTTTGTTGATGTTCATCTTATATCCTCCTTTCAAGACACTGTCCATTCCGTTCAGCTGCTCTTCCAAGTCCTTTGCTGTCTCTGACAGAATTACAATGTCATCGGCGAACCTCAAAGTTTTTATTTCTTCTCCACGGATTTTAATACCTACTCCGAATTTTTCTTTTGATTCCTTCACTGCTTGCTCAATATAGAGATTGAATAACATCGGGGAGAGGCTACAACCCTGTCTCACTCCTTTCCCAACCACTGCTTCCCTTTCATGTCCCTCGACTCTTATAACTGCAATCTGGTTTCTGTACAAATTGTAAATAGCTTTTTCGCTCCCTGTATTTTACCCCTGCCACCTTCAGAATTTGGAAGAGAGTATTCCAGTCAACATTGTCAAAAGCTTTCTCTAAGTCTACAAATGCTAGAAACGTAGGTTTGCCTTTTCTTAATCTAGCTTCTAAGATAAGTCGTAGGCTCAGTTTTGCCTCGCTTGTTCCAATATTTCTACGGAATCCAAACTGATCTTCCCCGAGGTCGGCTTCTACCAGTTTCTCCATTCGTCTGTACAGAATTCGCGTTAGTATTTTGCAGCCGTGACTTATTAAACTGATAGTTCGGTAATTTTCACATCTGTCAACACCTGCTTTCTTTGGGATTGGAATTACTGTATTCTTCTTGAAGTCTGACGGTATTTCGCCTGTCTCATACATCTTGCTCACCAGATGGTAGAGTTTTGTCAGGGCTGGCTCTCCCAAGGCTGTCAGTAGTTCTAATGGAATGTTGTCTGCTCCCGGGGCCTTGTTTCGACTCAGGTCTTTCAGTGCTCTGTCAAACTCTTCACGCAGTATCATATCTCCCATTTCATCTTCATCTACATCCTCTTACATTTCCATAAAATTGTCCTCAAGTACATCGCCCTTGTATGTCTACATATGGCGCCGTTATCTATCGGAACTTCATGCTTTCGGAGTTGAAACGGGAACATTCCACGATGTCCTACAACAAAATACATATATTTTCAAACGAAATTGAATGGGAAATAAATGTCTGAATTACTTACTGAACGCTCCTCGCAGTTCACAAGATTTTAGTATCCGCAAAGGTAAATCTGGATGCCGATAAGACTTTGAGATGCACATGAGGGACTTGCGGGTTGTGAAAGCATTTCTGTTATCCGCGCAGACCTACAGCAGCGCTTCATTTCCGCAGCAAGCCTGTTCACTACTGTCAGACTGGCTTCTTTTTGTGTTTGCAATGACCATAAATTACCATATACTTGTACAGCCCGTTGTATGTCGAAGAATATAGATTCCATAATCTCGCTATGTCGATGGAACGCCTAACAACGACCACCAGCATGATTACCCGGAACGTACTAGTCTTTTCGTTCTTAGATTAATTTTTTTGTAATTTCCGTTTTGTTGTGTGGCGATTCTAAAACGAAGAGCTGGACCGCAGCATTCCCGCATCTGCGCGGTTACCGCCTGGACGTCGGGCGCGGCGCGCGCACCCGCATGCGGGCTCTGCCCAGCAGGTGATCTCGGGCCGCACCTGTTGCTGCCTGCCCAGACGTCTTCTCGTCAGCAGTAAATTAGGCGCACAGCATCAGTAGAAATGCGACACTGTGCGCCTGTACCACTGAAGCTTTGTTTGTGGCTTGAAAAAGATTGTTCGTGAGCAATACACTCCAAATGATACGTGATATTACACGAAGAGCCAAAGACACTGGCACACCTGCCTAATATCGTGTAGGGGCCCTGCGAGCACACAAAAGTGTCGCAACACGACCTGGCATAGGGTCGACTAATGTCTGAACTGGTGCTGGAGGGAAATGGCACCAAGAATGCTGCAGGGCTGTCCATAGCGACGGGGTGGAAATGTCTTCGGAACAGCACATTGCAAAGCATCCCAGACACGCTCAGTAATGTACATGTCTGGGCAGTTTGGTGGCCAGCGGCAGTGTTTAAACGTATAAGAGCGTTCCTGGAGCCACTCTGGACGTGTGTGGTGTCGCATTGTCCAGCTGGAATTGCCTAAATCCGTCTGAATGCACAATGGACAGGAATGAATGCAGGTGATCAGACAGGATGTTTACGTACGTGTCACCTGTCAGAGTCGCATCGAGAAGTATCAATGGTCCCATATAACTCCATCTGCACGCTCCACACCATTACAGAGTCTCCAGCAGCTTCAATAGTTCCCTACTAACACGCAGGTTTCATGAATGCATGAGGTTGTCTCCATACCCGTGCACGTCCATTCGCTCGATACAATCTCAAACGAGACTCGTCCAACCAGGCAATATGTTTTCAGACATCAACAGTCCAATGTCGGTGCTGGCGGGCCCAGACGAGGCGTAACTCTTTTTGTCGTGCAGTCATCAAGGGTGCACGAGTGGGCCTTCAGCTCCGAAAGCGCATATCAGTGATGTGTCGTTGAATGGTTCGCACGCTGACACTTGTTGCTGGCCCAGCACTGAAATGTGCAGCAATATGTGGAAGGGTTGCACTTCTGTCACGCTGAACGATTCTCTTCAGTCGTCGTTGGTCCCGTTCTTGCAGGATCCTTTTCCGACCACAGCGATGTCGAAGATTTGATGTTTTACCGGATTCCTGATATTGGCGGTACACTCGTGAAATGGTCGTACGGGAAAATTCCAACTTCATCGTTACCTTGAAGATGCTGTGTCCCATCGTTCGTGCACCGACTATAACAAGACGTTCAATCTCACTTACATTTTGATAATCTGCCATTTTGGCAGCAGTAACTGATCTGACAACTGCGCCAGACACTTGTCGTTTTATATAGGCGTTGCCGACCGCAGTGCCTATACCAGTTTCTTTGGCACTTCAGTGTAGTTTGCCCATGTTGTCGGCGGTAGGAAATGAAGAAGAGAAGGGAGGTTTAGAGCAATATCCATGAAAAGGATTTTGAAGAGTACGGATAAGATAAGTCAGGGCGATTAGGCGTGGAAGCATACTAGTGTGGTCTTGGCATACCGTGTGCTTATACATAATCGCTGCTCGATCCAGCGTACACGGAAAACTATTTACCGTATGAGTACCCAACTTATAGGAATGATGTTCTGGCTGTGCGCTGCAGGATTTGCGTTGTTAGTAATGTTAGTGTCATGACTTGGCGTTAGGCGCCAGAACTATGGTTCAAATGGCTCTGAGCACTATGGGACTTAAGTTCTGAGGTCATCAGTCCCCTAGAACTTAGAACTACTTAAACCTAAGTAATCTAAGGACATCACACACATCCATGCCCGAGGCAGGGTTCGAACCTGCGACCGTAGCGCCTAGAACCGCTAGGCCACTCCAGCCGGCCCGCCGCAACTGATACAGCAGCTTAGAGGAACTCGAATCCCAAGGCCCAAGGACATGTGGTGTGGACACCACAGGTCACTGTAATCTGGTTCACCACTATGTTATCCCTTTTCTAGGGGAGAGAGGTGCCTTGCTTTTGGTGCATGATGGAGCTGCACTTCACACTGCTCGTGTGCTTATTCGGTTGCTCCGTTAGCACGTTTGTAAAAAAACGAATCATTGGTCGATCGTTAAAATTCAGTGCCCGCCAGGATTATCAGATTTGAATCCATGTGATATCTGCCTGTGAGGTACTCGAAGGGCAGGGCTTATCAACGGGACACTAACACACTTTGACGAGCATAACGAGGAGTGTAGTCAACGTTCCACCTGAGATGTTTCGGACAGCAACAGTGCAATCTGTAGTAAGGTTCCAGGCTGTCGTGGACGCAGATGTGCTTTACCTTGAGCAACGTTTGTATCCTGGAACGTAAATACGATACGCGTTAACAAATATTACCCTCTCATGCGGAAATTAAAATGTTTTCCTTTGAATGGTTTATTCTTTATTTCTCTACCGCATTTCTTTATAAATGTTTCCACAAAGTCCCATTGTCCTTCGATTACTCTTGATCGTGGGGGTCTTCTGAAGTAGCGAAAGGTGAATATTAAGACTCCGGACTTCAGTTGTACGGCCTCCGTGACTTCTACGGTCCCGTACAAGCTCATTAGTGAACTTCCTCACAAGAAAGAGGACTATATTTTAAACTAACAAAAGAAAATCTAAGTACCATATTTATTTAATTTAAATAAATATTACTTTTAGCAGCACTAACAGAAAATAAGCCAACACGTTTTCCGTGTAGAACGCTAGTTTCCCACTTAAGAAGATCTTCGTTTTGAAGTTTGGTTTCATCAGTTCATGATATACCTTGCTTTCTAATTCTGATTTTTTTTCTTATCATACATACTGCATAATACAGAGGACATGCACTGTCCACCAACAGCCGATGTTGAATATAAGGACGACACGCTTACATTATACAAGGTGTTTATGAAATTAGTTACAAAATCTTTAATTGTGACGAAGGTAAATAAGTTACAGAAATGTTTGATACAGCACTAATGTTGCTGTATTTTGAACGATCGACGAACGATTCGTTTTATTTACAAATGTTCAGTGTTGCTGCCTTTTTTAACACAACCCAATGTCCGACCTGAAATCAATTGTCTGCCAAATCCTATGAAGCAAGTCTTGATTTATTGTGTCAACTGCTTGTGTTATCTCGTTGTCGCAGCCTGTCCGCGTTTCCCGGAAGTGGGGAAACAAACACTCAATCTTTAATTTAACCCCATACACAGAACGGCATTAGGGTGAACTTAGGTGACCGTGGTGGCCGCGTTGTGAATGGTGTATGTATGCAGAATAGTATAGCGACCCGTGTCCGCATCCCTTAGCGTACTGGTCTAGGAGTTGTTGAACAGCATCACGCGCCGGCAAGAGGGTAGGCGCACAACATGTCATCGGAGCCGTATAATAGCAGGTGTGCAGGGCAACTGTTTCAATGTATTGTGACATCAAGGTGAAAGAGACGTCAGGTTGAAGTTTTATGACCTTTCTTTGCAAACGCTGTAATCGACATAGCATGGATATTCCAGACTGGACGACACTACGGGTTTTCCGTCTCTCACTGGGACATGCAGTAAATCTCTTGTTCTCTTCCGCTGTTCCATCCACTGGCTCTTCTACGCACCATCCAGAATTTTCTAAATCGTTCGAATCTGAGGGAGAAGCAGAGACATGTTGTAGGTCTTGAAGCGCTGAACTGTGAGCTGTGTGTAAGGATTTGTACCTTACATTGCGTGTACGGTCGATCTCCACCACTTTACGTTCATATAATATCTCATGGGACAGGAACGCTAAAGCATTACGTGTGAGGTTCGACGCCACTGTAGCAGTACCATCCATTTTCGTAAATGATCCATCAAGATATACGAAACTCTTCCATACAAGGGTTAAGTTGTCTTGGTATTGGATAACAATCCTATTTTCATCACTCTTGGTAAATGTGGTTGAGGCATAAGACTCCTGACTTATAGTACACTCATCACATTCTACCAGATTAATTATATCGAATGACATGATTGTGATGTTTCAAACCTACTGATTTAAGAATCTTGTAGTTCCTATTATCACTTTGGTGTTCTCTTGTTAAGTGCTGCACTGTGAGCTGTGTGTGGGGTTTGTACCTTACACCCATCCTGTCTTTGTTGGAATTTTGTAGACAGGAATCTGAAGGCTGCTTCGAATCCTGACTGGTTGTAGGTCATTCCCGCTTCTGGTCCCTAAACGATTTCAGAAAGTTGAAGATCATTGTCGTCACTTCCGTCTTTGACAGGTCTCTGAACATTCAAGGTGACCATCATTCCGAATTTAGATGTAGTCGTACAGTGATTTCATCACCATGAAAGTCGACAAGTTGATTATCCTTTTCCATAATACGCAGCTCCAGCTAGCCCAATTTCTGAATTGTTACTGGGAGATGTATAGCGTTGGTAGCGGTCTCAGAGCCAACGGCCTTGCCGCAGTGGTAACACCGGTTCCCGTCAGATCACCGAAGTTAGGCGCTGTCGGGCTGGGCTAGCACTTGGATGGGTGACCATCCGGTTTGCCGAGCGCTGTTGGCTAGCGGGGTGCACTCAGCCCTTGTGAGGCAAACTGAGGAGCTACTTGATTGAGAAGTAGCGGCTCCGATCTCGGAAGCTAACATACGGCTGGGAGAGCGGTGTGCTGACCACACGCCCCTCCATATCCGCATCCAGTGACGCCTATGGGCTGAGGACGACACGGCCGCCGGTCGCTACCGTTGGACCTTTATGGCCTGTTCGGGAGGAGTTAAGTTTTTTTTTTCTTTTTTAGCGGTCTCAATATCTTGTACCCGGTTCCAACTGATGGTAAGAACCGTAAATCGTATGAACCAATTACTGTTGAGATAGAAGTTTGGTGCAATGTTACAATTGACAAGCGTTTTATTAACAAGAAGTATATCGACAGACTGATTAGATCTGTAAAATTTATTAGTTTCCTTCAAAGCATGTCCTCTTGTGAAACCTAGTAGGTGCCATATTGAACCTTTATGGTTAAAGTCAGTCATTGCACTCGGTGTATTTATTTCGGATTTAAGTGTATTAATGCTTGCACGTAGCACAACCCCTTTTAAAACGTTATTTAAATCCTCAATATAGTATGCACCAGATTCTATTACAACATTGATTTCCAGATACAGTTTCTTGTCAGCCTCTGTGATATTTGGAATCCTATTGTATGTCTCCAGTCCAGTCGGTGCAATACTCAACTCTCCATCAATCGGTGGGAAGTATTTTGCGTATAATACTATGGTTCATTTAAAGTCTGGGTGTATGCAATTACATCTGAAGCTCAACTGATGATTGGAAGCTTAATGCACCTACCTATATATGCTTCTTCATACACGGTGCACAGACACACACACAGGTTAAGTATTACAGTCTTGGCAGTGGTGAAAACTGTACAACACTTGTCTTCTAGCGATGAAGTATCATTGTAACTTTTCTGGTAGTTGCAGGTCTCCAAATGAGCCGATATAGTAGACATTACTAGTCTTTTTTTCTTAACATACACCACCCAGTGGGTTTCAGGTCCCTCCGCAATATTTAAATTCACAGTTCCACATCCTCTACATTTCCACATAGTCTTCGGTATTGTATCCAGCATAAAAACACAGCAGAATCTAGGAATATTTGAAGTCTTTCCTTACGAATCTGTATTTGTAAGCAGTCTGGTAGGATGGCTTCCATTATAAAGTTACGTCATCTTGTTTCCCCTAGCTGCTCCTTAGAGTTCTGTACTTTCATGACTGTTCTGGCAATAGCTGCAACTCCACCAGGCAGTGAACCCATCACTGAGAGACCTACAAGAGCAGGACTGAGGAATGCGATAATTCTGCCTGAAGTGGGTACTGACAGAACACAAGATGCTTTAACCAGTCCTTTATGCTTCAGAGCACTTATAGCTGCATCCATCGCTTTTTTTCTTCTTCTTCAACATTGCCTTTTTCGTATTCAGTGCATGACGTGTAGCGTAAATAACTTGCTGTGAATTTACACCCAAGCCCAACATAATTTTACCCCCATTGCTTTATGGACTATAAAACTGCCCTACAGCAATATCCTTTCTCGTATTTATTGCCTTGGCTCGATCAGCTAAAATTCGATCTGTAGAATGACGTCATTGGAGATCTTTATGTACGACATACGCATATGCCATGTCGTGTTCCAGATATGCTTCGCCAAGGAAGTTAATTCTCTCATCACCACGAGCAAGACATTTTTGAAGCTTTGTATCACGTCTGCAGTATCCTGGAATGTGCAATTCAACTGGAAGTTTGCTGAGAGTACCGCCACATCCTATAATGTGTCTCCTATTCTGAATGTTATGCAACTGTGCTGGTTGTGCTCTGTGCATCCCATTATCAACAAATCGTCTGCATCTGTCCAGCTACTTTGTGTTTCAGGAAAACTAAGCCAATTTACTAGTGCTCTTTACTCTTGTCCTCTTATGACATGCGCTATGAGAAATAGTTTGGTTTGAGCTCTTCTGCAATTCCTCTGTGTAAAACCATCCTGAAATTTCAGTGCCACTGCTATCCCTTTCAGTGCCACTGCTATCCCTTAAGGTGTAAGTTTTGGAATTTTTTTTCTCTGTACTTTGGAAACTGTGAATATCTCACTCGACCAGTTTAGGAGGTATGACTTCTCAAATGCTTTCTTTGGTTTTGAGATACATACCAAATCACTTACATTAAATTTTAATATCATGAGTCTATGAATCTATTATGATGAACACCGAGTGGTCTCACTTTTATTGTGCTATGTTTGGTTCGATTATACTGTGCAATTATTTCTAAGAGGATATCTATCCATTTCTATGACCTACAAAGATTAAAACACATCCTCATTTGGCATTTTATTGCTCTGTTCAGACATTCCACGATACTCACCTTCAGGAGGCCTTGAAATATCTAGTGTCAAGGTCTCAATAGTGATCGGTTTGAAGATTGTCCAGACATCGATCTGTCTCAGTCTGCAACAATCACTCAAACACCCATGTCAAATCCCTCTCTGTTTTGTTTTAACAGCTAATGCTAGGCGAATTTAGAGTCTGATCAATAACCATTAAAATGTATTTGAATCCAACTAAATATTTCCTGATACCTACAAGATCAGCCTGCCATGGTCATCCAAACCTTTAATCACAACATGTTTACAACGATATGCTTTATGTATTGGTTTGTACAGTTATCAAACTACTGTCTTATTTCTTATTCGATTATACCTCTGTCTCTAAGCTTGCAAATAAATAAAACAATGTCATTCGAATGAGCAGTATTATCAGCAGCAGCTGATGCCATGAGCAGTCATAGTCAATCTGTTAGCTCACTGGGATCCTCCTAGTATATGTGCTGTGGGGTCCATTGCTAACTGGATGTCAATACCATTACCAGTACTATATTGAGCATCTAATGTAGGTCATATAATGATTTAGAAATTTTGCACTGTGTCAGTTTCCTGCTTTCGTATGCACACTGGTCATTTGCAGTATTTCATCTACATCTCAGATGTGTGGGAGAATAATTTTTAAAAAATGCAGGATTGAATAAAGTGAGGTTCATTAGACCAACTGTTCTTTGAAATTCCCAATAACATATCTGTATTGTTTTCTCTTTTAAACTTATAGCCTGTGTGCCTAACATGTATGTTTTTTCATCACTGTTGCTGAACATTTTGTCTATTTTACTATCACTGTGATGGTTATTGAAATCAGTAACTTGATCATCATTTTGTAATTTTGATGAGAATTCGTTGAAAGATTCAGCAAGTGGTTTAAAAGTTTCTCTCAGTATCTGCTCTCGATTCAAAAGTCCGAGCCTTAGCAGCAGTAACTGCTCTCGAACTGCTTTCTGTACAGTGATGAATTTATGCTTTGTCGACATCTTGTTATTTACTAAACTGGCTGCTTCGCAGGCTGCACCTTATATGTATTTGTCACAATCCTATCAACCTTTACAGTTAAGTCATGTACTTTCTTTTCAATTCCATCAACATTTACAGTTACGCCATTTATGTTTTTTGCCACTGGAGTAGCCCTAGTATAAAACTCATGTTTCAGTCTCAGAAGAGTCTGCATGTATGTCTCCATGTCCTCAACTTTATGTCTGAGAGGATGAAATCTTCCATCTATGTACAGACAAATTCTATGTCCATGTATATGCATCCTCTCGGATGGAGTGCCTGGCTTAGGTGTGAAATTGTCCATGGTGTGATGTATAGTAACATACCTACCTATTTCATAGCTATATGTATGGAAACTCCTGGAAGTTGTGCCTGTACCTATCATCAGTTTTCTTATTTTATCAGTAACAAGGATTTCTGCAATCTCCACATATCTTTATATATTCACTGAGTGATATATCAGTTCCTACATGTGCTTGGTAAACGTGCTCCAAATTCAGAATTGTTTGATTGAAGGCTATAATGAGGTCTCCATTTTCTCTCACCATTTGCTTTGGGGTTCTAGAACATATCTGACTCAAATAAAGCATGTCAGCATCCATATGATGATCGAAACAGAAATATCACACAATTTGACCCTCATTTTCAACAACAACATCATCCAATATGAACATGGTGTATTGATTTACTTTTTCAGGTCAGGGGATTTCACAGCTTTGACTGAATGTTATATTTGTTATCCAATCAACACCTTGTATTATCTTCTGCAGCAATTGGTATGTGGGCTGAAACAGTATTTTTGAAAATACACATACATACTCAAATTAGACTCTATCCAGGTGTGTTAGCAGTGACATGAGAACATTTGTCTTGCTGCAACTGAATGGACATATAGTTATCAGTCATACATTATCTGGGAATAGTATCTCATGCTTCTTCTTCTGATCTTCTTCCACACCATCACAGGACCAGTCGCTTCCACGAAAATCCTTGTACAGAAAGGAGGCTTGCCATACCGCCATGACATCTATAGTCTCTCTTATATATATATATATATATATATATATATATATATATATATATATATATATAAAATCATACCTTCAGCAAAATCAACATCATCTTCATTGTTTGACTGAATGATAGACGAAGCTTCTCTGGTGTATATATATATATCACCTTCAGTCATTGTTAAACTGAATTATGGATGAAGCTTCTAAGGTATATACATATATACAGGGTGAGTCATGTAAGATGTAACACCCCCTTTATTCCAGGGGCGATTGCACGTATCGGCATGCGAATTTTGGCGAATCATAGCAGACTATGGGGCACATACATTAGTACATGCATAATAATCACAACCTTTATATTGACCGAGATAATGAGGCAAGTACATGTTTTTCAAATGGGATGCTATACTTTTTTACCATCATTTGAACGCTCTGGAAAAGATGCACATAGTGATGTAATGCATGTTGCTATTGTGATTTAAACTTTCCTTAAAAGAGGGCGGATGAGGATGTACCTACTTAGCATAGGCCGTGCATGCTGCATAGAGCACGGCAACTCGGCCTGCAGGTCGCGCGAGGAGTGTTTACAGTCTACAGCCACTTCCGGCCGCCTCAACCTTCAATCATACAATATTTCCCAGCGTCCGTTAAGCGAAGTTTGAATCACAATAGCAACACGCATTACATCACTATACACGTCTTTTCCAGAGCGTTCGAATGATAGTAAAAAAAAGTATAGCGTCCCATTTAAAAAACATGTACTTGCCTCATTATCTCGGTCAATATGTACCATGTACCAACGTATGTGTCCCATAGTCCTCTATGATTCGTCGAACACTGCTTGTCGATATCTGCAATTGCCCCTGAAATGCGACTCACCCTATATATATATATATATATATATATATATATATATATATATATATATATATATATATATGCTTTCTTGTATACACAGAATTCAGTATTTCCCTCAAAGTGATGAGTATTCTATTAGTTTCTTCTTTTGGCATCAAGCTGATGCAATCTTCTAACTCATCTACATGCACACTATACGTAAGGAGGCAGTTCACAATGCCTTTATACATAGTTTGAACATTAGGCAACCATCTGTTCAGTCTTTCCAACACAAGGGATAGCAGCATCTGTAGGCTGAATAAGTTCTTATGGTGAAGTGCTGTAAATAAGTGAATTGGTCTCAGCATCATCACAGCACCATCATACAGTGATGCAATACACGCCAGCACAGGGAGAACGACATGGATAATACTTTGTGATTATCTGCTGATTGGTGTAGGGCTCTGCATTACACAGTTCATCACATTCCAACTCTGTAAATTGCACATTAGAGCTTTTTCGATTTCGAACACAACACAACACTGTCCACTGATGCTTCTATACCAATATTTAAACGTTTTGAGGTGCTAGCTGTTATATTATAACTCGAAGTGGTTAGCATAAGAGAACTGTGAGCATTTAGTAGATTCTCATCCACCACATCTGCACTGTGTTCTTGCAGTGACACCTGAATGTTCTGGGATGGTGCATACGTCAAAGACCAATACTGACCTACACTGTGTGCAGTGAGATCTCCAGCATGCCCTGGGGCATTCTGGGTTTCTTTATCAAATAAACCAGTGAGCAGGATGGTTAATAGGAGCTAGCTGTCCCGCTGCAACATGCTGGGCAGATGCATTCAAGATCCTACAGTGCTATAGGTCCCAACACACCAGAGATCACTGCAGGTAGCTACTGCGTCTGGTCTGGACGTATTGGAGATTGCTGCCAGCCTGTACATGCCAGAGGTCACTGACAAAGAAAAAGAAACAATAAGCATCCACAGACAAACATGAAGAGTTGAACAGAGGTATGGTGATTCGCACCAATTTTTTGCCCATGATGTCACACATTTGAGCAACCTCTGGTGATGGATTGTCAACTAGACCTGTTGGTCTGGGATTGCTGAAGAGGACAAGTCACTGCAGGTCCATCTGTTTGGTTGCAGGGGGAATCATTATTAGTTCAGCATATTACTACTATTGGTGTGCTTCCAACCTCAAAAAAGTAGCACATAGTAATAATATCAGTTACCTGCTGGATTGGGGACAATCGCCTCTTGTGTGCTGGAAGAAGCAGGTTGATGAGCCATTTCAGTTGAGGAGGTCGGCAGTCTGAGCACCACCAGCTGTCTGTGTCAACTGCGAAATTGAACTTCGCACCATCCTGCTGCATCGCCATTGTTTGGCAAAAAATATTATTTTTCGCTCCTCCATTACCTCACCTCTCCAGATATCCGAAAGCACACAATGGATGCAGTCCTTGACTGTATGTTTACATGTAATATGGTTACTCAACTCCTCCCTACTTGATACCCACAGCTCATCAATAGCATACATTGCACACACACACACACACACACACACACACACACACACACATACACACACACACACACAGAGTACCTCCTGTGCCAACAGCTCAATGTGGATTGAGATTTTCCCGTAACTTCACAATTGGGGGAGAGGCGGCAGCTATAGGACCATCCACATATAAATAAATAATTGCAGTACCTTAAATTCTCCCTCTCCAGCAGGACAGTGCAGACTGAGTCTTTTTCCCGCCAATTCACAAGTGGGAGAGACGAGAGGAAGGTAAGATGGGGAAATGGTCACAGCGAGGGGCATTGGGCGAGAGGGGGAGGAAAGGGAGTGGTTTTGCCAAAAATGCTACATTCCTACATCTACATCCCAGTAGAGGAGGTAGGGGACAGCCACCATCTTCAATAAATTTTGCAACAAGCAGACTCATGTCACTTCGGCTTTGGTCTGTTACTCACAGCATGCCACTGCAAGTGATCCTCTGACGCCACCAGTTGAGCTGCGCACGTCAATGCTGTGGCCTGAGGGGTAGACGAGCTAGGGGTATGTGTGACTGCAGTCCAACTGCTAAGGACCAGTTTGCAACAGTTTGACACATCCAGGACCAGAAGCCCTCTCATCTGTGCTGTGCTAGCTGTACGATCTGCCATAGCTGCCCTTATGGTATGACGATTTTGGTGGGCATCTGTACTGAGTGGACGTCCAGAAATGCTCACGTGATCACTGATGCCAGCCAGCGTTCTTGCACATCTGACGTAGCTCATTCAACTTGTATGGCATTTCTCCGAAAGGACCATCTCGCCACTTGGAAGGCCACAATTTGACCCCTTTGAAAATGGCTCAGTTGGCTGAAGTAAGCGTGAGTGCGTCTCTGTGGCAAGGTTGCCTTCTCGCTTCACACGTCTGCAGTACAATGAGCATCTTGGCTGTGAGAATTCCCTATTAAAGGATAGACACTGATGACGCACTGATAACTATGTCACTACTCTACCTATTGCTGGAAGGCGATGGAACCATTACCAGTGTGCTATCACCCAGGTGGTATTTGCCGTCTTCTCATCAACATCGATGTCGTCTTTTCAGGTGTACTATTTTTTTCAGGCAGTGCATTTTATGCCTCTTGCTGACTGTCAGGGGAGTATGTAGCAGAACGATTAAATTGCAGAGACTGTAGTAATTTCAGTTCCAAGGAAGACAGGTGGCGACAGTTGCGAATTTTACAGGATCATAAGGTTAACAATGGTTGCAAAACACTCACACAAATTATTTACAGTATAATGGGGAAGTGGTAGAAGCCAACTACGGGAGAGATCTCTTTGCTTGTGGGACAAATGTAGGATGCTAACCCTTCGACTTAACTTCCAAGTCCATTTAGAGAAGATTCAGGAGAGGCTGTTGACAATGTTGATTGGAATAAATTATTTGAAACTGTGAAGGAAGTGGGGTGAAGATACAGGAAGTTAAACTTATCTACGACCTTTGTAGAAACCAGAGAGTAGTGATAGGAGTTGAAGAGCATGAAACGGAAGTAGTAGTTGAGAAGGGAGTGAGACACAGTTGTAGCCTATCCTCACTATCTGATCTGTACTCTGAGCTATCTGTGAAGGAAATGAAGGTGAAATTTGGAAATAGAAATTAAGTTCAGCTAGAAGTATTTATAAGTATGAGATTTAATGATGACATTGTTATCTTGATAGAGACAGAATAGGAGTTGGAACAGCAGTTGAACGGAACGGTTATTATCTCTTGAATAGATGTTAAGAGATAAAGATTCACAAAAGTGAAACAAGCGTGATGGCAAGGAGTCGAAGTAAATCGGAGGATGCTGAGGGAATGAGACACTAAAAGTATTGTCATTTGAGCAGCAAACAAAAATAAAAAAAGCTTTCGAAATGTGATGCTATAGAAGAATGCTCAGTACAAGATGAGGAGTTCCGGTAACTAATAAGGAGTTCGAATTCGGGAACAAAGCAATGTATGGAACAACTTGGCTAGAAGATGGAATCTGGATCACAGGATGCATCCTCGGCCATCTAATTAAATGTGGAGTGGTAAAAAATATAGAGGGAGACGAAGACCTGACTTCGGAAAGCAAGTTATAATTGTTGTAATGTAGTCAAAACAAGTGCTGCATTTGCTTCATTGTCAGTACTGGACGTAACAGGAAGAAAAACAGCCACAAGAAAACAAAAATAAAGAAGATAAACACATTTTCACTTGCTAAAAGCAAACGAAAAAACAAAACCTTACAAACGATTCCACCGCAAACACTTCACTTTCTTCTTGTCAGTTTGCATGATACAATGTTTCTGAATCTACTGGTACTCCTCCTAACTGGGGACACTTCTGAATGCTGTTGCGCATACTCTTTAGTAAACTGTCTAGATAAGCGTGGGGGATATTCCCACCCGGTTAACCGTGCGGTCTAACACACTGCTTTCCGGGCGGGAAGGCGTGCTGGTCCCCAGCACGAATCCGCCCGGCGGATAAATCTCAAGGTCTGGTGAGCCGGCCAGTCTGTGGATAGTTTATGAAGCGGTTTTCCATCTAACGCGGGCTGGTTCCCCTTATTCCGCCTCAGTTACACTATGTCGCCGATTCCTGCGCAAAAAACTTTCTCCACGTACGCGTACACCATAACTACTCTATCACGCAAACATTGGGGTTGCGTAGGTATGAGACGTTCCAGGGGGGGGGGGGGGGGGGTGAGGTCCACTGGTGGGCGAACTTAACAATAACTCTGGGTTCGGTGTGGGGCGGCGGACGGATGCGTGGGCTGCTGTAGCTTGGCGGACGGTTGAGTGGACTACTGTAGCTGTCGTTGGGTTGTGAACCACTAAGGATACGGCCGGGACGAAGCCTCTCCATCGTTTCCAGGTCCCCAGTTCAATACAATACAATACAATGGGGGACATTGTCCCACTCATCCACAGCACACTCTATATGCTCTGTAAGATCTCTGGTGGGAGAGGGTGATTGCATACCGCTCTTTTTAGAATGGTCCTGGCATTCTCAATGTAGGTGAGTTCTGGAGAATATGGAGACCATTCCATCCGACTGATCCTACGCTCCAGTAAGGAGGTGCTCACACGATTATGACGAAGGGGGCGTGCACTGTCGTCCATCCCATCAGCGTGAATCCCGCTCGAGTATGTTCACCAAATGGAGACATAATGTGTGCAAAGACTTCGTCCCCAAACCTCAGACCAGTGATCCTTCCAAGTATTTGTACGAGAGGTGTCTGTGGTCATACGTGACTAAACCGCCTTGATAAGGGTGGCTCTCTACAACAGTTAAGGTATAAATGTTATCCTCCACTCACTCATTGTCATGACGGGGAGATATACGGGTCTCACAGGAAAGAAGCGTTATGCCCCACTGCTGCCTACTCACAAAGAGTGGGTTTGTGCTCATACTACACGAGCCCCTATTTGAACCCGATTTAAAGTCGGAACCTTTAGAGGGCTTCTGGCTCGTAATTCTTTCTAATGGAGCTTATTTAGTATCGTTTGCGTTGACACCTGTGCTCCTGTAGCTGTTTGGAACAGCCGCCATAGACACACAAAAATAGCTGTCAGCACGACGGGATTTAATTTCTGAGGTCATCAGTCCCTTAGAACTTAGAACTACTTAAACCTAACTAACCTAAGGACATCACACACATCCATGCCCGAGGCAGTATTCGAACTTGCGACCGTAGCGGTCGCGCGGTTCCAGAATGTAGCGCCTAGAATCGGTCGACCACTCCGACCGCCGTAGACGCACAGCATGGTATTAAGACTTTCTGCTTGCTGTTATACGCAAACGTCGGTCCTAGACACGTGTTGTTATGCTCTCATGCCCACTTCAGCGACGAACCCGTCACTTGAAACTTGTTCGAAATTCTTTAGTCATCACTTTGATTCACAACCCCCCCATGAACCATAGACCTTGCCGTTGGTGGGGAGGCTTACGTGCCTCAGCGACACAGATAGCCGTACCGTAGGTGCAACCACAACGGAGGGGTATCTGTCGAGAGGCCAGACAAACGTATGGTTCCTGAAGAGGGGCAGCAGCCTTTTCAGTAGTTGCAGGGGCAACAGTCTGGATGATTGACTGATCTGGCCTTGTAACATTAACCAAAACGGCCTTGCTGTGGGGGTACTGCGAACGGCTGAAAGCAAGGGTAAACTACGGCCGTAATTTTTCCCTAGGGCATGCAGCTTTACTGTATGGATAAATGATGATGGCGTCTTCTTGGGTAAAATGTTCCGGAGGTAAAATAGTCCCCCATTCGGATCTCCGGGCGGGGACTACTCAGGAGGACGTCGTTATCAGGAGAAAGAAAACTGGCGTTCTACGGATCGGAGCGTGGAATGTCAGATCCCTTAATCGGGCAGGTAGATTAGAAAATTTAAAAAGGGAAATGGATAGGTTAAAGTTAGATATATGGGAATTAGCGAAGTTCGGTGGCAGGAGGAGCTAGACTTTTGGTCAGGTGAATACAGGGTTAGAAATACAGAATCAAATAGGGGTAATGCAGGAGTAGGTTTAATAATGAATAAAATAATAGGAGTTCGGGTAAGCTACTACAAACAACATAGTGAACGCATTATTGTGGCCAAGACAGACACGAAGCCCACGCCTACAACAGTAGTACAAGTTTATATGCTAACTTGCTCTGCAGATGACGAAGAAATTGATGAAATGTATGATGAGATAAAAGAAATTATTCAGGTAGTGAAGGGAGACGAAAATTTAATAGTCATGAGTGATTGGAATTCGAGAGAAGGAAAAGGGAGAGAAGGATACATAGTAGGTGAATATGGATTGGGGCTAAGAAATGAAAGAGAAAGCCGCCTGGTAGAATTTAGTGCAGAGCATAACTTAATCATAGCTAACTCTTGGTTCAAGAATCATGTAAGAAGGTTGTATACATGGAAGAACCCTGGAGATACTAGATCAGATAGATTATATAATGGTGAGAAAGAGATTTAGGAACCCGGTTTTAAACTGTAAGAAATTTCCAGGGGCAGATGTGGACTCTGACCACAATCTATTGGTTATGAACTGTAGACTAAAACTGAAAAAACTGCAAAAAGGTGGAAATTTGAGGAGATGGGACCTGGATAAACTGACTAAACCAGAGGTTGTAGAGAGTTTCAGAAAGAGCATAAAGGAACAATTGACAGGAATGGGAGAAAGAAATACACTAGAAGAAGAATGGATAGCTTTGAGGGATGAAGTAGTGAAGGCAGCGGAGGATCAAGTAGGCAAAAAGACGAGGGCTAGTAGAAGTCCTTGGGTGACAGAAGAAATGCTGAATTTAATTGATGAAAGGAGAAAATATAAAAATGCAGTAACTGAAGCAGGCAAAAAGGAATACAAACGTCTCAAAAATGAGATCGACAGGAAGTGCAAAATGGCTAAGCAGGGATGGCTAGAGGACAAATGTAAGGATGTAGAGGCTTACCTCACTAGGGGTAAGATAGATACTGCCTACAGGAAAATTAGAGAGACCTTTGGAGAAAAGAGAACCATAGACCAAGAGCTCAGATGGGAACCCAGTTCTAAGCAAAGAAGGGGAAGCAGAAAGGTGGAAGGAGTATATAGAGGGACTATACAAGGGCGATGTTCTTGAGGACAATATTATGGAAATGGAAGAGGATGTAGATGAAGATGAAATGGGAGATATGATACTGCTTGAAGAATTTGATAGAGGACTGAAAGACCTAAGTCGAAACAAGGCCCCGGGAGTAGACAACATTCCATTAGCACTTCTGACAGCCTTGGGACAGCCAGTCCTGACAAAACTCTACGATCTGGTGAGCAAAATGTATGAGACAGGTGAAATTCCCTCACACTTCAAGAATAATATAATAATTCCAATCCCAAAGAAAGCAGGCGTTGACAGATGTGAAAATTACCGAACTATCAGTTTAATAAGTCACGGCTGCAAAATACTAACACGAATTCTTTACAGACGAATGGAAAAACTGGTAGAAGCCGACCTCGGGGAAGATCAGTTTGGATTCCGTAGAAATACTGGAACACGTGAGACAATACTGACCGTACGACTTATCTTAGAAGCTAGATTAAGGAAAGGCAAACCTACGTTTCTAGCATTTGTAGACTTGGAGAAAGATTTTGACAATGTTGACTGGAATAATCTCTTTCAAATTCTGAACGTGGCAGGGGTAAAATACAGGGAGCGAAAGCTATTTACAATTTGTACAGAAACGAGATTGCCGTTATAAGAGTCGAGGGACATGAAAGGGAAGCAGTGGTTGTGAAGGGAGTGAGACAGGGTTGTAGCCTCTTCCCGATGTTATTCAATCTGTGTATTGAGCAAGCAGTAAAAGAAACAAAAGAAAAATTCGGAGTAGGTATTAAAACCCATGGAGAAGAAATAAAAACTTTAAGGTTCTCCGACGACATTGTAATTCTGTCAGAGACAGCAAAGGACTTGGAAGAGCAGTTGAATGGAATGGATAGTGTCTTGAAGGGAGGATATAAGATGAACATCAACAAAAGCAAAACGAGGATAATGGAATGTAGTCGAATTAAGTCGGGCGATGCTGAGGGAATTAGATTAGGAAATGATAGACTTAAAGTAGTAAATGAGTTTTGCTATTTGGGGAGCAAAGTAACTGATGATGGTCGAAGTAGAGAGGATATAAAATGTAGACTGGCAATGGAAAGGAAAGCTGTTATGAAGAAGAGAAATTTGTTAACATCGAGTATAGATTTAAATGTCAGGAAGTCGTTTCTGAAAGTATTTGTATGGAGTGTAGCCATGTATGGAAGTGAAACGTGGACGATAAGTAGTTTGGACAAGAAGAGAATAGAAGCCTTTGAAATGTGGTGCTACAGAAGAATGCTGAAGATTAAATCGGTAGATCACGTAATTAATGAGGAAGTATTGAATAGGATTGGGGAGAAAAGGAGTTTGTGGCACAATTTGACAAGAAGAAGGGATCGGTTGCTAGGATATGTTCTGAGGCATCAAGGGATCACCAATTTAGTATTGGAGGGCAGCGTGGAGGGTAAAAATCGTAAAGGGAGACCAAGAGATGAATAGACTAAACAGATTCAGAAGGATGTAGGCTGCAGTACGTATTGGGATATGAAGAAGCTTGCACAGGATAGAGTAGCCTGGAGAGCTGCATCAAACCAGTCTCAGGACTGAAGACCACATCAACAACAACATTCATTCACAACGACATTCACTGCGAGGTTCAACTGTGTATTTCCCTGCTCTATTAGAGTGACTAAACAAAGTCTCTGATCGACCTTATTGTTGCCCAAACCATCTTGAAGCAACACAACACAACTCTCGTAATGACGCAGAGCACAAGTACTACATGTTGACAGGTGACATGGTTACCACATACTGCACAGTATTGCCCCCTCACATTAGAAATATGGGCGGCGTCAGCTACGATTACCTTACAGACAGACCAATGTATTGATATCATAACGTATATCTAGATCACATTTATTATAAAAGTTTCGGCAACATTTATTTTGACCACTGTACTTCGTAGCAAGGACGCCCATACGATAATTTGTAGGGAGGGGCTATACCTTGGGGTATAGAGTATAGCATTAAATCAGTCTTCGGGGTGAAGGCCACAAGAGGAGCGTGACACAGTGAGACGCCTTAGAGAAACACTACTTGTCTGGCAGCACGCAGCACGTGAGGTGGCGACCAGTACACCACACTGAGCGGCGCGGCACCCGGCCCGTTGGTAGTGTGGGCGTATCGGTTGCGGTCGGACGGCGGCGGCAGATGAGAAAGAAGCAGCAGAAGCCGCGGCCGGCTGCTCGGCTGCTGTAATGAGAGCCGGGCAGAGGCGAGCAGAGGCGAGCGCCCCTTAGAATACCTGCGGGGGCGATGCGGGCCGCGCATGCGGGCGGACGCCATCAAAGGCGCCGAGCCAGGCCGCAATCAAAACAGCGCCGCGCCGTCCCGCCAACAGCCGCACTTAAAAGGCACACCGCGCCCTTCTCTCTGTCCTCAGAGGGCGTCCCGTGTCTCGTCCGCTTCTGCTCTACCGCTTTCGCCTCCCTTTGCCACTTACGTGAGGTGTAAACTTTAAGAAAACTACACGGTCGCCACTAGATCAAGCCCTTTTTTAACAAATTAAAGATCAGGTTGGATTGCAAAATTTTGCTTCACTGTGTAATTGGGACAAGATGAGTATAAATTTGTTCAGTCAAATGATGCAAAGTCTAATTGTGTATACATACGTACAGTAAAATAAATAGTAAATTAATAAAGTGTGAACTAAGCACTCAAGTCGTGAAATGACACTGAGATGGAAAAAGTCACTGGATTGCTCCTAGAATGAACTCAACAAATCGTTGGAAGTCCCATGCAGAAATGCTAACCCATGCTACCTCTATAGCTGCCCATAATTGTGAAAGTGTTGACGGTGCAGAATTTTGTGCCCAAACTGACCTCACCATTATGTCCCATATATGTTCATTGGGATCCACTTCGGGCGATCTGGGTGGCCAAATTATTCGCTCTACTTGTCTAGAATGTTCTTCGAACGATGCGCGAATAACTGTGGTCTGGTGACATGGCGCATTATCATCCATAAAAATTCCATCGTCGTTTGGGTACATGAAGTGCATGAGTGGCAGCAAAGTTCTAGGTAGAAGAAAATAACCATTTCCAATCAATGATCGGTTCAGTTGGAACCGAGGACACAGCCTATTCCGCGTAAACACAGCCCACACCATAATGAAGCCGACACCGGCTTGCACAGTGCTTTGTTGACAACTTGGGTCTGTGGTTTTGTGGGGTCTGCGCTACACTCGAATTCTACTATTTCCGGTCATTAAGTGACAGCCGTCGAGCACAGCGTTCCCCATGGTGAGAGGAAATGCCTTAAATCTGATATTCTCGGCACGCTATTGACAGTGTGGATCTCGGCGTACTGAATTCCCTAACGATTTCCGAAATGATATCTCCCATGCGTATAGCTCCAACCACTATTTCGCACTGAAAGTCCGTTAGTTCCCGTTGTACGGCCCTAATTACGTCGGGAACCTTTTCACAGGAATAACCTGAGTTCAAATGACAGCTCGGCCAAAGCACTGCCCCTTTTATACTTTGTTTACACGATACTACCTCCATTTCTGTATGTGTATACCGCTATCCAATGAATTCGGTCGCCTCAGAGTATGTTGCATAACCATCAGTGTCCTTTTTTGCAGTTTGTAGAAACAGCGCTGGGACATTCTGAGGAAACAAACATTCTACGCACTCTGTTTTGCAATGAAGAGGACTTCGTGGTAAATTAGAAAGAATGCGACAAGACAAAAGGTATCAATTTTCAATGAGAATATTTATTATTGAATTAACATAGGATAAATAAGAGTAGAGCATCCTAATCCAAAACCTGGCTGCTGTCTGAGCATTAAACAACACACCCGAACAAGTTAAAATAAAACAGTTTCGTACATCGTAATTAATTGTATGGGAAATGAAAGCAGAGGAACAGAAACGTATAGACTCACTCTGGATTCATAGAAGAAGATAGAATTAAGAGAGAAATTAACCATCACTATAAACACGCTATCACGGCAAGTAGATTTATACCGGCTGAATAACTGAAACAATTATAATATACGGGAGTTCGTGTCCACATCATAGATGATGAAAAGGAAATAACACGGGGGTGAACAAATTACTCATCCAGCAATACCTTATTGACTCAGATAAAAATGATGAACCTACAGAAAAAAGAATGCACGACTACGAAAGTTCGATTAAATCATGAGGAAACTGCGAAGAGGCCAACGAGACCAGGAAAGTCGAAAACCTCACGGGTTCATGCAGCACGGGGACCCTACAAGCAACAGAGCTTACTAAAATCAAACAAATTTAAAATACAGGTGCTCAAGTATAACGTTAGATGCTGATCATTTAAACTAACTAGGATCACACTATGAAGTATTGAAATTCACTGAACGAAGAGCACATGGATATAGTTTGAACAAAGCACACGGAATTCTCTATATCTGATCATACATTTAGCTGAGGCAGGAAAATGCACATGCACGTGAAGAGACAAATATTCTCACATTCAGACAACGTAAATATCGCCCTGGCTTGGCCTAATCATCAAGCTGTGGTGAACATTCCACAGCGAAATGTTCCAAAGGAACAAAGAAAACCCAAAATATTCAATAAATCGAAACTTCTATCATTAGTGAGGCATTATGTTAAAGACAGTAAACACACTCGAAGATGAGATAAAACGCTTTAGTTAAGATGAAGAACTCACACATTAATCTTCTTGTGAATGTTAAGTTCTTATTTCTTTCTTGCTAAGAAAACTGGAGAGTGATTCCGCCTTAAGCAAGACACCTTCGTTGTTTTGTTTTCACCCAGACATGTTTCAGCACTTTTTATGCCGTCTTCGATGAGTTTATTTGTTTACTTCTGTTCTGCCAAATCGTTGTAACGTGTTAACCTCTAAAGAAACTTTTGGTAAAAATATTTACATTTGTAAAATGAGCGATTGTTGTCAAATATTTTACATTGGTTTGGATACAGTACACAGCTGAGACATATATCGCTGTGTTCAAGCATTCTATGGTGTTTGTTTACTATATGTCGAAAGGTTCTAGTTTTATAGGATATTAGAAATAAAGTAGTTGTATGTATTTGTGTACATACCCCATATGGAGCTACAGATATTTAATATCACCCGTAGAGATTTTCAGTCGTAAATGCATAACAAACAGAAATATAAAAGAACGTTTTGCCGTTTGCAGATGACAAGCTGTAGGTTGCGTAGTAGACCTAGAACTACTAGCGTGAACATCGAATAGCTTCGTGTGAGGTATGTAAACAAATGCATATATCCACTTTGTTTCCAAAAGTAATACAAAAACGATATAAGGTAACAGTACTGATACTTACGCATATCGAAATTAATTGAGAATGGGGCTACAGGTGTGCGCACTGTTACTTGCTGTCATCTTTTCGATGCGGTTTGTGGATTGTTGGGATGATAATGTTGTTTCATATTATGTTGGTAATCATTACTTTGGATCCTTTTAGTTAGAAAATAATAATTATCAATATAGGATTACATGCAACTGAGGACGACAGGACAACAGAGTTTATAGATGTTCTTTCACACTGGAGGAAATAATACGTAACACAAGAATTGTTTGCATTTCAGTCCATTTCATCAGTATACCTGATCATTAGATCAGAAACAATTACTCCTCCTCCTATTACTCGTCGGAGCGAGTTTATTGCTCGGTACCAGAGAAAAAAGATGGAATATTCGTATGGCATTGATTGCCGGGAGTCCCCTCCTGGGGACGTTTGGCCGCCGACTTGCAACTGTTTACAGTTGACTCCACATTGAGCGATTTGCATGTCGATGATGATGAAATGATGATGAGGACAACACAACACGCAGTCCCCGAGTGGAGACAATCTCCGACCCTCGGGGACTCGAACCCTGACCCGCTATATGGAGTCAGATGCGCTAACCACTCAGCTAATTGGTCGGGCCCCTGTTTTATATATCAAAGAAATGAAATTAAAAGGAAAGTCAGCGTTGGCCGTAATATTGATGTTTTATTGATGGCAGAATATCAATATTACGGCCAATGCTGACTTTCCTTTTCATTTAACATATATGGTCGTTGTGCACACAGCACTCCATGGAGTCGCCAGTCAATCAAAAAATGATCTGCGAAACATTTCCGCACTAAATTGGCAGACTTCGCCACGAAGGCAAGCATTGCAACAAGCTGAATCCGAATCGTGAACCAGTTGTGTAGATGTCTTGGCAGAATCGGTGATGCACGAGACGCACGCCTGCCGTCGACACTTTTTACCTCCTGCTGCCGATAAATCAAGCGCACGAATTCTCGAAATGAATCGGTATGCTCAACGGAAGCAGCAACAAATCATCGAACTGAATGGGGCTTGTTGCTGCGGATATAAATTAAGTACAAATGCGCCTGTCAGAGCAGGCCAGCCTCTGCTTTACGCTTCAGGTCACACGCAAGGGGTGTATAAATACTGGGCGGGTGAGCGTGGCTTTTATATTTGGAATGAATTAAGACGGAAGGAAGGGGACCGGGGGACCGCAGGGAAGGTGGCCGCCGATGAATCGCCAACGAGCAGCAGAAACATTGTGCGGATCGTATCAAAAGAACGCAGAACCCTGCCGCGGGAGCCAGGAAAAAAAAATGGACCTGGCTAAGTTGTACTTGCTCGCTTTTAATCCGTCAGGTGTGACGGTTTCGCACCAGGTAGAAATTCTTAATTAACTGTAGAAGTGTCGGGTTGAAAGCCCGGAGCTCCGGTGCAGGTACGAAATGCACAGGCCACGAAGGGCGAATCGGCAGGGGGACAGGGGCTTACCTGGTGCCGGTGCAGCCAGCTGCCGTGTAGTGAGCGCCGGCACGAGCGCCGGCTGCGCCGTCGCAGCGTGTTCCCGCGCGCAGACTCAGTACAGCGAGCTGCTGAGCTGCTGCGAGCGCGTGCGCAGACTGAGAAACACGCCATCCACACCAGCGACAAACACTTGCAACAGGCTACCGATAACAATGTGGATATTTTTTGGTGTTTGGCGAAAATGTTGTGCACAAAAGTTGATACAGGCAGCTTACTTTTTTTTTTTTTTTTTTTTTTTTGTAACAGTGTTCTAATATACCGTATCTACGTGGATGGAAAGATGCCACAGTGTAGTTCTGACGACATATGACGTCACTGACCCCAAACCCACCCCACCCCACCTAACCTCTGGCTGCACCAGCTCGATATGCAGGGTGTTACAAAAAGGTACGGCCAAACTTTCAGGAAACATTCCTCACACACAAATAAAGAAAAGATGTTATTTGGACATTTGTCCGAAAACGCTTAATTTCCATGTTAGAGCTCATTTTAGTTTCGTCAGTATGTACTGTACTTCCTCGATTCACCGCCAGTTGGCCCAATTGAAGGAACGTACTGTTGACTTCGGTGCTTGTGTTGACATGCGACTCATTACTCTACAGTACTAGCATCAAGCACATCAGTACGTAGCATGAACAGGTTAGTGTTCATCACGAATGTGGTTTTGCAGTCAGTGCAATGTTTACAAATGCGGAGTTGGCAGATGCCCATTTGATGTATGGATTAGCACGGGGCAATAGCCGTGGCGCGGTACGTTTGTATCGAGACAGATTTCCAGAACGAAGGTGTTCCGACAGGAAGACGTTCGAAGCAATCGATCGGCGTCTTAGGGAGCACGGAACATTCCAGCCTATGACTCGCGACTGGGGAAGACCTAGAACGACGAGGACATCTGCAATGGACGAGGCAATTCTTCGTGCAGTTGACGATAGCCTAATGTCAGCGTCAGAGAAGTACCAAATGTAGAGACTCTTCGTGCTCGTATTATGGACGGCTGTGATGCAATACACCATTCTTCAGGGCTACATCAGCGCATCAGGGATTCCATGCGACAGAGGGTGGATGCATGTATACTCGCTAACGTAGGACATTTTGAACATTTCCTGTAACAAAGTGTTTGAAGTCACGCTGGTAAGTTCTGTTACTGTGTGTTTCCATTCCATGATTAAAGAAGGTAAGTAATTAAATGAGCTCTAACATGGAAAGTAAGCGTTTCCGGACACATGTCCACATAACATGTTTTCTTTCTTTGTGTGTGAGGAATGTATCCTGAAAGTTTGGCCGTACTTTTTTGTAACACCCCGTATACGGTTTGACGAGAGAAAACATTACGAAAAATCTTTTCGACTAAATTTTGTCCAAATTCGTACCGATTCATGGTGGTTTCAGATGAGAGACAAGACTACGTTCAAACTGTCCATTTCAGATGTCTTACGACAAAATAACTTTCTCTCATGCTGTAAATTAGTAACCTGAACATCAAGTACAGGGTGATTCAAAAAGAAAGAACAGTTTTCAGCTATTTATTACAGACAAGAAATGAAAGGTAGAAACACCCTGCGCAAGTCACTAGATAGAGGAAGGTTCAGAATTCCATGTTCGCATAGGCGCTATACGGTACACTCAACATTAGCACCTTGCATTGCTCGAAAACATCAAAACAGTAAAATTGAAACTAATGAGCCTTCGGTCACAATTTTTTAGTCTTATTTACCAGGTTTAAACACTTCTAAGCGTGCCTTCATCAGAATTTCAACATTTAAAGTGGTCTATATCATAATTACAAATTTATGGCAAAATTTTTTTCATATAAAACGTGTAAGTTCAAATGGTTCAAATGGCTCTGAGCACCATGGGACTAAAAATCGGAGGTCATCAGTCCCCTAGAACTTAGAACTACTTAAACCTCACTAATCTGGAGTCACACACATCCATGCCCAAGGCAGGATTCGAACCTGCGACCGTAGCGGTCGCGCGGTTCCAGACTGAAACGCCTAGAACCGCTCGGCCACTCCGGCCGGCAAAACGTGTAAGTACTGGCTAACAATACAATACAGCGCTTATATGTCTCGTATAAAATAAATAAGAGGCCATATTTTATACGTGATACGTAAGTACAGTCTCGGTCTTGTATTGTTGGTCAGTACTTATAATATTTTAAATAAAAAAATTTCTTCCCATAAATTTATAATTATGTTATAGACAAGTTTAAATGTCTAAATTCTGATGAAGGCACGCTTAAAAGTGTTGAAACCTGGTAAATAAGATTACAAAATTGTGACCGAGGGCTCGTTTGTTTCAATTTTAATTTACAAACGGTCACTGAACCAAGCACCCACGTTCAAAACTTATCGAAACAGTAGTTCATTTCATTCCGCACACGAATCAACAGGTCCTTGTTTATTGTACAGACTGCTTCAGTAACTCGATTTCTCAGCTCTTGAAAAGTAGCTGCCAAAGGTGGGACAAAAACTCTGTCTTTTATACTCCCAAACAGAAAAAAAAATCGGAACGTGTGAAGACTGGTGACCGCGGATGTCAAAAACAATGAACTAGATTCTGCTCTCCACCTCTTCCGATTTAACGATGAGGATGCTGTTGATAAGATAATCTTCCTCTATCCAGTGGCATGCACAATGTGTTTCTATCTTTTATAGTTTGTAATAAACAACTGAAATCCGTTCTTTCTTCCTAAATAACACGATATTACTTTTTGAATTAACGGGTTTGGTTAAACAAAATTAAATGGCCGTGAAATTTAAAATTGCATGTGGTGCTATTTTTCCTCGCACTAGAAAACCGCACTTCGTCAGTATAAACCAAGCAGGTTCTATGTAACGTCCGTAAGTAACAGTTATCCCATTGAGATAGTCACAATGGCGGCTGAACAGATGGCGGCTAAGCCGGCTAATTCTGATCACAAGAGCTCTCTGCCTGTTCCATGAGATGAGCTATCAAAAATGTAATATTGTGATTAAAACGAAAGAGCACAATACAATAGGTTCCTTTTCATCGTAACTTATTACGCAGTAAATAGACTCACGTGGACCATATGCCCGTACAGATAGAACCAAGAAGGAAAGCATAAGAACAGATAAGAATTAAATCAGCGCTATTACGATTCAAATGCAAATAGTATGCGAGTCCTTTTCTTATGGTAACAGTATCATCATTCAATCAAACATCACTCTCTTTTCAAATTAAGTCACGCAGGACAAGAAAGAAAAGAAAAACATCCTTGATTCTTTCTACAACAGAGCATTCGATATAGATTACAGTGGATGGTTACATAACTTGAATTACGTATGCAGACACTCGTCCGGGAACCAGAGCGTGTCAACGCGAGCTCATCCGGGACGAGGAGGTACGGCAGCCCCGAATCGAATCCGCCCGTTGGCCTGACGACGAGGGATCGGTGTGAAGGCCAGCCTCGATATGCTTTTTAGGCGGTTTCCTACATTTCACTAGGTGAACACCGGGTTGTTTCCCATGTTCCGCCTAAGACACACGCAACGCAAACATTTAGAACACCTCAAAAATGCACTCTGAATTTACTCTATACGCAGACATACTCGGTGCACTGATCTCTTCTGGTGGGAGGGCAGAATACTGACGAACGTAGCTGTTTCGTCTCCTTAAGTGGAAATGATACGAATTTAGGTTCAATAAACAGAGTTATCTGAAACATTTTTTTAATCTACAGTGTTTTATCTACGCTGTGTATAAATTTTATCTTGGTATCAGCGTTAGTAATGCCTTTAAAATATTAAAACGTTAAACTCAGCACTCACAGCCACACTCTTTCAGATATTTGGAAAATGGTGATAGGCACTATTCTTCTGTCAATGGTGTAGTAGGTAATGAACCATACAAAACTCCAATAGAAGAGATGGAATGCTTTGACCACATCGAAATGAGGCTTGGGGGTAGCCATCGCCGCTTGCTGAAGGAGAAGAAATATGAAGCGCAACAGAATGGGAAACAACTGGCAGGCATAGTCCAGTTGATTGTCTCCAGTTATATTATGGGAGACCTATTAGGAAAGTTACCTGCAGTTTAGAGGCAATTGAAGCTTGCTGTGTGGGAAATTACCGTTCACAAGCTATCAACTAACCAAAAAACAACACATAACCGTTCTTCGAAAGACGACTGGTGCAAGTACAGCCAATAAATGAAACTTATTCACTTAATGAAACCTATTCACATGATTAATCAGTACCATAACCTGATATGAATGGGCGGCCGATGTGGCCGAGTGGTTCTAGGCGCTTCGGTCCGGAACTGCGTTGCTGCTACGGTCGCAGGTTCGAATCCTGCCTCGGGCATGGATGTGTGTGATGTCCATAGGTTAGTTAGGTTTACGTAGTCCTAAGTCCAGGGGACTGATGACCTAAGATGTTAAGTTCCATAGTGCTTAGAGCCATTGGAACCATTTGAACCTGTTACGAATGCAGTTAAACCTACATTCAGGCTTCGTGCAGACACTGATTTTTTGATGAAGTGTCGTCATGGGAAAACAAAAAAATGCAAATGGAGGAATGAATAATTTAATTTGGATTAGACGCTTAAAAAAGAGAGTCTTGGACTAATTGTACTAAAAATAGATGTCTATGATGCAGTTTTCTATTTAAATGAAGGAAATAATGGTAGAATTGTAGCTGTGAAGAGAGTTGGTGTAAATCCAGGTGTGTTTACTGCAAAAGCATTTCACACAGTCGATCAGAGCAGGATTAACAAACCTGAAAGAGCACTGTCTATAAATATAGGCCAGACAGACCGAAAGAGGAGAGAAGAGGAACCTGGAGGATGATGAGTATCGATGTGGGGATTCTAAGCTTGTTGCAGTTCGAAATACGTGAACTGAACCTTTAGACTGTCTTTTCTCAATTCTACATTTCTTTCCACCAGCTGTAGAAAACAAGTAGTCTTCCGACTAGGATTAAGGAAATTTTTAGTTACATTCTGATTTAAAGAACTGAATGTTAACAAAAATAATTAATTTTGATTGTACAAAATTCTGAACTTCGTAAATAATAAAATTTTAAACGTAATCATTGTAGTTATGTGGTGTTATACTCCTCTTAGCATCTTGCAATAAAAATTTTTAATATATTTTCAGGAGGTGGTTCCCCACAGCTATTATATATTTGAAAAATGTCTTATATATTTGAAAAAATTGAGCTGCTGGTAAATTTCAATAACAACCAGCTTCAGTCATCTGACCATCGTCAGGTTCATAAAAATATTCACAGCATCATACTGGGCGAAACATAAAATCGTTATCGTCAGGTGATAAAACATCTACATCTACATCCATACACCGCAAGCCACCTGACGGTGTGTGGCGGAGGGTACTTTGAGTACCTCTATCGGTTCTCCCTTCTATTCCAGTCTCGTATTGTTCTTGGAAAGAAAGATTGTCGGTATGCCTCTGTGTGATCTCTAATCTCTCTAATTTTATCCTCATGGTCTCTTCGCGAGATATACGTAGGAGGGAGCAATATACTGCTTGACTCCTCGGTGAAGGTATGTTCTCGAAACTTCAACAAAAGCCCGTACCGAGCTACTGAGCGTCTCTCCTGCAATATCTTCCACTGGAGTTTATCTATCATCTCCGTAACACTAACCGCGCTGCTCTCCGTTGGATCTTCTCTACCTCTTCTGTCAACCCTATCTGGTACTGATCCCACACTGGTGAGCAATATTCAAGCAGTGGGCGAACAAGTGTACTGTAACTTACTTCCTTTGTCTTCGGATTGCATTTCCTTAGGATTCTTCCAATGAGTCTCAGTCTGGCATCCGCTTTACCGACGATCAACTTTATATGATCATTCCATTTTAAATCACTCCTAATGCCTACTCCCAGATAATTTATGGAAGTAACTGCTTCCAGTTGCTGACCTGCTATATTGTAGGTAAATCATAGAGGATCTTTCTTTCTATGTATTCGCAGCACATTACACTTGTCTACATTGAGATTCAATTGCCATTCCCTGCACCATGCGTCAATTTGTTGCAGATCCTCCTGCATTTCAGTACAATTTTCCATTGTTACAACCTCTCGATATACCACAGCATCATCCGCGAAAAGCCTCAGTGAACTTCCGATGTTATCCACAAGGTAATTTATGTATATCGTGAATAGCAACGGTCCTAGGACACTCCCCTGCGGCACACCTGAAATCACTCTTACTTCGGAAGACTTCTCTCCGTTGAGAATGACATGCTGCGTTCTGTTATCTGGGAACTTTTCAATCCAATCACACAATTGGTCTGATAGCCCATATGTCCTTACTGTGTTCATTAAACGACTGTGGGGAACTGTATCGAACGCCTTGCGGAAGTCAAGAAACACGGCATCTACCTGGGAACTCGTGTCTGTGGCCCTCTGAGTCACATAAATAATGAATAATACAGTGTTATCATATCGAAATATAAATTATACTGACTACAGCTTTAACATGGATATGTACACCCCACAGTACAGTTTTTATAGGGTAATCCGCCTGCGAAGCTGAGTGGTCAGCGCGGCTGACTGGCGTGTGGGTGCACGGGTGCAGTGCCCGGCACTGCCGGAGATTTTTCCCTCAGTCTCGAGAACTGAAGCGGAATGCACACAGCTTCAAGTAAGATGCAGTGCTTTCAGGGTCTGGGGGAGGCTCTCCACACGACAGCCAAATTACTTCACAAGGCAGAGGATGACACGGGCTGCCATCAACGTCCTAGAGTTAGAACTGAATATATCAGAGCGTGTTCATGTGCACGGGAACTCGATGTCTTGCTTCAGATGTACAGTGTATTGACGTCACTGCAGATCACAGGCTGTCAACGTGAGACACGCTGTGCTGTTGTACAGTTTGGTTCCGAACTGCCACGTGCGTGTGGAGCTGAGTGAGACCGGAGAGCTGGGAAAGAGCGACACGGCAGACGGTGGAGTTGTGGAGGGTGTGCGGCGGCACGTAAGTGGAGGCAGACTACCCTCTGGTGGTTATCGCCACCCCAGAGCAGAGAGGGCTGCGCCGGCGCCGGAAGCCGCCATATGGTCGCCACACCCCGCCGTCTGGCGCTGCACCCTACCTTTATCACGGCCTCACCGGCAAAGCGCCGAGCTACTGGGGATGCGGAAGGGCACTTGAAAGTCGTGCCAAGTGCTCTCAGCCACAGTTCTAAGTGTGCTGATAGAGCTGTGTCCCTCTGCTGTGGTTCCCTACCGTGGGTCTGCGGCATACGTTGACATATCTAACCAATGTATAGGACTCAGGCACCTAAAACAGATCAAAACGAGTCAATATGTCACGGTACTGTTTCCATTCATTTACAACAGGCAGTGAGAAGGATTTTATGATGGAAACAAGTAATTTTTAACGCTTATAGGTGGCACTTTTCTATAAGTATCTTAAATGGTTGGTGCTCATCAGCTTTAATATATTCGTTAAACGACACATTCTGAACACCATGAGCTGCACTTGATTTGTTTATTTGCCACGCATGGCAGTCAGCTGCGCTGACGACTCAGCTTCGGAGGCGGACTATTGTATAAACACTGTGCTATGGGGTGTTTATTCGGGTGCGTAACCCTTCGTCAGGAACAAATGTATCTACATCAACTTCAACAGCATAATAACTGAAACTCCCTGGCAGATTAAAACTGTGTACCGGACCGAGACTCGAACTCGGGACCTTTGCCTTTCGCGAGCAAGTGCTCTACGTTTTTTTGTTTTTTTTCTTTTTTTGTATTTTTGTTTTTTTTTCGTTTTTTGGATGATAATGGTTTTCTTTTTTTTTACCTTTGCCTTTTGCGGGCAAGTGCTTTACCAACTTTTTTTTTTTAAATTTTGCGGCCTATTGCTCTACCAACTTTCCTTTTTTTACTTTTTTTTAAGTTGCAGGTAAGGAGAAAACAAATAAAAACCTCTTGTATATGAAAATAGAAGATGACGTTCTTCATAAAATAACACAATATCCTTTGAAAACGTAAAACATAAAAGGTAGTTATATTGCCGCAACGGTCTTCTTTTTTTATTTTTATTTTTTTTATTTTTATTGTGAACATAAATGAGTATAGGGTCTTACCATCAGCAGCAACCCAATTTTTTTAATGTTATTTCTTTTTTTTGGGGGGGGGGGGGGGGAGCACAGGATAAAGAAAACAAATAGGCTGCGGATAGAGAGCTATGCGTGAAAAGCGTAAACATGTGTAAGGAAAAAAAAAAAACTTAGAAGAGGAGGAGAAAAGAGAAGCAAAATAAAGTAGGAATACTTCCCGCGCCATGCTCCACTTTGGCGCGCCATCAGAACAAAATGCATTCTATCATTGACCATTAAAGGGGAACGTGGGACCGTCCAGTCTTGGCTGGCATGGTTCGTTGAGATTCCAGCTTTGAGGCGGGTTGGTGAAAATACTCTGTAAATAGTTCGCAAAAGTGGCCCGATAGTGTCGATGTCGGCGAAGGGTGTGGTGATGTACTTGGAGGCGTGTCCAAAAGTCCGCCGGATCGACGATGTCGTCCCGGAAGAGGTAGTTGACAGCCATGCCACTGATCCATGTGATGGCGTGCCACTTAGCCGATGGAAAGTAGGTTGTGTCGGGATATATCATCATGGTAGGAGACACGTGATGTGGTGGTACTCGGAGGTAGAAAGCCACAATCTTCTGTACGACGGTCCAGACGGCTGCTGCCGGCCCACACTCAAAACGATGTAAATCTGTATCTTCGACATTGCGCTTGAGGCACAGGGGTGAGTCCACCAGTGCGATGCGATGCAGTTTCTGTCTTGTAGTATACTTGCCGTTGACGAGAATGTACCACATAGAGGTGGTGTCAGTGGCGTGATATGGTTGGTGGATCGTTTTCCAAACTGTAGGCCATGAAACCTGGGGGTGACGTGTTTCGACGGGGTTGCGGGGTGGAGACTTTCGGAGACGGCAATAGATGTCGCGGGTCGTCGTCTTCCTGGTCCTGGGGAGCTCGGTGCATATGTAGCTGTACTCCAAAAAGAAACGGCTGATACGTGACATCGGAGGTGGGATGTGTGCCAGAGACGTCGGTGGGCGTCTCGAAACAGGCGCGAGCTCGGTGGTCAACATTCCAGTAAAACTAGCATTTTGGCTTTTCCATAACCGTAGTATTGGTGTAAAGTGCCGCAGTCCTGGCTCTCACATTAACCAGATCGAGGCCACCGTCCCGCTTCGGTGAGGTGAGAGCCTCATACTGAACTTTGAAGATGTGTCCAGAACAAATAAAATAGCCGAAAGCCGCCTGGAATCTGGCCGCCATTGTCGCAGTGATGGGCAGAATCTGCGCTATATGGGGTATCCGGGATGCCAGATTGGTATTGACGAAGGTGACTCTCTGGCACATATTCAGCGGGCGTAGTATGTGATTTTGTATGTTGGCCCGGATGCGTTGCAGTAGCGCCCGAAAATTGATCGCCGAGGTGCGGCGAATGTCTCGCGTGTACACTAATCCGAGACAACGAAGGTTGTCCACCAGTTGAAATGGGACTACGCTGTCTAAGGGAAGGCCGCGGCCGATCTTCATGGCACATGATTTTGCCACGTTCATAACGCTCCCTGCCCCTGCCCCTGCATCACGGCCAAGTCGTCCGCGTAAGCTCGGCAGCGGAAAACATGATCCCGGAGTGGAATACCTGTCAGACGTCGCCGTAATCTGCAAATGAGTGGTTCCATCGCAATGGCATAAAGCACCGTCGACAAAGGGCAACCCTGCCGTACTGAGCGTTCAATCCATATAGGTTCTGTAAGTCTGCCATTGACGAGAAGTCTGGACGTTGCTCCACAAAGGAGCCGCATAATCACTTGCGTGAACGTCGGGGGAATTGCCATGCGGTCCATCACTGCATTGAGGAATGCATGATTGACGCGGTCAAACGCTTGTTTGAAGTCGATGGAGATTAAAGCGCCTGGCAGTCGCGAGTGTGTTGCCACAGCGATCACATCTCGATATTCACTGAGGGCCGTCTGTATATTACGATCGCCGCCTAAGGATGTTTGTTCGTGGGAAACAATGTCTCGTAAGACATGTTTGAGTCGCACTGCTACAAGGCGTGTGAAAATCTTGAAGTCGGAATTGAGTAACGTGATCGGCCGATAACTGTCGAGTGGTGTTCCTACTGCTGGTTTCGGGACTGGTACAAGTAAGCCTTCCATGAACATTGGTGGCGGGTTCGCCGCGCCGGACAAAAGTTCCCAGTACATGCTCCTCCATCGTGGCAACATCAAATCTTGGAAGGTTCTGTAAAATTCGAGAGGTAAACCATCTGGGCCGGGAGATCGGTTCAGAGACCCTTTGGCTACAACGCCTTGGACGTCGTCGGTGGTCACTTCAGAAGTCAGGAGGGTTGCAGCTGCTGCGTTTAGAGTACCAAGTGTCTCCTGGGCAACCTCAGCAATGACCTCTACACCGGCAGGTACTTCTTGATAGAAAAGTGTATAGTGCGTTGTGAATGCATCCGCAATGGTAGCTTGCGAAGTCAGCCGTCGTCCATCAGGTAGGTCTAAAGTTGTCATTAAAGCCTGTCGGCGTCGACGAACATTTTGAACAATATGATGCATAGAAGGTTCTTCACCGTTAATCCTATCTTGGCTGCGTGCTCGTACAATGGCTCCCTCTAGACGGCATCTGATCAAGGTTAAAATCTTTGCCTTGATGCGTTGAGCTTCTTTTAGACGATCCGGAGATGGAGGATGATCCATGTGTTCACGTAGAGCGCTATAGTAGAAATTAGTTGTGAGGTGATTCCACCTGGCTTTGGCTCTGCCATAGTGTGTTAATGTGCGTCGGATGGCCGGTTTGGCGCACAACAACCACCACTGCAGTGTGGTCTCGTAACACATAATGCGTTGAACACATGTGTGCCACGTGTCGGTGACCTGTTGTCGACATTCAGGGTCCCGCAGTAGCGTGACATTGAGTTTCCAAGGTCCTGCACTGCGCCATATAGATTGTCGACGTAGGTTCATGGTACAGATGTAGATGTCATGATCCGAAAAGGCAGACGGCCAACGTTCCGGTCGAGGAGAACTGATTTTAGAGCGTCAGAGATGTATATTCTATCAAGTCGGCTGGCGGAGTGGCTCGTGATGTGTGTATACCCCGGGCGGTCGCCGTGTACCACTCGCCAAGTGTCGAGGAGACGAAGGCGGCGGACGAGAAAGCGAAGTTCCGGACGTGTGGTGAAATGGGGGTATTGGTCTGTGCGCTCGAGAACACAGTTGAAATCTCCACCTACGATGAGATGATCGTATCGGCCGATGAATAAAGGTGTGATATCTTCTGCGTAGAACTGGGAGCGTTCCCTCCGTTTATCAGTGCCCGATGGGGCGTGGAGATTTATGATTTTGATTCCTTCAACTGTTATGGCCACCCCTCGCGCCGTTGGGAGGTATGTGACATCGGAAACTGCAATCCCTTCTCGTAGGAGGATGGCTGCGCCTGTGTGTTCCATAGCTGCAGGGGCGGCGTACGTCTCATATCCATAACACCCAGTCCAAGTTGCTGTCCTCAGTTCTTGTAACAGGGCGATGTCGATGTCCGCTGCACTTAGCGTGTCACCGAGCAGGTGAGGTTTAACGTGGGAGCCGATATTATTAGTATTGATAGTAGCTATTCGGTACGCCTGATGGGAGATCGGTGCTGCCGATAGGTTCGTAGCTGGTGAAGATTGTCGTGTTGGATGCTGGAAGTCCATAGAAGTCGCAGGATTCGCCGTAGAAACTTCCCCCATTTTAGTGTTGGTCTAACGGAGGAACAGATTTCATTTTCGCATCAGATGGAGGTGGGAAATCCGTGTCATCCGCCGATGAAAAATGTCCGACAGGTTTGACATCGGCGAGAGGTGGCAGCGCTGGCCGAATCGGCTCAATTGCGTCGGTGACAACAGGCGTGCTATGTTCCATGGCTTCTGGGCGCGGGGCTTGCGCACGATCTCTGTTGGACGGTTCACCGTCTTGTGGATGACGCGCCTCCGTAGCAGAGGAAAAAGTGTTATCGTGTTCTCCGTCAGAGTGATGCGCCATCTCTTCGTCCTGCGGAGGTGGCTCAGTGGTCGATTCTGACGTCTTGCGGCGTTTTTTTCGTCGTTTGGGTGACTTCTGCTTTCGGCAATGAGTTTCAGTGTCTGAGGAAGGAAGAGATTCACGTCGTTCCGGTACAAAAGCCGCGGGTGCTATGATGCGGTCGGCATTCTCCAGAACACTCTCATTGGTATCCTTGTGATCTTCTAGCGTGGGTGTGTCCGGCTGTTGGACATGTTCACGGGCGGCATCGCCGGTGTCAAGGTGCTGGGACGCCTCCGGGTGTATCGGACCAGAGAGACGCTCATGAACGGCGGCTTGTGAGGGCTGGACGTGCAGTGTCGCCGCATAGGTGACTGGAAGGGTGGTTGTGGTTCTGTCGGTGTTCGTATCGTCGTGCCTTAGTTGTGTGATGCGGCGTTGCAGGCATTCATTACGGACGTGGCCTTCTTTGCCACAACCGGAACATGTTCGAGGTCGATCGTCGTACATGACCACCGCACGGCAGCCGCCGATAGAAATGTACGATGGAACGTGCCGTTTGAGATCGATTCGAACTTGTCTCACACCGTTAAGCACCGGCTACGTCGTAAACCGTGCCCATGTCTCGGCTACGTGGCTCTGGACTTTTCCGAACGGGCTTAGCGCCGCGATAACTTCATCTTCATTCACCTCAAAAGGCAGTTCGAATACACGGATCGTCCGAAGGCCAAGTCCTGCATGGTCGACATCTACGGGCCCGACGTTTCCGTCGGAGTGCCGAAATTTTAGTCCATGTCGCGTCCTTTGAATAATCTCGTTGCAGGCAGCGTCGGAAGTCATCTTAACATAAACGACGCTGCTAATGATCGATAGGTGTATGCCGATGAGTTCGTCACAAGGGATCTTCACGTCTTCGTGTAGGAAGCGTTCGACGGCCAGTGCTTTGGGTCGTGCGTATTCATTTGAGAAGGTGAACTTAAGAGTGTTCTTCCTGGAAGAGTTGGCCATTAGAGCGTGTTCGACTGAGAAGCGCTGTGACGAGGAAGTAAACAAAACACTCCGCGCGCGCAGCGGCGTGGACGGTCGAGCGCGGTGCGCACTGCTGCCCTGCCGAACGCAGACTGCGAACTGAGCTACCCAAGCACGACTCACGCCCCGTCCTCACAGTTTTACTTCCGCCAGTACCTCGTCTCCTACCGTCCAAACTTTACAGAAGCTCTCCTGCGAACCTTGCAGAACTAGCACTCCTGAAAGATAGGATATTGCGGAGACACGGTTTAGCCACAGCCTGGGGGATGTTTCCAGAATGCGATTTTCACTCTGCGCCGGAGTGTGATCTGATATGAAACTTCCTGGTAGATTAAAACCGTGTGCCGGAACGAGACTCGAACTCGGGACCTTTGCCTTTCGCGAGCAAGTGCTCTACCAACTGAGCTACCCCAGCACGACTCACGCCCGTCCTCACAGCTTTACTTCCGCCAGTACCTCGCCTCATACCTTCCAAACTTTACAGAAGCTCTCCTCCGAACCTTGCAGAACTAGCACTCCTGAAAGAAAGGATATTGCGGAGACACGGTTTAGCCACAACCTGTGGGATGATTCCAGAATGAGATTTTCACTCTGCAGCGGAAACATCCCCCAGGCTATATTTATAAAACAAGATAAAAAGCTGGCAGACGTTGACTATCACGACAAAGGACGTGGAAATGCCACGTACTCAAGACAGACGACATTATCAGAATTAGAAAGCAAGGTATATCATGAACTAATAAAACCAAACTTCAAAACTAAGATCTTATTAAGTGGAAAACGTAGCAAAATGATTCAAATGGCTCGAAGCACTATGGGTCTTAACATCTGTCTAACCGAAGGACATCACACACACCCATGTCCGAGATAGGGTTCCAACCTGCGACCGCAACAGCAGCGTGGTTCCGGCCTGAAGCGCCTAGAACCGCTCGGTCACAGTGGCCGGCGGTAGGGTTTCCTTGCACCGACCGTGAAAGAACAAGAAAATATGTTCCTCAATTAGGAGTCAAACAGAGCTCACTTGGTTTATGAAACTGTTCTTCCTTTTTCCGCTGTTACGTATTTCTGATTTCGGTTTTAATTCCCTTACCAAGAAGAGATTGCAGTGGGTAGGTTGCAGTGAAACCCTCGCAACAGAATGAAATTTTTCGCGTGTTTTCCACCAAGCGAACATTCTCCATGAAGTTATATATGAAACTACTTCATCCTAAAATCGTGTTTGGCCGGTAACATACATCAAAACAATGATATCCATTTCTGGTTCCACAACTGCTTGCCTACCATCCTAGACCTGGATGCGCTCCCTATGCTTCTTCTATTCCAAGTGGAGTGTACAGCATTGAAAGAGTAGTATGTAGAACATATTGTGAAACTGTGTACTATATAATACAGTTGGAATTTAAATTTCAGCAGGAGGAAGGATAGAAAATAAACAAAAATCGTACGGTGCGTGTACAGCCAAGAAAGAATAATAAATGATTAGATATTTAAGTGATTTGAGGTTGTGCAGGGTGCATAATCTTGTACACAGAGGTCGCACCTCTGTCGGCAACAATGGACCTAAACTAGATTTTCTGCGAAACGAAGTGAGCTTGGGTGAGAGCGCAAGCTTTTAATGAAGTTTTAACCAGATTGAACGCAACGTGAAAACCAATAATGTTTTACACAAATATGTCGTCGCCAGAAGCTTTGTTCTCATACTGTTTTCAACTTGTTCACCAAAGTATATATGCGTTTTAGTATCCCTAATCATAGCTGACACCACCCTTCCCAGTTAATGCTGACATTTCATGCCAAAGGTTATAATGACGTGGTAAAAGCATTATCATTGGTCGACAGCAGTGAGTCTTGCATACAACGTAATGTCGTACATTTGGAATAACAGTTGAACGGAATGAACCATGTCTGGAAACTAGATTATAAGGCGAACGTCAACAAAAGTAAGGCAAGGTTGATGGAGTGTAACCGAATTAAATCAGGTGATGCTGAGGAAATTAGTTTAGGATATGAGAAACTAAAAGTAAAAGTAAAGTTTTGGCTATTTGAGGAGTAAAATAACTGACTATGGCCGAAGCAGAGAGGATATAAAACGGAGACTGGGAATAGCAAGAAAAAAGAAGGCACAGGCTGATAGGACACGTCCCAAGGCATCAAGAAATAGTTAATTTGGTAACGGAAGTATGTGTGAAAGCAAAAGTGTAGAGGGAAAATGTGAGTTGCAGTAGTTATACAGAGGTGATGAGGCTTGCACGGAACAGACTAGCATGGTGAGCTGCATCACTTCAGTCTTCAGACTTAAGACCACAACGTAAACAATATCAACACTTGTTGTTGGTGATGAAAGAGTGGTGGAACACATTCAAGTATTATTTTTAGAGTAATACCAAGGGTTCCGCAGACTGTAAAACATCCATTCGACAGACGTGTCATCATTAAGGAGGGTGTACACCCTCACTGAATAGCACATTATTCCTGTGCCGAATATTCAGCACTTTAAGTAGCACTCGTAAATATATGTACCACTGGTCTCAAATATTGTTTATTACTTTGTTCACGACATAAAATCGATGTTGTTGGTATAAATATATGTGTAATTATTTCTCTGAGAAGTATGAATAACATTGTTACGTACCATTGACTGTAGGCTTGAGATATCAGCGAGCAAGTGAGTAATGGTACAAATATCTACCGATGGCCTTTGTGGCACTCGTTTTCTGAGCTGGTTTTGTGTTGAATTAGTATTTGTCACCTGTCTGTTTACTCATCTGATATGTTCTGATATTAACGACGGTAATTTCAATTCAGAGTAGCATTTCCTACGTTATGACGTGTAAAATTTATACGGGAGTTGTTTATAGGCATATTTACAGCTAGTTTCTTCCTTCCGCGCCCTGCATATGCACGAACAGATTGTGGTGGATTTAGTTCCCAGTTAAATCCAGATTTTACGGGCTATATGTGATGAAATGCTTTTTCTAATGCAGAATGAACATTTGAGGTAACATTGTTTTCCAAATTATCACGAAAATATCGGCTACTAAGGTAAATTACTTCCGATGACAGTTCACATGTAGGATGATTACTGGATATTTGCAACGTGACACACATTCGGATGCAAAAGGAATATTTTTTACTCATTGTTGGTTGGTGTTTATAGTTAGAGGGATCGTTTTCACATTCGTGAATCCTTCGTTGAGGTCACTAAGCATGACATCATGGAGCTGGCGCAGTCCATGGCAGATGAAGTTCTTGCTGATCGTGTAAAGAATTGCTGGGAAGACTTGTCGGAAGAACACGCAGATGTTTCAGAATTTGTGGGAGAGTGTAATGCAGATGTTGTAGCTATTGTTTCTATAGTTCCAAATACTACTGCAGTAATTGATGGCAATCTAGGTAACACAGCGTCCAGTGGCCCATTCGGTGAAATGCCTAGTAAAGCTGCGGTAGGTGAGGTAGACCGTTTGCCAGCGCTTGAAGAAGCATTTCATGAAAGTCGTGAAACGGACGTTGATACTGAATGGCTGTAGATGTGGACTTATCCATATTTTCTTAAGCTGGTGGTAAATCGTAGTCCTTCGGAAAAACGCCTTTCTCCTGAGAACATATCCATACTAACGAAGTTGACACTGTAAATTTCCTCGAGACTTTTTTCATTTTCAGCACAGATCTTGTGATCCTGACGTGAATAACTACCACCCCATAACTCAGAGTGGATTTAAAAATGTGTAATCATGTGAGAGGTTTTATTAACAGTTTTCTCCGAGGAGTACATACTGATGTTTATTTATTTATAGCTATTATATTTTCAGCAACTGTAGTATATATTAATTAACAGGATACAATATAGTCGTCATTTGCACAGTTATTTTTGTTTTTCAACAAATTCATTTGTCGTCTTTAGAAGCTTCGTATTGGTTTAGCAGAAGTGCAACTGATGTCTGAATTATATTCTGAAATACGTACTGACATGCATTTCATTATGCCTGATAAAAAATATTGTCACTTAAAGGATTAACATAGGACGTCAACGTGAATCTGGTAGTCAAGAACTGTAGATCTCCAGCTCTCTTCCCGTTGCTAGGTAGCCTTATCGTGATGATGAAAATATCTTCCACTACCAGGACTCTAACAGTCATTGTTACCAACCTTGGTTGTGGAACCCTCAATGGAAGCAAATTATATAGCTGTTTCGTCACTGAGAACAGCTATGATTGAATCATAGCAACAGCTGGACTTGAACTCTGTGGTAGTAGCTAGCGTGACCGATGGTTTTTAATTTGTGGTATATAACGATTATTTTGGTTGTGGAAGCCTCAATGGAAGCAAATTATGTAGCTGTTTCGTGACTGATAACAGCTATGATTGAATCATAGCAATAGCTGGACTTGAACTCTGTGGTAGTAGTTAGTGTGACTGATGGTTTTTAATTTGTGATACATGACGATTATGACAAGGAAGCAGACAGACTGTTTTTCCGCAGTTGTGAGGCAAGAACTATAATGAGGGATCAAAATGTTTTGTTTGAGGGCATTGCTGCAGTGTATACGAAACGTAGCGCGACTCAGATGCATGTACATAAGAATCTACACGTAAGCAAGTGATCAGTGTAGCATTCGTGTATTAGTGTCTTTCCGATGTGTGCGCGGTAAATGAGGGAACGTGAACTACAACGTCGTTATTACAAAACAGGATCAAAGTCTTTTCTTGGCTGCCCAAGGACAAACACGAGTGGGGATCCTTCGGAGGCAGCATAACTGTCGAAACCACTGATGTAAAATAGTGCACCGGGGATGCTGTTGCTTCGTGATAACGCATGTCCTCATATCGCAAATGTTGTAACGCAGAAGCTATGCCAGCGCGAATCGGAGACATGAGCCAACAGTCCTGATTTCTCCCCGTGCGATTATCACGCCTTCGGTGTCTTAAAAAAGGCGTCGAGGGTTCGACTATGCCTGTCGGACGAGGAGTTAGACAGTTACGGACCTCTGCAGGCAGCAAGACGTGACGTGTTACCAAACAGGTATCTTCAACCTGGTACTTCGGTGGGATGTTTCCTCAATGATCACGGCGATTTTACCTGAATGGCATACCGATTCTGGGCCGTATGGCCCTTGAACGGGAAGTATTTGATTGGCCGTTATATATTAATGATTTTGCAGTGAACACATAGTGTGTAGGGGGGCGATCACTCTGCTGTAGAAATAATTCATAAGCCAGGATCACTTAAATACTGTTCAGTGGATAACCGGTTTCAACAAACTAAAGGTGCCATCATCGGATCTGAATGTGGTTAACATTTATAAACCATTTGGATGTAACGATACATGAGGCAGATTATCTGATATAAAATCATTGCCACAAAAATTAAGAAACCACTGCTCTCCTGGTCATTCTTTTCCATGAGCTACGTCAAACCGAAGTCCCAAGATAAAAAACAATTTGGTGCATGACCGCTGCTCGACAGCCAGCGGTCTGCATCACACATTGCTGGCAGTCGAGCAGCGGTCATGCACCAAATTGTTTTATCTTGGAACTACAGTTTTACATATCTCGTGGAAAAGAATGACCATGAGAGCAGTTGTTTCTTAATTTTTGTGACAATGATTTTATATCAGCTGGTCTGCCTCATGTATCGATATATCCAAATGGTTTATAAATATTAATCTACATTCAGATCCGATGATGGCACCTTTAGCTTGTTGAAACCGGTTATCCAGTAAACAGTATTTAAGCGATCTTGGCTTTTGAATTATTTATATATTAATCAGCCTATCAAGACTGACATCGTTGGTGTTTGGGACTGACAAGTTATGTACCAGCTTGATAACGTATTTGGTAATCGATGTGACAGTTGTAACGTTTCGCCTAAACCGCTTCCACCGCTATCTCCGGTATGTCTCCGAGGATTTGCTTCTAAAGCGAAAATTACGTGGGAATGTCACTAGGTAATTCTCATGCTGCAGCTGCTGATTCGAGTCCTCACCCCGCTTCAGTTAATCTATTAACTTATTTTCCCTTCATACTACTTAATAATGGACTCAAGGGATTCTATTTTATCTCATTATTTTGTGTCAAGAACGCATAACGAGATCACGTATTGAAAAATTTTACTAGCCAGTGACTGTTATCTACTAATTTTACTCTATCTATCTACATCCATCTACATCCATCTACATCTAAAGCGAAAATTACGTGAGAATGCGACTAGGTAATTCTCATGCTGCAGCTGCTGATTCTCTTCGAAATGCCTCAGACGCCGGATAAATTACTGTTAGACATTAATGTAATTATATGATTATAATTTCAACTATTAGGTGATTGCTTGAAAGACGGAGGTTCCAGGCAAACGCCTTTTTGCAGAATTTGATGAAAGTTCTTTGTGCATCATACTTGAACTCAGGAAAAATTGGTTAGTGTCACCTTTTCATGTATGTGTGAATCACTATTCATTTCAACAGCGCGACAATCGAAAATATAAACAGCCGCCAATAAGTGGTGTGAAGTCCACTGTTTTTCAGTTAGTCGGCATTGACGTCACATTACATTACTGTAAAGGCATTTTTTCCAGGCTACAGTTGCACAACACTGGTTTCCTTTTTCTAACTCTTTCAGTATGGTGCTGCATCACTTTGTCGATAACCTGACTAAGCAATAAATTCAGTATTTTCAACTTGGTCGGCAGCACTGCGGCATAATGCGTATGTTCAAAAGGTAACTGTATGTGCATAAATCTCTTGTAATAAATAGAACATAGTTTCTCCTATTACTTTAGTAAAAAAAAAAAAAAAAACGGATAAACAGAAGTTTACTTCCACTACTATCGAACCTCACAAACCAAGATTTCCTTTCGACGGTAAGGTTGCTGTTGTAGTGACGTCAGCTTCCACTCAGCATAACACATTATGCAATTTAATGGGAAACGAACATTCGCGCTGCCTGTCTCATCAGGTGCTACACTCTATCGTCTCCGTTGTCTGTGTTACAGTTTGTAAACAAAAATTCAGTAGCGTTACGCTTACAATGAAATGGAATTCTGCCTACTTCTCGTTTCAGAAGGTTAGAATACAAAAGCCACGATTTTTTTCGGTACTGTCTTCCAACCACTGAATTTTTGGCACCTTCTTCCTGGCAACTATCCTCAATTTTCTGGAAAGTTATTCCTGTTATTTGTGATGGCAGTATGTTTCGTATGTGTGATATCCTTTACTAACTGTAAACTGAGTACACACTCTGCCCCAATTACCGGCGTTCGTTTCGTGGTTAGTGAGCGACCTCTTCCCAGGAACTGGCAAGTAAATATTTGTCTCTCTTGATCGATAGTTTTAGTAATATGCGGGCTCATACGAACGGTCTAACTTCCTCCTTTTCTACGCAGTCTGATGTTTGTTTCATATTAGTGCTTTTCACGCACTTTAACCACTTTCATTCCATGGTGTTCAGATTTAGGCTTCAGTAACACGTGGTCACTTGTTTGACTTCATCTACTGAACATGTGCAGTGATATTGATGTAGTTAGACCCTATTATCTATGCTTTTGGGAACAACAAACCCCAAAAACAAGATATCTCTGGGCTTAAGTCAGAAAGCGCACCTTCTTGTTCCTTTTCTTTCCTTTTCTTTCTTTTTCTCTTTTCTTTTGTTTTTGAAGCGAGTTGTCCTACTAAGGGCAGCGATAAACGTTAGAAAGAAGGGGGAGTTACTTCTCTACACTGGTCACATAAGGGACGTATGAGGCGTGTGAGTAGCACTTACCTCCTTGTAACCTGCCGTCAACTCCTAGAACAACCGTAAAACGTTGTCTAAGGGTTGTTACTGCCGTCGTTGAGATGAAACTTCAAAGTAGCTATTACGTGGCTCAGTGTAGCTTAACCGGTTGCGCAGTTAAGCGGCGACTGTCGAGCGCCCGACGTAACTAGCTGAGTAAGAGGTTGCTCTAGGCGAGTCATGAATGAAACACTCCAAGTAGTAAAGACGCGCGACCTCGCGTGCTACAGGGGACTAGGACAAGGCCGGCCACCGTCCGTCTCTAGGAAAAACTAGTCGCGTCTGCGCCGGCCATTGACTCACACTTGGCACGCCTCCACAGACCCTGACTCACGCTAGATCAGCGTTTTGTCCCGTAATTGCTCCTTCTCCCTGTATTCATACGAGAGAAAGGCCAGTCTAACGTATTACGCATCGCCGCTTTCAGCACCACATCAGCGGAAGCACTTTACGTGGTGCTGGGGACTCTACCCCACAGCTTAGTGACTGAACGTTGATAAGGTATTGGCCATAATGGGCAGGAATGTGCAGCACAAACGGCACCTGAGGCTATGGTTGGTGGATGTATGCCAGAGGGAATGGGGCAAAGACAAGAAGGACCGTAGAGTACACTCATCCACTCCCTACGTCAAAAAGCGGAATTAGACCGCTGCATGATCCATTTCTTGATTGGACAATATCCTTATCCAACAGTTTAAAAAAAAGTTTAAATCTAAGCCAGTCGCTTGAATGGACGTGCAGGGAGATTTCTGCACAAACAGTACTATACTGCAGCCAACTCGCGCACGTGACGGGACAAGTTGCCTATCTAACAGATTTATAAAAAAAGTTTAAATCTAAGCCAGTCACTTGAATGGACATACAGGGAGATTTCTGTACACAGAGTACTATACTGCAGCCTACTTGCACACGTGAGACATCAGACATCCTGAGCAAACGGAAGAGAATTTCCATTCATTATGGTATGGCGAGAACTCAGCTTCTTCAACAGGCCAAAGGAACAGGACGAAGAATGCAACAGAATGTCGGAATTAAGAACTTGATGCCACTAGGTCACTTGTGTGTGTGTGTGTGTGTGTGTGTGTGTGTGTGTGTGTGCGTGTGCAGTGTAGCTTGTGTAGCACGAGTAGTGACCAGTGTTTCGATAAGAATGATTCATCATTGTCACCATTTACTTTGAGTCTTTGTCCAACTTCAGTGCGAGGTCGGCCTTGTTACTATGGATTTGGCGGTGTAGCTGTCAGACGGTGGTCGGGTTCCCTTCCTGTCGCCACCCCGTTCGCCCTGGGACGGAATTAGTGTACCCCAGCTGTCTGCGTCTAGCGTATGCCGTGAAATAGTGCGAATATTTTCAAATGTCTGCGAGTCGTGTAACTGAGACGGAACGTGGGGACCATCCCGGTATTCACCTAGTAGGATGTGGAAAACCGCCTAGAAATCACATCCAGGCTGTCTGGCACACCAACCCTCATTAATCCGCCGGGCGGATTCGATCCGGGGCCGGCGCGCCTTCCCGAGTCCAGAAAGCAACCCATTAGTACCATGAAGGCTGTCCATAAATCCGTAAGAGTATGAGAGAGTAGAGATCTCTTCTGAGCATCATATTTCAAGGCATCCCAGATATGGTCAATAATCTTCATGTTTGAGGAGTTTGGTGGCCAGCGGAAGTATTTAAACTCTGAAGAGTGTTCCTGGAGCCACTCTGTAGCAATTCTGGACACCCAGGGTGTCGCATTGTCCTGCTGAAATTGCCCAAGTCCGTCAGAATGCACAATGGACACGCATGGGTGCGGCTGATCAGATAAGATGCTTACATATGTGTCCCTGTCAGAGTCGTATCTAGACGTATCAGGAGTCCCATATAAATCCAACTACACGCGCCCCTCACCATTACAGAGCCTCCACCATCTTGAACAGTCCCTTACGGACATGCAGGGTCTATGGACTGATGACGATGTCTCCATACCCGTACATGTCCATCCGCTCCATACAATTTGAAACGAGACTTGTCCCATCAGGCAACATATTTCCAATCATCAACAGTCAAGTGTCGGAGTTGACCGGGCCTAGGCGAGGCGTAAGCTTTGTGTTGTACAGTCATCAAGGATAAATGAGGGCGCCTTCGGCTCCGAAAGCTCATGTCGACGATGTTTCGTTAAATGGTTCGCACCCTGCCACTTGTTGATGGCCCCGAATTGAAATCTGGAGCGATATGCGGAAGGGTTGCACTTCTGTCACGTTGAAAGTTCCTCTTCAGTCGCCGTTGGTCCCTTTCTTGCAGGATCTTTTTCCAGCCGCAGCGATGTCGGGAATTTAATGTTTTACCGGATTCTTGATATTCACGGTACACTCGTGAAATAGGCGTACAGGAAAACCCCAACTTCATCGCTACCTTGGAGATAGTGTATCCCATCGCTCGTGCGCCGACTACAACACAACTTTGAAACTAACTTAAATCTTGATAACCTGCCATTATAGCAGCAGTAACTTATCTAACAACTGCGCCAGACACGTGTTTTAGTTTATCTAGGCGTTGCCGACCGCAGCGACGTATTCTGCCTGGTTCAATATCTCTGTACTTGAATACGAACGCCTTTACTAGTTTCTTTGGCGCTTCAGTCTATTTAATTGTAAAATTAGAGAGACGAACAGAAGGAAACTGAACAATAATTCGTGCAAAGTACGTAAATTGTCACGAATTACCAGCGGATGTGTTTAACATCTGTAAAAATGTCAAATTCATTGTCGTAAGTGGCAAATTTTTTTGCATGGCTGAATACCGTGGGTACATTTAACATCCTCTCTGGACGTTGCTTCTAGCAGATGATTATGATACAGCACACAGTCGTAAAGATGCCAATCTCTTACTCTAACTGAACTGGGGAAAGAAACTCACATACTGAAGCAGAGAGACTCACCATTTTCTGCTATTCGTTGTCACTTAGAAACAAGTACTGATGTTTGTTTTGCCTCCGCTATGAAGCCAATTAAGTGGTGATGGTTATTTTTTGCTATTAAACCAATTTGCATTAATTAGAGTTTCAGAAAGTACACTTGAATGTGGTATTTGCCATCAACGAATAGAAAGACAAGGTGTGTCAGCAACGGAAGTGTTAGTGACGCATATTACAATTGCTTCCACTTTCACAAAATTTGTGTTATTGCTGACAACTGCTAAATTTTTTGCATGTATCCAGAAATAAAGCTTATTGTGATGCGGTAACAAGTTTCTATTCTGAAACAATTAAAATGTTTTCATCAAGCTGTAAAAGTAAATATAGAAAATAATAATATGCCTCTTTTTTTTCTTCATATTTACTCAGATGAACCAAAACATTATGACTGTCTGATTAACAGTGTGTCGGTCCATCTTGGGGACGGAAGATGGCGACGATTCTAAATTGGCAAAGATTCGAGAAGTTCATAACAGGTTACCGTCTGCATGTGGCCCAAGGCGTCTGTGCGTAGGTCACTCGTTTCCAATAAATTTTGGGCCAGTGGCCAATGGGCGCGGAGCTGGTGGTCAGTGGTGTCTCAGATGGTTTCCATTGAGTTCAGATAAAACAAATTTGGTGACCAAGACAGTTTCAGTATCACTCTCCTCTAACGACTGTAACACGATTTCGGACGTGTGAATGGACAGGTAGCCTACTGGAAGATGCAATCGCCATCGGGAAGGTCAAGCATGTTGGAATGCACATGGTGTGCAATTATGTTTGTGAAGTCCACAGCCGTCACGAGATCTTTGATTACTGTCACAGACCCCATGGAATCCCAGGTGAATGTTCCCTGTAGCATAACATTGCCCCTTCTAGTCAGTGTCCATGGCACGCTAAACGTTTCGAGCAACCGTTCGCTTAGAGGAAATCGTATCTGGCCGCCACCATCGACCTGTTACAACAAGAAACGTGATTCATTCGACCAGATGTTACGTTTTCCTTGATTCAGGATCCGGATCCCGTACTTAGTGCAGTCGTAACTTCAGTACCATTTGCTCAACATAGGAAAACTTAGTAGTCGTCTCCGACGGAACGCCATGTTCAAAAATGTGCACTCAACCAAGTGCGGCAGTACACTTTCGCTCACTTTCCTGGATGTTCATACTTTGAGACAAATGGAACACTGGCATATTGCCTGTTGTAGGGGTAATGCAGTGATTTCATAACTAGGAACCATATGCCAGTGTGCTGGTATCGAGTCACTGCGGATATGAGTCGTAGATGGTAACTGCTACACGTCTATAGCTGCAGCCTAGGGACAACGTCTGGTGCTAGCAGCAGTTATTGGCTTTCACCTGTTGAGCGATGCCACAAAAGACATTGAAGTAGTACTTTGTCTACATCTGCGTGTACATTACTATTCTGCAATTCACTCTTAGATGCCTGGCGGAGGCTTCGTCGAACCACTTTCATACTATTTCTGTACAGTTCAACTCACGAACAGCGCACGGGAAAAACAAACACTTAAATCTCTCCGTGCTAGCTCTGTTTCTCTTACTTTATTACGATGATCGTCTCTCGCCATACAGGTGAGCATCATCAAAATATTTTCCGCCTTCGGAAGAGAAAGATGGAGACTGAACTTAAGTCGCATCGAAAATCGCCATTTTCTTATTTTTAATTTTTTTTTAATTTTTTTTTTTTTTGTGATTGCCACCCTAACGCGCGTGTCATATCTCTGACACTACTATTTCGATGTAATACAAAATGAGCTGCCAGTCTCAGAGTTTTTCGATGTCGTCCGTCAATTCTGTATGGTACAAATCCCTTATCGCACAGCAATACTTTAACAGAAGACTAGAAACAGTAGCGTAGATGGTCTTTTTACCTTAAGATAAGGCGTCGCAACATTCTCTCCGTAAGTGCGATGCTCATCGCCAGCATTATGTAAAACATGCTCTAGGTGTGTACTTATTTATCTGATGAGTGGACTTAGATTTTTCACCTCACCAATCAAATTATTTGTTAGAAATTTCCGTTCCTGCTGTGAATTACCCTTCTTTCTACCAATAGAAATATACTTTCCTAAATAGAAATAAATTTATCTAAATGTCTAGAAGAATTCCAGTTGCAACAAAGGTTATAGTTCGACAAGACCTGGAAACTTCTTGTTGCATCAAATCATAAATCTTGTAACGCGCTAAAAGTGGAATCTACATAGTGCAGATACCGCTTACCATGTAAGCGAACTGACAGATCTCTGTTTAGCGTGAAATGGCTTGGAAAAAGCTTGGCTGTGGTTTCATTGGAGTCCCTACATACAGATAGATCGCAGAATGACAAACTAATTTAATTCCTATAGCAATTTGTTTTGTAATTAGCAGTTTATAAACATAGTAACATCCTGTTGGTTAATTTAATAACTGATTGCTGCATACATAGCTCGTCTCAGGAATGTATACGATGGCTACAGGCTGTGACGTCACTAGTGATCGTGGCATCGCGATGTATGAGCATACGTTGACTCGGCATTCGATGTGCCCGTTTCAACCGCGCTATCTCTGGATCCCACTCCAAACTGAGCTGCAGGTCACAGTCTCTATTTGCGGTGTTATCAGAGAATTTTATTTGAAAGGTTTATTTACCTACATAGTCCTAGAAGCAATTAATTTCAGCCACAACGAACGTTTCGTCAGATTTTATCCGATGAATGTTTTTAGCATGCTCAGCTAAAGCGTATTTCTCGTGGTAGTGCAGGCGATAAAACCTCTCATGCTCCTTCCTGACTAGTTCCACGGTGCATACTGTTTGTCCGACGTAAAGCTGGCATCATTCACAAGGTATCTTGTAGATCCCTCTTGCTCTGAGTTCTGGTGTGTCTTTAACTGGTCTCAGTACCCGACAGATACGTGTCTGATCTTGCGCCTTTTCAGCAGGTGGCTTATTTTTCCCGGCACGGAACGGCAAGAAAGCAGCCTTATTTTCCTGCTCCTCGTTATGGTCTTACTGTGATTCTTGCTTGCAATCATTTCGTTTACTTGACGAATTGTGTAGCCATTGGTCCTGAAGGTCTTGCCTAGGTTCTGAGCTCATCTGACAAGTTATCAGCGTGTGATTTCATTCTTGCACGCTGCACCAAACTTCGTAACCCAGTGCGCTTCTGTGCTGGGTGAGGACGGCTGATGGGCGCAAGGCATCCATCTTACCACTTGATGCCGAAAGACCGAATTTAAATACTAGACGCGGCTAGGAACACCAAATTTCTTATTCAGTGTTATCGCTGCGAGACTCTGCATTCTTACATTCCTTTTAGGAGTTGCACTTTATTGCTGGCGTATTTTCAGATCTGACCCTGTGCCTGGTAAGGAATTGTATCTTGAAAGAAGCTTCCGATAAAATTAAACACGAAATGCTAGCTTACACAATTAACGCTCAAGTATAAAAAAGTATTCTGTTACTTCATTTTATCTTTTCCGGTTTCTAGTCGATCATCGATTCTGTTTAGCGCATAATATTTCAACGCACATCAGTTCTCGAGACGAAACCCGCAATTATGACATAAAACAAGAATCCGACAAAACGCCTGAAACGATATTCTCTTTGTATCGAACTGAAGCTGATTTATCAAGCTGGCTGGTATTGATTGAACACCGAAATTTGTTTGGCGCTGCGTATGAGCAGTGAAATAGTGTTAAAATGGAAATGTTCCTCTGCATACGATAAAGAATTGTGTTTCACTGTGACAATGATTATAGAACCAAAGTTTCCACAAAGCAGCTGCTGCAGATTCAGAGACATTAAACACTAACGAAGCGTTACAAGCTGGGTTGAAAAACTTGATGAATAAAAATGCCGTTGGAGTGCTCCTAGGATTGAATATTTCTGAGCTGCCATGAATGAAGACTCATTACAGTTGGACTGCCAACTTCCATTACTGTTCTAGAATTGGAGATGATTGTTTCTGAGAAAAGACAAAGAATCTCTGAGGAACTCATAAACAATAACACTGGTTTCATGATCTCTATGTGATAACGAAATAAACTCCCATGATCTGACTGTTTAGGGGAGGAAGTCGGGGATACATCGACTGCAGCCACATTCGGGAACCAGTTGTCGTATGAATCTCTTATTGAATAAAATGAGACGATGGCGAGGGAGTCCAATTAGGAAATAAGACACTGGAAGTAGTAGATACGTTTTCCTATTTGGGCAGCAGTAACTAAAGATGGTCGAAGTAGAGGCGATGGAAAACGTAGAATGACAAAAGCAAAAAAAGAGTTTTTGTAGAAGAGAAATTTGTTGACATCGATACAAATTTAGGTGTTATGAAATTCTTGTTCAAAATATTTGAAGTGTGGTCTTGTACAGAAGTGAAATGTGGATGGTAAATATTTCGATCACGGAGAGAAGGAATGTTTTTGAAATGTTGTGCTTCAGAAGACTGCTGAAGATTAGATTGATTGACAAGACAACTAATGGAGACATAATATGGGATAACTAACAGAAGGGATCAGTTTATAGGACACATCCTGAGACATCATGGAATCGTCAGTTTGGTAATGGAGCTGTTGGGGAGTTAGCGAGGGGAGAGAGGAAGTTTACAGGGAGAGCGAGACTTGATTGTCAAATGACTTTAAGTTGCAGTAGTCGTGCGGAGATGAAGAACCTTATACATTTTATGCTAGCAAGGACAGCTGCACCAAAGCAGCCTTCGGACTAAAGACTATAATAGCAACATGAACACACTCCGGTCACAATCTGTCTTGCTATAGCAATGGTGTTAACGTCTTTCATCACGATACGCTCAGTAAGTTACGTGTTATGGACCATCTTCAGATCTGTTGAGTAACCCATGTGCTCTCTGTCACTCCTATGATAAATCCAGTGTAAGAATCCTCATTAGTAATACATCTGATACCTATTTTCACCAAAACTGAGACTCCTTTCCAAGAACCCTTGATGAAAAGCCACCCTGAATCTCAAATTGTCTCATGGACTGGATGGATTAGTGTCGTTGCTCGGTTGGAAACAGAGAACGTTGGACGCATACTCAAACCCTGCAGCCGTGGGCGGGTGGCCACCTGTCTGGAGTTTTCCCCAAGGTGAGGGCGCCATTGTCTGCAGACAACTTGCTGGGCGTCCACACACCACCTGCCAGTGCTCCTCCCAAAAGAATTCATTGTCGTCACTGACGCCACCGTCCCCCGTAGAAACCTTGGACCCTACAATTAACGCCTCCAAATTCATACACTCCAAGGCACGTCCTGTTAGCAACGTGGAGGTTCCAGGAAGCATTTCGCCGATGACGACCATTTTTGGCTTGCCATGGCCCAATGAGCGACATGCTTAAAAATAGGTGTCAATGTTTTTCCTGGTGTAAGGACCAATAAATAGCTCTAGCGATCCTTGGTACATAATTAGTTGCCCATAATGAATAATAAATGAAAGGCAATGATGCTAAAATGTCTTGACGAGGAAGTGAAGCCGATAGTTCCAAATGCGCACCTTGAGCACCAATGGCCCCCAATGACTTACAGTGTACACCTGTCAGGTACAGTTTCTATACCGCTTCCTGGTTGCATAAACAAATAGATCTGCTGCTCAGCTGAATAAGCCAGGACAGAGAGCGTCCAATGAGTACAGTGTCTCTTCTGGGCCAGTGCTGCGGAAATTAACAATCTCTGAGTTCAAAATACCCATCTTGTGGCTAAATATTATGATTTTTTGACTTCAGCTGTTGGGCGTTTTCTTACATCAAATCATGCCCACCACCTCTCTGTCTTAGCGGCTTTCCCAATATCGAATTGTTTCGTGAGATATGAGGTCAGAACAATGCATTACATACTCATTCTTGTAAATTCACTATTGGTACATTATGAATGAACTATCAGAGTAAAGAGGAGCATATATAAAATGCAAATCAGAACAGTACATATAAACAATTAGCATTAAATAAGGAATGTTACGCAACACACTCCAAGCGTTCGTATAACGTCTGAAAACATGACTGTTGTGGAGATGAAGAACTGGGACATCGTAAAAAGATTTGGAATTATTTGGTCATGTCAGTTATGGAATTAAGAATTCAAGAAAATTGGAGAGTTATGATGGAATCGTTCACTCGGTAAGCATCAGGGACGGCTCTCGACCATCAATAGTGTTGATCTCGCCGAAGACAATTCCAAGAAATTGACATCATTGTGAACACAATGAGATTTGAGAAACATATGAGAAGAAAATTTGGCTTCGGTTCAGAGGGAAAAGTAGTTACGTGATGATGTAGTGACGACAGGGTCAGTTCCAGAACAACTCGGAAGAACATGTATTTTTTGCTCGGAAAGATCTGAAGGATTGAAGTAAGGGTTTCTACACAAGCTTGTCCCTGCATTTGGAAGAGGACTGCGTGCTCATATGACTACCATGTCTTAATCTTCCAAATGGGTAGACAACTGTCGGTTACATAGACGTATCTGTTCCTGAGAACCTACAATTTCTGTACGACAACTAAATTGAAGTGATATGAGAGTCGTTTTACGTATTTGAGAAAGCAGTTTGTCGAACATAGGAGAGTGAAAATATGGACCTATAACATTGCAGAACGCTCCATTTGAAACGAGTGTGTCAACGACAGCCGATGTCATACGTGTATCGAAGGCAACATTACCCAAAATGCTGACATGAGGCAAGAAAATGTCGACCAAAACTAACTGACACCAAAACATGCCCACCACCTCTCTGTTAACGATGAGGTACGCAGAAGTTGAAGAGGACTGTTGTAGAGAAATTACTCAATGCCACACAAATGACGCTACAGATTAAGCAGCATTTCGTGTGAACTGCTTGTGGAATTTCAATTCACTTATCTGCACATGCACATGGGTTTCTTTCTTTTTTCTTAGTTCCATCTCGTTTATACCCCCTCTGTTTCATTTCGTATAATGAAGCTGTCTAGTCTCCAACCATTCAACAGGGAGATGTAATTAAGCGTAAGATATAACATGATTCAAATAAAAATATAATATTAAAATTTTCTATATTAACGAAAAAAGTTCGATTGCAGAGGACAAGAAAAATTTTCACTGGTTATATTGAAGCAGAATGAACAACTACCCGCAAAGGAAATCGCTCATGGAAGAAGTTGAATGCTAAAAAGTGAAGTAAATCTTGAGTAACAGCTTATTTACCATTGAAAGAATCAGCGGACAAAATATCCAAGAATATCTTCGTAAAAGCGTATAGTTTAGTTGTCGACCCCAGAAACCAGTAAAGGTCAACGTACGGAAAGTCCCGAGCATCTCACTAGTGTAAGTAGGTTACAGTGTGTTTGAAGCGGTAAATAGAATCTGAATGGGTAATATACTTCGGGCGGAATTTGTATTACACTACCTTACATATAAAATCGGTACGATCTTAATAATGACATAGTTTCCGCAGGCGTTGATTAAATTAAAACTCTGAAACGCATAACAGATGTGGATACATTATCATAGTAAGTTGCGTACCTTTCCACATCTATTATGCACTTGAGACTGAACAAGCTCGAAACGAAGGAAACGATGTCATTCTTCAAGTTTATCGAGTCTGTGTCGCCCATCCAGAAGAAATCATTGTCACATGTAACGGAGCTTATGATTTCCTGAAGATACACAGTTGAATTAATGCCGCCAGCTGCTACGGTAGCTCGTCTTCACGTATCAAATAGGAAACGGCATTCCTCGTGTAGTCACTTCCGAAATGATTTTCCCACTTCGTGGCTTCTGACAATATTTCTTTGGAGTGCAAACTTTTGGCTCCTGACTGTAAGAAAATTTTCATTGAAATTTCATATCTTTAGTCAAAATCGAGTAATGCAACTAATTATATCTTTACCAAAAAAATAGTAAAATAGGATTTTAGTGCATAGAGTAGTTTCAAAGTCCTTAAAAAATTTGTATTTAATGGAGAAGTAGTTAAAATGCCATTCTGGTCGTAATTAGGCATATTTAAATCACTTCAGACGAATGCCTCGACAGTTCTTTTAACGAGCCAAATGCTTTAACAAGCAAATGCTTTTATTATCCAGTTTAGGTAGTGCTTTTACTTCTTCCTTCTCTAAGTACATAATGATTCAAAGCTTGTTTCACGTTCTATGGCGCATCCTGCATATTGAAAAATTATGCACAATGTTGTGTAATTCGGTGGTTTCAAATTACGCAGATAGGAGGGAAATTTTAATTTGGGAGATGATGTTATCACCTGTGCTGTTAAAGCGTTGTTACGTAAGTACAATATGCGTTTTTCAACTGTACTGTATATAACTCAAGTTGAAAGCCTGAATTAATTGCGTCACATCCCACAAATGAGTTTTACTTCCGTTTTCCACCAGGCGTGTGCTGATACTTTTGTAGCGCAGCTCAGCCTGCTTAGGTGTTGATATGCAGGGAGGTTATAATTAAAATGGTCCACTGTGGTCTGTAATTATCGTATGGCAGCGAAACTTGGTAGATACGCTAACGCGTTAATGAGGAACCAATTTAAGGTGGAAAAAAATTAGTTAAAATTTTGGCCACCAGGTGCTAACGTGGCATTTTACACAGTTTGTGTGATCATATGACATCTACGATGTCATTTGGTGAGCCATAGCGTGTGAACAGTATGGATCTCGAGAGGAGTGAGCGTGCACTGTTAGCAAAACTCTTTTTTGTGAACAGCGGTAATTACAGTGCTGCATTGAGCGAGTATCACCGACTGAGAGGTTTGAGGAGAAGCCCGATGTCATTAAATGGCTTGAAGAAGATGTAAGGAAATTCGAAAACACGGGCGAGCTTCGTGTGCCACGTGGAAGAGGAAGGCGTCCGATGCCGGAGGATAATACTGAAGAGGTTGCTGTGGCTCTAACTGACCATACAGTACGTGTCTCGGATAGTTTTAATGCTCGTTCAGTGTTACGAAAATTGTCCAGCCCACGGTCAACACTACGGAATGTTTTGCGGTAAATTTTACATTAGTACATGGATTCACATCAGGTGATCTTACAGGCCATGCATCTGGAAAACGTCTGGAGATACCACTTGCGTCGAAGGTTATATTAAGCAGATCTTTTTCTGGGTAAGCGACGTGACATGTTGCGCCATCTTTCTTGAAAACAGTGGTTTCCATACAGTTGCGCGATTCCAAAACAGTAATCACATGTTGCACAAGGAGACCTCGATAATGTGCAGACGTCACGGTACACCCAACATGCTCTCTATGTGTTATCCAGACTATGTAGCAAATGAAACCTCACGATCTGCAGCATAGTTCTGAATTTGCTCCTCGGTTTCTGGCACGGATCAAAGTTGATGATGGTCAGTATACTGTGGAGAAAGAGGTATATTTTACACTTCAGAATGCAGAGAATACACAGAACTGCCGAATTTTTGTACTGCTAAGCAATGTGTGTTCCCCCCATGAACCATGGACCTTGCCGTTGGTGGGGAGGCTTGCGTGCCTCAGCGATACAGATGGCCGTACCGTACGTGCAAGCACAACGGAGGGGTATCTATAGAGAGGCCAGACAAACGTGTGGTTCCTGAAGAGGGTGTTACGTCGTGAATCACAATAGAGCAGCGATTAGCAGTCCAACAACACTTTATTCCATAGTCACAGAACATACAATATAACAAGTCAAAGATACATTGTCCTAAGAGTAAACAAACAGTCTCTCACTTGCGAGAAGTACATCACTCTGTGACATCCTCCCCACCCTGGTCGACCTCCAAAGGTACGGCCAGCTGCACAGGACGACTAATGATGTGACCTTCTGGTGTCCGGAGTATTATCGTCCTTACCCTGCCGTCTCTTCCTGGTAGTACCTTTTCTATCCTGGCCTTCTTCCACATATGTCGCGGACGTAGGTCCTCTTGGATCAGCACGATGTCGCCAGGGCGAAAGGGGATGACTCGTCCCGATGGGCGTTTAACTTCATGGTAGTTCCGGAGCTCCAATAGGTATTCTTTAACCCAACGGTTCCAAAAACTGTCACAGAGGTGCTGTCTCAGTCGGAATTCCTTTGTTAAATTCGTGCTCGCTGAAGGCTCTGGTCCCGTCGGAATAGTCGTAAGTTTTTCTCCCGTCAGAAAATGGGATGGTGTGAGTGCATCACAATCAACTCCTGGTGTGATGGGCCTGGAGTTCACCGCGGCTTCAATACTGATCAAGGTGATGTTCAGTTGTTCCTCAGTGAGCTTTGCGAGTCCCAATACCTTCCGTAGGCAACGCTTTATAGTGCCCACCATTCTTTCCCACCATCCTCCCCACCAAGCCGCACGGGAGACAATGAATTTCCAAGTAATACCGTGGTGGGCGAGGAACTGATAAGATTTTGTGGTGGTTAATGCCTTCCAAAGTTGGGCTAGTTCCATATTCGTGGCGTGGAATGTTTTCGCGTTATCTGTATATATCGTGTGGGGTAGTCCGCGTCTTCCGGCGAATCGCTGAAGTGCCATAAGAAACTTGTCCGTTGACAAGTCTGTACAGAGTTCGAGGTGGACAGCTCGTGTGGTAGCACATGTGAAAAGAGTGATATATGACTTGTGCGTTTCCTTCCCCACTTTGATGAATAGTGGGCCAGCAAAGTCTATTCCGGTTACAGCAAATGGTTTGACAGGTGAAACTCGTTCAGCTGGCAGCGGTGCTTCGATCTGTTACCCTCGTGGATTCTTCAAGATCTTGCATGCGAGGCATGTGTATCGGATTCTTTTGATTGCCTGACGAGCTCTAAGGATCCAAAATTCGGTTCGCAGTTCGGATAGTACAGAACGAACACCAAAGTGATGAAGGCGGATGTGTGTCTCTCGAATAACCAATTGTGTGAAGTGGTGGGAACCGTCAAGGAGTACAGGATGTTTTTGTTCCCTATTTAGGCTAGTGCACTGCAGTCGACCTCCTAGACGCATCAGTCCATCTTCTAGGAAAGGATTGTATCGTGCGATTTTTGACTCTCTTGGCAGTGGTAAGTTATTCTGAAGTGCATGTAATTCGTTGGGGAAGGAATCTCTCTGGCCCACTCGAATCCAATACATTTTGGCAGCTGATAATTCGGTGGCTGTAAGTTCTCCTGAAGATTTATTTTTCTGACGAATGTTGTGTAGGAAACGGAGAGTCCATGCTGTGATACGAATGAGCTTCCAGTATGAGCTGAATTTAAGTAAGTTCAAAAGGCTGGTTGGCGTAGATATCGACAAAACTTGGCTCTGCGTTTTCTTCCTCTTTTCTTCGGGAAGAAGTCGTACCATCGTTGGAGTATCGTTGTTTGGCCAGCATTCAGGGGGGCGTGTAAGCCAAGGCGGCCCATGCCACCAAATGTCCAAAGAATTCATTTGGTAGCCGAGGAGTCCACGTGAGAGGTGGTCAGCAGGATTGTCTGGTCCTGGGCAGTGTTTCCATTGCGTGGGAGTCGTGTGTGTTTGTACCTCAGTTACACGATTACAAACGAAGGTCTTTCATCTGTTAGGCTCACAGCGAATCCAACTTAGTGTTATTGTAGAATCCGTCCACAGTATCGCACGGGCAATTTTAAAGTCTGTTGCGCGGCAAAAGTAACACAATAGTCTGGTCCCAACTACTGCCGCTAAAAGTTCGAGTCGAGGCAATGTCACCTTCTTAATAGGAGCAAGTCTGTTCTTGCTACAGACTAAATGGGTTACGACGTCATCATCTAAGACAGTACGAATGTACAAAGCTGCTCCATATGCCTTTTCCGAGGCGTCACAGAATACGTGCAGCTGAGAGTCTCTTCCATGAGCTGTAGCTACCCATCTAGGGACACGTATATGTGACAATGAAGGTAAGCTAGATATCCAAGCGCGCCATCGTGCCCCTAAGTCCCAGGGCATAAGTTCATCCCAGCCAATTCCTCGGTATCATGTGTCCTGGAATAGCAATTTCCCAACAAGAGAAACTGGGGAAAACAGTCCGAGTGGGTCATAGAATTTAGCCGTACATTGTAAAAGAAGTCGTTTGGTGGCTGGCTCTTCTGACGACCTTCTGATGATTTCGCTAGGATCGGTACAGAAGTAGTCACCTGCGGTGTTCCAGTCTACACCTAAAACTTGAGTCTGGGTGTGGAGTTCTCGCCCTTCTGCCCTCCAGATAGTGTAGAGTTGTTCAAAGTTGGTAGCCCATTTTGATAAGGGGAGACTGATCAATTTCATTAGGGTTACAAGTTCATAGTATATAGTTATCACCAAATTATCACCTTCTACTGAGATCACAAAGTCGTCCATGTATGCAGTCTTGTTTATAAGTGGCGCTACGGTGGGAAATGCTGTCATACACTTGTCGGCAAGTTCTCTTAGTGTTGCAGAAAGTAAAAATTGGCTGCAGTTCAGGCCGAATGGGAGTCTGTTAAAACGGTATTCTGTTAGTTCGTCCGTCGTTTGAAGATTTCCTGTTTGATCCTGGCTAATCTTGAACCAGAAAAATCTGGTCAAGTCTTTGTCCTTTTCGTTCAAGGTTAATTGAAGGAAAGCTTGTGTGATGTCCGCGACGATAGCCGTAGAATATAATCTGAAACGCAGTAAAATTTCCAGAATCTCTGGTAATAGGTTCGGTCCTACTTCTAATACCTCATTCAGAGAAGGTGCATTGTTTTCGTGAGATGAGACGTCAAAGACTATTCTCCACTTAGTGGTTCCGTATTTCTCCTTCCTCACTGCATGATGAGGGAGATAAAATAGCTCCTTTCCTGAGAGTGGGGTGGGAGCGACCTCTACGTGCCCTTTCGTAATGTAGTCTAGCATAAGATCGAAATACATTTGCTTAAATGTCTCTTGACGTTGAAATCTTTCCCTGAGGTGCTTGAATCGTTTTTCCGCGATAGGTCTGTTACTCGAAAGCACTTTATGTTGCATTTTGGGAAGTGTAACGACTGCTCGATGATCCTTTATAGAGAAAGATGCTCTAAACTCTTCAAGAAGTCTCGTATCCTTGTTGTTCACAGGTAGATCCTGATCGGCAGTAATCCCTATAGTTTCCAAGTCCCAAAAGCGTCTGAAATCATTGTCAGAGTGCAGAGGAGATCGGTCAGTCTGAGCAAAATTTACCACGGTTGCATGCACACAGGCTTGTGACTTGTTACCACTAAGTATCCAGCCAAACAGAGAAGGAACTAACACTAAGGTTTCAGAGATGCGTATGGGCGAATTGTGCTTCACTATCTTCCAATAAAAATCGCCTCCTACAAGAATCTCCACGGGAAGATCTTCTGTTGAATCGGTTTTCGGATCTGCTAGCGTAATCTTACGGGCATCTGGTAAACTCTTTACATGTTGTGGAACTGAAGGCTGGTGAGAAATAACGTGAGTACTTTCGAAGGCAGTAAGTGGCACTGAAGAATTCTGCCAAAGCCCCTTCATACTAAACTGAACAAGCCTGCGGTGGCGTGGGCGTGTAGGGTTTGATTCAAAGGAACAAACAGTTAGTTCTTGTCGATCTATCGTTTGCAGTTTGAGATCATCAATCAGCGATTTTGCTATGAAGCTGGACTGACTACCTGCGTCCAGTAGACATCGCGTTGTCCTGCTCAATCCTGTAGGTCCTGAGACGCATACTTGGGCTGTCTGAAGGTACGTGTAATCGTGGGGAGCGACAGATACCTTTCCAACGGAAGTAACGTTTGTCTGACCCGCAGGGCCCCTAATATCCTTTCGTTCCTCACAAATGGACTTATGATGCAGTCTTTTACAGTTAACACACCGAGCCTTTTCTTTCTTTTTGCAATTTGACACTTTGTGCCCACGTTGAAGACAAAGAAAGCATCTGTTTGCTAGTTTCAATTTATCTATTCGGTCATTAACGCGTACGATCTTCTTACAGTCTTGCGCCCAATGACCGTCAGATTCACAAAAGACGCAGAATGGTTCCTTTACGCTGGTATCCTTCGGAGTCGATCTTTTAGATTTCGCGTGTACGTGAAGTGTGGACGCTGTGGGAAGGTTATTAGAAGTGCTTGAAAATTCACCGCGTATCTTCTGCGTGGTAAGCGCCCCGTCGACTTCCTCGTTCAGAAACTCCATCAGTTGCAAAATGTCCCCTTCGGATATTCCTGTACGCTTGGCATGAATTATCCAGCGGCGGCATATATCATCCGGAAAAGCGCGTAAAATTTTCGGCGCAAGGACACGGCCGTATCCGTTCACGTCTTCCCCAAGTGCCCGGAGAGCTTGAATACGTCGCTGGCATTCAATGAATGTTGAATTAAGTTCCTCTGGGGTGGACAGCTTAATTGGTTTCATGGCTTCGAGATAATCTAAGTGGGCTGGAATTATTCGATCCTTGTTGCCATAACGCGCTCGGAGAATCCTCTTCGTTTCTGCATACGTCTCGGCCGTCACCGCAATACCGTCCACTAAATGCTTTGGTTCTCCCGAGAGATAGCCGCGAAGAAAAATGTGTTTATTGATTGTAGTTACCGTCGGATCTTTGTCAACCGACTGCTCAAACTGCTCCCAGAATCGCGCCCATGTCTCAATATCGCCTGAAAAAGGCTCAAGTTTGATCGGCGGAAGTTTTACTGAAGCTGTGGGAACACTCATTGTTACAAATTGTGCCGGCGGATTGTCGGGAATCTTTATGTCTGCTACCGATTTCGCAAGCTGTTTCTCTATTTCGTGAGACAATCGGGAAATTGTGAGTCTCGCGGTGTCTATATAATCTTCGCATTTAGGAACATCTTCTTCGTATTCGCCATCGTCTAACAACTCGTGAATATCCTCATCTAATTTAACGAGGCGGTCCAGAACGCTTCCCAATCTGTCATTGTAATATTTATAATCCGCGATTTCCGATGTGTCGGGCAACCTTGCAACTTCCGCCACGAGTCGCGTAATGTTTGCTCTTTCTCTCATACGTTTTCTCTTTAGAGAGTGTAATTGCGCTTCTGGTTTGTGGTCTGGCACGTCCATTCCGTCCGATTACTCGAAAGTTTAAAGCAGTGTCGGCTAGCGATCAGCTGGTCCTAGTAAGGCGTTATCTTTGGATCGCAAGTCGAAGTAGTTCAATTGATGGTCGCTAGTTGGCAGCACTAGTCATAAACAATCTACAGGCGTAGCGTAGGATCTGATAATTCGTTAGAGCGCTAATCGAACAGCTACAATAGCAGTACACAGCGGCAATAATGTAATCAGTTGCCTTTACAAATGGCATTACAAAACATGTTGCGTGATAATTCAGTTGAACTTAGCTGTGTATGATGGCGGTCGTCGTCGAAGAGCTTGTTGCGTGGTGTAACAAATCGCTGCAGTAAACCCCGTCGTAGTATTGCCGCGTGACGTGCGTCCAGAATTCGGTTCACTACGACAAGCGTGGAATTGTCTCGGGCAAAGTCAGTTCCGGGTTTCGGCACCAAATTGTTACGTCGTGAATCACAATAGAGCAGCGATTAGCAGTCCAACAACACTTTATTCCATAGTCACAGAACATACAATATAACAAGTCAAAGATACATTGTCCTAAGAGTAAACAAACAGTCTCTCACTTGCGAGAAGTACATCACTCTGTGTCAGAGGGGCAGCAGCCTTTTCAGTAGTTGCAGGGGCAACAGTCTGGACGATTGACTGATCTGGCCTTGTAACACTAACCAAAACGGCCTTGCTGTGCTGGTACTGCGAACGGCTGAAATCAAGGGGAAACTACAGCCGTAATTTTTCCCGAGGGCATGCAGCTTTACTGTATGGTTAAATGATGATAGCGTCCTCTTGGGTAAAATATTCCGGAGGTAAAATAGTCCCCCATTCGGATCTCCGGGCGGGGACTACTCAAGAGGACGTCGTTATCAGGAGATAGAAAACTGGCGTCCTACGGATCGGAGCGAGGAATGTCAGATCGGGCAGGTAGGTTAGAAAATTTAAAAAGGGAAATGGATAGGTTAAAGTTAGACATAGTGGGAAATAGTGAAGTTCGGTGGCAGGAGGAAAAAGACTTTTGGTCAGGTGAATACAGGGTTATAAATACAAAATCAAATAGAGGTAATGCAGGAGTAGGTTTAATAATGAATAAAAAAATAGGAGTGAGGGTAAGCTACTCCAAACAGCATAGTGAACGCATTATTGTGGCTAAGATAGACACGAAGCCCATGCCTACTACAGTAGTACAAGTTTATATGCCAACTAGCTCTGCAGAGGATGAATAAATTGATGAAATGTATGATGAGATAAAAGAAATTATTCAGGTAGTGATGGGAGACGAAGATTTAATAGTCATGGGTGACTGGAATTCGAGAGTAGGGAAAGGGAGAGAAGGAAACGTAGTAGGTGAATATGGATTGGGGTTAAGAAATGAAAGAGAAAGCCGCCTGGTAGAATTTTGCACAGAGCATAACTTCATTATAGCTAACACTTGGTTCAAGAATCATGAAAGAAGGCTGTATACATGGAAGAATCCTGGAGATACTAGTAGGTATCAGATAGATTATATAATGGTAAGACAGAGATTTAGGAACCAGGTTTTAAATTGTAAGACATTTCCAGGGGCAGATGTGGACTCTGACCACAATCTATTGGTTATGAACTGTAGATTAAAACTGAAGAAACTGCAAAAAGGTGGGAATTTAAGGAGATGGGACCAGGATAAACTGACTAAACCAGAGGTTGTACAGAGTTTCAGGGAGCGCATAAGGGAACAATTGACAGGAATGGGGGAAACTAATACAGTAGAAGAAGAATGGGTAGCTCTGAGGAATGAAGTAGTGAAGGCAGCAGAGGATCAAGTAGGTAAAAAGATGAGGGCTAATAGGAATTATTGGGTAACACAAGAAATATTGAATTTAATTGATGAAAGGAGAAAATATAAAAATGCAGTTAATGAAGCAGGCAAAAAAGAATACAAACGTCTCAAAAATGAGATCGACAGGAAGTGCCAAATGGCTAAGCAGGGATGGCTAGAGGACAAATGTAAGGATGTAGAGGCTTATCTCACTAGGGGTAAGATAGAAACTGCCTACAGGAAAATTAAAGAGACCTTTGGAGAAAAGAGAGCCACTTGTATGAATATCAAGAGCTCAGATGGAAACCCAGTTCTAAACAAAGAAGGGAAAGCAGAAAGGTGGAAGGAGTATATAGAGGGTCTATACAAGGGCGATGTGCTTGAGGACAAAATTATAGAAATGGAAGAGGATGTAGATGAAGATGAAATGGGAGATACGATACTGCGTGAAGGGTTTGACAGAGCACTAAAAGACCTACGTCGAAACAACGCCCCGAGAGTAGACAACATTCCATTAGAATTACTGACGGCCTTGGGGGAGCCAGTCCTGACAAAACTCTACCATCTGGTGAGCAAGATGTATGAGATAGGCGAAATACCCTCAGACTTCAAGAAGAATATAATAATTCCAATCCCAAACAAAGCAGGTGTTGACAGATGAGAAAATTACCGAACTATCAGTTTAATAAGTCACAGCTGCAAAATGCTAACGCGAATTCTTTACAGTCAAATGGAAAAACTGGTAGAAGCCGACCTCGGGGAAGATCAGTTTGGATTTCGTAGAAATGTTGGAACACGTGAGGCAATACTGACCCTACGACTTATCTTAGAAGAAAGATTAAGGAAAGGCAAACGTACGTTTCTAGCATTTGTAGACTTGGAGAAAGCTTTTGACAATGTTGACTGGAATACTCTCTTCCAAATTCTAAAGGCGGCAAGGGTAAAATACAGGGAGCGAAAGGCTATTTACAATTTGTACAGAAACCAGATGGCAGTTATAGGAGTCGAGGGGCACGAAAAGGAAGCAGTGGTTGGGAAGGGAGTGAGACGGGATTGTAGCCTCTCCCCGATGTTATTCAATCTGTATATTGAGCAAGCAGTAAAGGAAACAAAAGAAAAATTTGGTGTAGGTATTAAAACCCATGGAGAAGAAATAAAAACTTTGAGGTTCGCCGATGACATTGTAATTCTGTCAGAGACAGCAAAGGCCTTGGAAGAACAGTTGAACGGAATGGACAGTGTCTTGAAAGGGGGGTATAAAATGAACATAAAAAAAACAGAACGAGGATAATGGAATGTAGTCGAATTAAGTCGGGTGATACTGAGGGAATTAGGTTAGGAAATGAGACACTTAAAGTAGTAAAGGGGTTTGCTATTTGGGGAGCTAAATAACTGATGATGGTCGAAGTAGAGAGGATATAAAATGTAGATTGGCAATGGCAAGGAAAGCGTTTCTGAAGAAGAAAAATTTGTTAACATCGAATATAGATTTAAGTGTCAGGAAGTCGTTTCTGAAAGTATTTGTATGGAGTGTACCCATGTATGGAAGTGAAACATGGACGATAAATAGTTTGGACAAGAAGAGAATAGAAGCTTTCGAAATGTGGTGCTACAGAAGAATGCTGAAAATTAGATGGGTAGATCACATAACTAATGAGGAGGCATTGAATAGAATTGGGGAGGAGTTTGTGGCACAACTTGACAAGAAGAAGGAACCGGTTGGTAGGACATGTTCTGAGGCATCAGGGGATCACAAATTTAGTATTGGAGGGCAGCGTGGAGGGTAAAAATAATAGAGGGAGACCAAAAGATGAATACACTAAGCAGATTCAGAAGGATGTAGGCTGCAGTACGTACTGGGAGATGAAGAAGCTTGCACAGGATAGAGTAGCATGGAGAGCTGCATCAAACCAGTCTCAGGACTGAAGACCACAACAACAACAACAAGCAATGTGTTGTGCACGAAGAGCTATTGCACTGGCCGTGCGTGACTGTGGTATGGACTCAGAACCATCTTTATTCTCGGTCCGTTCATCTTTGAAGCGAATGCACCTAATGAGCATGTTTGGTGCAGCGTGACGTTTCCACATTATCGAGATCTCCTTGAGCAACACGTGATTCCTGATTTGGAATCGCACAACTGTATGGAAACCATTGTTTTTAAGCAAAACGGCGCAACATGTCACGTCGCTCGCCCAGTTCAAGATTTGCTTAATACAACTTTCCACGAAAGCGTTATCCCCAGAGGTTTTCCACATCCATGGCCTGGAATATCACCTGAAGTGAATGCATGTGACTTTTTGCTCTGGGGATAATCTGGAAGAATGAACTTACCAGAGACACGTTCGGTCTCTACCTGATTCGAAGGCTAGTGTACAGGAAAACATTACTTATTTTCCTTTGGAACCGCTGCCAGCAACTATTGATCTTGTCGTTGTACGGATGCAGCATCTCGTCGACGTATTCGGTGCTTATACTGAACAAAGTGTGCAAGCATTAAGCTTGTCTCACTTGCTTCGTCTTTTTTTTGCTCGCGTCCTGTTCTTGATCAGTTACATATGGAACCAATTGTATGCTTTTCTTGCATTCACAGCGTCAGATTTGCATCTTGAGGTCAAAATTGGTACTAATTTTTTGCAGTTTTAGTCGGTTCCGGCCTAATGCATTAGAGTATCTACCAAGTTTCTCTGCCATACGGTAAGTACAGCCCACGCAGGACCTCTAGGACCTGTAGGACACTGTAACTTGGAACACATGACATTACTTGGTCTATGTTTCAATCTGATGGCAGGATTTACCATCAGATAAAGGAATACTTATTAGAGATTGTCATAAATAGTTCACGAAAATTCTGCTGTTTTTGTTGTTGTGTGGCCTGAGATTGTGTTTTGTGCAAAATTTGTAAATATTTTGAGTTCTACCAAGTTAGGTTCTGTATAATGTATCAAAGCTATTAGCAAGATACTGTTAATTCTTCAGTTACAGAATTAATTGTTGAGTAAAATTCTATACGTCTCTAAAAATAGTTATATAACGTGTCGAATGTTAAGTCATACTAGGTCGGTCGTGCACCTTCTTGTACCTTCAAACAAATGATCATCCAGCACAGAAGTTATAATTGCAAATTAACTAAATTTTCCCAGTGTCACAACTATTGCAACTGTCTAGAAAAACAAATTTCTGTTAATTTCCAGTAATCCCCCATTCAGAATGTATTACACTTTCATGTGGTTTTCGATAATACTTATACTTCATTTGATTTCACTTAATGATAGTTCGTGTGTATCTGAATAATAAAGGAATAGAAAGTATATTAATGCACTAGTGATAAGATTTCCAGTTGCAAATTTTTGTTTCAGTGGGTTATCTGTTCGTACGAGTAAGAACATTACTAAATTATACTTTCGAAAATTTTTTCACATTTCAAAAAAATCTTATTTTCCTGGAGTAATATTGTACATTCAGGAAGACTACGGCTCACAAAAGTGGAAGATATCATTTGAAAATTGAAAAATAAGGTATCTTAAACTTTTATCACAGGTCTAGGCGGCAGTCTGAAAAGAGTTCCAAGGTAAAATACTCTTCATCACTGTTTCATATTGTAATGTTCATTTCCACTAGTGCTAAATGATAAGGAAGTATCACAAAGAAGACGACAGAGGCATTCATTTTTTGAGAGATTCGATGAATTAATTTCTTAAAGGAACGAAGAATCTACAAAATATTGCTCAGATTCCAAAGTTGATGACAAACTAGCAACTACTCAACAAAGAAACACCGTCCGAACAGGCCATGAGGGGCAAACGTTGCCGACCGACCGCCGTGTCATCTTCAGCAGTTAATCGAAAGTCTGCTGGATATGGAGCTATACATAGTAATTAAATAGTCTTGAGACGAGAGGGGATCGCTACCAGCAGCATTATTAGTTATCCCGCTTTCACCGTAAATAACGAGAGTAAAATGATGGTAACAGAAAAATGTATAATAATATATTCTAACGCATTTCGCTAGTACTACTGGATTCCCCTCAGCCATTATTTCACAAATGTTTCAGCAACTGCTGCCATCGAAAATGTAACTGTGACTTCAAAGACTATGACTTCACATGAGATATTTTAGGAAGTAGTTATACTTACTTTGTAATCGAAAAAAAATCATGAAAAGCTAACACACAGCAGGATGAAAAATTAGATCAATGAGAGATATGATGACGAGTCCCAACGAGAGTACAAGCCACTTGGAAGACAATACGTGAACTGTTAATGGATTCCACGTCGTTCCCTAGTAGATGACCAACTACCTATCAGACTACTTACTATCTGTGTCTGTTTTGCAGGGGCATATTCACAGTGGAAAGGCTCAGCACAAATATTCCAGCATTTCGCTTCAGTTCTCTGGCGTTACGACCGTCCTATAGACTAAACCATCGCCTACGGATAGCTCACGGATCCTTCAAATGCAACCACTGTATCAGTCATGCACTACCTGATCGAAAATATCCGGACACCCCTATTTAATGCGGAACTGATAACTAGATGTCAGGAGAGGTGGACCCATCAATATAATAGGTGGCGGGGAGTATTGTGTTGTCAGCAGAGAAACAGCAATACCAGAAGGGGTCGGTCAGGAAACACCAGTGACTTCGAACGTGGACTAATTATTGGATGTCGCCCGAGTAACAAATACATTGAGGACGTTCCAATTCTTGTCTAGTTGTCCAAGGCCACGGTTAGTGATGTGATTGTGAAACGGAAACAGGAAGGAATAACCACAGCTCAACCAAGGCCATGCAGACCTCATGTTTTGACAGACAGGGACCTTCGAGCATTGCGAAGAGAGGCTGTGAAAATTTCATGAAATCACAGAAGGAAACACTCGTGAGCTAGCAGCAGTCCAGCTGACCCAATCACTGTGCCTAGAGAGATACAAAGGATGGGGTAAGATCATCGAACAACTTCTATAAGCCAAACATTTCTGCGATAAACCCTAAGTGATGCTTTAGGCTGTGTAAAAAATGACGCCACTGGGCAGTGGGTGATTGGAAACGTGTGGATTAATCATGTTATATATGCCCACTGGCTATCCGATGGAAGGATTTGTTTTATGGTGAATGCTTGGAAAACGTTACCTGTGTGTTGTCAACAGTGACGTACGGAAAACGGGGAGTTAGGGGATTGGGGAGGGGCTGATTTTGGTCCACTTATTTGGCTTAAGAAAACGCTAACTGCCGAAGGATATTAACTCAATTTATAGCGTTGTACTCTGTGTATCATAGAGGAACAGGTCGGAGAGCATGATTGTATCAGCACGACAATACACCCTGTCATAAACCAGCGTCTGTGACGAAATGGTTTGTGGACAGTAACATTTATGAAATGGACTGGTTCGAAAAGAGTAGCGATCAGAACTCAATGGAACACCTTTGGTATGAGTCAGAGTGTCGATTTCACTTCAAACCTCAGCATCCAACATAACTACCTTCCCTTGCTTCGTTTCTTGACGAAGGATGGGCTGCCATTCCTCCGCAGGCATCCAGACATCCACAGCAGAGTTCAAGACATCATAAGGGCGGAGGGCGGACAAACCCCATCTTAATGTCCACTAGTGTATAGACATTTTTGATCAGTGTATATACGAGGGGCGTTCGGTAAGTAACGCAACACGATTCTTTCTCTACAGATTTTGTTGTGGAGGTCTTGGAATATTTTCGCTTCAGCCCCTATACGTTTATGAAGTGGGGGCGCTATATGTAGCCTTCAAAATGGCGTCTGTAACGCAGGTGCCTTCCAGCAGGAAACTGCCGTTGAGTGTCTTTTGGTGGAAAACCAGAGCATCGCAGATATTCCTAGGCACTTGCAGAATGTTTATCGGAACCTGAAAGTGAACAAAAGCACAGTGAGTCGTTGAGCGAGCGTCTATCATTATCGCGACAAGGTCGCGCAAACCTGTTTGATCTCCCACTTGCAGGCTGGCCGCACACAACTGTGACTCCTGCAGTGTTGGAACGTGTGGATACTCTCACTCCTGTTAACTTCCGACTAAGGTTTCACCAGACGATAACAAGAAGAATGCTTGTCGAAACCTTGCACTAAGAAGGCTTAAAACTCGAGAATATATCGCTTGCTGTAGGTCTTTGTTCCTTGCCTGATCCTGGTTCATTATTAAGTGACTGAAACGTACTTGTAGAGGAGTGTTTGTTGCTGTGCGAGGCGATTGTGCGGAGGGAAACGGACGGCAGCGCAGCTCACGGAGGCCTGGCGTTACGTGGGCGGCGAGCAGATCAGGGGGCGGCGCGTGCCGGCTACAGCGACAGCGGCTGCAGCTCTGCTGTGGTTGCGGCTGGAGCTGCTCACCTTAGCGGACAGGTTGCAGCCGCCAACAGGTGTCTGCAGCAGAGTCAGGCACGCGACACGGCGCGGCGCCATGCGGGCCGCCCAAGGCCCACGGCTGACCCCCTCACCTTCAGAGCCGGCGCGGCCTCGCCGCTGCCGCTGACGCCTCGGCTCGCTCCTCGCGGCTCCTGTACAGCGATCCTCAGGCCGCTCCACGCTCGCCACAGCATTTAGTGAAGCTGCGTTTTCCATTTATGGTCATCAGGACTTTGGTTATGGTGTATCTGTAGCAGACGTAGTTAACCTTTTTCACCTACCGACGACTCTTGTATCTCTGTTAGCAATAAAATTTATCCAGCCGCTCGCCGGTCCTATAGCAACGGTTATGTATAAAGTAAGGAAGTAATTTTACTTAATAACTATTATAAAGTAAAGACTTTAAGTTAACGCATATAGTGATAATTAATTACTGAGTACTTTGTGTAAAATTTTTTGATAACCTAATGAAAATGTTCTTAGAATCTCTACTGACTGCTGCCTTTAAAAGAGTTGTGTGTTATACTGTAATTCATGGCATGCTCTACATATGAGATGTGGATATTATTTAAATAATGATAGATGTGATGTTGTGGCCTAAATTGTTTTAACCCTCTAAGTATTCACATATATTTTGGACTTCCTTGGAAATGATTTTGTAACATTTCTTGTATACTGCATGTATTTTTAGTATCTTTGAATAGAATCCGTGAAGATGGTTTGAGACTCAGACCTGAATCTGGGTTTTAAGTAAAATGGCAGCTGATGATCAGACATGCACTTTATACAATAAGCTATTGATTCATTCATTCTGCAATTCATAATTGATCGTAATGTAGTCCACAATATTAGTCTATTACTTGAAATATGGAAAATAAAATATGATCAAATATATCATCATGAAATACAACAAAATATTAGGTGGATTTATGATTAGGATTTTATTATGTTTTCTTTAACCACAAGGATATTCAGTTTTCTTTTCTGATCACTTCTCTCATTATCTACAAGAAACATCAGTTATGCACATGTATCTAATAATTTTCTATTGTAGCATGTAGTATCAAAACAATTGAGGGGTCATTTAGTTTCCTTTGAGCCTAATGAGGAACAGGCTCACAAGCATAGGTTTAATGTAAATAAGTAGCTATTGTTTTTGTAGTGAAATATATATTGTTAATTTATTGTGTTATATGTATTTTAAGTACTTTGTGTTATATAAGTACTGATTTCTGAACTATATGAATGTGGAACATTTTAATATACCATAATCTCAAAGGGAATTTACAGGTTATATGAATAAGTAAGATACTTCCACGTTCTGTTTGTGATTGTTTGGCACTGTTGACTGTTAAGTGGAATGCATGGCATTTTCACATCATCTTTTATAGAGTCTTGACTTCCAATGCATTCGCCCAAGATGGGGTTGTTTTTTAGATAATTCAAAGTACATGAATAAATTATACAATATTCCAGTGAAGTAAAGAAATAACTACTGACATACAGTGTTTATATCCTATTGAGACACTGAATTTTGAGCAGACTAAATTTGCAATGTTGTTCTGGATCATTTGTTATCAATTCAAGAAACTATGAAATGAATAATCCAAACTATATCCCAAATGAACTGGGAACAATTGCATTTAGGAAAGCAAGTATTTAATTTGTAGATGTGCTCCTCAATAGTTTGAATGTTTATGCATTTAAGCAGATGTTTTCCAATTAATATCTGTAATATTATCACATATATTACACTAGATTCCACAGTCAGCAATTTGTTTGCAAATAGTGTCAAAAATTACAACCTTTCTTCCTGAGTGAAAACTTCAGTTCAGTTTATATTGTAGTTAAGGAAAATTATTACTCACATTTTACAATTCAATTTTTAGTACTTTTTGGTTATAGACAATAACGAAAAAATTTATAGAAAAAACAAGATTAGTTCTGATATATACAATCACAAACAACAACCTCCTATGTAGTTTTACGGTGTATGTAAACCTATGTGGCGTCTTTAATGTCAATAGGATGTGAGAGGTGTCCTTTGATAGTTCAGAAACTTCTTTCTGGAACACCTCTTTACTATTAGTATGTTACTTACAACACTAGAAGATTGTAACTGTATAAATTTTTTTGTAAGTTCCAGTAGTGAAAACAACCTATTTATGGTGTTTATATCTGAATAGAGTAGACAGGGTACGAACTAATGTCTTTTAATTGTTTATTATAGATTATCTCTCAATGCTAATGTTGTTGCTTCTCTTTGCAGAGGTCTGAAATGTACTTTCTACTTTTTTTCAGTGTATATATTGTAAATTTGGTATGCTTTGTTCCTGTTACAATGTAAACAGTCATTCCTGGCCTGACTGTGCAGTCGTGTGCTTGGGTAATGGGGATGGCAGAGCCAGTTTCCATCATCCTATGGTAGCACAGAGCAATATATAAAAAACGTGCAATTTTTAGTTAGTAATCGATCTGTATATGTAATTAGTGCAAACTTCGGATGAACTTGTACTTGCAGATTTCTTATGGTCATCACACATGATAAATATCACTCAAAACCTTCGGTGAATAGCAAACATTGGGAATAACTTACATTAACAAACTGTTACAAGACGTTTTTAGATATAGTCTTCCGCAGATATGTTTTTGTGCAGAAGGTATTTATCTTATCAATATGGATTATAATTTGCTTAGACCTGTTTGAGAATTTATAGAGGTGGTTATTGGATAAACTGAAAGAGCAGAGGTTGTAGAGAGTTTCAGAGAGAGCATTAGGGAATGATTGACAAGAACAAGGGAACGAAGTACAATAGAAGAAGAATGGGTAGAAGTGAAATAGTCAAGGCAGCAGTGGATCAAGTAGGTAAAAAGAAGAGGCCCAGTAGAAATCCTTGGGAAACAGAAGAGATAATAAATTTAATTGATGAAAGGAGAAAATATAAAAATGCAGTCAATGAAATAGACAAAAAAATACAAACGTCTCAAAAATGAGATCGACTGGAAGTGCAAAATGGCTAGGCAGGGATGGGTAGAGGACAAATGTAAGGATGCGGGGGCATATCTCACTAGGGGTAAGATAGATACTGCCTACAGGAAAATTAAAGGGACTTTTGGAAAAAAGAGAACCGCTTGTATGAATATCAAGAGGCAATCACTCCTGAGTTCCTAAGTGCTACCAGCAGTCCTGCTAGTACAATCACCGTCCATAGGAAATTAAAAAGAAAGGAGAACGATGCTAAAGCAGCACTTCATTAGCCTTACATTTCAATATCCAATGTTAAGCTACGCTATAGGTTGTGTAAAGAGTGATTTGGAGTCAAGAATCATGCTATTCCTCGTGGCATCGGATAGAAGGGTTTGTGTTTGACAAAGGCCTGGAAACGTTACCTTCCATCACTGTAATGCCAACAGTGATCTAAGAAAGAGGCGGTGTTTCAACATGTAGTGTTTTTTTTTTTTTTTTTTTTTTTTTTTTTTTTTTTTTTTTTTTTTGTAGAGGTGTGGGTCTCTTATTTCATTTAAGAGAAACCTAAATTCTGAAGGATATCAACACATTTTACAGCGAGTGTACAGTGCCCAGTAGAGGAAGTGGTCGGAGATGATGACTGTATCTGCATGTTAATGCGTCCTGTCATAAAGCACCTTATGTGACGCAATAGTTTGTACAAAGTAACTTTCATATAACGGACTAGCCTGCGCAAAGTGTCGACCTGAAGCCAATGGAATACCTTTGAGATGAATTAAACCAGTCTCGGATCTTGAAGAAGATTGGGCTGCCATTCCTCCATAGACATTCAGACACCTCACTGGAAGTGCTGCTAACTGAGTTTAAGCCTTCATAAAGGCAGACCGTGGCGGTCTAATTCCGCCGTTCTCGCCCCAGATAGGTCAACTGGGACCGACCGAAAGCCATGTTATACTTAGCCAACGACGTCACTTTTATTCTATATGGAGGGGGTAATGTCAACCCACCGCCATCCTGCCAGTTGTCGCCTTCGGAGACCTTGTAGTCACTACTTGTAATTCAAGTAGCTCCTTAAATGATACGCTATGTTGTCAAAAGTATCCGGACACTTTGCAGAAAATTACTTATACGTTAGTGGCGCCCTCCATCAGTCATGCTGGCATTCAATATGGTGTTGGCCCACCCTTAGCCTTGATGGCAGCTTCCACTCTCGCAGGCATACGTTCAATCAGGTGCTGGAAGGTATCTTGGGGAATGGCAGCCCATTCTTCACGGAGTGCTCCGCTGAGGAGAGGTGTCGATGTCGATCGGTGAGGCCTGGCACGAAGTCGGTGTTCCGAAACATCCCAGAGGTGTTCTATAGCATTCAGGTCAGGACTCTGCGCATGGTAGTCCATTACAGGGATGTTATTGTCGTGTAACCACTCCGCGACAGGCCGTGTGTTATGAATAGGTGCTCGATCGTGTTAAAAGATGCAATCGCCATCCCAGAATTGCACTTAGACAGTGGGAAGCAGGGCTGTCCATAAATCCGTAAGAGTTTAACGGGGTAGAGACCTCATCCGAACAACACGTTGCAAGGCATCCCAGATACGCTCTATAATGTTCATGTCTGGGGAGTCTGGTGGCCAGTGGAAGTGTTTAAACTCAGAAGAATGTTCCTGGAGCCACTCTGTAACAATTCTGGACGTGTGGGGTGTCACATTATCCTGCTGGAATTCGCAATGGACACGAATGAGTGCAGGTGATCAGACAGGATGCTTACGTACGTGTCACCTGTCAGAATCGTATCGAGACGTATCACTCAAACAGCACACGCTTCACACAATTACAGAGCCTCCACCAGCTTCAACCAGCTGAAGCTGCTGACGTGCAGGATCCATGGAATTATGAGGTTCTCTTCATAGTTGTATGCGTCCATCCACTCGATACAATCTGAAACGAGACTCATCCGACCAGGCAACGTGTTTCCTGTCATCAACAGTCCAATGTCGGTGCTGACGGGCCCAGGCGAGGCGTAAAGCTTTATGTCGTGCAGTCATCAAGGGTACACGAGTTGGCCTTCGGCTCTTAAAGCCCATATCGATCGACTTTCGTTCAATGTTTCGCACAATTACACTTGTTGATGACTCAGAATTGAAATCTGCAGCAATTTACGGAAGAGCTGCACTTCTGTCACGTTGAACGACTCTCTTCAGTCGTCGTTGGTCCCGTTCTTGCAAGATATTCTTCCGGTCGCAGCGATGTCGGAGATTTGATGTTTAACAGATTTCTGATATGTACAGTACATTTGTGAAATGGTCGTACGGGAAAATTCCCACTTCATCGCTAACTCGGAGATACTGTGCGCCGACTATAGCATGCCGTTCGAACTCACTTAAATCTCGATAGCCTGCCAATGTTGCAGAAGCAACCGATATAACAACTGCGTGAGACATTTGTTGTCTCACGTAAGCGTTGCCGACTGAAGCGCCGTCTTCTGCCTGTTTACATATCTCTGTATTGTAATAAGGATGCCTGTACCAGTTTCTTTGGCACTTCGTTGTACAATAACAATATTAGTATTCCGTTTGTGTCGCCTGTATGTTGAGCGTTGCAACTAGCTTCGATTCTGTAAGTTGATCCTCATTATTTCACATGTACGTACATAACACTTACCTCTTAAGCTTCACTGCTGCACTAGAGCAGAATGTTACTCACGTATTTGGGGCCTATACCAAACAGGAGTAACAAGGGTTACTGGAAGTGTTAACGTATGAAGGGTGGGAAGAATGGTCTCAGGTTTGCGCGAGTCGCGGAAGCCCACCGCGCTTCACATGATGACTGACGCTCGTTACCCTGCGAAATTTTATTTACAAAATTTCATTAGCCAATATTAAGCTAAGGATCTGAAGATATTCTTCGACTCGCAGCTTCTCGCCACTTCAGAAACCGCGAAGGAAAGACTAGAGGAATTACACTGCGCATACAAGTGTTACGGTAGCACTCTCCCTGCACCAGATATACAGCTGGAAGTAGAAGAATCCATAACATATAGTATAAGCTAAATACCTTCGGCTATGCAATACACAGTGATTCGTAAGTGTAGATGTAGATCCATTCGTCATGTTCATCCTGCAGTGTCAACAGCTGCGGTATGAGAATACCCGAGGTCAGTGTTGGCTGCTGCCCAGACACGCTTCGTATACTGTTTAAAATCCATCAAAATATTAAGACAAGCACTTTTTTCCGTAATGATGCTTCCTGGAGATACTGCATAACATCCTTCACGGCTGACGGGCATCTCGGCAGCTATAAGCGGTGGCCCACGGACGCACGCAGTTCGGTTCCTCGAAGTGGCGTCGGCGGCGGCAGCGACGCTAGCCGTGGGTGTTTCCGAGCCAGCGAGCGTGTGTGTTTCCGCGACCTTGGGGTGAAAGGTGATGCGGGCGTTACGTAAAGTGCGGAGCGGGCGCAAAGAATGCTGCCGCGGGCAGCCCGCCCGCCCTGGCCGGCACGCGCCACGCCGCCAGATGCACACAGCCTCAGCCACACTGTCCGGCGCACACCCATACATGACAGGCGCACCGCGCGTGTCCACCGTACCTTGTCCACCTTGTAAAGCACACCGCTAATGGCTGAGTCCCCTTGTCACACGTATTGCTCTTCAAATCCTACCGCAAAGGCAGGACCCTCGACGTCACGCGCCAAGAGGGAATTTCTAAAGGAGGATAGATTCTGACCGGTGTACATCAAAGGATCTGTTCCCATTCCAGTGCTTTAAGCCCTCTTCACAGCATACGCTAACGGAAATACAGTCACGACACCAAGAAGGAGTTGTGCGACATAAAAGAAACTTTTCTACACTGAAGCGTCAAAGAAAATGGTATAGACATGGTTATTCAAATATAGAGGTATGTAAACAGGCAGAAAACGGCGCTGCGGTCGGGAATTCCTATATAAGACAATAAGTGTCAGGCCCAGTTGTTAGATCGGTTACTGCTGCTACAATGGCAGGTTATCAAGATTTAAGTGAGTTTGAACGTGGTGTTATAGTCGGCGCACGAACGATGGGACACAGCATCTCCGAGGTAGCGAAGGAGTGGGGATTTTCCCGTACGACCATTTCACGAGTGTTCCACGAATATCAGGAATCCGGCAAAATATCAAATCACGGACATCGCTGAGGCCGGAAAACGATTCTACAAGAACGGGACCAACGACGACTGAAGAGGATCGTTCAACGTGACAGAACTGCAACCCTTCGGCAAACTGCTGCAGATTTCAATGCTGGGCCATCAACAAGTGTCAGCGTGCTAACGATTCAACGAAACATCATCGATATGGGCTTTCGAAGCCGAAGGCCCACATGTTTTCCCTTCATGACTGCATGACACAAAGCTTTACGCCTCATCTGGGCCCGTCAACACCGACAATGGACTGTTGATGAATGGAATCATGTTGCCTGGTTGCCTGGTTGGACGAGTCTCGTTTCAAATTGTTCAAATGGTTCAAATGGCTCTGAGCACTACGGGACTTAACATCTGAAGTCATCAGTCCCCTTGAACTTAGAACTAAGGAAAACTAACTAATCTAAGGACATCACACATATCCATGCCCGAGGCAGGATTCGAACCTGCGACCGTAGCGGTCGCTCGGCCACAGCGGACGGCATTTAAAATTGTTTCGCGCGGACCGACGTGTACGGATATGGAGACAACCTCATGAATCAATTGACCCTGCATGTCAGAAGGGAACTGTTCAAGCTTGTGAAGGCTATGTAATTGCGTGGGGTGTGTGTAGCTGGAGTGATACGGGGCCCCTGATACGTCTAGATGTGGCTCTGAAAGGTGACACGTACGTAAGCATCCTGTCTAATCACCTGCACCCTTTCGTGTCCATTGTGCTTTCTGACAGACTTGGGCAATTCCAGCAGGACAGTGCGACACTCCACACTCCCAGAATTGCTGCAGAGTGGCTCCAGGAACATTCTTCTGAGTTCAAATATTTCCCCTGGCCACCGGCCTTCCCAGACGTGAGCATTATTGAGCGTATCTGGGATGCATTGCAACGTGATGTTCAGAAGAGAACTTCACCCCATTTTATTCTTACGGAATTATGGACAGTCCTGCAGGATTCATGGTGTCAGTTCCCTGCAGCGCTACTTCAGACATTAGTCAAGTCCATGCCACGTCGTCTTGCGGCACATCTGCGTGCTCACGGGGGCCATAAACGATATTAGGCAGGTGTACCAGTTTGTTTGGTTCTTCAGTGTATAGCTGAAAGATGATTTCTGTTCTCATTTCGCCCCAGTCGCACAAGAGTTTCTTTAATACGCTTGATGTTCCCTCTGCGATACTGCAGAAAGACTTGGCAAGAACGTAGCCACTGTACATCATTTCTGGCACGTGGTCACGAGAATGTACGGCCGCAAGAAGACCGGGCTGCGGACAGTCACGTGACACTACCCAGAGGAAAGACCATCGTGCTCGGCGTATTGCTGTGGTGCATCGTGCTGCATCTGCAGCAGCAGTATGAGCAGTAGTCAGCACCTTAGTGACCCAACAACGAACTGTTACAAATCGGTTACTTCAGTGACAACTCTGAGCAAGACGCACTGTAGCGTGCCTTCCACTGGTCGCAAACCACCGCCATTTGCGACTTCAGTGGAGAGCAGGGTGGAGGTCTGTTGTGTCTTTTGGTGGAAATTGTTCTGCCTCGGTGCCAGTGATGGCAGTGTGTTGGTTAGGAGGGGATCAAATGCAGACCTGTAACCAACCTTTCTGCGTGCTTGACACAACGAATCTACACCTGGTGTATGGCCTTGGGGTGTGATTTCGTATGACAGGAGCAGCATTCTTGCGGTTATCCCACGCACCCTAACTGCAACATGTTCGTCAGTCTGGTGATTCGACTTGTTGCTCTGCATTTCATGAACAGCATTCCAAGAGTTGTTCTCCAACAGGTTAACACTCGCCTACGTACCGCTGTTGTAACCCAACACGCTCTACAGAGTGTCGACATCCTTCACGGCTAACGGAGGTCCAGCAGCTATAAACTGTGGCCCACGGACGCATGCAGTTCGGTTCCTCGAAGTGACGTCGGTGGTAGTTTCACCGGTAATTAAAGTACCAGAATTTCACATCTGCAATCGCTTATTCCCGAAATTTCATTACTGTATATTAATTAATTTTTGTTTTGATTTTTTTCCCTCAGTGTACGTATATCGCTATAAGCGACCGTGTGTTATTCTTTTGCTTTGAGATTTTTTCCGTCAATGTATATCGCTACAATCGACCGTGTATATCTAACGCTTTATGCTGATGAGAAGCCTAATTCATAAAAGTGTGAACAATCACACTGCCCTGAAAAAACTTGGAAAACTGGAGAAGTAAAATGGAGAATGCAGTTCAACGACATAAAGAACACAGCATATCCATCCTCTCTCCGAAAGTGGAAACTACTGGATCACAGCTTATTTTTTATTAAAACGAAAAACTATGGCACTGAAATTTGGGCTACTCATTCATTAATTCATGTGGCTCCTTTGTCTTCCATTTAAATGTTAACCATTTCTATAGTATTTTCAATGTCATTCAATTCAAGTATAGTTTTCATAGTATTTTCAGTACCATCAATTAAACAAAAAACTATGGCACTGAAATTTGGGCTACTCATTCATTAATTCTTGTGGCTCCTTTGTCTTCCATTTAAATATTTCCTATTTCTCTAGTATTTTCAATGACATACAATTCATGTATAGTTTTCATAGTATTTCCAGTACCATCCATTACATGTTTTGTACTTCGTGAATGAAGGCCAACAGCAGTCTTTTTGTTCTGACAAATATGTTCCTTAGATCTAGCGCAAAAATTACTATCAGTTTGGCCTTTATAAAAACGAGCACATGTACCCCATTGTAAACTATATAAAATATATGCTTCATACTTTCTATTCTTTCTTTCTCCCTCTCTGTTTTATGCCTAATCTCAGATCTCAGTTTGTCTGCTGTCTGAAATGGTACCTTGTACTGCTTAATGAAAGCAGGTGCTATTTTTTCTATAATATGGTCATGATACTTCAGAGTACAAAATTATTTTGTTTGTGTAGGTCGAGTTGTGTTTTTTATAATTTGTGTGGCTAAACCTCCCGTGAACCCCCGTTCTTTATTGCTGTTTGAGAGTACAGAACTCTCCTTGTGTGCCCGTTTCAACTGTTGGTAGCTCCCAAAGGCGAGCCGCCATGGCAAAAAATAAACAACAACGTTAAATAATGTTGGAGCGCTTTCTACAAACACAGTATTGGAGCTCCATAAATAATGCTATATATTGTTATTGGTTCAGGTTCATTTGGTGTAGTTAGTATTTGTTACTGTATTTATTTCATGTGCCCTCACCCTGTCAGTATTTTGCAGATCTTAAGCCGGCCGGTGTGGCCGGGCGGTTCTAGGCGCTTCAGTCTGGAACCGCGCGACCGCTAGGGTCGCAGGTTCGAATCCTGCCGCGGGTATGGACGTGTGTGATGTCCTTAGGTTAGTTAGGTTTAAGTAGTTCTAAGTTCTAGGGAACTGATGACCTCAGATGTTAAGTCCCATAGTTCTCAGAGCCATTTGGACCATTTTTTTACAGATCTTAAACTGTTAAACAACATCTGCATATTGGTAGAAGAAGTTAAAGAATGTTTAAAGTTGTAACAATGAACTACACCTGATCACTGTTTACTGTCGATCACTGCACCGCTTCTCTACTGGTTCTCGAGGAGTCTAATACTCGTTTTAGGGGGTTGTAAAGGGCGGAAATGTTATAATTCGAAGATTTAGAGTTCATTTTGTGCCGGTATTAGAATAAACCCTACAGCTCAAACTAGGGCAAAACTTGACATTTTTTACAAATACAGATCATTTCCGGAGATGAAGATAGCGCTAAAGTGGCCAAAAGTCACGGAAAGGCACCAGATGTGATTTTAACAGAAATTCGTTCCTCTGTAAGAGCTGAGAACTGCAGTAACCTGTCGAGGCATGGACATTACAACATACTGAAATCATGGGGGATATTGACCCACGTATCTTGCATTGCTACCCGTAAGTGTTCTTTTGTAGTTGGTGCTGGGTTCATCAGGCACCAGTAAGTCCAATGACTGCGCACATGTTTGGTGATTCACAGAAGTGCACGATCGGTGTAAATAGCTGGCTTAAATCTTAAATCTGTGAAATTAAATCATGATGCCAATTAGCTAGTTTTGCGTCCCCCTCGTCCTTGTGGCGACATTGATGGAACATGCTTGTCATTCGTAAACGATGTGAATATGGATGACTGCTGTAGTTATGACTGGAAATTCTGAGACCAGCTCGACCTCAGTAATTTATTCTTAGTTGGAGATACCTCTGTCCCTCTGTGGTTGCCCAAAGTGAAGAGAGTCTTGACAGCACCGCTGCAGCAAATGTATCTCTAGTGTCTCAGCAGCAAGTGCTTTCTGACTTTAGTCTTCGAAACATGGGTGGTTCTGCCAGCATCAGAATCTTCCCTACCTACTGCAGTAGACTTTACGAGTTGCAACTAATAATAATTTTATAAACAAGTGTAACAATCCCTCTCCCATGGATTTCGTCATGGTTAATTAATAATAGGAAGGAATGCAGTCAATTTCTCTCACTATACGACAAGTTTCCTACCCCGGACATCAAAAGCATTGCACATAGCCTTGTGCAGGAAATCACAGAGCCTCTTACATTTATGCGATCCTGCATGACATAGCAGTGTCCACCAACTGGTCTCATGGTCTCAAGCTCGATTTCTTCAACTGGCCTTCAGATCTTATCTACGCAAAAGAAATTCCATGTAGTGTCTCACACAATGTAGTTTCTATGGGATACAGCTGGACCTCCCCTACACTTCTGCTGTGTGAACGCAGGTGGCTGCTATTTCCCTGTCGTATATCTGTATGGAGATGGCTGTCAGCGCCAAACAGGTTTATGACACAAGTTTATGACTTCCCTGTCACAAGGCAGCTAAAGAAGGGCCCCATGATTGCAGAAAATAACAGGTCTCCTTAACCGTAATACAAGGAAAGGAGAAGAAGAATTCATCAGAAGTGTAGTCATTGTCAGTAGCGAATACTGTCTTCATTTTTCATGCAGCGTTAAAGAATTTACTATACTGAATACTGAGATGTGCATATTAAGTTAAAAAATTGGTTGTGAGACAGCTGTAGTATAAACTACTTCCTAACATCACCCCCTCGTCATTTTCCTAATGGATGCTGATGAAGTCGTGCTGAGATTAGTGTTGCACAAGTTCAGCGAAGTCATTTTTGTTGGGCTATAGATAATATTCTTATTTTTGTTTTGTATTATCATGGAGTGATAAGGTCCACGCTATGCATTGTGGGTGGAAAGGGTTAAGCCGGTAACAAGGTAACAACATGGAAATACACATACATACTTACAATTCTCCTCACACTCAATCACATAAGGGTGCATTTATTTAGAATATATGTAATAAAAGGTAACATTAGCTAACACAATACTGCACACAGATACTAATTGACTGTACAATGTTTAAGAATGAAGTCAGTTCCTTGGTCAATTCACACACATGTGGACTGCTTTTATTCAAAATACACATATGCTCCATATCAAATTAACTTTTTATTAACAATGTTCACATGCACTTTTTACAATACCAGATCATTCAGTCCATTATAAAAATAACCTCCTACAAATTTTATCACATTGAACAAGACGAATCATACAAATACATTGACATACATGGAACCACATGGAAATGATAACCAAAATGTAATAAAAGCAAAGTGTACCACATTTGAGTTACTGTATGACTGGTTGGAAGCACAGCTTTCTAAATTTTCGAAACATATACTCGTGGTAAAGAACGAAAGTTGTATTTTTATGCAAAGAATATATCATGAATATTAAAGATAATTGACAAACTGTCATACAAAAACATTTGAGTCATTGTATGAACAGTTTGACGTTCATATGGGAAATAAGTGTCGTTACTGTGACATTAAATGTTGGCTAACAAATAACTAATAAAATAACAGTACTACTGTAGTGTATCATTATAATAAAACACCATGAGGTTACAAACATGTACAAATTACCAGAACCATGATGTTATGCATCAAAATTACTGGGTTAGTACTGACTTGAGCAATAAAGTAAGATACAATTACGAAAACAAACAAACGGCAACACCGAAACTCCCTGGCATCGCTGTTGACCGGTCGATCTGCTCGCACGGGTGACCTCCCCAGTTACCGCTCGCACTGAGGTTTATCACTCACCCGTGGTCGACTGGGAAATCGCCTGGACGCGTGGCAGGTGGTGAAAGACTTCCCAGGGGAACGCACGTAATGCCGCCCCGGTTAGCCAGACAAACAGGTCTCATGTGGTGTCTGTGGCTGACACTGTCCCTCACCCAGATGCAGTCGCTTGCCCTGTTCAGGGAACCTCTCAGTCTGCAAGATCCGCGTAATCGCAGAGGGTGGAATTATTGATAGTTTGGAGCTCCAATGTTAGTCGCGTTATGAGGCCCCTTAGAGTCATGGCTGCCAAGGAGGGGAAGAGAGCTAATGTACACTCCGTGTGTGTACCGGGTGGAGTCATTCCAGACGTGAAAAGGATCCTTCTGGATGCCATGAAGACCACAGGATGCAGCCAACTGCAGGTGGTGGCTCACGTCCGTGCCAGTGATGTGTGTCACTTTGGACCAGAAGAGATTTTCTCTGGTTTCAAGCGGCTAACGGAAATAGTAAAGGTTGCCAGTCTTGCTTGCGAGATGAAAGCAGAGCTCACTATTTACAGCTTAATCGACAGGACCGATTATGGACCTTTGGTACAGAGCTGAGTCGAGGATCTGAATCAGAGGATCAGACGGTTCTGCGACAGTGCAGGCTGCAGATTCCTCGACTTGCGCCATAGGGTGATTGGGTTTCGGGTTCCTCTGAAGAAATTAAGAGTGCTCTACACGCAGGAGGAAGCTACGCGTGTAGCAGGGGCTGTGTGACGTGGAGTGGGCGGTTTTTTAGGTTAGACGGTCTAGGGGAAACAGAAAAAGGGTTGCATTCTCAACGGGTACAGGTCGAACATCGGAAGAACTTAGATACAGGAACCACCGGTATAACAGATGTAAATTGTCGTAGATGTGTTGGGAAAGTATCACAGCTCCAAGTGTTAACAGAAAGCACTGACGCTCAAATCGTTATAGGCATTTAAAGCTGATGAAGCCGGAGATACACACCTGGAAATGGAAAAAAGAACACATTGACACCGGTGTGTCAGACCCACCATACTTGCTCCGGACACTGCGAGAAGGCTGTACAAGCAATGATCACACGCACGGCACAGCGGACACACCAGGAACCGCGGTGTTGGCCGTCGAATGGCGCTAGCTGCGCAGCATTTGTGCACCGCCGCCGTCAGTGTCAGCCAGTTTGCCGTGGCATACGGAGCTCCATCGCAGTCTTTAACACTGGTAGCATGCCGCGACAGCGTGGACGTGAACCGTATGTGCAGTTGACGGACTTTGAGCGAGGGCGTATAGTGGGCATGCGGGAGGCCGGGTGGACGTACCGCCGAATTGCTCAACACGTGGGGCGTGAGGTCTCCACAGTACATCGATGTTGTCGCCAGTGGTCGGCGGAAGGTGCACGTGCCCGTCGACCTGGGACCGGACCGCAGCGACGCACGGATGCACGCCAAGACCGTAGGATCCTACGCAGTGCCGTAGGGGACCGCACCGCCACTTCCCAGCAAATTAGGGACACTGTTGCTCCTGGGGTATCGGCGAGGACCATCCGCAACCGTCTCCATGAAGCTGGGCTACGGTCCCGCACACCGTTAGGCCGTCTTCCGCTCACGCCCCAACATCGTGCAGCCCGCCTCCAGTGGTGTCGCGACAGGCGTGAATGGAGGGACGAATGGAGACGTGTCGTCTTCAGCGATGAGAGTCGCTTCTGCCTTGGTGCCAATGATGGTCGTATGCGTGTTTGGCGCCGTGCAGGTGAGCGCCACAATCAGGACTGCATACGACCGAGGCACACAGGGCCAACACCCGGCATCATGGTGTGGGGAGCGATCTCCTACACTGGCCGTACACCACTGGTGATCGTCGAGGGGACACTGAATAGTGCACGGTACATCCAAACCGTCATCGAACCCATCGTTCTACCATTCCTAGACCGGCAAGGGAACTTGCTGTTCCAACAGGACAATGCACGTCCGCATGTATCCCGTGCCACCCAACGTGCTCTAGAAGGTGTAAGTCAACTACCCTGGCCAGCAAGATCTCCGGATCTGTCCCCCATTGAGCATGTTTGGGACTGGATGAAGCGTCGTCTCACGCGGTCTGCACGTCCAGCACGAACGCTGGTCCAACTGAGGCGCCAGGTGGAAATGGCATGGCAAGCCGTTCCACAGGACTACATCCAGCATCTCTACGATCGTCTCCATGGGAGAATAGCAGCCTGCATTGCTGCGAAAGGTGGATATACACTGTACTAGTGCCGACATTGTGCATGCTCTGTTGCCTGTGTCTATGTGCCTGTGGTTCTGTCAGTGTGATCATGTGATGTATCTTACCCCAGGAATGTGTCAATAAAGTTTCCCCTTCCTGGGACAATGAATTCACGGTGTTCTAATTTCAATTTCCAGGAGTGTAAGTTCAGCCGAAATTTTTGCGGCGAACCTAACAATGTTCCTGAACGATAGGCTAAACGCCGTTAGAGGTGGCGTGTTTGTTGTTATTACAGGAATTTCTTCTTTTAGCGAAAATGTAGCAGATAGTTTTTGTGAATTAGTATGGGCAGGGGCATTTCTGGCAACCAGAATAAAATAATAATTCGGACCTTTTACCGACCGCCCAACTCAAATGATGCAATTGCTGAAAGGTTTAGAGAAAACTTGGGTTTAATTTCAAGCATGTACCCGACTCATACTACAATAGTTTATGGAGACTTTAAATTACCCTCGATATGTTGGCGAAAATACGTGTTTAAACCCGTAGGTACGCATAAAGCATCATTCGAAATCGTGCTGAATGCATTCTCTGAAAATTATTTAGAGCAGTTAGTTTATGAGCCCACGCCAATAATAAACGGTTGTGGAATCACACCTGACCTCTTAGCAACAAAAAATCCTGAGTAAAAACAAGAATCAAAACGGATACAGGGATTAGTGAACATTGGCTTGTCGTAGCGAGACTGAATATTGTAGCCCCCAAATCCTCCAAAAATAAACTAAAATTATACCCATTCAAAAAAGCAGATAAAAATTCACTTCACGCCTTCCTAAGAGACAATGTCCATTCCTTCCAAATTAACAATGTAAGTATAGGCCAGATGTGGCTTGAATTCAAAAAAATAGTATCAACAGTCGTTGAGAGACTGCTACCAAGTCCCCCTTGGTACACAAAACACGGCAGAACACAGTTGCAGAAACAACGAAAAAAGCATGCCAAATTTAAACGAACGCAAAATCCCCAAGTCTGGCGATCTTTTACAGAAGCTCGAAATTTAGTGCGGACTTCAGTGCGAGATGCTCATAATAGTTTCCACAACGAAATTTTGTCTCGGAACCTGGCGAAAAGTCCGAAATACTATCGAGACAGTGCTGGAAAACGAGTGTTACTAAACACAGACTTTCAAGATTCCTTCACCGGAGATGATGAAGTAAATATTCTAGAATTCGAACCAACAACTGTTTCCAACGTGGCTAACTTAGAACTAGGTATCCTAGGAGTGATGAAACAACTTAAATCACTTAATAAAAGCAACTCTTGGTTCGTTCCAGAATATGTTGATGCAATAGCTTCGTACTTAACAATCATATACGATAGCTCGCTGGACAAAAGATACGTACCCAAAGACTGGAAAGTTGCACAGGCCACATCAATATTCAAGAAAGCTAGTAGGAGAAATCCACTAAATTACATGCCCACATCATTAACGTCGATATGCAGCAGGATTTTGTGACATATATTGTGTTCGAACATTATGAGTTACCTCGAAGAGAACGGTCTATTGACACACAGTCAACACGGATTTAGAAATCATTGTTCTTGTGAAACACAACTAGCTCTTTACTCACACGAGGTGTTGAGTCCTATTGACAAAGATATTCAAACTGGTCCGTATTTCTAGATTTCCAGAAGGCTTTTGACAATGTACCACACAACCCGCTTGCAGTGAAATTTCGTGCTTATGGAATATCGTCTCAGTTATGTGACTGGGTTGTGAGTTCCTGTCAGAGAGGTCACGGTTCGTAGTAGTTGACGGAGAATCATCGAGTAAAACAGAACTGATTTCTGGCTTTCCCCAAGATAGTGTTATACGCTCTCTGATGTTCCTTATCTATATAAACGATTTAAGAGGCAATCTGAGCAGTCACTTAGGCTGTTTGCAGATGATGCTATCGTTTATCGTCTAGTGAACTCATTCGAAGATCAAAACAAATTGCAAAACGATTTATAAAAACTATCTGAATGGTACGAAAATCGGCAAATGACTCTAAATAATGAAAAGTGTGAGATCATCCACAAGAGTGTTAAAAGGAATCCGTGGAACTTCGGTTACACGATAATTCAATATAATCTTAAACCCGTAAATTCAACTAAATACCTAGGACTTGCGATACTGCACAATTTAAATGGAAAAGAAAACATAGAAATGTTGTGGAGAAGGCAAATCAAAGACTGTGTTTTACTGGCAGAACACTTAGAAAATGTAGCAAATCTACTACAGAGACTGCCTGCAATACGTTTGTCCGTCCTCTTTTAGGGTACTGCAGCGCATTCTGGGATCCTTACCAAATAGGATTAACGGAGGACATCGAGAAATTTCAAAGAAAAGCAGCATAGTTTGTATTATTGCGAAAGGCGTTTTTCGTCGCTGCGGTATCTTCTCATGAAATTTCGATCAGCAACTTTCTCCTCCTAGTGCGAAAATGTTTTGTTGACTCCGACCCACACACGAGAAACTATCATCATAAGAAATAAGGGAGAGCTCGCACGGGGAGATACAGGTGATCGTTTTATCCTCGCGCCGTTCGAGAAAGGAGTAACAGAGGACTATTGTGACGGTGGTTAGATGAAACCTCAACCAGGCACTTAAGTGTGATTTGCAGATTATCCATGTAGATGTAGATGTAAACCAAGATATATGATGTATTCAGTAACTTCAATGTGACATCATTTGTCACTTGACTCAAGGTTTAAGTGTGCAACAAAACAAGAGTTTAAACAAGTGTCAGATAAATAATGTTCATATGTGTAGCGTGACGTTGCGGGTAACATAATAATAAGTTGATAAGCAGTTTCTTGTGCAGCCTCCACACATAGGTTTGCTAATGTCTTACAAGGGGAGTGCCAGAGTTGGGAAATGAAGTGTGGAGTGGGACGGCGCGGCGCGTGTTTGCAGCACTACTCCATAGTGTTAGAATGCCCCAACCATACGGCCAGATGGCCAGCCATTCACGAGAAAAACGTTCCGAAACATTCAGTCCTACTGTATATAATACCCATGCGTCCGCTCACTGAATCGAAGGGCGCGGTGGCCGATGCAATATTGCTAACAATTCGTGCTTCGTATTTTCAAAGTACTAAGGAATGACGAGATACGTTTGAACTTCTCTAACGCTATAGATACAGCAATAAGGAATAGCGCAGTAGGCAGTATAGTTGAAGAGGAATGGACATCTCTAAAAAGGGCCATCACAGAAGTTGGGAAGGAAAACATAGGTACAAAGACAGTAGCTGCGAAGAAACCATGGGTAACAGAAGAAATACTTCAGTTGATTGATGAAAGGAGGAAGTACAAACATGTTCCGGGAAAATCAGGAATACAGAAATACAATTCGCTGAGGAATGAAATAAATAGGAAGTGCAGGGAAGCTAACACGAAATGGCTGCAGGAAAAATGTGAAGACATAGAAAAAGATATGATTGTCGGAAGGACAGACTCAGCATACAGGAAAGTCAAAACAACCTTTGGTGACATTAAAAGCAAGGGTGGTAACATTAAGAGTGCAACGGGAATTTCATTGTTAAATGCAGAGGAGAGAGCAGATAGATGGAAAGAATACATTGAAAGCCTCTATGAGGGTGAAGATTTGTCTGATGTGATAGAAGAAGAAACAGGAGTCGATTTAGAAGATCCAGTATTAGAATCCAGTATTAGAATCCAGTATTAGAATCGGAATTTAAAAGAGCTTTGGAGGACTTACGGTCAAATAAGGCAGAAGGAATAGATAACATTCCAACAGAATTTCTAAAATCATTGGGGGAAGTGGCAACAAAACGACTATTCACGTTGGTGTGTAGAATATATGAGTCTGGCGATATACCATCTGACTTTCGGAAAAGCATCATCGACACAATTCCGAAGACGGCAAGAGCTGACAAGTGCGAGAATTATCGCACAATCAGCTTAACAGCTCATGCATCGAAGCTGCTTACAAGAATAATATACAGAAGAATGGAACAGAAAATTGAGAATGCGCTAGGGGACGATCAGTTTGGCTTTAGGAAAAGTAAAGGGACGAGAGAGGCAATTCTGACGTTACGGCTAATAATGGAAGCAAGGCTAAAGAAAAATCAAGACACTTTCATAGGATTTGTCGACCTGGAAAAAGCGTTCGACAATAGAAAATGGTGCAAGCTGTTCGAGATTCTGAAAAAGGTAGGGGTAAGCTATAGGGAGAGACGAATCACATACAATGTGTACAACAACCAAGAGGGAATAATAAGAGTGGACGATCAAGAACGAAGTGCTCGTATTAAGAAGGGTGTAAGACAAGGCTGTAGCCTTTCGCCCCTACTCTTCAATCTGTACATCGAGGAAGCAATGATGGAAATAAAAGAAAGGTTCAGGAGTGGAATTAAAATACAAGGTGAAAGGATATGAATGATACGATTCGCTGATGACATTGCTATCCTGAGTGAAAGTGAAGAAGAATTAAATGATCTGCTGAACGGAATGAACAGTCTAATGAGTACACAGTATGGTTTGAGAGTAAATCGGACGAAGACGAAGGTAATGAGAAGTAGTAGAAATGAGAACAGCGAGAAACTTAACATCAGGATTGATGGTCACGAAGTCAATGAAGTTAAGGAATTCTGCTACTTAGGCAGTAAAATAACCAATGACGGGCGGAGCAAGGAGGACATCAAAAGGAGACTCGCCATGGCAAAAAAGGCATTTCTGGCCAAGAGAAGTCTACTAATATCAAATACCGGCCTTAATTTGAGGAAGAAATTTCTGAGGATGTACGTCTCGAGTACAGCATTGTATGGTAGTGAAACATGGACTGTGGGAAAACCGGAACAGAAGACAATCGAAGTATTTGAGATGTGGTGCAATAGACGGATGTTGAAAATTTGGTGGACTGATAAGATAAGGAATGAGGAGGTTCTACGAAGAATCGGAGAGGAAAGGAATATTTGGAAAACAGTGATAAGGAGAAGGGAAAGGATGATAGGACATCTGCTAAGACATGAGGGAATGACTTCCATGGTACTAGAGGGTGCTGTAGAGGGCAAAAACTGTAGAGGAAGACAGAGATTGGAATACGTCAAGCAAATAATTGAGGACGTAGGTTGTAAGTGCTACTCTGAGATGAAGAGGTTGCACAAGAAAGGAATTCGTGGCGGACCGCATCAAACCAGTCAGTAGACCGATGACAAAAAAAAAAAAAAAAATTCAAAGTATCTATTTGCTTTTCCTTATTGAAAAAAATACCATGTGTTCAAATTGAAAACATTTGTTCCTTCAACATTTTCAACTTCTCCAACCAAATTATTTCCTTCGAATTTCGTTCGTATTGTATACTGACAATATTTCATTTCTATCATGTATATTATACATAACATCCGTCGAACAGGAGTGTACGACTTCTATCAGACTAGTTCAGGTACACGATCGACTTCAATATCATGAGACCGCTATAAACGAGGGTCCCCACAAAGGGGCATTTGACAAACTTGGAGAGCGAAGGTATAGCCGCGCATCCGCGCTCCGTGCACTACAAACGTGGAAGAAGACACTAGCAGTTGCTTTTGCGAGTACGAGTACGAGTACACGTGTGTGAAAGTTTTTCCTGTTGCTAACGTTTTGTGGTTACAATGCTTCGAAGTGAATACATCGCGAGTTCTGAGGGACTTGTAGAAGATATTACCAACGATTCTCTACACAGCGAGAAATCAAAGTTGCTGATTAAAAATACAGTTACCCATTTCAATGCACTGCTGGTTGAAAACGATTTACTAGCGTCAGAAGGTTCGCCGTCAATTCCACACGAAGCTATGCTGATGACACAGACGTTCTACAACACTGTGATATATTTCTTGAGTGAAAACACTATCGTGGTTGACGAAGAGCTACTTCACGAGAATGAAGGTGGTGAAGATTTAGAATTTGAAGAGGTTATAATAGACGATTCTTCGGACGACTATGAATCCCCAGGGAAAAAATACAAAGAACCTACGTATATTCCGCTAGAATACAAAATACAATGCAGCAACACTGCGAAAGCATACCCTCGGTGGAGTCTGCAGGCGCTGAAAAGTAAAGTATGCCACCGTTAAAAAAAAAGAAAAAAAAGGGAATATTTATCACAATGGGAAGACGAAATTAAAAAGGGTGGAGCTGTATTTGACAAATGCACAGCGAGAGATTCGTGGACTTTACGATCGTTTTGTTGAAGCTAGGTACAATTACCAGCAAGTTACCACTCGAAATCTGCAACAATGGGCTTTAGCAGCGGAAGCACATTGTGAAAACTTTGAATTTAAAGCTTCTAGTCGATGGGTGGCGAGATTTATACGACGGCACAGAATTCGTCAACGGAAAGTAACAAAATTCGTATCACGAAAGGAAACAGTGACATTGGAAGAACCCTTGGCTGTTGCAGAAACTTTCCGGCAACAAACTCGAGATGTAATACAGACTTTTGACAAGGACTATATTACCAACACGGATCAAACAGGTATGTGACACAAAATAATATCACATTCTATAAATGGTATTTCAAACAACGAATACCCATTTGAATAATTCTCTTACGTTGTTGTGGTTGTGGTCTTTAGTCCTGAGATTGGTTTGATGCAGCTCTCCATGCTACTCTATCCTGTGCAAGCTTCTTCATCTCCCAAAACCTACTGCAGCCTACATCCTTCTGAATCTGCTTAGTGTATTCGTCTCTAGGTCTCCTTCTACGATTTTTACCCTCCACGCTGCCCTCTAATACTAAATTGGTGATCCCTTGATGCCTCAGAACATGTCCTACCAACCGATCCCTTCTTCTAGTCAAGTTGTGTCACAAATTCCTCCCCTATTCTATTCAATACCTCCTCATTAGTTACGTGATCTACCCATCTAATCTTTAGCATTCTTCTGTAGCACCGCATTTCAAAAGCTTCTATTCTCTTCTTGTCTAAACTATTTATCGTCCATTTTTCACTTCCATACATGGCTACACTCCATACAAATACTTTCAGAAACGACTTCCTGACACTTAAATCTATACTCGATGTTAACAAATTTCTCTTCTTCAGAAACGCTTTCCTTGCCATTGCCAATCTACATTTTATATCCTCTCTACTTCCACCATCATCAGTTATTTTGCTCCCCAAATAGCAAAACTCCTTTACTACTTTAAGTGTCTCATTTCCTAATCTAATTCCGTCAGCATCACCCGACTTAATTCGGCTACATTCCATTATCCTCGTTTTGCTTTTGTTCATGTTCATCTTATATCCTCCTTTCAAGACACTGTCCATTCCGTTCAATTGCTCTTCCAAGTCCTTTGCTGTCTCTGACAGAATTACAGTGTCATTGGCAAACCTCAACGTTTTTATTTCTTCTCCATGGACTTTAATACCTACTTCCAATTTTTCTTTTGTTTCCTTTACTGCTTGCTCAATATACAGATTGAATAACATCGGGGATAGGCTACAACCCTGTCTCACTCCCTTCCCAACCACTGCTTCCCTTTCATGCCTCTCGACTCTTATAACTGCCACCTGGTTTCTGTACAAATTGTAAATAGCCTTTCACTCCCTGTATTTTACCCCTGCCACCTTTAGAATTTGGAAGAGAGTATTCCAGTCAACATTGTCAAAAGCTTTCTCTAAGTCTACAAATGCTAGAAACGTAGGTTTGCCTTTCCTTAATCTTTCTTCTAAGATAAGGCGTAAGGTCAGTATTGCCTCACGAATTGTCTTATATAATCATGCAATTGTACAATCGTTTTGGTCGTTATGTATCGTGCTGTTTCATTTGCTTCCAGAATGTCAGTACCAGTCTACTTTCAACCGGACTCTCACCCACAAAGGAAGCAAATCGTACTTGTGAAGACAGTGGACATGAAGAAAGTTATGGATTCGTATACAGCACAATATGCTATTACTTTTTCTGGACGTGTCCTGCCGAGTGTTTTCGCATGCCTGGAGGAGACAACAGGTGCATTTGAACCCCGAGTCCAGAAGACGATCGATGAATACGCCAAAACATACAAGAACGTCATAATGACGTCATCAAAATCTGGAATGCTGACTACAAACACGTACAAGGAGTTTCTTAAAACATTTCTGAAGCCCTATGCTGGATATAAAAGGTTTCTCCTCATCGTCGGCTCCTGGGGTGGGCAAACACGACCAGAACTGTATGACGAGGTTTCCCAGGACGACGCACAACGTCCCACCTGTACCCTCAAAGTTATTCCACCGAAGTGTACACCACTAGTGCAGCCCTGTGATGTTTATTTTTACAGACAGGTGAAAAATTTCATTAAATTCCTGCAAAATTGCGCCACGTTAATTGAACAGTAACGAGAGATTAATTCACGAGAAGATTGTCTCAAAATTCACTCGATCGTTCACCATCAGTTATCATCTCCTGTTTTTCACAATATGATCCAATACGCATGGTTCGCGTCGAAACCAACCGCAGGAAGACACATCTTTAGAAATGTTAATGAGGTCTGCTTTTCGACAGATATCCTCAAAACTCGCTGCTCGTGTAAAAAATTTTCATTTATTCGTTGCGCAACTTGTTCAAACATATTTTGTTACGAGTGTTTTTATGACAAATATCATTCTGGCTCTTGTGTAATTTCGCAATCCAGCGAATAAACACAATATGAATATTATTCTCCCATGCACACAGTTTTCAATACACAATATGAACGAATATTTGAAGGAAATAATTTGGTTGGAAAAGTTGAAAATGTTGAAAGAACAAAAGTTTTCAATTTGAACGTCATTGTATTTTTTTTCAATAAGGAAAAGCAAATACAAACTTTGAAAATACGAAGCACGAATTGTTACCAATATTGCATTCGCCACCGCGCCATTCGATTCAGTGAGCGGACGCGAGGGTATTATATACAGTAGGACTGAATGTTTCGAAGCGTTTTTTCTCGTGAATGGCTGGCCATCTGGCCGTATGGCTGGTGCATTGTAACTCTATGGGGTAGTGCTGCAAACACGCGCCATCCCACTCCGAACTTCGTTTCCCAGCCCTGGCACTCCCCTTGTTAGGTCGACTTACATCCTGGCTGATAATGTCTTATGAATGCGGATTTGATGTCCTCTCTAGCGTCGCATCTCTTTGTGAGCAGACCATCGGCTGGCACCAAAGTTACCTCGAGCTGGACAGACTGTAATCTCCTGTGGGGGCAACCCTACTGAATGGCTCGACTAACCCAGACATAGAGTCCAATCGAGCAGGTGTGTCTCGCTGCACTAGCCTGGTGTTGTGGCAGGCCAGTGCCAATAGGAAACACTGCCAAGTGCAGGCCCAACTGTAGTGAGGAAATTAACCATCAACACACAAGAACATGACACAGCAGATGAATGTCGTAATGTCGTAGCACCAAATAATATTCATAAATTCTGATCTCTAGCTGGTCACTGGAAGACAATGAGAAAGTTTCATTCGATATTTCGTTAGTAGTTAGTAGATCTGAAGCTAACGTGAAATTGCAATGAAATCCAAACCATTAGCTGCTTACAGGCCTTCTGTTTATAAGTTTTATTTCCAGTACTTTTCGGAAATGTAGTCAAGAAACAGAAATGGAGAAACAGATTAGATTTTAGATTTGATTTCCCATACGTGTCGAAAATAATACTTAAACACCTAAACAGGCAGTTGACTGGCTTTTATTCATAAAACATACTCGCTTTGTTGTTAGAAGTATTAAAAAACCCAGCCGATCGCTGCACTTTCTGTTATGAAAAGCAAAGTATAGGACTTTTTTACAGCTTTGACAGTTGCTAAATACTTCATCTATTATGTATGCTATGCTCTATTAACTACATAATCTGCGCAAAAATCATCTGTAGCCTCTGTTCCTTTAATTTGATACTGTAGAGAACATCTTTCATGCTACATAAATTTGAATTCATAAATTACACGAATATAATTTCTGTTTTGGGTTTGATTTATCGTCACCTTACCGGTTTCAGGAATCATTTTAGATGTTAGCTGTAGGAATACAAGTAAGCTGAATTGGAGCGCCTCGCAACTTATGCCACTGGCTAAAAACCGTAAAGTAGCTAACACCTCCCCTCGCAGCTTACAACTTCTCTAATGACTATACTTTTCCTCAAGTATGGTTTGATGTCAGAGAATTCGAAAAGACATGTTTTAGTCAGTCTTAAATAATTCCGAAAATCGTCGGCTCCCAGCTCATTAAGTAACAGACCGTGGGTGAATTTATTCCTTTGCATTAGCCATTTCCTTACCCACAGCCTTCTCTCGACTTCTTTGGCTTTGTCAGCTCTAAAACGGGAGAGGTATATCCCAGTTTTTGTGCCTATGTAATAGCAAGCGGGATCTTGTAGAGCATAACCAAATCGCCACCAGCAATAGAAACAGGATGGCGCTGTAATCGTTGAATGCAGTAGGTCGGGGCTCGTGTAGGCTGCCACGAAATTGGTTGGTTGGTCAGTCGGCCGATATTTGCGCGTGTCTCCTATTTGGACGCTGCGTCATCCTTAACCCAGTGACGAAGTCACAAGATCTTGGCCGCACTCGAAACTGGTCGATTTGAGCCTATGCACGGCTCACAAGGCACAAGAAAATACTACAGAACTAACCTGAAATAGTTCAATATTAGAAATACAAACAACCAGGCCCTATTCCATAAATCATGGTGCACATGACTCTATGGGCAGCCACCTTAAGTCATCAGTTACGTAAGCACAGTATAGCGACACATTGTCTGTGGGTAGTTGTTAAATATTGCTGGTTTTAGTAAACAATGAATACGTCATGGACACTCCGTCTGTATGACGTGCAAGGAACACTCACACACCACAACCAGTACCCATAAGTCACCGGTTCCAGCGCCTCAATTTATCTCAACACAGCAGGGCCGGAATAACCACCAAGCATGAGGGCGACCCCGCATACACACATCCTCCACCGACTTGCGGCCAGATTCCTACCGGTGCCGCCACGGTAGCTCAGCGTACTCGGTCAGACGATTAGCTGCCATCGGTACTTAAAAAAAGCTGAGTGTACGGATCAACGACGAACTTCAAGGGGCACAGTTAACATGATCTCCCTTCTCACCTGTTATGGTAGTTTCACAAAATAAAACCTGATGTTGCCCTTTGGCAGAAAAGTTTCATCTGACATCGTCTTTCTATGACTGTAGCGTTCAAATATTCTGATGGACTGTTGCATTCAGAGTTCAAGTTCTTTGGTTGCATGAGCGATTTCCTCTTTTTATGTTCCTCTCATACTTGCAGCCAGTACTGTTCCATATACTCCTGAACGAAATTCGTCATATGCCTGACAAATGAATGCCTTGATCCTCATGTCACAGATTCAAAACATAGATGAGCACACACTAAATTAATTATTTGATTATACGACCATGACAGTGGCAGTATGCTGTCGACTGGCTGACCCTAATACTTGGATGGAGGTCGTCGGACTCGTTCGAAAAAAAAAAAAATAAAAAAAAATAAAAAAACTTAACTTTCAGATTCTCATATAGTCTCGATGCACAACGTCCTCTTTGATACATTGTCTGGTGTCATCATCTGACTCGCTCATCTGTGTAGAGCAGTGACTAATAAGAGTTTTCTGATGCTCTTGCATGTAAAGTCTGTCCAGATCTCATTACATTCCTCTCTCAAATTTAAGTCGATATTGTCTATTCTAGCTACTTCTTCATTCTGTTGCTTGCACTGTTCTTCGATCAGCTTCAGATCTTGCTTGATTTCATCCAGAACACTCAGAAATGCGTTAACATCACTCTTCATGCTGCACACTTTATTTTGTGGATCCACCAAGATGATGCAGAGCTCTTGCTCTACTGTTTCTAATTCATGTTCATGTCAAGTCACTGCACTTCTAGCCATGCAAATATTCTGTCTTCAGATTGATGGCACCGTCCCTGTCTTTCCTTTTCCAACTCTGAGAGATTTTCCTGAGTGTGCTTCCCACATTCGCCTAAAGTTTCTTGGATTTTCGAAAATTGTTCTGTGGTTTGTCTTTCTAAGGCATCACTAAGTGTTTTCAAGGGACACGCTTCCTCTCTAATGTGGTCTTCTGTTGCTGTCAACAATTCGTCATTCTTCATATTTTGGACCTCTTGCTGTTTCGGAAGATCTTCCCATAATTTTTCACTCTTCCGCTGCATTTCCAAGACAGACTCAGTTCTACTTTGGATGCTTCCCACTAACGTGGCTTGTGAGGACACTAACCTGATATAACACGAACAAAAGTGCCCCATTTTTTAGCACACTAATAGCACAAACGAAGTGTAAGACCGTAAATCAAAGAATAACCGTATTAAATGAAAAAATAAATTCCTAACACTGGCCTCACTATTTTGTATGTGTGACACAAGTTGCTGCGGAACGTTACTAACCAACAGTTCTCCCATTACTAGATGTATCTAAATCGCCAACCTAATTCATGGGCTACTCATCTCAGAAATAACCAACGAATTTGTTCCTACTTTATCCTCATCGTGCATAGCCAAGCATATTGTTGACGGTCGTGTGTGAAGTGCATGTTCCGCAGAATTATGGTATAGATGGGTTACAAGGTGCATTAAGACCAGTAGGACTGCGCTGTGTAGACTTGGTGGGACGTGAATCACCTCAGATTAGACACTGCAGTTTCCTGTTTCTACCAAATACTACTCGACACTTAACCCCACAGAATACTTCCAACAGTTCAATAATTTCACATACACAGTACGAAACGCAATGCTAACCTACCGAAGCACAAACACATTTCCCGCAATATTGCAACATGAAAACACAGGACATGGCTGATTCTACTCACCTGCGTTTTGTGTAAGAGAAGCACAAATTAGCATAGCGCACACAACTAATAATTAATTTAAATTCTTGAATATCTTTCATTATTGTGGTGTTTATCTATACTTTCCCAGTTAAATTTCGATTAATAAGCAAATTATTCAAATTGTTTGATTTTTTGATCTCGAAGTTGCTGTGTAAATCAAAGGGCTGAAGGCCTCAAAAATCCTGGCATAGTATAAATCTATTCCTATGTGAAGTTTCAGTTGAGCTGCTTAGCATTCCCTTCTGATGCTACAAGTCCAATCCAAGACAACCTACAGGGTTGGGAGGCACCCCGTCAGATCAGTCTAATTTCAGAGAGACAATATCACATAACGGACAAAGGATTATTACAGGAAAGTTACTAAGGGTGGCACCATTATGCATCAAAGTATCAGTACCACACATCAAACCGATATTTTAATGAAAGAACTGTTCAAAATGTTCAAATGTGTGTGAATTCCTAAGGGACCAAACTGATTAGTTCAACGGTCCCTAGACTTACATACTACTTAAACTAACTTATGCTAAGAACAACACACAAACACACACCCATGCGTGAGGGAGGACTCGAACCTCCGGTGGAAAGGGGCGCGCAGCCCATGATATGACGCCTCGAACTGCGCGACCACGCCGCGCGGCTATGAAGGAAGGAACTCTCAGACTGTAAAATGAAACTAACGGTGAGTATAATTCGGTTTATTGCCACAAGACGTCAAAAAAGTGGTATACTCAGTGAATCACGGAGACAAACGTTTAGTAAGTGGGCAAGAGATGGCGCCGGTGAGTGGTCACATAATTTGGAACTACATCATGGATATGGCCAGTGACTGTAAAAATGATGAGTCATTTGAGAAAAGTTCCATGGAAAAGCAATAACAAATACCTACACTTCCGCTAAAGCTCATATGGGTGCAAGTAGGTGCTTCTAAACTTTAAATCTTCGCAATTAAACCCTGATACAAATTAACTAGTTTCACATCCCATCACCTCGGTGGCTGCAACAATGATACATGTGGCGTACGCTTACCACTTGCAAATAATGTAGCTGTGGAAGACAGTTGCTGTACCAACTAGAAATTCTGAGTCCAGCTCGACCACTGTACTCTGCTCTAAGTTGGAGATCCTTCACCCACATCCCCCTTTCCCCTCCTCCCAATATCTCTCTCTCTCTCTCTGTTTGTGTGTGTGTGTGTGTGTGTGTGTGTGTGTCTGCCCAATCTGAAGAGCGTTCTCAGTAGCACCGCTAATGCAAGCATGTTGTTCATTGGCTCAGAGCAAGTGCTTTCTGACCTTATTCTCTTAAGCTTGGCTGGTTTCATCAGTGTCAGAATTTCACCAGTCAATCGCAGCAGAGCCTGTGAGTTCAAATCAATAGTAATTCTGTAAATAAGTTTGAGAGTTTCCTACATCCACAGATTTTGTCATAGTTAACCAAGAACGGTATGACATACAGAAAATTTCTCCCACTACATGACAGATTTCCACCTCCAGCTAAGAAATGGCTTTAAACGATGACTCTAGGAACGTTCTAGAATACTCTACCTACCATTCCTATAGTCATTATAAGGATAAGATTATATTAATTACATCATTCACGAGGAATTTAACCGATCATTGTTACTATGCACCATTCATTAAAGGAATAGGAAAAACTGTGTATCTGGTACAATGGGACATGCCCTCTGCCAGGCTCTTTATAGTGGTTTCCAGAGTACAGATCTACATGTAGTTGTAGACATATAATCAAAAACCTTGTACAGAGGCATGTGTGGGGAATGCTCCCTTACATAGATTTAAACAAACATTTTTGCATGATATGCAAGCATCAAACTTCTGGTGTCACAGTCTAAAGCTGTAAGTAACCTGGTCTTCAGATCTTATCTAATATAAAGAGATTCCTTTTAGTATCTCAGAAAATGCAGGTTCCATGGATCGCAGTCCGCACTCTCCTAGTCTCCTGCTTCGTTGACGTGGAGACTATTATTTCCCTATCGTATACTTGCGTGAAGATGGTTTTCAGTACGAAAACAGTTTATGACACCCTGGTCCTTCTAACTTAACTTCTCTGTCATGAGCCAGGTAAAGAATATCTCCTACGCCACAGAAAACAATAGATCTCATTCACTGTAATAAAACGAAAGGAGAAAAAGAAGTAATTCGCAGTGGAATCATTCATAGTACCTGCTGTGAATATTTTCTGCAGTTTCCATGCAGCTTTAAATAATTGACCATACTGATTGCTGGGATGTGTATATTACTCTATAAAAATAAACTGCATGATAGCTTGGGCATAAACTTCTCTCAAGTCCTCATCTGACTCAATACAAGGAAACTATCCACCATAATGATCGGAAGAATATTGGCTCTCTGAAGCTCTGCTCTGTGAACTGTAGACTCACAAGGTACCTCTTGAGTGCGAGGTCTCGAGTTCAATCTCTAGAGAGGCTCATTTGAAAGCGTAATGTTAACAATTGTGACAGGAAAAATTTTAGCTGCTAATGACTCACCATGTGCATCAGGAGGGCGACAGGAAATAAGTGACCTGTAGGTGCAGACATAAAACATCCATGGGATGTACGTATTACATTTCACAAAATGGACAGCGTCAGCATTCTGGGAATGTTCAAAGAAAACCTTTAACATGCACTATGAACACCGAATGTAAAAAGGCGCGCCACAGTCATTACAAAGGTTCGCACCGACAAGATGGAACGCGGACTCCTTGGGAGTTACACACCGTGCTGGACGTTCAGGTAGATATCCACTCTTAAAGAATGCGTAAGAATCAAGTTGTTGTAACGGGATGATGAGAACTGACGGAATGTGATCGCAAGCAACCGAATGTGAAACAGTCTGCCATGGAGATCATCATGAAAATGGCTACTCTTTAAGGCGTAGCTGCAGATAATGCGATAACATGTTTTATAGACACGGAAAAACAATCATCCAGAGGCGGAATTTGTCAAGTGGTTCCCGGTGGTATGAACAGCAATATCACGCACTTTGTCCGGAGGGGTAGTTTGCTGTAAAGGAGTGTAATTTATATGTACACACCAGGAATAATGCAGAAGCAACTTATTTTGTCCAGCTCTTCGCCAAAAGCAGTACTCATACGACAGTTGTAGGTCTTATTCTCCAATTTCCCCACTCTTGCTTGCTGTGACGTAAATATTCCCTGCTGTCCTTGCAAGCTCACGCACACAAGAAAGAATCGTAGGGGGCAGAACACCACCAGCTTATGGAAGCACAATAAATGACTTTACAGCCAATTTACCATCCAAATTGTCGGTATAATTCTATACGGACGTGTTAAGACATTGATGTTAGGTGATCTTAATACAACCCTCTTGGTACCTATAATTTACAGGGTTCCTTTCATAAGCACTTCTTCGCCGAATCCCAGTTGGTCGGAGTTGAAAAAATTTTCCTTACTGAACGATGGGATAAGTTTGTTTACATCATCCACAAATTTTCGGGCCGATTCCGCAGTTGTTGCGCATTGTGAAGTTGACGAGTTTGTCTGAACTTTCGTTACCTTACGTCTTCCAATTTTGAAGCAACCATCTATTACTTCCCTTGAAATCACCGTGTGTCGCGCGCAATTTGATGTGCATAATCCAGTAGGTCACTGTCACGCACACCCTGTAAGTTGTATCGAGCATCCTTGAAACGCGCAAACACCAATTTTTGTAACAAGGGCGCCTTGTCCTCCCTTGAATAACCATAGCTTTTCTTATGCACTACATTGCTATATACTTATTCTAAATCTGTTCATATTTTTTTTTCTATGCTACGGACGACGTTTCCATGTTCACTACACTTTCCTTGGACAACAATTTTGCTTTATTATGTTTCACTGGAGACGGGATTTGTGATTCTCCGTCCACCAAGGATGATAAGCTTCGAGACTCGGCACCTGTTTCAATACAACTTTCACTTGTTAAGAATATATTATCATCATTATGTACCTCATCTACATCGACAACACAGTCGAGCGTATACAGCACCACACATTCCACTGACGTATCTTGCAGAAACGCTAATATTTCATCTGCCACTTCTTTCTCACTCCGCGAAAAATATATTTGTTTACAAAATATGACAGTCTACATGTGATATGTTACGACAGTGAAAGGAACCTGTGACCACTGGAGGCAGTGCCACAAGTTTCTCCAAAAATCGTAACACAACACACACACAAATGTCATTTTAACAAATATTTGTCCAACTGTTGATGGAGGTTTAAGCCTTTGAAACGCGTCGTGGAGATAAACAAACAGTGACTGGTAACAGTTAACTTGTGGTTTCATTTAATGTCAATAACAGTCACGGTAAAGCCTAACCTAAAATGTTCGCATTTAAACAAATTGGCTGGCTAATAACCATTATAGATCTGCGGCAACGAAGTGATGTCTGTCTATCAAACATGTGTGATTGTCCTCTGCGACAGTTTGCACATAATCTTTGTGACATTGAAGTTCCACGATGAGCGCTGTTGACCTTAGAAACTAATTCCCGTGCGAACTCCTGTATGCTACGACAAATTGAGACATGACAGTCACATATCGCTGTGTGCTGTGGGATTTTTGAGGAGAGTGGATGGTTAGCTATTTCAGGAAAGAGGCATTACATTTTCTTGTTAGAAACGAGCGGACCCAAGTGTTCATCCTTTAATCTGACCTGACTGTAGGAGGTCAGTCACAGAGGCTCTAGACAAACGGCACTGCAGTTGAAACGTCCCCTTAGAAAAAATATACATGACTGTGCTTAAACTGACACACAATATTTTTAGCGCAACGCAATCTGACTTTCAATAATCCCTACAAAAGAATGGCCCTGACTAATATTAACCTATACCTTTCACAAATCACTTACCTCACAAAAATCTTCGTTACTCGAACTACTGCAATTCAGCGAGTGCCACTAATGCCAGCTAAATAAAAGATTCAAACCACTGAAGCCACGAACTACTGATAGGCATAGTTAGCAAATGAAAGATTTTGATAGAGAACAAACAATGTATTTACCTTAATAGTGTTCAAAAGTCATTATATATATATATATATATATATATATCCAGTCTTACAAATTTAATGTCTCTGTCCAGATTATCCGCTCTCAAAACTCCGTCATCTCACTCCCCACATCCACCACTGCTGGCGGCTCACCTCCAACTGCACAAAGCTACGCGCTGTTAACAGCCAACTGCCCAACACTACAATAGCGAATATTACAACAATGCCACCCAGCCACAGACTGCACACAGCACAGCCAGTGATTTTCATACAAAGCGCTACGTGGCGTTACCAATATAAAAACCTAAACAGCCTACTTACATAGCCCCCATGCTCCCCACAAAAAATTTTACAAATTGTTTTGGGCATTGGCCAATACATATTTGTTAAATTTTTTTCACAATTACAATAACAAAGAAATCAAATGCACACACTTATTGGTTCAATGTTGGTCAAAAGCTAAAATTTTCTCAGAGTCAATAAAGACAGTTCTGATCGTTCATCACAGTAAAATTGCAGTGTTTTTCTCAAACTCTGACCGGTAAAAGAAAATACACAGGGAAGTAGGGGATTTCCATGCAGTCTTGAAGAAGTAGTGTTGTCCTTCCAACGGTAAGAAAGTGTTGACTCTTAACGTGCAGACAGGTAATGGGCCACAACAGAGCAAACCCACAGCAGGTAAGTCGAAGCTTTGAAGAATATTGGTAGGTAGGTCATCACAGAGCAGACACACTGTAGGCCTGGTAGAGATTATGGTATTGGTGGGCCACCAAAGATGCAGATCCACTGTAGTCCTTGTAGAGATGGCCAGCAGCCATCTGTTGCTACTGTTCAGGTGCAGAATCACCATCAAAGAGTCTTGAGGACAATGTAGCAAGTCCATAAACCACTACTTGTGCACTCACAAAGTTTTTGGAGTTGACCTTAGAACCAGCAATGCTGTTAACCAGTCCCTTGCTGAATTATCAACACACATGCAAGCACTAACAGTCCTCTTTTTTTTTTTGCATATTGTGCATATACTATGACCAACAGAAACGTGTGCAGTGAAATGTATGCTTACAAGTTACTTAATTTGATGAACTGGTGTCCATTACAATTTTGTAACATGAGAATACAATCACAAAGGTACAGAAAACATCATTAAAAAACTTAATAATACAGATAACATTTGTAGTAATACAGGGTTTACAAAAGAATAGAAATAAACATATACATCAGTGTTACAGGAATTATGACATAAGTAAATATATAAAAGGTCAGAATAACTTTCGAAACATCAACTTCACACGTGAGCATTGAAACAAAACAGAATAAATAATGTCTAAACATCTTTACAAAGTAAATAACATATTATTAGAAAAATTGTACAACATAACTCTCATCAGGTAAACACATAAAGACAGGAAGAACACAAATACACAAGGGTACACAAACACATAGCGGAATAATACAAAAGGAAAGGGCAGGGTTTGTTTTAGTGCAGTATTTTGCAAACAAAACTTTCTTTACTTCTTGGAGATCTCCATTCTTCATTATTTCCAAAAAGTCCTCTCTATACCTGCTTTGTGTACTTTTTTCGTATAACTTCTCAATGCATTTCTTCCAATTCATCGCAACTCATTCTCTTATATAATCTACCCCCTCTTAAGCTAACTTAAATCTACTGAGCTCAGATGCATAAACTAAGAGACGAGGCAATGCAGCAGCACAAAACAGTTAATACAAACAGCAATGAAAAAATGGAAATTGGCAAAGCAAGCAGCAGTAAATCTAAATTAGCAGAGCAAATGCAACATCACAACTAATATGAGCCAATGTGCAGTAACAAGAAAAATAAATCAGTAGTAAAACTGGCTTAACCGAATAATACAAAGCCAAATTCAGTAACACTACGCCTGGCAAACAGCGGCAGCAAATGCGATAACAACATGACAAAGCTCAAGCAGAAAAAATTTTACGCTAAAGATGGCCATGATTATTACCTATGTCACATCTTAACACTAGAGTGATGCATCACTATAACTTACTCTAGCAGACAAGTTACCAAGTGACTGACAAAAATTATGTATGTAATTCCTGTGAAGTGGAAATGTCTTTCTGTGCTCTCTCGTTTTTTTGGAAGTAGATCATAAAATTATTATTTACTGGATCTGTAGGCATAAAATATCTGTATTAGTACATCTATTAAATTTTATTTTAACCGATATTGCAGTGCAGCTAGAAACTAGATGCTAAACGAAATGAGCAAATATATACAAAGCAATGAGAGAAACGCCATTCACTAGGCAAATGGCGTCTCCAAAGGCAGTTAAAAATCTCTCAACTGGAAAGACAATAGATGCAAAAATTATTTCATTAGGCAATTTAGTAAATATCATCAATTAAGAGCTCCACAGAGTAATCATTTGTTTTCAAGTTTGGGCGTGTCGTATTTGCGATGCTTTCTACAAAGAAATGTCAATAGCGAGGAAATGGCCTCTTTCTTTTCCACCTGTGCCTCTGAGAGGCACACACTAACGGCTTTCTTCCAGGCGACTGTCGCGCAGCTGGGTGCTTACAGTGGATTACGTCAAGGTTCCCTACCGAAATATTTACGACATCAGTTTCCGCTACAGTGAAAGTTTGATACAAATTAAATTTCACAGGCCGAAATATTTGCGTTACAAATCTGTAGAAACAAAATCCTATAAATATAACAGTGTCGAAAAAATTTTCACCGGCGTTGTGATACATTCACGCATTTACACACATTTCATAACTCTTAAAGTACGATTCTTGGTTTCCAGCATCCTTTTTCACAAGTCAGAGTCCCTAACCATTACTCATTATTCCTTACCTTATTACACATATACATATTTGTCGAAACTTCTTTAGTATTTCATCATAATAAATATGTAGCATAGTCGATTTCCTCATATAGCATCAGCTTATTGATCATAGATATACCTCAACAGCATAATACACATTGTCATCGTAATAATAACATCAGAAAAACTCAGCCAAATCTCGAAATCGTTGCAGCTTCTTTCAATAATTTCAAAACCTTAAATAAAGTCGTCTACCTCAATCGTACTTTAAAAATCGTGATCGCACACCAAATGTATCATTCAAAGCTCTCATAGTATCACAATGGTCCCGAAAAAAATATGAACAGTTCACAAAGTGCAGACAAAATACAATTTCATAAGTGTGAAGTTATCCAACTGTGTAATTACGTAAACATGTGTCACTGACGTAGTAAAAAAATGTTTGTTTCTCTGTGAAATAATCAGATAGCTGTGTAATTTTGTATTAGAGAAATATGGTACCGATGTGTAAAGTTGTATAAGCAAATACCATATAAGCTAGGGCTCCTTGTGCTTGCCAAACACACGGTACACAAAGTAAGCTTGTACCCCCTGAGGAATAATGTAATTATACCCTCAGGTGTTACAGATTACAACAATGGAATGAAATGTATCACAGAAAACCTTTGTATCATTGAAATTCAAAAATCTTTAAACATAAATGTTTTAAGTACAAAATCAATCAGTCAAATACGTGTACTGTAGCGCTAAACAGTGCGTCTTGTTGTAAGATAATCTCAGTCATTACTTAAGGGTAAAAAATGTGCCAAGTGTCGTAATTATCGTCGTCTGTAAGCAAAGTTCTGTAGAAATCAATGCACTTACCTCGTAATAAACAAAGTGAATTGCTATGTGTATAGATATCGTAGCTGTTACGCTTATTGCCGTGATGAAGTAAGTACTGTACTGTAACGTGTTGTTGTGCTACAGAAAAGGCTGTCTCGCTGTAGCTATACCACAAAAGATACTACTGACAAGGGGAGGCTGCCAATTGTGAAATTAAGATTCGATTCATACTGCGCATAATAAAAGCTCATGGCCAGAGGTGTAATGTGACAAAGCACCAAGATGCACTTCTCAGCCGTTGTCGAGAAAATCGACAGTTAAAAGAAACCGTTGCTGTAAAATACTCTCTACGCTTAATAGTTTTCTACAGCGTCATGGCGCAGTCGTAAGCGCTCCGGTTCGTAATCCGAAGGTCGCCGGATCGAATCTCGCGCCATGCAACTTTTTCTTTATCATTTGTTTTTTTGTAATTCATATGTACATACACACACACACACACACACACGTATATATATATATATATATATATATATATATATATATATATATATATATATATATATATATAAACTCTCGGCAATCAGTTCCAACAATTACGCATATAATAAGCTGTTGAAAGTCGTTTGTCGTGGAAAAATAATACTTAAAACAAAACACAATATCACAAATAATATTCAAGTGGATACAATTTATTGAAAAGTCCGGTATACCCTCGCACATAATTAACAATTAGTGACCAGAAGTAGCTGGAGTATTGCACGAACCAGAGTGATAGTTATCATAGAAACATGGAAAGCAGAAAACAGCACGACATCGAGCACATCTGATAAACGATGCGTTTTTACAAGAACAATTGTTTTTTAAATTATCTGTTGGGAAACACACCTGATTGACATTCTGAAAAATTGCTCTATCGTTCGTCAGGTTTGCTGCATACCACGCGTATCGTATCATATCGGCAAAAATCGGAGAAGACAATTGGTGGTTTACGATGGATTGGATTTTTATACAATCGTCTCTGGAGTTGATGTCACGGTTTCGCTCAATTAAAAATGCACAATTTTGAAGGCATTTGATCAAATTTTTTACCTGCCGGTAAAAATACACGTCACACGGTTGGACGAGAAGAGTGCACTTTGGAGGAATGACTTTTATAGTGCACGTTGGTAACTTCTTATCGTCCTGGAACATCTAATTGTATAACGCCGGGTTCGTTTGCCTACCCCAAGAGTCGATCAGAATGAGAAATTCTTTCTTTTGTACGTATGGTGGCAAGGCGTTACGCAAGAAGTCCATGAACAAACGTGTTGTTAGTTTACCGGATTTAGAGGATGTAATAACAACGTTGGTATACTTCTTGGCGTACTCGTCGACTGTCTTCTGTACTCTGGGTCCAAACATACCTGTGGACTCTTGGAGGCATACGAAAACAAGAGGCAAGACTCGTACAGATGGTTCAAATGGTTCAAATGGCTCTGAGCACTATGGGACTTAACATCTGGGGTCATCAGTCCCCTAGAACTTAGAACTACTTAAACCTAACTAACCTAAGGACATCACAAACATCCATGCCAGAGGCAGGATTCGAACCTGCGACCGTAGCTGTCGCGCGGTTCCACACTGAAGCGCCTAGAACCGCTCGGCTACAACGGCCGGCGACTCGTCCAGACATCGTGATTGAATATTGTGCCGTATACGAATGCGTCACCTTGTTCATGTCGTGTCGGATTACCAGGACAGCCTGGCTTCTTCGTTGATTGATGATGACGGTTCTGCTGCGAAGCGATTACTGTTACGAAGGAGGCTTTCAAAATACACCAACGCATCTTTCAATTGTTGTTTTGCCACTTCACTGTGTATAGAATCTACTTCGATCACATCACTTTCATGCGAAGGGCCCGGATCGCTCTCCAATTTTACCTCCTCCATTTTCCCGTTTGTTTAACAGGGTGTACCAAAGCTCTCACGTACGCACTGATTTTCGACGATGTTATAAGCTGCGCTAGGAACCGCATCTACCTTCTTTCGAAGTTAGCTGGCAACTACGCTGTTATTCTCCTTCAAGTGTAACGAGCGAGTGACGGAGTTTATATTTCATACCTGCCACACCAAATTTGTGTTCGTGTGGTCTCTATTCTAATTCGAACGTTTGACTTACACTATACGTCTTCGTTTCGGAATATCGTTTCTACGTCTTCCGTTAACTATACGTGGTAAACATTATGAAGACAATTAATAACATTTGCGAAATATAACTTCATTTGCAGAAAACATAATGATGTTCGAAGTCGTCAGTTTTTCCACGACAAACGTTTTTCAACAACTTATTATATGCATAATTGTTGCAATATATATATATATATATATATATATATATATATATATATAAATTTGAATTACAAAAAACATATGCATGGCGCGAGATTCGATCCGGCGACCTTCGGATTACGAACCCAAGCGCTTACCGCTGCACCACGACACTGTAGAAAACCATTAAGCGCAGAGAGTATTTCACCGCAACGGTTTTTTTTTTAACTGGCAATTTTCTCGACGACGGCTGAGAAATGCATCTTGGTGCTTTGCCACATTACACCTCTGGCCATGAGCTTTTATTATGCGCAGTATGAATCCAATCTGAACTTCACAATTGGCGGCCTCCCCTTGTAAAACATGTTTTCCTTTCCAGAAGAATTCAAAAAAACAGTGCACATATAAAACAGATACAACGCAAAAGCAACAATGTAAATTGTGTCACATATTAGTAGCGTCGTGATATAGTCATGTAGCTGTCAAATAAACTAACCACTGCGTCATCTGGTATCTCTCAGAAAGCACGTTAAATCCATAATGTATTTTCAAGTAAACCAGAATGTTGCAGTAAAATCTCATTAGCAGTACTGGTATATGTTCTAAGTATATAAGCCTTATAGTCGTTAACTATAACTGAAAGAACCAGAGGTTGTAGAGAGCTTCAGGGAGAGCATAAGGGAACAACTGACAGGAATGGGGGAAAGAAATACAGTAGAAGAAGAATGGGTAGCTCTGAGGGATGAAGTAGTGAAGGCAGCAGACGATCAAGTAGGTAAAAAGACGAGGGCTAATAGAAATCCTTGGGTAACAGAAGAAATATTGAATTTAATTGATGAAAGGAGAAAATATAAAAATGCAGTAAATGAAGCAGGCAAAAAGGATACAAACGTCTCAAAAATGAGATAGACAGGAAGTGCAAAATGGCTAAGCAGGCATGGCTAGATGACAAATGTAAGGATGTAGAGGCTTGTCTCACTAGGGGTAAGATAGATACTGCCTACAGGAAAATTAAAGAAACCTTTGGAGAGAAGTGAACGACTTGTATGAATATCAAGAGCTCAGATGGAAACCCAGTTCTAAGCAAAGAAGGGAAGGCAGAAAGGTGGAAGATGTATATAGAGGGTTTATACAAGGGCGATGTACTTGAGGACAATATTATGGAAATGGAAGAGGATGTAGATGAAGACGAAATGGGAAATAAGATACTGCGTGAAGAGTTTGACAGAGCACTGAAAGACCTGAGTCGAAACAAGGCCCCCGGAGTAGACAACATTCCATTAGAACTACTGATGGCCTCGGGAGAGCCAGTCATCACAAAACTCTACCATCTGGTGAACACGATATATGACACAGGCGAAATACCCTCAGACTTCAAGAAGAATATAATAATTCCAATCCCAAAGAAAGCAGGTGTTGACAGATGTGAAAATTACCGAACTTTTAGTTTAATAAGTCACAGCTGCAAAATACTAACGCGAATTCTTTACAGACGAATGGAAAAACTGGTAGAAGCCGACCTCGGGGAAGATCAGTTTGGATTCTGTAGAAATGTTGGAACACGTGAGGCAATACTGACCTTACGATTATCTTAGAAGAAAGATTAAGAAAAGGCAAACCTACGTTTCTAGCATTTGTAGACTTAGAGAAAGCTTTTGACAATGTTAACTGGAATACTCTCTTTCAAATTCTGAAGGTGGCAGGGGTAAAATACAGGGAGCGAAAGAGTATTTACAATTTGTACAGAAACCAGATGGCAGTTATAAGAGTCGAGTGGCATGAAAGGGAAGCAGTGGTTGGGAAAGGAGTGAGACAGGGTTGTAGCCTTTCCCCGATGTTATTCAATCTGTATATTGAGCAAGCAGTAATGGAAACAAAAGAAAAATTCGGAGTAGGTATTAAAATTCATGGAGAAGAAATAAAAACTTTGAGGTTCGCCGATGACATTGTAATTGTGTCAGAGACAGCAAAGGACTTGGAAGAGCAGTTGAACGGAATGGACAGTGTCTTGAAAGGAGGATATAAGATGAACATCAACAAAAGCAAAACGAGGATAATGGAATGTAGTCAAATTAAGTCGGGTGATGCTGAGGGAATTAGATTAGGAAATGAGACACTTAAAGTAGTAAAGGAGTTTTGCTATTTAGGGAGTAAAATAACCGATAATGGTCGAAGTAGAGAGGATATAAAATGTAGACTGGCAATGGCAAGGAAAGCGTTTCTGAAGAAGAGAAATTTGTTAACATCGAGTATAGATTTAAGTGTCAGGAAGTCGTTTCTGAAAGTATTTGTATGGAGTGTAGCCATGTATGGAAGTGAAACATGGACGATAACTAGTTTGGACAAGAAGAGAATAGAAGCTTTCGAAATGTGGTGCTACAGAAGAATGCTGAAGATAAGGTGGGTAGATCATGTAGCTAATGAGGAGGTATTGAATAGGATTGGGGAGAAGTTTGTGGCACAACTTGACTAGAAGAAGGGATCGGTTGGTAGGACATGTTTTGGGGCATCAAGGGATCACAAATTTAGCACTGGAGGGCACCGTGGAGGGTAAAAATCGTAGGGGGAGACCAAGAGATGAATACACTAAGCAGATTCAGAAGGATGTAAGTTGCAGTAGGTACTGGGAGATGAAGAAGCTTCCACAGGATAGAGTAGCATGGAGAGCTGCATCAAACCAGTCTCAGGACTGAAGACCACAACAACAACAACAGTCGTTAAGTAATCGTGCAACTAACAAGCAAGAACGTACACACACAATAACGCTGTGTCGTCTGTTCACTATAAGAATGCATTCGTAATTACTATCTAAATATGTTCCCTAGGTTCTAGACTGGATAGTTAATTTTAAAACATAGTTCCATGTTAACAGTTTCTAACTCTGACAAAGACTACTAGCAGTGTGAAGTGAAAAATTTTGTATAAAAGATTAAGTTAAGAAGCAGATTATCTTTCAATAAACGGTTTTACACGTAAAATGTGATGCAATCCTTTACCCTTTCAGGTACGCAGAGTTTCAACTTCACAGTAATTATCATGTTGTATACGTCGGTAAAAAATTCTGAAATTTTCCTCAAGGTTAACGTCTATATTATTTTTCTCTGAGCCAGCCGGCGCACGTGGTTTCCTGTGGTGCGAGTCATTGTCTGTCTCTTTGTTGGCGCGCGTCGTTATTAGGATTAGGAGACCTAACTTCTACAAATTCACCTTGTTGAGAGGGCCCTGCCCTGTTTGAATCCCACCAGTTCTGATGCAATTCAGGTCTGTCGTTATGATTATATCGTCTGTCGTCATGTCGGTAGATTCCATTATTTCTTTCTTGTCGGTCACATAGTGGAGAATTTCTCCCTGAATCGTATCTGCGCGCCGAACTGTTGCGACCGAAGTTATTCTGTCTCGCTTGATAATAATTGTTTTGGTTCCCATATTGTCTGTTTCTATGGTTATCTCTGTCATATTCATTAGTACGGAAGTGCGATCTTTATCTGTAACTATTCTTCTGCCAACGGTTGTCATACGGATGGTGTCTGCTTTGGTAACGATTTACGTTGTAAGAATAGCCTTGTCATGTCCAGTTATTATTTCTTTCATCGTGGAATTGTGACAGATGTGTCCTGTAATTTTTGTGTTCCTGTTTTCATGTCCTGCGGTTGTCAGTGTCAATTTCCAGTTCTTGTAAGAGTCCCTGAAAAGCTTCAATGTCGTCTTTGCAACGTTCTGCCAAAATAATATGTCGTAAATGTTCAGGCAATTTGATTAAGCAAATGCGGATGAGTTCTGAGAGGCTGTAAGGGTTTGACAGGTACTGATTCTTGTGCAACATGTCTTCAAAATATTTCACAAGACTGGAAAATTCAGATTGTTCGAAATGTTTCATCATTATGATGCTATGTTTTACTCGGTCTTGTGTAGCTTGAGACCAATATGCTGAGAGTAAGGCATGATAAAATTCTCCTTCACTGTGACAATCGTGAATGACCGATCGCTTTCTTGCAGCTGGTTCATTCTCTAAGTAGCCACACATAAATCCTAATCTGTGCTCTAATGACCACTTGGGAGGAAAACAATGAGAGAATTGATGAAGCCACGCTTGTGGACAAATGTCGTTGCCGGAATTCTTAAATGTTATGAATTTACGTGTAGTAATAAACAGCTTATAGTCAAAATCATCATGCCGGCGAGTCGCATGTCGGTCATTGTTACGTCGTTTCGGCGGTTCCGTCTCAAAATTCGGTGTACCTTGCCAATTTCTTTCATAATTTCCAAAGTGCCCTGTGTTATTATTTTGTGGCTTTTCCGTATTTCTATATCCCTCTTCCCGTATTGGAGCGCGAGTGTCCTCTGAAATATGTAATTTTTGTATTACCTGTGTCATCCGGTCTTGTACCTCCCGGATTTCTCTTTTGTGTTGCGTATTAATTTGATTCAGATTTTGTTTGAATTTCTTAATTTGTTCATTCTCTTCTGTGTCAGTGATGGCTACAGGTCTTGTGACATTCATATCACCATCTACCTTTGTAGAAAAGTTAGTGAACTGATCCGAAAGTTCGGTTACTTTCTCCGATGGTGAACTTATTTCCTCAGTGTGTTTTTCTGAACCAAGTTTCAGAGTGTCCATTTGTGTTGAAATCGTATCTACTGTGTCCTTTAAGTTTTCCTGAGATTTTATAAGTTGCGTAACCGAATCGGTAGATGCAACTGAGTCAATGATAGCTTGCAAGGTGTCGTGATTTTGATGAACAGTAGTTTGCAGTTCCTTTATGGCTGCTTCGTGATTCTGTAATGCATTTTCATGACGTGAAAAAAATAGGTTGGAAATGCTCACAAATTTGTGTTTTTACGTCATTACAGACTTATTGACATTTCGATTCGATTTTATGTAACTCAGTAGTTAAATCTTCACGTGTTTGCTCAAGCGTGGTTCTAACTTTTGAAGATTTTGTTCCATTGCGTCTACCTGTTGCTGTGTTTGTCTCTGGTGTTGTTCCATGGTGTCTAACTTCTGAAGATTTTGTTCCATGGTGTCTAACTTTTGAAGATTTTGTCCCATTTGTTTCTGATTTTGTTCAAGCGTTGTGTCTAATTTTTGTAGCCTTTGTCCCATTTGTTGCATTAACTGTAATAACAATGCACTGGTGTCTGAAACATGTTCCTCAGTGCTATTCGGCAGTGCATTTGAACCGGCAATATTCGCATTTTGAAAAGCAGAAAATGTGTCTTGACTTATTTGAGAAAACGGTGAGGACGCAAAACCTGAATCTACAGTATTTGCAAGGTTGTGTCCTGTCACTTCGGATTCCTGAGGCGAGCTGTTGCCGACCGATCGATCGATAATGCTTCCCTGTTCACTAACTGTTTCACTGTCTACACCATTATTTGCAGCCCGCTGCATTTCCCTATGCACAATTATCAAATTACTACACACTGCTTTCGTCTTCACTGTCATTTCTCAGTTTACTTTCGAGCCTAGTATTACGTTTTTCACACGCCTTAATTGTCACAATATTGCACACGATAACAGAGAAAAGCACAATTTGAAGAGAAAAAAAAGAAAACACATTAACATAGCACTGAAAACAATATCTTGTTAATCGCAAGCGCAGATGCGAAATACTTGGTGCAAATCTACATGCATGCCACAACTGTTTTACTGTACAACAATGAAAGACTGCCGCTACAAAGGAGATTCTCTCTACAATTACACGCTAGCAATAAACAAAAGCTACACTAATTACACAAACTACAAGAAAAAATCAGAAGATTCCAGTGCGGTATCCTCGGCTAAGGGTCCACATATGAAACGTCCCCTTTGAAATCTTAATGAATGACTGTGCTGATAAACCTCTTAGGTTATTTAATTTTCAAACAGCTGAACAGAACCGAACGTACTCAGACATTTCGCATTTCGCTCTTTACCTATTCCGATCAACACTTAACTGACACACAATATTTTTAGCGCAACGCAATCTGACTTTCAATAATCCCTACAAAAGAATGGCCCTGACTAACGTTAACTTATACCTTTCACAAATCACTTACCTCATAAAAATCTTCGTTCTCGAACTACTGCAATACAGCGAGCGCCACTACTGCCAGCTAAATGAAAGATTCAAACTACTGAAGGCACTAACTACTGATAGGCACAGTTAGCAAATGAAAGATTTTGATAGAGAAAGAGCAATGTATATACCTTAATAGTGTTCAAAAGTCATAATATATATATACTCCTGGAAATTGAAATAAGAACACCGTGAATTCATTGTCCCAGAAAGGGGAAACTTTATTGACACATTCCTGGGGTCAGATACATCACATGATCACACTGACAGAACCACAGGCACATAGACACAGGCAACAGAGCATGCACAATGTCGGCACTAGTACAGTGTATATCCACCTTTCGCAGCAATGCAGGCTGCTATTCTCCCATGGAGACGATCGTAGAGATGCTGGATGTAGTCCTGTGGAACGGCTTGCCATGCCATTTCCACCTGGCGCCTCAGTTGGACCAGCGTTCGTGCTGGACGTGTAGACCGCGTGAGACGACGCTTCATCCAGTCCCAAACATGCTCAATGGGGGACAGATCCGGGTGGCACGGGATACATGCGGACGTGCATTGTCCTGTTGGAACAGCAAGTTCCCTTGCCGGTCTAGGAATGGTAGAACGATGGGTTCGATGACGGTTTGGATGTACTGTGCACTATTCAGTGTCCCCTCGACGATCACCAGTGGTGTACGGCCAGTGTAGGAGATCGCTCCCCACACCATGATGCCGGGTGTTGGCCCTGTGTGCCTCGGTCGTATGCAGTCCTGATTGTGGTGCTCACCTGCACGGCGCCAAACACGCATACGACCATCATTGGCACCAAGGCAGAAGCGACTCTCATCGCTGAAGACGACACGTCTCCATTCGTCCCTCCATTCACGCCTGTCGCGACACCACTGGAGGCGGGCTGCACGATGTTGGGGCGTGAGCGGAAGACGGCCTAACGGTGTGCGGGACCGTAGCCCAGCTTTATGGAGACGGTTGCGAATGATCCTCGCCGATACCCCAGGAGCAACAGTGTCCCTAATTTGCTGGGAAGTGGCGGTGCGGTCCCCTACGGCACTGCGTAGGATCCTACGGTCTTGGCGTGCATCCGTGCGTCGCTGCGGTCCGGTCCCAGGTCGACGGGCACGTGCACCTTCCGCCGACCACTGGCGACAACATCGATGTACTGTGGAGACCTCACGCCCCACGTGTTGAGCAATTCGGCGGTACGTCCACCCGGCCTCCCGCATGCCCACTATACGCCCTCGCTCAAAGTCCGTCAACTGCACATACGGTTCACGTCCACGCTGTCGCGGCATGCTACCAGTGTTAAAGACTGCGATGGAGCTCCGTATGCCACGGCAAACTGGCTGACACTGACGGCGGCGGTGCACAAATGCTGCGCAGCTAGCGCCATTCGACGGCCAACACCGCGGTTCCTGGTGTGTCCGCTGTGCCGTGCGTGTGATCGTTGCTTGTACAGCCCTCTCGCAGTGTCCGGAGCAAGTATGGTGGGTCTGACACACCGGTGTCAATGTGTTCTTTTTTCCATTTCCAGGAGTATATATATATATATCAGATCGTGATATCCAGTCTTACAAATTTACTGTCTCTGTCCAGATCATTCGCTCTCAAAACTCCGCCATCTCACTCCCCACATCCACCACTGCTGGCGGCTCATCTCGAACTGCCCAACGCTACGCGCTGTTAACAGCCAACTGCCCAACACTACAATAGCGAATATTACAACAATGCGACCCAGCCACAGACTGCACACAGCACAGCCGGCGATTTTCATGCAGAGCGCTACGTGGCGTTACCAATATAAAAACCTAAACAGCCTACTTACACAGTTAGCGAGAATCGGTTGCGGTAAACTTCTATTCAGTACTTTGTTGGCAAATCCGTTTTTCTCCTTTGAAGGCAGTTTGCCGCAACTCCAGATTCTTTTATCCAATCAAACTCGTCTTACCTGCGGCATTGGCTCATCCCGAAGGGATCGACTAATGAGCTAGATTGCACTAGCAGCCAATACCGACCGCTTGCATATTGAAATGCGTCCTGTAAGACAAGAATGGGATATTTCTGCACTGTTCCCCTGTGTGGATGGCCAAAGATAAACATCCAGATGAATGGGATTGGACGAAGTCCAAGGATCACCTGGCTCGAACCACGATGCTGCAGCTGCAAGCCTCCGATGTCATTCTGACCTATGTAGCATCTAAATCCAAAACTGGGTGTCGTGTCTACTCTTGTAGATGGTGTAAAACAGGCCTCCATTGCTCGAAGCCCTACACCAACTGCGATATAGTTTGCGAGAATGTCACCCAACTCGATTCACAAAACTTAGAAGATGTCGTGTTGAAACGCTCTCTGCTACAGACGAAGGTAAGCCAAATTTCACATTGTTGTTATTATAATTTCCCCTTGTGTAACCTCATAACCTCATTATTGAAAGAAACACTGTTCATTGGTTTCAACTATTAATCATTTACCTATTACCTGGTACGATCGGATATCAGTCACCTGTTATGGTACCTTAGGTAGCTGTAACATTCCCATGTATATTTCCAATTGCAGACGAATCAAGTGAAGCCGAAGGTATTGGTGCATGAAGCGGGGAGGGAATGTAACTTTTTTGACATTCCTTTAAAATTATTATACGAGAAGTGATAATACAATATTATGAAAACTATTTCTATCATTCTTTTTACCAAATTCCAAATAAAGAATATATATTATCTCATTTACATAAGTTCCTTGGAAACCTTTCAGTTGTTGGAGTGATGAATGATTTCATTTTGCAGTCTGAACGAAATGATAGCCTACTGATGGATTAGGAGTTGGATTTTGGTGGTGATGTCCGAAATTACGCTAACTTCAACATGCTCTACAAGCCATAGAATTGGTCTGACGAAAAAGGGCACTGAGACCTATACTGTGGGAACTTTTATCCTCTTTTATTTTCGTAAATAGTCAACTTTGCCGAAAAGCGAAAACCCAAAAAAGTACCAATATCTGTGTGTTTTCCCAGTTCTGACCATTTTCCGTGCCGACATTTTGGTGAGTGTTTGATAATTCGGATTCAGCACTCTCGGAAACATATAGAAAGCTTGTCAGTAAAAACTTCCACAAAACATTCCTCTGAGAATCACTATTTTACTGGAGTAAATAAATGAGTTATCAAACTTGGACTTGATTTAATCTCGGACCCAAACTATGGCCCTAACACCGATACTGTTTAGGCAATCCTCTAAATAGAAATATAACCAGTTTATCTGCGTTTCTAATTTATTTGTCTGATTCTGACGGTGTTTCGTTGCAATACAATCGCAAAACCTCCTGATCATTGAGCTTAGACGCAGTTGTTATGATCAATTGTTTAACTGATATGTAACGAGCGTTGCACTCACATGTCTAGCGTGGGTATCCTAAGTAAAGTTGGACAGCTGTCTCTTTGCACCAGAGAAAAACAAAAAAGCGAGCATTTTAACGTGCATCTTGCTCCGATCGTCACTCCATATTCAGAATTATTAATGTTTATATAATTGGCGTTTATGGATATAGGAAATTCTCTATAATGTTTATTATTTTATACTCTGTAACTTTTCACGTGCAAGTTATTTCAAGCGTGCATCTCAGAATCTGACTAGTCCTTACAAAGGGCTCTCAGTAGTACCCTAGTCTTTGTTTGCACCAATAAAAGCACTTTTTCGGAAATAATGATGTCTGATCTTGAAAAATCTTCTGGTTTGTATTTTGCCACGTAAATGTTCTCCTAGTCGTTAGATTCTCCAATAATTATTGCAACTGAATGAAATACCACTGATGTTTTATTTTGTGCTCTATCAAACTCCAACTGTTGTGCTGAATCATTGATTTCATGGCATTACTGCATTACTGCATTACTGCATTTGTTACATAGTGTGCTCCCTGCCGCCGTTGGATAAGCAGCTCCAGCAGCAAGTCGTATACGCCTAGCTCACTCATTTGTTACATAGTTTAATTCTTAATTTCTTTGCGTGTTTTTGGTACTTGCATTGTTTAATTCATAAATTTCGGGCGTATTATAGTATTTGAGAGTTGTAGCATCGCGTTTTAGTACCTGAATAGTGTAAATTCGCGTAGTCGTCTGTCTTCTGTTTTTGTTTTGAACGGCCAGTGTCGGTTGGTCACAGTCAGTGTGCTCCCTGCCGCCGTTGGATAAGCAGCTGCAGCAGCAAGTCGTCTACTCCTAGCTCACTCATTTGTTACATAGTTTAATTCTTAATTTCTTTGCGCGTTTTTGGTACTTGCATTGTTTAATTCATAAATTTCGGGCGTATTATAGTATTTGAGAGTTGTAGCATCGCGTTTTAGTACCTGAATAGTGTAAATTCGCGTAGTCGTCTGTCTTCTGTTTTTGTTTTCAACGGCCAGTGTCGGTTGGTCACTGTCAGTGTGCTCCCTGCCGCCGTTGGATAAGCAGCTGCAGCAGCAAGTCGTATACTCCTAGCTCACTCATTTGTTACATAGTTTAATTCTTAATTTCTTTGCGTGTTTTTGGTACTTGCATTGTTTAATTCATAAATTTCGGGCGTATTATAGTATTTGAGAGTTGTAGCATCGCGTTTTAGTACCTGAATAGTGTAAAATCGCGTAGTCTCCTTCCGCCGCCGAGCAGTGTGTCGGCAGTGCGCAAGTAGCAGCATTACTGCATTTACTAGGCAATCTTGTATTTTAATAACCGTTTAAATTTTGTGTCGATTTGTTTGCGCTCTCTGTAGATTAGTTCAAACGTTCTTTGTACAACAGTTTTTAGCATGGATAGGGACTGCAACTGCTGTGTTCGGATGCAGGCTGAGTTGGCATCCCTTCGCGCCCAGCTTCCGGCAGTGTTGGCTTCGGTCACACAGCTTGAGGCTGTTGCCAGTGGGCATAACTGTGGGGGTCCGGATGGGGGTTTGTCGGGGACGGCCAGCTCGTCCCACGCATCCCCCGATCGGACTACGACTGTGGTTGCCCGGGATACTGCCCGCATTGAGGCTGATCCCTCACCTGTGGTAGAGTGGGAGATCATCTCAAGGTGTGGCAGGGGGCGAAAGACATTCCGGAGGGCTGAACGGAAGGCCTCTCCAGTTTGTGTGACGAACCGGTTTCAGGCTCTGTCTCAGGCTGATACTGATCTTCGGCCTGACATGGCTGCTTGTCCTGTCCAGAGGTTGCCCCTCAGTCTGCAAGATCCGGGCGGTCGCAGAGGGTGGGCTTACTGGTAGTTGGGAGCTCCAACGTCAGGCACGTAATGGGGCCCCTTAGGGATATGGCAGCAAGAGAGGGGAAGAAAACCAATGTGCACTCTGTGTGCATACCGGGGGGAGTCATTCCAGATGTGGAAAGGGTCCTTCCGGATGCCATGAAGGGTACAGGGTGCACCCATCAGCAGGTGGTCGCTCATGTCGGCACCAATGATGTGTGTCGCTATGGATCGGAGGAAATCCTCTCTGGCTTCCGGCGGCTATCTGATTTGGTGAAGACTGCCAGTCTCGCTAGCGGGATGAAAGCAGAGCTCAACATCTACAGCAACGTCGACAGGACTGACTGCAGACCTTTGGTACAGAGCCGAGAGGAGGGTCTGAATCAGAGGCTGAGACGGTTCTGCGACCGTGTGGGCTGCAGATTCCTCGACTTGTGCCATAGGGTGGTGGGGTTTCGGGTTCCGCTAGATAGGTCAGGAGTCCACTACACGCAACAAGCGGCTACACAGGTTGTGTGGCGTGGGCTGGGCGGTTTTTTAGGTTAGATGGCTTTGGGCAAGTACAGAAAGGGCAACAGCCTCAACGGGTGCGGGGCAAAGTCAGGACATGCGGGGACCAAGCAGCAATCGGTATTGTAATTGTCAACTGTCGAAGCTGCGTTGGTAAAGTACCGGAACTTCAAGCGCTGATAGAAAGCACCGAAGCTGAAATCGTTATAGGTACAGAAATCTGGCTGAACCCAGAGATAAATTCTGCCGAAATTTTTACAAAGGTACAGACGGTGTTTAGAAAGGATAGATTGCATGCAACCGGTGGTGGAGTGTTCGTCGCTGTTAGTAGTAGTTTATCCTGTAGTGAAGTAGAAGCGGATAGTTCCTGTGAATTATTATGAGTGGAGGTTACACTCAACAACCGAGCTAGGTTAATAATTGGCTCCTTTTACCGACCTCCCGACTCAACAGCATTAGTGGCAGAACAACTGAGAGAAAATTTGGAATACATTTCACATAAATTTTCTCAGCATGTTATAGGCTTAGGTGGAGATTTCAATTTACCCGATATAGACTGGGACACTCAGATGTTTAGGACGGGTGGTAGCAACAGAGCATCGAGTTATATTATACTGAGTGCACTATCCGAAAATTACCTCGAGCAATTAAACAGAGAACCGACTCGTGGAGATAACATCTTGGACCTATTGATAACAAACAGACCCGAACTTTTCGGCTCTGTATGTGCAGAACAGGGAATCAGTGATCATAAGGGCGTTGCAGCATCCCTGAATATGGAAGTTAATAGGAATATAAAAAAAAAGGGAGGAATGTTTATCTGTTTAGCAAGAGTAATAGAAGGCAGATTTCAGACTACCTAACAGATCGAAACGAAAATTTCTATTCCGACACTGACAATGTTGAGTGTTTATGGAAAAAGTACAAGGCAATCGTAAAATGCGTTTTAAATAGGTACGTGCCGAGTAAAACTGTGAGGGACGGGAAAAACTCACCGTGGTACAACAACAAAGTTAGGAAACTACTGCGAAAGCAAAGAGAGCTTCACTCCAAGTTTAAACGCAGCCAAAACCTCTCAGACAAACGGAAGCTAAACGATGTCAAAGTTAGCGTAAGGAGGGCTATGCGTGAAGCGTTCAGTGAATTCGAAAGTAAAATTCTATGTACCGACTTGACAGAAAATCCTCGGAAGTTCTGGTCTTATGTTAAATCAGTAAGTGGCTCGAAACAGCATATCCAGACACTCCGGAATGATGATGGCATTGAAACAGAGGATGACACGCGTAAAGCTGAAATACTACACACCTTTTTCCAAAGCTGTTTCACAGAGGAAGACCGCACTGCAGTTCCTTCTCTAAATCCTCGCACAAACGAAAAAATGGCTGACATCGAAATAAGTGTCCAAGGAATAGAAAAGCAACTTGAATCACTCAACAGAGGAAAGTCCACTGGACCTGACGGGATACCAATTCCATTCTACACAGAGTACGCGAAAGAACTTGCCCCCCTTCTAACAGCCGTGTACCGCAAGTCTCTAGAGGAACGGAAGGTTCCAAATGATTGGAAAAGAGCACAGTTAGTCCCAGTCTTCAAGAAGGGTCGTCGATCAGATGCGCAAAAGTATAGACCTATATCTCTGACGTCGATCTGTTGTAGAATTTTAGAACATGTTTTTTGCTCGAGTATCATGTCGTTTTTGGAAACCCAGAATCTACTATGTAGGAATCAACATGGATTCCGGAAACAGCGATCGTGTGAGACCCAAATCGCTTTATTTGTTCATGAGACCCAGAAAATATTAGATACAGGCTCCCAGGTAGATGCTATTTTTCTTGACTTCCGGAAGGCGTTCGATACAGTTCCGCACTGTCGCCTGATAAACAAAGTAAGAGCCTACGGAATATCAGACCAGCTGTGTGGCTGGATTGAAGAGTTTTTAGCAAACAGAACACAGCATGTTGTTATCAATGGAGAGACGTCTACAACGTTAAAGTAACCTCTGGCGTGCCACAGGGGAGTGTTATGGGACCATTGCTTTTCACACGATATATAAATGACGTAGTAGATAGTGTCGGAAGTTCTATGCGGCTTTTCGCGGATGATGCTGTAGTATAGAGAGAAGTTGCAGCATTAGAAAATTGTAGCGAAATGCAGGAAGATCTGCAGCGGATAGGCACTTGGTGCAGGGAGTGGCAACTGACCCTTAACATAGACAAATGTAACGTATTGCGAATACATAGAAAGAAGGATCCTTTATTGTATGATTATATGATAGCGGAACGAACACTGGTAGCAGTTACTTCTGTAAAATATCTGGGAGTATGCGTGCGGAACGATTTGAAGTGGAATGATCATTTAAAATTAATTGTTGGTAAGGCGGGTACCAGGTTGAGATTCATTGGGAGAGTCCTTAGAAAATGTAGTCCATCAACAAAGGAGGTGGCTTACAAAACACTCGTTCGACCTATACTTGAGTATTGCTCATCAGTGTGGGATCCGTACCAGATCGGGTTGACGGAGGAGGTAGAGAAGATCCAAAGAATAGTGGCGCGTTTCGTCACAGGGTTATTTGGTAACCGTGATAGCGTTACGGAGATGTTTAGCAAACTTAAGTGGCACACTCTGCAAGAGAGGCGGTCTGCATCGCGGTGTAGCTTGCTCGCCAGGTTTCGAGAGGGTGCGTTTCTGGATGAGGTATCGAATATGTTGCTTTCCCCTACTTATACCTCCCGAGGAGATCACGAATGTAAAATTAGAGAGATTAGAGCGCGCACGGAGGCTTTCAGACAGTCGTTCTTCCCGCGAACCATACGCGACTGGAACAGGAAAGGGAGGTAATGACAGTGGCACGTAAAGTGCCCTCCGCCACACACCGTTGGGTGGCTTGCGGAGTATAAATGCAGATGTAGATGTAGATATTTCTCTAACAATTCTTCCATCCGGACCGATTTTCTCCGTACTTAACAACAGTACTGCATGAAGGCTGGACTGGTCACCAGTCAAAAAGCCATGCTTCAAAAATAGAATGACTTTACTTCACACGTTTCGAACTTAGTCATCTTCAGATATCTAGGAGCAACAAGCTGCGTGTAGATATAAAGGTTACAAGATGTACATGTAGCAATCATAAGCAAAATCTATAATTATTCTGCCTGCTTAATCTTTCGGGTGCACCTAGGAGTCGAACATAACTCTTCGTTGTAGTTTAGAATTCCCATAGATTTTTGTGGAAATGTGAACAATAAAATCCTATTTGGGAAAATGAACGCACGAATAGAAATTATGAATCTTAATGGAACTACAACTCAGTCACATTAATAATCGTGTGTAAGTTTATAAACCCTACGAGAAGTCGTTCCAAAAGGTGTTACCCCTTCCGTTTAGCAACGATGCCAACAAAGCCTTTAGTTCGGTGTCTTGATGTCTGATGTATATTTTATGTTACAGGCACGTATTCCTCTAGGAATAATATCGATATACGAACATTTTGGATAAATTTATCACTATCTCTCTGGGTTGCAGATGCATGCATTTCATTTCAGAATAACAGGGTGTAAGTTCGATAATATCACAGAGAATTAGCAACAATTTTTCACTCTTTTCCTCTTATTTGTTTATTAATAAATAAAAACCGTAAGGAAAGAATAATTGTGGAACTTGAGTTGGAAATTGATCGAGAACAAAAACAAGAAGGAAGATTAAAGTTCTACCTTTCGTCAACAGTGAAGTCATTAGAGTCGGAACACAAACTCGTATTACGAAAGGATGAGAAAAGATATCAGCAGTGCCCTTTTGGAATGAGCCACACCAACATTTGTCTGAAGCGATTTAGGAAAAATCAAGAACAATCTAAATCAGAATGACTGGCTGGGGATTGGAACTGTCGTCCTCCCGACGACACTAACGCTCCTTGCTCGGTGATGAAGAACATGCTGTGTGAGAGGGAACAGTACTCCACAAAATAACTAAGCAAGTGAGCTGCTGACTTAACGATATCACCTGTTATGTAATAGGGTCTGAAGGGCTACTGTCAGGTAATAAACATTATTACCAGTTCTCTAATTTAACTATCACTAGTTAAGTAACGTACTTCTTGCTCTGCGTTGCAACGATCCTTAACAAGGCAGACTTTCCGCATCCACTCCTCCGCCATGTAGTTACTCCACCTACGTTGCAATTTATGTCACGTGCCGAAAACTTACGTCTTCATTATCTCGAGTAGCCCGCCTCTGCAACCCAGAATCAATAACGCATTCCCATCGCGCGCTCAGTGCAGCGCTAACCTGTTTAGACTGCAGCGGTTGATAGTTGTTTCTTTTTAATTTTTTTTATTATTAACGGTATCCGGTTGGTAACTAACGACAAGCTTCGTACTTTCACCACACATCGGGATGAATTTCAGACTCCGCAGCAGACTTTTAGGTGGGGCATAATTGATTTGAAGATACTTCGTGCCTGGTGTCTGACAATGAATTTGGTGCTTCTGGGATCACATTCTGTCAGAAACGCGTTGTAGGGGACTCGTTAAGACATATTTTATCTGGCATGTTTACTTTTTTTCTCTTCTTTCTTTTATTACTGTTTCCTATGTCTTATAAAGGATGCAAATTTGTATGTGTTTTAAGTATTGTACGTCTATTATCTGTTGCTTGAATGCTATTCTGCGAGAGATTAATACTGTGTAAGATCATAGGAATAGACATGCGACGGAAGATGGAAGGAGAAAAAAAGAACGTTGCCGGTTTTCGACGTAATAAGTGGTAATACACTATGTGATCAAAAGTATCCGGACACCTGGCTGAAAAGACTTACAGGTTCGTGGCGCCATCCACTGGTAATGCTGGAATTCAATATGGTGTTGGTCCACCCCTACCATTGATAACAACTTCCACTCTCGCAGGCATACGTTCAATCAGGTGCTGGAAGGTTTCTTGGGGAATGCCAGCCAATTCTTCAGTGAGTGCTGCACTGAGGAGAGGTATCGATGTCGTTCAGTAAGGTGTTCCATAGGATAAAGGACAGGACGCTGTGCAGGCCAGTCCACTACAGGGATGTTATTGTCGTTTAACCACTCCTCCAAAGGCCGTGCATTATTAACAGGTACTCAATCGTGTTGCAAGAAACAATCGCCATTCCCGAATTGCTCTTCAACAGTGGGAAGCAAGAAGGTGCTTAAAACATCGATGTAGGCGTGTGCTGTGACAGTGGCACGCAAAACAACAAGGGGTGCAAGTCCCCTCCATGAAAAACACGACCACACCATAACATCACCGCATTCGAATTTTACTGTTGGCACTACACACGCTGGCAGATGACGTTCACCGGGCGTTCGACATACCCACAACCTGCCATCGGATCGCCACATTGTGTACCGTGATTCGTCACTCCACAAAACGGTTTTCCACTGTTCCATCGTCCAATGGTTACGCTCCTTACACCAAGCGAGGCGTCGTTTGGCATTTACTGGCCTCATGTGTGGCTTACGAGCAGCCGCTCAACTGTGAAATCCAAGTTTTCTCACCTCCCGCCTAACTGTCATAGTACTTGCAGTGGATCCTGATGCAGTTTGGAATTCCTGTGTGATGGTATGGATAGATGTCTGCCTATTACACATTACGACCCTCTTCAAATGTCGGCGGTCTCTGTCAGTCCACAGACGAGGTGCAGCTTTGTGCTGCACGTGTCCACGTTCCCACTTCACCACCACATCGGAGACAATGGACCTAGGGATGACACAAGCGACCCCCAATCACCTGACCACGTTCCTAGTCCGTGAGTTCCGCGGAACACCTCATTCTGCTCACTCACCATGTCTAATGATTACTGAGGTCGCTGATATGGAATACCTGGCAGTGGGTGGCAGCACAATAAATCTAATATGAAAAACGTATGTTTTTGGGGGTGTCCGGATACTTTTGATCACATAAATATTATAGTAGAAAACATTAATTGCAGGCGTGGAAACTGAGGGCAGATTATTGGAAGTCGGGTTGAAATATTTAAAAGTAATTCCCACAGAACGTACTTATGGTATTCAAAAATTATCGAGAGAAATAATTTTAGGGTTTTGTAGACGAAGTGCTATAGTATGAATAATATATAGCGTGGTCAGAAACAGCTTGAGACACAAATGTTAAGAAAAAAAATTGGTACGTTACTCTGTTCCCTAGTTATTTAGCATTGAAGTTAGCCAACAAGGTTATTGCGCACGCAGATTCAAGCAGTGACATTCGCTAAAACGCGGCAATGCGCATAGATCAGCGGATCCGTGGGTTACCAGTTGTTGAAATGCTTGTTACCATTTAAGATGTGCCTTTTGATTGATAAATTTAAGCCAGGTGAGCAAAATGTTTGTTCGGTTCGAGGAAACTAAACTAAGAACAGGTTTGGCAATACCGCTTCCGACAGGCTGCTTAAATTTGCACGCGCGACGACCTGATAGGCTAACTTCAATGCCAAATAACTCGGAAACGCGCAGCGTACTAAACGTTTTTCTTAACAGTTATTTCTCAGAAAAACCTCTAGTGATACATCTTTACAAACTATTCAAACTGTTTCTGACCCCCTGTATATGTCATGTCAGTGTGAGGGCGTACCACGCCTAAATTGTTGTGGTCAATAATAATTAAACGATCGCATTTGTGCTTACATTTAAACTGTCTGTGCGATCTGATATGCTTGAAACCAGTGTCTGTGAGCTTTTAATCTCCCTGTTGTCTACACATCTCAAAGTAAGTTCTTCAATATACGCTGACGGAAAAAAATCACAATATCAAAAACTTATTAATGTTACGCAATTTCGGGAATGCATCTGTCAAGGTAACACATTTAAGAGATTCACACTGACAGATCACGGGTTAATGTAAGCGCGAGATAGGCCACAGCAAACGTGAAATATTGCCGCATTAATAACAAATACACCCAGACTGTTGAATGCAAGCATGCAAACCTGCAATGCATTGTGTTGTATAAGTGCCGGATGTCAGTTCGTGGGATGGATTTCCATGCCTATTGCAAATGGTCGGTCAGTACAGGGACTTCCACTCTCTGATGTCACACGGAATAATATTCTGGGTTAACTCAACACTTAGGCAAAAGGTATCCACTGCTCAAAAGCAAGTAGTTAGAATAATGTGTGAGGTTCATGGTCGCACATCTTGTAGGCTTCTGTTTAAAAGATTAGGGATATTTACAACTGCTTCACAGTATATTTACTCGGAATGAAATTTTTTCTCAACAACATGGACCAGTTTAAAATCAACAGCGACATTCATGATTACAATACCAGAAAAAGAAAGACCTACACTATCCTTTCCTTGCCTATCTTTGGCACAGAAAGGGGTAAAATATACTGCTATAAAACTTTTTGATAAATTACCGGATGAAATAAAATGTCTGACAGACAGCAGTAATAGTTTCAAAAACAAATTGAAATCGTACCTCCTGGACAGCTCCTTCTACACCATGGATGAATTCTTGAATATGAGTAAATAAATCTGGAAATATAATATATGCAGCTTGTGCCATTTAAGGGAATGGGATAGATAATAGAAATATTTAGGTATGACACTATAATGTAAAAAAAAAAAAAAACCTTGTTTCCTGTGCGCATTTCTTGTGCATTTGACACGTTCCACATCATAACGGTTTTACGGTTTTTCCGTGCTACTGATCAATGGAACACGTAACTAACTAACTTACTAACTAATGCTGTTGTGGAGACGAGGGAGTTGTAGTCCGACGATGTCCCATATGTGCTCGACTGGAGACAGAGCTGGTGATCGAGCAGGCCAAGGCAACATGTCGACACTCTGTAAAGCATGTTGAGGTAAAACAGCAGAATATAAATGAGTGTTATCCTGTTGGAAAATACCCCCTGGAAAGTTGTTCGCCGGCCGAAGTGGCCGTGCGGTTAAAGGCGCTGCAGTCTGGAACCGCAAGACCGCTACGGTCGCAGGTTCGAATCCTGCCTCGGGCATGGATGTTTGTGATGTCCTTAGGTTAGTTAGGTTTAACTAGTTCTAAGTTCTAGGGGACTAATGACCTCAGCAGTTGAGTCCCATAGTGCTCAGAACCATTTGAACCATTTTTTTGAAAGTTGTTCATGAATGGCAGCAGAATAGGTCGAATTACCAGAATGACGTACAAATTTGCAGTGAAGGTGCCTCGGAAAACCACGAGAATGCTTCTACTGTCATACGAATTCGCACCCTGCGCCATAGCTGCCGTGTGTCGAGGTCGCAGAAAGGTTGGTTGCAGGCCCTCAACTGATATCCTTCTAACCAACACACGGCAGTCAGTGGCACCGCGGCAGAACCAGCTTTCATCAGAAGAGAGAACAGACCTCCACCCCGCCCTCAGGTGAGCTTTCGTTTGTTACCCCTGAAGTCGCAAATGGCGATGGTTTGAGGTCAGTGAAATGCACACTACAGTACGCCTGGCTCTGAGCTGTCCTAGAAGTAACAGCTCGTTGTGTTACTGTGGTGCCAACTGGTGCTCAAATTGCTGCTGCAGATGGAGTACGATGTGCCAGTGCCGTACGCCGAAGACGACAGTATTTCCTCGCCGTAGAGCCACCTGGTCGTCCAGAGCCTGGCCCTCTTGCTACCGTACATTCTCTTGATGACTGCTGAAAGCAATCGTATTTAGTGGCTACATTCCTGTCAAGTGTTTCTGCAATACAGCAGAACGAATACTTAGCTTCTTGAAGCCCTATTACACGACTTTGTTCAAACAAAGTGACGTTTTGATAATGGCTTCTTTGTTGACTTAAAGGCACTCTCGTCTAACATCAACCTACCACGACCAATCTCAAAGGTAACTAACGCTCACGACCGTTACAGAACGTATTTATAGCAAACCCAATTTACATCCTCATAGTGGCACTACTAGCACCAGCCTTAAGCGACTGGCGTGAAATTCGAACAGACATATTCCAGATGTAAAAACCTGTTTACATACTTTCGTTTATGTCGCACAACTCTTTCTTGGGAGTGTGACTTTTTTCCGTCAGTGATTTCGAAAAACTGCTAGTTTACAGCGATCCATCTGTTATATTATTATTATTATTAGCGAATGTCCCCATGGGAGAACGATAAGCAGGTGATTAACATTTCTTAATGTTCTTCTTATTTTCCCAGTATTTCTTCATTGCCTCCCCAAAGGCCTTCTTCCTTTCTTCGGTCCACTTTGGTCGGAAAGGTTTAGATTCCGTCTCTGGAGTAAACTTCCACTTGTCGATTTTTCTTCTGAATGTATCCCGGTCTGATGTGTTTGTTATGTCAATTTTTGCCTTTTTCAAATCCTTCTTAACTTCAGTTACCCAGGGTATTGTTGCCTTAAGTGATGTCATATAGTCCAATAGACGTTTAGTTAACCTGTTTCCAGGTAATCTGTCTATATGTCCATAAAACTTCATCCGCCTCTTCCTGATATCTGCCTCGATGTTTGATATTTTTTCGGTTGTCTCGGTAGTCTGCAGCCTGTATCCATCTTGTGTGTATCGTGGTCCTAGGATTTTTCTAATAATTTTTCTCTCTACTTTCTTAATTTCGTGTAAATCTAATTTTCTATTCAGGGAGAGTGTTTCACTTGCATATGTGACTGTTGGTTTGATGACTGTGTTGTAGTGTCTGATTTTAGTGCCTTTTGATAGACATTTCTTGTTATATATATTTTGAATAAGTCCGAATGCTTTCTTGATTTTCTGTAATCGGTTTTTTTGTGCTATTTTCTCAAGTCCTGTTGGTTCAATAACTTCACCGAGATACTTAAAGTGCTTGACTCTAGTTATTTCACCATACTTTGTTTTTAGTTTCGAAATATCTAATTTTGAGCAGATGAATTCTGTCTTCTCAAAGGAGATTTGCAGGCCAACCTTCTCAGCACATTCTTTAAGTGTCTCAATTTGTTTTACTGCTGTTTCTTCACTGTCAGTTATAATTGCCAAGTCATCTGCAAACGCTAAATAAGGGATGTTCAATTTTCCTTTACCTCTTCCTAGTTCAATTGGCTTCCAAAAGCTTTGTTTCCTTAGTGTTACTTCCCACTCTTTCATAACTTTGTCCAAAACTATATTGAATAATAGTGGTGAGATCCCATCTCCTTGTCTTACTCCTGTTTTAATTGAGAATGGTTCCGAAATTTCCCCTCTGAATTTAATTTTTGATTTGGTTTCTGTTAGTGTTTGTTCAATTAGTTTTCGGGTTTTAGTGTCTAGGCCTCGTTCTTCGAGAATGTGACATAGAGACTGTCTGTCTATGGAATCGTATGCCTTTTTGAAATCAACGAATGTGCAGATTATTGGTTTTGACCTGATTGCTTTAATCTTTAAAATAGTTTTAAGGTTGAATATCTGTTCCGGGCATGATCTATTAGGACGAAAGCCTGCTTGGTAGTCTGAAATTGTATGTTCTAGTTGTTCTTGTGCCCTCTGTAGGAGACATGCAGATAGAATTTTGTAGGTAACTGGTAAAAGTGAAATGCCTCTGTAGTTGTTTACGTCTGATCTCTCTCCCTTTTTGTGCAATAGGTGAATTAGTGCACACTTCCACTCCTCTGGGATATTTTCTGTCTGCCAAATTTCTTGGATGATGCTAGTGATCTCTTTTAACGAATTTGGACCAAGGTTTTTCAGTAGTTCAGCTACAATTCCATCTTCTCCCGATGATTTATTATTTTTGAGTTTTCTAATGTGACTATAAATTTCTTCTTGAGATGGTGGTAGTGAAGTCTCATTCGTGTGTTCTGGTTGTAATCTGGGGAATCTTGTACTTGGTTGTGGGCAATTTAGGAGTTGTGAGAAATATTTAGCTAGTTCTTGGCAATTTTCTTTGTTAGTTAGTGCCAATTTTCCATTCTGTTTCCGGAAGCAGAGATTTTGTGGAGTGTATCCTTTGATTTGATTTGCGAATATTTTATAAAAATCTTGAGTGTTGTGGTTCTTAAAGTTTTCTTCAATTGTGTTTAGCTGTTCATTAAGGTATTTTCTTTTAGTTTGTCTAAGTATTTTAGCTGTTTGTTTTCTCACTTTGAAAAATGTTTGTTGTGTGGTTTCTGATTTGTCACAATTGTAATTTAAAAAGGCTTGTTGTCTCTCTTCTAATGCGTTATCACAATTCGAATTCCACCATGGATGCTTGGATATTTTCTTTAACGGAATCAAATCTCTTGCTTTCTGTATAATTTTCGTTCGGAAATCTTTCCAGTTGTTTGTTGGTTGTTTATCCCATGCTTCTGTAATTTCTGATTCCTTGATATTTTTCAAGTCAAATTTGGGAATTAGTGGTGATTTCCTTTGGCGTTTCCTTTTTGGAGTGAATTTAATTTTAACTCTGGTAAGGTAGTGGTCAGAATCTATATTTGCCCCTCTGCGGACTTGAACGTCGTGTATTTCTTTCTGGAAGTCATAGGAGATCGCAACATGGTCTATTTGAAATTCACCAAGCTGAAGGTTTGGTGATCTCCATGTTTTTTGTTTCTTGGGGTCTTTTCGAAGTGATGTTGTCACGATTTTTAGGTTGTTTTGCTGACATAACTCGATGAGTCTCATGCCGTTCTTGTTTGTGAATTTGTGTGCAGGGTAATTACCGACTGTTTTTTTATATTTCCTCTCTTTGCCAATTTGCGCGTTGAAATCCCCTAGAAGAATTTTTACATCCTCCTCTGGAATTTTGGACATTTCAGTTTCGAGTTTTTCCCAAAATTTTTCTGTCTTCTCCGGTTCTTTTTTGTTGGCAATGTTGGTAGGTGCATGAACATTAATAAATGTATATATTTTGTTGGTGTGCTTGATTCGCATGGTCATTAGTCTGTTACTGATTTGATTCATGTCTATAACAGAGTCAAGGGTGTCCTTATTTACAATAAAAGCCATGCCAAATATTGCAGCTCCTTTGCCAATTTTCTTGTCTGTTTTACTTTTAAAGATACGGTAATTGTTGTAGTCTATTGTTTCTGAATCAGTGAATCTGGTCTCTTGGAGAGCAAGGATTTGAATTTTCTGTTTGTTGAGTTCTGTTGTAAGATTATGAAGTTTGCCTGTCTGAATTGGTGTCTGAATGTTAAAAGTGCCAATAAATGTATGGGACTTTCGTGGACGTTTACTAGAGAACTCCGACTTTCTCTGTCGTACGAGCCCAAGCTCCCCAGAATCCGATAGCTTGGTTGTCGCCACAGGGCGAGTGGATTGGCCACCTGGGGTAATATTAATTTTACTTGTACGAATCATACTGCTTGTAATTAAGTTCCAGCTAATGCTGGGTAGTTAGAACCAGGGATTGTTAGTTCCTGGAGCTTGGTGTTCAGCCGCACCTCACATGGTGAACAGACGCTGGCCAGAGTACCGGTGGTTGCCACACAGACGTGTCTGGGCTTTTCAATATGCTTTATCTTGTTGATAATGCTTGCCTCTTCCGCCAGTTCCGCCGTACCGATGATCTTCATCTCCGTCTTCACTACCGTTGAGGTCTTCGCCGTATCCCTGGCAAGGGACCCTCACAAGGTACTATCACCCGGGCCAGGTGAACCAAGGTTTTTTTACGAGGTGTTACTCCTCCCCCTCCTCCTTTTACAACCGGGCTTGGGACCGGCTTAGGCGGAGTTCCATCTGTTATACAGTATTGACGAAAATTTCAAGGAATAATGATGTTTCAAGAAAGAGGAATCGCCGTGTAGATACAGATGCAGAGGTTTCAGCATTACTTACTGTGCTCACACATCAGGCAAGTGCACCTTACCTTCATACATCTTTGATCGCAGGAAACCTAAACACTAGAAGTGATACAAAAAAAAAAACAAAAAAAAAACTAGAAGTGAATAAAAAATAAACTGAGTCATGTGTCTATTCAAAGTGTAACAAGAATTTGAATTTCTGTTTGAAACCGATACACAGGAAGACTTTCCTTTCATATTTAATTTAACAAATCATTTCTGATCTGTTCTCGCAGGGAAAATTGCATGGACAGTTATAATATTATACTGCTGGTGATGTGAGGTACGTAGTGCAAACGTTATACACATTTGGTTAAAATGCTATGGTATGTTAAACGTGTACCCAGATTCTCATGTTCAAAACTTAAAACCCACGGGTGATGTTTAATAATGTGATGTGTATACAGTTTCAACGCGGAAATAAAGATGAGTAGGAGGAGAACGTTAGTAAGTAAACAAAGTAAAGTAAAAAGAATACAGATCCCCTTCATACTGCGCTTTAACTTCTCATAGTGATTTATCTCCATTTTGACCTATTCCAATCGCAGTGAATGCATATTATACATAGAGATTAAATGTTAGTAGATGTTTCCACAGGCTATAATTCCAGCAATATTACACATAAATGGCACGATGTTAAAGAGTGAAGCAAGAATCTTCTACGTAGGCAGTTTGGTTACATCGTGCCACGAAATCTCTAAGGACGTTAGTTGGTATTAGGTCTCACCTCACTAAGCTTTGGGGGAAGAGTGTATCAGTTTTCCAACAACGTGGGATCCCGGTTCAAGTTCATGCGAATGTCTGGGAATAATCGGCTTCGCCAAACTGCGCGTTGGTCGTAGATAACAAGCCGTTTTACAAGACCATACCGCTTGCTGAATTTTTCGATATACTGTATGACAGTTAGTCGGGGATCAAATTTCCTACCTTTCACTGCCAATGGTAATGCTTATGATCACACTGTAACTGAAAGGCTTTTGAAGCACTGCTTCGAAGTCAGTCGTGTTACATTTGAGAGTAACTGAGTGCACGTAACGTCGGTGCCAAAACTTCGATTTATTAGACTGTGGTAAGGTCGCGCATTTATGTTTAATGTTGGTAATGACACACAAAGAACTCATTCACTAATTTTTATGGCACAGACCTTGAAGACAAAATGTTGATTATGTGGAGGAGCATTTATCCTTGGTTGTCTTGTACTGGCTGATAAAGGAAGTACTGCGTATATCCGGTCTATGACTAAAGCCGTGAAACACACTTTTGTGGAGAATTTAACTCTCTGAGATTACGACCGTCGCCTGACCTGATGTCTGATATTTCTGCCATAGAAAACATGGTGCAAATTACGTCCATAATGCATTATTTAGTAAGCTTCAGAATGAGACTACGGTCTGCTTACGATGAAATTCAAAGCTCAGCTTTAGTGCTATGAGCTCAACATATTGCTTTTCCTTATCATCGAATCAGTTTACTACCTGACTCAGGTAACATTCTTTATCATCCAGATAGCACAGTTTTGATTTGTGAGGAAATCCTGACAGCCAGTTACAGTGATTTGTCAGCTTTACCTTTCGCCTTTGCTCTGTTACCAGTAATGTCCACATTTTGCATAACAGTGTGTGCAGAAACCACACCTTGACACAGCTCTGTTCGGTAGATGACGCTAAGTAGCAGAGGCCTACTATCTGTGTGATTTAAGAACTTGCAGACAGTCAAAAGAAAGATAAGCATTCATTCATATCAGTGAGGATCAATAAAACATTATTCAGCCACATCAGTTCCTTAGGCAGGCGACCTGCTGTCTACATGGCTGAGTGAGTGTAATGAAAGATACGTCAGATCTTATACCGGGAAATAAAAAAAAATACCGATCATGAAGCCGAAGACACGAGATAATGTACGTCAGCAGTGTTTTGTTAATGCTTATCTGTCAAGATGGTGATAAATAGTAACTGCGCCTGGGTTCTCCATGTAATTTTCCGCTGTCATGTTACGCAGACCTCACTCTTTGTGATACACCGCCCGCCAGTCACAACGAACGAGAAGGTAGAGAAAATGGAGAAAAATGACTGCGAACAGCGGTTGTCATTTCGAGCTGCCAAGGTAAATAAGAGCTGGCCTTGCGCATGTCGGATCCAGTGCAAAACGACACATGTAAGCCCAAAGCATTTTCTTACAGAGGCCATTGGTATAACTCACGATGTAGCAGGAGAAGAAATCAAGGCTATCAGATATATTTCATTGATACTTTCCTGGAAACAAAAATCTTTTCGCTCAGTGTCTTTTTCGCAACGAAATAAAATCGGTGACTGTCTTATTTGAAAACAAGTAAGTAAAGAGAATCGCAATGGTAAATTAGATAACTGTCGTCATATTGATTAAACCAACGCAAACTTCTTAAGTAAACAAAATACTTCTCATTTCCCCTGCATTAGAAGGATCCTTCTTACAAGGTGATTTGTTGAAATGCTGCAATGAATCTCACTTCTATACCGCACTGGTCTCTAATATTCGATGTGCAAGACCCATCCAGTGTTCTCCTTTTGCTATTCCGCTTTTGGGTTGTCTTGATGTACCCGAAGTAGATTGTATACACTACAAAATATTCAGTGACGGAGGGGTCTGCCAATTCAGTCCGGTACCCATTCTCTGTAACTGGGATTTTGTTTTAGCTTCGAATGTTCCGTGATTAAAAACTGAATCTACTCTACGTATGAGTGAGTGTAACGCACAACGTGTCTTAGTAATAACGCGACAATGTTGTTCCTGGCTCTTGGGTGTCACTGCCAGTCCACTTTGGTGCCGCACGGGGTTGCCGTTCGGTCTGTGGGCGTCTTGTCACGGTTCGCGCAGCTCCCCCCGTCGGAGGTTCGAGTCCTCCCTCGGGCATGGGTGTATGTGTTGTCCTTAGCGTAAGTTAGTTTAAGTTAGATTAATTAGTGCATTATAAGCCTAGGAACCGATGACCTCAGCAGTTAGGTCCCATAGTTCTTACCACAAATTAATCCAATTTAGTGATAAATCTGTTATAATTAATGAAGTATTCGTGTAGACAGTATTGGCCACCTTTTTTCCGGTCCATTTCCATGTTTCGAATTGTGCCTTGCATACAGAGAGGTGGAACTGGGAGAAGTGGAAATTTGTGGTAAGGTCTTAAGGGACCAAACTGCTGATGTCATCGGTCCCTAAGTTTACACACTACTTAATCTACTTAATCTAACTTAAACTAACTTACTCTAAGGACAACACACATACCCATGCCCAAAAGAGGACTCGAACCTTCGACGGGGCAACCCGTGCGAACCGTGACAAGGCGCCTCAGCCCGCACGGCTATCCCGCGCAACCGTGGGAGCCGTTCAAAAATGTGTGTGAAATCTTATGGGACTTAACTGCTAAGGTCATCAGTCCCTAAGCTTACACACTACTTAACCTAAATTATCCTAAGGACAAACACACACACCCATGCCAGAGGGAGGACTCGAATCTCCGCCGGGACCAGCCGCAAAGCGTGGGAGCAGTGACGTGATATTCGTTACATAGAGTTTCGGAGACAAATGAATCCTATGCGGTACTTTCCTAAGTTGGTAAGATTTCATTAATCACCTCTTACTATACCGCTGTCACACTGGGTTGTAAGACTGGGTTCTTAATATTTTTCCACTCCCTTTCCCGTTCTACATGCGAGCATTTTTGCTCGATGGGGTTTGGGGTGGCTGTTTTTCATGAGTTCGGTATAGACGTTTTTCTTCGAGGTTTCAAGCGTTGAGGGCTATAGGTAACTTCATTCAAAATAATATTGCCTTGCATAAAAAAGACCTGGTGTATAGGTCCAACAACTAGCTGAGGCACGTAGCTTCTGTGTTATATTTCCCTAAAGAGGCATTTTGTTGTAGTGGTACAATTTTTTTGTAAGGTTTTTGAGATTTCTTTCAAGAATAGATCCGTCTTTTGTACTGTCAGTTTTTTTGCGCTAGTCTGTCTTCGATTTTTTCTAACGATGTTACATTAAAGTTTGCTTTAAAAATGCGTAATAACCACCAACTTTGAAGTTCCTTCATTATTATCGCAGGTGGGAGCGAGGTGTCGGTTGAGTTATTTAGCACGCCCCTAAGATGCTACAAATCCTATCACCGGTTACCCACAGGTAGGCCTATTGGAAGGCCCCCTAAACATCATGCAGATTTAAAAAACACAGTGTCGCACAATGGATAACGTCTTATTAAGTGAAAATTACTAGCCGCGGCCCAGTTATGCACGACAGTACTATTTCCATACTTCATACAAACTATTATTGAACGGATACATCAAACTATGAAAGGAAACTAATGGTCACTATAACAGTCTGGTTTACTGCCAAATGATTTATCCACTGAATGAAGAATATAAACATTAAATAAATGGAGAACGGATGGCAACTGTGGCCTATAGCCTTGTCACAGATGGGTGGATCCGTATTAAAACAATATGAAACTATTTCGCGAAATCGGCCAATGACTGCGAGAAATGTTAGTGGTCCTACAAAAGCCTGAACAATCCCAATACTTTCGCCAAGGCACCAGGTCGATGCAACTAAATGGCTGAGAAGTTTTGATCAGCAAAATCAAACCTTGATGCAAATTAAATGACTTCGCGATTTGCTTTTTCTTGGCGGCTGCAATGACAGCATATGCTTACCATTCATAAGCTATGCACGGTTAGAAGATGGCTGCAGTAGTGGTAGAAAATTCTAAATTCAGCTTTGTCTCTGTACACTGCTCTAAGCTGGCGATATCTCTCTCAGCAGCTCTGTGCAACAAGCTGGAGCAATTGCTCTCTTTGATCTCCTTGAAGGAAGTGTCTTCTAACTTAACTCTACGAAACTTAGCTGGTTCTGCCAGCATCAAAATCTCACCAGTCATTTGCAGCAGAGCTTGTAAGTTCTGAGTAAGAATAATTTAATAATCTGGTTTAACAAATTCCTAGTCTTGTGTATTTTGTCATGGTCAGCTAATAAGGTGCATTTCTCCCGTGCCTTGGGGAAGAATGCAAAAAAACTTTCCCACTACAAGACAGATTTTCAGTCATGGTCAATCCAAAGCAGCACACACTTTCATGCGCAGGAGCTCGTCCCCGCTACCGAAATAATTACTACGAGGCAGCGAGAGAATCTCTTACTGAGCAAGGGGCTGCTCCAACACTTCGAAGGCTAGTGTTTTCTCCTGTTATCAACATTCTTATCTTAACTAAACAGGATTACATTTTGCTTCTTACACACTGCAGTTTTTCTGGCATGCTGCCCGGCCTCCTCAACACTCCTGCGGACCAAAATGACCGACTGTTTACTCTCTACCTGCACGGAGAATGGCTTTCAGCACCAAACAACTTCATGAATATTCCATTCCCCTAAGTGAACTCCCCTTTTGTGACTAGGCTAAAAGCCCCCAAGGATTCCAAAATAACAAGACTCAATCACCGCGTCAAGAGGAAAGAAGAGATGGAAATAATTAGAGGTGAAATAGTTGCCAATAGTGAATATTGCTTGCAGTTTCCATGCAGTGTAAGAAATTTGTTTTGACTGACGATTGGAATCTGCATATTAATTTATAAAACAGGTTACAGAATAGTTCCGTAATAAATTGTGACGTAACAGGGGGATGGTCGCCACCAAGTAGTTTATTTTACTGAGGATATATATAAAATTAAAAATTTTGCTGTTTGGAATCTATTTAACATTCTTCCAGTACGAATTATTATCCATTTTCAATAGATTCCTGGTATGTAGTAGTTACTCTTCTATCTCCTTTGTATCTTCCTCTGTTTCCATGTGGTCCTCCCAGTTGTTTTCCTTCATGGATACGTATGTTTTTGGATAGGGTCCGCCTTATCAAAACACAGTTTTGTTTCTTAACCCATACATGTTTCACCGCAATTGCAGCATTTCAGTGGGCTTTATTTTTCATCTGTTAAAGATGCTGTTTGTACACATGTGGCCATTAGCTAATAGCTACATGTATACAAACAGCAAAGAACAATCTTTACCTTTAACACATGAAAAATAAAAGCCCACTGAAATGCTGCAACTGCAGTGAAACATGTTTGGGTTAAAAAACAAAATTGTGTTTTGCTAAAGGCGGACCCTATCCAAAAACATACATACTGTTAAAGCAAACACGGAAAAAAGAGCTTCAACCACAAGATGATTTTTTCTTCATGGAGTGCGGTGTCAGTTCATGTCTGGGTCCAAAATCTCAGTCCACGCTTTCCCTCAGGTGCACTATCTTTGGCTGTTTTGGTAACTCCTTATCCGCTGCTGTATTGGATTTAATTGAGGCCCGTATTCGTTGTGACGTTTTTCTCTGACCATCCGAGTCTTAATCACTTTTGAATTTATTTGCCAACCCTCAAACTGAAACATTTTTTACTGCTGATATGACAAGAACCGTTCGGTATGGGTTTACCTCTATTCCCCAGAACCAGGAGAATTGTTTTCGAATGACTCACAACCCATCCTCACAGCTTTATTTCCACCTGTACCACCGTCGTACCTTCGAAAAATCACTCGTCGCATTTTCTTTCTTCCAGAATTGTTAGTCCCGTAGTAGATACAGGAGAGCTTTTGTGATGCTTGGAAGGCAGGAGAGAGGTAATGGCGGAAGTATAGTTCTGAGAACAGCTTGTCAGTCGCACCTGGATAATTCAGTGGGTAAAGCAATTGGTCTCTGGTAAAGCACTTGTCCTCGAGAGATAAGTCCGAGGTTCGAGTCCCAGTGTGGCACACAGTTTTTATCTTCCAGTAAGTTTCAGACCAACGCACATTCTGCTATAGAGTAAAAATTTCTTCTGTTAAATTTAACAAAGGTTTTCATTAACCTGCCGAGCGGGGTAGCCGCGCCGCGTCAGGCACCTTGTCACGGTTCGCGCAGCTGCCCCCGTCAGAGCTTCGAGTCCTCCCTGGAGCATGGGTGTGTGTGTGTCGTTCTTAGCGTAAGTTAGTTTAAGCTAGATTAAGTAGTGTGTAAGCTTATGGACCGATGACCTCAGCAGTTTGGTCCCATAGGATCCCACTACAAATTTCCAAATTTCTTAACCTGACAAACGAAATTGTAGCGATCCTCCTCAAAATCTTCAGATGCTATTTTTATGGTTCTGTAGTTTATCTTGATTATGTTTTCATGGTGTCAAGACGAGGCATCACCACAATGTTTCACAAGACCTCCAAGATCAACAGAACATGTCGTTTTGGCTCGTCATTACAAAAACATCTCGCCTAAATTGTAATATTATTTACTAAATCAAATAGACCGTAAGTAACCATATCCCAAAATATAGTATAAAGGGAGTGTGAAGATAGATTATGGTGGCAGGGCAGCTATATTCGGTGGCTACTGGGAATGCTAACTAAGAAATTTCATTGAACGAATTGTCGCACCAGATTGATGTTGCCCTAAAATCGGGGTATTATCATTTCTAATGTAGATAACTTTCTGTTTGTACTGATGAACCACCAGAACCGCATTTTCTGTTGACACTGTACTTCACATTGTAGATGGTCATTAACAAGGTCTGATGATGAAACTGGTAACGGTGATGGATGCTTCACCTTTCAGTGCGATACAGTTGGATAGCATGGCGCAGGAATTTGTCATAGAAGTCTGCACTCTGGCTGTTCAGGAAACATTCCACCCCGAAAATAATGCCTCCCACGAAACGGTTTCATCGTTCGAGGGAACAGTCAGAAGTCACTGGGTGCCATGTCAGGACAATCTGGGGCGATGATACAGAATTTTTTAGCCCAAAGAAGCAGCATATGTGACTGTTCAAAATGAGTTGGTCCGTTGTCATCGATAAAGAACTTATAGCTGGGCAACTTTCCGGGACACTTCTTCTTGACTGCCTTCCCTAACCTGGTGAGGAAACATTATTAGTACGCTGCTGTGATGGTGTGAGAATTCGAGAATGCGTTCCCATGTGATGGCCTGTGCATATGGTTGAATAATTTCTGCAATTTTAGAAGAATTTTGCAGTTTCAGCGAGTGTGTACTCGCAGAGGCCTAAAATCAGATTCTGGAATCGAATAGCCAGACGGACTGTCAGGTTTTATGAACGACACTGACTTGGCAAAGTTAAACTAAACCCGATAAATTCAGTTTGTTTCTGTGGAAAGTGCAACTATGGTGTTTTTGTGTGTCATTGAATTTGCACTGCATTCCTACTTTGGTGGGAAGAATAATGTGCGGACGTTATTAGGAGCCAGCGGATGGCTGTGCATGTACTGTTAGTGGTGAGCGTACACCAGTCCACTGGTCGGATTTCGAAAACTTTCTTGCAGTGTTATACAGCTGCAGGGCTTTAAACTATCATCTTCGCAGTTACAAGGAGTTATCGCTATCTTGCAGGTTAAAGTGAGGCTGGCACCATATTTAGATCAGTTTTCATGGACAACAGTGCAGAAATTTAATCCAGGTCGACCGATAAAAGTTTTTGAGTGAATCTGTGGAGCAATACGTCACATGACTGATCTCGCGCGCCGCTCACCACTGAGGATGTCTGGATTCTCGCCGAGGCCAGAGAGTGGGAAATCCATCCAGATCTGTAAGAATCACTATGAATCTCAACAATAAACAAGCTAACAGAAAGTTGAGCCTCAAACTCAACGTAGAGTTCACTGCACATGAAAACACCTCTAAATACTTAGGAGTTCATCTTGAGCGTACGCGTCCCTACAGGTACCACTTAGAAGAAGTGAAGGAAAAGTTGAAATCTAGAAACTCTGCACTAGCCAAACTATCAGACAGCTCACGAGGAGTGCTAACACATTTTGAAAAATCTTGCATATATTAAAAGATTCTGAGGAAGAAATGGATTGGCAGGAACACTGGCGAAGAAAGACAGGACACAATGGATCCTTTATTGTTGACGTCACTAAGCATGTTCCTGGTTTTAACCTTCCAAGAAGACAAGATCAAACAGAATAAGAACTAGAATAGGTCTCTGTGAAAGGTTAATGACAAAGTGGAACTTACAAATGATCTTTTCTGTGAGTGTTGTGAACTTAAAACTGAGGTTTTGTATTTAAAATTATATTATATATAGCTTCAGAAGAGGAGGAATTAAAGACGTCGACAGTGTCTCCAGAAAATGACTCCAATGCCTTGATAACCTTCAGTGCGCTATTCGAATGTAGTGGTGTGCATATTGTATATCTTACCTCATCAACAGACATATATGTGAATGTATGCTTTCCCGGCGTATACAGCTGGCGAAGAGTTCTCGGGCTTCCAGCCGGGTGGCGGTGTCTTCAAACAGCGACGTTTCGACGAGTGACATACTCATCATCTTCTGGCGAAGATGATGAGTATGTCACTCGTCGAAACGTCGCTGTTTGAAGACACCGCCACCCGGCTGGAAGCCCGAGAACTCTTCGCCAGACTTTCATATGTAATCCAGTTTGTAATGATTCGTACCCTTTTTTACCATGTGATGTATTATTGTTATGTATCTTTACTTTGTGATTCATTACTATCTTCGCCATGTCATTAATGTGAAGTAATGAAATTTCAGGAATCCATTTGTCTAGTAACCTATTTAAGTGATTAGCATTGCAAAATAACAAGTTATTGCTAGCACGAGGTAAGCCATTGCAAATGTGAAATGCTGGTACTTTAATAGCTGGTGTAACCACCAGAATGTTGAATGCAAGAATGCGAACTTGCATTGCATTTTGTTGTACAGATGCCGGGTGTCGTTTTGTGGGATGGAGTTTTATTCCTGTTGCACATCGTCTGTCAATACAGGGACTGTTGATGTTGCTTTTGGATGCTGCAGGAAATATTGCCCGATGATGTCCCATATGTGCTCGACTGGAGACAGATCTGGTGATCGGGTAGGCCAAGGCAAGATATCAACACTTTGTGATGCACGTTGGGTTAGAACAGCGGAATGTGAACGAGCGTTATCCTTTTGGAAAACACCCTCTGGAGTCCTGCTCATGAATAGTAGCATAACAGGTCGTATTACCAAAAAATAGTTCAAATGGCTCTGAGCACTATGGGACATAACATCTGTGGTCATCAGTCCCCTAGAACTTAGAACTACTTAAACCTAACTATGGACATCACACACATCCATGCCAGAGTCAGGACTCGAACCTGCGACCGTAGCGGTCACGCGGTTCCAGACTGAAGCGCCTAGAACCGCGCGGCCACACAGGCCGGCTCGTATTACCAGATTGACGTACAAACTAGGAGTCAGGGTGCATGAGAATGCCATTAGACTGCTCCTGCTGTCACACAAAATTGTCCCCTTGACCAGAGCTTCAGGTGTAGGGACAGTGTCTCTAGCACGCACATGGGTTGGTTGCATGCTTCTAACAAACACACGGCCATCACTAACACGGAAGCAGAACTAGCTTTCATCATAAAACAAAATAGATCTCTGCATTTCCCTCCAAAGACCACTCATTTGACACCATTGAAGTATCAAATGGCGGTGGTTCAGGGTCAGTGGAATGCTGTATCACATCCACTACAAGGCGAGTCAGCAAAAGAAATGAATCGATCACGGCATTACCTATTACTATGTAACTATGCCTGCATGGTACAGCGCGTATTAGACCGCTGTTTCTGTAAGTTTCGCCAATGACATTGTAATTCTGTCAGAGACAGCAAAGGACTTGGAAGAGCAGCTGAACGGAATGGACAGTGTCTTGAAAGGAGGGTATAACATGAACATCAACAAAAGCAAAACGAGATTAATTGAATGTAGTCGAATTAAGTAGGGTGATGCTGAGGGAATTAGATTAGGAAATGAGACACTTAAAGTAATAAAGGAGTTTTGCTATTTGGGGGAGCAAAATAACTGATGATGGTCGAAGTAGAGAGGATATAAAATGTAGATTGGCAATGGCAAGGAAAGCGTTTCTGAAGAAGAAAAATTTGTTAACATCGAATATAGGTTTAAATGTCAGGAAGTCGTTTCTGAAAGTATTTGTATGGAGTGTAGCCATGTATGGAGGTGAAACGTGGACGGTAAATAGTTTAGACAAGAAGAGAATAGAAGCTTTCGAAATGTGGTGCTGCAGAAGAATGCTGAAGATTAGATGGGTAGATCCCATAACTAATGAGGAGGTATCGAATAGAATTGGGGAGAACCGGAGCTTGTGGCACAACTTGACTAGAAGAAGGGATCGGTTGGTAGGACATGTTCTGAGACATCGAGGGATCACCAATTTGGTATTGGAGGGCAGCGTCGAGGGTAAAAATCGTAGACGGTGACCAAGAGATGAATACACTACGGAGATTCAGAAGGATGTAGGCTGCAGTAGGTACTGGGAGATGAAGAAGTTTGCACAGGATAGAATAGCATGGAGAGCTGCATCAAACCAGAGTCAGTACTGAAGACCACAACAACAACAACAACAATCCTCTCATCGATCAATCCCTAGAGATTGCACACGCTGGGAAAATTCGCACTACGTATGACGCTACAGAAGTTGGGCCGATGAGCAAAAGGAATGTTTCGGCATTTACAGAATTTCAAAATAAGATGGAAATGAAATTTCCTGGCAGATTAAAACCGTGTGCCCGACCGAGACTCGAACTCGGGACCTTTGCCTTTCGCGGGCAATTGCTCTAACCAACTGAGCTACCGAAGCACGACTCATCCCCCGTACTCACAGCTTTACTTCTGGCAGTATCTCGTCTCCTACCTTCCAAACTTTACAGAAGCTCTCCTGCGAAAGTTGCAGAACTACCACTCTTGGACTTGCTTTCAAAATAACAACGACTATGATAACAGTAATGTCAGAAAGGGATTTATCAGTCGTAGGAACGACAACAACAACAACAATATACTGATGCCGGTCACCGGATTGCATGCTAGCGTGACTGGTGTAGTTATCGAGTGGATCTTTGTTATCAGTGCGGCGTGTTGCGGGTGGCTGGGATTTACAGCTCCTGCCCGCCCGGCAGCTGTGTCCGTGTCTGGTGGGGCCACGCGCGACCGCGCTTCCTCCGGCCATATGCCGCAGATTGGCGGGCAGATTGCCATGTGCGCGGTTCTCACGCGTGCGTCGGCGTATGCGTGCCGTCATTAGCAGGGCAGCGTAACGGCCGCCATACCGGTAGTGCACGCCACCCCTGCCGTCCGCCCCTGACTAATGGCCGAGTGGAGGCCCGACAGGCAGGCGCCGCGGGGAAACCGCCGGTGCAGTGCCTCTGTAAAACAGTACGTGGCGCGGACGTGACCACCCCTCATGACGAACCCCGGCAGTGGGAATGGTCAACCGGAAGGAATCATTAGAAAACGATTACATTTTTGTCACGTGTGACCAAATACGACAAATGGAGGTTTAGATTACTACAACTGCACTTCCAACGCAAAATTATGGTTTTGTAAATGTAAGGCACCGAGTAAAATTTTGTTTTGCTCCTGAATTAACCCTCTGTTACATGACATTTTATAGGTAACAGTTTCAATGAAAAAAATCTAGTGGTAGAGTCTAATACAGAAAATAGTAACTATGTTACAGGGTGGACATAGAAATTTTGATTTATACCGTATTTTAGTATTCTTGCCATAGAGCAACAAACCGAACATTTTGAATCATTATTAATCTTTCATTTACAGAGATATGGAAGCACAGTCTATGCTACCATTAAACATCATTTTACAGACCATAACCGAGCGGGGTGGCGCAGTGGTTAGCACACTGGACTCCCATTCGGAAAGACGACGGTTCAATCCCGCGTCCGGCCATCCTGATTTTTCCGTGATTTCCCTAAATCGCTCCAGGCAAATGCCGGGATGGTTCCCTTGAAAGGGCACGGCCGACTTCCTTCCCCATCCTTCCGTAATCCTATGAGACCGATAACCTCTCTGTTAGATCTCTTCCCCCAAACCAACCAACAGACCATAAAAGTAACGGAAGAGATCTAAACGGAAGAAATAATTCACGCTTTCGGCTGCATTCGCTTGTGTTTACGTACACTCGACCGGCAGCAAAGATATACCGATTTTCAACTGTTTCTGCCAGCATAATGACGCTAAGCAGAATGTAGCTCATGCTGCCAGACTGCGTGAGTTGCCAGACTATAACATCATCATATACGAGTGGTTCCCTTAACGTTATATGTAAACTTATGGTTTGTTGCTAATGGAATAGACAGTAAATATAACAAATGGCACAGTAAGGACAGAGAATATATTAGACGTTAATGGTCCGTCAACGCAACTAAAAATAAAGCTTTTTGTTTTTATACCATATGTGTTTCGCAGTTATGAAGCATCGTCAGTGACCTGTAGTACATGTCAGACCTATGAAAGTAATACATGTGTTACAAAATAATATTTCCAGATTTGTAACTACACTAGAGTCTTTTAGTTATTCTCTCAGTGTTAGGTAAGAAATAACTTTCGGAGCCTCAGTTTCATAACGTTGATTTACTACCTGATACTATGAAAACGTGCTGAAATATAGTGAATCCGAATTTTCTGTGAGACAACTTTTAAAAATTTGCAAATAAGAAAACATTATTTAAGTTGTACATCCTTATTTTTCATGTCTACATATTTATTTCTCAACATAGTCACCGTGGCAATGAACACTTTTCTCCTAATGAGAGACTAGTTTGTTGATACAGTCAACGTAGAATGTTTGACTGATGCAACCACAACGTAACCTCTGCTTGCATCGCTTCCTCACTATCAAAGTGAAGTTCTGGAATTTTTTTATAAGTTTTGGAACGAGATTAGAATCGGATGGAGCCAAGACGAGACGGTACGGAGGATGATCGATGGCAGTGAAAGCAAGGCGTCGGATTGTTGCAGATGTTGCAGGGATCGTGTATGGTCTGCCGTTGTCACGCCGACAGATAGGATGCTCCATGTGTGAACGAACTCTTCGAATTCGGAACTCGATTACAACGCGTTGTTTTTCACGCACCGGTATAGTTACGTTACATGCCCACATGTTACACGCCACAATTCGGAGCCCTCAGACAGCAGAGGGCTGCAAGTACTTAGACACGAAGAATAAACATGTAGAATGATCCCAGAATGAGATTTTCACTCTGCAGCGGAGTGTGCGCTGATATGAAACTTCCTGGCAGATTAAAACTGTGTGCCCGACCAATACTCGAACTCGGGACCTTTGCCTTTCGCAGGCAAGTGCTCTGCCATCTGAGCAGGAGAGCTCCTGCAAAAGTTTGGAAGGTAGGAGACGAGATACTGGCAGAAGTAGAGCTGTGAGTAGCGCGCGTGAGTCGTGCTTCTGTAGCTCAGATGGTAGAGCACTTGCTCGCGAAAGGCAAAGGTCCCGAGTTCGAGTCTCGGTCGGGCACACAGTTTTAATCTGCCAGGAAGTTTCATGTAGAATGTTAATAACGTTTGTTTTATTTAAGAAGTTTTATGAGTTTTCATATAAAACATTCGGGGACATTAATTTTCAGCACGCCTGCTTAGTTTTTCTGAGGTCCTACTATCGCATACGCTTCGCTTTAGAACTGAACCTCGCTGTCCTGCCTACATCAGGGTGTCCGATTTTCTGCGTTTGTGTGTACATTTCACTAAAACACTTGACTATCAATGTGCTTTTCTTTTCACGTACGTGTTGATAGTGTGTGTTTATTGTTTATACTGTTACAAACTGTCGCTATACGTTTTTCTGTCGTTTTTTGTTTGTAGTGTGCTATTTAAATGCAGTTCGTTATTCAAATACGATTCTTCCATAATACACATACAGACACACACACGCGCAATAGCGCGCGCGAGCGCGCAACATATACACTTCGATGCTTCCCACGTTTATTTTATTTTTATGTTGGTACGTGTGTTGTGTGTGGTGGGAGGATGGATATTATGGGAATAGAGTTGATTTGAGTGGAGGGACTCGCAAATAAGGGTTTTATTTTTTTATTTTTTTAAAAAAATCCAAATTTGCTTCTGAATTCTACTCAGTTTCGTTCTCCAAACGTATTTCCAATGTGTCAGTTTGTGTCAGTTTTTTGTCTTTCAACGAATTCATCTGGGGTCTTTCTAGACCTTTTTTGACTAGTTGAATCCACAGTGTAGTTTTTTGCCGATGTGTGTATTTTAAAATTTTGTGGTAAAGTCTTATTTCTGGTATTCTGTGAATTTGTTCACAAAATTTTTATCTTCTTTTCCGGAAACAAGTCGCGAATCAGGGTTACTGTCTTAACATTTCACACATCGGTACCCCTGTTTGAAGACCAAAATCAAGCTACCGTTTCCGTAAAATACAGTTGTCGTTTATCCACAGGCACGTCGCTGTGTCCTCTAGATACGCACTTACGTACGTTCACAAACACGCACACAAGCACACACGTACGTACCTACATACATACATTGATGAGCCTAAACAATATGATCACGTGCTCAATAGCATATTGTTTCACCTTTGCAACGCAGTACACCATACATCCTGAGTGGCATGAAGCCCTTCGTCGATTTCCGGATGTGTGACACCGCTTGTCTACGCATAGGTCACGCAGTTCCCCTAAATTACTGGCCGATGGTTTGTGGACGCGGAGTTGGCGCCCGTTGGCGCCGTGCTTCTTCGCGTTGATCAAAGGAGTGTGATCGCTGGGTTTCTCGCCGCCTAACGGAAGACCACAAAGAGCAACGAAGGATTATATATGCACAGGCCTCGTTTTTGGCCTTGAGACGTGGATTGTTATAGTGCTGGAAGCTGCCACAATCGTCGGGACAACTAAACCACAACTTTTCTTGCGGAATATTAACGATGATACCACAGAAAGATTTGACAAAATTAAGACAATTACCCTTGGTTATCAAACCACCAAAGGATGTCACCTACTGCTTTGTTGATCTGGATATCATTCTTAACCGAGCAGCCATGATGGTTATTGGTTGTTTTTTCTTTTTTCGTGGTAGAAACCTTAGAGACTTTCCATAGCAGAAAAAGGGGTCTATTCTATCCTTCTCTTTCTCTACACGGCACAGACTAAGGCATATTTAGTACAAATTACTAATGTTAATGCAATATCTAACAGAAATTAGTAATGCAACACTTTTTCTGTCTGTCAGTTTCGGTTGAGAAAATGCGGTATTTGCTGTGGGATATCGTGGAGTATTCCAACTTGAGCCCCTATGATTTCGCGAAGTTCTGATTCGTGGATTCGTGGCGGCGCTATACGTACCTTCAAAACGGCGTCTGTAACGGAGGTGGGTTGCAAGCAGAGAGTTGTAATTGAGTTTCTTTTAGCGGAAAACCAAAGTATCACAGATATTCATAGAGGCTTGTCAAATGTCTCCGGAGAACGTGCAGTGAACAAAGGCACGGTGAGTCGTAGGACGTCGTGCTAACCTGTCCGACCTCCCGCCTGCCGACCGGCCGCATGCAGCTGTGACCGCTGCAATGTCGGAACGTGTGGACTCTCTCATTCGAGGTAATTAGTAGATCACAATCAAACACCTCACTGCACACCTGGACGTCTGTTAATGTGTTGATCCACTCGTCCACCAGTTGCGATGATCAAAGGAGTGTGCTCGCTGGGTTTCTCGCCGCCAAACGGAAGACCACAATAAGCAACGAAAGATTATATACGCAGAATTGCTTCCAAGTTACAAGAATCATCGTGCCAATTTTTTTCAGACGTTCTCACTAGCGATGAAACGTATGACAGTCCACGAAATGGGCCCACATATCCGAAGAAACAATGCAAAGTCGCATCCTCAGCCGAAAAAATCATGGCACCGGTCTGCTGGGACTGTGAAGGGGCTATTCTGCTTGATGTCCTCCCTCACTGTGCAAAGGTTATCTCTGAAGTATAGCGTGCTACACTCAGAAAATTGTAGAAGCGACTTCAGCGTGTTCGTCGCTACAAAAATCCAAATGAACAATTCCTTCTGCATGAGAACGCGAGGCCTCACACAACACTGAGCACCCGACAGGCCCTCAAAAAACTCCACTGGACTGTTCTTCCTCATCCACCGTGCAGCAAGGTGTCGGCTCTGAAATCGACCAGTATAATGGTAGCATGCGGGCATACAGGCCCTCCCAGTAAGGAGGAGTAAGGTCGACTCATTGAATGCAGATTATGTAGAAAAAAAGGGTTTTGTAGCCTAAAAAGTGGGGAATGATATAGTGTATTGGAATCCTCAATAAAACCAACCTGCTTCCAGAAAAAATGGTGTTGCATTACTTGTTGAATGCCTCTGCTATTGTCATTAATGTTCAAGTTATAAAGGCTGTGGGGAATAGTGAGAAATGACTTGATGGCTTAGGAAAAGATATAGTGCCCAAAATAAAGCGTTTTAACTAAAGATTTTGCCGGCTACGGTGGCCGTGCGGTTCTAGGCACTTCAGTCTGGAACTGCGTGACTGCTACGGTCGCAGGTTCGAATCCTGCCTCGGGCATGGATGTGTGTGTTGTCCTTAGGTTAGTTAGGTTTAAGTAGTTCTAAGTTCTAGGGGACTGATGACCTCAGATGTTGAGTCCCATAGTGCTGAGAGCCATTTGAACCATTTTTAACTAAAGATTTTTCTACAGACTATTATCGTTCGGTATTTATTGTGGGCTATCGCCCTCTTTTAGCTAGTATGCCTTAACGTTCCCGTGATTCTTTGATGTTTTGAAGGTGTTTTGAATATCAAGACCTTCCCATTCGGTTTATTGTGAACATGAACTGAGGTGTTTATTGTAAAATTCTCAGTGACCAAGTACTTCCTCTTCTCCTGCATCTTCACGATGAATATCCCACTGATATCCCCGTTTTCCAAGATGACAACAATACTGTTCACAGGACTGTCCACATACACTTCTGGTTTGAAGAAGACTCCACCACACTACCGTATCTTGATTGGTCCGTTAAACCACTAGATCTTGATACCTTAGGGAAATACGTTCTCTTTTTGGGCAAAGAGTGAAATATAGCAATCAACGTTACCGCAGGTGGGTAGCTCTTCGGGATCTAATGGGTAGCGGGTGGTTTCAGCCGAAGAATAATGTGATAGAAAACCATCTTTGCCACAATAGAAGAACTATATCAATAACGCCCAGCCCAAAACTGCAGGTATACATCCCCTAAAATTAAGTGTCCTTCCCCATACTATAAACCATTCACTCTCTCCTCCCATCAACAACTCAGTCACTCCTTCTCTCGGTCTCACACCCATTAACCAATACACCCACCCATCCACCAACGCACGCACACACACACACACACACACACACACACACACACACACACACACAAGCTACTCATCACAGACGTCAACAAGCCTTTAAATACTCACGCTACATAACAAAGATACACACCACGAAACTAATGAACACCACACAGTCTCAGTAACATATAATGGCGGCAGAAACTCTGTGCTTGGGTAACAAATCACACAAAAGCGTAAGTAACGTCAACAGAGAAACAAATAAGCGTGATAACTCCACACAAATCAGGGGAAAAACAGCACAATATCAAAACCGTAACTAACAGTCTATATAAAGTGATATATAGCGATTCCCAATCGGAAATTAATAATAAACAGGACAGTAAAATACGTTCAGTCCTTTGCAGATGACAAACTAAAGATTGTGTATTAGATTTAAAGCTACCAGCATAAAAAACTTTATGTGAGGTATATAAACAAACAGACACATTTACTTTATTTCTAAATTTAATATAAAACCAAATTCAGTAGACATACCGTAAATGAATATCAATTCAGGTACGTGTCTCAACTTTGTAATGTATACAAACTAATGTAAAATATTTGGCAATAATCGCTCCTTCACAAATGTAAATATTTTGTGCCAAAACTCCATATAACCCTCACAAGTCTTTAACATGCAAAAATGTTTTTTCAGAAAAAAAGTAAATAAACAATCTACCGAAGATATTACAAAGAGTGCTGAGACACCTGTGGGTGAAACCGAAAGTATAAAACGACGTCTTGCATCAGTCGGAATTCTTCTCCAGCGTTCTTGTGGACTTCCTTCCCGCTGACCAGAGGTCATTATCAAAGCTCGAGGCGGTGTTATATGGTATCACTGTGATGTCACCCAGGGGGTTGCTAATTTACTGTCCTGTGTGCTTGTTACCACCTGCCACATATGGGATACAGTACGTCGAAAACAGCAATGACACTATCAACGGATGTTTGGATGCCGACATTCTTTAAGAAAGATTCGTTTTAGTCAGTTGCTTAATCACTTTACCCGTTTCCAACATGAATTTAATCCTAAACACTGTACTCCATTCAGAACCACCACTCAACAAGTCGTTGGCCATCCCCTGCAGACATGTTGAGTCTTAATGACTCTACAACAGTCCATAATTGCGAAAGTGTTACCAGTGCAGGATTTCGTACATGAACTGAGCTCTCGATTATGTCCCACATGTGTTGGATGGGACTTATGTCGGCTGATCTCAGTGGCCACATCATTCGCCCGAGTTGTCCATAATGTTCTGACATGACGCACTGTCATCCATAAAAACTGTATTGTTATCTGGAAACATGACGTCCATGAATGGCTGAAACTGGTCTCCAGCTAACCTAACAATCATTTCCAGTCGATGATCGGTTGAGTTGGACTAGAAAACCCAGTCCGTTGCATTAAAACACGGCCCATACCATTGTGGAGTCACAATGAGCTTGCACAGTATCTTGTTGGCAACCTGGGTCCACGGCTCCGAGGGGTCTGCGCCACACTCGGGCCCTGTCATCACCTCTTACCAACTGGTACCGAACTAATCTGGACAGCCGGCCGGTGTAGCCGAGCGGTTCTAGGATCTACAGTCCGGAGCCGCGCGACCACTACGGTCGCAAGTTCGAATCCTGTGTCGGGCATGGATGTGTGTGATGGTTCAAATGGCTCTGAGCACTATGGGACTTAACATCTGTGGTCATCAGTCCCCTAGAACTTAGAACTACTTAAACCTAACTAACCTAAGGACATCACACCCATCCATGCCCGAGGCAGGATTCGAACCTGCGACCGTAGCAGTCGCGCGGTTCCGGACTGCGCGCCTAGAACCGCTAGACCACCGCGGCCGGCGATGTGTGTGATGTCCTTAGGTTAGTTAGCTTTAAGTAGTTCTAAGTTCTAGGGGACTGATGACCACAGCAGTTAAGTCCCTTATTGCTCAGAGCCATTTGAACCATTTTTAATCTGAGTAGGTCACGTTTTTCCAGTTTTTTAGGATCCAACCGATATGGTCACGAGCCCAGGAGAAGTGCTGAAGGCGATATCGTGCTGTCAGCAAAGGCACTCGCGTTGGCCGTCTTCTGCTATAGCCCATAAAAGAAAAAGTTTGCCCCACTGTTCTAACGGATACGGTCATCGTACGTCTCACGTTGATTTCAGCCGCAGTGTTGGTTGCGTGTTAGCACTGCCAACTCTATCCATACGACCGAGCGAGGTGGTGCATTGATTAACATAGTCGGCTCACATTAGGGAGTACGACGGATCAACTTGCGTCCGGCCATCCTGATTTATGTTTTTCGTTATTTTCATAAATTGTTCCAGGCAAATGCCGGGATGGTTAGTTTTAAACGGTGCACCGATTTCCTTCTTGATCTCTCCCTAATTTGAGTTTGTGCTCCGTCTTTAATTACTTTGATGCCGACGGGACGTTAAACGCTAATCTCCTCCTCCGCTACGCAAACGCCGCTGCTCTCGGTCGTTAAGTGAAGGCTGTCGGCCACTGATGAAAGGTCATGACTGAAATCAGGTATTCTCTGGACATTCTTGACACTGTGGATCTCAAAATACTGAATTCCGTAACGATTTCCGGAATGAAATGTCCCATGGTATTGAAGTCTGTTAACTCCTGTAGCGCGGCCACAGTCACTTCGGACACCTTTTCACATGAACCACTTGATAGCGAATGACAGCTCCGCCACTGTACTCCCCTTTTATAGTTCGTGTTTGATAGTACAGCTATCTGTATATATGTATGTCGCTATCCCATGACTGTTGTCACCTGAATGTGAATTGGAAATGTCGCTGCTGCGACAGAGCTACAGTCGCACACAATGTACAATGGTCTCGTGGTGTTTAACGTAAACGTGGATCTCTCCAACGGTGCAGCTGCGCCGGCCAATTCAAACGTGGGTGGGGCGGGCAGTGGAGCGTGACGGGGGCGGCTCGCGGCCGTTGCAACGCCGAGGCAGATCTCGCAGCGGCGGCGAATACATTTCACGGCCATTTAGGCGCACGTGCGGGCCTCTTGTCGTCGGCGGCGGCGGTCGCCAGAACGTGACGCCGCACTCTGCCGCCGAGGGTGGTGGCGCTGCGCATGCAAATTTATGTTAAGTCCTCGCCCCGGTCACGAGGCTAAATACAAATCAACGGCTGAACCCATTAAAAGAGCTGGCCGATGGTGTGCTGTTGATAGCTCGGTCGGACGCACCGAATATGGCCTCGTGTCGGCCCCCTTCTTTTGTTTAGCCAATTAGGATTCGTATTAGCACAAGGATAACAATCGACAACGCAGATTGGTGTCAGACACGCTCCTGAATTATATTAACTGCTCCAGATGGTGTTAAACTTTAGACCTGCTTGCGAAAGACACAGAACTTCTGTTTTCTTCGACGAGCGAATGCTTTCCCAACATAACTTTGTTTTGCTGACCTCTCGTTGACTTTTTATACGTCGCCTGTGGTCTTCCGTCCGAAGCATGTTTGATGCAACTCTCAACGCCAGTCTGTCTGTAAGTAGGCTGTTTAGGGTTTTATGTTGGTAACGCCAGGTACCGCTCTGTATGAAAGCCTGTGCTGTGTGCAGTCTGTGGCTGTTTGACATTGTTGAAATATTCGCTATTTTAGTGTTGGGCAGTTCGATGTGAACAGCGCGTAGCGTTGCGCAGTTGGAGGTGAGCCGCCAACAGTGGTGGATGTGGGGAGAGAGATGGCGGAGTTTTGAGAGCAGATCATCTGGACGTGTGTCCATCAGAGAGAGTAAATTTGTAAGACTGGATATCATGAATTGATATATTTATCTTTTGAACACTATTAAGGTAAATACACTATCGAAATCTTTCATTTTCTAACTATGCCTATCAGTAGTTAGTGCCTTCAGCAGTTACAATCCTTTATTTAGCTGTCAGTATTGGCGCTCGCTGTATTGCAGTACGTCGAGTAACGAAGATTTTTGTGAGGTAAGTGATTCATGAAAGTTATAGGTTATTGATCGTCAGGGCCATTCTTTTGTAGGGATTGTTGAAAGTCAGATTGCGTTGCGCTAAAAATATTGTGTGTCAGTTTAGTGATGATCAGAATAAGTAAAGAGAGAAATGTGTGAGTACGTTCAGTTTTGCTCAGCTGTTTGAAAATCAAATAACGTAAGGGGCTCACCAGCACAGTAATTCATAAATTTTTCCTAGGGGAGGTTTCATGTCGTGTGCAACGACCTTCAGCTCTGCATTGCTACTGCTACTACTACCTACATCTACACTGTAGGAAAAAAGTCACGACACCAAGAAGGAATTTTGCGTCATAAATGAAAGTTTACATGTGAAAGATGATGTCTATTCACATTTCGCGTAAGAGTGGCATTAGTAGCGCCACTATGTGAATGCTAATTAGATTTGCTTTAAATACGCGCCGCAACGGTCGTGAGCGTTAGTTATCTTTTAGGTAAGATACAGTGTTATGATATTAGTCGAGAACGCCTTTAAGGCGGCTAAAACGCCATTATCAACACCACACTGTGTCTGAACCACGTCGTATAAAAAGACTAAGAAAATCTGTTTGTTCCTTTCGCGATATTGCAGAAAGGCTTGGCAGGAATGTAGCCACAGTACGTGACTGCTGGGAGCAGTGGTAGAGAGAATGTACGGTTGCAAGAAGAATTGACTGCAGACGGCCATATGGCACTACCGCGAGGGAAGGCCAGGACTGTTAAAAATCGGTTACTTCAGTGACATCTCTCAGCCAGACGCGCTGTAGCCAGCATTCCACTGACCCCAAACCAATCATATTTGCGACTTCGGTGGTGTCAAGAGAGAGATCATTGGAGGGCAGGGTGGAGGTCTATTGTGTTTTATGTTGGAAGCTGTTTGTGCCTCGGAGCCATTTACGGGCGCGTGTTGTTTAGGAGGATGCCAGTTGAGGGCCTGCAGTCAACGTGTCTGCGTGCCAGACACACTGGATCTGCACCTGCAGTTATGGTCTGGGCTGCGATTTCGTGTGACAGCAGGAGCACTCTCGTGGTTATCCTACACACCCAGACTGCAAATTTCCACGTCAGTCTGCTCATTCGACCTGTTGTGCTGCCATTTATGAACAGCATTCCACGGGACACTGCTGTGCGGCTGGTCCCGGCGGAGGTTCGAGTCCTCCCTCGGGCATGGGTGTGTGTGTTTGTCCTTACGATAATCTAGGTTAAGTAGTGTGTAGGCATAGGAACTGATGACCTTAGCAGTTAAGTCCCATAAGATTTCACACACATTTGAACATTTTTTGAACCAGAGGACATTTTCCAACAGAGTAACACTCGTTCACAAATCTTTGTTGCAACCCAGCGACACATACCGCTGTTGTAACTCAAAATCCTCTACAGAGTATCGACACGTTGCCTTGGCCTACTCGATCACCAAATCTGTCTCTATTCGAGCACATATGGGACATCATCGTATGACAGCTTCAGCGTCACCCACAAACAGCATTAACCATACATGTATTGACCAATCTAATGCAACAGGCATGGGACCCCATCACGCAAACTGACATCTAGCTCCTTCCATTCAGCATTCTGGCGGTTACATCGGTTATTAATGTATCAGCAGTTAACCTCTGATCTGGCAATGTTAATCCCTTTCATATAATACCTAGACATGTATTTCCGAAATGTCATTACTCCACACTAATTACTTTTTCGTGTCGCATTTTTTTCCGTTATTGAGAATCTTCTTACGGTATTCACGATTTGGTTCCCTGTACAATATCTACGTCTCACAAGTCCTTCCACTTCCGACTGACGATTCTTTGATGCATCAAGACGTGTCCTATCAGTCCTTTCAAATTCTGCCGTTAATTTCTCTTTTTCTTTCATTCGATTCAGTACCTGCTCAATAGTTGCTCGACTTCCGCCACCAATTTTTAACATTCTTCTGTTCCACTTAAGTTCCAAAGTGGCTATTATCTTCTTGTCAGAACTGCTTATTTTACGTATTCCACCTCCTTCATGGCTAACCTCCATACAACTGCCTTCAGAAAATTCTCCCTAACATCTAAATTCGAACTCGATGTGAACAAATTTCTGTTTTTCAGAATCGCCTTGCTTGCTGTTGCCAATCCGAGTTTTTCAGCATCTCTACTTCGGCCGTTAATTATTTTATTAATTAAATAAAAATTATTTATTCAATTATTATTAAATGCTAAGATTCATCTACCACTTTTAAAGTCTGATTTCATAATCTAATTCTCTAAGCATCACCTGATTTATTTCGACTATATTCCATTATCACTGCTTTATTTTAGTTGATATTCGTCTTATAACCTCTTTTCAAACACTAGCCATCCCATTCAACTAACTTTGCAAGTCCTTTATCCTCTCTGACAGAATTACAATTTTACCGGCGAACCTCTAAGTTTTTATTTCTTCTCCCTGAAATGGATACGTAGGACAACCAACTAACAGGTCAAATTTCAACAACGGTTTAAACAACTTGAACAACAGGCGATAGGGTTAGACAACATACCAGCGGAGTTAATAAAGAAGCTAGATACAAGAAACTGTACAATTTTATGTGCCTGCTGTCAGGATGCAACATAACCAGTTGACTGAATAAAAAGTAAAAGAATTACTATAACTAAGAAAGGAAATACCAGTGAATGTCCAAATTAAAGCATGTTGGCAGTACTAAGCCGTGCTTCAAAACTGCTTATCAACTCTGATAAGGAAAGGCTCTAAGCTAAAACCAAGTAACATTTAGGAGAAGAAGAATTGCAATTTAGGACAAGAAAAGGAACCAGGGATGATATAACAGCACTACGAGTGGTCTTAAAAAGAAGAATTCAGATGACTAGGAGAATATATGCCGCAATCATTGACCTAGAAAAGGCTTTTGGTAGAGTGGAGTATTAAAACTCGAAGACATATGCCAGTAGGTACTGTTTTAGGTAGGAATACTCGATGACGTCATGGCCATTTTTAAAGCCAGGAGATGGCCAGCTATCGCAGCAACTGCCGAGGTGGTCTGCGCTGTAAGTGCTGCCCATGGCCCTCACAGAGGTTGAATCTCTCGCCGCGGTCCCCGCCCAGCAGAGGTTTACTGCTACACCGTGGTCCCAACTAAGAGTACCGTTGTGCCATATATCCATACTAGTTTCAAAATGATCCTCTTCTCAGCTCTCTGTGCAAAAACGCCTAAAACTACTAGTTGTCCAACCAGTCGGAAAGATAGAAATACTGCCAATGAGAAGCCATGTAGTTAGCATCTCCCTCTCTCTGCCGAAAAGTTTATTCTTACTTGAGCTAATCTCTTAATTTTTCAGTTTAAATTAATTTGCAACAAATTGTCCAGAGACACCCACCCACAACAGTGGGAGTTTCTCGGACTCAGTAGGTCACTGATGACGTCATGGGATTTCCCCGCCTCACCCTCTAACAAAGGTCAGTTTCCCATGCATAAAATGACGGGAAAATCTATGTTTCGCAGGAAATTCAGTTGTGCAGAAATGTGTGCTATAATGCATCTTATAGATACGTGGATCCCTTTGGCTCAGTTGATCGGGAGTGATAGCTGTAAGAGTAATAGTAGCAATAGCAACGGTAGTAGTAGATACAAACAGTGAGCCCCATGATGAATTTAGTAAGGTAGATACTTACCAAAGATTGCAATAGTTTCACAACTAGCTTTCACAACTAGCTTTAGTAATACACTCCTGGAAATGGAAAAAAGAACACATTGACACCGGTGTGTCAGACCCACCATACTTGCTCCGGACACTGCGAGAGGGCTGTACAAGCAATGATCACACGCACGGCACAGCGGACACACCAGGAACCGCGGTGTTGGCCGTCGAATGGCGCTAGCTGCGCAGCATTTGTGCACCGCCGCCGTCAGTGTCAGCCAGTTTGCCGTGGCATACGGAGCTCCATCGCAGTCTTTAACACTGGTAGCATGCCGCGACAGCGAGGACGTGAACCGTATGTGCAGTTGACGGACTTTGAGCGAGGGCGTATAATGGGCATGCGGGAGGCCGGGTGGACGTACCGCCGAATTGCTCAACACGTGGGGCGTGAGGTCTCCACAGTACATCGATGTTGTCGCCAGTGGTCGGCGGAAGGTGCACGTGCCCGTCGACCTGGGACCGGACCGCAGCGACGCACGGATGCACGCCAAGACCGTAGGATCCTACGCAGTGCCGTAGGGGACCGCACCGCCACTTCCCAGCAAATTAGGGACACTGTTGCTCCTGGGGTATCGGCGAGGACCATTCGCAACCGTCTCCATGAAGCTGGGCTACGGTCCCGCACACCGTTAGGCCGTCTTCCGCTCACGCCCCAACATCGTGCAGCCCGCCTCCAGTGGTGTCGCGACAGGCGTGAATGGAGGGACGAATGGAGACGTGTCGTCTTCAGCGATGAGAGTCGCTTCTGCCTTGGTGCCAATGATGGTCGTATGCGTGTTTGGCGCCGTGCAGGTGAGCGCCACAATCAGGACTGCATACGACCGAGGCACACAGGGCCAACACCCGGCATCATGGTGTGGGGAGCGATCTCCTACACTGGCCGTACACCACTGGTGATCGTCGAGGGGACACTGAATAGTGCACGAAACATCCAAACTGTCATCGAACCCATCGTTCTACCATTCCTAGATCGGCAAGGGAACTTGCTGTTCCAACAGGACAATGCACGTCCGCATGTATCCCGTGCCACCCAACGTGCTCTAGAAGGTGTAAGTCAACTACCCTGGCCAGCAAGATCTCCGGATCTGTCCCCCATTGAGCATGTTTGGGACTGGATGAAGCGTCGTCTCACTCGGTCTGCACGTCCAGCACGAACGCTGGTCCAACTGAGGCGCCAGGTGGAAATGGCATGGCAAGCCGTTCCACAGGACTACATCCAGCATCTCTACGATCGTCTCCATGGGAGAATAGCAGCCTGCATTGCTGCGAAAGGTGGATATACACTGTACTAGTGCCGACATTGTGCATGATCTGTTGCCTGTGTTTATGTGCCTGTGGTTCTGTCAGTGTGATCATGTGATGTATCTGACCCCAGGAATGTGTCAATAAAGTTTCCCCTTCCTGGGATAATGAATTCACGGTGTTCTTATTTCAATTTCCAGGAGTGTAGATTCACAACCAAGGATCCTCAGCCAGCTGTACCACGCACACACTCTTTTGACTCTATTATTCTATAGTTAACACAGATATGTGTTGTACGCACATCTTGATATGATGGAAATTTGGTACTAATACAGACAAAATGTTATCATTTGTAAGTGATTCCTAAACTAAATTATAAGTGTTTTACATGTATGTAGGACACCTGTTTCCAGCATATTTCTATGTACCACTCACACGTAGGCTTAGCTTGCTAGCTATCAAATATAAATTGCCCAACTTGACCACTCTGGTACAAGACTCCATTGCAGTGGTGGAACTCACAGACAGCTAAGTAACACTGTAAAGTATCGAATGCTAGTGTGTTTGTGAGAATGCTGAAATTGATGATGATGATCACAGAAGCTGTAGTTTGGGAAGCATTTTGCTACTGTTGGGGTGTATATTGTTGAATATTTTGTCACATTTTGGGGGGTATTTTGGTGCAATGTTTTTTGTTGGGCCTGATCAGTTACCTGTTTCACATAAATTCGTCAAAGTCTAAACTTCACCTGAAATATTTCATATTTGTCAGAATGCTCCAGAAAAAGAAGCATGTTATTCACATGTGAATTCCAGTGCAGTGAACCACTTAGCTGGGTAATGGTATAATATCACACTACAGGTACTAACCCGCGTGGTTCTGAGTTTAGAATCCATAATGTCTTCAATGACATCAGAATCCAAGATGGTTGACCTGTAAATATGAGCACATTCCGAAATAGTTATTCCAGTTCCAATAGGACTGTTCATCTACCCCCCCCCCCCCCCCCCCACTACACATTCTGAGTGTCCAGGCAAGTAATAGTCATCAAGTGGACCTACCTCTTGTGTTTTGTACTACATAGTGAAAGGCCAATCGTCATAATGAAGTGTCATCTGGCGTTTACCTCCCCCACATGGAAAAAAACTGACTCGCGCAATCATTTGTAAGTATTAAGCCTTTCCGCTCTCTCAATGTTAATTACTCGTTATGTGTATGTACATGTACGTGTTTTTCATGGTTTTCTTCTATTTTTCCCTCGGGTAAACAGCTCCATGATGTTGTCAATGCAGTGTCTGATACAACTGAGCAACAGAAACAGGTAACAAGCAAACATACGGCCACTGCCAACATGCCGGAGTCGAAATCAAGTACATTTGAGCACTATCAGCATGCACACAAGCTTCCCCCTACAGATCCCGACACCCAGGATTGGAAATAACGTCAGCATGGAAAACTGTTTCCAGGCTTCGAATTTCCAGTATATCCCTCACCAGCACCACTAAGCTAGCATGCACACAAGTTCTCTGATGAAGTGCCTGATATACTGAAGCGAGACATAGAATTGTTTTCAGACCTCGAGCTCCCTCCATATTCAATGCCTGCGCAACTTATCAAACCTAAGCTACGTCCTTACAGGGTACTGTTGTTCTACACTGTTTATCAACTGACTGCCAAAGGATTGATGTGTCTTAATGTTGATTTACTACATGAAACACACTTCGAAGTTGTAATGGAAATAGAAAATCTCAGGTGGCGTACAAAGATGCAGTTCAGTGATAAGGATTGGGATCAGTTGTGCAGGAAGCTGAAATACATCGAAGATTGCATGAGAACTGAGCACAATCTATTTCCTTGAGACATCAGTATCGTCAGCACCAACAATACATGGATCTACGACATGTTTGGGTGTGACACAATGAAGATAACATCTCAAGAACCAACGCAATGTGTATATATAATGCATCCAAGTGTCGCAAATCTGCATGGCCTGTACAATGCAATATTGATTGCCATGGAGAGACTGTCTGTGGCAAAGGTATGTTAAATCACTTTTCGATGAGGCTGTCAAGTGTCTATTGGAACATGAAGTCCATGAGGAAGGTGAGGAGATAAATATGTGTACAAGCGTGTGTATGTGTGCTGTACCTAGGTCTGCTAGTATTACTCCTATAAACAGAAATGCCATACAAGTAGCGTTGGCAGATGACATTTATAAGTCTATTACTGCTCCAGTTAGTTTGTGTGAAATAAATGCTGAACTTAAAGCATATAAGAATCAGTTATTTGAGAAGTACTGCAGACTGATGAATGTGATTTATATAGAAAAAAGAGGATGAAGACTTTTAATAACAATGGTACTTAAATTGCTATAGTTTATGAAGTACAAAATGTATCTTAACAATCTATAGAAGCTGTACTAAAATATATAATAACAAGTAATATTATTTTAGCACTCCGTCTTCAGGCCACGAGTGGACTACCGGGACCATGCGACCGCCGTGTCATCCTCAGTGGAGGATGCGGATAGGGGGGGCGTGGGGTCAGCACACTGCTCTCCCGGCCGTTATAATGATATTCTTGACTGAAGCCGCTACTATTCGGTCGAGTAGCTCCTCAATTGGCATCACGAGGCTGAGTGCACCCCGAAAAATGGCAACAGTGCAATACTAATTGTAATACGTTTTGTTCCATCATGCATACATATACATTGAGACCTAACAGTGCAGACGTTGTAGAAAGAATCTTAGTAGCTCATACATTTGCAGTTTCAGGTTGACTTTACATTCCAGTTGTTGCTATGTTAAAGAGACTTAGCACATTTATGGCCTTCTAAGTCATGCAATGTTCAGATGACAGTGCACTTGTGCTTCAGATTAGCAACTATTACAGATTCCTGAAGTGTAATATTAGGTACATTCCTTGCTGTAATTAATATGTCATTGTTCACACATATAGTATTTTTTAAAAACCTATTTTATGAAAATTACTCCATGTATGACTTCTATGGCATTCATCCAGTACGGGTGCCAAGTTTTGCACAGGTCTTTGATATGCCTATGAAATCTCATGCGATCATGGACCACCAGTTCCCATGGACCAATACGTGCAGCACGACGGGCAAAATCTCAAGAAATTAATGAGTCAACTGTCACACATTTTTCTTCCAAACTGTGTTCTACGGGCCATACAGGTTCGTGATTCTTGGACCCGTTAAATATACACATTGCCTAGGGTTTTGAGATGTTAACTTCATCATATCACCGCCAGACATGCTGACAATGGATGCTTTGCTGCTGCTTAAGATACTGAAGCACCGAGGGAATGGACTGTACTTTGTTGTCATGCAATGCGCGATGTGTTACAGCTTTCTGCATAGTTGACCCCACGTCATATCACTAAACTACAAGTTTGTACCCCGCCAGACATTCCCTATTTCCACTATAACTTTCGAAGTTATATCAGGCGCTAAACCAACATTAAAATAATTTAGGTTGGTTGGCGTTCAGTTGACAAGTAATGGTGAACAAGAGCACTCTGTAACGACTTAACTAAGTGCTGATGGGTGGTTACGTCATTGAAAGTAGTGGAAGCTCAACCTCTGGAAACAATTCTTGGTCCTGCTCCAGTACATCGGAGAGCTTGTCTGAATGCTGACTTAGTAGTACTGATGATGGGTACTGTGGAAACTGAAAGTCTAGGAACGATTTCCCAAGCTGACTTGATTTCCACTTCAGGGTATTAGGATCTGCATTAGGGAGCTGGTGTGTGTGCCTATTTGACTTCTGCTTCTCATGCTGCTCAAATGTACTTGATTTCGACTCCAACGTGATGAGAGCTGCATAGAGGAGTACGTCTGCCTTCTGACTTGATATCTGCTGCTGCTGCTGCTCATGCGTATGAACTTTGTGAACACGTATCTTACCAAATTCACCACGTGGCCTCCTGTTTGAAGTTACTACTACTGCTGCTAATTCTACTACTGCTATTACTACTACTACAACTGTAATACTCTCTATAAACAAAGCTAAAGCAATGGAAACGCCCGTTCGAAGTATTGTAGCACAATTTCCTGTACAACCGAATTTCTCACAAAAAGTTGAGTTCCCCACCATTTTATAGAAAGGGCAACTCACTTTCGTCAGAAGGGATGGGGAAAAATTCCACGAAGCATCGATGACGTCGTCTGTGACCTGCTTTTTCAGAGGACTTCCACAGTTACACTGCCTCCCCACCCTGGAAAATGATGGTAGCTTGAACCAATCCGAGAGAACTCATGCTTTCTTCTCTAAGAAATTGAAGGCACCATTTGTTTATTCATTCAGATTTTTTCGACTTTTTCTGTTCTTTGGACCAATATTCATGCAAAAATGCTTTCTTAAAGCTTTGCTACGAAGTACAACTATCAGCTACCTGAGCTGCCCATCCATAATCATCCCCTTTCAAAAATCCTCTCACAAATGACATTTTCTCTTGGTCATTTCATGTTTCAGGCAAATCATTAAATTCCCTATTCAAATACAGTGGATACACTTCCCCATATGTTCAAAATTATTAAATTTCTTACAACTAACAAATGAACTAATTTTTGAGACGCTAAATACTCCATGCTTTAGATTTTGTATCTCTTTCATCTATTTCACCATTTCTGCCAATTTTTAATCTACATTTTTATTTAGTTGTACAAGTTCTTCCTCTACCACAACCGCACACTTTGTTTCTACCTCCGTTTCTAAACCATTTTTCATCTGATCGATTTGGTTCTCAAGTTTAAACCTTTTTCAGCACAAAATTTCCTTGCTGTTTTAACTTCATCTTTACATTGTTTCTCGGGATCCTCCATCTTTCTACTATAGTCATCACAAAGCTTCCTTCTCTCTTCCACACATTTACTACTCATTAATGTTAATTTCTCATTAGTGTTAGGTTCTACATTTTTTATCTTCTCATCACATTCTTTAACTACCGCCTCAACCTTCTTATATAATTCTGAAACATTAGAGCTGACTACCTTGATCTTCATTTTAATTTCTTTCTTCAGTTCATCCTTTAAGTTAACCATGTCATTTCTAATGCTATCAGTTTGCTTTTCCACCCTCTTAATGTCTGCTTTCATACACATACTACTCATAATTTGCCTTAACATTACTTCCAATTTTCCGTCTGCGATAAACTGTTGGCCTTGCTGACTTTCACTACTAGATTCCTCTCCCTTTTCCTTAACTACTTCAGTACTGTTTTCGTCCATTTCGCTCAGACCACCACACATTGTAGGTGATGCTTTTATCATTTCTCTACAACAGGACTTTTGATCCCATCATTCAAAGTTACATTCATGTCTGATTTATAACCACTATCATCTACAGAACCAGTCCCCGTTAAGTCTTTCCGTTTATTTAAAACTTTAACCTCTATAGCTTTGTTATCAATCACACAGCTCTCCTGCAGTCCATTTTCCCCCATCACACTGTCTTGTTCGTTGAGGCCACTCATTATGTATCACTTAATATAAAATGGCTTTTGCTATGAATTACCTTATCTTTATTCACTCAGTTCCTTCTACTGCTGCTGCTGCAGTTCTCATCTCAATTCGTCGTCTGCACGGTTGCTGCAAGTCGTAATTTTCTCGGTGAGGCGAGTTGTGTATCCCAATGGGCTGTATACACCTGCGTGCTGAGAGATTGGCTGCTACTGTACTTAGTGGCTCCGTCAATAAAACCCACTCGCTGATTAGCTGTTGTCATACTGTGCCCATGAGACACATGCACTGATTGGCTGTTGCACGTCCTTAGTTAAAATCACTGTACTGTAAACAACTCTTGAGTTCACTGCTCAAAGTTCGCATGTTCCAGTTTATTTTGACCAAATACAATAGTCCTCACCCGGAAGCGCACCAAATGTGACGTTTTCCTGCTTTATTTCTTCGTTGATAGTCCTCAGTGTCGACGTTCTGCGTTGTTGTACTGGCTGAAAAATAGTTGGTGAAGGTTCAACACTACAGTAAAAAATGCAGCCAACAGTTGCACAGTTGTGTTTCACAGTTCTTTACTTTCACTGTTCACAACCTGCTAACATTACGCAGTTAATATGGCCAGTTAACTATTGGTTAACTTCTGATAAGCCTCATTAACAATTTTCAGGCAAACGTCAGCATACTGTTACTATAGTTTACGACTGAACATGTATGAGCAGTAAAAACCTAGCCACACAGTCCTTGCAGAATAACTTAGTGCAGAATTTACATTTGTTGACAGGTCAACAATAGAATTTAAGTTACGAAACAATTACTGATTTCAACCTATAACAAAAGATATTAACTGGGAGTGGTCAAAATAAGTTAGGAAACTGATCAGATACATAAAACTGTACAAAATAACATCTGGTGCTATATTTCTTAAGACTGAGGGCCAACCTTTCTCTTTTATGAAAATGATTATACTCATGTATGTTAATGAAATTAGTCAAAAATGAAAAAAATGAAGAGAGAAAGTAAAGAGATCCTAGATTACATTGTCACATGCTCTTCAGCAAAAATGGGCTGTCTTTCCTCCACAGACGTTCAAATATTTCACTGAAAAAGTCCCCACCAGAGTTCAAGCCGTCGTAAGGCGAAGGGTGGACAAAAAATAAAATGGTTCAAATGGCTCTGAGCACTATGGGACTCAACATCTGAGGTCATCAGTCCCCTAGAACTTAGAAGTACTTAAACCTAACTAACCTAAGGACATCACATACATCCATGCCTGAGGCAGGATTCGAACCTGCGACCGTAGCGGTCACGCGGTTCCAGACTGAAGCGCCTAGAACCGCTCGGCCACACCGCCCGGCGAAGGGTGGACACACCCCATATTAATGACCACCAACAGATATGCGGATGATGTTGAATAGATACTGTATGAGTGGTTCTAGAAAATGAAAATACAAACCGACAGAGAAATGCGCTCAAGAATAATATATTATGCTGTTGTTAAAATGTTAACAAAAAGAAAATCACTGATTTACCATCGCAAATTTGCAAGCGTCAAATGTCTGGTGAATTCTTCATCTAAATGTCTGGTGAATTCTTCGTCAAAATAATTTAAACTACCGTAGAATGGGCACATTTCTTTCGTGTATTTAATGTTTTTAAATATATTGTTCGCAATGAGTTTATTGAAGATATTATTACAGGTGAATCATATGTTCGATAGAAATAAAGGGTTTAACGGATAGAAGTGCAGATACTTAAATTAAAGCTGTTACAAGTTTTATGTTTATAGGTTGGTTATTACCTCTGTGTATGTGTGGCAAGAACATGTGATTTGTGCGGTTCTAGGCGCTTCAGTTTGGAACCGCGTGACCGCTACGGTCGCAGGATCGAATCCTGCCTCGGGCATGGATGTGTTTGATGTTCTTAAGTTAGTTAGGTTTAAGTAGTTCTAAGTTCTAGGTGACTGATGACCTCAGATGTTGAGTCCCATAGTGCTCAGAGCCATTTGAACCAAAGCATGTCATTAATGCTTATTTTCCCATGGGCAGCAGGTTAGGTATTTATGTGCGGACACTTGAACGCAAAACGGTTAAACTTTACCGACAGGCGTAATACACTTAGTGGTGCACTTACAACCATGTAGAAAACGTCACGTCATAGAGTTTGTGACGTCTTTGTGAGGAGACTGTTCGATGCAGAGAAAAAATAGCCTACACACTGATGTGTGTACCTGTACACAGCCTGTGTTGTGGCCCATAAATATAGTACCTTGAGGATTCGGGTTTGAGCAACGGAACTGTTTCTTCAAAACGTTATACTCGTAATCGATTTATTGTTCTAGCAAATACGGATCTGAGAAGTGTGCTTTCTGAAGTAACATTATGAGTATACCGTGGTTACCTGTACATGGTCTGTATATAGCCACATTTACATGTGAACATGTAATGTGAATGAAAACAAAGACTTTCCACATCATTATTCTCTTATGTTTAATCATACAAGTTGTCCATGGAACATGAAGCTAACGAAGTAACTAAATAGCCCAAAGCTGTTTACAAAATTTCTAATAGTTTGAAGGAAATTAAAAGGGGAGAGAGATAGCATCTAACAATGGTTTGTTTTGTTTTGTGGATTTAGTCTGTCAGAATGCTTAAGTTATTTCAACCTTGAAAGGACAGAAAGATTCAATTTGTATGCCTCACAAGGAAGGTCGACAAACAGACGACGAGAAGGCGCCACAAGGCTCCTTCTGTGACCCAGCACTCTACGGATCTCAGCATATAAATCGAAGGAGTAGCAGCAGAACAATGAAAAGATGTTTACAGAATTCACAAAAAATGTAATGGCGGCGATTCTAGGAATCTATAATACCACGTTACGAAATGGTAGAGTTTCAGGATGGATGCGTGTACTGCATACGAGACTATACATTGTCTTGAAGAATACAGTCATAAATTATAGTAATTATTTGACACGACATGAATAAATATGTGCTCACGGGGTATGCAGTTTTACGGAGTATCGAACACCAAAACCTTTACTAATCCAGGCTGTATCATAATAACCGTTACCAGTCGCAATAGAAGATGATATTATTTAATCCACGACCGGTTTCGGGCTTATGCCCATCTTAATGTGTTTTGTACTCAGTTACGGGTTTTGATGTTCAGTGCTGGTGATCACGCTTCAAACAAAAAAACAGTTAATGTGATGATGACTAAAAAGGTCCAACTGAAACAAATGAAAGTTGCTAAGAGACACGTGTTGTGAAATATTGTAGTATGTGCATACAGTTGGAGTATCCACGACGTTTCCACACAAAATTCGTCACATTTTTTACGAAAATACACTCTAAGAAAAAAACAACATCGTACCACGAAGGAATTGCCAAAATAGGACGGAAATCGTTAGATGTGATGCACATGTACCGCCAAACAAATGACTACAGTTTCTGAAAAGTTGGATGATTTATTCAGGAGAAAGAGCTTCACAAATTAAGCAAGGCAATAACGCGTTGGTGCCCGCATCTCGTGGTCGTGCGGTAGCGTTCTCGCTGCCCACGCCCGGGTTCCCGGGTTCGATTCCCGGCGGGGTCAGGGATTTTCTCTGCCTCGTGATGGCTGGGTGTTGTGTGATGTCCTTAGGTTAGTTAGGTTTAAGTAGTTCTAAGTTCTAGGGGACTTATGACCACAGCAGTTGAGTCCCATAGTGCTCAGAGCCATTTGAACCAATAACGCGTTGGTCCACCTCTGACCCAAATGCAAGCAGCTGTTCGGACTGATATTGGTTGATAGAGCTATTGGATGTCCTCCTTAGGGATATCGTGCCAAGTTACGTCCAACTGGCGCATTAGATAGTCAAAATCCCGAGATGGTAGGAGGGTCTTACCCATAAGGCCCCCAGTCAGATTGGTATCCCACTGACGTCCAACACGTTCTAGAGACACCTTCGCTGGTCATCAGGGACTCATCAGTGCAGACAGCTGTACTCCAGTCAATGAGATTCCAGGCCGAAAACGTGTCTAGAGACACTCATCGGTGTGAAACCAGCCTCGGAGTCGCCTGCCGTACGGCCCGACAACCAGGGATATGGGTGACGTTTCTTTTCATACGCCTTTGGTTCGTCACTCGCGGACCCTTACAGCACAGCAGTACGGCGGCGATATTTTACGCCCCCTTTTATTGCCCTTCACTGAGTTGGAGGTACGGCTGTGAATTTGAAGCTCATCAAGAATATTCATTTTCTTTCTTTTTCTAACAACGTGTACAATCTGAGGGTGTCTTTAATTTTGTGACTGAGTGCCGATGTTCCTTCAAATGTGCTGCAAAAGCGGATACATCAAAGATTCTTAGCCAGAAGGCATGCATGTGCTCCCAGTACCTTACAGTGGAACTCTTTCCCTTCTGGCCAATGTAGAACTATGGACAATTGTCACATAAATGTTTGTAAATACTTGAATTGCTGTGAAATTGGCTATTTGTCTCGCTACAGTGAATGATGTGCTGCCATAGCTTACTACTGCTGAAGGATATTTGAATGCCAGTGTTACGAAAAAGTTTAGCAACTTGATATGAACTTTTTCCTATAAAAGGAATGTGAGTGAATGTGTGTATTTCTTCTTGTGAACGTAATTTAGGAGGCGTGCATTGTTATTTCTGATTTTGTTATTAAGTTTATAAATTGTATCTAGGGTATATCCATCCCTGTGTTTAATTCCTTTGATAATGTTCATTACTTTTTGTTCATCAAGATGTATACGATTAACTGTAGATGAGAGGAATGGCGTTTTCTGTTGTACTGAGAGACAGGAAGAGTTGTTTATGGCAGCAACACTGGTGGTGCGTTTTCGGTAAATTTGAAAGTCATGTTTGTTATATACATTAGACGTTCACGGATCAAGAATGATTATTTTGTGTACTTGATGTTCTACAGTGAAGTTAATGTTGCTATGGATACTACCGAGAGTATTTGTATGTTTTCCACTCTCCTTAGTTATACCAATTTACAGGTTAGTGGTATCATCAACATTCCTTTTATAATACGTCATTTTATCTTCAAACAAACATTGTGGCGTAAAGAATTGATTTTATATTCATTAATGTAAGTAACTGCAAGGATTCCTGCCGAACTGCTGCTTATTACAGGATCATCAAATTGCCAGTAAATTTTGTTGTTAAAACACATTGCATCCATTGAAGCAAATTTGACACCTTATGGTATTGGTATGTTTTTGCTATTTTTTATGAGATCAAAGCTATTCTGAATGAAAAAATCGCTAAAAATACTTTTCGCCTCTTGCTGATAAAGAATGCTGGACTATTTCTGCCGAGCGGTTCTAGGCACTACAGTCTGGAACCGCGCGACCGCTACGGTCGCAGGTTCGAATCCTCCCTCGGGCATGGATGTGTGTGATGTCCTTAGGTTAGTTAGGTTTAAGCAGTTCTAAGTTCTAGGGGACTGATGACCTTAGAAGTTAAGTCCCATAGTCCTCAGAGCCATTTGAACCATTTGAGCTATTTCTTGAGTTAACTGTTGGAAGCAGAACACGATTAGGCTTATGAATTTTCGGTTGTGAACGTAATTTTGGTGCTGAGGGGTTCATGGCAAGACATTTTAGGACATAGTTTCAGATAACAGGAAATAAGGTTTCATTAATGTCCTTAGCTGGGCTTGAAATCTGGATGTAAGGTAATTCTGTATTTTTTATAATCTGTCTTTACGATCATTTGTCCAATGCAAGTTTTTCCGCATTCACAAGGAACTTGGTACACCCCGCTTTTTTGAGACCCAATCGTTACTCATTGTCCCTAACAAGGCTGCTACTTTGGCTGGCTGGTGGAAAATTTGCGTCGCGTGGCGCTTTAGCAGTAATGTACCAATTTTTGACGATACCTTGCGAGCAAACGATATGAAAGCGGTCTGCTAACCGTATTCTTGCATGGTTTCGGCGTCCTTGTCGTTCTTGAGGCTCTTGCATCCCAGAGACGGGGGTCTTGATTTGCAGGGCCATCCGAATCTGTCAGCTGCTGTAGCCATTCTCGTGATAGACGTTTTCCAGGGGCCGCAGCTCTGCCGTCAGACTTGGTTCGTCTGAAATGATGTATGCCCTGTGTACTAGAGTGCTGAGCACGCTGTACTTCTGGTGGCAGCAGAATGCGTGGAGACTTAAACCCGTATGCGTTAACTTATAGTATAGACTGTGGGCAAGTAAGCTACAGGGCCCACGCTGAACTACGAAAGGAAAATTGTTTAGATGGTAAACTTAATTGGACAACCAATTCGCACAATCAGAGATTAATGTACAGCCACGCGACACCTCCTCTTAATGCAGCCCAACAAGTCTGCAATAACAGAACACTTCATTGGAAGTGGACATAAAATGAATTATCAGCAAGCGAAAACGAAACGATAAATTTTGGGACATCATTTTCAAAGCAACGATTGAAATCTGTGTGACTGATAAGTTAATCAACAGGGGCACGTGGTTCCAACTCAGCAAGGCATGGAAGGCAATAATTGGCTCCATCAAAACAGGGACGCGAGATGCGACAGGGACGGCGGGCGAAAGGCAACTGAGACTCCCCTCTCCATCCCACCACCGCAGACCCCTCTCCCCCTCGCCGCAATAACACCCTGCACCGTGCGGGACCATCGTGGCTCGAACCCTGGACCGGCAGGCATAAATACTGCTAACACACCGCATTCATTGTCAGCACCACCAATTGATGGCGGAAAGATTATTTGCCGAAATATCGTGGGCCTTCGAAGATTAGATCCGGCATCCGGCAGTATGACTGATAGCCTTGGAAGCAGCATACACGCAGCGAAAGCCACAGATCACATATATTTATTTTTGACTGAGTGAACAAAAATGCTGCAATCAGATAATAATAGCATCGCAATTAAAGAATTCAGAATGGGAATAATAAGAGGAAGTTATCAGAAATATTCTTATTTTGCAATCTAGTCCATTGACATTTCGGTACAGACAGAAAGGAAGCAAGCCATCACAACGGAAACTCATCTTATGGTGAAACGTGTCTTTCTTTCTCTCTCTCCCTCTCTCTCTCTACGAATTTATAGCACATGAAAAGATTCTGGGAGTTAACGACTAAGCTAAGCTTTCCCAGTACGTCACGGTTAAGAAAAGTATTAATTATCATGAACTTCTATATCGAGAAACGTAAGCAAAAAAAATAGGAGAAAATGAAACTAAACATTGCTGGTAACAGATGCAAATAAAGTATCCTTTTATGTCGCCGTCGTTTCAGTGGGCTAATGACATAACATGGGGCAGAAGATCATTAGCCCACTGAAACGACTGCCAACGTCATTGTACGACGGTATCAGTTTAACATTATTCTTTCGTAAAGATGCACGTAAGAAATGAAAAGAAATGATCAGCAGTTCGAGGTCATGGTAGTTCCAGTCAGAGATATTAAAATAAATAATGGAAGAACAAGTAACGTTTCCGGTCGTTCTACCCTAGAAAAATTCGTCAGTAATCCTTTATTTACTGCCTGTGAAAATAGAGACATGTACTCGCTAATAAATGTTATCGCAGGAATCAATGAGGTGTGCTTTTCTAAATAAACTCGACTTACACATTTCACCTGAATATCATATACTTAGATAAATACAAAGGCACATAGAAGCAAATATTTATACTTTGTGGTACCCAACAGAGAAAAGTGCCACAGACTGACGAGAATAAATTAAGTACGTAATCATCGGTTGCTTTTTTACCCACAGTATACATTTTTCATTTCCTCTTGCCTCTCTGAGCAAATGTCTCTGGCCAAGCGATATCATTATGACTTTAATTACAAAAAGTATAATTGTTTTGCTTTATGTTATCAAATTTATTGTATTGATTGTTTTTCAAGTCCGACTTATTTATGGTTCAACTGTTTTCAAAGTATATTAAAATTCTTTCGTTTTGTCTCCTGCGAAGATAATATTTGATAGTTCAGTAGCTGGTTGACAGGACAAATGACTGCCGTCGCAAAGTGGGTGGCTGGGGGTCTCGGGGCTACGGGTCTGCTTCACAGCTCAGCTTCGTTTATATGCGTGGAAGGCGTGATAGGACGACCTGTGAAACAGTACTAAATGCCTTCTCTGAAAACTACGTAGAATGGATACTTAGGAAACCCTCTCATGTTGGAAACATATTGCATCTAATGACAACAAGCAGACCTGACTTCTTTGAGGACGTCCACATCGAAACTGGTATCAGGGACCACGACGCGGCCGGCCATTGTGGCCGAGCGGTTCTAGGCGCTTCAGTCTGAAACCGCGCGACCGCTACGGTCGCAGATTCGAATCCTGCCTCGGGCATGGATGTGCGTGATGTCCTTAGGTTAGTTAGGTTTAAGTAGTTCTAAGTTCTAGGGGACTGATGACCTCAGATGTCCAGTCCCATAGTGCTCAGAGCCATTTCTGAACCATGACTCAGTTGTGGCAGCAGTGATTACCATTCTTGTTCAGAAAAACACAGAACACCTTGAGCGACTAGGGATAGGACGATTGTAGTCTCGGGGTTGGGAGACCTACTTTAGTAGGTTCTGCAGAAATTATCAGCATTTCAACCACCTCGGATCAGCATTGGTCCTGTTGCCTAGCAGGCACAGGGTCCACCATGGGCTCCGATAACTTGCTCCATGCGTGATGACATGGACTCGTATAAGCCACGAATGGCGTCCAGTGATATAACCATTCAAGCTGCATTCTCCTGGTTCCAAAACTCATCAGTGGTAGTTGGCACTGGGTCACAGTACTACACACAGCATTTCACCATGTCCCACACATTTTGGATTGGCGACAAGTCTGGTGATCTGTCGGGCCAGGGCAAAGGGCTGACATACTGTGATTTCATGAATTCACGTGTTCGTGTAGCAACATGTGGTCGTGCAATGCCGAACTGAAAAATGGCGTCTGGGGTTCTGTGCAGAAAGTGTATGGCTTCGGGTCGCAGGACGTCTTTCACGTTGGTCACATTGGTGAAAGTGCCCTTGGACACGTATCAGCTATGACCTGTGGTTGTACGCAATAGCTCGTCACCCGATAAGGCCTTGAGGGGTGCTGCATGTCTTGTACAAATGCAATCACTCTGATGACGCTCTACTATCTGCGGCGAACAAAAATGCGGCCATCAGTTTCGACAAACAGAGCCTAGATTTGTCCGAAAACACAAATGCAGGCGGAGAAGTGGACGATGTGCACGGTACCCATGCCGTAATAAATGGCGACGGACTGTCATCCTTGACATTGTTCCACTGTTGGGAAAGAGCCTAGGGGGACTCAGATCAGTCCTGCAATGCCATTAGGATGAGATGTCGATCTCCTCGAAGGGATGTCTGGATGGCGTGCCCTCACCCATCTCGTCTGTTCTACGGTCTTCGTAAACCATTCTGCACACAACCGTTGGACAGCCGAAGCACTTCGTCCCACAAGAGCAGCAGTTTCCCGAACGGATGCATCACATTCTCTCATGCCAATAACGTGCTCTCTTTCAAACTCACTGATTTGCTGAGGCAGTTCCTGCATACGTCTGCGAGGTATCCTGCACGTCTGGTCAAGTCACACTGATCCATTACCTTTGTTTATAGCGACAACGAGAGCCACATGCTCTTTTTACTAGCAGGTGGTGTTGCACCGTGATATTGATGTTAACCTTGAACCCGGGGATCTGACATGTTTCAAATGCTAATCATTTCTGCAGACCACACTAATGTAAATATGATCTGCCAATTTGAACGTCCTATTTCTAGTCGTTCAAGATGTTCTGTTTCTTCTGAACGTGAGTGTACAAAGGACAACTAAACCAAGCGGATATATATATATATATATATATATATATATATATATATATATATATATATATATATATATGTGTGTGTGTGTGTGTGTGTGTGTGTGTGTGTGTGTCAGTACACTATATAAAAATCAGTGGTGTAATATCTAAATGAGGAACTAGAAACTTTCAATACAGGGCAGGAGCATGTAGAGGAACTGTTGCCCAGGTTTAAAGGAATAGTGGAACATGCGCTAGATAGACATATACCCAGTAGAACAGTCCATAATGAGAGGGAACCCCCAAGGTGTACAGTCACTGTGAAGAAACTTCTACAGAAACAGAGACTACTGCATAGTAAGTGTAAAGAAAGCGTAGGGCTATAGGCAGAGAGGTGCTGAATGAAACGCGTTTGGCTGTCAAGAGAGCAATGCGTGATGCCTTCAATGACTTCCGCAGCAGAATACTGTCAAATTATCTTTCACAGAACCCAAGGAAATTCTGGTCATTTTTAAAGGCCGTTAGAGACACCAAGGTTAGTGTCGAGCCCCTAGCGAGTGGAAACAGAAACTGAATTTGAGGACAGCAAAGCAAAAACCGAAATGCTTATCTCCGTTTTCAAATGTTCCTTTGTAATGGAGAACTCGGGAAAATGGCCCCTATTTACCACTGAAAAGATGAATGAAATATGTATTAGTGTCAGTGGTATGAAACATAGCTAAAATCGTTAAAACTAAACAAAGATCCAGGGCTCGATGGAATCACCATCAGATTCTGTACCGAATTTGCGGCTGAGTTAGCCGCTCTTCGAACTATAATAGAGCGTAGATCTCTTGAAGAAAAAACCATGCCCAGGTCATAGAAAAAACAGGTCACAGCCATCTACAAGGAGGGTAGCAGAAGCGGTCAACTAAACTACTGTCCAGTATCCTTGGCATCGATTTTTTGTAGAATCTTAGAACATATTCATATCTCAAGCATATTGAGGTATCCTGAACAGCATGGCCTCTTCAATGTGAGCTAACAAGAATTCCAAAAACATGGATCATATGAACCCAACTTGCACTGCTCTCAGATGACATGTTGAAAGCTTTGGATCAAGGCAATTAGGTAGATGCAGTTTTCTTGATTTCCGAAAAGCTTTATACTTAGTACCACATCTACGATTACTGCCCAAAGCTCGATCACATCAAGTGAAATTTGTGACTGGACTGAGGACCTTTTGGTAGGGAGGACGCAGCATGTTATCTTGGACGGAGAGCCATCGTTAGATGAACTCGGGTGTACCCCAGGGAACTGTATTGGGACCTTTGCTGTCTATGTCGTATATTAATGACCTTGCAGACAATATCAACAGAAACATCATGATTTATGTAGATGATGCAGTTATCTGTAATCTACTATCTGAAACAAACTGCAGAAATATTCAGTCACATCTTGATAAGATTTCAAAGAGGTGCAAAGTTTGTCAACATGCTTTAAATGTTCAGAAAAATGAAACTCTGCACTTCACAGATCGAAATGCCATAGTATTCTGTGACTACAAAATCAATGGATCACTGCTGGTATCCATCAACTCACGTAAATACCTGAGTATAAGATTCTGTAGAGATATAAAATGGAATGATCACATACGTTGAAAGGTGGCTACACTGAGCAGTGGTAGTTCGGAAGTTGCCGTGGGTTGTTGTAGTTCAGAGGTTGCCGTGGGCAGTGCTTATTGAGAGGATGTCGATAGCAGTACTAGTTGAAGGTATGTTGTGTGCAGTTGTTCTGTTGGACGAGACAGCAGATGTTGTTCGATTGGGGATGTTGTAATGATCACAGTGTATTTTTCGTCAATATATACGAAGGAACAACATTTTTTTTATTTCAAATTTCTTAAATAACAATGCCTCTTGGTCACAGGTTCAGTCAACAAAGCATCTGGCTTGTGTTCACTATTAGACTGCAATTCTGGTTTCTATATGCAATTATAGTATTTCAGGTTTTTTAATTACTTCATTGTAAATGGTGTTTAAAATATCTTGTTGAATTGAGGAAGAACCGTGCCAGATGTGTACGTTGAATCACACTTCCACACACAGAACAGATACACTTGTGTTTTGTTGTTTCGTAGATTTTATAGTTGCTGGGGACTTAATTAATCAATTGTGTTAACGGAAATTTCCTTTCATTCTCTATTGTTATTCTATGCAGTAAGATTGCGTACTAATACTACTCAGGGCCAACCGGTTATTGGTAGAATACTGGGAAATTCAATCAGTCTACAAAGGAGATCGCTGACAAATCACTCTTGCCACCCATCCTAAAATATTGCCTGAGTGTGTGGGCCCGTACCAAATAGGATGAACAGGGGAAATTGAACGTATACAGAGAAGGGCAGCACGAACGGTCAAAGGTTTGTTTACTCCTCTGGAGGGTGTCACAGAGATAGTGATGAAATTGAACTGGCAGACTGTCGAAGACAGACGTACACTATCCCGAGAAAGTGTATTAACAAAGTTTCACGAACCGGCTTTAAATGATTACTCTAGGGATGTACTACCGACTCCTAGGTATCGCTCACATAGGGATCCTGAGGATAAATTAGAATAATTACTGCAGGCACAGAGGCACTGAACCAATCATTCTTTCCCCGCTCGATACATGAATGTAACGGGAAGAAAGCTTAATAACTGGTACAGTGAGATGTATCCTCTGCCACACACCTCAAGATGGTTTGCAGAGATGTAGATGCAGACATAAACAAATTCAGGGCAGCATCAGAAAGACAAAACCACATTTATTACAAGCTATGCGACCCTGAAAAGAATTTTGTTTGGTACACTTGTCAGACGTTTCATATAGTTTATATATAGTTACTACTTAAGCGAGAACTTACGTTTCCTTTTAAGCTTTAGGTCGGCAACACAGTCACTGGTCAGACCTATGCATGGCTCACTTGCGTATAGTTCAGCTCTTACAAAGCATTTAACGAAAGTGTCCATCACAGACATTGGCTGAACGTTCCTCTAGGGCACAGAATATTTATTTATTCTTTAAAGTTTTGGCACGTTAAACAAGCACAGTCACACGTGACAACAATAGTGGTCAAGCTAAGCACTGTTCCTGAATGCCATTATGGTAGACATGTAGTAGCATGTTCATCACACGTGTTTATTTCTGGTTTCGCGAAACAACACTTTTGAAGACACACTGGATTAAAAGCGTTACTGGATATTTATTACTTCCATAATCCAACGCAGCAGAGATGAGTAGAAATTCACATACTACTGCGCGATTTCAAATGTTGTATTTGCTTCGGATTGCGAAATCTTTCAGTATAACTTAAATAATAGACCCGAATTTCACAGTGGGTTTTAAACTACAATATATACAGAAATATTGTGTGTCTTTTCTCACCTTGGCAAGGAGATTGTTATTGTTCAAGTACAGTTGAACCTTGCAAAGGAAGCATATTTCTTTGCAGAATGTTATTCGTAGTGCGAAACACTCGTTAAGCGAAACAATTTATCCCCTATAAATTAATGTTAGATACTATAATGCGTTCCATGCAGAAAAAGTACTAAAAGCTTTATCTTATTCAAAATTATACATACAGTATTATATACTTTATTATTAACGATAGGTAACTAATTCTTCTTTACTTGGGCGCTGTCTACAGTTATCTGCGTCTGCCGAAGCTTTAACACTTGTCGAAAATGCGACGCAGAGTAATCGTCAAATAAATTTGTAGCGCTCGTAGCCACTGTTTTATTGGGGTAATGTTTTTCAGTGTACGATGGAACCGATTCCCATGCTTTCAGCTCTTGTTGTGCCAGAAGATAACTGCTTTGCTGTTACCGCCTCCATATCCTCCTCTGAAGAACTCCTCTCCAAAACGTCTTGCTGTGAAATGCACTGCAACTCCAGAAGCTCTTCGGTGGTCACTTCTTGGCTGTGATCTTCCACAAGCTTATCAATATAATTGTTATCCACTTCTAGTCCCATGCTCTTGGTCAAAGACATGACGTCGTTCATTACAGGCTCCACAGGTACTGACTCAGATGCCTCAGAGTCAAATTCGACATTCCGGCGAAAGCTTCTTCCAAGCAGATGTGAGAGTTCTCTTGACAACCGCTTCTCATGCTACTTCGATCATGTTGATGCAGGCAACGACGTTGAAGTGTCATTTCCAAAACTCTGTGAGAGTGGTATTGGTAGCTTCAGTCAACTCAAAGCAATTCTCGAAGAGTGTTTTAGCGTAGGTCTTCTTAAAGTTAGAAATAATCTGCTGGTCCGTAAGCTGGAGTAACGGAGTGGTGTTGGGAGGCAGAAACTGCATCTTGATGAATTGAATTTCTTCAAGGAGGTGATCTTGTAGGCCTGGAGAATGAACTGGAACATTGTCCGTAACAAGCAAGACGTGGAATGACAGATTCACTCAAGCAAGTACTTTTTCATCGTAGGACCAAACACTTCATTGATCCAATCACAAAAATGATCACGTATCACCCATGCCTTGTTGTTGCACTTCCACATCACATTTACGCTGTTCTTCTGGACTTTACAATTCTTCAACGCTCGTGAAGTTTCTGAATGGTAAACAAGAAGCGGTTTAATTTTCAAATCGTCACTTGTATTGGCTCAGAACAGTAGTGTGACACGGTCGATCATTGGCTTGTGACGGTGTAGTGCATTTTCCTCTGCTATTATAAAGGTACACTTCGGCATCTTTTTTCAGAATGGACCCATCACGTCACAATTAAAAACTTGGTGCGGCATATAATCCTCAGAATCTACGAGCATCTTGAAGTTGCTGACGGAGTTGTCTGCTCCCTTTATCTTGGAGCTGGCTGCTTCACCTGAGAGGTCCATTCCTACAACACTAAAGGGAAAAACAACCTTCGTTGCCCACTATTAAAGTTGCCAGTGAGTCTGAAAGTAGCCCAATTTGCAACAACAAAAAACTTTGATCATTTGCCCAATCACATGAAATGTCTGACAGATATCAAAACAAATTTGAAATATGACCTCAAATCGTTTCTCCTGGGCTACACCTATTTCACGAACGAATTTCTATTTAAAAGCTTATAGTCTGTGAAACTGAAATAGCCAGAGGTTTCAAGTGTAGCTGCATGTGTAGGAGTAAAAATGTAATGTGTTCATTAATGTTAACACAAATTATGTGTACGAATCCTGTAAACTGACCCTTCCACATCATTTCGTTTCAAGAATCTGAGTCGAGGCGTGCGATATTTGGAGTAGGCTTGTGGTGATTAGGAGATATTTGTTCTTGATCTATAGTTGGATCTTCGTTGGTGGCTACCAGGAAGCGGACTGTAGATCGAGGACACAGAGATGCGCCTGCGCCATTGGGGCTCTCTAGTGACGGTGCCGACGTCATATGGACCGAGCATTAGAACGTTGAGCGTTGAGCGTGCAATGTTTCTGACGTGACAGCGTGAATATAACATCTTTAGGAGTCTTTCGGAATTTGCGCAGCAATAGATGGAAGAACGCTACCTACGTCAATTGGACGCCATCTCTCTTCAGCACAGAGTCGCAAGACAGCACGTTGACTTTCAGCTGAAGCCTATATGTATATATGCTGTTTCTAAGTATCAGAAAATTGAGGATCTCTCGAAAACCTGCCGTTGAATGTCTAATTTGTTGTAACAAAATGACGGGAAACGTCATATTGGTGGGCAAAGAATTATTGTAACTTGCGTATTCTGGAAGTACGCCGTTTCAAGGCGACAGCAAACCGAGAATCAATAAGTAATGCAATCTTCTTGGTACAATTTGTTATAATTAAATGCCAGTTAATTATGTACATACCACTGAAGCTATTAGTTAATAACATACCTGCTTTGATAGTGGTACTATTATAGCTTTCAGGATATGGTAAGATTCAAAGTATAGCCGTATTATCGTCGTAGTTGGTATAGCGCAGTCTGTAATGATAAAAAATTCTATCGTCTAAGGTACTCTGTTGCTGGTTCGTATCTCAACGCATCCTAATTTTTTTCTACTGGCCTTCGCGTTCTTAAGTGGATTCTTATACTTTTTATTATTTTAATAAAAATGTATTCTATAAAATCCGATGTTATGTAAATGTAAGTGCGTTTTTTGTGACGAGTGAGCTTGATCGCTTCGCGTGATCTGCAAAACTGCTTCCACTACTTGCAATAAAATCTTTTTCATTTCCTTGTTTTAGGTTCTTATTTCACATGGTGTAAAGTTTCTGCTGCTGAACATTAACGGCGATCAAGGAAGAATGACTTGGGATTTTACTAAAAAGCAAGCAGGCGAAATAATGTTTATCTGATGTGGAGAACTATTGTTAATCTGTAACGCACTTTTTGTAATGGAACTTTTATAAGTTGATGTCTTTATTGACTGGACATAGTACTTTCCTTTCTGCTTTATAACATGTCCATGGATGTTAAAGCTTTTATTCATGTGTACTGCAGAAAGAACAACATGACTATTATATATGCAATGGACAAAATGTGAGTTTTAATAGAGCTAACGTAGCAATTTTATGTCTGTCCATTTCGTAAACAGTGTGAGCCAGCACTAACTGCCGCTGGAGAGCGCTGCAGCTGCGTACATCGCGTTCCGTATGCACTAGTCACATTGTTTCTGACAAGGGAACCTCCCCATCGCACCCCCCTCAGATTTAGTTAGAAGTTGGCACAGGGATAGGCCTTGAAAAACTGAACACAGATCAATCGAGAAAACAGGAAGAAGTTTTGTGGAACTATGAAAAAAATAAGCAAAATATACAAACTGAGTAGGCCATGTGCAAGGTTGGCAGCATCTAGGAGACTGTCAGCTTGCGAGCGCCATGGTCCCGTGGTTAGCGTGAGCAACTGCGGAACGAGAGGTCTTTGGTTCAGATCTTCTTTCAAGTGAAAACTTTAATTTTTTATTTTCAGACAATTATTAAAGTTCAGGCACTTCGCTCTCCAAAATTCCAGGACATGTTTAGATTTGCTTGGACATATGCAGGATTTGACGATCTACACACGGATACATTTGAAAACGTAAAAAACATATGTTTTGACAGAGCACAGGGAAAACTGTGCGACTGTGAAACTCATTTGTTCAGTTTATGTGACAACTCTTATGTTTTCATCACTTTTTTGGGAGTGATTATCACATCCACAAGAAAACCTAAATCGGGCAAGGTAGAAGAATCTTTTTACCCATTCGCCAAGTGTGCAAGTTAGGTGGGTCGACAACATATTCCTGTCATGTGACGCACATGCCGTCACCAGTGTCGTATAGAATATATCAGACGTGTTTTCCTGTGGAGGAATCGGTTGACCTATGACCTTGCGATCAAATGTGAGCGCGGTGATCTCGTCAAGGACGCTCAGCTTAGTTTCCGTGTAAGAAGTCAGTGCAGTAAGCAACAGCGCTCAGTCTCCCATGAAGAGGTGTGGTTATTCGAGAGGGTTCACCAGCCTTGGGCATAGCGGACGGATTTACGCCTACAGTGGTGTGCGTTGCGAGGAACCGTTGCGACTACAGCACAGTAGTTGGGCCGTATATTCAAAACTGCGTTCGGTCTGGCTGTGGTCCCACCTATGGTATTCGACCAGCTTACTTCGAGCAGATTACATCGGCGTCGGAATGTTGACCATATCTGCCTTACGACGTACTTTCAAGAAGTTATTCGGCTATTTGAGGGAGACAACCCGTCTATATCTCCCTAATTTCAGTCAGTCGTATTGTGGGTTAGTAAGAGCTCACTGAGACAGCAGCGCACTATAAGCCGTATTTAGAATAATATGTAACGTCAGATGATATGTGTTCCGCAGTCTCACAAGTAAGCAAGCATCATTTATTGAAAGTTGCTGTGCATTTCTGACACAAGTGATGGGCGGGGTGCTGTTGCCATTAAGGTACACACTGAAGCACCAAGGACACTGGTATAGGCATGCGCATTCAATTACAAATATATGTAAACAGGCATAATACGGCGCTGCGTTCGGTAATACCTATATAGCACACCAAGTGACAGGTGCAATTGTTAGATCGGTTATTGCTGCTACAATGGCAGGTAAACAAGATTTAAGTGAGTTTGAACGTGGTGTTATAGTCGGTGCACAGTGTCTCTGAGGTAGCGACGAAGCGTTGCTTTCCTCTTACGACCATTTCATGAGTGTAGCGTGAATATCAGGAAAACGGTAAAACGTCAAATCTTTGACATCACTGCGGCCGGAAAACGATTCTGTAAAAAAGGAGTCAACGACGACTGAAGAGAATCGCTCAACGTGACAGAAGTGCAACCCTTCCGCAAACTGATGCAGATTTCATCGCTGGGCCATCAACAGGTGTCTGCGTGCGAACGATGTAACGGAACATTATCGATATGAACTTTTGGAGCCGAAGGACCACTCGTGTGATTACTGCACGACACAAAGCTTTACGCCTCTTCTGGTCCCGTCATTGGACTGTTGATGCCTGGAAATATGTTGCCAGGTCGGACGAATCTCGTTTCAGATTGTATCGAGTGGATGGACGTGTTCGGGTTTGGAGACAACCTCATGAATCCATGGACCCTGCATGTCAGCAGGAGACTGTTGAAGCTGGTGGAGCCTCGGTAATGTTGTGCGGCGTGTGCAGCTGGACTGATATGGGACCCCTGAGACGTCTACATCTACATCTACATGGATATTCTGCAAATCACATTTAAGTGCCTGGCAGAGGGTTCATCGAACCACCTTCACAATTGTCTATTATTCCCATCTCGTATAGCGCGCGGAAAGAATGAACACCTATATCATTCCGTACGAGCTCTGATTTACCGTATTTTATCGTGGTGGTCGTTCCTCCCTATGTAGGTCGGTGTCAACAAAATATTTTCGCATTCGGAGGACAAAGTTGGAGAATGGAATTTCGTGAGAAGATTCCGTCGCAACGAAAAACGCTTTTCCTTTAATGATTTCCCGCCCAAATCCTGTATCATTTCTGTGACACTCTCTCCCGTATTTCGCGATAATACAAAACGTGCTGCCTTTCTGTGAACTTTTTCGATGTACTCCGTCAGTCCCACCTGGTAAGGATCCCACACCGCGCAGCGGTATTCTAAAAGAGGACGGACAAGCGTAGTGTAGGTAGTCTCCTTAGTAGTTCTGTCACATTTTCTAAGTGTCCTGCCAATCGAACGCAGCCTTTGGTTACCCTTCCCCACAACATTTTCTATGCGTTCCTTCCAATTTAAGTTGTTCGCAATTGTGATACCTAGGTACTTAGCTGAATTTACGGCTCTTAGATTAGACTGATTTATCGTGTAACCGAAGTTTAACGAGTTCCTTTTAGTACTCATATGGATGACCTCACACGTTTCGTTATTTAGGGTCAACTGCCACTTTTCGCACTATTCAGATTTTTTTCTAAATCGTTTTGCAGTTTGTTTTGATCTTCTCATGACTTTATTAGTCGATAAACGACAGCGTCATCTGCAAACAACCGAAGATGGCTGCTCAGATTGTCTCCCAAATCGTTTATATAGATAAGGAACAGTAAAGAGCCTATAACACTACCTTGGGGAACGACTGAAATCACTTCTGTTTTACTCGATGACTTTCCGTCAATTACTACGAACTGTGACCTCTCTGACAGGAAATCGCAAATCCAGTCACAGAAATGAGACGATACTCCATAAGCACGCAATTTTACTACGAGCCGCTTTTGTGGTACAGTGTCAAAAGATTTCCGGAAATCCAGGAATACGGAATCGATCTGAAATCCCTTGTCAATAGCACTCATCACTTCATGTGAATAAAGAGCTAGTTGCGTCTCACAGGAACGATGTTTTCTAAACCCATGTTGACTATGTGTCTATAGACCGTTTCCTTCGAGGTAATTCATGATGTTCGAACACAATATGGGTGTTCTAAAATCCTGCTGCATATCGACGTTAACGATATAGGCTTGTAATATAGTGGATTACTCCTACTACCTTTCTTGAATGTGGGTTCAAATGGTTCAAATGGCTCTTAGCACTATGGGACTCAACTGCTGTGGTCATCAGTCCCCTAGAACTTAGAACTACTTAAGCCTAACTAACCTAAGGACATCACACACACCCATACCCGAGGCAGGATTCGAACCTGCGACCGTAGCAGCAGCGCCGCTCCGGTCTGGAGCGCCTAGAACCGCACGGCCACCGCGGCCGGCTTTGAATATGGGTGTGACCTGTGTAACTTTCCAGTCTTTAGGTACGGATCTTTCGTCGAGCGAACGGTTGTATATGATTGTTAAGTACGGAGCTAATGTATCAGCATACTCCGAAAGGAACCTAATTGGTATACAGTCTGGACCAGAACACTTGCTTTTATTTAGTGATCTGAGTTGCTTCACTACTCCGAGGAAATTTACTTCTACGTTACTCATGTTGGCAGCTCTTCTCTATTCGAATTCTGGAATATTTACTTCGTCTTCTTTTGTGAAGGCATTTCGGAAGGCTGTGTTTAGTAAATCTGTTTTGTCAGCACTGTCTTCGATACTAATTCCATTTTTATCTCGCAGACAAGGTATTGATTGTTTCTTGCCGCTAACATACTTCACATACAACCAGAATCTGTTTGGATTTTCTGCCAGGTTTCGAGACAAAGTTTCGTTGTGAAAACTGTTATAGACGTCTCACATTGAACTCCGTGCTAAGTTTCGAGATTCTGTAAAGGATCGCCAATCTTGGGGATTTTGCGTGTGTTTAAGTTTAGCATTTTTGTTTCGTTGTTTCTGCAACAGTGTTCTACCCCGTTTTATGTACCAAGGGGGATCAGCTCCGTCGTTTGTTAGTTTATTTGGTATAAACCTCTCAATTGCTGCCGACACTATTTCTTTGAATTTAAGCCACATCTGGTCTACACTTATATTATAAATTTGGAATGAGTGGAGATTGTCTCTCAGGAAAACGTCAAGTGAATTCTTATCTGCTTTTTAAAATAGGTTTATTTTTCGCTTATTTTTCGAGGATTTGGGGATTACAGTATTCATTCTCGCTACGACAATCCTGTGTTCACTAATCCCTATATCGGTTTTGATGCTAGTTATTAACTCAGGATTATTTGTTGCTGGAGGTCAAGTGTGTTTTCACAACCCTTTACTATTCGCGTGGGCTCATGAACTAACTGCTCAAAATAATTTTCAGAGAATGCGTTTAGCACAATTTCGGATGATATTTTATGCGTACCTCCGGAATTAAACATGTATTTTTGCCAAAATATCTAGGATAAATTAAAGTCACCACCAACTATTATCGTATGAGTCTGGTATGTGTTTGAAATCAAACTCAAGTTTTCTTTGAACCTTTCAGCAACTGCATCATCTAAACTGGGAGGTCGGTAAAAGGATTCAATTAGTATCTTATTCCGGTTGCCAACAATGACCTATACCCATACTAATTCACAGGATGTATCTACTCCAATTTCGCGACAAGTTAAACTACTTCTAACAGCAACAAACACGCCACCGCCAACCGTGTTTAGCCTATCTTTTCGGAACACCGCAAGGTTCTTCACAAAAATTTCGGCTGAGCTTATATCCGGCTTTAGCCAGCTTTCAGTGCCTATAACGATTTGGGCATCAGTGCTTTCTATTAGGGCTTGGAGCTCTGGTACTTACAATTGAAAGAAAATCAGCCCTCGGTCACTATTTTTAACAAATTAACCTGGTTTCAACACTGCTAGCAGTGTCATCTTCAGAATTTAAAACAAAGAATGGTCTATAGTGTATAACATGGTCACAGAATAATGACTAAAAACGTATGATAGGGTATAAGTACGGAATCACCGTAAAAGACTGACAGTACTTACATGTCATTTATAAAATAATAAATATGCCAAAAGGGCATTAGTCACAAAGATATTTACGATAAAGAAAACTGTGATGGCGAGCCACTAAGGGCTGCTCGTTACTTGCGTGGTGCAGGTTGCAAAACAGACAGTCCGTCAGAAAGAAATTTCAGCGACGCTGCCAGTAAAACGACGTCGCTGTGATATGTTTATTGGCGTACTTCGACGGGACGTCTTAGTTTTGTAAGTTTAACAACTGGCTGCAAGACATCACACTTGCAGTATATTCTGAGATCAACGAACTGTTCTGATTCCAATGGCATTAGACGTAGCTAGCAGTTTGGTCCCCTCTCCAATATCAGAAGTAATTGTGCAGACCTGGACCAGGTAATGGACAGCATCTGTTAAGGCAAAGAAGGTGGATACATGACGCTGTTGAGACCGAAAGACGTGCCAGACAGCAATAACCGCAATGTCTACTACTTTCGTTTCATCGTAGAAAAACCTGTCGCCAAGGTAAACACCACAGTGCCGATTAGGATTGCTTTTGCGGTCGTTAAAGATTTTGCTTACAGGTTCTCGCGAGCAGCTGCACCCGCATCTGATCCGGTTGTAGCACCCATAGCTAATTATGAGCCACTTGATTGAAGTTCCTCGAACTGACAATTAACAGTGTGTTATCTGCAAGGACGTTTTATGGCAGCGCACGTTCCACTGCTTTGAGAAAGGTTCATTTTGGGAAGAGTGAGTCTAAATTGGTACCCTGTTCTGAAAGGAGAACGATCTTGAAAAAAAGAAGAAAGAAACACAAACGAAAATAGCAACATACGCGTGTAGAGAGTGGTGAAGAAAAAAGAAATGCGTCTTGTAGCTGCTAATGATGACAGTTTTCCGTTGCACCTTCAACTTTAAAAATCGAAAATAGCTATTTCTTCATCTTTAAGCCACTTGTTACCGTCACAGCAAGGTGGAAACGCGAAACCCTAAAAGAGAGGCGTTCTTGTCATGTGTCTCGAATGGAAGGGGCTGGAACGATCCGCCACTCGAATGAGATTCCACCTGCTCAGGTAAAGTTGCCAACATTTGGTCCGACTACGAAGACAAGATGTGATGAGACGACAGGGAGCTATGTTTCCAAATGCAAAAGCTGCCACGCCTCGTCCGGTATGCACTGAGGAGACAAACGTCATGAGGTAGCGATATGCACTTATACAGATGGAGATAGTATCGCGTTCTCTAGCTTTTTTTTTTTTTAAAAAAAAAAAAAAAGGGGGCAGCACCCTAACCGAACGGTCACTCGCGCATTCATTCCGATCCGAGCTGCGCTGTGATCCAGATCCAAGCGGTCTGCCGCACGGGATTAGCCGAGCGGTCTAGGGCGCTGCAGTCACGGAATCTGCGACTGATCCCGGAGGAGATTCGAGTCCTCCCTCGGGCATGGGTGTGTGTGTGTTTGTCCTTAGGATAATTTAGGTTAAGTAGTGTGTAAGCTTAGGGACTGATGACCTTAGCAGTTAAGTCCCATAAGATTTCACACACATTTGAACATTTTTTTTCTAAGCGCTCTGCGCTACGACAATGAGCGGCAAACTCCTCTCAAAGAACGCATATTTTCGTGTGCTTTCTGAGTGATTTGTCGTGTTTCTAGAATGCCATGGCAGAGCCGCTGAGTAGGGTTTCTCGTGTCGCTAAGGTGAGGAGTGTAGCAGGTCGCCGTCTCTCAGAAGATTTTCTGCCAGAGGCCCCGCCTGGCCTCCCATTTACGACGGACGCTGATCCTGACCCGGACTAAGATTCGGACAACGAGCTGGAGTCATGACTGAGGTCGCGGATTCACCGCCGCATCGACTTCCGGGAGAGAAGGAAGAGCCTGTCAGCAGAACACCTCACCGCACAGCTGCAGAAGGAGACCGTGAGATTTCGCGGAGTCGTCGGATGGAGGCAGTGGGAACAAAATGCTGAGACCGGATACAGTCGGTGGGATCTGCAGACATGGCGGTTGTTATGAACCGTCTTGCTACTTGCGGACACTCTACTGGCACGAGGGGAACAAGGCCACTTTTTCCTTTTGGTGTACCGTTCACACTCCATGGCACACACTGATGCCGCCAATACTGGCGCCACCTTGCCGCAAATTTCCGCCTGTGGAGTGACCGGCAACGAGCCAGCCGTACCTGCAGCAGCCGTACCTGACGTGACTGCAGTAACAGTAGCGGCCGTAGGGGTCGGGTGTGGCGCAGAACCCAGGAAGCCATGGACCCAAGTTGTCAACAAGGCACAGAGCAAGCTGGAGATGGCCCCATAACGGCGCAGGTTTTGTTTACATGGAAGGACTGGGTCATCTGGTCCAACTGAGCCGACCATTGTCTGAAATTGATTATCTTCGGCTACTTGGAGACCGTTTGCCGCCCTTAATGGATTTCATAGTCCCAAACAACGATGGAATTTTTTTGGATGGCAGGGCCCCATGTAACCCGGCCACAACTATTCGCGGCTGGTTTGAAGAGCATTCTAGACAATTCGAGTAAATGGTTAGCTTATCATGAATACCATTGAACATTTATGGTTCATAATCGACAGGTCAATTCACACACAAAATCCGGCTCGGACACTTCCACAGTTATGGATGGCTATAGAAGCAGCGTGGCTCAGTATTTCTGCAGGGGCTTAAAATGACTTGTTGAGTGCAGGTCACGTTGCACCACGCCCAGAAATAGGAGGTCCGGCATGATATTTGAAAATATCCCATGGGTCTAAGGGGCATGGACAACCCCACAACAGGCCACAGCAGTCACCCACCCCACCGCCGCCTCACATCGAACCCAGGGTTATTGTGCTGTTCGGCCCCCAGTGGACCCCATGGGAACGTCTAACACCAGACGAGTGTACCCCAAATGTTTGCGTGGTAGAGTAAGTATGGTGTACGCGTATGTGGAGACAGTGTTTGCGCAGCAGTTGCCGACATAGTGTAACTGAGGCGGAAGAACGGGAACCAGCCGAGGCAGATGGAAAACGGCCTAAAATACTTCCACAGGCTGGCCGGCACACCGAACCTCGACACTACTCGGGAAGCAGCGCGTTAGACTGCGCGTCTAGCTGGGCGCGCAAGCGATCAAGGTACTCAGGTGCCATTTAGTTTTTCTGAGGTTATCTTTGTCACGTGAGTAAACTACACGATCTCATGTCGGTCAATGATACTGAAATCGCGCGGCAACAGAATTTAAACTTCTTTAGCGCACCTTGCTGACAGCAAGTGAGAAAAGTGCCTTGTTCCTTCTTGCTGCCTGTTTGTACCTCGGTGTTGGCACCAACATGAGACAAGATATTATTTATGTTAGCTGTGACACCTACCACATAAATCAACAAGAGACGGCACTGATTCCCCATGCTACTCAAATCAGGTCAGAACACTGTTGCAGAAGCAACGAAAAAGCGTCCTAAATTTGAAAGAGCGTAAAATCTCAGACTTTGGTGATTTTTTATAGAAGCAAGAAATGTATCGCAGACTTCAGTTACAGTTTCCACAACGTACTCTCTCTAAAAATATGTTATAAAATCCATGAAATTTCTGGTCATATGTAACGCACACCAGAGGAAACTTACGATCAGTGCCTTCAGTACGCTACAGCAACGTTAATGTTACCAATGATAGTGCCACGAGAGCGAGGTTATAAAACCCGATTTTCCGAAATTGCTTCACCAAAGAAGACGAAGTAAATACTACAGAATTACAATCAAGAACAGCTGTCAACATGGGTGACTTAGAAGTACATATCCACTGTGTAGTAAAACAGATTAAGTCACGCAATATAGGAAAGTCCTCCTGTCCAGACTGTATACCAGTTAGGTTCCTTTCGGAGTATGGCGATACAACGGCTCTACACTTACCAGTCACATACAAACATTTGCTCGACGAAAGATCCTTACCTAAAAACTGGAAAGTGGAACAGGTTACAGCAGTTCTTAAGAAACGAAATAGTAATCCGCCGAATTTCAGATCCATTTCACTGAGGTCAATTTTGTGGTATGGTTTTAGAATATATACTATGCTCGAACATTACGAACTACCTCGAAGAAACAAATCTTTCGGCAAATAACACAGATCCAGAAAATATTGTTCTTGTGAACCACAGCTAGCTCTTCATTCACACGAAGTAATGAGTGCTATCTACAGAGGATCTCAAATTGACACCATATTTCCAGATTTCCAAAAGATGTCTGATACCATCCCTCACAACGCGACTTTTAAACAAGTGGATTATCGTCGCAGTTGTGCGAATGACTTTGTGATCGTCTCAGTTGTGGAAATGAGTTTATTATTTCCAGTCTGATGTAACTGACGGAAAGTTGCTGAGTAAAGTAGTGATATCTTGCGTTCCCAAAAGAAGTCTTGTACTCCCTCTGCTGTTGCTAAACTATTTAATCGATTTATGAGACAATTTGAGCAGCCCTCAGATGATGATGTCATTTACCGTCTCGTAAATTCATTAGAATAGCAAAACCAATCGCAAAATGATTTAGACAAGACATCTGTATGCTGCGAAATGGCAACTGACTCTAAATAATGAATAGTGTGAAGTCATCTACATGAATATTAAAAGAGACACGCTAAATTTCTGTTACGTGACAAGTTACACAAATTTGAAGGCTGTGAATTCAACTGAATACGGTTACGAGTAACTCATATAGGTAATGTGGTGGGGAAAGCGAACCAAAGACTTCGTTTTACTGCAGAACACTTAGAAGATGCAAGAGGTCTGTACTTGGTCGCGTAGTGAAGAGACTGCCTACACTACGCTTGGACGTCCTCATCTAGAGTATTGCTTCACGGTTTGGGATCCGCATCAGATAAGATTGACAGAGGGAGCAGAAGAAGTTTAAAGAGGGGCAGTTTTTGTTATATTACTGCAAAATGGGGGAGAGATAGTCACAATTAATAAAAAAATTCCCGGTTATTATGCCATGGTCATTTCACCTCAAAACCCAACGTTTCGTCTCCATGTGCGGAGGACATTTTCAAAGGGGATCATAGTTTCTTTGAAGCAAGTAGAGAACCAGTGTGTGAATCGGACATCCATAGAAGCTAAAATCCCCCTTGGAAATTTCCTCCGCAGATGGGGACGAAACGTTGGGTTTTAAGATGAAATACATTCGTCCACGGCATAATAGCCAGAACATTTTATTATTTGTGACGTTTCCGGCCGTGAAAGTTCACATTTTACGAGGAGATAGAGTCACGGATTTGATACGCGAGTTAGGATGACGATCATTAAAACAAAGGCGATTTTCGTTGCGGCGAGATGTCTTTTCACGAAATTTGAGTCACCAACTCTCTCCCCCGAACGCAAAAATGTTTTGTTGGCGCCCACCTGCATAGGGAGTAATGATAATCGTAATAGCGTAAGATGCATCAGACATCGCAAGAAAAGTTTTAAGTGTTCGTTTTGTCGGGCGCTGATCGAGAGTGAAACGGTAGGAAGTAGCTTGAAGGTGACTCGATGAACCTTCTGCCAGGCGCTTAACTGTGGACTGCAGAGTAGTCATATGGGTGTAGATGTAGATCGGAATAAGTCATTGAATCATCGATCAGTCACCGTTCCCGTCTCAACTGAGATGACAGATTTTTCACGTGCACTGCTGTCAGGCGTGACATTTCTTTAAGAGCCCCAGGAAACCCCATAAATCTTAATTTAATTGGATTTTACGCTGCTGGAGGCGCCATTTTCTGTTTCTCTTGCTAACAATATGTACCGAGAAGCAAACTACTTGTACGGCGTGTATCATAATTAATTATGTAAAGGCATAAAGTTGAAAGTAAACGATACTAGAAGCAAAAATGTCGGAACCGTTTGTGAGATAATTGCTGCTTTGTAGTTACCAGGCGCTACGTAAGCGTATAAACGTGGAATGCTGGTTCATGATGTGGTCTTTGTTTACATTTTCGAGACGTGGAGTTCTATATAGAATCGATATGACCGTATTAGTCGACCACAATATTATTGCACCTGTGAGCAAGGGTGTGTCGATCGTCTTATCGTGAGTTTTTATCGTGATATTTCACTAGAATACGCTGAACCACTTGACTGCATATGCACAACTATCATGGAAGCATTCAAAGGGCGATGTGTTTTCCTTAATCATTATTGTACGTAGTTACCGTAATCTCCCCGTATGTTTCCCAGAACGGCCATGGGAGGCCAAGTGCAATTATAACGCGGTGGGTTAATGCAGGCTGGTCCCGGTGGAGGTTCGAGTCCTCCCTCGGGCATGTGTGTGCGTGTTTGTCCTTAGGGTAATTTAGGTTAGTGTGTAAGCTTACGGACTGATGACCTTAGCAGTTGAGTCCCATAAGATTTCACACATATTTGAACATTTTTGGTTACTGCAGTACGAGTCAGCGTGCCACTCATATCAGTTGTTTGCTTGGTGTCAGTTGTGTTGTACGAGTGTTGGTGGTATTATGGAACGTTACAGTGAGGAGGGGTATGCTGATATACATTTCATGTACGGTAGTGCTAACGGCAAGCAGATGGATGCTGCATGCTCGTATCAAGAAGCCTACCCTATCCTAAGGCACCCAGAGAGTCGAATGCTTACAAGGTTGCATCAACGGCTCCGAGAAACTAGGATCTTTGCACATCCTGCGGGAACGCGTAGGCCTGCACCATTGACACCTGTGCTTGAAGATCACGCCGCCTACTCCATAGACCAAGTGGATGACATTAAATTTATTAGTAAACTGACAATTGATTGAGTGACGAAGGAATCAGCCGAAGGTGCAAAGAACCAATAATTCACGAGAAAACTTTAGCTTCTAGATCATGAAGTGAGAGTTGTGATGAACTCCTGAGGAAATCGAGGTTTGCTTATTTTTCTGAACTACATTCGTTGCTCGCCACCATGCTATTGATGGTACAAGTTGCGAGGGTTGCCCGGAAAGTAATCCAGCGCATTTTTTCTTCAACAATTCTTTATTGAACATAATGAGAATTACACACACGAAAGAATAGTGTTTACCTACACACTCTATTTTTCCACATAATGTCCATCCCGCTATATGGCCTTCGTCCAGCGCGAAACAAAGGCGTGTATGCCCTGTCGGTACTAACCCTTGTCCTGGCGCAGAGCCATGGCTTCACTCTGTGAACTTCCTTTTGCTGTTTGACAGCAACTGCCGAGTCGTAATGCGTCTGTCCTCGCGAATGACAACATCAGCTCGCTGCAGCATGTCGGGTGTGACAGCCGTGGATGGTCTCTCGAGCGCTGCAAACCGTGGAGATCCGCCGAACCGCCTTCTAATGACCTCACCCTCCGTCTGCCGACACGAGAGGCTCTGTAGACTTTACACATGCGTTTGTGAATATTCCCCACAGTTTTTTCTCTGCAGTGAGAAATTCAGTGACGGCACGTTGCTTGTAACGTACATAACCTACAGACGCCATTTTGATACTGTCCTGCAGCTACGCTATCAGTCGGAAATGACGGAAACTTGGCGTGCTCACTCAGGAAAATGGAAATGAGCAGATGGCATCGTTGACCGGAAAGCCCCGTCAAGGGAAGTTCGGCCTCTAAGTACAAGCCTTATTTCATGTGACGCCACGTTGGGCGACTTGAGCGTCGGTGATAAGGAAGAAATAATGATGGGTGTAACATAACACCCAGTCCACGAGCGAGGAAAATCCCCAATCCGGCCAGGAATCGAACCCGGGCCCGCTTGCTTGGGAGGCAAGCACATTACCACCCAGCTAAGCAGGCGGACGCTAACTCAGGAGACTTCGAACAATACACACGTAATGTTTCGCTACCTTTTTTTTTTTTTTTTTGTGTAAATCTAATGAACCGCTGCAGAAGCAGGACGAAGGGTAGGGCAGGGGTCGACACCCGAAGCCTGGCCATCCCACCGCCACGCCCAAGCAACGTGTTCGAGTTCAAGGATCGAAGGATCAGGAAGAGGATGTAGTGGGTTTGTCGATGTTGTTTTATTTATTTATTTCTTTAATTTTTATAACATTTTTTTGTATTATAGATTTATTTTTGTTTCATAACAAAGAAAGATCCTACAACTGCCGTAGCCGAGCGTCCGAGTCGTCTTCTCGTCTGTTGGGAGGGGTTCCCCCCTATTCTGTCCGTAGGGGATCAATATGCTCCAGGATTCTTCTTCATTTTCAGCGTCTCATACCCGGAACGCCCCAGTGAGCAGGAGGATCCGCAAATAATGAACCTAAATAATTTGCGAAACGAGTTCTGTACTTCGGGTGGCGGCTGAAAGCTGCATGTGTCGTCATCAATAGGGACCAAAAGTAGAGTGTGCCTTTGGGAGCATCGCAAAATATGTAGTAAACGGCCAAGCCTTTTAGCCAGTTAACGGCGTTCGTTCTGGTTGATGGGAAGTATAAGCCGTCGGGGCGCAATACGTCATCAGGGGAGATCGGCAATCGCCGCAAGAGTAATGCCAGCATGCGCTGCGTCAGTAGCCAGCACTCGCTGGTCGCGGCACACGTCAGACGATGTGCATCCGAGTCAGCGACTGAGCATGTCGGACACAAGGGGTCGTCCGTCAGATGTATGGAATGTAGCCTCTGACGAGTAGCGAACTTCCCATTCACAACCACGTACCACAATGAACGCAACGTCGTAGGTAGAAAAGGCGTGTGTACCGCTCGCCACACCGTGTTCCAGGCAACTTCAGGATGTCTGTGGGTGACCGTATTTACAGGTCGCTGCTGTTGATAGAGGCGACAATAGTCTTTTGTGCTGGGCTTCCGTGTCTTCGGAAGTTCTGACCGTAAGTAGCTGAAGTCAATCAAAAACTCTCTGATGTGGGTGAGTGCCGATGAAATGTGTCCTACAGAAACCGGGGGATGCAGAGAGTGTGGTGCCACTTCCGCTATCAGGGTGCCCGTCAGAGTGGCGTGGGCAGAGGTCCACTTGCGATGCATAGTGTTGAGATAAAGCGATCGCGCACGGTTATATACATGAATTAAACCGATACCGCCCGCCCGCTGCGGCAGTGTCAGGGTGGCGTAACGGATTTTAAAAACCAGACCTGTGCTTATGAAATGTCCATATGCTGCTCGAAATCTGTCGGCCATCGTAGCCGTTAAGGGAAGGATATGCGCAAAATAGTTCAGTTTTGAGGCAAGATAGGTGTTGACATAACATGTTCTGAGGAGAGCACGTGTCTGGTGTAGGAGCCGGCGGTATAGCCGCCGCCGTGCGGCGGACATTGCTATAGAATTGCACTCCTAAACACTTGAGTACGGGCACCTTGTCAAAGGGCACCACCGTTGTGTGGGAAAGCCCTCCTCCGACATCCATGTATTTTGTCTTCTTCACGTTGATGACGCTCCCAGCGACCGCCCCGTACTGGCGTAGCCACTGTAGCGCCATATGCATTTCATCCTCTGATCTGGCCAGGAACACCACGTCATCGGCGAATGCACCACAACAAAAGGTCACGTCCCGCAAGGAGATACCAGTTAATCGCTGCCGTAGACCATGTAAAGCTGGTTCAAGCACCGCAGCAAATAATATACCCGACAGGGGGCACCCTTGTCGCACTGACCGTCCAACAACAATGTGACCAGACTGATAACCGTTGAACAGCATGCGGGAGCGCGCTCCGTGGACCAGTCGAAGGACCACCTGTGCAGACTCCGGAGAGAGGCCCATGTGTTGCAAAACTGCGCGTAAGAAGCCGTGGTCGCCGCGGTCGAATGCGTGGTCAAAATCTACGGCGACAAGGGCGCCTCGTATTTTGCAGGCCGCCGTCAAAGCAATTACGTCGCGATATGCTCCTAACGCCGTATGAATGTTGCTGACACCACCTAAACATGTCTGATCGGTGTGGATGGCTTTCCCGATAGCGGTGTGGAGACGCGCGCGGCGGATACGGGAGAAGATCTTGTAGTCGTTGTTGAGGAGTGTGAGTGGGCGAAAATCCTGCCACCTACAACCACCATTCGATTTCGGTACTGGGATCAAGATGCCTTCTGTGAATTCTGTGGGGACAGTGAAATCAGGGCGGATCAGGTCTTGAAACATTTGGAGCCACTTGTCACCAATAAGGTGGTAAAAAGTGCGGTAGAATTCCAGGGGTAAACCGTCCGGTCCAGGCGACTTGTTCGGTGCTCCACGTGCCAAGGCCGATGTCAGCTCGTCGGGTGTAATGGGCAACAGCAGACTATCATCGGGTGCCACGTCCCAAGGTGCGGGAAAATAGTGCAACAGCTCGTCATAATCGCGTACATTTCGCGGATCTTCCACGTACAAGGTCCCATAGTGTCTGGCGAACGTGTGCGCGATGTCCGTTTGTGTCACTGCGCGGCCGCCGTCCTCCGTGTTCACCGCCGTAATGAGCTGACGTTTGCGGTGGCGCCTCTCGCGCACAATGTGATACACTGACGCTGTTTGTTGGGGATACAGTCTTGCACTCGCGCACGGATGCGGACACCTTCTAGCTGCTCTGTCCTGATGCGAAGTAGTTCGATCTGTCACACCCGTAGGCCATCAAGGTCTTTCGGAGTGCAGGTTTGACGCATCCCAGCCACCACAGCAACGTGGAAGCGTACATAGGCAGGCGCCTGATATATCGACGCCACGTGTCAGTGACTGCTCGCCGACACGCTTCCTCGCGAAGGAGGGAGACGTTCAGCGTCCACGGGCCCCTGCTGCGTCTTGTGAGTTGTCGGGGCAAGGTGACAGTGCAGATGTACGCGAGATGGTCCGAGAAGGCCGTCGGCCAGAGTTCTGCATCACGGGTTGCTGTGCGGAGGGCACGCGAGACGCATATCCGGTCCAGACGACTGGCAGAATGGCTGGTAAAGTGCGTATATCCACTCTGGGTCCCATGATGTAAGAGCCATGTGTCGTGGAGCGCGAGGTCACGTATCAATGCTTGTAGAGCCGGGCATGGGACGTAATGCGGTATCTGGTCCTCGGGCCACAGAACACTGTTAAAATCGTCGCCCACTATGTAATGGTCCATATTTCCTTGCAAAAGTGGGGCTAACTCCTCCGAATAGAAGACATGCCTGTCACCACGGTGCGAATTACCGGAGGGAGCGTAGACGTTAATGAGGCGGACTGCTCCAAGTGTGAGTGCGATGCCTCGCCCGTTCGGCAAGTACGTCGCGTCCGTCGCGTCTATGCCATCTCGGAGAAGGATGGCCGTTCCTCCTGCGCCATCAACTACGTGTAGGCTGTACGTGGTGTAGCCATATAGGTCTAAACGCAGCTCGGGACGGACCTCCTGGAGAAGGGCAATGTCCAAGTCTGCCGCTCTGATCATGTCGTGTAACATGCGGGTCTTGACAGTGGAGTGGACACCATTTACATTGACTGTTCCCACACGGTATGACTGAGACATATCAAAGGGTGGAGGCAGAGTGCCGGTGCAAGCCATCCATCTGCATGCTGTGAATTACTGTGCCGTATGAGTCCCTGACTGTCAGAGCCCTCCGGGCTCAATGTCAGCCATAGGCTCTGGTGGAGATATCGATGTTTGCTGTGCATAATCTGTCTCCATATCGTCTGCCCAATCACCAAGAGACGATTGTGATGTCATTGGGGGCTGGTCGCTTTCACAGGAGCCCACATTTTGGGAGTCGACGCAATGCGCCTCGTTTTCTGGGCCATCAGATTTAGGAGAGTATTCCTTGTCTTCAGGCACCTTCTGGTGAATGATGCCACTGGAGTCCGTTGCAATTGTGGGCGAGTCAACGCCGGCTTCACATCCCTGTCCTGTTCTTCAGCTGACAACCGCCTCTTCTGTGTCGCTTGGGTGATTTTTGCTTTCGGGTCCGAGATTCGACATCCACTGGAGGGCGGGGCTCGACACAGTCTCGGTCGCTAGGAACCCCTGTGTCTGATCCCGACAATGACGATGACTGGGTGCCCACGACGCTGCGGTGGGCAGAGGCTGTAGGAACCTCTGCACCGTTGGGATGCGGCGTCGTCGACGGCGCTGACTCTCCAACGGAGCTGGCAGCGGCTTGAGGAGGTAGCATGTTTTGATCATCCATCACATCATGTCGTGCCGCCTCCACATATGTTAGCGGGAGAGAGGTCATAGTGGATCGTTGGGGAAATTCATTGCGGGGCACCTGAACGAGGCGGCGCTGCAGACACTCAGTTCTAACATGGCCCTCCTGGCCGCAGCCCGAGCAGGTCCTCGGTTATCCATCATATATAACAATTGCGCGGCAGCCACCAACGAAAACATACGATGGAACGTGCTTCTTAAGTTCTATGCGCACTTGTCGTGCCCCGTTAAGGACAGGGTACGTTTCGAATGTGTTCCATTTCTCCTCTGTGTGGCTCAGAACTGTGCCGTATGGCCGCAGCGCATCAACGACTAGGTTGGCAGGAACTTCGAACGGTAGTTCAAAGATGCGCACGGTACGCACCCCCAGACCAGCATGGTCAACTCCTACCACGCTCACGTTACCGTCTGCGTGACAGAAGCGAAAGCCGTTTGCAGATCGTTGGAGTAATCTGTCGCAGGCCGCTTCGTCAGTCAGTTTGAGGTACACTGTGCTGGTTACAATAGACAGATGAATTCCTATCAGTTCTTGTGGTTCTATGTGCATGATGTCTCGTAGAAACCGTTCAATTTCATGGGCCTTCGGTCTCGTGTACGATGCGTTGAACGTTATTTTGATTGTAACTTTTCGATATGAGAACGCCATGTCGGGTCGTTACAGGTACTATACGGCAATACAACGACGTGACCGCGCGCTAGCGGGTAAACAACAACACCTGCGGAGCACTGCCCGGCGCGCCGAGCCCGTCCGCACGGTAACACGGCTGAAAGCCGACTGCGCATTCGTTGCATTGTTTTCGGCTGAGAAAAAAAATGCTGTGCGTTATTTTCAGGGCAATCGTCGTATATCGAAACTCTTCAGTCGGAATGAGAGGGACAATAGAAAGTTAATAAACGAAATAATGTGGCATACGAAACAAAATTTCAAAAGCATATACCTGCAGCTCGATCATTATACCATTAAGTAAGAAAATGTACTAAAGCTTCCCCAAAAGTGACTATACTCCCAATTTTCGTCCGAAAATGGAAGTAATACTAATTTCGACAGGTATCTTTCATCATCTCAAAGAAAGGTTTTATGACTTTCTAACCATCTTCTCATTTAACTATGCAGACCAACCACATTCAACATTTTCACTTCATGCATTCTTGCTAGGAGGGACAACAGGATGGCTGCCGATATAACCAGCAATAAGTAAACCAACAACTGTGTTTTCGTCTCTGATTTATTCAGAGGCAATTGGTTTCGGGATTTCATTATACCATCTCGCAACTCAGATTGTTTACGAGTGTATAGCCGTGTTACATGCACTGCTGCAGGTACTGGTTCGCTTTTGGGTAACATTTCGTAGGGCAATATAAGGTCAGCCACTACTTTACCGTAGAGGGGCTCATGACGGCGTAATTGAATGTCGAAACCGGTTGCCTTTGCAGTAAATGTAAATCAGAGATGAAAATACATCAGCTGGTTTGTTTATTGCTGGTTATACATTCAACAGTAACTGAAACCTTGCTCCGCATAATAAAATGACGAGGCAGACACCAACTAGGAAAAGTTTTATTGAATGTGATTACAGCAGCGGAAGGCTACGCTTGCACATTTGGCTCTTCATTTTAATATCTCTTCATTTATCATTTTATGCTTCAGTTTTGGTCATCCTTCTGAATGCCACACTTTAAAGCCTTACAGTGTCTCCCTCTGCGATTTTACTCCTCCTCGTTCCACTCCTCCTTCCACTTCCTTCTATACGTTACGATGCAGAATTGCTGACGAGTGATCAGAGTATCTATTCCGTATTTACCAGATGACAGTTAACAAGTAGTCAACTCTTCCATTTAGCCACGGTCATCAAACAGCATTTCAAATTAAATCACAATGATGATGAGCTTCACATTAAGAGACTTCTCTCTGCTGGACAGATCGCCAGACGTCCACACTTCGGGATTTCTCAAGAGCAGCTCACGTCGGCTGCAAAAAAAGAAAAAAAAAGCTGTACTCTCCTACCCGTGCGATTAACTGAGCTCAATCACATGGTGCTCAGACTGTCCTGACCGACATAATTACATTCTAACTGTTAGACCACTGGACGCCACTAGCAATTTTGTCATTAGAATAATTACTAGTCGTTCTTCCTCTGCAAAATGCACATTGATTACCCTATGTTTCCATTAACATGCAACACTCTTCTGCTGCAATTACTCAGATGGTCTTTGCATTCCACTAAGTACACAAAGAATTTAATTTACCATTTTTCTTAAAAGATCTGTCGTTGGTCTTTGCTTGAGTTTCTGTCCCATTTGCTCACGAGCATTTGCCTTGCATTTGTCTCGCACTAACACTATATAACAAAACTATAGGCCTACTTTTTAATAAAACTCCGAAGTAGTTTCGTTTATTTATAACCCTAGTGCTCAGTTTTTCACTTCTGCTCTCCTTAATTCGCAGCTCTACCCTTGTTTGATAGATTAGTTTTTATAGTAAGTGTTTATCAAATTTGTTGTTGATGTTAAGATCTTGAGTCTGCTTCAGTCTGAAGACTAGACTGATGCAGCTCTCCATGCTAGTCTGTCCTGTGCGAACCTCTTCAGTTCTGTATAAGTACTGCAACTTACATCATCCAGAATCTGCATACTGTATTCACCTTGTGGCCACCCTCTACGATTTTTATCCCCCACACTTCCCTCTAATAATAAAGTTGTGAGCCCTTAACGTCTCAGCATACCGATCTCTTCTTCTAGTCACTGTGTACCACATTTTTCCTTTCTCCCAAATTCCATTCAGCACCTCCTCAAAACTTACGTGATTTATCCATCTAATGTTCAGCATTTTTGTGTAGCACCATATTCTTACGTAAGGTATTTATTGTCCATGTTTCACTCCCATTTATGGCTACGCACCATAAAATATTTCAGAAAAGACTTACGAACACTTAACTCTATATTCGATTTTAAAAAATTTCTCTTCTTCAGAAACGCTTTTTATATTCTACATTTTATATTCTCCTACTCCCACTACATTCCATTTTCTCCGTTTTGATTTTATTGGTGTTTATCTTATATTCTCCTATAGAGACACTGTCCATGCTGCTCAGGAACTATTGCAAGTCCTTTGACGACTCTAACATAATCGCAATGTTATCGGCAAATGGCGAAGTTTTTATTTCTTCGTGCTGAAACTTGATTCCCTTTCCCAATTTCTCCTTTCTTTTCTTGCTCAGTATACAGATAGAATAATAAAGTGAAGAGGCAACAACTACTCCCTTTTCAACATCTGATTCGCTTCTATAACTTCAGTCTCTTCATGCAGTTCTTTTCATCTTTTTAGTCCCTCCTAAAAGCATCGGATCATTACATGTTCAGTACTTCAGAAAAGTCAGGAATTTTGTTAACCAATACTCCAACTTAGTTAGATGCACTTCTTTTGTCCACTGTCACATTTGTCTATACAATATTTAAATCAGTGTCAGCCAAAGGTAATTTTTTTGCCTATTTTCGGAAATGGTACTCTGGTCTACATTTTAAATTGTTCAACTCCTGCTCCAAGAGTATCCTACTCACTGACCCCTATGTCATCCGGTCGTGAAAGCCTTCATACTATGATCAGAGTGTGATTTGCTACGGTCGTAGGTTCGGATCCTGCCTCGGGCATTGTTGTGTGTGATGTCCTTAGGTTAGTTAGGTTTAAGTAGTTCTAAGTTCTAGGGGACTGATGACCACAGATGTTAAGTCCCATAGTGCTCAGAGCCATTTTTTTGATTCGTACTCTAGATTTTGTTTACAGTTAATCACACTCTTCAAAAATGGTTCAAATGGCTCTGAGCACTATGGGACTCAACTGCTGTGGTCATCAGTCCCCTAGAACTTAGAACTAACCTAACTAACTCCTCAAGCCGCTGCTAGCTCCGTTGGAGAGTCAGCGCCGTCGACGACGCCGCAGCCCAACGGTGCAGAGGTTCCTACAGCCTCTGCCCACCGCAGCGTCGTGGGCACCCAGCCATCGTCACTGTCGGGATCAGACACAGGGGTTCCCAGCGACCGAGACTGTGTCGAGCCCCGCCCTCCAGTGGATGTCGAATCTCGGACCCGAAAGCAAAAATCACCCAAGCGACACAAGAAGAGGCGATTGTCAGCTGAAGAACAGGACAGGGATGTGAAGCCGGCGGAAGACATCGACTTCGTTGACTAGTAGCAGTCGCGCGGTTAGAGTACGAATCAAATAATTCATTGTGATTAATGTATGATGGTGTCCTGTAAGATAAGACAGAAAAGTTTAAGTCAAAGCACAATCCTAGTTAACGAGAACTTAAAATTTTTAAACAGATTCTTTATAAATGGTTCCAAAAAATAAGTGCGATTTCACAACCCTTGTGTGTGTGTGTGTGTGTGTGTGTGTGTGTATGTGTGTGTGTGTGTATGTGTGCGCGTGTGTGTGTGTACGTTACTGACGGATCACGGAAATTCAAAATTAAATCTCGTCTACATTCTCCTACTTTCGGAATGTGTTTTTGTAGATATACACACTAACCATACGTGGAAGATACACTACTGGCCATTAAAATTGCTATACCACGAAGATGAGGTGCTACAGAGGCGAAATTTAACCGACAGGAAGAAGATGCTGTGATATGCAAACGATTAGCTTTTCAGAGCATTCACACAAGGTTGGCGTCGGTGGCGACACCTACAACGTGCTGACATCAGGAAAGTTTCCAACCGATTTCTCATACACAAACAGCAGTTGACTAGCGTTGGCTGGTGAAACGTTGTTGTGATGCTTCGTATAAGGAGGAGAAATGCGTACCATCACGTTTCCGACTTTGATAAAGGACGGATTGTAGCCTATAGCGATTGTGGTTTATCGTATCGCGACATTGCTGCTCGCGTTGGTCGAGATCCAAAGACTGTTATCAGAATATGGAATCGGTGGGTTCAGGAGGGTAATACGGAACCCCGTGCTCAATCCCAACGGCCTCGTATCACTAGCAGTCGAGATGACAGGCAACTTATCCGCATGGCTGTAACGGATCGTGCAGCCACGTCTCGATCCCTGAGTTAATAGATGGAGACGTTTGCAAGACAACAACCAGCTGCAAGAACAGTTCGACGACGTTTGCAGCAGCATGGACTATCAGCTCGGAGACCATGGCTTCGGTTACCCTTGACGCTGCATCACAGACAGGAGCGCCTGCAATGGTGTACTCAACGACGAACCTGGGTGCACGAATGGCAAAACGTCGTTTTTTCGGATGAATCCAGGTTCTGTTTACAGCATCATGATGGTCGCATTCGAATTGGCGACATCTCGGTGAACGCACATTGGAAGCGTGCATTCGTCATCGCCATACTGGCGTATCACCCGCGTGATGGTATGGGGTGCCATTGGTTACACGTCTCGGTCACCTCTTGTTCGCATTAACGGCACTTTGAACGATGGACGTTACATTTCAGATGTGTTACGACCCGTGGCTCTACCCTTCATTCGATCCCTGCGAAACCCTACAATTAAGCAAGATAATGCACGACCGCATGTCGCAAGTCCTGTATGGGCCTTTGTGGATACAGAAAATGTTCGACTGCTGCCCTGGCCAGCACATTCCCCAGATCTCTCACCAACTGGAAACGTCTGGTCAATGGTGGCCGAGCAACTGGCTCGTTACAATACGCCAGTCTCTACTCTTGATGAACTGTGGTATCGTGTTGAAGCCTCATGGGCAGCTGTACCTGCGCACGCCATCCAAGCTCTGTTTGACTCAATGCTCAGGTGTATCAAGGCCGTTATTATGGCCAGAGGCGATTGTTCTGGGTACCGATTTCTCAGGATCTATGCACCCAAATTGCGTGAAAATATAATCACACGTCAGTTGTAGTATAATATATTTGTCCAATGAATACCCGCTTGTCATCTGCATTTCTTCTTGGTGTAGAATTTTAATGGCCAGTAGTGTACTTTGTGTCTGTTTATTCATCTGGTGCCGGCCGCGGTGGTCTAGCGGTTCTAGGCGCTCAGTCCGGAACCGAGGGACTGCTACGGTCGCAGGTTCGAATCCTGCCTCGGGCATGGATGTGTGTGATGTCCTTAGGTTGGTTAGATTTAAGTAGTTCTAAGTTCTAGGGAACTGATGCCCACAGATGTTAAGTCCCATAGCGCTCAGAGCCATTTGAACCATTTATTCATCTGGTTACATTATGTCTCTGTGTACCCCCATAGAACATGTTCGAAAATTGTTTCATTTGGCAGTTACCGTTTTGTCTTTGGTAACAGTATGAATAAAGGTTTACTGAAATTAACCAAGAGCGTAAATGTTATTTATTTTAAAAGGAATGAAAATGTTAAAATGTCTGTTTTCTGATAAAATTTAAAAATTTCTTGTCTAAAGTTGTGCATAAACTGTCAGTGACAGATATCTCACACGTTGTTGTAGCAGTCTTCAGTCCGAACACTGACTTTATGCAGCTCTTCATAGGTGTAGAGCTCCCATGCAACAAATTTAAATAATGAGAGTTTTATTTAGAATAAAATAAAAGAATCATTTCTCATATCGAAAATATTTATCCTTGACCCACGATATATTGTCACCATCAGTATAACACAGATAATTTATCGAAATATCGATATGTGTACACTTCAGAGTCTTTTTCCGTATCTAAATGTATGATATTGACTTGTCACATTTTGCAGGTATACTTGTCAGAGCCATACTAAAGTACCACGTATCACACAGCAGACAAGGGGGTGTGGAGATACTTATTTCCATAATTTGTAACTGTACGTTTTTGTAGAAGACTTCCTATTGTAAGTGATCCCCACATTATTTCTAAAATTGCTCTGCGTGTCAAACGCATTCAGCACCAGAAGGGGAAACGGTAAACAGAAAAAGGAACAAGGGAAACGGCCTTTCTGAAGCTGCGGAATATCAGTAAGCTTAGGAACTTCAATATTGTACCGTTTTTGGTACTTGTACGAACCATCAGTAGAGCCACTGGCCGACATGAAGGACTACCATCGCAGTGATGTCGTTACGAGCACTGTTCCGACAAGTTAAGTAAATTTACTTTTCGTACAAGGAATCTTTTTCATTTTTCTAAACTACTACTCCTCTCCCCAGTGTATCCAGTTGCCACATTAGGAGCTAAAAAATCGAAAATAAAATCTGATGCAACTGTGGCTTTAGCCCATATATATTCTGCTTTTAATTTTTGTGAGCCCTGTTGACAATTCCTGGTGGCACTGTCATTTGCAGGACAATGAAGAAGTTTCCTAGATTGGAAATGCGAGAAACTCCGTGCGCTTGGTTTCTTCTGAGTATTCAAGGCTACCTCATGCATTTCGTGCACTTTCAAAGCTGTGTAAAGATCGAAACCAAGCTTGAAATGAGACTGGCACACAACACGCACTACTTTTCATTTCTGTCTGAGATAACGGCTAACATCATTCGTACAAGTAAACTAAAATAAATTGTAAACAGGACCAGACGTCCGGTTCCATCAAGGCTTTTGGATAGTTCATCTTGGTTATCAGGCCAGTTCCATGAGTGAGCATCCGCGTCCAAACACTCCCAATGACAAAGTTTGTCCCACAAGAGCACGGCCATCTCTCAGAAGTAGACAGTGAAAGAACTCCAAAGAAAGGTGGACTTTAAGCTAAGCGCACATTGGGGCGCACGTTAGGACAGTGCAGCTTGCAGCACGTATTATTGTTATGTAAACTGAAGTTTTAGAGAGAGGAAAGGAAAAGAAGTTTTGATATCAACTGCATCGGGGCTTCATGCCCAATCAGCTGCGACGAGTGAAAATATGATCCGGGCCGGGATTCGATCCTGGGGTCTCCTGCTTACTAGGCAGTTGCTTTAATAGCTGCACCATTCGGACACAGTGTTTATCATAATTGCGCGGACTATTTCGGCCAAAATCCCGGTCGACCCGCACGCCAACCTAGCGCCACCTATCAGCAGTCCCCGCCCACATCCTCCATGCTAGTTACTTTGAGATTCCTGCAGGAGGTCAAACGTCATCGTGCATGCGTACTGAAGATGGTGGATACATTGCCCATCGAGGCAAATCAGTTATGTGAGTTATATTCATAGAATATATGGTTGCGACCCACTGGATCCTTTCTATGCGATGTTCCGATTTGACGGTCAATTCAAGACACAACATTATTGCGACTGCTTCAGCTAGCGCTACATGATCTTTGTTTACTGCGTTTACTGCACGCCCGTCTTGTAGTTTCATCTACATCTACATCTACATACATACTCCGCAATCCGCCATACGGTGCGCGGCGGAGGGTACCTCGTACCACAACTAGCATCTTCTCTCCCTGTTCCACTCCCAAACAGAACGAGGGAAAAATGACTGCCTGTATGCCTATGTACGAGCCCTAATCTCTCTTATCTTATCTTTGTGGTCTTTCCGCGAAATTTAAGTTGGCGGCAGTAAAATTGTACTGCAGTCAGCCTCAAATGCTGGTTCTCTAAATTTCCTCAGTAGCGATTCACGGAAAGCACGCCTCCTTTCCTCCAGAGACTCCCACCCGAGTTCTTGAAGCGTGATGATCAAACCTACCAGTAAGAAATCTAGCAGCCCGCCTCTGAATTGCTTCTATGTCCTCCCTCAATCCGACCTGATACGGATCCCAAACGCTCTATCAGTACTCAAGAATAGGTCGTATTAGTGTTTTATAAGCGATCTCCTTTACAGATGAACCACATCTTCCCAAAATTCTACCAATGAACCGAAGACGACTATCCGCCTTCCCCACAACTGCCATTGCATGCTTGTTCCACTTCATATCGCTCTGCAATGTTACGCCCAAATATTTAATCGACGTGATTGTGTCAAGCGCTATATACTACTAATGAAATATTCAAACATTACGGGATTCTTTTTCCTATTCATCTGTATTAATTTACATTTATCTATATTTAGAGTTGTTAGCTGCCATTCTTTACGCCAATCACAAATCCTGTCCAAGTCATCTTGTATCCTCCTACAGCCACTCAACGACGACACCTTCCCGTTCACCGCAGCATCATCAGCAAACAGCCGCACATTGCTATCCACCCTAACCAAAAGATCATTTATGTAGATAGAAAACAACAGCGGACCTACCACACTTCCCTGGGGCACTCCAGATGATACCATCACCTCCGATGAACACTCACCATAGAGGACAACGTACTGGTTTCTATTACTTAAGAAGTCTTGGAGCCACTCACATACTTGGGAACCAATCCCATATGCTCGTACCTTAGTTAGGAGTCTGCAGTAGGGTACCGAGTCAAAAGCTTTCCGGAAGTCAAGGAATATGGCATCCGTCTGATACCCTTCATCCGTGGTTCGCAAGATATCATGTGAAAAAAAGGTCGAGTTGGGTTTCGCCGGAGCGATGCTTTCTAAAGCCGTGCTGATGCATGGACAACAACTTCTCTCTCAAGGAAATTCATTATATTCGAACTGAGAATATGTTCGAGAATCCAGCAACAAAACGAAGTTGAGGATATTGGTCTGTAATTTTGAGGATCCGTCCTTCCACCCTTCTTATATACAGACGCCACCTGCGCTTTTTTCCAGTCGCTCGGGACTTTACGTTGGGCAAGAGATTCGTGACAAATGCAAGCTAAGCAAGGAGCCCATGCAGTAGAGTACTCTCTGTAAAACCGAATTGAAATCCCATCAGAACCTGACGATTTCTTTATTTTGAACCCATTCAGCTGCTTCACAACCCCAGGGACATTGGAAATGAAGGAACAGGCTACAGAAGAAGTTCGGCCGTATTTGGTTTTGTATGACATCAAATATTATGACCAAACTAAATTCAAATTAAGAAATAATATTGCACAAATATCGAGGGTACCTGGTCAGGGTGACGGTATGTGGGCATCTGAAGGGAATTTATTTCCAAAGAAAAACGTAAATATTCATTGTGACCTACGGGGTGCAGATGGACGCGTCCAGTTATGTCTGTGAGGCCGTTAGCCGCTCATTGTGGTCATGAGATGAAGATAATTTTTTGTCGGAAGTCTACCGGATGGACTTAAAAATTTTTTGCATGTTGTGTTATTGACATGTCTTTGGCCGGATGGTGCTATTGCAGGTGGACGCGAAATGTGAAGTTGAGCAGCCCTCATCGTCAATAGTAGATGAGAAACACCACGAACAAGAGCGGTTAGTTATCAATAACACTTCGTGTGACGGTATGAAACTGATGACACATAAACATAACTACAACTTTCCAATAGGCACCTTTGTATCATGAAATTAGTGTAGAAGTGAGTGTTTTGAGTTGGCACACGAGTTCTCTTCATCTGTTGTTATATTAGGGTTGGAACTTCAATAGTGGCACCTATTTATTTACAGCTCGTACAAAATAGATACTTGTTTCCAAGTTTTACTGACCTTCAAAGTAGTCACCAGTATTGTGTATAACCCGTTGCCAGCGATGTGGAAGTCGTAGGATACTCTTAGCAGTGCCAGTTGTGTTGACAGCTAGAGCGGCGCGGACGATTGCCCGACGAATTTGTAGCAGTTCTGAATCGAATGCCATGAAGTGTTTCCTTCAGTTTAGAAATTGATTTGAATTGACGAGGGCTTAATTCAGGGGAGTGCGGTAGGTGGTGTACCACTTAGCAGTCCCATCAGTCAAACAAATCAGTAACACCAAGCACTGTACGGGCTTGAGCATTGTCCTGAAAAATGATGGTCAGGTCCCGCAGAAAGTGACATCACTTCAGTATCTATGCTGTTCTTTTTTGGAACACAACCTACGATCAGCTGAATTTATGTCATAGCTGAATTATTCAAGTTTACCACTGACTGTCTGTGAGTCATTCTGAGTCTCTAGTACATTCTAAGTTTATTGTGTCGTCTTCTGTGGTGAGTCTTCCTCAATCTCTTCTCTCTCCAAAATCTTCTTCCTGGTGCTCCTTCCTCCTCTTGTGATCTTCTCCTCTTGCGAATTCGCATTTCTCTCTATACTGCTGGTTATTAAATGCCACAAATTAAATGTATCGGGAATACAGACGTCGCGTTATCTCTCAGTACCATTGTCTGCGTCTTATATCTTCAGCAAACAACACTGACCAGAACTCTTCCTTCTTCTCTTGTCGATATCAGTTCTCTTCTGAATAAAATTGGCGAGCTTTCTCGATTATACACTAGTGACCATTATAATTGCTACACTACGAAGATGACGTGCTACAGACGCGAAATTTAACCGACAGGAAGAAGATGCTGTGATATGCAAATGATTAACTTTTCAGAGCATTCACACGCCTACAACGTGCTGACATGAGGAAAACTTCCAACCGATTTCTCATACACAAAAAGCAGTTGACCGGCGTTACCTGGTGAAACGTTGTTGTGATGCTTCGTGTAAGGAGGAGAAATGCGTACCATCACCTTTCCGACTTTGATAAATGTCGGATTGTAGCCTATCGCGATTGCAGTTTATCGTCTCGCGACATTGCTGCTCGCGTTGGTCGAGATCCAATGACTGTTAGCAGAATATGGAATCTGTGGGTTCAGGAGGGTAATACGGAACGCCGTGCTCGATCCCAACGACCTCGTGTCACTAGCAGTCGAGATGACAGGCATCTTATCCGCATGGCTGTAACGAATCGTGAAGCCACGTCTCGATCCCTGAGTCCACAGATGCGGACGTTTGCAAGACAACAAGCATCTGCACAAATAGTTCGACGACGTTTGCAGCAGCATGGACTATCAGCTCGGAGACCATGGCTTCGGTTACCCCTGACGCTGCATCACAGACAGGAGTGCCTGCAATGGTGTACTCAATGACGAACCTGGGTGCACGAATGGCAAAACGTCATTTTTTCGGATGAATCCAGGTTCTGTTTACAGCATCATGATGGTCGCATCCATGTTTGGCGACATCGCGGTGAACGCACATTGGAAGCGTGTATTCGTCATCGCCATACTGGCGTATCACCCGGCGTGACGGTAAGGGGTGCCATTGGTTACACGTCTCGGTCACCTCTTGTTCGCATTGACGGCACTTTGAACAGTGGACGTTAGATTTCAGATGTGTTACGACCCGTGGCTCTACCCTTCATTCGATCCCTGCGAAACCCTACATTTCAGCAGGATAATGCACGACCGCATGTTGCAAGTCCTGTACGGGCCTTTGTGGATACAGAAAATGTTCGACTGCTGCCCTGGCCAGCACATTCTCCAGATCTCTCACCAATTGAAAACGTCTGGTCAATGGTGGCCGAGGAACTGGTTTATCACAATACGCCAGTCTTGATGAACTGTGGTATCGTGTTGAAGCTGCATGGGCAGCTGTACCTGTACACGCCATCCAAGCATTGTTTGACTCAATACCCAGGTGTATCAAGGCCGTTATTACGTCCAGAGGTGGTTGTCCTGGGTACTGATATCTCAGGATCTATGCATCCAAATTGCGTGAAAATGTAATCACATGTCAGTTGTAGTATAATATATTTGTCCAATGAATACCCGTTTAACATCTGCATTTCTTCTTGGTGTAGCAATTTTAATGGCCAGTAGTGTATGATTTCCTCTTAGTCCTTCGCTGAACTCGCTACACTGCCCTTCAGCTCTCTCTGTCTCTCTCTCTGTCTCTCTCTCTCTCTCTATGCGTTATTAACATTAAGCACTGATATTAATTCTCCTATTGCGCCGAGGTGTAGAATTGCAATGAAATGATATATACATATAAACTACAGAGACATACATTACACAACATTATTACAACACAAAAAATATGTAATGTAAACAAAATTAATACAGAAATGACGAAAATAAAAAACAATGTATAGGCACACACAAAACCTGGGTCACAACGTTAAGCGAATTTATATCTCTTTTTTTTCTTTCCTTTTTTTTTAGTAGGTATATTTTGCTTTTATTTCTGGTCTATTTGGATGTTACGGTACTCAGTCTTGCTACAAGATCCTGTGATCGCTAATCCCTGTATCAGTTGTGAAGCTTATTTTCCCTTTGTTTAAACTTATAATGGTACCTATACGCAATAGCTGTGTTCGATGTCTTTCACTACCTGGACACTTGCATGATGTCCGCTGTGATTCTTAAACAAAAACTCGTTTCAAGCATGATTAAAAGTGTCTTGTACACTTTTTCGCAACCAGATGTTTTCAGTTGCGTATGCAAGACATGGCTCAATGAGTATAAAAGCTGGTGGACATAACCTTAAATCTCTCACGTCTGTAATGTTTCATGTGCATTTCGGGCCAAGGCCAATTCTCATCGACTGCAATAAGAAACAGCACCAAATTCAAGGAAAACAATTTTGTTTTTCTACAATACTCAGATCTCTTAGAAACTTTCGCAGTGTACTGTGTTTTTTTGTTTCGCCAAAGGAAAGAAGGAAGGAAGATTAGTGTTTTACGTCCCTGCGACAACAAGGTCATTAGAGACGGATCACAAGCTCGGATTAGGAAAATATGGAGAAGGAAATCGGTCGTGTGCTTTCAAAACAACCATCCCGGCTTTTGCCGTAAGAGGTATTGGGGGCATCACGGATAACCTAAAGCGGGATTGGCGGACGGGGATTTGAACAGTCGTCATGCCGTTCCTCCCTTAAGTTAGTCCAGTGTGCTAAGCACTGCGACTCATTGCTCGTTCTTTTCCACCATTGCGAGACGCTGTGCCACATCTGGCTGTTAACTTATTTTTCAAGCAAATTTATGCTGTTTAAATTTAAATCCTTGTATTGTCAGGAATAAAGGAAATTGCCCTACTTCACTTTCCGCATGTAGACGGATTAAGCTTTTCAGTTACCTTCGTATTAACGCAACTATTTTTGTAGCCTTTGTCGTCTGAAACGCTATCTGCTCCTCAGTGGACATTTGTATATATGCTGCAGTACCCCGTAAACTTCCGTCTCACTATGAACTCTCGTTGAGCGCTCCTTCCCTTGTTATCGATGAATGGAAGTGGTTAATTCTGGAGCGTCACATCAATGTGATCAAGCACATTGTTATCGACAGTCAGCTCATTTTTCCCCAAAAGCTGCTGATCCTCATGAAATTGACTGTGACCCAGATGCATGTAGTTATTGAACAGTTGCCAGAAACCTCAGGCGTCAAAGCCAATTCTCCGTGACACTTCCCTTTTCATGTACCCACGTTCCCATTCTGATTTATTCCATTTTGAAGTGTCGTATGATAACAACATTTCCTCGTAAGAGACCGACTCTGAACAATTTCACTTACTGTTTCAGAGGTAATACTCCGCGATATTGGTAAGGAACTGACTCCTAATGCGAGCTCCTACTCTGTCGTGTAGATTTTCCTGCGCTGCACTACCTTGTACAAATGTGCGCATAGCCCACGGAGGTAAGTTCTAACACCTACAGAATATAGTCAGTTATCTTCATATTGTATGGGGAGACACGGGTACTCGATCCTTCTGATGTTGCCACACTTTATTCACAGGTGCTGCCGTTTTTGTCGACCTCCCGTCTGTCTGTCGCTTGCTTAGCCCTGGGGCTGCGAAACCTGCCCTTCCGACACCGGAGAAGGTTCGCAGTGCTAGCAGCTAGCCTCGCGGCCACCTTGGCTCCAAGAACTTACAGATATTCTACCAGTTTCTGTAATCGTACATGATCCCAGTTTATCAGCCAATGGCAGCGGCGTATTTTGGAACACGACCGTCTCGTAACGGGAGATTTTACAAATAATTAAAATGCGGCCCCTAACTTCCTACCCAGTAAATGTATATTATATGTATGAGAAGATGACGACAAGAAGCTTCACGAATACCTTGCACATTGATAGTACAGAGGACTTACGAAGGCAGTTATACAAAACTTGTACTCAGTATAGAAATATGGTCAGCATCGTTGTAATGTCATCTGTATTTTTTAAATTTCTTTTTATTGCACTGCATACCTAGATTTCAACTGACAGTGCACCTATCATTATAAGTACTCATGTACACTGAACGTAATTATAACGACACATACTCCAGTCCAAATTAGGATGTACAAGCATTAATTGGACGAATGCTTGTACATGCATAAGTTACACTAGGGTATGAGTCGTCGTAATTACGTTCAGTCTACGTGGCTACTTATAAGACCCTGATGACAGCTGGGCTGTCTGTTGAAAAACAGAACTATAACGCAATAAAAAAAGGCACTTCACTTAACGATCGATGTTGACCTTCTTTCTGCCATGGATTGCGTCACGGATGTGGGACACAATCATTCCCATGTAATCGAACATGATGAATAAACATTTATTGTCAGAACAACATTTCGCTAGAGTCAATAACATAGTAGATTCATCAATGAATTCATTGATAAATATGTCTATTACTATCAGGGTAACGCGATGATAATGACCACATTTGACAGACCAAACGAGGTGGCGAAGTGTTAGCACACAGGACACACATTCGGCAGGACGAAAGTTCTAGCCCTCGTCGGCCATTCAGATTTAGGTATTTCGTAATTTCCTTAAATTGCTCCAGGAAAATGACGGTATGGTCCCTTTGAAAGTGCACGGCCGATTTCCTTCCCATCCTTGTCGCGATCCGAGCTTGTGCTCCGTCTCTGATGACCTCGATGTCGACGGGACGTTAAACCCTGTCTTTCTTCCCTCCTTGTATTTGACAGGTGCTTACAAGAAGCAACGATAAACCAGCGCAAAGCAGCAGAGATTTTTAGTGGCATGGATTGGAAAAATTTTCCGGAAGTACGTTGCACCAGATACCTAGGCACATATCATGCAGTTCTCACAAATAAAATTTCGCTGGTCAAGACAGCAGCTTGAGGTCACTGACGTACTTATTATACCACTGTAGTTCCATGAAGCCTTGTGACGTCGACAGCTATCCTCGTAGAAGATGCCATCATTGTCGGGGATGACTTCAAGCATGAAGGGATGCATGTGGTCCGCAATAATGTTCACGTTGTCAGAAGGAATGATTCAGAATATAAAACAATCAAAATAGCCTTCGAGGAACTTAATAGCGAGAGCGGCAACATTAGGAGTGCAATGGGAATTCCACTGTCAAACGCAGACTAGAGAGCGGGTAAATGGAAAGACTACGTTGCAGGTCTTGGGGAGGGGGTGTACTTGTCTGATGACGTGACACAAGAAGATACGGGAGTCCAAATGGAAGACATTGAAACACATCCGTGCTAGAGTCAGCGGTCAGCGTTTAACAGACCTGTGGAAGACTTTCGATCACACATGACAGAAGGGATGGATAACACTCATTCGGAATTTCTAAAGCTATTGGTTGGAGCCGTTATCGAAAAACTTTTCAGGCTGGTGTGCAGAAGCTATGAGACTGTCGACATACTGTAGCACTTTAGGAAGAACATCTCACCATTCCGATGACAAAAGTGCAGGTAAGTGAGAAAACTATTGGCACAATCAGCTTAACAGTTCATGCATCCAAGCTGCTGATAAGAATGATACACAGAAGGATAGAAAAGAGAATTGAGATCTGTTAAATGAAGTACAGTTAGACTTTAAGAAAGGTAAAGTCATCAAAGACGCAGTTCTGCCGTTGTACTTGACAAAGGAAGCAACACCTAATACGACTTTCAAAGGATTTATGGACTATAAAAAGCACTCGATGATATAAAATAATACAAGATGTCCGAAATTCCGATTAATATAGAAGTAAGCTTTACGGAAATATTGGTAATATATAATATGCTGTAACCAAGAGAGAAAAATGAGAATGGGACCCCAAAAACGAAGTGCTTGTTTCAAAGGGGTGTAACATAGGGATGCAGTGTCTTCCTCTACTGTTCAACCTGTTCATCGAAGAAGAACGGAAATAAAGTATAGGTTGAAGAGTGAGATTAAACTTCAGTGCGAAAGGATAACAATAATAAGAATCATTAATGGCATTCTTATCTTCAGTGAAAGTGAAGTAGAATTACAGGAACTTGAGGAGGAAATTTCTGAGGATATACGTTTTGAGCACAGCACCGTGCGGCAGTCAGCATGGACTGTGGGAAAGTCGGACCTTAACAGAACCGAAGCATTTGAGATGTGGTGTTGCAGAAGAACGTTGAAAATTAGGTGGTCAGGTGAGGAATGAGGAGATTCTCCGAAGAATCGTCGAGGAACGGAATATCTTTAAAACATCGACACGAAAAAGAGACAGGATAATAGGACATCTGTTAATACATTAAGGACTAACTACCATGGTACTAGAGGAAGCTGCAGAGGGCAAAAACTTTCTGGGAAAACAGAGATTGGAATACAGTAAGAAAATAACTAAAGACGAAGGTTGCAAGTGAAGTGCCATGAAGGGGTTGGCACAGGAGAGGAATTCGTGTCAGGCCCCATCAGAAGTGTCAGAATCCTGATGACTCACCATAAAAATGTCCACAGTTGTCATGATGCTTTGGATTAATGCAACAGGTCGCATGCAATGCCAATTGTGTGTCCCCGATATGATAACACTGCTCTCAAGACGTGGGTCCCTATCGCTGTGTATATTTAGAGCACTGCTCGTCAGGATGACGGCATATCCGAACGTAAGCAGCAAACTAATAGTTCATTTGACCAGACGACAACTTTCCACTGATTCACGGTCGAGTCACGAGAATCCTGAAATCGTAGCTGACGATGTCATTGAGTCAACACGGGAACAAGTAGACGCCGTCTGCTGTGAGCCCTATCTTTTACGATGTGGTCTGAACGATATGTTCCGAGAAACGTGTGCCGGCACGAGTATTTTACTGTGTCGTAAGATCTGACACTGATCGCCGCTTATCCTGTTCTACACAGCAGGCAACCCTCCCATACCCACGTTCTGTGATGAAGCAAGCGAGTCGAAAACTAGGTTGGCTATTTGTGGTTTCACCATCCTTCTATTATTTTCCACAGAAACTAGATTCAATATCTTCGAAATTCCCGTTACCATGAGCCGAGCTTTAACAATTTGTCGCCCGTCAAAGTCGTTCATGTCAATGCATTTCGTCATTTGCCGCCTGTATTATCGCTACAAGCTACCTTTATCATTTTACGTTCCTTGTCCAAAGACACGCCCACCCGCCCGCCCACGCACTCACACACACACACACACACATACACGCACGCAAGCACGCGCGCACACACACACACACGCACACACACACACACACACACACACACGGCCAAAGAATAATGCGTTCGCCACACCACAGTTGTATTCAGCATCATAATTGCAAATGTTGCTTTTACGAAATCATTTTTTTTTAATTCTTCACATTTTACCTGCCGCCATTTCGCACTTCCCTACACATCCAATTTATTTAATTACTAAGTGACATATCTTTTCCCAAATATCTTTATACTTCCTTCTTTCATTTATCAGTTGAAGTTTTTCTTCTGTTACCCAAGATTTCTTTGCTGTTACCCCAAGGTTTCTTTGGTGTTACCCTCCATGTGCCGATGGTTATCTGTCCAACATGTCCATTCCTCTTTAGCTAAACTGCTTAATGTGGTATTCATTATCACAATATTTGTAGCCTCAGAGAACTTCAAGAACATCTCTTCATTCCATAGAACTTTCGCATTCCACTTCTTTGCGCATTGGTTCTTCCTGAGTATTCTCTTAAACGTCAGCCTACTCTTCAAATGGTTCATATGGCCATAAGCACTATGGTACTTAACATCTGAGGTCATCAGTCTCCTAGACTTAGAACTACTTAAACCTAACTAACCTAAGGACATCACACACATCCATGGCAGAGGCAGGATTCGAACCTGCGACCGTAGCAGCAGAGCGGTTCCTGACTGAAGCGCCTAGAACCGCTCGGCCACGCCTACTCTTCGTCATTACCAAATTATGATCTGAGTCTATAGCTGCCCCTATGTACGTCTTCCAGTCCAGTATCTGATTTCGGAATCTTTGCTGGACCACGATGTAATCAAACTGAAATTTCCCTTACCTCCCGGCCTTTCCGAAGTTTACTTCCTCCTTCTGTGATCCTTGAACAGACTGTACCTAACTGATATTTGGGCAGAACTCAATTAGTCTTTCTCGTCTCTCGTTCCTATAACCAAAGACATACTGTCCCATAATCCTTTCTTCTTCTCGTAGCCCTACAACCGTATTCAAATCCCCCATGACTACTACGGTTTCATCTCCTTTTACGTATTGCATTCAATATTCTCATATGCTTTCTATCTTCGTCTTCTGCTACCAACGTCGGCCTGTATACCTGCACTATTGCCGGCCGCTGTGGTCGAGCGGTTCTAGGCGCTTCAGTCCGGATCCGTGCTGCTGCTGCGGTCGCAGGTTCGAATCCTGCCTCGGGCATGGAAGTGTGTGATGTCCTTAGGTTAGTTAGGTTTAAGTAGTTCTAAGTCTAAGGGACTGATGACCTCAGCTGTCAAGTCCAATAGTGCTTAGAGCCATTTGAACCATTTTTTGAACTGTCTTTCTGACTTTAAGGGTGAAACGTAAATGAGGAATGCAGCGTTCCAACAGCATATGCTTCGTTAGTGAAAAAAATTCGTTTGAAGGTTTCACGCCCAAGACTGAGGTAAAATATATTAGTAGTCGAAGGAAACTTTAGCTTTTTGAATGACGCTATCCAAGATATACTTGTCGACGTGTAATCCAAAGTCGATATCTTGGCATGTAGAACTTTACAGTTTCTGTGAAACGCACGATCCTGAAGGCAAAGTACCGTATTGAGGAAAAGCTTTAGAAGCCACGGACGACAGGTCGACTTCTGTATTTTCTGCAGAGTCACAACGCAGTAATGCTCGACTACAACCGATGAAGTTAGAACCATTTTCTAGTGATACAGAGCATTGGACTCGTTTCTGGGAAGAGTTCCAATCCTGTGTTGATGCATACTCACGCCTATAAGCTGTCATCAAACAGGTATTTCTTAGACGCTGCCTGGAGGGAAACCCAAGAGATTGGATCAAGGCATAGCCAGAACTGGAGCTGCTTATGACCAAAGTAGGGAAATTTTACGTTCACTTTATGGTGATATAGACAGAATTTTCTAGGCGCACCGTGGCTGTCTGACTGATGTCAGTTGTATAACATTCGGCTCCCCAGAATCTCTTAACATTTATCGAATGTAATTAAAGCATTCAAGCACTGCAGACAGCGGGAGAGGATGGGAAAGCTTATGGTCGAGTTTAAGTTCCAAAGATACTTCGCACTTTTTTGGAAAACATGTCGACGCTGGATGATTCATAGAGGTACAATGTTACAAGGGAACATCCTGAAACTAATGGAACTCTTGTTGTAAGAAGTAGATGGGCCAATGACAGCGAAGACTGTCTAACATTTACTGTCTACAATAGCCTTCAACGTTCGACCTAAGTCAGGACACAGCGTGATCGCCGGGCACAAAATTGTGGGAAAGTGAATGATGTTCAGGACCGCCTCAAGATCTGTAGATACAGCAATAGGTGATTTTTCTGCCTCATTTAGGGTCACACATTCAAAAACTGTAGAAAGAACGGAAAAACAGTTTTTAGTTGGTGAATGATTCAACCAGCCACAAATAGTTTTAGAATGCTTTATTATACTGGCATAAACGTTTTCGAGCTACCAATCCCATCTCCCGATGGCTAATATTTTTCATTACATAGATGTTTTGGTTAACAGCATGTCGTCTGCTCTACGCTGAACAAGAATATTTGAATGTTTAGTGCCACTTTATCACTTTATCAGCTGTTTCGTTAATAAAAATACGCTAACGGGCTTGCATTATAAAAGTTGTGTTCACTTTCATACATTCCAATAGATGGCGGTTCGTTTCTTTTGTGGTCCGTGCGGTTTTCTAGCACGATATATATGTTCTTGAATTCGGAATTTCGTTGCGATAATTACATGTCTGTTGTTTGAAACTGATAAACAATATTTTATTTAAAATGATCTCCATTTCTATTTATACATTTCTCACGCAACTCCGGCAGGGTATGAATGCCACGGAAAAAAAAGAAAAAAGTTCTGCTTTTGATGCGAACCACGCAGCGAGCCATTTTCGTGCATTTTCGGACGAATTGTAGCGTTGTTCAGCGACAGCGTGTCCCAGTGACGCAAAGAGATGACAATCGGACGGGGCCAACTCAAGAATAAGTTGCATAAGTTGCATGCCCTAGTACTTCCCAACTGAAAGCCTCGATCGTTTCCCTGACCCGTTTTATTGGGTGTGATAGGGCGTTGTCATGGAGTAATATAAATCTGTGTTGCCTTTTTCCATATTACATTCGTGTTTCGCGTAATGCTCGATTTAAATCGATCACTTGCTACCAGGTTTTAGCAGCTCATAATACTTAGAAGACATCTGTCTGATTCCACCAAACAACGAGCGTTGTTTTCTTTCCAAATCAATTTGGCCTTGCAGTGCATGTCGATATTTGACAGGATTCACCAATGACTTACGACGCTTTGGATTCTCAAAATATATCCATTTTTCATTGCCTGTCACTATTCGATGGAGAAACGATTTTCTTTTGTATGTGGCGATCAGTGTTTCACAAATGGTCTTTAGATTTGCTTATTGTCTTTCACTTTGTTCACGCGGAACCCATTTTCCCACTTTCTACCCCTATCCCATAGCATTCAACCGAAGAGAAACGGCTTACTGAGTCACATTCCTCTGAGTCACATTCCTTTTGAGTTTGAGTATCATCTTCATCCAATAAGGCCTGCAATTCGTTGTCTTATAACTTTTTCGGTGGTTTCCCGCGCTCGTCATTTCTCACATCAAATTCAACACTTTTGAATTTTTTGAACCACTCAGAACACTGTGATTTCCCAAGAGCATATTCGGCGAAAGCTTCGACAAGCATTCGATGCGATTCTGCAGCAGTTTTCTTCAAATGATAACAGAAAACCAATTCTGCCCACAAATCGTAGTTCGTAGGCACAAAACTCGATATGTTTACGGGTTTGAAACATATACCGATGTATGGAACTTGCGCTGCTGTGTGTTGACATTCGTCGTCAGCCGCTACGGGAAGCAGATGTCGCTGTAGATGCGGTCTCAGGCCCTACACTGACGGCTAGCGCCACCTATAGGGAAATTCCGGTTTCATGCTTCTACACCTGGTATTTTTATTAATGAAGCAGCTGATAAAGTGGCACTTAATACTCAAACATTCTTGTGCAGTGTGGATCAGACGACATGCTATTAACCAAAACATCTCTGTAAGGAAAAATGTTAGCCACCTGAAGATGGGGATGGTAGCCTGAAACCATTTATGGCAGTAAGATAAAACATTCAAAAAGTATTTAAGGCTGGTTGCGTCATTCACCAGCTATTATTAATGGCCGCGGAGTTCACAATATCCAACACGGATAAAAAATCACTTTTTCTCTTTTGCAAGAAAAGCCATCACAAGTCAGTCTGCTGCAGCTCAGAGCATTTTATTACAGCGGTTAGTTCTGACGAACACAGTTCATTCGGCAGTGGTTGTTTAGGATTTATTTATCTCCAGGAGGCATGTAACGGGGCACACATTAATTCCTACTGGAAACTACTACGAGTCACGGCCCATTTATTTACAAGGTGAATTTCACAGTCAGCATACAGCGGAAGAACATACGGTAGCAGGTCGACGTCACTGAATCAAGGCTGCACAACAACAGTGCTGTTCCCAAATAATGAAGGCGCCGAAAGAAAACATGCGACTATGCAGTGGATCAAAAATAAAGAGTCTCAAGTCCGTTTTGAATGAGGACTTACTGAATCTAGGTGGTCTTCTGTAATGTGCCAAATAAACGAAGAACTACATCCACGTGTCCCGAAGGGGAACCGTCACTTGATGAAACTTTTAATCCTACATACTCACAACCGTTTACAGCATCTCGAAGTTTCATTTGCACTTGCAGAGCTTCGTTGAATACTACACGTCCGCCACGCCATAGAGAATCTTATTGATGGCTGCCTCCCATGCCAAATAGCTCGTAGCGTCACCGGTCACATAATACGAACTCCACTACCAGCCGGCCGGGTAACACTTTCTCCTACCCTTCCAAGTCACTGGCGTTCATTTTGCAGGGCCGTTGTACGCCAAAGTAGGAAGTATCACACCTAAATGCTATCCTGTACTGTTCATCTGTGCTGTGATTAGAATCGTTCACCTAAAGATAGTTCACAGCCCAATAACTGATCGGCTCTAGTTAGTACTATAATGATTTTTCTGACAGACGCGGCGTTCTACACACCATCTGCAGGTTCCACGCAGCCAGCAAAGAGGTACTGGAACTATGGACAGTCATCTCTGTTGATTTGACACGCCAATAACTAGCTCATCAAGGTGTTAGTTGGAAGTTTATAGATCCACGTGCGGCTTGGTGGTGAGATGGTAGAAGGGCTGCAGGCTGTGCTCGTGAATACTGAAGCCACCCTCCATTCGATATCGATCTCGATCCCTCAAACTGAAAATGAAGTGTTCACTTCAGACGCTGCTCCGTGGAGGAGAGGCTCCGACATTGCCGACAAGACCCTAACCGCCAGTAGTAATACTTGACGAGAGAGTTCGGAATCCCTCAGAGCCGCGCGGGGTAGCCGCGCGTTCTGAGGCGCCTTGTCACGGTCTGCCTGGCTCCCCCTCGGGCATGGGTGTGTGTGTGTTGTCCTTATCGTAAGTTAGCTTAAGTTCGATTAAGTAGTGCATAAATTTATGGACCGATGACCTCGGCAGTTTGGCCCCATAAGACCTTATCACAAATTTCCAAACTTTCCAGTCTCTCAGAAAACAGCAGGGGTCGGGAGTTTTCTGGAAGCATTGGAGTAAGATGTATCTCAGGGTCTTGCGCAATTTCCTCAAAGTCAAACTCCCAAATGGAAGATTAGTGAGCATCTGAGTGGGTGATGTCATTCTTCAGCAAGAAGTTCTGCCACGGCATATGTAGAAGAAGGCAAGAGCGCAGGAAATGAAAGAAGGCAGAGATGGATTCTGAGGCATTGCCAGCCTTGTTAATGCAATAGAAGTCAAATCACTAGCCCTGTCCAATAGGTCGTAACTCTAGCGGTAGACGAGGGTGGGAGGATGTAGGGAATCGCTAAACGATGTTTCTGAATGGCACTGCACCTCTGCCTTTGCAATGAAAGGCGTAATGTAACTTCCAGGAAACAGCTCTCTGTAAGTGAAGTTGTGTGTTACTTGATATTCAATTCACTTTCTGCTTGTTCCTACATATACTGATGGTCAACGGCTACGCAATAGCATGCAGATTTACCTGAGTTGAACTAAAGATGCGTAAATATGCGATAAACTACACGAAGATGTTAATCGGAAGACTGTAAACTGGTTTGTGTACGTACAAAGAGGTATCACGGGTTTTTTGATTCAAGAACTCGTCAACAAGGGTGAAAGGCAAACACAACAAAACTAGTTATAGTAGGCATTATCTTCCTCTTCCCATACCCCAGTGTGCATTCAATCTTAGCCTGTGTGGGATGATTAACTATGTCGCCAATTCCGCTTCCAATACCGATAATGCAAAAAGCGTTCATCTTAGACATCGAAAAAGCCGAAGACTGTGAATGGCGTTTTGGTCTCTTGTTCAGAAGTTAATTAAATTCACCAAATCATATCTTTTCTGATTAAACGTCAATCGTATATAGCATTAAAAAACACTCACTCCGAACTACCCACCAAATTGCTCTCTTGTCCCAAGGATCCGTCCTATAATCACTACTTTATGTCCTACACGTACTCGAAGGCCCAAAACCATTTCCTCCTGGTTGCCTATTCCAGTATGCTGACAACACCGCCTTCGTTGGACCCTACACAGACCTTCAGTCATCCTAACGCCCCATTCCGCTCCATCTGAACATCTACTCTTGATGTTGAAGAGGGTCATCTAAAATTAAAACCTAAATGCTTGGTAGAAGATGTATGCTCTGGCTGCTTTTGCTGTAGCTAGTGACCCGAAAATATCCTAAGGTCAAATCTGGCCACTGCTCACAGAGGACAACACCAGCGTCGCAAAGTAAACCTTGATAATACACCAGGTTATCTTTATCCTACCTAACCAAAAAGCTATGGAGCAGTTGACCTTCGGGTTAGTTTAACCAACTGAATGACATTACCAATGTGGGAGGACCCCTATGGAAGAACTAAGCCGTTTAGGGATTAACTGCGCTACTTTGATTGCACATTCAGACATACAAAATGCGAACTACTCAAATTATGGACCGCAGTACTGCAGCTTGCAAATGCTCACCTTTTCTCCAAGACAGCAGAATGCTGCAATCAGTCGCTGATGACCAGCAGCTTACATCACTGTCGGTCATCGTCTGCGCCACCCAACATCCTGAAAAATTTCTTCCTCCTGTGCAACTCCCAACCACTTAAAAAGTCATAGGTAATGGGGTCGAATCTAGACCATTGCTAATGTGACGGCTTCGAAAAATTACCGAAAACACCAGAAACTCTCCCACCTACCTCCTCCCCCCCCTCCCCCACACTGTGTACATCATGCACCACTTCATTGACGAAGTTGGTACCAGACTGAAACCGTGTTATCCCCCACTGGTCACTTCGTCCATGGTGAACCGATGCAATCTCATTTGCTCAATCCATATTTTGGAGCGAAAAACAACAGGAGTGGGCCCAGCGCTTTTACTGGCGATGGGGCATAGATCCTCAAGAATCAAACACAGAGAACCCTGGTTATCGTACCACTTATCTCCTGAAGGTGGTGGGGCAGACACCAACGCACAAGAGGCAGTAGTGTGGCGCATTCAGACGGGTGCTGATGTTAGACCATCCACAAGAGGGACGTGACTGAAGCAATAAGATTTACTGATGGCCTTTCCTGTCCCTACATTAGGATTCTTAGCCCACCCCATGACTGCCATCCAGATACAAAGCTTTACTCTTCCAACACGCGAACCGCTGAGTAACAAGTAAGAATGGGAAAATATGCTGACCGTAAAAATTTCGCATAGTGATACGTGATGCTCCTGTCACATTGTAACAAAGGGCACCCTTCCTAAAACCTGGAAATAATCATAGACAGAACCAATCGAGCATCATGAACTCGAGATTTCCAGCTTAAAATCAACAGTTTTCCAATCCAGCTTACTAAAACGTCTTGGAGTCACAATCGATCAAAAAGTTATCTAGAAGAGTCCCATCTACTAAGCAACCGAAAGCGTCGACTATAACTACCATATCAGCAGCCTAACAACACGCACAACTGCCACATCAGGCCCACTCTTTCCTAATCAAATGTTGGATGAACTTATTTTCCCTCAAATTTTACTGCTTCCTCAAAATCCTAGAATATGACACAACTGATGTCCCACTATTGAAATCTGACTACATTTTCCTACATCATCTCATAAAGTTCCCTCACTCTCTCAGACTTATAGAAAACATTCTCGTGTCTGTTAAGCAACCATTTCGAGGAAACAGTCACGTAAAGTAAGCAGATTCATGATGAAAGACCCATTTGATCAAAGTGTTTAATCAACACCGAAAGTGTGATAAAACACAGTTTGCAGTTGACTAATATAACTTTACTCTGTTTTTAGTCTTCATTCAGATTTGCATGTCTTATATAAAATGAAGGATGTTGAAACTATTCTGGATGGTGCAGGAGCACACGGGCTACCAGGGGGGTAGAAGAGTAGAAGTAGACCACCACACACAGAGCCATTTTGCAGCAGGTACAAGTCAGTAAACCATGAGCAGGACAGCTCTTTGTATTCCCACGGTGTAGCATCCAAAGCAACGTGGACGAACACAGATAGGATTTGTAATGGCGCAAACCTCCTGCCGAAAAACATGTTACAACCCAGATGAGTAGAAATAGGAGGAACTTTTTTAGCAGAGGGCACCATTGTGCACGAAAGTAGAAAGCAGATTATTTCTCCACAAAGTGGCAGTCGCCACAGATAAACATCTCGAAAATTAAATAGGGATCGACAGTTTTTGGGTCTTTGAAGGTGCGAGATGCTGCAGGTCATTTTCACTTCACAAAAGCAAATGTTTACTCGATGTACGAGTCACAGGCATTGGCTAACATAGCCAACGCTAGACAGAGAAGCTCTATTATGCCAACGAGGATCGCCTCATTAGTTACAGAGAGAAACAGAGAGAGAGACAGACGACTTTTTTCTATGTAAAATGGTAAAACTCACGTTACTGGGTAACTGAGTAGCGGATAGTCCCAGGAAAGGAACTAGTGTGTTCTAAGGCTCAAATGTTCAAATGTTTGTGAATTTGTAAGGGACCAAACTGCTGAGGTCATCGGTCCCTTGTCTTACACACTACTTAAACTAACTTATGCTAAGAACAACACATACACACTCATGCCCGAGGGAGGACTCGAACCTCTGGCGGGAGGGGCCATGTGTTCTAAAGAGCAATTTTGTCACTCGGAACTAAGAAGGTATGAAGCCCATTAAATCTGCATACTGTAGGAGGCACGAAACGCAGGAATGGGAGGTTTCCTTGTAGAAAACTTTATATCAAAAATAACTGCTCCTTGAGAGGCCTCACAGTGATCTTCATCTCAGACATGTCCTCTGAAAGCAAGTGTAGGATGTCCCTGTCAGAGCTGATGTATCGAGGGGCTGAGAGAAATTTTGGACTGATTTGCACTGTGCCATTGGCGAGAGTCGTGGGTGCCGCCAATGACTGGTTCTGTAGCCATTCATCCTCCATCTGCAGTAGTACAGTGGTATTAGCCACGGGCGTGAGATGAGCTGTATGGAAACAAAAGTCATTTCGTGACGTTTCTGTCACTTCAAGCTTCACTTTAATTACTTATATTTTGATTCAATGAAGAGTCTTTTTTTTCCTTCTCTAGCGGTATTTGGTTTTCAGTTAACATCACGACAATCGTTGCTCACTTTACAATTGCAATTAATTCACTTGCATGATTATTAACATCAATCCCTTTTGTCAGATATGTCAAGGTGTTTTTGTGTTAATATTGTAAATTGTTCGTCAATAGCTTTATGAATAACTTTATCAGAACAAACCAAAGTAATCGTGATTCTTGTATCATTAGTAGTCTAGGGCCCCTAATTCATTAGTTTTGGAGGCTGATATGTACGTCATATACAGGTTCCACTTTCACATTTGTTACATAAATTAACAACCCCCAACCCATACACACCGGCATACATTGCCATAAACTTGAATCTGAATGCTCTGTTTTAACTTACCATCCTGGAGAAACCTACACTGATGATGTGCCCTTGACTACATGATCCACCCTCCCTTCATACCCATTCTTCTATTGGATAACAACCACACTATATTGCACAAATGCAGAATACAGACTATTTACAAGATTGAACGCTGATTATTATCAGTTGTTGGATAAACGAGAGTATTTTTACTTTGAAAACCAATTTTTAGCAAATAACTGTCAACACCACTATCAATAATGATCCAAGCAGATTTCTTCAGTAAAGTCCGAGATTTCTAGTAGCATTTATTCATTGTATAAGTAGTCCAGTAGATCGCGTAGATAGGTGTCATGCACACAGACTGGTATTGCGACCAACCATTCTCATGTGACAAAACATGACATTTTAAACACTCGCCTCATTCCCATGTACAGTGGGGTAGTTATTGACAATGATAGCCACCATCTGCATAAATATCTCTATCAGTGCATTATCTACCGCACTGCCGCTAGTAAGTCCCTTCACCGTGTAACGACGCCGTCTGAAATACGAAGGAAGGAGGTTGTACTACTCTGGCAGCTCTAAGCTACTGATTCCTGTCAAGCTGAAAGTGGACCTGGCATGGGCAGGGATTTCCTTCTGGATATCCACAAGCCCATGCTGCGTGGAGCTGATGTTGGTGTAACTGTGTGTGTATGTCATCCAGAAAGAACACACTCCTCTCCTGCATGTATCTGGCTTTTGAACCTTGGGATGTGACTTCCAGCTTACAGACCCTGGACGTCTGTTCCATATCTGGGTAGCACCTGGAATTTTGGCTGGAGTGGTAGGTTTGGTTATTGCAGTATGAGCTTCTGCAGCTGTGGCAGTAAGGGAGGAATGTGTGAGAACATTGTCCACACTTGGTTTTGATGTCTGCTGGTATCAACAACCAAAACGATAATGTTTAACAGTGTCACTACTGAGCGCATTACGTATTCTCGCCTCTCGCCATAAGAAATGTCCAACATTGTCGAACGCGATCGTTCTAGTGATCCAGGTGTTATGGTGCGGTGGGGCGTTACGTTGGAGGGCGTAGTTACCTCCACACAAATGGTTCAAATGGCTCTGAGCACTATGCGACTTAACACCTGAGTTCATCAGTCCCCTATAACTTTGAACTGCTTAAACCTAACTAACCTAAGGACATCACACACATCCATGCCCGAGGCAGGATTCGAACCTGCGAACGTAGCGGTCGCGCGGTTCCAGACTGAAGCGCCTAGAGCCGCTCGGCCACCCCGGCCGGCTACCTCCACACCTCCGAACACAGTGCACTCAGTGGTAAACGTTAATATGAAACTGTGCTCCATCCCCATGTACGTTTCTGCAGTGGTGCACTCGACTCCGACTTCATTTTCATGGATGAGAATGCCGACCGCATGGAACAACAGAGGTGGAGAAGCACTATGAATGAGAGGATATTTATCGAATGGGTTGGCCTCTCCATTTCCTTGAGTTAAATTGTATGCAGTAAATGTGGAATGTGTTGAGGCAGCATGTCCACATACGTCAACGACCTTTCAGTATTTATCAGTTGCGCTTGGGTAGAAATGGAACAGCCCATCACAGGAAGCTGCTAAAGACTAGGGCATTCCATTTGTACGCCAGAGCAACTGACAAATGCTGAAAGGTCGTTGATGTGTGTGGACACGCTGCCCCAAACACACTCCACATTGTGGACATTGTGGGATCACTTTCCAGAGAATTTACTACCATCTACGGTGATCACAACCCCTATTGAGAGCATTGTCATACCTTTTGTAATATCCAAGAAACTATTTTGAATCGTGGTGAGTTCAGTGTAATTATTATCTTTGAACAAAAGTGTCATTTCTATTCATCTCATCGCATGTATATACAATGTACCAGTTTTTTCTGTGTGTGGTGAAAGATTCATCAAGCTATGTTACTTGGCAATGACACATCATGCAAACGTTTCTGGCATCATTAGGTTTTGCACATTACTGTTATTTCTGCAGCACTGGAGTATGGTCCACTACTTTCACCACATGAACATTTCTCCATCATACTGTCATTCACTACAGTGATGTTCACAGTAGGCTGTATAACTGGTCAACAATAGCGCCACTATACATACATTGGTATGTAGTCGGTGTCGGTATTTTTACCAGGAGTGTGGAACACCTAAGAAAGTTACTATGTTACTCCCAAGCACACTGTGTAATTCGGCACATAATGCAAGTAAGTGCACCTGTGAGAGAATGGGATATTATTGCTTCTTAGTATAGTAGCTGATAGGTCTACTCCTTCCCCTGAACCATAGCTATTGGAACACATCAGTGATAGTGTCTTCAATACTGATGTATCATATCTGTTCTATATATACAGCAAATTGTATACATGTATGTCCTGCATCTCATCCTAAGCCCCTGGATGGCTTTCCACCAAATTTGTCACAGAAGCGGCAGGGGTCTCAAATATCAGCACTGTGGGAGTGGAGATATGGGCAAAACTTATTTTCTGGTTATTGACTTATAGGCACCTCTGCATAGCAGACATGTTATGTGGGAACAGTGTTGGCCTCCCAAATCAACCTGCTTTGCAGGAGGGTCTGTTTATTGGAGACAAGAAATGGTTTTCCAGGCCCCAACATGTAGGTAGTCCTGCATGACAGGCATGTCATGGAAGTAGTTTCGGCCTGATTAACAGAACTGTATTGCATATACTACAACTGACTATGAACAAGGCTGGGGATGGATTCAGGAGGATAGAGAAGGGGATGGGTAGACTGAGGGGGGGGGGGGGAGGAAATGGACGGAGTGAGTGGAGAATGGAGAGATGCATTAGGTTGGTGGAAGGTGAAGAGGAGTAGTGGGCAGGTGGAAAAGGAAGAGGGGAGGGCAGAGACAAAAAAGAGAAGGGGAGGAGGATATGGTCAGAGAAGATGATGAGGTGGACAGGCAGAAGGAGGAAGACTTGGACACAGAGAATTGGAGGAGGACGTATGTTCACTATATGTGTTGAACATATTTGTGGGTGAAGCCGTGAACAAAAGACTATTAAACTATTAACAAAATTTGACAAGTGCAAATAGGGCTTGTGTACTGAGTGTTCTGTACAAACTTAATTATGTATATAGAGAGTTCATCCATCCTGGGAGTAATGAAGATTTTTGGCTGTTATCAATATCGCTACTGCCAAGATTTTGGTAACAGGAATTTCAAGAATTTGGAGATCAGTCCCAAGACAACTTTCGGATTTTGTCCCTTAATTTCACTCTGAGACTTTGTTTTTTACCAGAATTCATGATTGTATGTGAATGGGAAGTGCCCTATAGGTTTTGATGAGTGAATTTGCGAGTGTTATAATACACTCATGCTCATAAATTAAGGATAATGCTGATACATGGTGAAACAACGCTCTGGTGGGCGGCTTGTTGGTTTAAATCACCTCGGGGTATGACCATGTGGTGCACTTGACCTGCGGTCGTCCCACATTGGCGCTGGCAGCAATCCACATACACAGAGGTATGTTGGTGCATGTCCGAGTAAGGTGCAGCGAGTAAGTGTGGAGACGTTTTCACACGTGCTAATGGTGACCTTGTGTTGATAATTGCTCAAAGAACACATATTGATGACGTTATGGAGGGTAGAATACTAGGGCGAATGGAGGCTGGTCAAACACAGCAGGACTTAGCACGGGCCGTCCGTGTGCCACAAAGTGTGATCTCAAGATTATGGCAACGATTCCAGCAGATAGGAAACGTGTCCAGGCGCTACAGTACGGGACGTCCATAGTGTACAACACCACAAGAAGGCCGATATCTCACCATCAGTGCCCACAGACGGTCACGGAGTAGTGCAGGTACCCTTGCTCGGGACCTTACTGCAGCCACTGGAACAGTTGTCTTCAGACACACAGTCTACAGATGATTGAACAGGCATAGTTTATTCGCCGAGAGACCTGCAAGGTGCATTCCACTGACTCCTGGTCACAGGAGATCCCGTAAAGCCTTGTCTCAAGAGCAGAGTACATGGTCACTGGAACAGTGGTCGCAGGTTGTGTACACGGACGAGTCCAGGTATACTCTGAACAGTGATTGTCGCCGGGTTTTCATCTGGTGTGTACGAAAAACCAGATACCAACCCTTTAATGTCCTTGGAAGGGACCTATATGGAGCATGTGGTTTGACGGTGTGCGGTGGGTTTATGGTTGCTGCACGTACACCCCTGCATGTCTTTGACAGAGAAACTGTAACACGTCAGGTGTTTCGGGACGTCATTTTGCACCAGCATGTCCGCCTTTTCAGGAGTGCAGTGGGTTCCACGTTCCTGCTGATGGATGATAACGCGCGGCCCCATAGAGATGCCATCGTGGAGGAGTACCTTGAAACAGAAGATTTAATAGAGTGACCTGCCTGTTCACCAGACCTAAACCCCATCGAGCACGTCTGGGCTGGTCTCGGTCGAAGTATCGCTGCACGTCTTGAAATCCCTACGACACTTCAGGAGCTCCGACAGCCACTGGCGCAAGAATGGGAGGCTACACCCAAGCAGCTGCTCGACCACCTGATCCAGAGTATGCCAACCTGTTTTGCGGCCTGTGTACGTGTGCGTGGTGATCATATCCCATATTGATGTAGGGGTACATGCGAAGGAAACAGTGGCGCTTTGTAGCATATGGGTTTCGAGACGGTTTTCTCAACTTATCACCAATACCGAGGACTTACAGATCTGTGTCGTGTTTGTTCCCTATGTGTGTATGTTAACAGCGCCAGTTTTGTGTAGTGCCACCTTGTGTGGCGCCACATTCTGCAATTAACCTTAATTTATGAGCATGAGTCCATGGGACGTAATTATCTTTAAATTTCAATCACTTATAAGCTTAAATTTTTTGGACCGCCAAGTAATCATAGGACTTAGCATGTGATACAAATTTCACCCAAATAGGTCTGCTGGTTCCCGAGAAAAAGAGCTCTTAACGTTCGGACAGATGGACAACAAAGCGATCCTTTTTATTGATTTGAGGTACGGAATCCTAAGAAACAATCTGCAAAAGGCATAGACATCGACCGAGCACAGCAATACATTCGAATCACCACGTGATTTTCAACAGTCGCATTGTAAAGAAGTATTGGACTACGAAGGACTGCGTGTCCGATAGCAAGCTAGTGGAACACGGACAGCAGGAGAAGCCAGCCTGACTCGCAGGTATCGGTAAGGAGGCCACGAGACGCCGAGTGTTGGCGGCGACGGCGAGGCGGAAGCTGCGGGCGTCACCTTGAGCGGCTCGTGGCGCGGCGGCAGGTGCGCCGGCAGATGCGGGCGGCGAGCGGGGCGCGTGCCAAGCCCGGCCCGGCCCAGCAGGCTCCCGGGCTGCTAGGCTGCCGCTGCCGCGGCCACTCCGCCGGGCAGCGCCGCCGCCTGGCCGGGCGCCCACTATTTATGACCCGCACCGTCTGCAGTCGCGCCGCGCAGGCCTCCGGCACGCGCCACGCGCGGCCCGTGTAGCGCTGCCTCCTGCCCGACGACTTTCTCGCAGGGACGACGATTACTGGCGGACGTGCCGGCCAGGGCTAGGCGGTTATAGGCGGCGCACTAGCTTGTTTTAAACTAGGTAGTGGTGGGTTCACTTACACTACTGGCCATTAAAATTGCTACACCAAGAAGATGACGTACTACAGATGCGAAATTTAACCGACAAGAAGAAGATGCTATGATATGCAAATGATTAGCTTTTCAGAGCATTCACACAAGGTTGGCGCCGGTGGCAACACCTACAACGTGCTGGCGTGAGAAAAGTTTCCAACCGATTTCTCATACACAAAAAGCAGTTGACTGGCGTTGCCTGGTGAAACGTTGTTGTGATGCCTCGTGTAAGGAGGAGAAATGCGTACCATCACCTTTCCGACTTTGATAAAGGTCGGATTGTAATCTACCGCGATTGCAGTCTATCGTATCGCGACATTGCTGCTCGCGTTGGTCGGTTGGTCGAGATCCAGCGACTGTTATCTGAATATGGAATCGGTGGGTTCACGAGGGTAACACGGAACGCCGTGCTGGATCCCAACGGCCTCGTATCACTAGCAGTCGAGATGACAGGCATCTTATCCGCATGGGTGCACCCACGTCTCGATCCCTGAGTCAAGATGGGGACGTTTGCAAGACAACAACCATCTGCACGAACAGTTCAACGACATTTGGAGCAGCATGGACTATCAGCTCGGAGACTATGGCTGCGGTTACTCTTGACGCTGCATCACAGACAGGAGCGCCTGCGATGGTGTACTCAACGACAAACCTGGGTGCACGAATGGCAAAACGTCACTTTTTCTGATGAATCCAGGTTCTGTTTACAGCATCATGATGGTCGTATCCGTGTTTGGCGACATCGCGGTGAACGCACATTGGAAGCGTGTATTCGTCATCGCCATACTGGCGTATCACCCGGCGTGACGGTAAGGAGTGCCATTGGTTACACGTCTCGGTCACCTCTTGTTCGCATTGACGGCACTTTGAACAGTGGAAGTTACATTTCAGATGTGTTACGACCCGTGGCTCCACCCTTCATTCGATCCCTGTGAAACCCTACATTTCAGCAGGATAATGCACGACCGCATGTTGCAAGTCCTGTACTGGCCTTTGTGGATACAGAAAAAGTTCGACTGCTGCCCTGGCCAGCACATTCCCCAGTTCTCTCACCAACTGATAACGTCTGGTCAATGGTGGCCGAGCAACTGTCTCGTCGCAATACGCCAGTCTCTACTCTTGATGAACTGTGGTATCGTGTTGAAACTGCATGGGCAGCTGTACCTGCGCACGCCATCCAAGCTCTGTATGACTCAATGCCCAGGCGTATCAAGGCCCTTATTACGGCCAGAGGTGGTTGTTCTGGGTACTGATTTCTCAGGAACTATGCACCCAAATTGCGTGAAAATGTAATCACACGTCAGTTCTACAATAATATATTTGTCCAACGAATATCCGTTCATCACATGCATTTCTTCTTGGTGTAGCAGTTTTAATGGCCTGTAGTGTAGGTGTATGTCTAAAGTTAATTAACATTGAGTACACCAGATAATAATGAAATAGTGTGGAACGAAATTGTTGTTGTCTTCTTCAGTCTAAAGACAAGTTTGGTGCAGCTCTCTATGCCACTCTATTTGGATCGAGCCTCTTCAATAACTAATGCAATCTACGTCTTTCTGAATCTGCTTCCTGTATTCATCTTTTGGCCTCTCTCTACGATATCTACCCCCCGACCCCCCCATACTTCTCTTCAGTACCAAGTTGGTGACCCGCTGATGCATGAAAATTTGTGCTATAAACAAATCCCTTCTTTTGGTCAAGTTCTACCACAAATATCTTGTCTCCCTAATTCTATTCAGCACTTCCTCATTATTTATGTGATCAACCCATCTAATCTTCATCATTTTTCTGTAGCATAACATTTCAAAATGTTCCGCTCCCTTCTTGTCTAAACTGTTTGTTGTCCATGTTCCTCCTCCATCACGGCTACACTCCAGACAAATACCTTCAGAAAAAACTTTCTAACACTTAAGTCTATTTATTTATTTTATTTTCCGTGTCGAAATACATCGACGATATTTTATATAAATACAGCAATATGTAAACGAAATGTATGAAACAAAGCAATGTGTAAATAGTACATGTGTAAAAAACAAGCAGTAGCACAAAAGGATAAATGACAAACACTCAATACAAAATAACTACACGTTAAAAGCTTAGCAAGCCTGACTAGAAACTCATTCATATATTTAAAGCTCAATATCTAGATTGCACAGCCAATCAAAAGCAGAAGGTTTCACATATATAACCTCAGAGACAGGTCCGGCGTTTCTTCTTAAGGGGTATTCCTCAATAATGTGGCGGACGTTCTGTTCTGGTGCTCCACAGTCACAGGGTGGTGAGTCGCATAGAACCCACTTGTACTTATATGCATTGCATCTTGCATGGCCCGTTCTGATACGATTTAATTTAGTCCAGGTACATCTCTTCAGGTCAAAGCCCGGTAATTCCAAAGTAGGATCTTGGATACCTTGTTTATTAATTCCAGAATCATTCCAAAAGTGCCGCCATTGCTCCTTGATGTCAGGTTGATGTCTATATTCAGTGCTAACAAATTTCTCTTCTGCAGAAATGCTTTTGTTGCCATTGCCAGTCTACATTTTACATCCTCTCTACTTCAACCATCATCAATTATTTTCTGCCCTAACAGCAATACTCGCTCTTCCAAGTCCTTTGGTGTCTCTGACACAATTACAGTCTCATTGGCAAAATTCAGAGTTTTTATTTCTTCTCACTGTTCTTGTTTTAGTTCCTACTCCAAATTTTTCTTTGGTTTCTTTTGCTGCTTGTTCGATGTGTATATTGAATAACATTCGGGGTAGGCTATAGCACTGTCTCATTCCCTTTTCTACCATTGCCTCCTTTTCATGCCCTTCGAGTCTTATAGCTGCCTTCTGGTTTCTGTACAAGTTTTAAATAGCCTTTCGCTCCCTGTATTTTACACCTGCTACCTTCTGAATATCAAAAAGAATTTTCCAGTCAACGTGGTCAAAAACATTTCCTAAATCTACGAATGCTATAAATGTAGATTTTCCTTTCCTTAACCTATCTTCTAAGATAAACCCTAGAGCCAGTATTGCCTCTCTTGCTCCTACATTTCTCGGGAATGTAAACTGATCTTCTCCGAGGTTGGCTTCTACAAGTTTTTCCTTTCTTCTATAAAGAATTCGAGTAAATATTTTGCAACAATGACTTATGAAACTCATAGTTCGTTAACTTTCACACCTGGCAGCAGCAGCCTTCTTTTGAATTGGAATCACTAGATTCATCTTGAAGTCTGAAGGTATTTCGCCTACTTCATACGTCTTGCACACCAGATGGAAGAGTTTTGCCATGGCTTGCTCTCCCAAGGCTATTAGTAGTTGTAACGGAAAATTTTCTACTACTGGGGCCTTGTTTCAACTTAGGTCTTTCAGTGCTCTGTCAAATTCTCTCTTCCATTTCCACAATATTGTCCTCAGGTGCATCTCCCTTGTACAGTCCCTCTATATACTCCTTCCACATTTCAGCTTTCCCTTCTTTGCCTAGGACTGGCTTACAACCTGTGCTTTTGATATTCATACAGCTGCTTCTCTTTTCACCACAGGCCTCTTTAAGTATCCTGTGGGTGGTATTTAGTGAAACATGCTTCTAAATCTTTACATTTGTGCTGTAGCCATTCCTGCTTAACAATTTTGCACTTCCCGCGAATCTCATTTTTTAAACGTTTGTCTTTTTAAATTCAATACCTCTTGTGTTACCTAAATATTTCTACTAGAACTTCGTCTTTTTACCTATTTCATCCTCTGCTGCCTTCACTACTTCATCTCTTAAAGCTATTGTATTTGTTTCCCCTGGTCTGGTCAAACGTTGCCTAATACTCTCTCTGAAACTATCGACAGCCTCTGGTTCTTTCAACTTATCTAGGCCCGATCTCCTTAATTTCCTACCATTTTCCTATTCCCTCAGTTTAAATATATTATATAATCAATTTGAAGCCTTCCGGTGTCCCCAGGTCTCTTCCAAATACACAACCTTTTTTTATGATTGTGACCAAGTGCTAGCGATGATTACATTATGCTCTGTGCAAAATGTTTCGTCTTTCGTTCCTTTCCCCAGTTCATATTCACGTACTATTTTTCCTTCTCTTCCTTTTCCTATTATAGAATTCCTGTCACCTATCACAGCCGAATTTTCGTCTCCTTTAACTATATGAATAATTTCATTTGTCTCGTCATACATTTCTTCGATCTCTTCATCATCTGCGGAGCTAGTTGGCATATATATTTGTACTACTGCGGTAGGCGTGTGCTTCGTGTCTATCTTGACTATGATCGATCACTTTTCACGTTGAGGTGGGACAGCGATATGAACAGTTACAGATGGTGTTAGTATCGCATTCGCAATTTATAAAGGGCTGTGCTCTGGCGGAGCTGTCATTTGTACTCCAATGATTCATGTGAATAGCCTTCGAACGTGATTATGCCCGCACGACGGGAATTAACAGACTCTGAAGGAGGAATGGTAGTTGGAGCTAGAAGCATGGGACATTCCATTTCGGAAATCGTTAGGGAATTCCGTGTTCCGAGATCCACAGTGTCAAGAGTGACCATAAATACCATATTTCACCACGGACAGCTCAGTGGACCTCGACCTTCACTTGACGACCGAGAGAAACGGCGTTTACGTCGAGCTGTCAGTGCTTACAAACAGGCAACACTACGTGCGTGAATTAACTACAGAAGACAACGTGGAACGTACGACCAACGTATCCATTAGGACAGTGCGACGAAAGATGTTGATAATCAGCTGTGGAAGGGGACGACTGACGCGAGTGCCTTTAATAACAGTACGGCCATCCTCTGCAGCGCCTCTCCTGAGGTCGTGACGATATCGGTAGGACGCTAAAAGACTGCGAAACCGTGACCGTAGTTAGATGAGTTCCTGTTTCAGTTAGTAAGAGTTGATGGTAGGGTTCGAGTGGGGCGCAGGTCCCACAAGGCAATGGGCCCAAGATGTCAACAAGGCATTATGTAAGCTGGTGGGACTCCATAATGGTGTCGGCTATATTTGCATGGAATGGACAGGTTCAAAAAATGGTTCAAATGGCTCTGAGCGCTATGGGACTTTACGTCTGAGGTCATCAGTCAAAATGGCTCTGAGCACTATGGGACTTAACTGCTGTGGTCATCAGTCCCCTAGATCTTAGAACTGCTTAAACCTAACTAACCTAAGGACATCACACACATCCATGCCCGAGGCAGGATTCGAACCTGCGACCGTAGCGGTCGCGCGGTTCCAGACTGTAGCGCCTAGAACTGCTCGGCCACTCTGGCCGGCCTGAGGTCATCAGTCCCCTAGAACTTAGAACTATTTAAACCTAACTAACCTAAGGACATCACACACATCCATGCCCGAGGCAGGATTCGAACCTGCGACCGTAGCGGTCGCGCAGTTCCAGACTGAAGCACCTAGAACCCCTCGGCCACTGTGGCCGGCAATGGACTGGGTCCTCTGTTCCCGCTGAACTGATCAGTGACTGGAAATGGTTATGTTCGGCTACTTGCAAACAATTCGGAGCCATTTATCCAGCTCAGGTTGTAACGCCGGAAATGCATATCCTCCTATTTCCATCTATTGTACTATTATTTTTTTCCTTGTTTTGTTACCTCAAGATATGACATTTCTGTCTCTCTATATATTGTAATTGCTTTACTGTTTGGATATATATATATTTATGCATTTATGTCGATGTATAATTGGTTTGTTTCGTAAATAGTATTTGTATTTTTACGCTGGGTCTTGCCTAGGGAAAACTGCTATCGAACGATTACATCGATGGGTCGTGTGAAGAATCAAAGTGTGTAGGATCTTTGGTAGTGTTAACTCTGCCGCGTGGAGCGCGGGCAGAACAGTCGGAGTCTAGCGGGAGTAGCGAGTGGAGCAGGTGTTGTGTGACGCTCCCGCGAGTTGCCGCGCTTTCGGGGTTTGGCAGCATGTAATTGCGCTCGACTCGCGATGATAGTTTCTGACATGGTGTCGCGGACGGGAAACATTAGCTGGCGCACATCAAGAGCCCGTTTCGCCTGGTGACCGTGTCGAGAAGAAGGCGCGCCAAAATCCAGCTTCTGCAACAGCGACGGCCGACAATGAGTGACTGTCGCCGCCTCCTCGATCGACGGCTTCAAACCTTCAATCAACCAACAAGGAAGACTAAAAGCACGTAAAGTTTCAGAACTGTATGGCAGACCTCAGCTTTTCAAATTGTTCCATTTGTCTCGCAAAATTACAGCAACTTAGCATGAACCTTTGTTGCTCATTGTCCCAATTGCATTGCCAAGCAGGGTCCCTTCCTTTTCCGAAATGAACCCGAGTGTCGTTGAAATTCAAACGCCAGCATTAAAATAATATAATTAGATTTCACTGCTTTAATTTCAAAGTTCAGTAGCTGGCTACAATATTTAGGTTACACGAGCACAAATTTAGAGTGCGAGTTTTGTTAGCATATTTTAGCTTACCTGTGACTGCAGCTCAGCTTGGTACGTACTAAATTTTACTATTGTTAATAGTTCAGAATCATTTAATTCAAGTTCAAAGTTAAATCTCTTCTTTCTAAATTGCGTAGATTCAAGTAGCTTTTGAAATGATTGTTGAGGTAGTCCAAGACTAACCGTATTTTACTGGATTTCGATGTGCTTCAGAAAGAAAGCTCACTATTAACTTCAGTCACTAAATTAACTTTCGATTTTCCGGTTTTATTAACTCTTTTGCTAAATTAAGTCAGAGTGTAGCGAAATTTATTACTTCTGACAAACTTTCAGATTTCACACTACACGTGTCAACCTTCAGTTGCCACGCTTCTAGTGTTAATTATATGTGTAATAACCTTTCTTTTTCAGTTACTATAGTAATTGTCCTTAGGACTGGCGACCGTGATTTCCCTCAAATCTCAAATATCTAATTACCGCTAGTTAATTGTTAACGTAACGGCCGCACATTTACTTTCTTTATTAACTTTACCCCTTTTCAAAATTAATTTCCACTAATTTCATTTGTATTTTTCCTTTCATTTAGATGTAACCCTTTCCTCCCTCTTTACCAATAGATTAACTTCGGTGACGATTGCTTTTCCCAAATTTCCATTAGGTACACGCGGTTTAATTTTTCACTGTCATTAAGGTCGATAAGTGAGGGGGGAGGTTACACGTGGCGACCTCGTGACAGGACTATCTTCAAATTTGAGGTTGTTCTGGACACGAATTTTGCATTGTACAAATCTCGTAACAAAGTACCGGTTACGAAATGGTCGATACGTCAGTGAGAATATTAGTGTGAGGAATCCTAATTATATTTGAGATTTGGCATTTATATTGAAAATTATTAAAATGAGTGAAAGCAACAATTGCCAAAATTTGGTAGACTTGGATACGGAACAATCGGTCGGACAGTGGGAAACGCGCACAGCGGTACCCATTGTTCCGGGGCAGGCGGCTAGCATGAAAGATGCGACCGCCGAAACGCAACAAAGAGCAGAAATGGAATTCCAGACTTTAGAAAATGTTTCGGAATCGGAAGTGATTAAAGAGGAAGCCACTACGGAAGTAAAACCGGTAGTTTCCGGGAATGTAACTGATTTATTGAATGTTTTGATTAACGAAATCAAGAGTCAATCGGTCAAGCAAGAAGCTCAGTCTGAAAAATTTGAACGGATGCTAGACAATCAGAACAAAGCTATTAACGTTGTTAACAACAATGTTGGAGTTGTTAACACAAAAGTTGATAAAATCAAAGAAGATATTGTTGTAATTAATACCGAAATCGGTAATCTTAAACAGGAAATGATAGGCGTTCAGGCGGAAATTGCGAGCATAAATACTCGTTTTAATTCTGAAATTAGCAGAATCGAGAAAAGTGTAGGAGAATCAGTTGCTCCGATCATCGAGAATAAGGTGACGGAACAAATTCAATTAGTGAAAAAAGAGGATCAAAAGAAGGTGGAAACTTTAAAGGCTTTAGTATCCGAAGTAGATACCAAAGTGACGAAGCAGGCTAATACCTGCGAAGAGAAAAAGAGGGAAGTGGAAACGCTTGCGACAACCACTTGCCAAGTGATTACGAGGGTGTCGGAATTAGAAAGGAAACTTGACGAAAAACAGAGCTATGTGCCAATCTGTGCACATAGTTCGGAGTTGTTGACGAAAGAGGAGCGGTTCGACCCCTTGAAAAAAGGCGGTATACACCCGACGGATTTCATTAAAAATTGTGAAAGAGTTTTACCCAGATCATGGACTGATGAGAGAAAAATTAATGCGATTATTGATGTGTTGGCTGGTGATGCCAAGCGTTGGGGCTTAAACCTCAACATTACGAGCCTGACTTTTGACGAGTTTAAAAGTTTGTTTCTGGCTGAATACTGGTCAGAGCAAAAACAGCAAAGTGTCTGGCACGAATTTGTCGTATCGAGGCCTTTCGATGCGAATTCGCGCGGTTCGATGAAGGAGTTTTGTGAGGGCTGGATCCGCAAGTTGGAATACTTGCGTGATCGCCGCACGGAATCCGAAATAGTCTGGGAACTCTACAAAAAGCTTCCAGATGATACAAAACGCTACGTAGGGAGCAATCACAGGACAATCAATGATTTCCTGGGAAGAGTTGAGGACGAGGACTATTGGCGCAATAATCGCGACAGTGGTAGAGGCCGTGGTAACAACGACGGGTACCACAGCAACGATAACCATGGGAATAATGCATACCGCAACCATGGCAGCAATAACAATAATGGTTCGGATCGTAATAACAATCGGTACAATGCAAATAATAACAGGAATGACGGAAATCAGTATCATACTAACGTGATACGGGCTTCACAGAATAGTAATAACGCCAGAGGGTGTGATCAGCCGCCTCAGCAGCATCCGGGGACCGTATCTGCTGGGACGAGACAGGGAAACCATTAGCCGCGCCGGTGAGGGGCCGACCGGGCGTGGAGAAATTTTGGCGGCCCAATAGCAGGAGAAAACCCAGGTGTCGTCGGTATGAAAATTCCGTGTGGAATAATCAACGGCGGGAGAGTGTGCCAGTGTTAAGAGAAAGGAGTGCGCCCACAAGTAGTAGATCAGCTGTATACACGGCAGTAGAAGGTACATTCACTGTCAGTGAGAACAATTTAAGTAGTGTTCCGGAAATCGATTATAAGGTGCCAGCTGTAATACCCACAGCGGAACTGGAGATTGAGTTTAAGAATGATTCGCAATTGTTGAGAGAAGATCAGATGTCGGATAAAACGTCCGTCATCGAGCGAGGGGATGCAGAGAGGGATGAGGTCTGGTTAAGGCAGTTCGGTCGCTTATACGACGAAGTAAGAGATTATAGGGGTCTGTATGGGAGAAGTGTTTATGGGGAGCGCGTGCAGTATTTGCCGCGTCTCGTCCCACAGGAAGATAGTATTTGTGAAGTGATTGAAAGTTCTGGCCCTAACCGGCAGACTTTACCAGAAATAGTTGATGTTAATGGGGAGCACGAGCAAGATTCGTCGTGTTTCGTCCCGCAGGAGTTAGATGTTGAAGGAGTAACGGAAAGTTCTGGCCCTAACCGGCAGACTTTACCGAAAGTTATAGTGGTAGAAGTAGCCGACCCATCCGACGCAAACCTCCAGTTTAAACATTGCGAGAGTATTAAGGGGAAAGATTACGAAAATTTTAGTGATAGCCGGACACAATTGGTAGAAAAGCACATAGATTTCAGCGTGTATGAGGTTAGAGCTGACGTTATGCGGTCAGACGGTAGCAGTGTGGGTTGCGCAGATCCAGAGGAAGTAATTGCAGATACTACTGGGCACATGTCTCCAGGTAGATTGGCAGATGAGATCAATCTGATTAAAGAGGAATCAATGAAGGTGACAATTAGTGAATTGATAGCAAAGCAACACTCACTAGTTGACGAGTTACAGGAAAAGGTTTCGGTATTGGAGGCGAAGCTACAGACTGAGCCTCAGGACAGACGTGTTGAAATTAAAACTGTATGTGAACAGAGGCTGAAAAAGCCGCCAGATAAACCGGATTTGGGATCAAAGCCGGATGGTTTTTTCTGGAATGACCTGGATATAGACGAGGATTTACTGTGGGAAAATAAAGAAACCGTCGAGGACAAGTGTAGACAGATAGTAGTGTCTGTTAATATGCACGACCTACAACTAAACGTGTTGATTGACACCGGTGCAGAATTGAGTGCTGTATCTGGGAAAATATTTGAGTTACTGAAAGATAGACCTGGCATCGTAGTTATGCCAGTAACAGGAGTGAAAATTATCGGTGCTACTGGGAAGGCCAGTAAACCGGTCACAAAACAGATTTTTGTCCACTTCGAGATATGTGGGGCAAGATTTGAACAAGAGTTTGTCGTCGTGCCAGACTTGACTACGGAAGTAATTATCGGGTTAGATTGGCTATTAAAGTACCGTGCAGTGATTAATTGCGAAAGCAAAACTTTGACATGTACGTCACAAGATAAAACAATAGTAGTTAGTTTTGACGAGGCAGGAGACGGTGTGCATAGGCAATACCAGCCTATACACATTGTTAACTGGCCGGATGACATTGACGTAGGAATGGGTTTGAACTGCCGTAACATGAGGAATTTCGGCATTGACAAAAGTGTAGAAAGTGAATTGGAAGAGATAATCAAATTCCCTCCACGGATTAACATTAGTATTGGTGTGAAAAAAGATCGTTTGCGAGAAGTAATGAAGCTAAAAGCCGATGCTCGCACACGTCGTCATGACGCTAAAGAGCGTTTTGCTAAGTTTGCAATCGGAGACTTAGTACTTGTAAAAGCCCATGAGAAATCGAGCGAGATAGACCATGAAATCTCTAATTTTAAGTTTGTTTATAATGGACCATATAAAGTCATTGGTATACCTCACACAAATGCTTGCGGAATATTGTAGACTTGAAATTGTACCAACCTAGGATCGATTAATACCACACAATGGGTAATTTGTACAATATGTAAATATAGAGTGTAAGATTTAAGGTTTGCTAGATTGCCATGCTTTTGACTGACCAAGAGGACATTAAAGAAGTTGTAATTAATAAGTAATTAATTTTGACTAAATGATTTAAGAGAGAGTGATTATTTATCAATTGAAAAATCCAAGCTGCTAATTTAAGTTTTCAGCTGAGTCACAGTAGATTAAGCAACGTAAATATGATTTTGTAACTAGCTGTAAGATTTCATGAATATGTGTTTTACTAGTCATTGCCGATGTACTTAGACGCTGTTTTAAGTTTCAGGCTAGTACATGCGTGTGATGATGGACAGTGTTGAGTTATCCACTGTGATAGTGTTTATGGACTCCTTGAGATTACTCGGGAGTGAGTTTTTCCGAAAGAATTCAGTGACACGGACGTTCTGGAAACGCCGTCACAAGGGCGAGTGAGATCAAGCGTGCCGCACACGCGGGCGCAACAATACTGGCGAGGCGAGCCGCTGTCGGCTCTTGTGCCGCTGTTGGCTCTTGTGTCGCTGTCGGCATCCTTTGTACTCGCGAGTACGGAATGTGGAGTTGCTTTTCTTCTCGGACAGCTGATGTGAAAGGATTCTGCTGTCAATATTTATGTTTTATTTTATCTGCTGTATATTATTTTCTTGTTTAGCGTTAATTGGACATGACGAGAATATTAATTATGAAAAGGTTACATAAATATGTGTATTCTATGTAATTAATTATTAATTTGCGTATTTTGATACACCTTTTTTTTATGACCATGTACTCTGATCAATTTTGTAAATAGTATTCCATTTCTTGATACTGCTAGGAATTTAGATTTTTAGAATAGCTGAACCATTTTCTATGTTTTCTATGAATTTTAATATGTTGTCAACCTGTTTTATTTTGATCAAGATGACAGAGTGGAATAACATTAGGAGTGTCTCCACTCAATTATTATCGTCTAAAAATTGGTTTATGGTTAATTAGACGAATGCTAAATTTTTTTGATGTTTTGAGCATATGCATTTCCGCTGTTTCTTTTTTGGGACATTTTCTGAGTCTGTTTACGTTACACGAACATCCTCAGACAATGTGGGGCACGTGTAACGCCGGAAATGCATATCCTCCTATTTCCATCTATTGTACTATTATTTTTTTCCTTGTTTTGTTACCTCAAGATATGACATTTCTGTCTCTTTATATATTGTAATTGCTTTACTGTTTGGATATATATATATTTATGCATTTATGTCGATGTATAATTGGTTTGTTTCGTAAATAGTATTTGTATTTTTACGCTGGGTCTTGCCTAGGGAAAACTGCTATCGAACGATTACATCGATGGGTCGTGTGAAGAATCAAAGTGTGTAGGATCTTTGGTAGTGTTAACTCTGCCGCGTGGAGCGCGGGCAGAACAGTCGGAGTCTGGCGGGAGTAGCGAGTGGAGCAGGTGTTGTGTGACGCTCCCGCGAGTTGCCGCGCTTTCGGGGTTTGGCAGCATGTAATTGCGCTCGACTCGCGATGATAGTTTCTGACATGGTGTCGCGGACGGGAAACATTAGCTGGCGCACATCAAGAGCCCGTTTCGCCTGGTGACCGTGTCGAGAAGAAGGCGCGCCAACATCCAGCTTCTGCAACAGCGACGGCCGACAATGAGTGACTGTCGCCGCCTCCTCGATCGACGGCTTCAAACCTTCAATCAACCAACAAGGAAGACTAAAAGCACGTAAAGTTTCAGAACTGTATGGCAGACCTCAGCTTTTCAAATTGTTCCATTTGTCTCGCAAAATTACAGCAACTTAGCATGAACCTTTGTTGCTCATTGTCCCAATTGCATTGCCAAGCAGGGTCCCTTCCTTTTCCGAAATGAACCCGAGTGTCGTTGAAATTCAAACGCCAGCATTAAAATAATATAATTAGATTTCACTGCTTTAATTTCAAAGTTCAGTAGCTGGCTACAATATTTAGGTTACACGAGCACAAATTTAGAGTGCGAGTTTTGTTAGCATATTTTAGCTTACCTGTGACTGCAGCTCAGCTTGGTACGTACTAAATTTTACTATTGTTAATAGTTCAGAATCATTTAATTCAAGTTCAAAGTTAAATCTCTTCTTTCTAAATTGCGTAGATTCAAGTAGTTTTTGAAATGATTGTTGAGGTAGTCCAAGACTAACCGTATTTTACTGGATTTCGATGTGCTTCAGAAAGAAAGCTCACTATTAACTTCAGTCACTAAATTAACTTTCGATTTTCCGGTTTTATTAATTCTTTTGCTAAATTAAGTCAGAGTGTAGCGAAATTTATTACTTCTGACAAACTTTCAGATTTCACACTACACGTGTCAACCTTCAGTTGCCACGCTTCTAGTGTTAATTATATGTGTAATAACCTTTCTTTTTCAGTTACTATAGTAATTGTCCTTAGGACTGGCGACCGTGATTTCCCTCAAATCTCAAATATCTAATTACCGCTAGTTAATTGTTAACGTAACGGCCGCACATTTACTTTCTTTATTAACTTTACCCCTTTTCAAAATTAATTTCCACCAATTTCATTTGCATTTTTCCTTTCATTTAGATGTAACCCTTTCCTCCCTCTTTACCGATAGATTAACTTCGGTGACGATTGCTTTTCCCAAATTTCCATTAGGTACACGCGGTTTAATTTTTCACTGTCATTAAGGTCGATAAGTGAGGGGGGAGGTTACACGGTTCCCAGACAACGATGTCATGTCACCGTGCCACAATTGTTCATGGTTGGTTCGAAGAACGTTATGGAAAATTCTAGTGAATGTTTTGGCCAGCTAGATCACCCGATTTGAATCACATCGAATATTTACGCGACATAATCGAGACGTCCGTTCGTGCATAGGATCCTGCACCAGCAACTCTTTCGAAGTTAGAGGTGATTACAAAGGCAGCATATTTCTGCAGGAGACATCCAGTAAGTTGCTGAGTCCATGCCACGGTATCATGATGTTTCCCATGGCTTTTGTTACCTCAGCGTATAGCATTGTATACTTCGTAGTGGTGGCTGGCACACATTTAAGTACTTGACACGTTTCCACAGGGCAGTTTTCTCGAATGTAGCACTACCGACAGTGGAAGATAAGTACTGCCATCTAGTGAGGGCCTTCACAAACTTCTCGGCACTAGGTGACTGAACGTGTTATCGCGGATAGCTCCTGTTTTCGTACTAGGTGAGTAAATTTTGTTACTCAAATATCGAAGCTCCTAGAGAGCATTCCTTTTAGAATTCGGAATATATAAATATGTGTTCGTTTACAGGAGTTTATCGTACTTTATGTGATACATTAGTATTATTTGTAAGCCTGAAAGCTGCTAGCTAAGTTTCGAAACTAATTCAAACATGAGAATGGGGCACGTTTACACAGTTCTGTTGGGTCGTCTTTACGCACTACTTTGCTTTGCTATCCTAACTAATACGCCAGTCAAGAGACTTTAAGACAACAGTAACACAATGAACAGAATGAAGGCACAGGAGAATAAAAGGTAGAAATTGCTAAAATATCTGAACTTAAAGAATCTCAAGCATAAAGAATTAATTCTATGAGATCAAGGACTGATAAGGGCAAGAAATTTCGAAAAGCGAGAAAAAAGAAAATATGGTTAGGCGTCATCCTGATGTCATCAATAGTGTTCTGGCCGGGACCAGGTTTTCACATGGTAATTCTCCATGCTCTCCTGTCTTCTACCATCCTCTTCAGGTCCGTGTAAATTCCGCTTCACTTTATTTCGTCTGTCATCTTGTATCCCATCCTTCCTCTCACTCTCCTGTCATTCTCTTGTCACAAACTACTGCTTGCAAAGCGTCTGTTAGCAATCACTCCCATCTCAACCAATGCCCATTGCAGTTCTTCTGTCTTTCTCTTATAATCTGCAGCAGTCTGACGAAGAGGATGAAAATTGCCTTTGTATTTACTGCTTAAGCTATATAACCATAAAAAAGAAATAATGAGCGTTCCAGTTCCTTAGATGTAAGAGATGGGCTCACGTCGATTGTGCCACAGGAAATATTATTTTTTGTATGCATTAACTGCAACCAGGACAATGACGATGAACAATCTTTTAAATAACATTTAAACTTCTATGTGTCTCATATGCTAACAGATGGATGTTCGCCAAACAATTTGTTTACTGCCAGTAAATTTTTTATATTTCTTCATGTTAATTGGTTTATGGAAACCTGTAATTTAGTTTACTGAGTATATAATATATTTTGAAAATTTTAGTAGTGCGTTTTGTTTACTCATTTTTCCGTTCTATGCTACGCCTTAACGCGCCCTCTTAGGTGCGTAAGCCTGCCCCAATCCACGGCTCGTTTGCTCACTCGACTTGAGCCTGTATAAAACTATATTGCACTCTCAGATGAAATTTTGAGGTAGAAGTATATACACCAAACTAAATTTAAATCGCCGCGTTATAAGAATAAACAATTTTAAACACTATAAATTTAACGAAAAAGATTTAAAAACTCCGAAAAGGAATCCGCGTAAACATGCCCTGGTCTCCGCTAAAGTAGAGGAACATTCAGAGACGATGATTGTATCAGCATGATAATGAACCCTGTCATAAGGCAGCATCTGTCAGCCAATGGTTTCTGCCAAATAACATTCTTGATACGTACTGGCGTGTCCGTACCTCTACCTCATGGAACATCTTTGGTACGAGTTAGAACGCTGACATCGCTCCAGACCCCAGCATCGAACATCACTACCTTCTCTGGTTTCAGTTCTTGAGGAAGAATGGGCTGCCATTCCTCATCAGATATTCGGATACCTTCATGAAATTGTCCACAGGAGGAACAGGCGAAGGATGGGTCCCCCCCCCCCCCCCATTTTAATGACCACTAATATCAGTTCAAATGGTTCAAATGGCTCTGAGCACTATGGGACTCAACTGCTGTGGTCATAAGTCCCCTAGAACTTAGAACTAATTAAACCTAACTAACCTAAGGACATCACACACATCCATGCCCGAGGCAGGATTCGAAACTGCGACCGTAGCGGTCGTGCGGTTCCACTAATATCAGTCCAGGTACTTTTGATCAGATAGTGTATTCTACATTTGCATCTACATATATACCTTGAAAACCTCTGCGAACTGCACGGCAGTGGGTGCTTCCCATTCTAAGGGCTTTTTCACGTTCCATTCACATACGGAGCGAGGGAGAAATTATTGCTCGAACGCCTCTGTGTGCGCTGTAATTACTCTAACCTTGTGTTAGTGATGAATGTGGGGACGATACGTAGAGGCTGTAATATATTCCTACACTAATCACTCAAAGCAGGTTCAGGGAACTGCCAAAGTAACATTTCACAGGACTGTCTGCGCCGTTTTAAGAGTCTGCCATTTCAGACCTTTCAGCATCTCCGCGACATATTCCCATGGGTCAAACAAACCTGTGATCATTCGTGCTACAATTCTTTGTATACGTTTAATGACCGCGGTTGTTCCTATTTGGTATGGTATGGATCTCACACATTTGAGCCATATTCAAGCATTGATCGCACGAGTCTTTGGTATGTAATCACCTTTGTAGACCGATGGAATTTCCCTAGTATTCCACCAATGAACTGTAGTCTGCCTCCTGCATCACCTGCGACTGATCCTAGGTGATCGTTTCACTTCATATCACAACAAATTGTTGAACACAGGCTATCTGTACGTGTTATCCGATTCCAGCTGTGACTCACTGATACTGTAGTCAAATCACACTACGTATTTTCGTTTTGTCAAGCTGCTTATCATTCTTTGCACCACTTCGAAATCCTATCAATATACGTCTGAAGATTTGTACAGCTTCTTTCGGAAAGCATTTCACTACAGATAACTACATCCTCGCACGGTCATCAATTTAACACATCACACCAAGAGGGACAGTATTTTAGTCTACATTTCCTTGGTTCGCGCTCTTTCTGTGCTCTGCCATTGGCTAGCGTGGCAGGACTCTCAGGCGAAAGAAGTGTTTACGTGCCGTCACAGAGGGATGAGGTAGAGAGCTGTGAGCGAAGCCACGAGTGTCGACTGTCGGTCGGCCACCGGTAGAATTTTGGTCGCACGTCGGTGGAAGGCATGGGGTCGCTCTCAAGCCTAGTGGTTATTCTGGCCCTGCTGTGCCCAGCAGACTTAAGGCGCTGAAAGCGGTGACTTACGGGTATTAGTTGTGGTGTGTCAGTGTTCCTTGCTTGTCAGGCACGCGGAAGGCATGGTTGTTTTCTGTTTCTAATAATGAACTATTGCAGGTTTGTTTCTGTAGTATTTTCTTGTGCCTTGTGAGCAGTGCACAGGCTCAGATCGATAGTTTCTGACTTCGTCACTGCGTTAAGGATTACGTAGCGTCTGGATGGTGGACACGTATGAATTTATAGGCCGACCGACCTACCAACCAATTTCGTGGCAGCTTACAGGAGAAAATTTGAGAAATTCGAGCAAATGCAGTAGCTTACCGACAATCATTCTACCCACATGCCATTCGCGAGTGGAGCAGGGAAGGGGAATTTGTTAACGGTACCAGAAGTACCCACCGCACGAAGTATAATGTAAATGCAGACGCAGATTCTGTTCGAAATACCTGATTAAATTTTAGCTCAGAATATGTTCTAAGACTCTACAACGAATGGATGTCAAGGATATTGGACGATGCTTTTGTGGATATCTTCTGCTGCCCTTCTTTCATATGAATATGATCTGTGATATCTTTCAATCATTGGGCACAGTTTTTGTTCGGGGGATCTGTATTACATTATTGTGAGGTGAGGGGCTAACTCAGCCACAAATTCAGAATGAATTCTATAGGTATTCCAGCAGGCCCTGAAAATTTCTTCAGTTGTATCAATTTTAGCTGTTTCTCAACACCACTGACAGAAATATCTATTCCGATTAACGCTGCATTGGTAGGAGAATTAATTTAGGGCAATATCCCTGGATTTTTCCTTTTGAAACGAACATCTGAAAACTGTAGCGAACATTTGTGCTTTTGTTTTGCTGCCTTCAATTGCAGTTCCTGGTACACGTGTGAGTGTGCCAGCAGCAGCGTTTACATATTACTAGAACTACTTCGGGTTTTGTGAGTTACCTTCAGATAATATTTTGCTCGCCCTCTTGACAGCCAAACGTTTTTCATTTGTTTTTCACGTATTATGCTGTCGTCTCCGATTCTTTAGACGTTTATATACAGTGATTATATACCATGGAGAGCCCGCCGTATCATGAAGTGTTCTATTACGTATATACCTGCCCAATTCATCGTGAATTGCTCTTTTAAACTTGAGACGTAGTTCCTTACATATCTGTTCAGTAAACGGTCAGCTGTTCTCCTAAACTTGAGCCATAGTTCCTATGCGTGCTCCAGACCTGAGGTAAAAGTTCAACCTCGTTGAGATATGACTTTTTTTCCGAGTCATCAGTCTTCTGACTGATGTGATGGGGACCGCCACGAATTCCTCTTCTGTGCCATCCCAGAATAGCACTTGCAACATACGTCTTCAATTATTTTCTGGATGTGTTCCAGTCTGTCTTCCTCTACAGTTCTTACCCCTACAGCTCCCTCTAGTATCTGCACCACCTCATCTCAAATGCTTCTATTCTCTTCTTTTCCGATTGTCTCACATTCCGTTTCAAATAGCATACTATGCTATGTAATTCTGTCAAAGACAGCAAAGGACTTGGAAGAGCAGTTGAACGGAGTGGATAGTGTCTTGAAAGGAGGATATAAGATGAACATCAACAAAAGCAAAACGAGGATAATGGAATGTAGTCGAGTTATCTCGGGTGATGCTGAGGGAATTAGATTAGGAAATGAGACACTTAAAGTAGTAAAGGAGTTTTGCTATTTGGGGAGCAAAATAACTGATGATGGTCGAAGTAGAGAGGATATGAAATGTAGACTTGTAATGGCAAGGAAAGCGTTTCTGAAGAAGAGAAATTTGTTAACATCGAGTTTAGATTTAAGTGTGAGGAAGTCATTTCTGAATGTATTTGTATGGAGTGTAGCCATGTATGGAAGTGAAACATGGACGATAAATAGTTTGGACAAGAAGAGAATAGAAGCTTTTGAAATGTGGTGCTACAGAAGAATGCTGAAGATTAGATGGGTAGATCACATAACTAATGAGGAAGTATTGAATAGGATTGGGGAGAAGAGAAGTTTGTGGCACAACTTCACTAGAAGAAGGGATCGGTTGGTAGGACATGTTCTGAGGCATCAAGGGATCGCCAATTTAGTATTGGAGGGCAGCGTGGAGGGTAAAAATCGTAGAGGGAGACCAAGAGATGAATACACTAAGCAGATTCAGAAGGATGTAGGTTGCGGTAGGTACTGGGAGATGAAGAGGCTTGTACAGGATAGAGTAGCATGGAGAGCTGCATTAAACCAGTCTCAGGACTGAAGACCATAACAACAACAACACTATGCTATGTTCCAGACGCACATTCTCAGAAGTATCTTCGTCAAATTAAGGCCTATGTTCGATACTAGTAGAATTCCCTTCATGCCAGTGCTTGTCTGTTTTTATGCTCCCCTTGCTCCAACCGTCATGGGTTATATTGCTTCCTAGGTAGCAGAATTCCTTATGTCCATCTACTTTGTGAACAGCAGTTATGATAGGTTTTTCGCTATTCTTGTTTGTGCCACTTCTAATTACTTTAGCCTTTCTTCGATATACTTTCAATCCATAATTCTGTACTCATTAGACTGTTCATTTCATTCAGTGGATCCTGTAATTCTTCTTCGCTTTCCCTGAGGATAGCAGTTTCATCACCGAATCGTATCAACGATATCCTTTCACCTTGAGTTTTAATTTCACTCTTGAATCTTTCTTTGATTTCTGCAATTACTTCTATATTGTATAAGTTGAACAGTAAGTGTGAAAGGCTACATCCCTGTCTTACAACCGTTTTAATCCGAACACGTTGTTCTGAGACTGTCACTCTTATTGTTCACCCTTCGTTCTCGTACGTACTGCGTTCTTGTGCATATTGTATACAAATCACCTTTCCCTATAGCTTATCTCTATTTTTCTCAGAATTTCGTACGTTTTGGGCCATTTTACACTGTCGGAAGCTTTTTCCAGGTCGAGATATCCTATGAACATGTCTTTGTCTTCACTTCAGTCTTGCTTCCAATATCAATCGCAACGTTAGGATTGCCTTTCTGGTGCCTCAAATTTTCCTAAAACTCAACTGATCCTCGTCTAACACATCTTCAGTTTTCTTTTCCATTCTTCTGTCTATTATTCTAGTCAGCAACATGGATGCATGAGCTGTGAAGCTGATTGTGCGATAATTCACGCACTTGTCAGCTCTTGCAATCTTCGAAATTGTGTGGATGATGTTTTTCCGAAGATCGGATGGTACATTGTCAGGCTCATACATTCTACATACCAACGTTAATAATCGTTTTTTAGTCGCTCCTTTCATTGATTTTAGAAATTATGATGGAATGTTGTCAATACATTCTTCCAAAGCTCTTTCAAATTCTGATTCTAATACTGGACAGCCTATCTCATATCATCTCCTATTTCTTCTTCTATCACAGAGGCCTTCAGCGTACTATTTCCATCATCTGCTCTCTGCTGTGAATCTAATAGTGGATTTGCCATTGCACTCTTAATGCTACTGCACTTACTTTTAATTCCACCAGTGGTTGTTATGACTTTTCTGTATAGTGAGTCAGTCGTTCAGACCATCATTTATTTTTAGATTTCTTCGCATTTTTCCTGCAACTATTTCGCCGTAGCTGCCCTGCACTTCCTATTTATTTCATTGTGGCTTGTGAACATTTTCTTACTTCCTTCTTTCATCGATCAGCTGGAGTATTTCTTGTGTTACCCATGGTCTTTTCGCAGTTACCTTCTTTGTAACTATGTTTTTCTTTCCACCTTCTGTGACTACCCTTTTTATAGGTGACAATTAATCAACAACTGAAGTGCTACTGAGCTATTTCCTATCGCTGTAACTTCAGCGTCAGAGAACTTCAATATATCTCCACTTTATTTACTCAAGACACAAATCTTCCTACTGTTTTTGATTGCCCTTTTTGCTTTGGTAATCAGTGTTGTTACGCTGTCTCACAATAGGAATTGTGATGTGGACATCCTCAACGGGGTCGAGTCCATTGTTGCCATTTTTCTTCTTATTCCTGCCCTCATACCGTGTCTTCACGGGGTTGGCATTTCGTGAGGGTGACTGGATGCCATCCTGTCACCAGACCTTACTCCCTTCTCCCTCTGCCCCCCCCCCCCCCCCCCCAACCAACACCACGGAACGGAATATGTTTACCTCATCTGTCTGCATCTGTCTGCTCAAATGGCTCTGAGCACTATGGGACTTAACTTCTGAGGTCATCAGTCCCCTAGAACTTAGAACTACTTAAGCCTAACTAACCTAAGGACGTCACACACATCCATGCCCGAGGCAGAATTCGAACCTCCGACCACAGCGGTCGCGCGGTTCCAGACTGTAGCGCCTAGAACTGCTCGGCTACCCCGTCCGGCAAATGTGATAATGGTTTCGGAATATGGAACTATGGTTAAATGTTAGTACCAGCTCCATATTCACCTATTCAGATGCGAAACTGCCTAAAAACCACATCCAGTTTGGCCAGCACATTGGCCCTCACTGTTAATGCACCGGGCAGATGTGATCCAGGGCTGGCGCACCTCCTTGAATCCTGAAAGTCGCCTGAGTAACGCTTACAGATACCTGCGCACGTCCAGTAGTTGCCATTCGACTGACTCTGTTTCCATCATGAGTACAACTATTTGTTGCAGGTAATTTTCAGAGAAGGCGTTTACTGATGTTTTGCAGGATGGCGTATCACTCCTACAAATAAGAAAAGTGTGATTATCCGAGTTGGTCGTTCGACACTTAGAAAATTACAGTATGACAGAAGAATTAACCGTACTAATGAGCTGAGGATTTCTCTAAGGTTTCAGAGTACATGTAAGGTCGAGCGTGGTCGTCGATAAGATATTCAATTATAAGTTTGTGCCTACTCTTGATAGTGAAACATACCCAAAAACTTTTGCATTTAGTCCAACTTCTGACTGCTGCGGCAAGCACAGAATCTCCATTTCTCACTAGCCTATCCTTTTGATATACAGCTTAAAAATTCTCAAATAATCTCAATGCTGTCAGTTTTGGGTCTTAAACTGCTTTCTATACCTAGTGCTTGAGCGTCAACTGCTTTTTAGGAGCGCTACGCACTTTGGCCCTTCGTTGTGAATCCTCGGCAGTTAACCACTAGTACTTCAATAGTCCAATAGTCTCTCCTGTGGATGGCATTTCTTTTGATCCTACACTGATACCTGCAGCTCCGCAACGGGTGGAAAAAAACTTGTGTGCACGCCACGCACAGACCTACTGCTGCCTGGATATCAGCTTACGATGTGTAGCGACCGCATGACCCATTTAGGGATAGCCTACAGTTGTGAATCCTATGGCTCAAGTCTACGAATTCGCAGCCTAGCTTGTAACAAAACCATCGGTATCTCAGCAGTAAACCTTCCACTCTATTCTGGACTGGGGGCCACAGTTAGCTGCAGGAAAATCCTGCAGATTGTCAGCTTTGTTGAAACTCTCTGAGCAAGGTTCATACTAATAATTTTTTTTTTCTAGTCTGTAGAATGACCCAAATATGACAATGAAACACAATGACAGGCATTGTTTGCCCCAACACACGCCAATCGGTGAGTCTCACTAGCTCAGTTTCATTTCCAGTGGCAGAAATTAACTCAGGCTTGTTGATTAGAATGGTGGATGTAACACCATGAGTTTTCCTGGTCCTGCCTCCGTTGTGCCGAGTACCTAGACCTACACCATGTGATCAAAAGTACCCGGACATCCCCATAAGCATAATTTTCTCGTATTAGGTGCATTGTGTTGCCACCTATTGCCAGGTACTCCGTATCAGCGACCTCAGTAGTCATTAGACATCGTGAGAGAGCAGAATAGGGCGCTCCGCGGAACTCACGGGCTTCGAACGTGGTCAGGTGATTGCGCGTCATTTGTGTCATATGTCTGTACGCGAGATTTCCACACTCCTAAACATCCCTGTTTTCGATGTGGTAGTGCAGTGGAAACGTGAAGGGAACGTACAGCACAAACGCATACAGGTCGACCTCGCCTATTGACTGACAGAGACCGCCGACAGTTGAAGAGGTTCGTAATGTGTAATAGGCAGACATCTATCCAGACCGCCACACAGGAATTCCAAACTGCATCAGGTTCCACTGCAAGTACTATAAAAGTTAGGCGGGAGGGGAGAAAACTTGGATTTCATGGTCGAGCGGCTGCTCATAACCACACATCACGTCGGTAAACGCCAAACGACGCCTCGCTTGGTGTAAGGAGCGTAAACATTGGATGACTGAACAGTGGAAAACGTTGTGTGGAGTGACGAATCACGGTACACAATGTGGCGATCCAATGGCAGGGTGTGGTAATGGCGAATGCCCGGTGAACGTCATCTGCCAGCGTTTGTAGTGCCAACAGTAAAATTCGGAGGCGGTGGTGTTATGGTGTGGTCGTGTTTTTCATGGATGGGGCTTGCACCCCTTGTTGTTTTGCGTGGCACTGTCACAGCACAGGCCTAGATTGTTTTAAGCACCTTCTTTCTTCCCACTGTTGCAGAGCTATTCGGGGATGGCGACTGCATCGTTCAACACGATCGACCACCTGTTCATAATGCCCTGCCTGTGGCGGAGTGGTTAAACGACAATAACATCCCTGTAATGGAGTGGCCTGCACAGTGTCCTGACCTGAATCCTACAGTATACCTTTGGGATAGTTTGGAAAGCCGACTCCGTGCCAGGCCTCACCGACCGACATCGATACCTCAACTCAGTGCAGCACTCCGTGAAAATGGGCTGCCATTCCCCAAGAAAGCTTCTAGCACCTGATAGAATGTGTGCCTACGAGAGTGAAAGCCGTCATCAAGGCTAAGGATGGGGCAACACAATATTGAATTCCTGCATTACCGATGGAGGGCACCACGAACTTGTAAGTCATTTTCAGCCAGGTCTGCGGATAGTGTTGTTTACATAGTGTACCTATGTAGCACAACTCCGTCTTAACTACTCGACCGATTTAAAGCAAAGTTGTTGCAGGTATCTCTGGCAATCATTGCTGTGGGTGTAAGAACCACCTCACTATCAGAGGGGTGAGGGTGTGGGTGTAAAAGCAGTGTAGCCCACGACACGCGAATACTCATGCTTTAGTTATCCAGTATTTGGATATGAGAGTAATTAATTACTTGCAACAAACTTTACGCACAATTTCTATCCTGATAGAAATCTGCCAAGGACAGTACTTCTACTTACGGCACGTATCGGTTAAAAATGCACCGATGATGACTGATATCGCCGGCCAGTGTGACCGAGCGGTTCTAGGCGCTTCAGTCTGGAGCCGCGCGACCGTACCGGTCGCAGGTTCGAGTCCTGCCTCGGGCATGGATGTGTGTGATGTCCTTAGGTTAGTTAGGTTTAAGTAGTTCTAAGTTCTAGGGGACTGATGACCTCAGATGTTAAGTCCCATAGTGCTCAGAGCCATTTTTTTTTGACTGATATCAGTCGAAATCGATTTGCAACAAGATAAATAAATTATGTTTCCGCGACTGGTTGCTACATTCTTTATAAAGGGGATATCTTCCGCACTGAGTCTAGCCGTGTCGCGCTGGGTCCTTACGCGCAGGTAGCCCACCTTCTTTCTGTGCGCACCCTTGCAGCGTGTATTTAAAACGAAAGTGATTTGCATTCTCATAGTGGCACTACTAGTGGCACTCTTACGCGATTGGCGAGAAATTTGAACAGACAGCATCTTTTAGATGTAGAAACGCGCCTGTCAACTTTCGTTACTTTTATCCGGCAGAGTATTTGAAAGCACGGAATGAAAAAACGAGACATATCCCTGGTAACCACGAGGACCGTTCACGCTATCAAGAGAAAACGAGGGAGGGTTAGTGGGGAGGAAGGTGATGAAGTATTGGAAACGGAGTGGGTGTGAAGGTTGGGGGAAGGTAATGGGAAACGCCCAGGGTGGAGTAGGGGGAAAAATGAGAACAGAGGACTGGGACAATTAACTTTTACTGAGGTAGTCTCTTAGTCAGTTGAGTTCAGTTTTCTCTATTTCATATGTTTTTAAAATTCCTTGAAAACGTTTTTTTTTCTTTTTTTTGTCGTCAGTCGACTGACTGGTTTGATGCGGCCTGCCACGTATTCTTCTCCTGTGCCAACCTCTTCATCTCAGAGTTGCACTTGCAACCTACTTCCTCAATTATTTGCTGGATGTACTCCAATCTCTGTCTTTTTCTATAATTTTTACCCTCTGCAGCTTCCTCTAGCACCATGGAAGTCATTGCCTGATGTCTTAAGATTTCTTTACTCTGTGATTCTGCTCGGAACCTCCTCATTTTTTATCTTATCAGTCCACTTAATTTTCATCATTCGTCTGTAGCAGCACATCTCGAATGCTTTGATTCTGTACTGTTCTGATTTTTTCACATTCCATGTTTCACTACCATACAATGCTGCACTCCAGATGTACATTCTCAGAAATTTCTTCTTCAGATTAAGGTCTAAGTTTCATACTAGTAGACTTCTCTGCGCCAGGAATGCCCTTTTTCCCGGTGCTAATCTGCTTTTGATGTCCTTCTTGCTTCGTTCGTCATTGGTTATTTTGCTGCCTAGGTAGCAGAATTCCTTAACTTCGTTTAGTCCGTGACCAACAATCCTGATGTTAAGTTTCTCCCTGTTCTCATTTCTGCTACTTCTCATTACTTTCATCTTTCTTCGCTTTACTCTCAATCCATGTTCTGTACTTACTAAACTTTTCATTCCATTCAGCAGATTTTGTAATTCTTCTTCACTTTCACTCAGAGTACCGATGTCATCAGCGAATCGTATCATTGATATCTTTTCACCTTGATTTTTAATCCTACTCCTGACACTTTGTTTTAATCATTTCTTCTTAGATGTGCATACTGAACGCTAGGGATGAAAGACTACACCCATGCCTTACACTACGTTTAATCCGAGCACTTCGTTCTTGGTCGTATACCCATATTGTTCCCTCTTGGCTCTTGCACATATTTAATATTACACCTCTCTTTTTCTCACAATTTCGAACATTTTGCACCATTTACATTGTCGAACGCTTTCTCTAGGTCGACAAATCCTGTAAACGTCTTAATTTTTCTTTAGTCTTGCTTCCATTATAAATCGCAATGTCAGAATTGCCTCCATGGTGACTTTACCTTTCCCAAAGCCACAGTGATCGTCAATTTTCTTCTCATTTCTTCTGTATATTATTCTTGTCACCAATTTGGATGCATGAGTTTTTAAACTGGTTGTGGGATAATTCTCGCACTTGTCAGCTCTTCTAGTGTTCGGAATTGTGTGGATGATATTTTTCCGAAAGTCACATGGTACGTCACCAGACTCATACATCCTACACGCCAACGTGAATAGCAGTTTTGATGCCACTTACCCCAATGATTTTAAAAATTCTGATAAAATGTCATCTGACCCTTCAGCCTTATTTGATCTCAGTTCCTCCAAAGCTCTTTTAAATTCTGATTCTAATACTGGATTCCCTATCTCCTCCCTATCGACTTCTGTTTCTTCTTCTATCAGATCCGACAAATCTCGCCCCTCATAAAGGCCTTCAACATACTCTTTTCACCTAGGCACTCTCGCAACTGAATTTAACAGTGGAATTCCCGTTGGACTCTTAATATTATTACCCTTGCTTGTAATTTCATCGAAGGTTGTTTTGACTTTCCTACACGCTGAGTCTGCCCTTCCGACAAATATTGCTTTCTCCATTTCTCCACATTTTCCATGCAGCCGTTTCGTCTTAGCTTCCCTCAACTTCCTGTTCATTTTATCCCTCAGCGGTTTGTATTTCTATATTTATGAGTTTCCCTTACCATTTTTATACTTTCTTCTTTCATCGATCAACTGAAGTAATTCTTCCGTTACCCATGATTTCTCCGCAGTTACCTTCTTTGTACCTATATTTGTCTTTCCAATTCCTGTGATTACCCTTTTCAGAGATGTCAATTCCTCTTGAACTGTACCTCCTACTGAGCTATTCCTTATTGCCGTATCTATAGCCTTAGAGATCTCCAAGCGTATCTCATTATTCCTTAGTACTTCCGTATCCCACTTCTTTCTTTATTGATTCTTCCTGGCTAATCTCTTAAACTTCAGTCTACTTTTCATTACTACTACATTGTGATCTGAGCCTATTGAGAGGCACCCACACGCCTTGCTCATACTGTGGCATCAATCAGTCAGGCCTGCAAGATGAGTGGTCTGCCAAGCGAGTGGATTCATTCTTATTTATCGAGTAATATGAACTCTAGTACTCACAATTAAGTTACAAGTTATCCTCCTGTTTGAATATTACGCAACGGAAACGGATAACGCAAACCTGACTATTAGTAATTTACGCAACACTGACTGTTCACTACGCACTGGCAATACCACATTTTTGTTCTTATTCAACAGCTTTGATCAACACGTGGCCGTCGCACTGCATATGAATGGCGCACACATTATAAATTCTGGATATCATGACATACTATTCGAAGGAAAAGGCCACCAATATTTTTCTTTTCACTATCTTTTTTATTCCGATAAATTCTATAACCTAAACACACCATAACATTTTCTACAACAATTGCACATGAGAAACTCCGCCCAGTGGGCATGGCTTTAAATTGGTGATTCTCTATCTTATGGTCTCGTAATTATCTAACACTACAGTGCACTTTCTGGATAGGATGGTGGATCTTTTGCTATATCTCACACTTCGACTCTCACAACCACCATCACGAAAATTTGCTCCAAACCGAGCGGTACAAAACGAACATGCATAACCCACTACTTCTGAACCTATCTTGCTACTCTCCCATGCAAACCACAAATACTTAAATTACATGAAATACACCACACTGGCAACATGGAATACAACTCAAGGAATAGTCACAACATTATCACTTTCAGCTTTCCCACTTCTATTAGTATTCATCCCAGTTTCACACCACACTGCCCCACTTCGTAACTTTTCTTTCCTACTACGAACTCTGGAGGATATATGCACGTCTTCCTGTGCAATGGAAGCCAAGTGGCGTTGCTGGATAGACGGCTGACTCACCTTGTTTCTCTCTCAGAGTATTATAGTTTGAATCAAGCGTCACACGGAAATATAACACGCAAAGTAATATTAAGAACATATTCATCACACACGCGAGTCCTCAACTGATACCATGGACGAGTACTTCTCTTTATCCTTTGTCTCATACATAGATTGAGACTCACACAGTACTCACCACGTGGAAGTACTCGTCTCTAATTTCAAGTCCTGCCACACGCCATTTCTTAAATATTTCCAACTTATGGTACACATGCTAGTAATGCAGCTTAACTTAAGCACTCGGAAGTATTTCAACTTATTGCTACACGTGGTTTCATTGTGACGGTTCGTCACTTCCGAAGATTACTACGATCCCCTTAATATTACCTACTTGACATTTAATTCTCCCCACAAAAGTTCCTGAAATAGAGAAATTATTATTCCTAACTACTCTTAAGTATTCCGCATGCATACCATTCTATCCACTCTTTTGTCTTTATGGAGCACACCTAAGACCGGTCTTACCAACACTAGATCCAGCGCCAGAATGCTGAAAACATGGCCGTTCTTCAGGTCAGCTCGCACCTCCGTCGAGGTGTGGGCGCACCGTGCTATCGTATTGGTCAGCCACATTTCAGGCGCCCAAAGCTCAGGTAAATTTCATCTCTTTGGTTCCACCAAAGGTGACCAAAGGATCATCTCAAAGATGATCATATATTGCCCATTCACTATCTGCGGTTAGCATACGACCATACATTCATTCATTTCGCAGATCTCACCAAATTGGATGTAGGGATTTATATTGTGGGAGTGCACATGTGATCAATTAAATAGATAAATTGTCCTTCTTTCCTACACTGGTATCCTGCTTCGGTGTATTAAGTGAAATTGAGTTATTATTACAAAAAATATGTTGTTCTGACAAGAATAACGAAGAATGTTGTACCTATTTTCAATGTCGGGCGGTACTGTAACTTTTCACTATATCTTCCCATTGGTACAATCCAGTACCTGATTCCGGAATCTTTGTCTGACTATGACGTAATCTGACTAAAATATCCCGTATCATCCTGCCTTTCCAAGTATACATCCTCCTATTGTGATTCTTGAACAGAGTATTCGCTATTGCAGAACTCAAATAGTCTTTCTCGTCTCTCACTCCTTGTCTCAAGCCCATATTCTCCTGCAACCCTTTCTTCTACTCCTTCCCCTACAACCGCTTTCCAGTCCCCCATGCCTATTAGAACTTCATCTCCCTTTACGTTCTGTATAACCCTATCAGTTAGTTCAAATGGCTCTGAGCACTATGGGCCTTAACATCTGAGGTCATCAGTCCCCTAGAACTTAGAACTACTTAAACCTAACTAATCTAAGGACATCACACACAGCCATGCCCGAGGCAGGATTCGAACCTGCGAGCGTAGCAGTCGCGCGGTTCTGGACTGAAGCGCCTAGAACCCCTCGGCCACCACGGACGGCTAACCCTTTCAATATTCTCATGTACTTTCCCTATCTCTTGATCTTCAGCTTGCGGCGTCGGCATGTATACCTGGACTACCGTTTTCGGTGTTGGTTTGCTGTCGTTTTTGATAATAACAACCCTTATCACTGATCTGTGCACAGCAACACACTCTCTGCCATACCTTCCAGTTCATTACAGTTGCTCCCGTTATACCATTTTCTGCTGCTGTTGATATTACCCTATAAACATCCGAACAGAAATCCTTGTCTTCTTTCCACTTGACCTCACCGACCCCTAATATATCTAGATTGACCCTTTGCATTTTTCTTTTCATATGAGTATATGGCAGTCTCTTCTGTCATGGTCGCGTGCTTTCGTCACCCGAAGATGTGGTTTTCAGTTTCGCGAGGCCGGTTGTAATCTGATAGCAAAAAGATTAAATATAGCTTAAACTGCTTCTTAATCCCCAAGATGATTAGTCACAGCTATGGCTGCCCCTCCTACAACGTTTCCTACATTAAATGGTTTTTACGTTACTTTGGTGAGGTGAAGCCGCCTCCAAAGTCTGAGAGCGACTATTTTTGATAAACGTGCGAGACGACGACGAAAGTAGCCAGTCCTCTTCCAAGACTCAAACCGTCCGCACTGTTCCCCGTGTCGGCCAGAACGCCGAGGCGGCAGAGCAGCAACAGCGTGGCTGCCGCGCCGGCAGCGGGCAGCGGGCAGCGGGCAGCGGGCAGCTGAGGGTGTCGGGTGTCGGTGAAGACCGGCAGCGTCGAAGACCGAGCAGTGCCCGGCGCGGCGCGCGCACTCCGCCTGTCCTCTGATTAGTCGCCACTTACGGCCGTCGGATCGGATGCCCGCCACGAGGCCACTGGCCCGCGCACAAACAAAAAGAGACTTGCCAGCCGGCCGAAAAATTGTTATCTCCATCGGACGACGGCCAGTTCTCCAACACCGGCGCGCGCCGCCGCGAAACTGCGCACGGAATACATGTTGTGGTCGGTACGTTGAACTACGACTGATCGACCGAAGCAGGTGGTGAAGAGGTAGACACTCTGGAGTAGTCTGTAGCAGGTGAGGGACCCCTGTCGAGATAACTTCCAGATATGACTTCCGTGGATTCCCTAAATCGTATAGGGCGTACGCCGTGAGAATTTCTTCTTGAAAAGATACAGTTACCCACAGTCGTTTAATGAACAAAGTAAGAATATCTGGGCCGCGTGGGATTAGCCGAGCGGTCTCAGACGCTGCAGTCATGGACTGTGCGGCTGGTCCCGGCAGAGGCTCGAGTCGTCACTCGGGCGTAGGTGTGTATATGTGTTCTGAGGATAGTTTAGGTTAAGTAGTGTGTAAGCTTAGGGACTGATGACCTTAGCAGTTAAGTCCCATAAGATTTCACACACATTTGAACTTTTTTAAGAGTATCTGGACTGTCAGACCGAGTGTGTGATTGGATTGATGAGTTCCTAGATAACGGAACACAACATGTCATTCTAAATGGAGAGAAGTCTTCCGAAGAAAGAGTGATTTCATGTTTGCCGCAGGGGAGTGTCGTAGGACCGTTACTACTCACAATATACATAAATGACCTTGTGGATAACATCAGAAGTTCACTATGGCTTTTTGTGGATGATGTTGTAGTGTATCGAGAGGTTGTATCAATGGAAAATTGTACTGAGATGCTGGAGCATTGGCAACGAATTGACGCATACTGCAGGAAATGGCAATTGAATCTCAATGTAGACAAGTGTAATGTGCTGCGAATACATAGAAAGAAAGATCCTTTATGATTTAGCTACAATATAGCAGTTCTGGAACTGGAAGCAGTTAATTCCATAAGTTATGTGGGAGTAGGCATTAGGAGTGATCTAAAATGGAATGACCATATAAAATTAATCGCTGGTAAAGCAGATGCCAGACTGAGATTCATTGGAAGAATCCTAAGGAAAGGCAATCCGAAAAAAGCCATGCGACTTTTCGCGGATGATGCTGAAGTATACAGAGAAGTTGCAGCATTAGAAAATTGTAGCGAAATGCAGGAAGATCTGCAGCGGATAGGCACTTGGTGCAGGGAGTGCCAACTGACCCCTAACATAGACAAATGTAATGTATTGCGAATACATAGAAAGAAGGATCCTTTATTGTATGATTATATGATAGCGGAACAAACACTGGTAGCAGTTACTTCTGTAAAATATCTGGGAGTATGCGTGCGGAACGATTTGAAGTGGAATGATCATATAAAATTAATTGTTGGTAAGGCGGGTACCAGGTGGAGATTCATTGGGAGAGTCCTTAGAAAATGTAGTCCATCAACAAAGGAGGTGGCTTACAAAACACTCGTTCGACCTATACTTCAGTATTGCTCATCAGTGTGGGATCCGTACCAGGTCGGGTTGACAGAGGAGATAGAGAAGATCCAAAGAAGAGCGGCGCGTTTCGTCACAGGGTTATTTGGTAAGCGTGATAGCGTTACGGAGATGTTTAGCAAACTCAAGTGGCAGACTCTGCAAGAGAGGCGCTCTGCATCGCGGTGTAGCTTGCTCGCCATGTTTCGAGAGGGTGCGTTTCTGGATGAGGCATCGAGTATATTGCTTCCCCATACTTATACCTCCTGAGGAGATCACGAATGTAAAATTAGAGAGATTCGACCGCGCACGGAGGCTTTCAGATAGTCGTTCTTCCCGCGAACCATACGCGACTGGAACAGAAAAGGGAGGTAACGACAGTGGCACGTAAAGTGCCCTCCGCTACACACCGATGGGTGGCTTGTGGAGTATAAATTTAGATGTAGATGTAGAAGTAGTTTACAGTACGCTTGTTCGCCCACTGCTTGAATACTGCTCACCAGTGTGGGATCCGTACCAGATAGGGTTGATAGAAGAGACAGAGAAGATCCAATGGAGAGCAGCGCGCTTCGTTACAGGATCATTTAGTAATCGCGAAAGCGTTACGGAGATGATAGACTCCAGTGGAAGACTCTGCAAGAGAGACGCTCAGTAGCTCGGTACGGGCTTTTGTTGAAGTTTCGAGAAGGCACCTTCACCGTGGAGTCAAGCAGTATATTGCTCCCTCCGACGTATATCTCGCGAAGAGACCATGAGGATAAAATCAGAGAGATAAGAGCCCACACAGAGGCATACCGACAATTCTTCTTTCCACGAACAATACGAGACTGGAATAGAAGGGAGAACCGATAGAGGCACTCAAGGTGCCCTCCGCCACACACCGTCAGGTGGCTTGCGGAGTATATATGTACATGTAGATATAGAAAAGTATCCTTCTTTTTGTATTCAGCTCAAAATTCGGTAAGCTCGCTCATAATTCCTCCCTACTTGATTCTAGGCTCATCTTAGTCCACTTTTACGTTTTGATCATCCTTTCCTTTTTGCCTTCTTCCCTTCGTCGTTCCATCAAGTAGAACACCGAACTGAAATGAATGCCGAAGTTGGTAGCTAATAACGTCGTTCCTCTTAGTAGTGAGTGTTCTGGGTAGGCTCTTTATCTCTCCCGCTCTTCTCACTGCTTCTCTTTTTCAGACTCTATTAACGTTCTCCAGTAGCATCACATCTTGAAACCTTCCTGGGTTTCTAGAAAAGTCGCGCAGGATTTTTTATCTTTGTGTAATGCCAGACAATTCCCCGTGCCCAGCTATACGCTGACAGACCATTAATCTCTTGTTACTTAATTGAAGGTGGAGAGGAGAAAAAGGAAAGGAAAGGGAAGGAACTAATGATGTCAGCTGTATCAGGACTTTATGCGAAATTAGCGGCGACGAGTGAAAATGTGTGCTGGACTAGGATTCGAGCCCGAAACCTCCTCCTTGTTAGGCAGATGCGTTAACCACTGCCCCATCCGGACACAGTGTTTACCTTAATTTCGTGGATAATCTGGCCTTGCTCTCTGGTCCACCCACATTCCCACCCAGCGTGCCACCTATCCGCAATCCCCTCCACACTCGCTAGTTTTAGATTCACGATGGACGTCAAATGTAAGTGTGCATCCGCGCTGAAGGTTTCCAATACGTTCCATGTCCGAAAAAACAGACACTGCGCATTCATATAATGGATTTGCCTTCATGGGCAATGAATCCACAAACTTCCGTGCGGATGTACGTTTACATTCTTCCTAAAACTAGCGAGCATGGAGTACATGGACGGGGACAGCGGATAGGTGGCACTAAGTGGGAGTCTGGGTCGGCATTTGCAATAAACACTGCCTTCGGGGGCTGCAGCAGTTACCGAAATTGCCTACCGGGTTCGAGTCATGGTCCGACACACATTGTCACTCGTTGCTGCTGATACCGCATAAAGTCCCGATGCAGCAGGTATCATAAGCTCCTTCCCTTTCCGTTCCTTTCCTTTCTCCCCCCCTCCACCTTCAGTTTACATCATGTCTATCACAGCTGCGGATACCAGACATATTCTTTCGGTCTTATCCGATAGAACAGACATCACGCATTCATATCATTAATTTCTAGAACTCCCTGCAATAGTTCGATGTTTTTATAATGTTCGTTGGACTACTCGATACTGAAACCAGATAGCGAAAAGGAGGAAAGAGATAATTAAACACACGTGGAAGCATTTAAGAAAAGAACGTAGAAGAAATTCATGGCACATCCCAACACACGTAATTTTCAGTCATATTCGGAGCTTGTTTCACTAAGGCGTCTTCGGAGGAAATGCTCTTTATTCCTCTGTCTACGAGGCATTAGCGGAGCTAAATGATAAAAATGAGGTCACGAGTTATGTTCTTAGATTTAAAAAAATTATTTAACTGTTTGAACCACTGCACAATGCAATATTTCCGCATACGTCGGAACATTATGGGATTAGGGAAAAAACCTTAAAAATAGTTCATTTCATATCTGAAAAGCAGAAAACAGAAGATTTCCTCCAGTGTCAACAAACCAAATTGAGATTTGAATCTGAGTAGGGCTACATAAATTGCCACACGGTTCTGTTCTGTTTCCGTTTTTTTTTTTTTTTTCTCGATATACTTATTCACGGTGTATCAATAAACATAACAGTTTCTCTTTTCTCTTCGCGGATAACACGTGTCTTGCTGTCAACGACGTAGTAGGTAGATTAGATGGAGGTGAAGCGTCGCATGGGGTAAACACCCACACAGTTTTCCTATTCACTGCCACTGGTTCACGAATTAATCATCAGGTGACAGGTTTGTCTTATTGTAACTTATTGTTCCATGAAAGATAGTCCCTGCAGGTCCCTCCAGAGGTAATGAAATGGGTAGCTGTTTTTTACTTCTTACAAGTAACTTTCCTGATGTTTTACTTGAACGTTCTATAATGCAGTGTTTGGAAAGAAGAATCAACAAATTACTCGTTTACATCACTGCATTTAAGCTTCACTTTCGCATGAGAATATGTGTTCCAGTTTGTCCCCAGAAACAACAATAGCGCGTTTGTCAAGAAACAGAGAAATGGAGCATCACTACACTTACACGCACTTCTAATATATGTACTGTGCCTTATCCCACACAGTTTTTTTTTCAGGATAGTGCCTTACATATCTAACAAATCTGGGTGAAATTGATGCAGCAATTCCAGAATATACTGAAAAGAAAGAACATAGAACCGCCACATTATACCATCGGCCCAGTAAACTATGGACCTCAGTATCCTATACCGGTTCTGTCCCCGATTGTACTGTATTTTGATGATATTTGAAATCTAGTAAAGTACCGCGTTTTTCCATTCAACTAACCCTAAATCTCAGATTCCTCCGTCACCACGTTAACAACTTCACACAGTCGTACAATCTGTGGTGTTCCCTTGTCAGTGACAACAGCTGCGCCATTTATGCCGTCTGGATAATGCAGACAACTTTCCACACCCATGATATCATAATGTAGATATCCCTTCACTTTTTTGGTCCACTTGACCGTAAAACACTCAATACTGTACACTGTTTCTCTCCTTTGGAAGTTTAGAAATAGTTTCAACTTTCATAAAACATCTACGAGTCCAACAGGAGATAGAGATTCAATATTCATTATTTTCCGCTCATCGCAACACTTGTAGTCTGCCCGAATGAGGTGTAAGTAACTACCTCAGTTAGTACGAAATTAGAATGATATATTACTACCTTCAGCTGCTGACGGGCGTTGATATATATCTACTGGGACTGGTGAAAATGTGTGCCCCGACCGGGACTCGGGCCCGGGATCTCCTGCTTACATGGCAGACGCTCTATCCATCTGAGCTGACAAGGGCACAGAGGATAGAGCGACTGAAAGGACTATCTTGCGCACGTCTCCCGTGCGACCCACATTCTCACCGTATATGTCCACACACTACATTCGTAGTGTCCCTACCCGCCGACCGGTGTGGCCGTGCGGTTCTAGGCGCTTCAGTTTGGAACCGCATGACCGCTACGGTCACAGGTTCGAATCCTGCCTCGGGCATGGATGTGTGTGATGTCCTTAGGTTAGTTAGGTTTAAGTAGTTCTAAGTTCTAGGGGACTGATGACCTCAGATGTTGAGTCCCATAGTGATCAGAGCCATTTGAACCATTTTTTGTCCCTACCCAACACACTAATTACTCGGGGAAGACATTCTTACCAAGTCCCGTAAGAGTAAGGCCGGTATTGCCAGAACTACACTCCTGGAAATGGAAAAAAGAACACATTGACACCGGTGTGTCAGACCCACCGTACTTGCTCCGGACACTGCGAGAGGGCTGTACAAGCAATGATCACACGCACGGCCCAGCCGACACACCAGGAACCGCGGTGTTGGCCGTCGAATGGCGCTAGCTGCGCAGCATTTGTGCACCGCCGCCGTCAGTGTCAGCCAGTTTGCCGTGGCATACGGAGCTCCATCGCAGTCTTTAACACTGGTAGCATGCCGCGACAGCGTGGACGTGAACCGTATTTGCAGTTGACGGACTTTGAGCGAGGGCGTATAGTGGGCATGCGGGAGGCCGGGTGGACGTACCGCCGAATTGCTCAATACGTGGGGCGTGAGGTCTCCACAGTACATCGATGTTGTCGCCAGTGGTCGGCGGAAGGTACACGTGCCCGTCGACCTGGGACCGGACCGCAGCGACGCACGGATGCACGCCAAGACCGTAGGATCCTACGCAGTGCCGTAGGGGACCGCACCGCCACTTCCCAGCAAATTAGGGACACTGTTGCTCCTGGGGTATCGGCGAGGACCATTCGCAACCGTCTCCATGAAGCTGGGCTACGGTCCCGAACACCGTTAGGCCGTCTTCCGCTCACGCCTCAACATCGTGCAGCCCGCCTCCAGTGGTGTCGCGACAGGCGTGAATGGAGGGACGAATGGAGACGTGTCGTCTTCAGCGATGAGAGTCGCTTCTGCCTTGGTGCCAATGATGGTCGTATGTGTGTTTGGCGCCGTGCAGGTGAGCGCCACAATCAGGACTGCATACGACCGAGGCACACAGGGCCAACACCCGGCATCATGGTGTGGGGAGCGATCTCCTACACTGGCCGTACACCACTGGTGATCGTCGAGGGGACACTGAATAGTGCACGGTACATCCAAACCGTCATCGAACCCATCGTTCTACCATTCCTAGACCGGCAAGGGAACTTGTTGTTCCAACAGGACAATGCACGTCCGCATGTATCCCGTGCCACCCAACGTGCGCTAGAAGGTGTAAGTCAACTACCCTGGCCAGCAAGATCTCCGGATCTGTCCCCCATTGAGCATGTTTGGGACTGGATGAAGCGTCGTCTCACGCGGTCTCCACGTCCAGCACGAACGCTGGTCCAACTGAGGCACCAGGTGGAAATGGCATGGCAAGCCGTTCCACAGGACTACATCCAGCATCTCTACGATCGTCTCCATGGGAGAATAGCAGCCTGCATTGCTGCGAAAGGTGGATATACACTGTACTAGTGCCGACATTGTGCATGCTCTGTTGCCTGTGTCTATGTGCCTGTGGTTCTGTCAGTGTGATCATGTGATGTATCTGACCCCAGGAATGTGTCAATAAAGTTTCCTCTTCCTGGGACAATGAATTCACGGTGTTCTTATTTCAATTTCCAGGAGTGTATATACTTATATGGATACGGTGTCTGTTTTTCGTCCATGTCCTATGCGTCTAGCTCCAACTATCATTTCACGTTCAACGTCAGTTTATTCCGGAAGTGTGGCCGTAATCACGTCGGAAATCTTTTCACATGCATCGCCTGATTACAAAACACGTCTCGGCAAATCCACTGCCCTTTTACACCGTGTGTACAACATACTACTGGCACCTTAGGATAAACTAATTTCTGTCTGATGAAGCATGGCCACAAAAAGTCTAAGAATAATCTTAAACACCTTTTTGTTAATATTTACATGCTTGTGAGGAGTTTGTTACTACTTCTTAAATGAAAAAAATGTTTAAGGTATTTCACTTGTTTCACATCCATAAGGGCCATTTCACCTAGGATCAGGAGGAGCAACATCAACAATGCTTTTTTTGGTAAACATATTTCCTCGTTTTCAAATGGCTATGAGCACTACGGGCATCACACACATCCATTCCCGGGGCAGGATTCGAACCTGCGACCGCAGCAGCAGCGCCGTTCCGGACTGAAGCGCCTAGAACCGCTCGGCCACAGCGGCCGACTTTTCCTCGTTTTATGATATGTTCTACATCCTTGAGGATCCCCTCACTACGGTTCTGTGGAACAAAAAGTATATCTACACCAGTCCGCTACGCGGAAATAATTGTAACCGACATCATGATTTGCTACTATTGTGGACAAAATCGTCATAGAATGATATAAGCTTCATAATATTGTTATAGGAATCTTTGTCTACGATAGTCTTATTCACTGGGTAATGTGGATGACTGTGGTAATTTGTCTGTAATGTCATTTCTCTCGCATACGTCCCTTTCGCTCTGCAGATGGTCATGAGTCCTCCATTTCTTCCCGGCGTCGCTCTACAGAGCGAGACGGAAGTCTGTGGTCAGACTGAGGTGAGAGCAGCTTCTCTCTCGAATCCCTAACGGTGTTAAATATTGCAAAGTCATTAACTGCTGACACGGCAGCCACTGGCAAAAACCGAACCTTAATGGGTGCGCGTGTGCTTCAAGCCATCACCAGTCGCTGCGTAATTGATCTTTCATTATGTGATACGTACGAGAAACCTGTTCTAATAACGACGCATTAGCACTCAATAAGCTCTGTATTATGAAGACGCGAGAGAGGAAATCAGTGATGCGTACAAGCGGTATAGTGAACAGCTATTACGTAGCAGCATTCACCGAGGCAGAGGTTTCATCTGGCTGAAATACTTCTGATAATTACGTTCCGGGCCGTGTTGAACTGCATCCTGCCCGGCGACGTGAAATATTAATGACCATGTGACGAAGCTCAACAATTATTCTCTATGAATGACGCGTTTCTTTTTACTTAAACGTGGCCATTCGGATTGAGGGTGCTAGACGATAGAGCAACAAACTAGGGCAAAGTCCAGATATACGCGTTCACATAACGGTACATCAATGCTGAATTAGAGTTTGCTGCTTCCTTTATACGATTTCACGCAAATACCAGGACTTGAACTTCATGAGAGATTAAAACTACACTGCCTGACAAAGAACTTGTAGCCTCCAGGAGAGGAGAAGGAAACAAAATAAACCTTCACGCACTGATAGGGTATGCGAAGTTATTTCCCTGATTGCAATATGGAGTCAAATTTACAATGTTCTTGGAAGTATGAGCTAGCTTACCACTGTAGTATTACGCCCGCTTTGGCCTCGATGCATGCTCCGATTCGGGAGGAAATGTCATAAAGCCGTTGCATCCTCTACTGAGACAAGTTTATCAACAGCTGTTCTCGATATTCAAAATTTTTAAGGCTTTCGTGGCCACTTGTTGACAAACTGTCTATTGGCTTCTGTCTCGGGTTCTTCGGCCGATGTTCATCTAATGATTTTTCTGACGTTTCGCCAGCACGAGTGGCTGGCATTGTCAAAGCTTCACCCTCCATTGCCGGCAATGGAGGGTGAAGCTTTGACAATGCCAGCCACTCGTGCTGGCGAAACGTCAGAAAAATCATTAGATGAACGTCGGCCGAAGAACCTGAGACAGAAGCCAATAGGCAGTTTGTTCTCGATATCTTAGATACTAGCGTTGGGAAGGAATTCACATTCGGGTACAGATCTATGCATCTTCCTGACCACTTGAGTACCTCAACATCATGTAGATAGTTCATAGAAACGGGGAGCATGTGTGAAAGAGTATTGTCTTGATAAAATATCGTACCACGGTTCTGCCACAAGTGAGGTGACGTGGTGTCGCAGATGTTCCATTAGATCACTGACTCACTATCAGTCGTGACCTGAAGTCATGCAGAATGCCCAATGGCTTCCCACGCAATGACACTAGGACTAACAATAACACTGTAGTGTCCGTCCAAAGCATCGGAAGAATAGGACCTCTATCCACGACACAGCCTTACTCACCGACGATGGTCATCCGGAGTAGTTCAAATCCGCGATTTATTGCTGAGTACAATGCGACGCAATTAGTCAGCAGTGCATGCTTTCCGGTTACGGCACAACTCCAAACTCGGCCGATGTTGTTGAGGTGTTAAAGGCAACCTACGCAGTGAAGCGTAGTTAGCTTGTCCGACTGCTCCAAACCTCCGACCAATGATGTGGAATGACACAATGTTTCAGGGAGTCCAGTGCTTGTTCTCGGATAGCAGTCGTAGATGCGAAGGCGTTACTGCGTCCACGAAATAGAACGTGGTGATCCTCCCATGTGGTCATACAAAGCCGGTTACAACCTTGACGACGTGTATGCCTATCCTCAAGTTCCCGTACAGTTGATCATACATCCCTATGCCCCTCAAATCTACACTCCTGGAAATGGAAAAAAGAACACATTGACACCGGTGTGTCAGACCCACCATACTTGCTCCGGACACTGCGAGAGGGCTGTACAAGCAATGATCACACGCACGGCACAGCGGACACACCAGGAACCGCGGTGTTGGCCGTCGAATGGCGCTAGCTGCGCAGCATTTATGCACCGCCGCCGTCAGTGTCAGCCAGTTTGCCGTGGCATACGGAGCTCCATCGCAGTCTTTAACACTGGTAGCATGCCGCGACAGCGTGGACGTGAACCGTATGTGCAGTTGACGGACTTTGAGCGAGGGCGTATAGTGGACATGCGGGAGGCCGGGTGGACGTACCGCCGAATTGCTCAACACGTGGGGCGTGAGGTCTCCACAGTACATCGATGTTGTCGCCAGTGGTCGGCGGAAGGTGCACGTGCCCGTCGAGCTGGGACCGGACCGCAGCGACGCACGGATGCACGCCAAGACCGTAGGATCCTACGCAGTGCCGTAGGGGACCGCACCGCCACTTCCCAGCGAATTAGGGACACTGTTGCTCCTGGGGTATCGGCGAGGACCATTCGCAACCGTCTCCATGAAGCTGGGCTACGATCCCGCACACCGTTAGGCCGTCTTCCGCTCACGCGTGCAGCCCGCCTCCAGTGGTGTCGCGACAGGCGTGAATGGAGGGACGAATGGAGACGTGTCGTCTTCAGCGATGAGAGTCGCTTCTGCCTTGGTGCCAATGATGGTCGTATGCATGTTTGGCGCCGTGCAGGTGAGCGCCACAATCAGGACTGCATACGACCGAGGCACACAGGGCCAACACCCGGCATCATGGTGTGGGGAGCGATCTCCTACACTGGCCGTACACCACTGGTGATCGTCGAGGGGACACTGAATAGTGCACGGTTTATCCAAACCGTCATCGAACCCATCGTTCTACCATTCCTAGACCGGCAAGGGAACTTGCTGTTCCAACAGGACAATGCACGTCCGCATGTATCCCGTGCCACCCAACGTGCTCTAGAAGGTGTAAGTCAACTACCCTGGCCAGCAAGATCTCCGGATCTGTCCCCCATTGAGCATGTTTGTGACTGGATGAAGCGTCGTCTCACGCGGTCTGCACGTCCAGCACGATCGCTGGTCCAACTGAGGCGCCAGGTGGAAATGGCATGGCAAGCCGTTCCACAGGACTACATCCAGCATCTCTACGATCGTCTCCATGGGAGAATAGCAGCCTGCATTGCTGCGAAAGGTGGATATACATTGTACTAGTGCCGACATTGTGCATGCTCTGTTGCCTGTGTCTGTGTGCCTGTGGTTCTGTCAGTGTGATCATGTGATGTATCTGACCCCAGGAATGTGTCAATAAAGTTTCCCCTTCCTGGGACAATGAATTCACGGTGTTCTTATTTCAATTTCTAGGAGTGTAGATATAGTACGATTCGACTAGGAGAAGGAATGGAATCTCACAATGAGGCACCATTACGACTCTGTCATATACCGAAAACGCTGTCGGAAATGAGCATAGGACATCTCCATTTCCTTTATAGTGGTCACCCAACATCTTACGCTGTTTATATCCCTTATACAGTATGTTTCCGTAAGAGCATGCAGAAATTTAATAGTAGAGGATACTTCCACTAAGCAATTTAAGGTAGGCAATCTGACGTCGGATTAAAATCACACAACTGTGTACTTTTTTGTTTACATTAGTTACAATTAACTGACAAAATGAACGTACCATTTGTAGTGTATCTTACAAAATTTGCTGAAACTGACGGCCATAAACCTAAATGCAAGCATGACATCGGTGAATAAGATTCTGACGTAGCCTGGTGTGTTTCGATTTACATCACATACAGTTACAATTCTGGCAGCTAATTCTACCTCCGTATCCACTGGGGTCTCATACACAAATGATTTTAGATATCCATATAGGAAATAATCAAAGGTATTCAGGTCAGGTGACCTCGCAGGCCATAGAACAGGACCTCCCCTTCCAAGAAACTAGGAAAAGTAGCATTGAGATGGTTGCGGACATCGACACTGATGTGAGACGGTGCACCGCCATGTTGAACCCACGTCCTCTCACCAACAGCCAAGGGTACGTTCTCCAACAACTCAAGTAGAGCTCTTTGCACGAAAATCAAGTACAGATGACCATTCAGACAGCCATGTACAATATATGGCCCAATGAGATTGTCGCCTACAATGCAGGGCCAGATATTCACAGCAAATTGTAATTGATGGTGTACTACTATAACGTGATGTTTTTCCTCGTCCCAGACATGGTTATTGCTGCGGTTCGAAACACCATCACAATCAAGTGATGCCTCGTCAGTAAACAGCACCATTTGGGAGAAATCTGGTTGATCAATCCATTGTTGGAGCGACCTCTGATATAAGGCGGCCCTTGGTGCAAAGTCAGTCACTAGTACTGCATGGACTCGCTGTGAGTAATAGGGGTTAAATGTTTTTCGTGGAGAACTCGCTACACGCAAGTGTGTGTAGCGTCCATTTGACGTGTAATAGACGAGCACTTGTTGTGGGGTCCGCTGCAACACGCTCCAGCACCACCTCTTCAAAATCGGTTGTGCGATTGGTCCTCGTGTTGCCAGGTCCCTCTTTTCTTTTTTCCAATCAACCAGTCTCCCGCATTCGTCGGTCGAGAAAAATAAACACTCGTCGTGACAGATGATGCCTGGTAAAAATCGTTCCCTGTACAGCCTTTCAGCACCGAGAACATTACAACGTACTTCTCCGTACGTAAGGTGCGTGTCAGTGAGTTCTACTGAGTTCTACGCATGTGTACCGGTACTGCTCCATCGTACTGTACTGTACTGTACTGTACATTTCTGAATAGCATTGAGTAATTATTAGGTATGCACGTATGTCGTTGATTCATAGCACGTCCCGTCACGGGACGATGTGAATACTATACAACAGAGCTAGTTTATGGACCAATAAAGCAAACAAAACCAGCATCATGACTTACTGGTAATCTGGCTCGTCTTTCCTTGCTGGAAATAATGTATATGTAAATAAACAGCACAGTAAATTTAAACATATACTCGTGTTAGTTGTAAATAAGCTGGAAAACGGTAATGCTAGACAAAGCGATAGACCAGTTTACTGCCATGTCTCCTTAAGCTGTCTTCCCCGAGCCCAGGTTCCCTACCCCAAATTGTTCAGTGGAACATTCTCTTTCTCGTGTTACATTTTTGCACAACGTTAAGGAAACGCACTGTCTAGCCTACCGAGCCTGGCAAGAACACAGAGCATGAACAACATTAGCCGGCCGGTGTGACCGAGCGGTTCTAGGCGCTTCAGTCTGGAACCGCGCGACCGCTACGGTCGCAGGTTGGAATCCTGCCTCAGGCGTGGATGTGTGTGATGTCCTTAGGTTAGTTAGGTTTAAGTAGTTCTAAGTCTAGGGGACTGATGACCTCAGAAGTTAAGTCCCATAGTGCTCAGAGGCATTTGAACCATTTTGAACAACACTAATGCAGTCTGGTCGCCGTTCCACCTGTCACGGAGAGTTGCAGCTCTTATCATCTACACATCCATCGATGGTGTGTAATTGTACAAAGCTATGTTGACAACCGACCACGTGGTAGATGATTTACTTTTTGTGTCAGGCAGTCCCTATCCCAGTTCTCCATACAGTCTTAACATCTCATTATTCTTTCCATTACGTTGCCCAAGCTTTAAGTGATTATTTACACTAGTGTCCAAACCTTATGACAAAAGTAACTTTCGCAATATGTGTCACAGCCAACTAACACAGCTCAATGAAACTTGTGTTTCATAGAAAGAACTGCTACAGTACATTGATGAAGACGTCGGAAAACATATGCAGTATGACGAAGAGAAATGACCATTTTATTCAAAGATAATAACCACACTGAAGTTACCGCGCTTTATGATGGTCGGATGGACATTACAAAAGTGGGTACATTCATTCTTAATAGAGTGCGTGATCACGCTGGAAAGCAATGCATACTCTTCGATGTTCTCACATACTGGCCACAAGATGGTAAGGAGTTCTTGTAGGAGACAGTTCCATTCCCCCACCAGAGCGGTTCACAACTGGTGGATGGCTATCGCTCGCATGTGGACGTGCTACAATACGTCTTCCCATCGCATCAAACACGTGCTCGATGGGGTTTAATTTGGGGGAATAGACAGGCCAGCCCATGCGCCGAACATCTTCTCGTTCAAAGAGCTTCACTGCTCTGTTCGATACGGTCGCGCGTTTTCATCCATAAAAATGAAGGCAGAGCCGAATGAAGTCCTCAACGATTTCGAGTTCATACGTCCATGCAACGTTATGGCTCCCTACACGATAAAACTGGGCCACCAAAATGATCATATTCGTCAACGTTCGTGAGTACCCTACGTGTTACCAGAACTCGCCATGTGAGGGCACGTCCAGCAACACTACTCAGAGTGTGCTCTCATCCGTGAAGAGCACGCGCCACCGCTTCTCATTGGTCCAGTCCCTATTCTGTTGGTACCATCGCAAACGCTGCCGCCGATGTGCGTATGTTTATGAAACACTGTGTAGTGCACGTTGAGCAAACAGACCACCCCTAGGCGGCGTGGAACGTAAAACTGCGTTTCTTGCAGTCCTATTAAGTGTGGCTGCATTTACACCTGTTGCTTGGCAAATGTTTCTTCTTGGCTGTTGGACGATGTAGCAGTTATCTGCTGCTGCAGTTGACCGCGGCCGACCAAGTCCTCTCTTCGGGCATGAGAACATGTGGTTCGGAACACTCTGCATGCCCGTGAAACAAATGCTGTAAGCAATACTAAACCTCAGGGCTACATGCGTCACACTTCATCTTTGTTTCAGTTTCCCGATGATTCTTCATCATGAGAAGTCATCCGGATGTTGTCTCTGGGCCGTGCTGTAATGAAGAACACCACTGTATTGCACTGTAACTGCTAGCTGATTGACACACATGGTTCCTTCAACTGGCCCTTGTTGGGGGCCAGCCCCATTTGACGATCCATTCACGTCGACCTCGAACCATTTGAGGTGTAACTACCTATGCACGAGTGGCAAAAAGTTCCAGCACTTTCAATATCACGTTCTTAACTTTTGCAGAGCACGGTGTATTTCGTCGTCAGACAGCTGTGACTCCATCTGTAACTGTATCTTTCATTGTAGATTTACATCTTAAGAAAACTAGAAATTTCAGATTAGTCTAATACAAATTATTTCTTCGGGTTCCCGTCAGGCTCGTCTAAGAATGATTTACGAATCACTATCGAAACATAGTGGTCGCCTTAATACACTGAAGAGCTAAAGAAATTGGTACACCTGCCTAATATCGTGTAGGGTCCCCGCGAGTGCGCAGAAATGCCACAATACAAAGTATCATGGTCTTGGCTAATGTCTGAAGTAGTGGCGTAAGGAGCTGATATCATAAAACCTGCAGGGCTGTCCATAAGAGTAAAAAGGGGTGGAGATCTCTTCTGAACAGCATGTTGTAAGGCACCCCAGATATGCTCAATAATGTTCGTGTGTGAGGAGTTCGTGACCAGTGGAAGTGTTTAAACTCAGAAGAGTATTCCTGGAGTCACTCTGCAGCAATTATGGACGTGTCGGGTTCGCATTGTCCTACTGAAATTTCCCAAGTCTGTCGGAATGCACAGTGGACATGAATGGAGGCAGGTGATGATACAGGATGCTTACGTACGTGTTACCTGTCAGATTCGTATCCCATATCACTCCAACTGCACATGCCTGACACCATTACAGAGCCTCCATCAACTTGAACAGTCCCTTTCTGACACTCAAGGCTAATGGTTTCATGATGTTGTCTCCATACTCGTATACACCCATGCGCTCGATACAATTCGAAACGAGACTCGTCCGACAGGGCAACAAGTTTCCAGTCATAAACAGTCAAATGTCGGTGCTGACGGGCGCAGGCGAGGCGTAAAGCTTTGTGTCGTGCAGTCATCAAGATTACACGAGTTGGTCCTCGGCTCCGAAAGCCCATAACGATGATGTTTCGTAGAATGGTTAGCACGCTAACACTTGTTGATAGCCCTTCATTGAGATCTGAAGCAATATGCGGAAGGGTTGCACTGCAGTCACGTTGAAAGATTCTCCACAGTTGTCGTTGGTCCCGTTCTTGTAGGAGTTTTTCCGGCCTCAGTGATGTCGGAGATTTAATGTTTTACCGGGTTCCTGATATTAACGGTACACTCGTGAAATGGTCGTACGGGAAAATCCCCACTTCATCACTATCCCGGAGATGTTGTGCCCCATCGCTCGTCCGCCGACTGCAACACCACGTTTAAACTCACTTAAATCTTGATCCCTGCCATTTTAGCAGCACTAACCGATTTAACAACTGCGCCAGACACTTGTTGTTTTATATAGGCGTTGCCGACTGCAGCGCTGTAGATATGACATTTTCCTTATTTCGCTGCATCAGGCGTGGCTGGTGCGAAGTTTTACCAAGCCCTCGTACCTGATGCAGCTGTCTATGACATAATGAGATTTTCACTCTGCAGCGGAGTGTGCGCTGATATGAAACTTCCTGGAAGATTAAAAGTGTGTGACGGACCAAGACTCGAACTCGGGACGTTTGCCTTTCGCGGGCAAGCGCTCTACCAACTGAGCTACCCAAGCACCACTCACGCCTCGTCCTCACAGCTTTAGTTCTGCCAGTACCTCGTCTCCCACATTTCAAACTTTGCAGGATCCCTCCTGCGAACCTTGCAGAATCAGCACTCCTGAAAGAAAGGATATTGCGTAGACTTGGCTTAGCCACAGCCTCGGGGATGTTTCCATAATGAGGCAAACGTCCCGAGTTCGAGTCTAGGTCCGGCACACTGTTTAAATCTGCCAGGGAGTTTCATGTCTATGACATATTAAATCAACTCCCAATCTCCTCTGTTATCTTAAATTTCAAAAACACATTGTAACCCAATTAATCAATACATTAATAATTATTACCACAGTTAAAAAGGGCATATGAAATAGATGTATAACAAACACACACAGGTTATAAAGGGAAGAGCTGTCACATGATATTTAAGTCAAATTTATTGTTATTTCTTATTTCTTCCATTAAATACAATTTTAATTGTAACTGAAAGTACATCCACAACCTGTGATGTACCCTGTTTATTATCATTATCTACGTTAGCAACAGACTTGAAAGGAAACTGGATATACGTTTGTGATTTTTATACTTTCTTTATTTTTTGTTTTTATCCTTTGAAAAATTCTCAAAAAATTGTTGGTAATAAAACTGAATCTGTAAGCAATAACATATAAAACCACAAACTGTACAACCTGCTACATAAGAACAAGCAGCAGGTCTTAACTTGATAAATAAATAAATAAATGTCAGATACGCTCCCCTTAAAGAACAACTGTTAAGAAATTGTATTTTTTAATTTTTTTGTGATGGACACTTGATATAAAATTCTTCGAAAGTCATCATTATCACCTTTTGCCGTCGAAACTGAGTATTCATAAAATCCACAGTTGTCTTTTCCGCCGTTTCAAATGGCTCTGAGCACTATGGGACTCAACTGCTGAGTTCATAAGTCCCCTAGAACTTAGAACTACTTAAACCTAACTAACTTAATGACATCACATCCATGCCCGAGGCAGGATTCAAACCTGCGACCGTAGCGGTCGCGCGGTTTCAGACTGTAGCGCCTAGAACCACTCGGCCACTCCGGCCGGCTCCGCCGTTTCCCCCATTTCCAAGTGGGGTACAGAAAAACTTTTCTGCTTAAGCGCTGTTCCTGCTGTTTGCATCTTTTATGTAAATAACGCTAAACAAATGCATTGGAGATGCTAAGTCGCAGACAGGTACAACAAAAAGACTGCTAAACAAGTAAGCTTTCGGCCAGAAGGCCTTCTTCTGAATGGGACAACATACAAACACACAAGTTTACTTGTTCAGCGGTCTTTTTGTTGTGCCTGTCTGCGATTCAGCATCTCCACTACATGGTAAGTAGCAATCAATCATTTTCATAACATTTTCGTTATTTCATCCTAGATTTTCCATTGTTCGATTATACAAATACACATGTTCACCGGCCGGCCGTGGTGGCCGAGCGGTTCTAGGCGCCACAGTCTGTGACCGAGCGACCGCTACGGTCGCAGGTTCGAATCCTGCCTCGGCCATGGATGTGTGTGATGTCCTTAGGTTTGTTAGGTTTAAGTAGTTCTAAGTTCTAGGGGACTGATGTCCTCAGCAGTTAAGTCTCATAGTGCTCAGAGCCATTTGAACCATTTTTTTGAACCATGTTCAATGTTCTATGGAAAATTTCTCGTTCGTTCTCAATGTGGACGTATTCTCTCAGCTAATAACCACCCCACGACGTTATTATGGCACTAGGCCTCCTATGGTCTTTATCAGAAAACACGAAAGGACATTACAGTAAATTAATGCAGTGGTGAGTAAGGAAAACTTATCGCATTCAGGATAGTCATGCACTTAATATCGAGTGGTTCAGCATGTCTTCCCGAAATGTCACAATAAAAATTCCCAATAAGCTGTCCGAAGTGCCCACACTCCCAGTCACAATTATATTGTGTTAAACTAATAATTAGCTTACGCATGTGATAACGACTTTTTTTTATTTTTCAGAGTTGTGGTTCCTTAATAAAAAGCTGAAGTACGCAATACAATCGAAATTTTAGTGTCTGCTACGAAGTGTATGTAATAATTATTACAACTTAATACTTGCGTATGATGAAAATAATGAAAGGAAACAAAGAAAACTACCTTCTACAACAACAAAACTAATATTGTCCCCTTAAACATTTACCCGGCTAATCCACCTGAATAGCCGGATACTGCTTCTGGAATTCGGAAAGGCTAGCCAACCCTGCATGGGATCTGCCTCATGGATTAACGATGAGGGCTGGTGAGCCGGCCAGCCTGGATGTTCCCACGTCCAACTTGGTACATACTGGGCTGGTACCAAGATCCCCCCTCAGTCATAAGCTATGCAAATACGTATTTAGGAAACGTTGTCATACGTGAACATGAGACTTGTTCTGGAGATAGACTGACAGAGTGCAAAGATTCCGTCTCAGGGAGAGTGGTGGCACCAGGAGGGGTGACAAACATTGCTGAAACCCATACAACACTGGGAAAGGGGGTAAATGCAAAGATTAGGTAGAAGAAGAACCATTTATCCGTCTAGTAACACTACTATTGGTAGTAATGCTTCCATGAATAAAATTAGCACACTTGCTTTTCTGATTATTTGACTGCATCACAAAGTATTCACGACTGTGGTCTCCCTCTACGATTTTTACCCTCCACTCTGTCCTCCAATGCTAAATTTGTGCTCCCCTGATGCCTCAGAATATGTCCTACCAACCAGTCACTTCTTCTAGTCAAGTTGTGCCACAAACTCCTCTTCTCCCCAATTCTATTCAATACCTCCTCATTAGTTATGTGATCTACCCATCTAATCTTCAGCATTCTTCTGTAGCACCACATTTCGAAAGCTTCTATTCTCTTCTTGTCCAAACTACTTATCGTCCATGTTTCACTTCCATACATGGCTACGCTCCATACAAATACTTTCAGAAATGACTTACTGACACTTAAATCCATACTCGATGTTAACAAATTTCTCTTCTTCAGGAACACTTTCCTTGCCATTGCCAGTCTACATTTTATATCCTCTCTACTTCGACCGTCATCAGTTATATTGCTCCCCAAATAGCAAAACTCCTTTACTACTTTAAGTGTCTCATTTCCTAATCTAATTCCCTCAGCATCACCAGACTTAATTTGACTACATTATATCATCCTCGTTTTGCTTTCGTTGATGTTCATCTTATATCCTCCTTTCAAGACACTGTCCATTTCGTTCAACTGATCTTCCAAGTCTTTTGCTGTCTCTGACAGAATTACAGTGTCATCGACGAACCTTTTTTATTTCTTCTACATGGATTTTAATACCTACACCAAATTTTTCTTTTCTTTCCTTTACTGCTTGCTCAATATACAGATTGAATAACATCGGGGAGAGGCTACAGCCCTGTCTCACTCACCTCCCAACCACTGCTTCCCCTTCATGTCCCTCGACTGTTATATAACTGCCATCTGGTTTCTGCACAAATTGCAAATAGCCTTTCGCTCCCTGCATTTTACCCCTGCCACCTTTAGAATATGAAAGAGAGTATTCCAGTCAACATTGTCAAAAGCTTTCTCTAAGTCTACAAATGCTAGAAACGTAGGTTTGCCTTTCCTTAAATCTTTCTTCTAAGATAAGTCGTAAGGTCAGTATTGCCTCACGTGTTCCAACATTTCTACGGAATCCAAACTGATCTTCCCCGAGGTCGGCTTCTACCAGTTTACGATAGTATTTTGCAGCTGTGACTTTTTAAACTGACAGTTCGGTAATTTTCACATCTGTCAACACCTGCTTTCTTTGGGATTGGAATAATTATATTCCACTTGAAGTCTGAAGGTATTTCGCCTGTCTCATACATCTTGCTCACCGGATGGTAGAGTTTTGTCAGGACTGGCTCTCCCAAGGCCGTCAGTAGTTCTAATGGAATGTTGTCTACTCCCGGGGCCTTGTTTCGACTCAGGTCTTTCAGTGCTCTGTCAAACTCTTCACGCAGTATCGTATCTTCCATTTCATCTTCATCTACATCCTCTTCCATTTCTATAATATTGTCCTCAAGTACATCGCCCTTGTATAGACCCTCTATATACTCCTTCCACCTTTCTGCTTTCCCTTCTTTGCTTAGAACTGGGTTTCCATCTGAGCTCTTGATATTCATACAAGTGGTTCTCTTTTCTCCAAAGGTCTCTTTAAATTTCCTGCAGGCAGTATCTATCTTGCCTCTAGTGAGATAAGCCTCTACATTCTTACATTTGTCCTCTAGGCATCGCTGCTTAGCCATTTTACATTTCCTGTCGATCCCATTTTTGAGACGTTTGTATTTCTGTTTGCCTGCTTCATTTACTACATTTTTATATTTTGTCCTTTCATCAATTAAATTCAATATTTCTTCTGTTACCCAAGGATTTCTACTAGCCCTCATCTTTTTACCTACTTGATGCTCTGCTGCCTCTCCCCCATTCCTGTCAATTGTTCCCTTATGATCTCCCTGAAACTCTGTACAACCACTGGTTTAGTCAGTTTATCCGGGTCCCATCTCCTTAAATTCCCACCTTTTTGCAGTTTCTTCAGTTTTAATCTACCGTTCATAACCAATAGATTGTGGTCAGAGTTCATATCTGCCACTGGAAATGTCTTACAATTTAAAACCTGGTTCCTAAATCTCTGTCTTACCATTATATAATCTATATGATACCTACTAGTATCTCCAGGATTCTTCTATGTATACAACCTTCTTTTATGATTCATGAACCAAGTGTTAGGTATGATTAAGTTATGTTCTGTGCAAAATTCTACCAGATGGCTTCCTCTTTCATTTCTTAATCCCAATCCATTTTCACCTACTATGTTTCCTTTCCTCCCAGTCCCTACTCTCGAATTCCATTCACCCATGACTATTAAATTTTCGTCTCACTTCACTACCTGAATAATTTCTTTTATCTCATCATACATTTCATCAATTTCTTCATCCTCTGCAGAGCTAGTAGGCATATAAACTTCAACTACTGTAGTAGGCATGGGCTTCGAGTCTATCTTAGCCACAATAATGCGTTCACTGTGCTGTTTGCAGTAGCTTACCCGCACTCCTATTTTTTATTCATTATTAAACCTACTCCTGCATTACCTCTAGTTGATTTTGTATTTATAACCCTGTATTCACCTGACCAAAAGTCTTGTTCCTGCTGCCACGGAACTTCACTAATTCCCACTATATCTAAGTTTAACCTATCCATTTCCCTTTTTAAATTTTCTAACCTACCTGTTCGATTAAGGGATCTGACATTCCACGCTCCGAATCGCAGAATCCCAGTTTTCTTTCTCCTTATAACGACATCCTCTTGAGTAGTCCCCGCCCGGAGATCAAAATGGGGGACTATTTTACCTCCGGGATATTTTGCCCAAGTGGACGCCATCATCATTTAACCATGCATTAAAGTTGCATGCCCTCGCGAAAAATTACGGCTGTAGCTTCTCTTTGCTTTCAGCCGTTCGCAGTACTAGCACAGCAAGGCCGTTTTGGTTAGTGTTATAAGGCCAGATCAATCAATCATCCAGACTCTTGCCCCTGCAACTATTGAAAAGGCTGCTGCCCCTCTTCAGGAACCACACGTTTGTCTGGACTCTCAACAGATACCCCTCCGTGGTGGTTGTACCTACGGTACGGCCATCTGTATCGCTGAGGCACGCAAGCCTCCCCAACAACGGCAAGGTCACGGTTCATGGACGATGGAGCAGGCAAACTGTCGACACGGATTTCTGATCATCTGTCTTCTACATATTTTCTATATTTTTATCACTCACTTTCAACTCAAAATCGGTGGTGATTTGTTAACAACACAAAGTGCCTTATTTTAGAGCAAAAGCATTAAACCTCTATTTACTTATAAAAGTGGGAAGCGTTTGTAGGTTTTTAAAATATAACATCTGATAATGAGTCATAACATTGAAAATGCACGAGGATCCTGTTGGTGTATGAGAGACAATCCTAGTTAAACAAAAAGAATTAATGGAGTGCTTTACTGAATAAAAAGATTCACACTAGGGAACACGGATACCTGTGCCATATGGACAACACAGGACACGTGATTTGGTTGTAGGTAAGAAAGAAATATTAAAATGAGTCCAGTTTACGACGAGGTCATTAGTAACAGAGCACAAGCTCATATAAGACAGGGATGGGGAAAGAAATCGGCCTACTCCTGTTCAAATGTATAATACTGGCAGACACCCATGGAAACAGCTAAATCAGGAAGAAAGGCGGGTTAGGAACACTTCGCCTTCCCTACGCAGCTCTTGTCTCGTAACTACGACGTACTGAGCCACCTCGTGGGACCTTGGGCTGTAGAATGAGGAGAATGCTCTATTGTGGGCTTACACCCCTCTGCCAGCATCACACATTATACCCAAGTTACACAGGCAGCTGATTACCTCACAGAAGACACGCGAGGGCTGCCATGCTACACATGGCCACGAGACGGCAGCCTAAGCGCCAGCAGAGGTCGCTGCCTCCATGAACGTCTCTCCTACATCAGCCACATAACAAGATCGGACTACCTGCTGGCGCCAAGGACAGTATTTAGTCCAGCACACAGAGTCTGTGAGACCAGTTAACTCCCAGTGGGCTTCCTGGATCAGGTGTCAAATGCTTACTCATTACTTCAATCAGGAGCTCACTCTGAAGCCATCCCAAGGCTGTCACCACCTTCGAGCCAGTCTCATGTCCCAGAACCTACAACGTGATCTTCCAGAAGATATGGCCCTGAAGTAGTGACCGACCAGTAGACCTGTAATACTTCAGAGTTTGTCCATGTTTCATCAAGGTCTTTTATTTACATCTGGGAATGTTAGTTGTCAGTTTCAAAATATCAGACAGCACATCAAAACCAGCTGAAAACTTATGACCAAAAGTACGATAGTTATTGTTAACGTTATTGCGCCATTTAAATATGATACTTCATTTAGTCTTTCGAAAGCATTAATTATGTAACAGTAACAAAGGGTAGCTCAAACTGAAAGGAAGTAAAACTTGTTCCGATTGTTGTGAGATATTTTATAGTCTGGAGAAGGGAATTCTATATGAATTTATAAATTTCGATGACATGCCGATGAAACTACTCAGATTTTGACTCAGAATCTTTCGTGGTGTGTGAAAAATACAAATATCAAAAAAAGTCGGTAACATTAAGAATAGTGCGGGTGGTACGAAGAGGAAGGGGAATGAAAATTTGCTCACAGAAGTTGAGATAGATTTAGACAGACCCATTTTTGGAATTGATTGTGCAGTCTGCACTGTACGCAAACCATTTCTGTAAAAAAGTCATCTCTAATGAAAAAACGAACTGAATAAATATTCAGTAAACATCTAAGATTTTTAAGTAATTTCAAAAATATATCCAGGTTTGGACCCAAAAAAATGGTAATATCTTCTGAGTTGGAACCAAAAAACTGTGGAAACCTACAAACACGGTATGACTATGATTCCGCACGATGTTGCTGGAAGCAGGAAACACACCAGAATCCTCCGCCAGCCGTGTGATCGCTTAGCTCACTCTGAACACATGGACTGAAAGCAATTTCAACCCAACGTGGCTCTATCGATGACAGTTTGAGAGATCGCAGGGCACTCTCACTTCTGATTTGGTGTAGGGAATACAATCTATGGCGATTCGACTTCATACATTGTGATGAAATGGTGGCCAGCAGTTTATGGTCTTGTTTGCGTGCTCTAGAGAGAGAAATACGGTAAGCTTTACCTGCATTCAAAGGAACAGGGTGCTGACTTAAACGACTGCAGTAAAAGCACGGCGTTGGTGGAGCGACAAAGTGCGTTTTTTCTGGAATATGGTTGAGACATTTCCAGACGGCCTGTGCCACGGTCGTGTTGTGCAGAAACGCATTAAGCTTGGCGCCACAGACAGGGACAGACGTCCAGGTATACGGCCTAGAGCCGAAAAGTTGCCGGCAGCATATTGTAGGCCTTGTTAGCGAGCAAGCCGCCAAAAGAAATGTAACCGTTCTGCAAATGCCTGTGGGACAGGAAAACTGACGCCCAGACGTGCAGACTCTGTTTCAAAACACCTTTTGTCAATGCGAGTTTATGACCGTTCTTTGCAAACTTTGAAATGGACGTAACAGGGGAGATAACAAGCTGTTTATGGAGGGCTGTGCTTCCACCTTGTATTGTGTTAGCAAGAGACACAGAAAACGTATGGGAAAGAGGCCGCAAAGCTGAATTTTTTTCCGTTTTCTGACAATTAACTTTAAGTCTCTGATTGGTCAAATCGGTTTGCAGTGAAAGACCATTCACCGAGCTTAGAATGCCGGGTTCCAGCTCGTGATTGGCTTGTGCGACATTTGGGGAAGTCAAAAAAGAGAAATGTGCTTTTGGAACTGAGTTGAGGAGGCAACACAGAGAAAGAGAGATCGTCACTCTTGTACAAGTCTCTTGTACTGGCGCTTCGCTAGTACAGAACTGCAGGTTCTACCAAAACGGTGAGACTTGTGTCCTTTGCTAGTGTGTGACTTGGAGCCTGTGCCAATCACCTTCTGAACCATCAGAAGTACTGCTTATATCATCACGGTCACAACGAGTGACGCGTGGGTGTACTTATTTGTCTTGAGTCGGCCGTCTAAACATTTGACGTATTCCGACATCCACAGTCGTGGCACGGAGTCAAATTTGTTTGGCAGACCAGTAAACTGGTCCACCTGCACGCTGGAATCCGTCGGGGTTTCAGAGGCTCTTAGGGAAGTACTTGCGTTCTGAATGAACCGAACGCGAGACCGCGTACTTTAATAACAGATTTCCACCGTCCATGACTGCAGTCGCCGAACGCATCGTAGTGTGCCGCCTTGACCAGTAGGATGGTAAAGTGCTCGCTGCTGCGACGTAGGGCTATAATATGGAGTAGCTTTTTCATTTGGTGTCCACTGAGTGGATCTTTTACTTTATTAATAGTAATATTCTTTCAGTTTTCAGTAGGCCCAAGCTGAGATCTTAGTATGCGAATGTTCAGTAGGCCCATGCTGAGATCTTGATATGCTGGTGGTCAGTAGGTCCATTCTGAAACAGGCAAAGGAGTTTCCCAGATGGAATTTATCTGTCTGATGAAAAGACGTGAGTTGTAATGGCAGATGAAATACAGTATTTTAGATTATCATGAATCGAGCCAACTTTAGGGAGGGTATACCTACAGGGAGAAATTCAAGATAAAGCGCCAGGCTGTTGGTGCAGAGGATTTGAGGGTTTGTTTTTAGGAAAGATCTTTTAGGAAAGTCTTAGTACCAACGTTGCTAATTCATGATGGTGCAACGGCATATTTTACTGCTATGGTAACACGGCCTCTGATGTGTCAAAATGGTCGCAGACGGATAGGTCGAGAAGGGTCTGTACCTTGGCCTCCAAGAGAACAAGACCTGTATCCTCCTGTATGCAGGAGAGGGGTTGCAGAGCTGGAGCAGCGAGCTGTACACTCTTGTCAAGATTAACGAACTCCGCCGAGGCTGATTCAAAGAAATCGTAAATCACTCTAGAGACAAGCATCGCATTGCATTCAAATAGAAGGACGACACTTACAAGGAAAAGTCCCCATCGCACCCCCTCAAATTTACTGGGAATATGACCCAGTGGGTAGCACGTCAAAATCTGAGCACAGATTAAGCATCAAAACAGGAAGAATGTGTACTGAACGGTGAAAAAAAAAAGCAATACGAAAAAGTGAACGGTCCAATCTCAAGATGTGCAACATCGAGCAATTTTTATAGCTACGATGACGTGCTGTGAGATGGGGGAGCTACATGTTCGTTCGCTCACTAAAGTGTCTGTTCGTTGTATTCAGGTTTTTGTCGGTGACGTGGTGTAGCTGACGTGTCTTGTTCGCTCTATTCACGTTTATGTCGGTGTCGTGGTGTAACGTCCATTTGCAACACCGAGATGTAAGGGAGGAACTTCCAGACGTACTAGTTCTACATAAGTAGCACATGTTATGACTTTTCGCCTGCCCTCACAACTCATCACATTTGCTTGCGAAGATAATAAATTCTTACCACATGACTCATATTCTATAACCAATGCGTAGTATGAGCAATCCCAAGGCTACAAAAGCACAACAAAAACGACAACGACCTGTCGGAAAGTGCATAATTTCGTTAAAAAAAAATGATGCACGAAGGAGATTTGAACACGAATTTGCCGCTTTGTAGCTCAACACCGTGACCACACAAGCACGATGCCGTAGTTCTCGCAAGTTCGCTCGAGGTTGCACCTTTTCAGCTCGGGCCGTTAACTGTCTCTATTTTGCTCCTTTCTTCACTGTTCAGGTTTTGACGGGCTGTCCACTTGACCATTTTACCACTGAATGTCAGGTGGGTGCCACGGGGGGTTTTCCTTGTTAGCACCCCACGCTGCAGCACTTGGAACACTGTCACTTTAATTATAACCATCCGCTATATCTAGGGATCTGAAGTGATTATACTGTATAAAAATTTGTTCATTATCTCCAGATTGTCCACTTAGGCAACATGGGATGTGCAGCCGGATTTCACGCTTGGATTGTTAGTGGATGACAACTGGACGTAGCAAAATATTCTGCACGCCATACGTCGTGGGGCTGCGATGCGAATAAAACAAATTAGTGACTAAACAAGAATCGTGTTTGTCGGGAGAAGTAACTGGAGCTCTACATCCCGACGGGAGCTGTGGAGTGTGGGCTCGTCAGTGCGACGAGAAATTTCACGCACCGCAGTGCCATCTAACGGCGTTAATTGGGCAGTTGTTATAGCGAGCAGGCCAGTCGGAACGGCGCTTCATATATACGACACGGGCACGGCGGCCGGCCGGCCGGTCGGCGGCGGTTTTTGCGTCCGCGGCCGCGGCTCCTGTCAAGGACAGTCACCCAGCGGGTAATGTATGCCCTCGGACGGCGGCGGCGCCCCGTCCCTGGCTGTAATCGCCGTTTCTGATGTTGCCACGCGGCGATAAAAACCGCACGACCGGCTCTATCCACTCGGACGACATCCGCCGGCCGACCGAAACTGTGCTACGTATATTCAAAACCGTAACTAAACGCACCGGCACTCGACGGTCAGACCACACCCAATCCCTAGTAATGGCATCGTATCTTCTCCACCGTAATGTCCGTAGACAGATCAAGAGAGCAAATCTTAATCAGCCGAATAAAATTCAACCCAAAGCTGAAATTTACTTTCGGGCAAGGAGAAAATATATCTCATCAGAGGCTCAATTCGACGAGGCACTCACCCCTGAAGACATTTCTGCTACAGTTAATGAGATTCCAGCCTCGATGTCCAATGAAGATATCTCAGGAGACGCCTCGTACAGTGGTTGGATACAAACATGAATTTCGCCCGCCATAAGGCGCCAACCTGGAGTGACGGTCTTGGGTGCCACTTCTTTTTAACCCCAGGACCCTTTTGATGTAATCCACGGCACCCTTACAGCACAGGGGTTCGTCGACGATGTTCTACACCTCGTTTTGACGCCCTTCGTGGAAATCCATCCTGGGCTTGCATTTCAGCAAGATAATGCCCACTCGCACACGGCTAGAGTTTCTACTACCTGTCTTCGTCCTTGTCGTAGTATACCTTGGCTAGCAAGACCGCCGGATCTCTCCCCAATTGAGAATGTTTGGAGCATTACGGGCAGGGCCCTCCACCCAGCTCGGGAATTTGACATTCTAAAGCACCAATTGAACAGAATTTCGCACAATATCCTTTAGCGAGAAAACCAACAACTCTATATGAATGCCAAGCCTAGTAACTGCTTGCATAATCGCCATAAGGGCTCAATTTTTGGAGGTCCTTCTGTAAGTAGTCTGTTTAGGTTTTATGTTGGTAACGTCACGTAGCGCTCTGTATGAAAATCACTGGCTGTGCTGTGTGCAGTCTCTGGCTCGTTGGCATTGTTGGAATATTCGCTATTGTAGCGTTGGGCAGTTCGATGTAACCTGTGCGTAGCGTTGCGCATTTGGAGGTGAGCCGCCAGGAGTGGTGGATGTGGGGAGAGAGATGGCAGAATTTTAAGAGCGGACGATCTGGACGTGTGTCCGTCAGAAAGAGTAAATTTGTAATACTGTATATCATGAACTGAGATATATATATATATATATATATATATATATATATATATATATATATATATATATATATATATACGATGACTTTTGAATATTAAGCTAAATACATTGTTTGTTCTCTATCAAAATCGTTCATTTGCTAACAATGCCTATCAGTAGTTAATGTCTTCAGTAGTTACGATCTTTTATTTAGCTAGCAGTATTGGCGCTCGCTGTATTGCAGTAGTTCGAGTAACGAAGATTTTTGTGAGATAAGTGATTCATAAAAGGTATAGGTTATTGTTAGTCAGGGCCATTCTTTTGCAGGGATTATTGAAAGTCTGATTGCGTTGCGCTAAAAATAGTGTGTGTCAGTTTAGTGTTGATCAGTATAAGTAAAGAGAGAAATGTCTGAGTACGTTCAGTTCTGCTCAGCTGTTTGAAAATCAAATAACGTAAGAGGTTAATCAGCATAGTAATTCATTAATTTTTCTAAGATGATGTTTCACATATCTTGAATAAACCATACAGTTTTTCTGAAATTGTAATCATTTATCTTATTCGAGACATGCTGCCACGGAATAGTAGTTCTGAAACAGTTCAGGAGTGAAGAAAGTGGATAATTTTTTGTTTCGTTGTCAATGCATCTGAGACATACGAAATAAAAAAAAAATTATCCAATTTCCTCATTTGTAGTCATTTGTTTGCCTGTACATGCACATCATTTCTACCGGTTTCCGCCCTATTCGGATAATTCCCTCGTGGTGCGTCTTTTTTTTTTATCTTAAAGCGTATTCTTATTTTCTGTATTTTACCCTCATAAGCAGTTTTTCTATAAATCGGTAACTAGTTACGTAATATTCACCATTAAATTCAATACAATACTGATTCCCATCAACATAACTACATCTCCTATTAACTACACCTACTACCATATCTAACTAATAATTTAGTCTATCATGTTGCTATCTCTCTCGCTGAATTCTTCAATTTGTGTACTATAATTTTGTCGAGCGTCCAAGACTACACCTAGGCGCCTGCTGTCCGACTATTTTAATGGACATGTCACCTTATTTCATGATGCGGTCTCTTAAAATGTTTCCTTTTAATAGCATGTACGTTTTCTTTTCAGGCGCAACAAGGAATTTACCTCCTTGGCGCCCTTGATCCTATTGTTGAAGGATTGCCTTACATCCTTCTCCTAGTTTACTTCTGGACTTTACTACACAATGATTATCAAATCTTGGACTGCTTCCACTGCTCCGATACTCCTACGGCCGCTAAACTGTACTGCAGCTTTTCTGCCACCTGGGCGAATACCACATCCCAGAAGAAAGGGCTGCTTATGGATCCCTGTGGGTGTTCTTTCGAAATTGCTTTTGTAAGGGTTTGTCTTGATAATTACGGAGTTGCTTCTCTGTTTCGACGCTAGTTCTTAAGGCAGTTGTATGACGCTCGCGAGCAGCGCATGTCTCTCAGGTCGTTCAAATGGTTCAAATGGATCTGAGCACTATGGGACTCAACTGCTGTGGTCATTAGTCCCCTAGAACTTAGAACTACTTAAACCTAACTAACCTAAGGACATCACACACATCCATGCCCGAGGCAGGATTCGAACCTGCGACCGTAGCAGTCGCACGGTTCCGGACTGCGCGCCTAGAACCGCGAGACCACCGCGGCCGGCTCTCAGGTCGTTAAAAAAGTGTTGGTCAACATATGTGATGGAAAGCTGCGGCGATGTCCACCACTGAAGACAAAACATATTTATGAGAAACAGTATTCTGTTGACTGCCCACTTCTGAATCCACGTTGTTGGGAGTCCATTATATGAATTAGTCTTTTGTAAAAGAGCAGCAAGCATTCCATATGCAAAATTCTCATAGTGAATTGTCCCTCGATAGTCGTTGACTCTTACACATGATCAGACTCCTGGCGATGACGTAAGTTTTGAGATACATTTTCTATAAAAGTGAAACTACACGCTAATCTCCTTTCCTTCTTTTACGATACAGTCAGTAGCATTTCAAAATGGGCATCTGGTTTAGAACATCCAGTGGTCGCCATCGGACTAAAAACACACGCTGGAAGAGGTAATGTAATGTTACCGTATCTTTGTCAATACAGTATCATTTAACTTTATGAAAAGTTAAGATGAAAGTTAAGTACATTATATGTGTCTTGACTGACTCAAGCGTAATCTTACAAACATAATTTACTACGATGTTGCAAAACTTCAAAGATTTTCAACTGCGGAGGTATTCAATTCGAGATAGTTCACCATGTCAGAGCTCGAAGTATGCTAAGGTTCAGCAAAAGATGGACGTGAAACACATTTTGTGAATTACAAGCTCGAAATTTAGCGCAGACTTCAATGCCAGATGCACATAACGAAACTTACACAGCTGCTAAACACAGCCTCCAGAAATAACATTACAAAAGAAGGCAAAATAAATATTCCAGGATTCGAACCAAGAACAGCTGCCAACATAACTAACATAGAAGTAGATATCCTCCAAGAAGTGAAACAACTTAAATTACATAATAAAAGCAAGTCTTCCAGTCCAGACTGTATACCAAGCAGGTTCCTTTCAGAGTGTGCTGATGAAATAGGTCCATACATAACAATCATATACAACCGTTCGCTTGACGAAAGGCGAACAGGTCACTTCAAAATTCAAGAAAAGTAGTAGCAGTAGTCCACCAAATTACAATCCCGCATTATTAACGCCGACATGCAACAGCATTCTGGAACATATACTGTATTCGAACGTTATGAATTACCTCGAAGGAAACGGTCTATTGAAACACAGTCTACACGGATTTAGAAAACATCGATCTTGTGAAACACAACTACCTCTTTACTCGCACTAAGTGTCGAGTGCTATCGACAAGGGATTTCAAATTAATTCGGTATTTCTGGATTTCTGGAAGGCTTTTGACATTGTACCACACAAGCGGCTTTAGTGAAATTGCGTTCCAATGGAACATCTTCCCAGTTATGTGACTGGATTCGTGATTTCCTGTCAGAGAGGTCACAGTTCGTAGGAACTGACGGAAAGTCATCGAGTAAAACAGAAGTGATTTCTGGCGTTCCCCAGATTAGCGTTATAGGTCCTTTGCTCTTCCTTATCTATATAAACAATTGAGAGACAATCTGAGCAGTCGTCTTAGGTTGTTTGCAGATGACGCTGTCGTTTATCGACTAGTAAAGTCATCGAAAGATCAAAATAAATTGCAAAACGATTTAGAAAAGATGTATGTATGGTGCGAAAATTGGCAATTGATCCTAAATAACGAAAATTGTGAGGTCATCTTCATGAGTGTTAAAATAAATCCGTTAAACTTCGGTTTCATGAGAAATCCGTCAGATCTAAAAGCCGTAAATTTAACTAAATACCTCAGAATTAGAATCACGAACAACTTAAATTGGAAGGAACACATATAAAATGTTGTGCGGAATGGTAAGCAAAGACCGCGGTGTGTTTTCCTTAGCAGGTAGGATTGATGGATTACATCGAAAAAGTTCAAAGAAGGGCAGCACGTTTTGTATTATCGCGAAATAGAGGAGAGAGTGTCACTGAAATGATACAGGATTTGGTATGGACATCATTACAACAAAGGTGCGTTTGGTTACGGAGGAATCTTCTCAAGAAATTCCCATCACCAACTTTCTCCTTCGAATGCTAAAATATTTTGTTTACGCCGACCTACATAGGGACAAACGACCACCATGATAAAGGACGGCAAATCAGAGCTCGTACGGAAATATGTAGGTGTTCGTTCTTTCCGCGCGATATACGAGATTGGAATAATAGGGAATTGTGAAGGTGGTTCGATGGACCCTCTGCGAGGCACTTAAATGTGATTTGCAGAGTATCCATGTATATGTAGATGTAGTTCTGTTACTCGGCGCGTAGAAGGGATTGACTTGTGCTGTCTTCTAACTGCTGGGCAATGTTTTGGTCTGAGGATATCTATCTACTAATTCAGTGCTTGCAAGGAAGAGAGATCAGAGTTAACGTCCCGTCGATAGCGCTGTCATTATAGACGGAGCACAAGCTCGAATTACGAAAGGATACGGAAGAGAAATGGCAGTGTCCATTTCAAAGTAACCGTCCCGACATTTTGTTGGAGCAATTTAGGGGAAATGACAGAAAACCTAAACCTGGATAGCCGGATGGAAATCAGCTCTTGCATCTTATCTGAAGCAGTTCCTTGAGATACGAAAACCAATTATGCAAGCCGATTTCCACTCTGTGGAGAGAGATTTCTGCAAAGCCAGGGACTCTAGCTGGCATAAGCTTTTCGCAGGTAGCGTACAAGCACAGTGGGAATTTGTTTCCCCTTCGGCAGTTTAGTACAGTGTGCTGTATTCTAGGGCACGAGTTACAGTTAGTTCAAAGATACGTACACATAATTTGACGAGCAGTAGCTGTATAAAATATTATTCCAAATTATTCGCTGAATGCGAATTTCATATCAGCTGCGCTGTGTGCAGATGTATTGTCCAAATGAGACACACGAAAACGTGTGCTGAACCAGGACTCGAAGCTGGATTTCTACTTTATCGCGAACGGTCGCTTTAACCACTTCGGCTACCCGTACACTCTCCCTAGACCGACCCAAAGCTCAATAATATCACAGTCCACGTCCTCATATCGTTGTCATATGTACGTCTCCTTCAAGCTCACAAAATTACTTGATTCGCCCTGAGGAAGAACGACACCACCAGGAATCGAGACCATTTTTATCGTCTTACTCCGGGAATCTAGAAATGTGACGAGCTTAAAGAGATGTACGTAAGACTACGTATGAGGACATGGACTGTAACATTTGGAGGTTAGCAGGCACAGACAGCCGATGTGGTTAAGGCGATCACTTGGGGTAAGCAGGAAAACTGAATTCGAAACTCAGTCTCATGCAAAGTTTTGTATGTCACAACTGGATAAAACATGTACGCCCGTTGCAGCTGATGTCATGAAATTCTCATTCAGTTAATAATTTGGAATAATATTTCATACCGCTGCTGAGCGTCAGATCAAATGTATCATAGGCCGAAACGTTCCACATGACGATAAAAATGTTCTCGATTCCTAGTGGTGGTGTCATTCTCCATAAGAGGGAATCAAGTAATTCTACGAACGTAACGGGAGACGTACATAAGACTACGATACAAGGACGTTGACTGTAACACATGGAGGTTTAGTTCGAGCCGCGAAGCATACACGGATGGATGAAGTGTTTTAGGCGACCGGTCATGGTAAGAAAGATATCCGGCTTCGAGTCCCAGTCGAGCACAAATTTTCATATGTCACAATTTGGTAATACATCTATATCCTTTGCTGCTGTCATGAAAGTAGCATTTACTGAATAATTAGGAACAATTAACTGAAAGGTTGAAAACATTTTAATATCTCTTTTTTATGATAACTTATGTTCCCTTCACCAGTTTGAGGCTGGTGTGCTCATCTTCAGACGCGTTATAGTTTACATTGGAATCTGACAGTTAGTCTGTGTGTTGCGAAGCCAACGAATGTGATCGCAAAAACGTGGTTGTGGTGACTGACCGTTCTGTAGCTTAGCCCGTGGTATAGCTTAGTGCGAAATGTGACAGTTTGGTTGTAAGGTGAAAACCACATGAAGTATCCTGAGATCCGCAGAAGTGTCACCCATTCCATCTCTGCACAAGTATCGGTCAGCGCAACTGTTAAAGACTCGTCTCCGCGAGGATGCGATGAAGCCCCGGTAGCAGCGCCTCCTCCCCCCCCCCCCCCTTCCTCCCGCCACGCCGAGCTGCCGGCGGCGTCCAAGGCCGAAGCAGCGGCGGCGCGCGCCGTACCGGGCCTGTTGTGGCTTTTTTGGCCGGCGTCCGCGGCCAGTGCTCGCGTGGATGCGCTCGGCAGGGCAGTAATGTTCCAGCGAGCTATTTCTGGAGCTCCTGGAGCGGCCCGACCGCTCGGAAAGCACCGCACTTCTTGTGACACTCCGCTGCTGGTCAACCACAACACAAAGGCAGCGGCGGCGGCGGTGGCCACGTGGTACGTGCAAAAAGCCAAACGGCTCCCTGTTTGTCTTTCGATGATCGAGACAGGTATCGGAGGCGCACCGGTCGCGTGGTACACTGTTGATGTTGGTCCTCTGCCATCAGGCGCAATTAACACCACTAGGTGATACTACGTGGCAACAGGTCGACGAGAGAGGGAAGTATAAAAACGCACAAGAAAAGACAGGGAAACAAGGAATATAAGTCACTTAAGAATAAAATGACGATCAGTCTGGCTTTAGGAAAGGTAAAGGCACCAGTGAGACAATTCTGATTTTGCCGCTGATAACGGATGCAAGACTAAAGAAAAATCAAGTCACGTCCATAGGATTTGTCAACCTGGAAAAAGCGTTCGGCAGTGTAAAATGGTGCAAGATGTTCGAAATTTTGAGAAAAATAGATTTACGCTACAAGGAGAGACAGGTAATATACAGTATGTAAAAGAGCCAAACGGGAGTAATAAGAGTGGACGACCAAGAGCGAAGTCCTCGGATAACAAAGGGTGTAAGAGAAGAATGTAGTCTTTCGCCCCTACTTTTAATCTGTACATCGAAGAAAGGTTCAGGAATGGAATTAAAATTCAAGATGAAAGGATATGAATGATCCGATTCGCTAAAGACATTTCTATCCTGAGTGAAAGTGAAGAAGAATTATATGATCTGCTGAACGGAATGGTCTAATGAGTATAGATGGACTGAGAGTAAATCGAAGGAAGGCGAAAGTAATGAGAAGTAGCAGAAACGAGAACAGAGGGAAACTTAACATCAGGATTAAATGTCACAAACTAGGTGAAGTTAAGGAATTCTGCTACCTAGGGAGCAAAATAACCAATGACAGACGGAGTAAGGAGGACATCAAAAGCAGACTAGCACTGGTGCAAAAGACTTTCCTGGCCAAGAGAAGTCTACTGTATCAAACATAGGCCTTAATTTGGCGAAGAAATTTCCCAGAGCACAGCATTGCGTGGTAGCGAAACATGGACTGTGGCAAAACCGGGACAAAAGAGAATTGAAGCATTTGAGATGTGGTGCTGCAGACGAATGTTGAAAATTAGGTGGGCTGATAGGGTAAGGAATGAGGAGGTTAGGCGCAGCATCGGAGAAGAAACGAATATGTGTAAAACACTGACAAGGAGAAGGGAAAGTATGATAGGACATGTGTTAAGACATCTGGGAATGACTTCCATGGTACTAGACGAAGCTGTAGAGGACAAAAACTGTAGAGGAAAACAAAGATTGGCATACTTCCGACAGATAGTTGAGCACGTAGATTGCAAATGCTACTCTGAGATGAAGAGTTTGGAGGGCCGCATCCAACCAGCCAGAAGCCTGATGACTCAAAAAAGAAAAAGAATGAAATAAATAGGATGTGTAGGGAAAGTAAGGCGACGTGGTTGCAGGTTATTCTCAAAAAACGAATAGTCGTCAGTAGTTAAAGGCCAAGGTATCATCACTAAGAGTGCAGGAGAGATTCCGCTGTTAGAGGAGAGAGCGAGCAGTGGAAAGAATACAATGAAGAGCTGTGCGAGGCGGAGGATATGTTTGATAACGTGATACAAGAAGAAACATAAGGCTACATCGAAGACAACGTAACCAGTATTAAAGAGTTTGACAGAAGTTTTGAAGTGCTCTGTGTGAAACAAGGCAGACGACGTAGATAAAATTTCTTCGAAATTTCTGAATGATTGGGAGAAATGCAACCAGACGACTATTTAATTTTGTGCTGAAATCTAAGACACTGGAGACATAAATTTACACTTTGGAAAAAATTTGTTCCTCACAATTTGGAAAAGATCGCGGGCAGGTAAGGACTAGAATTATCACAGTCAGCTTTATGGTTCATGCGTGCACGTTCCTGACAAGAATTAAATAGGACTACAGGGATAGCATACGCAAAAATGGAAAAGAAAATCGTGGAGCACTCAGTTGAGTCCTTACAGCCACATCTTTACCACCGCTTACCTGAACTTGGACTTTGATCTGGAACTCACTTTGATTATGTGTTAGACTATTTTGACTTTGTGCGAATACATTCTATTGATATGGCCTCACGTTACTCACAGTCTCGACAAATATCTACTGTAGACTAGTCTTTGGTTTTGATTCCCACACTATATGTGGTCCACTGCCATGACATATCTAGTTGCTACCAGGGATTTAATAGTACTTTAGGTTTGTACCCATGACCTGATTGGCTCCTTATTTGTTGGTTTATGAAAACCTTAAGTTTGACTGCTACAGTTTTCAGTCTCCTTATACAGTGGAAAAAACTACAAACATTAATTTCAAATAATTCACATCGTTCATCTCCTGCCTAGAAAATGCTCACGATGTGATTTTGCGTTATGTTCTGAATCTTGTACTTCGCCGCATGGGCCATTACCGGAAGCCACCGAAATACGTAAGATCAGTCAATGTCGTTCGAATACGACAACAGCTAATTACAATCAGCTATGTCTGTAGGCTCTTAGTTGAACAGGCCCGAGATTTTCCGATAGCCGCAGAGCGTGACATTTGAGTGGCTTGACACGAGTGCGCCCAACAGTTCGACAACTGCGAACGAACAACATTGTGACCATAGTTCTCTATTTCCAGTGCCCCAGGTTCGTATAACACAGATGATAATACCGTCACATCTTGCCACAGTACAAATTGCTGTTGATTTTCGAGAAATTTGCAATAAGAATTTTCATACAGATTATATGCCTATACAAACACGTCAGTTGACTCTGAAGCAAAGCTAACAGTCCAACGCGAAAAATTTGTTTTTCGTGCAACATCACATGACTGTGGACACGGCAAAAGAAGAAATAATGTTTCATTTGGATATTAGAGATAACAAAGGATTACGAAGTGGGTTGCGAGTGAACATTAGAATAACGTGTGAAAAAGTTATCAGTTGTAAAACATAGGGATGAAATAAGGGAAGCATTAATTAAAAATTAGATGTCTAATAAACGAAATAAAATACAGAGAAGTTGAACTGTTATCTCCATCGTGAGAATAAATTACTTCAGTGATGTAGAAGTAGATGTAGATGTAGATGTAGAATCGTTGTGGAGCTAGTACCAAGAGACGTCGCCAATTCGCAGACAAGCGAAGACTCGAGAAATACAATGAACCGTAATTGTAATCCCAAGAATAATCGTCTTGGAGACAGTAGCAGCTGTAATCTTTTGAGGGGTATGCAATGTAATTACGCTGGTTATTGCTCACTCCACTTATTTTCGTAACATAGTATCGATATGTCTATTTAGCAAATTGCGTTCAGCTTGTTCTTTCATATATAGTGTAGGAGCAAGTTTTATTGGAAGTACGAATGTATGTGGTTCTGCTGTTACCAAGTGATCTTTCTTTTTTGGTAACATCTACATTTTCGTCAAATTCTAAGCTCTCTACTACAAAAAATTGTTTTAAGCCTGAAAGACGAAATATTTAACTGTAACATCTAGACTGTTTGTACTAAAACAGAAAATGCTTTCCTAATTTAATTATATTAAAGATGATACGTCATTGTTTATAATGTCTATGAGTTTTATTTCAAACTAGCGGTCACGTGCTTACTCTACAATACGAGTTAGGCAGTATATCAGGTAGGAACCAGTAGAAAGATGGGGGTGCGTCTGTTAGAAATGTACTGTGGGCAACAGAATGAAATGATTTAATTATTATAATTTTAATCAGAACCTCTACATATTATTAAATCTGAAATATTTACTCATCATGACGTATCTGAATTTAGCAAAGAAACCGAGATACCTGACGTAGTTGATCGACAACTGGCTACAGCGAAATATCGACAGCAACAAGGTAAACGAGATAACTGAAAATTTAGTTCTACTGCTTGTTCCTCTTTATTCTTTAGAATATACGTGAAATTCGGCATATTCGAATTAAAAACACATACAGTTCATAAATTCTATATTGTTGGACGAGAGTAATTAGCGTTACACAAGTCCTCTCTCGGGCATGGGTGTGTGTGTTTGTCTTTAGGCTAATTTAGGTTAAGTAGTGTGTAAGCTTAGGGACTGATGACCTTAGCAGGTAATTCCCATAAGACTTCACACACATTTGAACATTTTTCGTTGCCCAAGTCGGTAGATAGGTGGTGACCGAAGCCTAGTGCGAGATTTTTCGAGTTGTAACGTAGACTACCCAGACCATTTGGAACGTTCTCAAACACATTTCTACATACAAAAGTTTCTCTGGAACAGGCTTCGGACAATAAATGGTGATAGTTCAGCGCTGTCTGCCACTTCAGTTAAGGAACCACATGTATTATTTAAGCGCTAGATCGGTCATTGGATTAACTTCTTCTTAAAAATGTCTTGAATTAAAGATTTGCTTCGAACTAACGACAGTTTTTGACCATATTTGACTAGACATTTATCTTTTTCCTCTGTGGTATCCGCCGATGCCATATGGAGTAAGATACTGCCCTGTTCAGAGTAAGCAGAATCGGGAATCTTCTTATATTTAAATAATTCGAATTTTGATTTCGGCACTGGGGAAAGCCACCATGACTGCTATCTGTTATGACCAACATTGCATATGTGTATACAGCAACGAGCCGTTTTAGATGAGTTGTTATTATGACATTATCCACCACGATTTACATGATATCTAATGTAGTGAGAAAGTTAGATAATGTAAATGCTGATCTCTGTGTTGAACAGGAACGAAAAACTCAATGTTTTGATCAGGGTTTCTTGCGAACGCGAGCTCCTGGCTTACAAGGTGACACGTCGTTATTCATTTTAATTTCAATGGCCAGTTATAATAAATTAATCATTATGAGAAAGACAGTAGCAAGTCACTTTTATTAAGAGCGAGGGTACTTTTTTCACGATATCGCCGCATGGAGTTTCGTGAAGAATTTTCTACAATCGAGACCTAATATTAATTATCCACCACTTCAATTGTCATATACTTCCTACTTCATCCAACGAGCGATAAGGAGTGACCTTTTGAGGGATCTGAACAAGTACTGCGTATAATCTCTTCACCCACGCTGCTACATTTTATGTTTTTTGTTTTCTATTTTTTAAAAGAAAAGAAAAGAAAATACCACTTGTGAGTGTCTGGAATCATCACGAACAGTCTGGAATCATCTCTACATGAATTTAAAATGCTTTCTCATAAGCGTTCTTCATTTAATGTATACCGATGGTTGAGGTTTATCAACATTTGGAAAATTTTGAATTATGTTATCGATCTGAGAATGGAATTTGGAGCCTTTCAGTACTCACAATCTGAGCTCACACTGATCAAGTTCTACTCAAGTTGATGTAGCTCTCATAGACGACTGTCCTTTGGGCAGTGTGTAATTTTACAGTATGTACTGCTACAGTGTTTGATCACATTTGTGTTGTCTTTAGTCGCTTACAGACACTAAAAGTTTCATATTCGAGTTTTCCTTAATAATCTATAATACCAGAAATCGCGAAGAACGTTGAACATTTTTAGAAATGAATGGAATCAGTACTTCCTCGATTTAGGACTCTCTGTGCTTAAGAGTCCTCTGCAACCTTGTCTTATGAAATATAAAGTGTATGTCAAGGTTCTGAGCCAAGACCCCCTCGTATTATATAGGTAAGCTACAGCTGCGTCCTGTTCATGTTTTTTCTGAGCTTTAGTCACTTACAGCCGCTCATATCACTTTGAGTTGCACATTGCTTTCGTTTTCACTTGGTAAGCTGTAACACGGGATCGTTCTAATTAAAGCGCATCTGCTCACAGAGGTGGAATGTGGGCTGTAATCATCATATGGCATCGGAACTTTGTAGACATTCTAATGTTTTAATGGCTTTGAGCACTATGGGACTTAACTTCTGAGGTCATCAGTCCGTTAGAACTTAGAACTACTTAAACCTAAGGACATCACACACACCCATGCCCGAGGCAGGATTCGAAACTGCGACCATAGCGGTCGCGCGGTTCCAGACTGTAGCGCCTATAACCGCTCGGGCACCCCGGCCGGCTAATGTTTTAATGTTGAACCAATTTACACAGGGAACAAATTAGTTCCAATTTTGGCCACCATATGCAAATCCGGTGCTGCGAATGCAAGGAAGACGTATGTAATGGATTACGAACGGGACATGGGAAGAAAAGATGAAACGAGTGAGAAAGGCGTAACGTTTATTATTAACCGCCGCTTACGCAATTTGTTCAGTATGAGAGCTGGAGAAGTAGACAGGATGCTGCACAGCGCCAGATTTGCACCTGGTGGCCATTTACAGCATAAATCTTTACCGCTTGAACGCATTGGGATATCTACCATGTTTCGCTGCAATACGATAATTACAGCCCACACTGGACCTCCATGAGTAACTACACTTTAATCGTAACCACCCAGTAAATCCATGTAGAATGTGCAAACGTCACTTAAAGAACATGTCCATGGTATTGGTGGTCACCGACTTGTTAGTGCCTGTCTTACGACAACTAACATCGAAGCTTTGTGACCTCGCATGCAAATCATGTTACAGGAGTTTCTCCGGGGGTAAATTCTGGTGCTTAGAAATTACAGTGTTTAGAGTCTCTGATTGCAGTACCACTGTGCTTCCCAAGGTACAGGTTTCTCAAAGTCGTGAATCGTGTTCACGTCTCTAATCCTAATCATTTGTGTCTTGTTGTGTATTTAGTATGAGGTATAAATTTCAGTAATACGTATCCTTTACGATCGTATACTTTCCGCTAGACTAAAGTGACTCCTCTAAAGCTCGAGAAGCATCAGAGGGGTGGGATCAAACGAGTCTGTATGCTCATGCAAAGCTCAGAAAGAGGTCGTAAGGATTTACCGGCTCGCGCCGGTGGGCCCGCCCGTACTTTCATGCAGTAACTCGGATATGGCCCCGCAGTTGGCGTTGCAGAAATGGGCCGGATGGGGCAGGTGGTGGGCCTTTCTCGGCTGGGTGTAATGGAATCTGCCGCAGCTGCCGATTCGAAAGTGGGCGCTGGCTGCCTGCCCCGGACTGCCGGCAGCACGCGCGCCGCGCCGCCGCGCCGCGGCCCAAACCATGGGCCAGACGCAGGTGCGTGCCGTCCCCCAGACACACGCACACACACGAACACGTACAAACGCACCCACCCATCCACCCACCCACCCACCCACACACACACACACACAGTGCTGCGTTGAAGAGTCCGTGCTGTCCTTGCGAATCCCCACCCCCTGACACTAACTCTTATGGAAGCTGATACAAGAATCAATAGACTTCAAAGAACATAATCGCTCTGAAGTTTCTCCGTCGATTCATCTTAGTTAACAAAATTCGCACGACATATGCTGTTAAAGTTCAAATATAGACAAAGTTCGAGTATTGTGGGGTACCGCTTACTTTTGTACTTGTATCTCCAAATTGAACTCATTCATAGATTTCAAACACACTTTATGATAAACTTCACATATTTGAAATATTTTTATTTCGATTGCTTTTATGAGGGGTCCGCCTTGAGTCTTAAAACACAAATTTATATGTGTGTTAGTAGTACAGAGCATTTTTCCTCTTTGATGGGAAAAAATCAACAAATAAAAATAAAAGTCCACTGATGAGACAGAAACTTAGCGAAACATATCTGCGAAATAGATGAAAAATTAAAATTGCGTTGTCCCCAAGGCAGATCCCCTCCAAAGCAAACACGACAGGAGACGGGCAACCTCAAAATTATTACTTGTATATCCCTTACTAAAACTTAGAAACCTATCACCGAAAAAGTTAAAAAAGCTCAGTTGGTGTTTAATATGAAGCAGTCGGGAAATATGGTCTTAACTGAAAATCAGTAACAGAATATACTCGGAAGGGGGGGGGGGGGAGGCAAAATCAAGTTCTGAAACTAGTTTTGCTTATGTGGTGGCGGTGATTCGTTTTATGTTTATCTATTTGGAGAAGTCACAATGTAATCTTCGGTTCCATCAGTATCACGGTCAAGGTAGACCCAAATTGTACCACATATTCCGTATTTCCCGACACACCGTCTTCGGGTTCACAACAAAGAAATATAACCAATTGTATCCATAGCCAAAAATTGAGCAATACATAACGAGTTACTACTCTTTCGCCTAGCAAGCTGCATAATTTCTAACGGTAGCCTAAATTTTCAATAATCATTGAATATTTTTAAAACTTATCCGTAAAATTATTTAAAATTGAATTAAAAGTTGTCTTGATTGCAATAAAATATTTAATGGCAATGATAACCGGTTTCGGTCAAAATGTGATGATCTTCAGACCATCTTACACCATGATAACAGGCGGTTGTGGAGAACGAAGCGGGTATCGTGGATCCATGACCCGTTGAGCAGTTGACGTTCGTGGCTCCACGATACCTGCCTCTTTCACTGCCACCGCCTCCCATCAGGGTATAATATGGTCTGAAGATGCTCACATTTTGATCGAAACCGGTTACCATTGACAATAAATATTTTGTTGCGGTCAGGAATATTTTTAATTCAGTTTTAAAGTATTACTTATTTGCAAAAGTTTTGTCAAACTACGAAAACAATTTTTCCGCGTCGTAACTCACACGATGTGTGGAGACTAACTGGATTCGCTACAGAGCATCACGGGAACAGCTTTAAGTAGCTCATGCGTCTCCCTATTGTGAGCACCATTCAACGGACAAAAAATCACGGCATACCATATTGCATTATTCCACATTATCATTATTGTATCCATTTCATACAAATGTTCTATGTGAAACTATAGAAACAATCAACCAACAGAAATTTCCTCATTGGTCATTAGCAACACCTTTCAAACCTAAATTATTAAATGTGTAACTCTATAAAATTGTCTGTTCTGTGTTTAAGTATCTTTGAAGTAACACCAGAAGTGTAACATACAGGGTGTTACAAAAAGGTACGGCCAAACTTTCAGGAAACATTCCTCACACACAAATAAAGGAAAGATGTTATGTGGACATCTGTCCCGAAACGCTTAATTTCCATGTTAGAGCACATTTTAGTTTGTTCTTCCACCTACGCTCAATGGAGCACGTTATCATGATTTCATACGGGATACTCTACCTGTGCTGCTAGAACATGTGCCTTTACAAGTACGACACAACATGAGGTTCATGCACGATGGAGCTCCTGCACATTTCAGTCGAAGTGTTCGTACGCTTCTCAACAACAGATTCGGTGACCGATGGATTGGTAGAGGCGGACCAATTCCAAGGCCTCCACGCTCTCCTGACCTCAACCCTCTAGACTTTCATTTATTGGGACATTTGAAAGCTCTTATCTACGCAAACCCGGCACCAAATGTAGAGACCCTTCGTGCTCGTATTGTGGACGGCTGTGATACAATACGCCATTCTCCAGGGCTGCATCAGCGCATCAGGGATTCCATGCGACGGAGGGTTGATGCATGTATCCTCGCTAACGGAGGACATTTTGAACATTTCCTGTAACAAAGTGTTTGAAGTCACGCTGGTAGGTTCTGTTGCTGTGTGTTTCCATTCCATGATTAGTGTGATTTGAAGAGAAGTAATAAAATGAGCTCTAACATGGAAAGTAATCGTTTCCGGACACATGTCAACATAACATATTTTCTTTCTTTGTGTGTGAGGAATGTTTCCTGAAAGTTTGGCCGTACCTTTTTGTAACACCCTGTATGTACACATATCATGTTCTTCGGCACATCAAATCGATAGCCGATGTAAACAAATATATCCTCCATGTCGTTTTCAGTTCTTTTCATTGATAAGTATGGATTGTAGAAGAAAACCAAGCCTCTGTCTTATGATGCGCAACGGAAGGCTTTTTAGGAAGTAAGTGCTATGTATAGATCATAAATAATCACAAAAACATTGTTACATTTTAGGATGAAAATGTGAAATAAAAATACTTTTGTAAACTATGTGTCAAAAAATTTTGTCATATTCTAAGAGACAAATGTAAACCTGCATAACGTCAGCGCTACCATCAGATGATGGGCTCGGGCTCGAAACTAGTAATGGTACAACAAAATCACTTCAAGAAAACATTTGGGTGGTTGCAGTATTTCCTATAGTGTAATATTCCCTAATACTCGAAGTTCATTTATAGGTGACAGAACTCGTGAATATTTCAAACCTCAGCATACCAGTATTAAACCTACAGCATCTAGGTGTAGCACACGCCAAGAAGCTCAGGTAAATGTGATTTTGATGATGGCAATAGACGAAACTAGTTATTAAAGAAATGGAAATCAGTATATTGATGGAACACTGAAATAAAAACTTAAAGTATCCTTATATAGGGGAAATAATAAACTTGCAAAAGAGGTAGTGAAGGAAGAAGTTGAGTAGCACGAGAGTTATATCGAAAATACGTTGAAGTGCCAAAGAAACTGGTATACGCAGGCGTATTCAAATACAGAGATATGTAAATACGCAGAATACGGCGTTGTCGTCGGCGACGACCATGTGCAACAGCAAGTGTCTGGCGCAGTAGTTAGATCGGTTACTGCTACCACAATGGCAGGTTATCAAGATTTAAGTGAGTTTGAACGTGGTGTTTTGGTCAGCGCACGAGACACAGGGTCTATGATGTTATTTCAATGATTACAGCATTGAGTCAAATTTACACAGAGCTTAGCAGTATAAGCCCATAGGTCAGTCTGACGTTACACCCTCTCCGTCCTGAATGAAAGCACTTATTTCATTTCGAAGGGTGTCTAAAGGCCGCTGTATCTCCTCCTGAGACAAGAGGCAGACTGAATTGACATCCGAGCTGGGTCCACAGATGATACATCGGCGACCGGGGATCTTGCTGCCCACTGGAGTGACTAATCATGGAGAGAGTTCATGCGGATACGTACCGTGTATGGACGAGCATTGTTGCATTGACAAATGAGAGTTAACACAAGAGGAAGCAGGATGTCCGTGACGTACTGTTGTACTGTCGGCTTTCCCTAAATCACTATCACATGTGACCTGCAGAGGTACTCGATGGCTCCCCACAACATGACGCAAGGAATAACACCGCTGTACTTGGAAGAAGGGGGGCTTTTCCCAGCCGGGAGTCGTACACCCTGACGATGATCAACCAGGGTAGTGCATAACCGGTACTCATAGCGGAACGAAGAGGGTCACCATTCATCAGCAGTTCATGCTTCCCAGTCACGGCTCCATTCTGAACGAAGCAGTTTGTGTTGTTGTGTTAATGGCAGCCTACACATACAATGGTAGTTCTCTAGTCCGCCTGCTCACAGTCTCCGACCATTGGCGTTGCATGACAGAGAATGTTGCACTCTCTCATTACTTATTCTTGGATGGCAGGCCCGCATGTAAGGGGATACGATGTGTTTGGTGCACAGTTAGGCGATACTCAGTTGCAGTGACCAGGCGTAGTCGATCAGAATCTTGTCGACGAATATCCCTGCCGTCACGTCTCCATGCAGTTCCAGAGTCGATCCACTGTCTCATCCGCATGCTCAATAAATCTGGAGTACTACGACAAGGCAATGAATTAGAGAACCGCAACGAGGTCCCTTTCACATCTGTCAACTACTGATAACTCTGCCTCACACTTGTATGTGACATATCCGAGTGCTTCGCAGTGATCACATATCACTTGAGGCTGTTCATGCCCTTTATATATCCTAACACGTCTGTTAACAGCACTAAACACAATCAACATTAACGCTCTCTCGTGATCGCTTTACCTTCCTCAAAGAATTGTAGCTCTGATAATTTGCATATCTGGTAATGGTGATACGTGTACGAAGTTGAAATGAATCACATCTGACCATGTATTCATGCTGCTTGATTTTTTTCTCTTTTTCACTTTTTTGTCAGTCAGTATATTATGTCGTGCAATTGTCTACTTGGTACTGACCTTACTGTTTGACGTTGCCTGCTCAACATTAACTATGTACTTAAGATAGTAAATAAGATAGTAAATAGTCTGTTATTAAGAACATTGAATGATGAGAAGTACTTTGTGTTACGAGAAACCTGAAGGCATAATCCACCTATGCACTTACTTACCAGTGATCAAAAAGCTACCACGGAGACTGTAATCAAAGAAGCATTTTAGAATTCAGTAGTAAAATCGATTTAGATATTAGGATTTGTGGTTTCTTATAACTATTGACGGGTACTTTTAACGTTGTAATTATTACGTCTTGAAAAATTAACTAACGCAACTAATATTTTGTTTAGTCGCTGCTTCATTTCTGCAGTCCTGGTAGACAGTGAAGTCTCATCAGCATAGTACCGTTACACACCTCGGGAAGAGCGGAGAAATGACGCAGCCCACTAACAAAGTGGGTAACACTGTTGCAATAATCCATACTTGGTTGTTGCAAATGTGTGGCAACGATGTACCTCATTATGACGTAGTAAGAGGACTGTTCGGAAGGTAAGGTCCGATCGGTCGCGAAATGTAAATCACAGTGAAAATCAAAAACTTCTTATTCGCAACAGTTAGCCACACTTTCCAGCTACCTCTCTAACTACTCGCCGCTCCGACTTAGATATTTGTCGTGGCGTTGTACAAACTTTCCAGTATCCTCGTCACAGAAAGCAGCCACCTTTGCTTTCCGCCAATTCTCTACGCTGGTCTGCCTTTCATTGTTTGTGTCAAACTGTTGTCTACGTAGCCAGCGGTTCATAAGAGCAGAGATGAACATCGGAAGGAGACAATTAAGGGCGGTGTTGTGGGTGATCAAACAATTCCCATCGAAAACGCTGCAGGAGCGTCTTCACAACTGCTCCTGCAAAATGTGGCTGAGAATTGTCTTGAAGAAAGAAACGTATGATATTTATGTTATGTGGGCTGCATATCTTGAGGCGAAATCTCTCACCAGATCCACTTACTTGGGGGCAAACACTGTTGTTGAAGGAATCTCTACGTGCTCACTATGCGCTCAGAACTGAAAAGAGCGACGTCACACTAGAGACACTGCCCAACACGTCTGTGCAGAGCTTTAGCAGATTTTCACAGTGGTTTCAATTTCGTGCCTAATCGGACCTTCCTTTCTGAATAACCCTCATAGGTATGTGGTACAGACGCTTCTAGTTTGAGAGAAGAAGTGTTGCTTAGTGCTGCTGAGTTATGGATAACGGATAAGAACTGTCTGCCTGCTATTTCTCACTGCTGTGTATGGAAAACAGCACCGTAGTTGATGCTATGCCAGTCACATTTCGAATGACGATGATGTGGAAGCTACTGGATCATGTTAGCATGATGCTCAAACTTGACTGCAGGAGTAAGGACCACCGCTACAAAATAATCGTCACTGTGTAATTAGTGCTGGTTTACCGTGTGTTCTTCTCTGCCACAGGCATTTTTGTCCGTTTTCCTGTTCCTGCTATGGGATGCTACAACAGTGCGATGGGTACGCAAGGTGTGCTTCCTCACAGTTTGAGTAACGTTGTCTGGCAGACATTAGCATTGATGAGTGTTTGGGTGACGTCGCTGGGCACACATTGGGACCGATTGTGTATATGAGTGAAGTTGTTTGGCTGTCACTGTCGTTATTTACATCATTGTCCTTTTAAATATGTCTCTTCCGTCATATTTGTGTCATTCGTATGGTTGAGTTAATGTTGCCTACTCACGTGAGCTTGTGTATTTGTTAAACTGTGTATGCTAGTGCATTGGTGTCTAGCATATGTCAGGAGCTTGTTTTGAATGCCAGAATTCCTACTCGTTCATCCGCTGCTTTTAAACTACTGTTAATTTTGGCTTGTCGTTCTCTTACAAACGCCTGTAAACATGTCTTTAAGCGATGCAGGGGACTGTGATGTTTAATTGAGGGATCAGTTTATAAAGTTTTCCACAGATCGATTACTTTTAAGTATTTACTGTGCTGGGAGTGCTGAGATTGCCTAACATATGGTTCAAAATATGTGAAGCTACTGACCTCAGGTTGCTATCATTTAATTCTGTAAAGCGTAGTGCACTAGCTGCACCAAGGATGTATAGAGACTTAAGTGTGTGTATATTTGTAATGTTAGTTTATAGAGAGTCTTGTATTGAAGATTTAGTTATAAAGGAACTGATAACTACTTGTACACGTCTTCCGTGGTTTGCAAGGAGAAAGAACCACTGGCAGCAAAGTTGTTGTTACGATAGCTTGAAATATTTGTCACAATATCCTTTGTTTTGAAAATGTATTCAATTTTGTTGTAACATTTGATAAAAGATTGTGTTTTTCTTTTTTCTACAACGTGCTTGAAAGTTTGCAGCTTATTTTTCACTACCAGCTGTAAGATGAAAGATTTGTTTTCTTATTGCAAAATGTTACTAAATATATTTGGAAATTAAACTGTGTTCTAAACAGCTATGGTGAAATTGCTCTTACAATTAAGTACAATATTCAGGTTGTGTATTTATTAATTAAGGATGAATTGCTATGGTAGGCAGTTAAAAATCACGTAACTTCGTCTGTCTGAGAAAGCCTCGTAATTGTAGCAACTAATAACTCCATTATCAATGAGAGATTTGAAAGTGCGTGAATTTCTCTAATTTGCCAATATCTAGCCTCCTGCAGTGTAGCTACGCATTAAGCAAGCAAAACTACCTTTACCACTTTATATATTTTTTCAGAAACCGTTTTGGATTCTGCTGTAAAATTTAACAAAAATAGTATAAAGATGTTTTCAGTGCCTACCATCGATTCATATTTGTCCAGGAAAACCACCAGCACGCTAAACTTCCATACGATCAAGGTCTCTACCACATCACAAAGGTAACTAATAATTTTGCTATTTTGTCTAATAAAGGTTTATTTATAAGAATCCAGTAATGTTCTACATTCATCGGTCGCTGATCTCCGAACTGATTATGTCAGGAAACATTAGAAATACATTAACATATAGCTTAAAAGAACGTGAGCTCATGACAGGAGGCAACATTAAATTGGCCAATGCATGACAAAAACATAACGGAAGAGAAGAAAAGAGAAAGGATAACGCCATAATAAACCACTACAGCTTAAAACTGCGTCGCTCATATACCGACTACCACAATGTTTACCAAACACCGTCGCTCAAATAGAAATCAAACTTCACGTGAGCCGGCAGAGGTGGCCGAGCGGTTCTAGGCGCTACAGTATGGAACCGCGCGACCGCTACGGTCTCAGGTTCGAATCCTGCCTCAGGCATGGTGTGTGTGATGTCCTTAGGTTCGATAGGATTAAGTAGTTCTGAGTTCTAGGGGACTGATGACCTCAGCAGTTAAGTCCCATAGTGCTCAGAGCCATTTGAACCATACTTTACATGCCCATCACGCTGCCGTATCATCCCACAGCGTTGAAGAGGAAAACCGACTAAATAATCTCCACCAAAACAGAACTCACGATGAATTATGAGACCATGCACAGCTCACAACTACGCTAACATAATCCCGTTACTTTCACGTCTGTCCTTGTCGGGACGTGACAGGCATAGCATCATCCAGGCTGTGGTACACTGTACGTGGCAGAAGGGTAGGGATTCAGACATGCAGCCTCCACTCCGTTGCCTGTCAGTCGGTACTGCCCTCGTCGCACAGCGGTCTCCAACCCGCAGCTACAGTACACACACATGTTGCTCGCTGACCCACTACAGCAGTCTGTTCACTTCCTAGTCCCCAAGCAAGCTTCTGCCGAGACTTCCGCACCACCTGCGGTGCTTCGGCTTCCTTCTTGCCCACAGATAACACCCTACACACAGGACTCACAGATTATCTCTGTCATAGATAGGCAGAGACGTTCTTGGAACGGCTCAGTATGTGTACGTATATATTCACTGGTGGGAAAAAAATCACAACGCCAAGAAGCAGTTGTGCGACATAAACAAAAGTTAGTAGGCATGTTTCCACATCTGTAAGATGATATCTATTAAAATGTTGCGCCAGTCGCACAAGAGTGGCGCTAGTAGCCACACTATGACGATTCAAACCAGGTTTGCTTTAAATACAAGCTGTAACGATCTCGAGCGTTAATTACCTTTGAGGCTGGACGTAGTGAGTTGATGTAAGCCTAGAATGCCTTTAAGGTAACAAACACGCCGTTATCAACACCTCACTGCGTCTGAACGAGGTCGTGTAATAGGGCTACAGGAAGCTGGATGCTCCTTCTGCGATACTGCAGAAAGATTGGGCTGGAACGTAGCCACTGTACACTATTGCTGGCAGCTGTGGTCACAAGAACGTACGATGGCACTACCGTGAGGGAAGATCATTGTGTTCGGCATATGGCTCTGCCGCATCGTACTGCATCGTCAGCAGCAATTTGAGCAGTTGTTGGCACCACAGTGACACAACGAACTGTTACAAATCTGTTACTTCAAGGACAGTCCCGAACCAGACGCCCTGTTGCGTGCACTCCACTGACTCCAAACCACCACCATCTGCGACTTCAGAGGTGTCAAGAGAGAGCTCTTTGGAGGGATGGGTGGTGGTCTGTTGCGTTTTCTGATGAAAACTATTTCTACATTGGTGCCAATGATGGCTGTGTGTTGGTTATGAGGTGGCCATTTGAGGGCCTGCAACTAACCTGTCTGGGTGCTACACACACTACACTACATCAGGATGGCGATTTCATGTGACAGCGGGAACACTCTCGTGGTTATCCCAAGCACCCTGAATGCAAATCTGTGCGTCAATCTGGAATACAGCGTCACATTAGAGGAGAAAAATTGTATCATGAGAGGTACGTGATCACCCAAAAGAGTCAAATAATCCTTGTCACTACAGCGACCTTATCGAGCAACCATGGAGCCCATGGAGTACCATAATATTGCTGTCCAAATCATCACCGAACCCCTTCATGTTTACCGAGCGAGGTGGAGCAGTGGTTAGCACACTGGTCTCGCATTCGGGAGGACGACGGTTCAATCCCGTCTCCAGCCATCCTGATTTAGGTTTTCCGTGATTTCCCTAAATCGTTTCAGGCAAATGCCGGGATGGTTCCTTTGAAAGGGCACGGCCGATTTCCTTCCCAATCCTTCCCTAACCCGAGCTTGCGCTCCGTCTCTAATGACCTCGTTGTCGACGGGACGTTAATCACTAACCACCACCACCACCACCACCACCCCTTCATGTTTCACTCTTCGGATCTAAAGTCGAATAGAAGTATGAAACAAGACTCATCCGACAAGGTGATCTTTTCCCATAGCTTCTTGGTCCATGTTTTATGGCTTCGGCACGATGTTTTCCTATTCTGGGTAATTGCATCAGTGATTAGTGGCTTTGGATTTCCAGCTCGCCCTGTAGTTACGTGTTTACGGAGCTCCCTTCGTGTTGTTTTGGTGCTGACAGGGTCCGTGAGGGCGATATTCAACTCTGCACCGACTTTTGCAGCTGTCTTTCTCTTATGTTTCGTCACAATGCTCTTTAATGACCGCTGTCAAGATCACTTAATACAAGTTTTTGTGTGCGTTGTGACCTGGCAGGCGACGTTTTTTCGCTTCCTCTGTATCCGATATAAATCTTCGACACAGTGCATTTTGAAACACATAACACTTCGGCTGCCTTTGTTACAGAAGCACCCACCATGCGAGCGCCAACAATTTTCCATGTGCGAATTCACTTAACTGCTATATAATGCACACAAAACTACACAGGGTACCGTTCTGACCACGGCTGGCACTTGAAATATATTGAGAATATTGGACAGGTGCCGTTCGTGATCAAGTACAACAGCACAGCCTTCTGGCTTCGCTATACATTTATGTTCAAGCATGCATTTATCGCTGTATTTCTACACTCCTGGAAATTGAAATAAGAACACCGTGAATTCATTGTCCCAGGAAGGGGAAACTTTATTGACACATTCCTGGGGTCAGATACATCACATGATCACACTGACAGAACCACAGGCACATAGACACAGGCAACAGAGCATGCACAATGTCGGAACTAGTACAGTGTATATCCACCTTTCGCAGCAATGCAGGCTGCTATTCTCCCATGGAGACGATCGTAGAGATGCTGGATGTAGTCCTGTGGAACGGCTTGCCATGCCATTTCCACCTGGCGCCTCAGTTGGATCAGCGTTCGTGCTGGACGTGCAGACCGCGTGAGACGACGCTTCATCCAGTCCCAAACATGCTCAATGGGGGACAGATCCGGAGATCTTGCTGGCCAGGGTAGTTGACTTACACCTTCTAGAGCACGTTGGGTGGCACGGGATACATGCGGACGTGCATTGTCCTGTTGGAACAGCAAGTTCCCTTGCCGGTGTAGGAATGGTAGAACGATGGGTTCGATGACGGTTTGGATGTACCGTGCACTATTCAGTGTCCCCTCGACGATCACCAGTGGTGTTCGGCCAGTGTAGGAGATCGCTCCCCACACCATGATGCCGGATGTTGGCCCTGTGTGCCTCGGTCGTATGCAGTCCTGATTGTGGCGCTCACCTGCACGGCGCCAAACACGCATACGACCATCATTGGCACCAAGGCAGAAGCGACTCTCATCGCTGAAGACGACACGTCTCCATTCGTCCCTCCATTCACGCCTGTCGCGACACCACTGGAGGCGGGCTGCACGATGTTGGGGCGTGAGCGGAAGACGGCCTAACGGTGTGCGGGACCGTAGCCCAGCTTCATGGAGACGGTTGCGAATGGTCCTCGCCGATACCCCAGGAGCAACAGTGTCCCTAATTTGCTGGGAAGTGGCGGTGCGGTCCCCTACGGCACTGCGTAGGATCCTACGGTCTTGGTGTGCATCCGTGCGTCGCTGCGGTCCGGTCCCAGGTCGACGGGCACGTGCACCTTCCGCCGACCACTGGCGACAACATCGATGTACTGTGGAGACCTCACGCCCCACGTGTTGAGCAATTCGGCGGTACGTCCACCCGGCCTCCCGCATGCCCACTATATGCCCTCGCTCAAAGTCCGTCAACTGCACATACGGTTCACGTCCACGCTGTCGCGGCGTGCTACCAGTGTTAAAGACTGCGATGGAGCTCCGTATGCCACGGCAAACTGGCTGACACTGACGGCGGCGGTGCACAAATGCTGCGCAGCTAGCGCCATTCGACGGCCAACACCGCGGTTCCTGGTGTGTCCGCTGTGCCGTGCGTGTGATTATTGCTTGTACAGCCCTCTCGCAGTGTCCGGAGCAAGTATGGTGGGTCTGACACACCGGTGTCAATGTGTTCTTTTTTCCATTTCCCGGAGTGTATATATTCGCACAAGCCCTGTAAATCTGTAATAGAATTATGGAACATGTTTTATGTTTTAAGCCCAAATGTTACGTTGCTTTCGGAGGACGAAAGTCTCCTCTGTGAAAGTCAAAATGGATTTCGCTAACAGAGACCTGGCGAAACTCGGCTCGCTTTGTTCCTCCATGAGATCCATAGCGCTGCAGACAATGGCGCTCAGGTTGATGCTGTGTTCCTTGACGTCAGGAAGGTCTTTGTCACCGTCCTGCATTGTCGTTTAGTGAAAGAAACTACCGAGTACCGGATGAGATTTGCGACTGGATTCAGTACTGGCGTCCGGACAGAACTCAACACGCCGCTCTTAACAGAACGGAAACGACGGACGGAAATGTAATTTCAGTGGTACGCCAACGAAGTATAAGACAGTGTTTACAAAACTGATTAGTAGAATGCATCGGTAGCTCTTTAAGGCTGTTTGCTGATGATGCGGTTGTCGATAAGAAGGCAGCGAAGGTAGAAGACAGTGACGATTGGCAGAATGACCTACTGCGGGTTGATGAATGGTGCAGGGATTGGCAGCTGAACTCAACTCCGTCGAACCAGGCTTCGGAAAGCCCAACGGTACCGACCGACAGCCGTGTCATCCTAAACCGATAGGCCTCTCTGGATGAGGATAATTAGAGGCATCTCGTCAGCACATCGCTTTCCCAGTCATTATCAGTTTTCGTTGCGGAAGACACTACTTTTCAATCAAGTAGCTCCTAAATTGACCACACAAGGGGTGAGCGGAAGACGATTGCCGACAGACCCGGACTATGACCCACCCGAGTGCTAGCTATGCGGGACAGTGCTTAAGTTCTGTGATCGGATGGATACCGGTGTTAACAATGCGGCAAGACCGTTGGGGACTGGCAGTTGATGCTGAACGTAAGTAGATGTAACATATAGCTCATAATTGCACATAGGGAAAGACATCCAGAACTGTACAGCTGTACAACTACCCTGTTGATGACAAATTTCTGACAACATTAATATCTAGGAGGAATTATCCGGAGTGATCTTAAGCAGAATGACTACATAAAAGAAACAGTAGGAAACGCAGATGCTTAACTGACATTCATGGGAAGAATCTTGAGAAAATGTAATTCATTAACTAAAGGGATCACGAAAAGGTTGAAATTTCGAGAGTGTAGATATAGTCTCCGGGAAGAGTCGGCCAACGCTTGCCACGCACCTCTCGTGAAATTATTACAACGAGAAAAATCGAGAGACTGGGGCTAATACAGAGGTTTGCCGACAATCATGGTTCCCACGCGCCATTGCAAGTGGAACAGGGAAGGGGAGATCAGTTAGTGGTACCAGAACTACCCACCGCCACAGACCGTCAAATGGCTTGTTGAGTATAGATGCAGATGTATCCTGAGAAACGTAATGATGGTAACAGACACATAATGGGCTGTGCGCCTTGAATCCTCACATATATAGTGCTTGTTATGCACTGAGACCCCTCACACACTTCATTTGCTTCTGTGGGCAAGCTGTAGAGACAATATTTTTTCGGGAGTCAGCCAGCCGACAGTGACCGCAGCACGCGGCAACGGCACGTAGGCCGCAGGCCTGCGGGGCTGTCTCAGCCACCAGCCATCAGCCGAGCCCTGGCCAGCGCGCACCTGCCAGGGTCGCATCACCGGGCAGCCCAGGGCAGCCGCACCGCGCCGCGCCGCCACGCTCCTCCGAGCGTGCAACTGCGCCCGCCGCCTCCTCCGTGGTCCAAAACACGCGCACCAACCGCTGCGGTCGTAGCAGCGAGTTTCTTCAGCCCACCCAGAGACAGCGCAATGCCAGGAAGATCCATCGATACCGCAATGTACACTACTGGCCATTAAAATTGCTTCACCGCTAAGATGACGCGCTACAGACGCGAAATTTAACCGACAGGAAGAAGATGCGGTGATATGCAAATGATTAGCTTTTCAGAGCATTCACACAAGGTTGTCGCCAGAGGCGACACCTACAACGTGCTGACAAGAGGAAAGTTTCCAATCCATTTCTCATACACAAACAGCAGTTGACCGGTGTTGCCTGGTGAAATGTTGTTGTGATGCCTCGTGTAAGGAGGAGAAATGCGTACCATCACCTTTCCGACTTTGATAAAGGTCGGATTGTTGCGTGTCGCGATTGCGATTTATCGTATCGCGACATTTATGCTCGCGTTGGTCGAGATCCAATGACTGTTAGCAGAATGTTGAATCGATGGGTTCAGCAGGGTAATGCGGAACGCCGTACTGGATCCCAACGGCCTCGTATCACTAGCAGTCGAGATGACAGGCATCTTATCCGCGTGGCTGTGACGGATCGTGCAGCAACGTCTCGATCCCTGAGTCAACAGATGCGGACGTTTGCAAGACAACAACCATCTGCACGAACAGTTCAACGACGTTTGGAGCAGCATGGACTATCAGCTCTGAGACCATGGCTGCGGTTACCTTTGACGCTGCATCACAGAAAGGAGCGCCTGCAATGGAGTACTCAATGATGAACCTGGGTGCACGAATGGGAAAACGTCATTTTTTCGGATGAATCGAGGTTCTGTTTACAGCATCATGATGGTCGCATCCGTGTTTGCCGACATAGCGGTGAACGCACATTGGAAGCGTGTATTCGTCATCGCCATACTGGCGTATTACCCGGTGTGATGGTATGGGGTGCCATTGGCTACACGTCTCGGTCACCTCTTGTTCGCACTGACGGCACTTTGAACGGTGGACGTTACATTTCAGATGTGTTACTACCCGTGGCTCTACCCTTCATTCGATCCCTGCGAAACCCTACATTTCAGCAGGATAATGCACGACCGCGTGTTGCAGATCCTGAACAGGCCTTTCTGGATACAGAAAATGTTCGACTGCTGCCATGGCCAGCACATTCTCCAGACCTCTCCTCTATTGAAAACGACTGGTCAATGGTGGCCGAGCAACTGGCTTGTCACAATACACCAGTCACTACTCTTGATGAACTGTGGTATCGTGTTGAAGCTGCATGGGAAGCTGTACCTGTACACGCCATGCAAGCTCTGTTTCACTCAATTCCCAGGCGTATCAAGGCCGCTATTACGACCAGAGGTGGTTCTTCTGGGTACTGATTTCTCAGGATCTATGCACCAAAATTGCCTGAAAATGTAATCACGTGTCAGTTCTAGTGTAATATATTTGTCCAATGAATCAGCGTTTATCATCTGCATTTCTTCTTGGTGCAGCAGTTTTAATGGCCAGTCGGGTATTAGCTCTAGACCAGTAGTTACCAACTTGGGAATAGTTATCATTTTTGGGGAGGGGGACGGGTGGGCGCGAAATGATATTTTCTGGGTGGTAAAAACAACAAGATTGAATTGTGTTCGGCAACAAAGCTAAATTGTTTTTAAAAATGATTACATATATCATCATGTCATATGTCATCACACTGATGACATAAATTATCAGTAATTACATTTTTAATTTTAAAACTAGTATTATTAACTTTCGAGACGGTGCGGTGGAGGTTACGGCTTCTAAAATGAATGTATGACCTTCATCTTCCTCACACAATCTACCCACAACAAACGTAATTTGTGTTTTGCACCATGTACGAGGGGTGATCAAAAAGTTTCCGTTCGAAGGCTATACAGTCCAGAATCGTTACGCCAGTCATGCAAAATCGCCGTGAGCATTGAGACAATCAGCCCACCGACGCAGCAGATTGAAGATACCCGTTTCGTAAAACACTGTATCCTGCTGCGTGAGGAAGTCCGAAACTGCCTAGTGCACATCCTCGTCCGACACGAATCGTCGACCTCTCAAGGTCTTTTCAAAGGGACAGAAGGCATAATAAATGCATTGGGAGAGATGAGCACTCTAGAGCGGTTGCTCTAGTGTCTCTTACTTGAGTTAGCCTAACTTCTGTATTACGATATTTGCGATATTGGAACGTGCGTCTTGTGTCGAATAGCGACTCGCATGGAACTTGCAGCACCATTCCACGACGCCGGATCTCGACAGGTATGCTGCCCCATACACTTTCTTTATTTTGTGATGGATGTCTACCAGTACTTGTCCTACGGTAACCGGGAGAAGAGGAAGAGCATGCTGTGCCTGTTTCGACGCATTTGGTAACAACGTCTCCATAGTCGATTTTTCCGCATTCGACAAACTCACGTCGGAACGACACAAACGCTACGCTGATCCTTTGCCTACATGTCGGTTCTTACTTCTTACATAACGGTTCAAACTTAAACCTTATGAACGTTCCTTATATCTGTTGTTGTTGTGGTCTTCAGTCCTGAGACTGGTTTGATGCAACTCTCCATGCTACTCAATCCTGTGCAAGCTTTTTCATCTCCCAGTACCTACTGCAACCTACATCCTTCTGAATCTGCTTAGTGTATTCATCTCTTGGTCTCCCTCTACGATTTTTACCCTCCACGCTGCCCTCCAATACTAAATTGGTGATCCCTTGATGCCTCAGAACATGTCCTACCAACCGATCCCTTCTTCTGGTCAAGTTGTGCCACAAACTTCTCTTCTCCCCAATCCTATTCAATACTTCCTCATTAGTTATGTGATCTACCCATCTAATCTTCAGCATTCTTCTGTAGCACCACATTTCGAAAGCTTCTATTCTCTTCTTGTCCAAACTATTTATCGTCCATGTTTCACTTCCATACATGGCTACACTCCATACGAATACTTTCAGAAATGACTTCCTGACACTTAAATCAATACTGGATGTTAACAAATTTCTCTTCTTCAGAAACGCTTTCCTTGCCATTGCCAGCCTACATTTTATATCCTCTCTACTTCGACCATCATCAGTTATTTTGCTCCCCAAATAGCAAAACTCCTTTACTACTTTAAGTGCCTCATTTCCTAATCTAATTCCCTCAGCATCACCCGACTTAATTCGACTACATTCCATTATCCTTGTTTTGCTTTTGTTGATGTTCATCTTATATCCTCCTTTCAAGACACTGTCCATTCCATTCAACTGCTCTTCCAAGTCCTTTGCTGTCTCTGACAGAATTACAATGTCATCGGCGAACCTCAAAGTTTTTATTTCTTCTCCATGAATTTTAATACCTACTCCGAATTTTTCTTTGTTTCATGACGGTTAAATTGACACATATATATCATGTACACCTGAATATCTCATCAAAATGCCTAGTCTGAATTATAGGTAGTTCCCACAATAAACATGAAATCGCTTCAGTAAACCAACTAATTGACAGAACAACAATATCTATGTAATGGCTAATACACTCCCGTAGATCCCGCATAGTATTATTATTAGTAATAATGGCTGTAGGAAGACACAAAGTGTCGTCAGCCTGAAATCTTCCACTTCCTGCCACTTTAGAAGTTAAGGAGCCCAGCAGTCATGTGGATTTACCCATTTTGACTTGGTTGATTTTGTATGGGGGTGCAGGACGAGAGAGAACCAATTGTCACTAGAAAGACGATTGGTGCAGAGGAAGCATATTTTGTAATATCTATCGACTCTCAATGTCTGTTCTTAGAAGGAGTTGTGGATGGCGGTTCTCTTAGAACTCTATAAACAGATTGTCATAAGCAAGCAGTACCAATTTTCTGACTGACTCTTTAGTTCGTGGTTTAATAAAACACCTACAAAAACCAAATTTTATTTTTGACCATTTTATAAATAAAAGTGTTCAAAAAAATTATTTCTCATTCTAACATTTAATTGGGCTTTAATATTAATAGGGCGTTTCTTCATCTCAGTCACAGCAACCACGGCTTGAGAGAGAGTTACCGATGACACAACGAACTATTCACTCTAGATTAATGCATCTGAATCTCTGGATGGTTTTGATTCTTCATTTTTTCCCAGTGTAAAGGGTATTTGTTGATTTCGGGATTGCAGCCGGACGTCATCGACATACTTCGTCCGACAGTCATTCAGCGATCTTCATGTGAGTTTAAAATTGGACATTGCTTGTGGACGTCACCGAGCTCTAATTAAAAGTTAGTACAATTACGTGTGCGTATAGGCTACTGCAACATAACCACCCTCTGTCTATTTTAGCGGCCTCTTCGAATACTGCTCCATCTGAGGCGCAGAGGTGCGTGCGTAACGGTGACATTGCAAGCACACCTTCCGTTAAAATTGAGTGGTGAAAATAATAAACTGTCGCTAGACCTCTCAATACGTGTAACATTTTGTCTTTCTGAAAATATGAAAGAAATGACTACGTCCAATGCCTTCTAATGATGAATCTGGCCGTCTCGATTAATTAGATCTTCGGCCAAACATGTTTCCAAAGTTTCCTTAACAACTGAATTCCAGAACGATCTCATTGTGGCCAAGATTTCCGTTGCAGAATAATCAATATAGAGTTACAATGCTCGGCTATGGTCGACTTACACTCTCGAACATACAGATACCACTTTTGTGTATTTTGCAAAGCCTACATTGAGAAACTGTACCCAAAGTACTAGAAAGGTGCGTGTAACCAGATCGCCAGACAAGCGTTCCACAGCCCAGTAAGTGGACCATAGTTGAGCATTGTATCCCCACAAGACATTCTATGTATTATTCTGTCACGGAAATCTTGGCTATGAGGAGATCCTTCTAGGATTCCATTGTAAGGAATCAGTGGAAATACGTTTGGCGGAAACTATAATTACACATGGGACCTGGTGATTTCTTTGAAATCTTCAGAAAGAAACTTTTACATATGATGATACTTGTGGCGGCAATAAATTTTATAATCGCCGTTACGTATGCATCTGTGCGCACAATTTGGAACAGTATTCGACGGAGGGCACTAGACTCTACAGACGGCGATCATGCAGCATTAACTTACACGGATGCGCCATCGCGCCCATTTTTAGTATAAACTTAGCAAGGTGTGTAAGCGATATCCAGTGTAAAACTCGCTTGAAGATGGTGAACAGTTGTCAGCCACAATATGTCGGCGTAATCCGTCTGAAATTCAGAAATCTAATGGAAGGTTAGGGGTGATTATTCCGTGGTCCACAATACGAGGAGCAACCACAAGAAGCGCTGGGAACATTTTAGGAAAGCCTTCCTCATCTATAAAGGAGACCGCGTGTAGAACACTAGTGCGACCCATACTCGTGTGCTGTTCGAGTATTTGGGATTCACATCAGGGGATAATAAATGACAACATCGAAGCAATTCAGAGGTGAGTCGCCAGATTATCAGTAGGTTCGACTACCACGCGAGTATTACCGAGATGTTTAGTGAGCTCCAATGGGAGTCCCTGGAGGGATCATGCCGTTCTTTCCATGAAAAACTATTGAAAAATTTTCAGAATCGGCATTTGAAGCTGACTGCAGAACGATTCTACTGCCGTTAACTTAGGATAGGTGGGGGCAAAACAACAGATGTGACAAAAGTAAGAATCAAGTCTTCAGATCCCTAAAGAGGAAGTTCATCATTTTCCAGCCAGGCAACTCGTCGTCATCATATCAGTTCTGTTCTGGAACCTCCTGGCAATCTGACTATTACAACTGAATAAAATGCGGTAAGTCACTTTGCATGTTTTCCAAGCAAAATTATTATAGTTTTGTCTGGATGTTAGACTAAACCAAATCTATTTAAAAATTAGATAAACTCGAAACCGTAATTGGCGACTGTATTTCCAATATCCTCCTTTATTACCACGACTTAAGTTGTGTGCGTTATTTCTAGAGGACTGAGAAAGAATATAGCGGAATTGGGTAAAAATAACCAAGTCTATTGGGGTAGAAGTTCGATTGGCATCCTTTTACTCCATCAAGAAACCATTGACTGGTGTAGTATTAAGTGACTTTTTGGTGTTTATTTACCTTAGATTTCTCAATATTCACCTTGCAAAAATTAAATTAATTTTTCTTTCCTCTAGTTTCTCTTTCGCTGGGCAGTGGTTTCTTGAAACGTATCTACCACTCGAAAACACTTCGAATAGAATTACGTCTTCCATAGTGCCTTTTTTCCAGAAATGACCGAGAACATCAATTCGAAAGCTATTAACAGAACCGCTCAACCATCAAGCTCTTGGTCTTACTGAAATTTAAAATGGAAGCACAACGCGGCAAGCATCCAAAGCTACCGGGTTTTCAGATGCTGCCTGTAGAAAATGTCTTCAAACTGGCATAAGTAGTGAGCACCTCGGCCAGTTCACGAGAACTTTTTGATTACAGGAAGAACAAGCGATTGTGCAGCACAGCGTTTCCCTCATTAAACATTTGTCGGCTTTATTCTCAGACCATTACGAAATTTATTTCTTGAATTTTCCAAAAGGTAAGGAGTTCATAATTTCTTTTTCCATGTGTTCATATGTAACCCTCTTCATTCTCTTCAGTTGGGGGTAAAAATACACACGGCGTAGTCTTGCCTCAGGCCCTTGTACTTCTATCCCACAGCATGGGGTAAGATTACCCAAAGCTATTATTTAGGAAAACTTTTATTACTCCTTTAAAAATAATAAGATGACAATGGAACTTTCACGCAGTGTTATCAAGATTTCAAACTATATATTGCATATGTAATCTATATAATACTGGTTGGTTGGTTGGTCTGTGGGATTAAAGGGACCAGACTGCGACGGTCATCGGTCCCTTTTTCCAAATCCTAAAAGCACCCACAGAGAATAAAAACGATGAACAGAATAGAGCACAGACGACACAGAACAAGAGAAACGTAGGTAAAAACCAGACAAAACTAACTAAAATCACACAGAGTGTGACGGTGGTGGGCCGACCATAGGAACAAAAAAAGGAAAAGCCAACCACCGAGAACACATTAAAAACTGAGTTTAAAACCGTAGGCCAAAGGCCAGAATCAACACAAAACAATAAAATAAAACACAAACACTCAGATTAAATGATAAAAACCCCCCGCCCGAATAAAACGTAAAAATAAGCCAGCCATAGCAGGGTCATCAGATAAAAGGGCAGGGAGCGTGTCAGGCAGTGCGAACGTCTGCCTGAGCGCAGCTAAAAGCGGACACTCCAATAAAATGTGCACCACATAGAAAACGGAGCCGCAGCGACACAGAGGTGGGTCCTCACGGCGCAATAAATGGCCGTGTGTCAGCCGAGTGTGCCCAATGCGCAGTCGGCAGAGGACAACAGACTCCTGGCGGGAGACCCGAATGGACGACCGCCACACAGTCGTCGTCGCCTTGATACGACGGAGTTTGTTTTGTACGGGCAGGTTGCGCCATTCAGCGTCCGATAAATCGAAAATTTTGCTCCGTAATAGTGCCCGCTAATCAGTCGCCGGGAGGCCAATCTCCAGAGGTGGTTGACTGGTGGCCTCTTTCGCCAGGCGGTCAACATTCTCATTGCCGGGTATCCCAACATGGCCTGGGGTCCAAACAAAGGCCACAGAGCGGCCGCAACGGTCAAGAGTATACAGGGACTCCTGGATAGCCATCACCAGACGAGAACGAGGGAAACACTGGTCGACAGCTCGTAAACCGCTCAGGGAATCGCTACAGATCACGAATGACTCACCCGAGCAAAAGCGGATATACTCTAGGTCTCGAAAGATGGCGACCAGCTCAGCAGTGTAAACGCTGCAGCCAGCCGGCAATGAACGTTCTTCACAATGGTCCCCTAGAGTTAGCGCATACCCGACATGACCAGCAACCATCGAACCGTCAGTGTAGACAACGCCAGAGCCCTGATACGTGGCTAAGATGGAATAAAAGCGGCGGCGGAAGGCCTCCGGAGGGACTGAGTCCTTTGGGCCCCGTGCCAATTCGAGCCGAAGGCAAGGGCGAGACACACACCACGGCGGCGTATGCAGAGGGGCCCGGAAAGGAGGTGGAACAGGGGAAACCCCTAGCCCGGAGAGAAGCTCTCGGACGCGGACCGCGATCGTATAACCAGCCCTCGGCGTGCGCTCTGGAAGATGGACGTGCGACTGTGGGAATAGTAGCCGATAGTTAGGATGCCCGGGCAAGCTGAAAACATGGGCAGCATAAGAAGCCAGCAAACGTTGGCGGCGTAATCGCAGTGGACACCCGCCTCCACAAGTATGCTGTCCACTGGGCTGGTCCGGAATGCACCAGTGGCAATGCGTATCCCGTTATGGAGGAGTGGGTCCAGCACCCGCAACGCAGATGGGGATGCTGAGCCATAAGCCAGGCTCCCATAATCCAGACGAGACTGGATTAACGCCTGGTAGAGCCGTAACAGGGTAGATCGGTCGGCGCCCCAGCGGGTGTGCCTGAAGCATCTCAGAGCATTTAGATGCCGCCAAGCCGCCTGTTTAAGCTGCCGAATGTGAAGCAGCCAAGTCAGCCGGGCATCAAAAACTACACCCAAAAACCTGTGGGTCTCCACCACAGCAAGGAGTTAGTCGGCAAGATAAAGCCGCGGCTCAGGATGGACTGTTCGGCGCCGGCAGAAATGCATAACGCGGGTCTTGGCAGCCGAAAACTGGAAACCATGCGCGACAGCCCAAGACTGCGCCTTGTGGATAGCGCCCTGTAGCTGACGTTCAACAGCTGCAATGCCAGTAGAGCTGTAGTAAAGGCAGAAGTCGTCAGCATACAGGGAAGCGGAGAGAGAATTTCCCACCGCCGCAGCGAGCCCGTTAATGGCTATTAAAAACAGGCAGACACTTAAAACAGAATCCTGTGGCACACCGTTCTCCTGGATGTGGGAGGAACTATATGAGGCCGCGACTTGCACGCGGAAGGTACGATACGACAGAAAATTGAGGATAAAAATTGGCAGAGGACCCCGAACACCCCATCCATGAAGCGTAGAAAGGATGTGATGACGCCATGTCGTATCATACGCCTTCCGCATGTCGAAAAATACAGCGACCAGGTGCTGACGGCGGGCAAAGGCAGTACGGATGGCCGACTCCAGGCTCACCAGATTGTCGGTGGCGGAGCGGCCTTTACGGAACCCACCCTGAGATGGAGCCAGAAGGCCCTGAGACTCCAGTACCCAATGCAAGCGCCGGCTCACCATCCGTTCAAGCAACTTGCAAAGAACGTTGGTGAGGCTAATGGGACGGTAGCTGTCCACCTCCAGAGGGTTCTTTCCAGGTTTCAAAACGGGGATGATAATGCTTTCCCGCCATTGCGACGGAAACTCCCCCTCGACCCAAAGACGGCTGCAAAGGTCGAGGAGGCGTCGCTGGCTGTCCACTGAAAGGTGTTTCAGCATCTGACAGTGGATGCCATCTGGCCCAGGAGCGGTATCAGGGCAAGCGGCTAGGGCACTGCGAAATTCCCACTCACTGAATGGAGCATTGTACGATTCTGGGTGGTGGGTGCGAAACGAAAGGCTCCGACGTTCCATCCGCGGTGGGTAATTGGAAGAAGCGAAACTAAGAGCAAAATGCTCTGCCAAGCTGTTGGCAATTTCGTCGGAGGCTGTACAAACTGCTCCATTCAGTGAGAGCGCAGGGACGCTGACAGGGGTCCGATAGCCATAGAGGCGTCGGATCTTGGCCCAGACCTGCGATGGAGAGACATGGAGGTCAATGGTGGACACATACCGCTCCCAGCACTCCTGCTTGCTTTGGCGGATAAGGCAGCGGGCCCGCGCACGCAGCCGTTTGAAGGTGATGAGGTGTTCAATGCAGGGATGTCGCTTGTGACGCTGGAGCGCCCGCCGGCGATCTTTAATCGCTGCAGCGATCTCAGGCGACCACCAAGACACAGTCCGCCGCCGAGGGGACCCAGAGGAACGGGGAATGGCAGATTCGGCGGCAGTAACGATGCCGATGGTGACCGATTGAACCACCTAATCAATGTCATCATTAGAGAGAGGCTCAATAGCGGCAGTGGAGGAGAACAAATCCCAGTCAGCCTTATTCATAGCCCACCTGCTAGGGCGCCCAGAAAAGTGACGCTGTGGTAGTGACAGAAAGATCGGAAAGTGGTCACTACCACACAGGTCGTCATGCACACTCCATTGGACAGACGGTAAGAGGCTAGGGCTACAGATCGATAGGTCAATGGCGGAGTATGAGCCATGCGCCACACTGAAGTGTGTGAAGGCACCATTATTTAAAATCGAGAGATCGAGCTGCGACAATAAATGCTCAATGGTGGTGCCTCGACCTGTTGCCACTGACCCACCCCACAGAGGGTTATGGGCGTTGAAGTCGCCCAGTAGCAAGAAAGGTGGCGGCAATTGGGCTATCAGCGCAGCCAGGACATGCTGCGAGACATCACCATCCGGTGGAAGGTAAAGACTGCAGACGATAACAGCCTGTGGCGTCCACACCCGAACAGCGACAGCCTCTAAAGGTGTGTGGAGAGGGACAGACTCGCTGTGCAGAGTGTGAAGGACATAGAGGCAGACGTCACCAGACACCCTTTCATATGCTGCCCAGTTCTTATAATAACCTCGATAGCCACGGAGGGCGGGGGTTCGCATTGCTGGAAACCAAGTTTCCTGAAGAGCAATGCAGAAGAAAGGATGAAGGCTGATAAGTTGGCGGAGCTCAGCTAGATGGTGGAAGAAACCGCTGCCGTTCCACTGGAGGATGGTATTGTCCATGGCGGAGAAAGGCGTGACGGGACTGGGAAGGCAGATTGCGCCGCTGGGTCACCTGCTGCCTCCGATGGAGCACCCGTGCAAGTGCTATCCATTGCGTCTGAGGGACCGGCGAGATCGAGGTCCTCAGCGGACGCAAGGATCTCCACCTCATCGTCAGACGCAGAGTTTTTAGGTAGCGGTGGAGTAGGTGCCACCGCAGGTGTCTTGGTCTTACGGGTCTTCACAGTCGTTTTCTCTCGCTGTTCCTTTGGTTGCCACTGTTGAGAGGGCTTATTGGAGTCAGTCTCTGGGACCGAAGACGATCGCGAAGCCCGTCAACCAGTGACCTGTGGCTTCTTCAGCCACTGGTTGGTGTCTGCTCTGCGGCTGGGAGGAACCTGGGAAGGGAGTGACCCAAGGGATCCCTTCCGAGCGAGAGAAGCCGAAGAAGGATTACGCTTCTCCAGCTTAGAAGTGGGGACTGGTGTCCCCAGTGGTTTAGTGGGAGCTGCTCCCGAGGTAGATGGTGTGGGAGCAACAGCGAGAGAAGGGGCCCCCATCGTCACAGGGGCAGGTGAGGTCCTTTGACTCTGAGAGCTGACTGTATGTCTTGCAGCAGAAGGAGCTAGAGCAGGAGTGACAGTGGAGGCATAAGATGACATCATGCGCACGGGATGTAGCCATTCAAATTTCCGCTTAGCCTCAGTGTAGGTCAGTTGGTCCAGGGTCTTATATTCCATAATTTTGCGTTCTTTCTGTAAGATACTGCAGTCCGGCGAGCAAGGGGAATGAGGCTCTCCACAGTTGACACAGACGGGAGGCGGAGCACATGGAGTATCGGGATGAGATGGGCGTCCACAATCTCGACATGTGAGGCTAGAAGTACAGCGAGAGGACATGTGACCGAACTTCCAGCACTTAAAGCACCGCATCGGGGGAGGGATATAGGGTTTGACGTCATATCGGTAGACCATCACCTTGACCTTCTCTGGTAATGCATCACCTTCGAAGGCCAAGATGAAGGCACCAGTAGCTACCTGATTGTCCCTCGGACCCCGATGAACGCGCCGGACGAAATGTACACCTCGGCACTCTAAATTGGCGCGCAGCTCGTCATCAGACTGCAAAAGTAAGTCCCGATGGAAAATAATACCCTGGACCATATTTAAACTCTTATGTGGGGTGATGGTAACGTTAACATCCCCCAACTTGTCACAAGCAAGTAACCTGCGTGACTGGGCAGAGGATGCCGTTTTTATCAAAACTGACCCAGAGCGCATTTTGGACAAGCCCTCCACCTCTCCAAACTTGTCCTCTAAATGCTCTACAAAGAACTGAGGCTTCACGGATAGACACGAGTCACCATCAGCTCTGGTACAGACGAGATACCTGGGCGAATACACGTCACTGTCAGTCATTGCCTGTCGTTCCTCCCATGGTGTGACCAGGGATGGGAACGATTTCGGGTCATAAACGTTAGCTTTAAAATGAGCCCTCGAACGCTTAGAGACTGCTGGTGGCTGGCCGCCAGCGAGAGATGATGTACCACGCTTCATTGCGGGTCATCCGCCCTGATGCCACCTACTCCGACCAAGGGCCCTCCCCACGGGCGCCACCTAGCCGCAGCAATAGCCACCTGGCAGGATGGCCATTGCCGGGAGTCCTGATGCCCCAGGGAGATGGGCATCTACTCCTTGGCATACGTGAGGAGTTAACGGCGCAGGCATCAGTAGAGCGATCCCTGTGTTGTCAGGGGGCTACAACCAACAGGGTACATGGCGGCCCCACCACAACGGACTGGCTATCGCGCTGGATCTTAGGTGCAAAACTGTTCAAGGTCGTCGTCGCAGTTAAAAGCAGCACTGCAGAGTGCAGCGTGGTAATCGCACCCAGGGAGGTATCCTCGCCCAAGAGATGGAAAACGAGCGGGACACCATTGCAACGACGAAAAAGCCGGCTAAAGGTCTCAATGCACGACGGATACAGTGCACCATGTAAGGCGCCCTTCCCCAATTGGCTCTCTCTTCGGAATAATGGAGGTCAAACCCTAGAGGGGACCATCACATAAGGCCGAAGCATTTGAGACTCCTTTTAGTCGCCTCTTACGACAGGAAGGAATACCGCGGGCCTATTGTAACCCCCGGACCGGCAGGGGACTATATACACTCCTGGAAATGGAAAAAAGAACACATTGACACCGGTGTGTCAGACCCACCATACTTGCTCCGGACACTGCGAGAGGGCTGTACAAGCAATGATACACGCACGGCACAGCGGACACACCAGGAACCGCGGTGTTGGCCGTCGAATGGCGCTAGCTGCGCAGCATTTGTGCACCGCCGCCGTCAGTGTCAGCCAGTTTGCCGTGGCATACGGAGCTCCATCGCAGTCTTTAACACTGGTAGCATGCCGCGACAGCGTGGACGTGAACCGTATGTGCAGTTGACGGACTTTGAGCGAGGGCGTATAGTGGGCATGCGGGAGGCCGGGTGGACGTACCGCCGAATTGCTCAACACGTGGGGCGTGAGGTCTCCACAGTACATCGATGTTGTCGCCAGTGGTCGGCGGATGGTGCACCTGCCCGTCGACCTGGGACCGGACCGCAGCGACGCACGGATGCACGCCAAGACCGTAGGATCCTACGCAGTGCCGTAGGGGACCGCACCGCCACTTCCCAGCAAATTAGGGACACTGTTGCTCCTGGGGTATCGGCGAGGACCATTCGCAACCGTCTCCATGAAGCTGGGCTACGGTCCCGCACACCGTTAGGCCGTCTTCCGCTCACGCCCCAACATCGCGCAGCCCGCCTCCAGTGGTGTCGCGATAGGCGTGAATGGAGGGACGAATGGAGACGTGTCGTCTTCAGCGATGAGAGTCGCTTCTGCCTTGGTGCCAATGATGGTCGTACGCGTGTTTGGCGCCGTGCAGGTGAGCGCCACAATCAGGACTGCATACGACCGAGGCACACAGGGCCAACACCCGGCATCATGGTGTGGGGAGCGATCTCCTACACTGGCCGTACACCACTGGTGATCGTCGAGGGGACACTGAATAGTGCACGGTACATCCAAACCGTCATCGAACCCATCGTTCTACCATTCCTAGACCGGCAAGGGAACTTGCTGTTCCAACAGGACAATGCACGTCCGCATGTATCCCGTGCCACCCAACGTGCTCTAGAAGGTGTAAGTCAACTACCCTGGCCAGCAAGATCTCCGGATCTGTCCCCCATTGAGCATGTTTGGGACTGGATGAAGCGTCGTCTCACGCGGTCTGCACGTCCAGCACGAACGCTGGTCCAACTGAGGCGCCAGGTGGAAATGACATGGCAAGCCGTTCCACAGGACTACATCCAGCATCTCTACGATCGTCTCCATGGGAGAATAGCAGCCTGCATTGCTGCAAAAGGTGGATATACACTGTACTAGTGCCGACATTGTGCATGCTCTGTTGCCTGTGTCTACGTGCCTGTGGTTCTGTCAGTGTGATCATGTGATGTATCTGACCCCAGGAATGTGTCAATAAAGTTTCCCCTTCCTGGGACAATGAATTCACGGTGTTCTTATTTCAATTTCCATGAGTGTAATATTGCTGCAAGTTGTTTTCAAATATTTAGCAAAACCAGAAATGCTTTTCCTTAAACCCACCTAGCATTCATTTCGAGTGAGGACCACTAAGACATGATGAGAGAAATTCTGGCTTGCGCGGAGGCGTATAGACCGTCGTTTACTCCATACTCCATTTGCACGTGGAACAGCAAAGGACATGACAAGTTGTATTATAAGGTGGCTTGCAGAGTGTGTGGATGTATATCCTGTCGTTCCAAGCAATCCTCACATGCACCGCTTGATGCGGTCGCGTATTCCCGTCTAAAAGAATGAATTCAGGGTCATATGGTCTCCTGAAAAGGCACACAATGGGGAAGGACTACGGTGTCACAATAACGTTTACCGGCCAGTGTGCCGTGTTCAAAGATTTGGAGGCCAGTGCTCCCATGCAACATTAAGCGCCCTCGCGCCATAAAACCTTGACCATGAAAATGATCACGACGATGTTCCTAGGTGCATTATGAGTTTTCCACCTCTCGCCATATGAGGGTACGTCCAGAATCACTACTCAAATTTCATCAGAGAAGAGCACGCGATCGCAGTTCTCGTTCGCCAGCTGCTGTGCTCGAGCGGCTCTAGGCACTTCAGTCTGGAACCGCGCGACCGCTACGGTCGCAGGTTCGAATCCTGCCTCAGGCATGGATGTGTTTGATGTCCTTAGGTTAGTTAGGTTTAAGTACTTCTACGTTCTAGGGGACTGATGACCTCAGATGTTAAGTTCCATAGTGCTCACAGCCATTTGAACCATTTAGTTCTCGCCCCTATGCTAGTGACAGTATCGTAAACAGTGCCGCCGATGTGCGGTTGTCACAGGAACACAGCGAACAGGTCTTCGAGCAAAGAGACTAACCCCGTACAGTCACCATGCCATTGTGGAGCTTGAGATTGTGTGCCTTGCAATAGTGTAAATGAGATTGAATTGGTACCCGCTGTTTGACGAGGGCTCCTCCTTGCGTGTTGCGCAATGTTGCGGTCAGTTGGTGCTGTAGGTGGCTGCGGTCAACCACCTCATCTCTTTTGGACAGGAGTGACTCTGGATCGTAACGCCTCCCACAAACATGAGACAGTGGTGTGAGCAATACGTAACTCCTGGCCCAATTATGGTAATACGCTCCCGCACTTTCACTCATTTCCACCGAGTAGTGAATATGTTACGTTACTTTATCCACCTCTTCCTTAAGGTTTGTGGTGCAGTGTACAAATAAGTGGTTTGGCGCGCAGATACGGGACAACCCTCTCCGAATTTGGCTACAGAAATCAATCAGAATGCAAATAGTGTCTGTTGGCTTAATTCTTACGAGCGCTATCATGCTAGCAGCAACTTTCGTGATTGTCTCGTGATAGTATACATCTGCTGTTACAGCTCCGTTCAGCTCAATTGTAATTTCTAGGAATGAAACAGTGGATACAAGAAGCAGAAATGCTGTACGGTGGTCATAAATATTTGGCTCCTCAGTGTTCTATATGGTCACGATGAGGTAAAGACTATAAATTAGCTAAAAAATCTAATAAAAACCAAGGTAATGTCCAGTGAGTAGCAGCGCACACTGCCGTAGAGTGAAAGATTAATTTAGAAAACAGTTCTATTGGAACGCCAATGCTCTTCGTAAAACATTTCCCGAGACGCTGCCCTTAGGTTCCAACCAGAAATAGATGTACAAACTGTCGGCTGCTCACTCGAGCCTAACTTCACTAAAAACGAGTACGCCTGCAAGGACGGTCGTTGATACCTGCGGTCGCCAGCGGTGTAACTGGAAGGTGCGGAAATGCCTGGGTATCGAGGCTGTGGTAAGTACGCAAAAGCGAAACGGCTGTGCTCTACTGCACATCTGGTAAAACAGCTCGGCATCTCGTTCTGCCTTCAGCTTGATTCGACCTCCCAACCAGAGACAACTCTGATCAGGAATGTAGCTCCAGTTAGTCACGGAAGGTTATTACTCTAAGGATGTAAATGGGAAAGAGGCATCGTTTCGTTACTTAACGTGATTAAAATGCTACATAATCACCTATATAATAAGAAAAAAATAGAGATTCTTTTTCTTATTTTCCTTCTTACAATATCTACAGAGTATCTACAGCTGTCGTAATGCCTTCACTGAATCAAATCGTTCCCTAGTCTCAAATTTTTTTATACATTACCTGTACCCGTCCACGCTCTGCTGCTGCTCATTCTGCTTAAATGACCACGCTTTTCTGCGCCTCAGTCTGCTTGAATGGAAAGGAAACAAAAGAGAATGCATACGTTTCAGACAGGTGTGGGAATCGGATATACCTTCTGATCTCCTTCTCTCCTCTGTCCCTGTCCATTTCCCCCTCGCCCTTCCTTTATCCATCTACCTGTCCTTCCCTCTCTCTCTGTACATCACCTCCTCCCTCTCTCTCTATCCATCTTCTCCTCCCTTCTTCTCTCTCTCCATCTCCTCCTGCCCCCTCTCTCCCACTTCTCTCAGTCCATCACCTTCTCCCCCTTTTCTCTGTCCATTTTCTCCCCCACCCCCACTCCATCTGTTCCTACCACCTCTTTCTGTCCGTCGCCTCCTATCTGTCTTTTCACTTCATTTTCCTCCGACCCCTCTGTCAATCTCCTCCCCCCCCCCCTCCCCCCTAGAGCCTTATTTACTGTTATTGCAAATTCAGATTCAGTACTACTAGCACTAGTAGTAGTAGTAGTAGTGGTGGTGGTGGTGATGGTGGTGGTGGTAATGGTGGTGGTGGTGGTGCTCTACTCATAAACCAATAAGCCATAAATACAACTTTACCGTTTGCTAACATCGTTTCTCTACTATATGTATGAGAAATATATGGTCTATAAGTGTTTAAACGTTTATTACGGTAACTTGTAAAAATCTGAAGTAAATCTGAAAGACAGATTTAGAGACTTTTGTTATAATGCTTTTCATTTCTATATTTACTAATACACGTACATTAGAGAATTAGCTACCTAAAATCACGTCCGTATTTGAATACAACGTTGTGTCAGATTTTCAAAGCACTCGGTCTAGAACTTTCGGAGATAAACGATTTTGAACAAGCTAAAATTTACATTTCTATAACGTTTCCCTTTTCATTTTATATATAGTCGTATTACACATATACCAGTGGTGCTTCAGTGGGTGTGTGAAAATACATGAGTATTCAAACGCAATGTTGCGTCAAAATTTCAAACCAATCCGTGAAGTACTTTCGGAGGTTTGAGATTTTGAAGAAAGGATCATGCTTGCAACCGGTTGGCTGTGTGATTTCTATGTTGAAAAAAAAAATAATCTGCGTCTGCCTCACGTTGATCTGAACAGTCTATCGCTACTATGGATGATAATTCCTTAAACTGCTGTGGGCTAAGTGTGCATCCAAAACCATCATCAGTCTCATAATATGATGCACAAAATATTGCATACACTTTGTACAACATTTCGCATATGATTCTGTTCCATTCGAGCTGTAAATCATTGTGTGCAAAAATCTGGGAGCTTAGGTAACTTCTAGCACAGGTTAGATTACAGTTGTCAAATATGCTCCACTTCTTTTTCAGATTCTGCTTTCTGTCTATTTGCAGCACTAGAATAATAAAACAAGGCATTTCTAGCTGAATAGAGGTCTGAATTGCCCATGCTTGGCAATATGACTGTGGAAGGATTGAATATTCAGACTCCTCCCATCAATGGAAATTTAATGGCATGGATTTCAGAATACAGTTTTATTCGCAACTGCTGTGCTTTCCTCATCAATTTATTCAGCACAGTTTTATTCTCCTCTTGTTCTTGTCCTAGAATGTATGACTTAATATCGATAGCATTCGAACTAGAATCTGTTGACCGCGCAGTTGAGCGCCCCACAAACGAAACATCATTGAACTAGAATCAGCTTCTGCTTAGCATTCATAACAACGCGATTAATCTCTCCATAGAAGCCCATAACACATTTCGTGTGAAATACACACACTAAAGGAGATATCTATCGAACCATCTACGTCCCATTCAGCATTTTGTAGGGTATTCCGGTCAGATGTCGATGTAGAGATGTATGTCTCGAGAGATGATATGATCCCCACATTCCTGGTGCGGGTGATTTCAACCCCACTAATTTCGTATTCTATTTCTTGTAATACAAAATCAAATACATTCCGTGTGGTTTTTGATGTTACTGATGTTGCTAAAGTTTTTTTATCTGTAAATACACCTTTGAATGCCGGTCGGAGTGGCCGAGCGGTTCTAGGCGCTACAGTCTGTAACCGCGCGACCGCTACGGTCGCAGGTTCGAATCCTGCCTCAGGCATGGATGTGTGTGATGTCCGTAGGTTAGTTAAGTTTAAGTAGTTCTAAGTTCTAGGCGACTGATGACCTCAGAAGTTAAGTCCCATAGTGCACAGAGCCATTTTGAACCACCTTTGAAATATAGAAAGCTCTTGACTGATAGAGTATATCCATCTTGTGGTTGAATAATAATTCGTATCTCATCAGCATTAGGTGTTGATAAGGCAAGCGACATATGTGAAAAAAAATTCTGGCCCGTGATACGCTCATCATATTCAACTGCAGTTGTTAAATCGAGTTATGTCATTACTAGGTTTCAGTACTATAGGTTCAAGAAACTCGTGATTCTCGCGTGTTATCTCGTTTTGCTTCCGCTGTAAAGTGGTCTTCTAATGGCTGGGTATGCCGTGCTTACACTTGATACCCATAATGCTGCCTTAGATGAAGACATACTACAATTTCCTCACCAAGAAAATCGATTATCTTAGCGTTCTGATCTGTGACATTCAGGAAGAGATGGTCTAATACCTGAGCAGCCACTGGGAGATATATTGAATTACTGGGAACCACGGCAATTTTATAGTTTTTACCCACTGTAGGAAAAAATGCGTATATAGTATGGACTCATCCGTCATTAAGGTACGAATTGGTTGCGGTATTTCACTCTACATGAATCGTAATGACTGGCAGTGTGTCCACCGGTTGATTCAACTCATGAATCTTTTGTCAGTATTGTGCTCCATCACTTGACTCCTCAAGACACCTAGTAGCGACCCTATTGAACCTTGCTGATTAAAGTCCATTGTTTCTTCTGTTTCTTTAAATGTTTCAACATTTTCATGTAGCTCAAATCCCTTTACAAATCGTTTTACGTACACATTTAAAGCGTCAGTATTGTAGGAACCAGGGGGTATTACCACAACTTCCCCACTTCCTATATGCACTTTATTATTTGTCTCAGTGACATTAGCTATGCTATTATACGTCTACAGATCGACCAGTGCAATACTCCATTCCCCCTGATTAGGTCCATTGGATGAAAGTAGTTCGCTTTTAACATAGATGAGCTTTCCTTTGAGGTTGGAGTGTACAACATCGCATTTCGCCCTCAAGTGAGGCACTGACTGCTTGTCTTTATGCAGTTGTCAGGAGAAACATTAGACAGTAATGTACACAGATATGCGAAGTCTTGGCAGCTTCGAAAATTGTAGATCACCTGATTCCTGTCGGAGAAGTAGCGACACAGTTCCTCTGGTGGTCTTAAACCGCTGAATGTGTTAAAGTAGTAGATTGTATTTTTTTGTTTTTTTTTTTCGAATATGCAGCCTAGTGAGTTCTACATCTAAATTGACAACCCCAGTTTCTTTGGATTTTCACTTCGTTTCTGGCAATGTATTCCACATAAACATACCACAAAATCTTGAGAGTTTTCTGACGAGTTTAAACAGTAAAATCGATGCAAATGTAGGAATTACGGAAATATTCCACCAGATGTCTTAGGTGTTGGCAACACCCTGGGCGTTTTAAAAAATTTTCTGCCTGAAGGCATCTTTCGCCTTTGCCATCGTTGACTGGATACAATATATTAAAGATCCTGTAGGTTTCCTCTTCTTCTTTAGTGTTCTATTAGCTGGATTCAAAATTTGATAGAAGGTCTTTCCAGTAACCATTTTAAGTTTCGCAAGCACTGCGAGCGCAGCAATACGTTCTCCTATACCAATTTACTTTCTTCGACATATCTGTCTAACTTTATCAGCTAATATTTCGTCTGCAATTCAACGATATTTATTTGTAGCATGAGCGATATCATGATGTGATACTAAATACCTTACCACCAGGAGCGAGGCGTTTTTTTCAGCTTTGTTCCAGGTCAACAAAATTCTTTCCGGGAATGTGAAGTTCGGCTGATAGGTTCTGGAGAACACCGCCCCCACCACTGTTAATATGTTTCCTAGCCATCACGTCTCACTACTACAAGGTCTGAGGTCCGCATGTCCTATTACAAAGGCCGGTCGGTGTGGCCGAGCGGTTCTAGCAGCTTCAGTCAGGAACCGTGCGATCGCTACGGTCGCAGGTTCGAATCTTGCCTCGGGCATGGATGTGTGTGATGTCCTTAGGTTAGTTAGGTTTAAGTAGTTCTAAGTTCTAGGAGACTGACGACCTCAGATGTTAAGTCCCACAGTCCTCAGAGCCATTTGAACCATTTGAATCTATTACATGGCAAATTTCGTTCGTGCAACCAACTGTTGTGCTTGAAACACGTATGTATTCATTACCAGCGATGGCGAGGCATGACAGAATCTATGACCAGAGAGTTATTTATCGTTGCTAGTCTGCGCTTGACCGCGCGAGACGTCAGTAGTTGTGTGTAGCGAGTCGGCAGAGGGAGTAGTCAGTCGGATACGGTAGTAGCGAGTGGACGGTTGTACTGAGCAGGCGTCGGCATGCGTCGGCGGCGTGCTCTTCTTGCGACTCTGGTCAGGATTGTGGTCGACGATGAGAATTATTGTAGAAGGTAATGAAGCAGCATTGCGCACATCTAGTAATGTATGGTAATTGTAATTAATTTGTTGAAGAAATGCCCCAATAATCATTTTTTTATAAAGTAGCTCTTTAAAGAAAAACATTCATTTCAAGTTAAAGAATATTTCCTATGCATTTCCTCCAAGAATCAAAATTAAATATACGCCAGCATTGCACGAAGCTGTGTCGATAGATGAGAGCAGATATAGATGTAGTTTTTTTATTGAGGTAAGACTTTTTGCTTTTGTTATTCAGAATACAGGGCCGAAGGTCAGCGCTGCTGTCCTTATAAAATTTATCAGGTTTAATTATTTTACAGGGCCGAAGGTCAGCGTTGCTGTCCTTATAAAAATTCATCAGATATTATTATTTCTGTTAGGAGGTTACATTTCCTACATGGTTCATTATTTAATCAATATTATTGTGTGGGTTTTTGGTCAATTTTGATACCTTACTTTTTATTGGAAGGTTACACTTGGCTCCATTTGGCATTCTCATTTTTATTAAAATTATTGCGAGGAGGTTACACTTAGCTCAATTTCCACATTTATTTATTTATTTTAATTTTCATGCGGGGAGGTTACACTTGGCGACATCCGGACCAGGATCGTATTTCTTTGTGAATCTTCTGAGAAGTAGTCATATATCTGCTCTAATCCACTTAAAAATAATTAGCATTTGGCGCAACGCTTTTCATAATTTGTCAATCTTTTTTCCACAGATCATCGGCAATTTGTTGCTCTTTGTTGTAATAGTGTTTGTTGCACTTTTTCATTGTCTTTGTTTCATTTGTGAATAATTTTGATTTGTGTAAAAATGCCGCGAAAAACTGTTAACAGTACATCGCCATGTATAATGAGTGAAATAGCCGACGTAAATAACTTGACCGATAGTACTTGCGACACGCAGTGTAATAATGACAGTTCCCCATTTACAGACAATCAATGCATACTGATCACCGGTAATGATTTTATTGCTAATGATGTGCAAATAAATTCAATTGTCTCCTCTGTTAGCTTTACGGCAATTGATGACGCGGGGCGTTCTGTTGCAATGAGCGCTGCCCAGCTTGACACACCCGGTTTGCAGAATTTACGTGACGAACAGACAAATTTTTCTATTGAAAATGAACAGAGTAATCGGAGTACGACAGATTTATTTAATTCCGGTGTAGTGACTAACAGTGCTCATCCGATTGGCAAACATTTCCAAGAATCACAGAATAACCAAGTGGTTACAGAAAACGTGACAAATGCAAATACACCAACACACAGCACAGAGAATAGAGTTGCTAATTTTGGCTCGGATCAAATTATGGCTAGTTGGTACATATTAATGAACGTATTGAAAAACTAGATAACAATTCCAAACAACAGAGTGAAGATAACAAACAATTTAGGGAAAATTTCAAACAACTTAATGAAAATAGTGAAAATCTCAAACAACAACTTAGTGAAGATTTCAAACAACAACTTAATGAAAATTCCAAACAACAGAATGAAAGACAAGACAACAATCACAAACAAATTAGTGAACAGATCAAACAACTTAATGAAAATCAAGACAACCTTAATGAAAAATTAGACAACAATTCCAGACAGCTTAGTGAACAGATTAGAGCCGTTGCCGCGCAATGTCATGATACTAAAGAACAGTTACGCGAGGAAATTGAGGATTGTGCTAGGAAAAGTAGCGAAGAAATTAGATCTGTTGCTCAAGAATTAAGGGATATGCAAACAGCTACAACAGAAACGCTTAGAGACGAAATTAGTGCAGTCGGTAAACAATGCTCTGAAAAAGCAACACAGTTACGCGACGAGTTTAAATTAACGACACCAGAACTGTCGCGCACACTGGATGCAAAAGTATATGCGAAATTCGGCCAACAGAATAGTCAAATTGACGAACGTTTTAATCACCACCTACAAAACAGTGATACGCGTTTCTGTAAATTTATACAGGAACAGAATAAAGTAAAACGACAAGTCATGGAAACAATTACTGCACAGAGACAGGAAGACAAACGTAAATTGTTTGCGAAAGCAAAAACATACGTAGACAACAATATTGCTACAGTATCGGACAAAATTAATACCATCGAACAGTTGAACACCGAATTGCGTGATGAAATTTCCGATCTTAAATCAAAAACAGATACACACACAGTAGATTTTCAAACAGTGACCGACAGACTCGAACAATTAGAACTAACACAGGATTCCGATGTCATCAAAGCTGACGTTAAAAAATTGAGCGAAACCACGCGTAAAATACAAAAACAGATTAATGCTTCTGACACTAAAAACGATGATCAGGTAAAAATACTGACTGAAAAATATGATGATTTGGCCAGTCGTATTGATGTTATCGAAAGTAATAATGACAGCAAATCAGACGATATTGCACCAATTTTGTATAACCAAACACCTGGATTCCAAAATTTACAGCAGACGATCAGTGAGATAGATTCGTCTAATAATACATTACGTAGAAAATTGTCAAGTTTATAGCAAGAAGTACCAGAGATGAAAAATGTTTCAGCGTTTAACACGTCACAGCAGATGCCACTTTGCGAACATTTGTCAGATTCACGCAGCGTGTTTAATTTGGGTAATTTACGGAGAGTGCGCGACTTAGATTCTGAACAGTCACAGACAAATAGATTCTCATACAATCCTGAACCTGTTCCGACATACAGAGACGATCATTTTGATTACAAACATTTTCTATCAGTGAGAAAATTTAAAGTGTTTAAAAATGACAGAACACAGATTCACCCACTGGATTGGATACAACAATTTAGCTTTGCTTTTCCACCGAATTGGCCTGTAACGCATAAACTTGAATTTATTTGCAGTTTTTTGGAAGGCGAACCGGCAACTCCTATGAGACAGACTGCAAGGCAATGTTATTCGGTAGAAGAGTTTCAGAATGCTTTTCTGTCAGCGTATTGGTCGAAGACGACACAGTGCGGAATTAAGGATCAACTAATTAGTTTACCAAATTATGAGAACTCAAATTTTCCCAGTGTCACGCAATTTTTTGAACACATGGTACAACAAAACCAGTACCTAAGTGAACCATACAGTGAATCTGCACTTATTCAATTATGCATTTCTAAATTAACCACGATCATTAAGAGTGTCACTTTTAACAGGTCAGCAAAAAGAAAATATTTCGGCATTCATGGATCTGTTACAGCTTTTGGAATTGCAGCAATCGGATTATTCCTTTATAAACAAAAATTTTTTATATAATAACCGAGGTCAACAAACATACAGCAATTATGATCAGGCACGCAATTTCAATAGCAAAGCTAACAGACGCTTCAGGAACGACAACAACCAGAATTTTAATAACGCAAAATTTTAATTATCAGTATCGAAAAAATTATCAGCAAGAGGAACCACATTTTGGTAACAATAGACGTTTTTCCCAACAACAGCAACAAAACCAACCGGTTAGCATACCTAACCAACAATGTAATGTACAAGGTCAACCGAGCTTTAATGTTTCGCCGCGTACGCGTATAGCGTCGGCCCGAACAAATAGTAATGCACAGCAACAAGGAAATCAGTACGGACAGAAGACACACTACTTCAATTCCTATCGCAGTGCACCGTATAGAAATGACTATCACGACAGACGTAAAAACAATGAGCACAATTATCAACATACGTTTAATAACAGTCGGTCTTACGAGCAGCAAAATGATCAGCAACAACATATTCTCATGAATGAACCAGACAGTAGGTATCATCCAGAGCGTAATACGTCTGGAAGAAATAACAGAACAGTTCAAATAGTCGAAATGCCACAGAATCCTCCTGATAATAATAATACGTCAGATAGAATTTGACTAGATACTGTACAGGTCGCATCTTCCAGCAATGTAAGCAATACTTCAGACACACAGAATGTTGTTCATGAAAATGTTATTACTTTTGACGACATCAGAGACACTCTTTTGCAGGAAAGACCAGTTGTTCAGAAAACCATTTCACGTCCTGTCATCGAAATTAAAATTGGTTCATCGAAATTTTCAGCAGTAATCGATTCCGGATCACCTATGCCAGTAATAAATGAAGAAACTTTCAACGAGTGTAACAAAGAGAATACCTATCCTACATTACCATTAGGCAAAACGAAAGTGAAAGGAGCAGTATCGAGTAAAGGAGTAGACGTTAAATTACAGACACATTTATCATTTTGTTTTGCAGGTCACACATTTCACTCAAATTTTTGGATTGTTCCTTTATTGACAACAGACATTATTTTAGGTAGTAATTTTCTGGTACAACACGACGCAGTTATTGACTTTCAAAATTCCTATTTAATGTTGAAGGATGAAAATGTACAATTGGCTTTAGAATTTCAGCACTCATTATCTGCAGAAGAACAAACAATTAATCGCACAGAGGTCATTTCCGTATCACGTAGCATAGACTGTAATTCCACATTGTTCACAGATACGTACGTACATAACTATAATACTCCAGACGAAGCCGACTATGACGTAATACAGATGATTCTGATAAAGCTAAACAAAGCAGTGCAAATACAGACGACGAACGCACGCAACTACACAAAATTCTTTTACAGCAAGCTCCAGTTTTTGACAACGTTCCTGGTACTATGTCCGGTTTTATGTATGAATTTCAAGTCAAACAGCACGACACATTTAAAGCCAAGCATTATCCCATTCCATATATCCTTAGAGAACAAGTTAAGAAAGAATTGCAAGCTATGCTTGACCAGGGAATTATTGAACCGGCAGCTAGTCCGTACATAAACCCGCTCCATATTGTTAAGAAAAAAGATGGTTCACTTCGCCTCGTACTTGATTCGCGTCACATCAATGACATTATTATTAATGAAACAGATCGCCCACAGACACTAGAAGAAGAACTACTAGAGAAATTTCATGGTACTGCTATTTATTCCACATTAGATTTGAAATCGGGAATTTTGGCAAATTCAGCTCCATCCGAACTGCAGAAAGTACACAGCATTTCTCTGTTTTGGTGACTGTTGTCAATTTTGTAAATTACCGTTCGGCTTAACCATTTCTTCAGCAGCTTTTATTCGCGGTTTGAATACAGTACTTCCGACAGAACTTAAAGACAGAATTACAACGTACGTAGACGACATTCTTATTGCAGAAGCTAACTGGTCTGAACACAATCTGATTCTTGAACAACTGTTGCAAACTTTTCGTGCACAAGGACTCACAGTTAATCTCAGTAAATCGAACTTTGGCAAAACTTCTATAAAATTTCTTGGACATGTAATTTCAGCAGAGGGCATTACGCCTGACCCGGTAAAACTTCAAGCTTTACGTGGCATTACTGTTCCTACGACGAAGAAACAACTACGCAGCTTTTTGGGTTTAATTAATTTTTTTCGTAAATTTATTCATTACTCTGCTTTAGACGCCCCTAGATTATGTCAACTGACAGGTAAAAACACTATCTGGTCCTGGGACAAGCAAGCACATTCCGAATTTATGAACCTGAAACATGCTTTATTGAATGCACCACATTTATCGCACCCAGATCTTACTAGAAATTTTTCCATTGCTACCGACAGTTCTAACACCGGTTTAGGCGTACATATTTTTGAGGAAATTGAAGAAGATGGCTCTACAGTAATTAAAAACATCGCATTTGCAAGTCGCATTTTGTCACCTGCTGAACGAAATTATTCCGTTACAGAACTTGAAACATTATGTGTTGTTTGGGCTTTTAAGAGATTTCGGCATTTTCTTTATAAAAGACATACCACCGTTTACACAGACCACAGAGCGATACAGTTTTTACTTTCGGCTGAATTTACTCACGACAGATTAAGCAGATGGAAACTTTATTTGCAGGAATTTAATCTGCCAGGAAGTTTCATATCAGCGCACACTCCGCTGCAGAGTGAAAATCTCATTCTGGTAATTTTACAATTGTTCACATTCCCGGCACACAAAATGTTGTAGCAGACGCACTATCCCGTTCTCTTATCAACAATCAGCAAGACATCGCAACCAACTTCTGCAAAGAAAATTTCAGCGTCATGTACATTCAACAAGTTGCATTTGAAAATTTCATTTCGTCGTCATTACAAGACATAGCACAAGAGCAGAGTAAAGACAACGTGTGGAAAGAGATTAAACACCTTTGGCAAGATAGGAATAATGTTGCCATTAGAAACCATTACACTGTACGCAATGACATTCTGTTTCGCCGCTCTCATGCTGACAGCAACAATTGGTTATTATGCATTCCTGACGAACTTGTTAACAAATTGATCTGGTATACTCATTTAAGTTACGCACATTACGGAGCCAGAAAATGTTTTCTTATACTGAGACAGAACTGTTATTTTACGAACATGGAGAAACGTATTCGACGAGTTTTAGCGTCATGTAAAATCTGCCAGAAAGCTAAATCAGATACGGCTTCACATATTCCTCCATTACATCCCATTGTACCTGTTAAATTGAGACATATGGCCGCTGTAGACATTTTTGGTCCGATTCCCAGATCTAATAGAGGTTTTTGCTGCATCTTTGTCGCTGTTGAACTCACTTCAAAATTTGTTACCTTCACTCCGTTACGCAAAGCTACTGCTAAAACTGTTTCGAAAGCATTTGTGAAACATTTTCTATTTCATGTAGGGCATGTGTTGAAAGTAATTTCCGACAATGGAGCACAGTTTCGATCTGCTATATGGACACGTATGTTACGAACTAGAAACATTTCTCCGATCTATATATCCAGGTACCATGCTTCTTCGAACCCTTGTGAACGATTAATGAAAGAAATTGGTAAACTGTGTAGAATATACTGCCATAAATGACATATTGATTGGGACACACACATACTCTCATTCCAGGATGTAATTAATTCCATACCAAATGAATCCACTATGCTATCTCCGTCTGTTATACTGAAAAATGTTGAACCACGTAACAAAATTAAAGAATTAGTAAACTTTCCTACATCTCGTCGACTACGACACCTTGAAATAATTGACATTGCGCTGAACAACATCAAACGTGCCGCAGAGTGCCGGAGAAGACAGCAAAAACAGGTTTGTACACGCCATGACTTTCACATTGGACAGAAGATATTAGTACGTACACACTATTTATCCAACAAAGGAAAGAGTAAATGCAGTAAATTTGAGCTTCTATACGCAGGTCCATATCGGATTCGCAGCATTCCTCACCCCAATGTTGTACACGTCGAAACTTTGAGAACCAGGAAAACCAAAGGAAACCACCACATATCGAATATCAAACCTTTTATTGAATGAAGATACTTTATGATTTAACATGCTGTAATGCCTTTTGCTAATTTTTATGACCACTTATGCAATTATATTCACATGACTACTTACTGATAATTGTATTTTTCTTGGCAAGTGCCCGGCAAGGTAAAGTTAGCATGTCGCTTTTCTTGTCGTTACACATCAGACCGTGCATATTTTTCCAGATGAACTTACACATTTTATGACCATCTGTGCAATTATATTTATGTGAATACTTACTGATGATTCTCGTATTTTTTCTTGGCAAGTGCTCGGCAAGGTAAGGTTAGCAGGTCGCTCTTCTTGTCGTTACACATCAGACCGTGCATATTTTCCATTTTTATGTATGTATGATTGTTTTTCGTGTTTTGTTTGTATACACTATGAAATATTTAAGATGTAACAAACACCAGTTGACTTTGGCATTTTTGCCTTATGATATCTCAACATCGTGACTACTTTACTTCTTTTTTTTGCTGCTACATTGTGATACACTGGGTACATTTTTGCCTCTGAACACTATCTATGTTTTTCACATATTACGTTTTCTGTCGTGCTATGCTGTATGCTCAAATTATTTTACTATAAACCAGTTTTTATTTAATGAGTATATGATTTAAATGCAAGACATTAATCTTTGTTCATCATTTTCAGAAGAAAGAAATAACGTGTAAAAGAAATAAATTAAACAGAAATGGGAATTTCACCTTCGGAATGAACGAAAGAGGATACAATACTTCGCGAGGAAGAGTAAATGGATCAGGATTAACAAGCATTAACAAGAATATACTATTCACATCGTAGAATAGCAGTCTTAACTAATTTTTTCTTTCAGAATACAAGGCGATTGATGCAGGCTGTCAGACAGAACTACACATCTTAGTTTTAGTGATGAAATATGCTAGAAATAAGGAATAGTTGTGTAATGAGTAATGAAGCGACTTTTTTTGCAGATGATAATGAATGGTTCAAAAATGGCTCTGAGCGCTATGGGACTTAACATCTATGGTCATCAGTCCCCTAGAACTTAGAACTACTTAAACCTAACTGACCTAAGGACATCAGACACATCCATGCCCGAGGCAGGATTCGAACCTGCGACCGTAGCAGTCGCGCGGCTCCGGACTGAGCGCGTAGAACCGCTAGACCACCGCGGCCGGCGATAATGAATGGTGATGAATAATGATGATGAGTATGCTACTGTGGATAATGAAGTTTTTCTTTATGGGTGATGATAATAATGGAGTTATGGTGATATGGATAATGAAGTTTTTCTTTGCATATGAAAATAATGATAATGTTTATATATTTGCTGTTAGTTAAGAGATGCTATGTAGTTATTTAAGTATTTGTTGCAGTCCGTTTTGACAGTATGTGTTATATTGCATAGTATGATGACTGAAGGTTTTGGAAAGGACGGCTAGGGAACACATTTTTTTATACACATTTCACTACCTGTTAATTCGAAGTTCACTACTTTTCGGCAAAAAATGCGTTTCTTCTTTCAGTTTACTAATCCATTTTTGTATTTTGCAGGAGAAATTATTTATGAAATTGATGTGCTATAAGCAGTTGTTAATTAAACCTATGTTATTTATGAATGTGATTACATACACTCTACTTGTTTCATAATCTTGCTACAGCTGACTCATGACGAATGACGTTACACATCTTCATTTGCAGCAACATTTCAAAAGCAAATATTTTCATTCTTCAGTAATTACCCAACGCAATGCATTGCTTAAAAAAAAGATATATAATGCTTTATTATTTGGCAATGAGTGCCAATGTTCTCTGTAAAACGATTTATGTACATTATTCTGTAATACTATGCCATTTATTAGCTCCTGTTTTCAATGATGACTTCTGATGGTTTATAATTAGGCAATGACTGCCAATGTTCTCTGTAAAACGACTGATGAACATTATTCTGTAATACTATGTCATTTATTAGCTCCTGTTTTCAATGATGACTTCTGATGGTTTGTAATTAGGCAATGAGTGCAAATGTTCTCTGTAAAACAACACATGAACATTCTTCTGTGATACTACATACACGGTACGGAAATGTTCAATAACTGGGCAATGAGTGCCACCAACTATTAGTGTAATTCTCAATGAAGACTAGTATGTGACCTAATGTCCTTCACCTTCTGACCTAATTACGTGGAATTACTGCAATATCCGTTTGTCCTGTATATCCTCATGATCATGGAGCACTATATTTGGTTTTTGCACTAATTCTGCGTTGGTGTACCTTGCAAGAGCGTGGTGTTGACACGACATGCTGTCCACCACCGTGAGCGATGGAGATGCTATTATGGTCCCACTGTTTGGTGTACCTAATGTACTACCAAAAAGATAACATGGAATATTACTACGATATTTCAGTGTTTTGGCTACGCTGATTAATACTTCTGGGAAAAGAACTTCAGATTGTCTCACTTGGTGTTGTGCTTCTGTAGAAATATATGGACTTTCAGTGCAGCTGCGTGCAACCTACAGTGCTACAACCATGATGCAATCCTTCCCTTTCCTATCCTAATTCTTGTAACATAGTGAAAATCATTTTTATAACATGATTTCTACTCATTACATATAAATTTTTTTGATTTGCTGATATGTTCTGAACTACAGTGCATGTGCACTTATGTCATTTGTTAATTTGTTTTGTACTCAAAGTATATTTTGTCATTACCTGATATGTTCTGTACTCGGTGCATGTGCACTATATTCACTTCATGTTCTACACCTATATATCTGTATATTCTGTGATTGTAAAGTTAATTAGTTAACAAAAATTTGTTGCTCATGGCAAGTTCAAATGACTCACCATCGCTGCCAAATTTTTGCCCCCCCAGTGGAGGGTTATGAAACACGTATGTATTCATTACCAGCGATGGCGAGGCATGACAGAATCTATGACCAGAGAGTTATTTATCGTTGCTAGTCTGCGCTTGACCGCGCGAGACGTCAGTAGTTGTGTGTAGCGAGTCGGCAGAGGGAGTAGTCAGTCGGATACGGTAGTAGCGAGTGGACGGTTGTACTGAGCAGGCGTCGGCATGCGTCGGCGGCGTGCTCTTCTTGCGACTCTGGTCACGATTGTGGTGGACGATGAGTATTGTTGTAGAAGGTAATGAAGCAGCATAGCGCACATCTACTAATGTATGGTAATTGTAATTAATTTGTTCAAGAAATGCCCCAATAATAATTTTTTTATAAAGTAACTCTTTTAAAGAAAAACATTCATTTCAAGTTAAAGAATATTTCCTATGCATTTCCTCCAAGAATCAAAATTAAATATACGCCAGCATTGCACGAAGCTGTGTCGATAGATGAGAGCAGATATAGATGCAGTTTTTTTATTGAGGTAAGAATTTTTGCTTTTGTTATTCAGAATACAGGGCCGAAGGTCAGCGCTGCTGTCCTTATAAAATTTATCAGGTTTAATTATTTTACAGGGCCGAAGGTCAGCGTTGCTGTCCTTATAAAAATTCATCAGATATTATTATTTCTGTTAGGAAGTTACATTTCCTACATGGTTCATTATTTAATCAATATTATTGTGTGGGTTTTTGGTCAATTTTGATTCCTTACTTTTTATTGGGAGGTTACACTTGGCTCCATTTGGCATTCACATTTTTATTAAAATATTGCGGGGAGGTTACATGCTTTGATGAGAAACCCAACCATTTCCTTTCTGCTTTGCTCCCTCGACATCTTATGACCCGCTGTATGAGGAACACTTCCAGTTCAGAGCTTTTCTGTCATTTCTCTATGTAAAATCTCCTTGCACTTAGTTCACCATCACTATCCTTTAAGACGAATGTTCTCAGGTTTGCGTGCTGAACCTTGGAAGCTGTAAATACCTCTGTTGACCAGTTTAGCAGGTAGGACTTCTCAAATGCAGCTTTGTGTTCCAAAATACGTGCCAAGTCACCTACGTTGAACTTCTGCTTACGTAGATCCACCACCTTAATACGATGGTATACTGTATTTACAAGTCCACTGACATGGAGATCAATAGATCGCCTTTTAAATGAATGAGCGAATTTAGTCTTCAATGACTAGTGGTAGAATTTTCAGCCATCTGTATGACCCTAGGACATTAAATTGCCCTACACCAGGTTTTTCATCGTCTTGTTCATCTAGTCAACAACATTAGCTTTTAAACAAGAGAATGTTGATTAGTGGTTTATCCTATATCGTTCTATTACCGCTTTGAAATGCCTATTGCAAAATTCACTCACGTGCTCAGTTTGAAGGTTGTCAGGACACCGATTCGTTTCAGCTTGCAGTAATTGTTCAAAAACCTCTTCAGTCTCCTTCCCTCTCTTGACTTCCACTGGTAGAACCCAAGCGAATTTGAAATACGTGTTTTGCGGTAAAAACATGACCAATGACAGTGTACTTGAAACCATTATTTTATTATGAGTAGTCTCGCATATATACAAGATCAGCCAGTCATAAATCATCCAATACTCGTATTATCACATGCCTGCGTAGGAATGTTCTATGGGATGACATGTTAAGCTCATGAATTTTCCCCTCCGCATTTACTAAATGACGCATCCATCCCGACGTGCTGGTATGAGTGATGTGATTTTGTTCGTGTGACCCGTATTCCCTGCAGCAGCTGATGCTGTAAGTAGTCATAACAGGCCTATAATTTCAGTCGGGTCATCGTAATATACAAGGGACATTCAAATGAAACCCGGTCACAAGTGTAAAGTAACGGTAACGATTTTATTAACTCAAAAATCTACAGTACAGGTTCTCAGTCGCTAAAACTGTTGGCACATTTATCCCATTGCGACACTAGCCGGTCGATTCCACCCTTGAAGAAACTAGTAGGCCGTTGTCGGATCCATGTCTGGACCCAGTCACACACTCCGCTGTCAGTTGCGAATCGATGTCCGCGAATAGCTTGTTTGAAAGTCACACGGTGAAAGATCGGGACTGTACAGTGGATGTTCTAGCCTTTCTCACCGAAACTGCTACAATGTCGTCCTCACCGTATTGGTCGTGTGTGGGCTGTCATTATCATGCAAGTTCTGTAAAGTGGCTTTATAACGCTGGGCATTGATGGTGGTTCACCGTTCTGGGAACTAGAGGAGCAGTGGGCCCTTGTGGTCAAAAAAGGAGGACATCATGACCTGACCAGAACTGATGTGCACGGTCTTTGATTTCTTTTTAGTTGGTGAACTCACATGTTTCCACGTCTTACTCTGACGCTTGCTTTCCGATTCAATATGGTTACACTCTGTTTCGTCATCTGTGGCAATACGCGACAGAATGCCGTATTCCTCCTCAAGATAACGTTGCAGACGACTCAAAAACAGCGCCATTCGATTATTGCGCTGTTCGGCGGTCATTTGGTGGGGAACGCACTGCGCACAGAGTTGTCGAAAATTCAGCTGTTGATGCATTTTGGTGTGGGCGGTGCCCACGCTAATACGCAGTAACCAATAGTTATCGTCCACGGTGATTCTGCAGTTGTCCAAGACTAAAGCATTCACTTCCGCAACTATTTCCGGTGTGGTGACACAATGAGATTGTCAAGGACGAGCATCGTCTTCCAGTGACTCACGCCCCTCAAGGAATCGTTTGCGCGATTCCACAACAGTTGAACGACCCAGACTGCACTCACCGCACATAGCCTTCATCCGTCAATACATTTCACGCCCTCTTAACTCCCTCCGCAGCCAAAAATCGAATCACTGCTCGTTGTTCCTGCTTACCCGCCTTCATGTTCGGTAGTGGATGATCACTTGTGTGACCACCTTCTCTTCGGCGTGAAACCACACTGGCGCTATGCAACATCAAACGGTACGCACGCGTCACTCTCTCTACCAAGATAGCGCCACCATACCCGCAGTCACGTGGTGCCACCTTACGCGTAAGGCAAAGGTAGACGCACTGACCGAATGAATGACATTTGAATGAACCTCATATATACTCCAAACGTAGGCTGTTCAGTCTTTTATGCTGAAATTTAACTCCTTTGCCTGCACTCTTTGCAGCTGCTAATGCTGGTTTAACTGTGTTATTGTATTTTTCACTCTTCCATTTGTCCTCTTGAGGCGCTGACCTTCCTATGCGTCTCAGTCCTGTCTAATGTTTCACCATACATTTTTATCTCTTTTAGGGTATACTTTTTGATGTTCGAAATTCTTAAGAATATCAGCTCTAGCAAACCGGGCACTCTTTTACATTCTTTACGCCCAATTTGTATTGCTTACTCAGTTAAACATACTGGGCATTTACGTCGAGGATATGGCTTCGTCCTGCTGACATTATATGTTGCTCTAACTGAGCACTACTGTAATTCTACTTCTTCTTTTGTCTGCGTCCCTCCGTAGTGCATGACAGTCCTTAAACGTTTCCGAGAGATGCTGATCCTGTTGCAACTGCTGTAACTTTAACAATCATAACTTTCGCCGAAGGGCCTTCCACGCCTCGGTAGCTTTATGCTACGTCGACGACATGCTGGTGTATTCTAAGCCGTTTTTAAGATAGTCTATTAGTTACGTATATTGTTTGAAATTTGGTCATTCGATGATTGTCTGTGTATGAAATTAGTTCTTTTTAGCAGAGAAACCTTTCTCTATGCCCTTTGACCGTGTTATTGAAGCAGGTTCTACAGCAAACATCGACCACCAAATGTTCGAAGTCCTGTACAAGCTTGTACTACATAACAATTCATCATCCTTAATTTTCTTGTTGAAATGTAGTTTGCATTACTGGATTCTAGCATTCGACACCTCGTCATATACAGCCCCCACCTCGATAAGATTTCCAAGTTGAACTAATTTAGCATTGCTTGTCTCGATTTTTCTGCAAACGTAGGGACACATGCGCTTTGCACCCGCCGAACACGTGTGCAACGCATGTGCAAATTTGTCCAGATTCTACACTGTAATGATACACTTACGTCTTGATACACTGCCTTTAATGAAGAATCTTACTGAAATTTCGTCTATATCGGCCCTCACTGAGTTTCCTAGTTACAACTAGAGAGCCATACGGCGATTTATTTCAGCATTCCCCTGATGCGATAAGGCGTTCATTGAACGTCATGTATGTGCCTTGGATTCTAACCCAGGTCTCCTGCTCACTAAGTAGATGCGCTAAACACTGCGCCACCCTGGCACAGTGGCTTCGCACAACTGCATGGACTACTCCAGCGTTTCCCCCTTCTCAATCTACATTACCATTCACTCCTGAGCCCACTTGGTATTCCCTCTAAATTCGAACAGTATTTAAAGGCTGTCCAGCGGCATTGGAATAGCACGTTAGCATCATTATAAACAACTAACGCTACCACACAACGAAAGTTGAGGAACGTCAGACATTACCGTCAGCCAAACATTAGCCAGCAAAGTGTGAGCAAGTAACTTTCAATCAGTCCCGCTGCTGTTTGGCCAGAAAACGGACAGGACTGTTGTCATAATTGCTCTGCATAGGCCGGATATCTGTCGTACTCCTGGCAATTTTGGCATGTCATAAAAAAACGCAGATTTTTGGTTAATTGCTGTTTGCAATCCTAGTCTCTCCTTGTTAAATAAAAGATAGATTATGTGCTCAGCCATTAGTGGTTAGTAATTCTCTGTCGATAAACTCTGACGTTGGTCGTCTTCCGTTATGTGGTGACACTAGTTGTTTATGGTATGTATTTTCATCCTATATGCACCGACTTTTGGTCTTCTATATGGCGTAGCCAAGCACGGAAAATTTTCGTTTCGTATTTACACTGAAAATGACGGGGTGATTTCCCGTCAAAATACCAGCAGTTCTTAACCGGCTGCTTCCTGTAAGTTACTTGAACGTTCTATACACCGGGATAAGTAAATGCTTGTTGCCATCATTAAACTAAAAAGTGTAGATCGCTCAAGGTATGTCATACGTGCCTAACATTGATTTGTTAGCATTATAAATATGCTGTGGGAAAGAGAATAAAGGAGGATAATGAGATCCTAACATTTCAGAAAGGCACGCAGCAGCTATAAATAGGAGGTTTTTAGAACTTGTAAGTGAACTGATACAGAGGCCACAGGACAAAAGATTAGTCGCTCAGTTAGAAGATAGAAAATTGTTCAAATGAGTGTGAATTCCTAAGGGACCAAACTGCTGAGGTCATCGGTCCATAGACTTACACACTACTTAAACTGATTTAAACTAACTTAAACAAACATATGATAAGAACACCACACGCACACATGCCCGAGGGAGGACTCGAACCTCCGGCGGGAGGGGCCGCGCAATCCGTGACATGCCGCCTCAAGCCGCGCGGCCGCTCCGAGCGACTAGAAGATCATACTAGTAGCTTTGGAATGCTGTAGGTGGAGAGGAAGTCATGCCAGTCTGATACTGACGTAAGTCATGGAAGTGAAATGTGTTTGTATCAGTTGGCGAAATGGATCAGCGTTATAGATTCGACGCGGAGACGTAGAATAAAAGCAAAATGGAGCCATCGTCTTTGGAGTTGGCTATGACTGCACAGTGTATTACCACGCCCAGCCATGTAATACGGCATAACAAATGTGATCGGAGAAAGAGCGTAAGCGATAGAGGCGGAAACGTTTGTCACGTCTTGTCAATATCAAATGGTATCAAGACCGGCAGGAATCGGTCCTTTCAATGTATTCAGCACTATTTCACCCAGTTTCCCAGCAAACATTATGATGGTACCAGGATGCAATGGGCAACTGGGATCTGGTAACTCGCAAAAGATCATTGCTCAAGGCGACGCATACAGCCGGACATCTCCCATAGGGAAACCAACACTGACACTGGACAGAAGCTGAGTGGGGGTGTGTAGTGCAATCACACGATTCGCAACTTTCCCGCTTTTTCAAGCAGTGCGAAGCACATGGGTCACCGAGTAAGGCGTTTAGCCTGTAATGGGCAGACGGTGTTCTGTAGTGTTTTCCATACTACTTGGACCCAGTCATTTAGGTTACCCTGAATATGAGCCACAACTTTTATTTCGATGTCCTCATTAACCGATGACGCCCTTTCTTCCACATCATCAAGACGAGAATGCTGTGGACACACCTGTTTCCATACGACAGCTGCCTGCTTCACAGGGCTGGACGCATAAGTTTCTGGTTTGACGAACACTCGGACATCCTAGAGCACGTCGACTAATTCTCTAAATCACCCGGTCCTATCTAACAGAAAATATCTGGGAATACTTAGATGAGCGGGTGTGATGTAGAAGTCAGCCTCCCTTTAAGTTGGTAACCATACGGGATCCACTCGTCAATGGATACTTTCATCTGGCTCATGATACACCTGAAGAAACTTGTGGACTCTCTTGGTGTATGAAGACCAGGCGGACGAGGCAGTGAACTCTTTCAATTATACAGTGACACTAAGTAAAGATGTTAGTGCAAGAGTTTCCAGCTCAAATTTTAATAATTTTCAATGATGTTTAAAAATTTCGCACTTGGGTTTTCTTACACTGTACATCATATTAATGCGACCACCTGTCAAAAACCTGAGTAACCAGCTACTGCAGCGTGGACGGCTGCGAGACGTGTAGAAAGAGAGTCATTGCGGGTCTGAAAGATATCAGCAGGGATGTGGAGCCATGCCGGCTCCAGTGCCATGGGGTCCGCAGTTCGTGGTCTCGGGGTCGCGTTTTCGCTTCCCTAGCACGGGGTCCCGGGTTCGATTCCCGGAGGGGTTAGGGATTTTAACTTGCCTCGAGATGACTGGGTGTTTGTGTTGTCCTTATCATTTCATCATCATTCATGAAAGTGGCGACACTGGACTGAGCAAAGGGTGGGAATTTGTTCGGGTGCTGGTCGCCACGCGGTTGAGGGCCCCATAAACCAAACATCATCATCAGCATCCAGCGCCATGCCCGCCTGTGCTAGGTTTCACGGTTGAGGGTTCATGGCGCAAACAGGCCAATCGAAGCAGTCTCACAGATTATCGATTGGGTTCTAATTCGGGGAGTTTGGATTAAGAGGAGTACGGTAAGCGCATCCTGGTGCTCTTCTAATCACTCACGTACACCACGAACTGAGTGACAGGTTGCATTGTACTGCTGGTAGATGGCATCGTACTGAGGAACAGTAAACTGCATGTAGGGCTGGACATGATCTCCGAGGATAGATGAATACTTGTTGTTGATCTAGAATGACGAGATCACCCAGGGAATGCCACGAAAACATTCCCCAGAAAATGAAACACTCTTCTGGGTGCAGGGAGTTTGCTTTCAGACTTTCACGCCTTACGCACCGACGACCATCTGTTCAATGGCGCATAAAATTTGATTAATTTGAAAAAGCGACCTGTCGCCACTCAATGCCAGTCTAGTTGGTACTGGCGCGTAAATCGTCGCCTTCGTTGGCGATGAACAGCAGACAGCATGGGGCCATGACCAAGGCACCCCCTTGCGGAAGCCCACATAAATCAACGTTTGCTGAACGGTCGTTGAGAAGGCGCTGTTGGTATTCCCTTAGTTCATCTGGGTGGTCAGTTGTTCAAGAGTTGCACATCTATTCGCCCGTACACGTGTCTGAAGCCGTCGTCCACCGTTGACATCTATGGTCTTCAATGCATCACAGTTACTTAGGCGCCGGTTTTCGATAGCACCATTTTAGCCATACACGGTATACTTTAACCACGGCAGCACACGAACAGTGTACAGGCTTAGCCGTTTCCGAAATGCTTCCATCCTTGGCCAGAAAGCTACTGATCATACCTTTTGGAAGTCAGATAATCGCTCCGATTCCGCATTACGACGACGATTGCACTGTTTCCCGCTTCCATCAGACACGTTTATATACCCTCCACTGCTAGTGCTGTCATCTACAGTTTGTGAGTGGTTATTGCGCGTTAACGTCGAATACAGGCAGTGGTCATATTAATGTGGCTAGACCGAGTAGAAAAAATGAAGTTTCTTGCTCACTAATATTACGCTTTCTGGCATTCTAGTTGTTGCAGCAGAAGGGCACGTCAGTGTGTCCTAGCAGTACGTGACATATTGTTATTCTTTACAAGCACTTATCGTCCTTCAAAATGGTTCAAATGGCTCTGAGCACTATGGGACTTAACGTCTGAGGTCATAAGTCCCCTAGAACTTAGAACTACTTAACTAACGTTAGGACATCACACACATCCGTGCCCGAGGCAGGATTCGAACCTGCGACCGTAGCGGTCACGCGGTTCCAGACTGAAGCAGCTAGAACCGCTCGGCCACTCTGGCCGGCACTTATCGTCCTTCAACTGCTAATAAATACGACGGATTACGACCTAGAAGTAGTTCTGAAGTCCTGAAGTTTTAGCACAAGCAAAGAGCAAAATGCGACTAAGCGCTTTCTATCAAGGAAAAAGCGACGACAAACAGACAAGAGATCAATGTTTCTTTAATTAACATTGAAGTACGATTGTTTTCATGAACAACTGGGTTCCAGAGCCTCCAACAAGGGGGAACATGAGACGGTGTTACACAGTGCTAGCGCAACTACTCTTGAGGATGGCTAATTTTTTGCCCTACGTGCTTACTTCGCTTCGCTTCGCTTCTTAGCTATCAGTGAAACGTGTAAAAAAAGCCGGCAAGGATTCGCGGTGTCAACTCTTAATATTGCCTTCCTCTGCACAGGAAGCCCCGTTCTTTCATTTCAGATACGTGACACTTAAAAAATAGCCAGCCCCATTGCCACGTTACAACATGCGAAGAAGATACGCCTATTTGCTGAGTGGACAGACAGGAGATAGGGCGGCTATCTGCGAGCAGAGCTGCTTTCCTGGAAGTGTTGCCCGGTAGGCGGCGCGCCGGCCGCTGAATGGACTGCATTGTGGGCGCCGGCGCCGTGGCGTGGCGAGGTGTGGTGAGGCGAGCTGAGCTGAGCTGAGGTGCTTCCGATAACGCGACCTCACACCGAATGCCACGCCAGAACGGACACCTCACGAGGCAGTCGTCCAGGAAGGTCGGCCGCAGGGCGATGGCACGTTCTGCGTGGTCCACCATCTCCTCTGACGGATAAAATCGCAGCACCAAAATATAATTAATGTAGAGTAATGAAATTTCGGAAATACTTTAGTCTAGGTAACTTATGTAAATGATTAACATAGCAAGATAAATGGCTAATTTTGATGCGACATAAGCCACTGCAAGTGTGAAGTGCTGGTACTTTAATAACCGGTATGCCCTCCTGAATGTTCGATGCAAGCAAGCAAAGTGCATACAATCTGTTGTACAGGTGCCGTATGTCAGCCTGCGGGATGGAGTTCCATGCCCGTTGCACTTGGTCGGACAATAAAGGGACGGTTAATGCCGTTTGTGGATGACGCTGGAGTTGTCGCCAGATGTTTGCGATTGCCGATATGTGCTCGATCGGAGACAGATCTGATGACCGATCATGCCAAGGCAACATCTCAACACTCTGTAGAGCATGCTAGGCTACAACGGCAGCACGTCGGCTAGCGTTCTCTTGTGGGGAAGCAGCGCCTGGAATTCTTCTGGCGGTTGCAGGTCACCAAATGCTTATGAATAGCAGCGCAACAGGTCGAATCACCAGACTGACGTACAAGCTTGCAGTCAGCCTGCGTGGGATAACCACGAGAGTCCTCCTGCTATGATACGAAATCGTATCCCAGACCATAACTCCAGGTGTAGATCCAGTGTGTCTAGCACCCAGACAGGTTGGTTGCCGGCCTTCAACTGGCCGCCTTCTAACCAGAACAGGGCCATCACTGGCACCGAGACAGAACCAGCTTTCATCAGAAAACACAGCAAACCTTCCCCCTGCCCTCGAATGAGTTCTCGCTTGACACAACTCAAGACGCAAATGGCGTTGGTTTGGGGTCACTTGATTGCATGCTGTGGGCGTCTCACTCGGAGCTGTTCTCGAAGTAACCAGTTTGTGACAGTTCGTTGTGTCACTGTAGTGCCAACTGCTGCTCAGATTGTTGATGCAAATGCAGTGCGATGCGCCATAGCCATACGCAGAAGACGATGGTCTTCTCCGTTGTTACTGACACGTGGCCGTCTGGAGCCCTGTCCTCTTACGACCGTACGTTCTCGTGACCACCGCTGCCAGGAATCATTCTTGCCAAGTCTTCCCGCAATATCGCACAAGGAACACCAGCTTCTCGTAGCCCTATTATAAGACATCTTTCAAACAAAGTTAGGTGCTAGAGTGAAATTTTCCCTCTGTAGCGGAGTGTGTGCTGGTATGAAACTTCCTGTCAGATTAAAACTGTGTGCCCGACCGAGACTCGAGCTCGGGACATTTGTCTTTCGCGGGCAAGTGCTCTACCAGCTGAGCTACCCAATCATGACGAACGACCCGTCCTCACAGCTCTAATTCTGCCAGTATCTCGTATCCTATCTTCCAAACTTCGCAGAAGCTCTTCTGCATACCTTGAAGAAATAGCACTTCTGGAAGAAATGATATTGCGGAGAAACGGCTTAACCACAGCCTGGGGGATGTTTCCAGAATGAAATTTTCATTATGCAGCGGAGTGTGCGCTGGTATAAAAGTGACTGGCAGATTAAAACGGTGTGCAGGACCGAGATTCGGACTCGGGAGCTTTGCCTTTCGCAGGCAAGCGCTCTACCAGCTTTTTTTTTTTTTAATCTCATTTTGTTCGCTTTTGTTCGTTCCAGCTGCTCGGGGCGGACGTCGTAAGACATCCGTTTATGATCGTTGTTGATCGATTAACTCAGTTTCTTTATTACAGAGGGCAGCTAACCCTCTGACCGAACACGCTGAGCTACCGTGCCGGCTACCAAATGAGGTACCCAAGCACGACTCACAACCCGTCCTCACATTCTGGAAACATCCCTCAGGCTGTGGCTAAGCCATGTCTCCGCAATATCCTTTCTTCCAGGAGTGCTGGTTCTCCAAGGTATACAGAAGAGCTTCTGTGAAGTTTGGAAGGTACGAGACGAGATACTGCCAGAAGTAAAGCTGTGAGGACGGGTCGTGAGTCGTGCTTGAGTAGCTCAGTTGGTAGAGCACTTGCCCGCGACAGACAAAGGTCCGAGATCGAGTCTCGGCCCGACACACCGTTTTAATCTGCCAGGAAGTTTCAAAGTTAGCTGCTGAAAATGGCGTCTTTGTTGCCTTAAATTCATTCTTGATTAACATCAACTCACCACGTCTAATATCAAGCGTAAATAACGATCGCGACGGTTACATTGAGAATTTAAAACAAACAATATGTAAGCCCTATAGTGACGCTACTAGCGGCAATGTTTCAGTTTCAGATGTAGAAACACTCCTGCCAACTTTCGTTTATGTCGCACAACTCCTTCTTGATCTTGCGATTTTTTTTCCCTTCAATGTAGATACCTAAATGGAGCTTCTCTTACGTTACTTTTAATTAAGCTTCATAAGAAATACATACTTTTTCATTATTTCTGAAAGTACCTAGCATACATTGCCAGGTCAAAAGTATATGGAAACCTATTACTAGACATTAATGGAGGATGTGTCCACTCTTCGCCTTTATCATGACTTAGGTTCTGCAGGGGACACTTTCAATGAGGTCTGCAGCCCCCTGGCCCTCAAGAGTCGAAACCAGAAAAGGTAGTGACGCTGGACGCTGTAGTTTGGAGCTAAGTAGACGGTTTATTCAACCAAAGGTCTTCCATTGAGTTCACCTTGGGACTGCGAGGAGGCCAGTCTATTTCTGGAATGGTATTTTCCATACACTACTACGCTGAAGATGCTGGTTTATGACAGAGTGCACGATCACGCTGACACAAAATGCCATCGTCTTCGAACTGTTCGCCTACTGTACGCGCTGCACAATGTAGCAAAATGCGTTCATATCCTATCGCATTTAGGGTTTTCTTGGGAATAATACGAGTATACGAGCCAAAACCAAATAAAAAATAAATACACGCACGTACCCTAACATAACCTCGTCCTTACTTCAATGTAGGCACTACAGGTAACGTTCGTCAGGGAATCAGCACTCTCGTATACAGTTTTTGAATGTTCATACTTTTGACAGGAGGTCTCTGGGAGGACGGCCGTTTACTATTGTGAGAAAATGAAACGCCTACAGTCGTCCTTATAATTTTACACACATCAAAAACAGTTTTCCATCACCCCAGTTCCTAGAACTCCTAAAGATAGACGTTGACTGTGGATACTGTATCACACACACAGTCTTTTGACTGTTCAGAGATGTTACTAAATCCGCCCAAAGATGTAAAAAACCATGCATGAGCAGCGCCTATTAGACGGAGGGGGTGTGACAGCCGAACAGTTTCAGTCATTCCAACAGGAAGCAGGTACACGTCGCGTATTGTCTGTAGTTCAACCATTCCTAGACGGTCAATACCACGGTTCGATCGCGTCCGCATTGTTGCTATGGGCCAGGAAGGGCTCTCAACGAGTGAAGTGTCCAGGCGTCTCCGAGTGAACCAAAGTGATGTTGTTCGGACATGGAGGAGATACAGAAAGACAGGAACTGTCGATGACATACCCCGCTCAGGCCACCCAAGGGCTACTACTGCAGCGGATGACCGCTACCTACGGATTATGGCTCGGAGGAAGCCTGACAGCAACGCCACCATGTTGAATAATGCTTTTCGTGCAGCCACAGGACGTCGTGTTACGACTAAAACTGTGCACAATAGGCTGCATGATGCGCAACTTCTCTCCTGACGACCATGGGCGAGGTCCATGTTTGCAACCACGACGCCATGCCGCGCGGTACATATTAGCCCAGCAGCATGCCAGGTGGACCGCTCAGGATTGGCATCAATTTCTCTTCACTGATGAGTGTCGCATATTTCTTCAACCAGACGTCGTCGGAGACATGTTTGGAGGCAACCTGGTCAGGCTGAACGCCTAAGACACACTGTCCAGCGAGTGCAGCAAGGTGGAGCTTCCCTCCTGTTTTGTGGTGGAATTATGTGGGGCCGACGTACCCCCTGGTGGTACTCGTTTCTAGTTAACTATTATCGGCGACGCCCCACTTTACACCACGTAAAGCGTTGCTTAATATTCAGTACAAAATTATGTGATGTGAACAGATACTCGACCACTGTACCTTCATCTTCTTAAATCCCTATGTACAGTCACAGTGCTAACTGGACTGCTGATAACACTTAGCAACTGACATGTGATTCCTTCATACAATTTTTTGCAGCCACCCTCCGCAATGTTCGACGGACCCTGTCCATCAGTACATGACGTCTAATTAGCCTTGGTTTAGTTCAAAGGGCTCTGAGCACTGTGGGACTTAACATCTGACGTCATCAGTCCTCTAGAACTTAGAACTACTTAAACCTAACTAACCTAAGGACATCACACACATCCATGTCCGACGCAGGATTTGAACCTGTGACCGTAGCAGTCGCGCTGTTCAGGACTGAAGCGTTTAGAACCGCTCGGCCACCGCGGCCAGCTGGTTCAGTTCCTTCGCGTTTCCACTTCACAATTGCATCACCGACAGTTAGCTTGATCGGCTTTAGAAGGGATGGAATGTGCGTGATGGATCTGTTACTCAGGTGATATCCTTCGACTAATCTTATGTTCGAAGTCGCCGAGTTCTGCTGACCGAAGCAATGTGCTGTTACTGCTCCTCTACTAAAAACACAGTGTTCCCTGTGTTCTTCTATACTGGCGAGTCCGCCTCTCGTGACATCTAGTTATTGGTTCCACATGACGTAGAAGTGTCCGGATACCTCTGATTAGATGACCGTACCCGAAAGTGTCTATTCATGCGCACATGGTGCTCTGATGCTTACGTACGAGGTTACTGTCTCCTACAAATCACCAGACGTCTGGCCGCTGTCATGACTTACTATTAATATTAAATGGCCCAATACAGCTCAAAACTTCATCTCTTATAAACTTCGCTTGTCCCTCACAGTTTCCCAGTGGTTCCTACACTGTTCTATGTCAATCCTCAATTTTTGTTATATTTATATATTCATAGTGCTCGTCTATCTACTCAAAATTGTCAGCTCTATCTTCGGCTGTTTCTGGTATCAGCTTCCAAATGTAATGTCTCTTCAGTATACTCTTCCGTACTCTTGTCAAGTACTAATTTAATTTTATCAGATTTTTAATCCAAATTCCTCATCCAGCTCCCGACAGCCCAAGGACTGTAGACCAGCCACCATGTCATCCTCTGCCATGCGGATGCGGTATCGAGGAACATGTGGTTAGCACACTGCTCACCCGGTCGTTTTGCCAACTTCCCAGACCTTCGAGCCGTTACTTCTCAATTAAGTAGCTCCTCAATTGGCATCACGAGGGTGGATGTACACCTGACCAGTCCTCCAACAACGTAAAAATCGTTGGCAGTATCGTGAATCGAATGTGCGTTATCCATGTAGCAGCCATCCACACTGACTACTCAGCTATGCAGGCGAATTTAAAGTATTGTTTAGGTATTATTTATTCGCATGTTAAATCTTCTTAACTGAAATACCATTGCACTGTCAAGGAAGACAATTACTTCCTTGTTTCAGTCTGCTCTTCATTAGTAACATTTCTTTCAAAGTTTTAGACGAATATTGTACCTTTTTTGACGACGATAGTAAGTTAAAGTCTGATGATGGTCTTTTAAGCCAAAAACCACATGATAAAAATAAATTAATACTGTACAAAATATTCAGTACTGTGCTTTGCATTTATAACTACTGCTATTTTATCCATTAAAACTGCACATAAAATCTACATCCACCACCACCTAATATTACAAAAAAGAAAATGTAATACTAATACTTATAATAACAATAAAAGACAGCAAAAATTAAAAGTTAGAGAGAGGGAATGTAAAGAAGAACGGATAGGATACACCGAAAAGCGACTATGTCATCATTACAAAAATGTGTGGATAAAGTGACTGGTTTAGGATAACATTAAGTAGTTTCAGTGGCTAAGGTACCCCAAATCCAGTTTTCCTTCTGCACTAGCCTTAGGAACCTTGTGGATCGCAAACGAATTCGACGGTATACTGGTGTATTTCTCGTTTCACCAAATGTCTGAAGCAATGAAGATTCTATTTCTGTTTCATATTTGACCTCGGCTCGAAGAGAGCTCGGCATCATATATGAAGACAAACTGGTGATTTACTGGACCTTTCTTCCTTTATTTCTAGCCTCCTCCACGGTACGTTACATCATTCCTTTCTGGGTTTGTAGCAACTGGTCCACAAGCTCCCGTTTAGGTGCCCGCCTCTTCTGGTAGACTGTGTGAGGAAGGCAAATTTTTGCTCATTACACAATGCCACGTAGACAGGAATACCCTTGAGCTGCAGTCTCCCTCCTACTAACAAGGGCTCACAAACAGGGCGTTTCAGTAGGACGTGGTCAGCTGTACCTATGGCACAGACGTGTTGCGCTTTCCTCTGGATTCTATATGGGCGTTCAGTGACCTGTCACATAGTGTGCAAGAGCAATGGTTGGGAGAAAAGGACCCACTTGTTAGGAGAAAATTCCTAAGTGGGCTGCCAATATGGGTGATGGTAGACACAGCTTTTTTTTTCGTGTGCCAGTCTCTTTGTCTGGGAGTAACGCTTGCAGTTCCTCTCTTATTTCTTTGATATATTCCAATCTCTGTCTTCCTTTACAGTTTGTATCCTCTACAGCTCCCTCTATCAGCATGGAATCTATTGCTTGATTTCTTAACACACGTTCTATCATTCTATCCTATGACAGGGGTGAACGACGACTGTGAAGATGTGTAGAGTGAATAGACGTGCAGCTGTTGACCAGCTGACCGTCCAGATGAACCAAGGGGCTTCCATCACTGTCTCCTCAAAAAATGTTCAGCGAACGTTGTTGCGTGTGGACCTCCACAGCAGGTGCGTGTCTCATGCACACATGCTGACTGCTGTTCAGTGGCGACGAAGGCTGGAATTTGGCACGCGAGTACCGCTACTGAACGTCCATTGAGTTGCATCAGATGAATTTTTCAGATGAGTCACGTTTTATCCCCATCGGACAGATGGCCGTTGGCATGTACGGCGTGAACCGTCTGAAAGCAAACAATCGTCGGAAGGTCCAGGCCAGAAGATGGAGCATTATATTCTGGGCAACGTTTTCGTGGCATTCCCTGGGTGATCTGTCATTCAGGATTGGATCAACTCAAGAATGCCTCTATCCTTTGGGACCATATCCACCCCTACACGCGGTTTGCTTTTCCTCGCAGATGGGTTGTTCTTTTTTCTGACTTTCATATAGGTAATCAATGCCTCGTCAGATAGTGCACAAAACATATTTGTTGGACGTGACCTATTTGCGAGCAGAACGTCCCAAAATGGGCTCCCAATACGGCTGATGGTATATACAGCGTTTTCAGAGTAACATTTGCAGCCTAGATCCACAGTTATTTGTTTGATATACTCAAATCTCTGTTTTCCCCTACAGTTTATCCTCTATAGCTCCCTCTACTATCATGGAAGTTATTCCTTGCCTTCTTAAACCTTGTCCTGTCATTCTATGCTGTCCTTCATCTCAATATCTTCATCTCTCCGCTGTTCTTTCTTCCAGTATGACAATGCAACGTGTCACACGGCTCGCAGTGATCATCTGTTTTCGGAAGAGCACTATGATGAGGTTACCTTACTCCGATGCCCACAAAACAGCCCGGATTTAAACGCAACCGAGAATCTGTGGGACCACCTTGATCGGGCTGTATGTGCCATGAATCCTCAACTGGGAAACCTAGCGGCGCTAGAGTCGGCATGGCTCCACAGCCCCGTCGGTAATTTCCAGAACCTCCTTGATTCTCTTCACGCACCTCTCGCATCTCTCCGTGCTGAAAAAGGTGGTTATCACACTAAAGTGATTGGACAACGTATAAAATCACATCTCACAACCCTTCGATTATCTTCTTTTCCGGTTTTCCAACAGTCAATTATTCACTCCCATACAATGCTGAGCTCCAGACATATGTTCTCAGAAAGTTCTTTCTCAAATTAAAGCCGATGTTTGATGCTGATCTGCTCCTTTAGGCGAGGAACGCCTTCTTTGCCACTGTTTTTTATATCCTTCTTGTTGGTCGGCTGTGTGTCATTTCGCTTCCAAAATACAGAATTCCTCCTCTTCATTTACTTCGTGATCCGCAATTATGATATTGAGTTTATCGCTAATTACTGCAGTTACTGCACAAATTTATGCTAGGCGATCTGTGCTGCGGGTTCTGTTGTAGCCGCGAACAACGAGCAGTGTGCTAGTAACCTCGTAAGCTGAAGTGTATTAATGAGTCTTACGATACTTGCTACCGAGTTCACCTGGATCAACGGAAACAGGTTACAGCAAATAATTTATTGAGTCTCTTTATAAAAGATGATGTTCATGGACGTCCACAATGTTTGGCGTTCAGCATCATTTTATTTGTCGTTATGGGTAGATATTATTTGATGATCGCTTTTTGGTCTACATAGTATCTCAAGCCCTTAGGAGCAAACTTATAGAAATAGTAGACGAGTCTGAATCGAGCACTTTGAGATAAGGAATCATTAGCTGGAAATGAATATTTAGTTTTCTTTTTTATTAATAGAAACATCTCACATCCAGTAGTGACACAATACGAGCTAATTCAAAGTGTCGACTGACAGTCTCAAAAAATGAATTAGAAATTTTGCTTCACTAATTCAAGTATCCATGCTGTAGAACTGAGCGTAGTGGCGCAGTGATTAGCACACTGGACTCGCTTTCGGGAGAACGACGGTTCAAATCCCCGCCTGGCAATCAAGGTTTAGGTTTCCTGTCATTTCCCTAAATCGCTTAAGACAACTGCAACGATGTTTCCTTTGAGAAAAAGGCAGGGCCGATATGCTTTCCCATTGTTCCCCAATCCGAGTTTGCGCACCGTCTCTAATGACCTTGCTGTGGACGGAACGTTAACCTCTAATCCTCCTTTCTTTCATACTGTTGACGAGAAGACAGCTACGGGTCTGCCAGGCAGCACCTCGTAAGTTTCTTCTGTGGTTTGACGCACTAACGACTTCACATAAAAACGTTGGAAAAAATCCATAGGAGGGAAATCCGGACATGGGACAGCACCCAACCGTCAGTTCAGCGATGAGGGTACCTGTTGGTCCACTGTTCGCGGATATTAACATAGAACTGCAACCGTGCAACGTTGAGTTGTATCGACATTTTCTTGTAATCGACAGGAGCAGCTTGTAATTATTGTTGTATCATATCTCGAACAAACTGCATGTAAAGTTCCCCATTCAGACGGACTGATAGCAAATAAGGTCCTATTAGCTAAACTTAGAGAATAATGCTCCACAAATTGACAGAAAGTTGTTGGTGTCTACCTTAATGGATCACTTACGATGATCACAGATCTGAAGATAGTCGTATTGACCGAAACTGTTTATCTTTTAATTGACCTTCCACAGTGGCTGAAAATAAATAAATAAATAAAAATAAAAATAAAAAACTATTATTATATAGTTCCCAGTCGACTTATACTGACAGCTGTTTCTCAAAAACAGTTTGAATCATTGCCTAGTATCGGGAATATGTTCGATTCCAGGTGGTTAGATTTCTCTCTGACCGGAAAACGAAATGTGGAAACAAGGAAGATTGGAATTTAACGAACCATCGACGTCGAGGCCTTTAGAGCACAAGATCTTGTAAGGGAAGACTCAGGAAGGAATTTCAGACGAAACCATTCCTGTATTTGCCTTAAGCGGTTTAGGGAAATAACTGAAACCATAATTCCAGAATGGCGAACGGGGATCTGAACGCCTGGCCTCCAGAATGTGAGTTCATTGACTTATTACTGACCCACGTCCTTTAATAATATGCCATTACAGAAGCTTTTAGCAAAACTCATCAGCACAACTGACATGCGAGACAACAAAGCGGTGATACATCAAAAGACTTGCACAACTTCTACTATTATTTATTTAACATATGTGCCGCGAAATGAATTCAGATTTAATAGTTTCTTCTGCAAACCCTTGCCAGACAGTTTACCCGACTGTGAGTCAAGGGGCACATTAATACAATATGTCTTCATGGAATATTCAGTGCTACCACAAGTAAGGTTGGGATGGTGGTACTGCAGTTCTTCTCCAGCTAAAAGCACGCAGATACTGTAAAAGTGGCCTTTGTATTTGTATTTCTTACAACTTCCAGTAATTTAATTTATTCCGTGCCTACTATCCGCGAGCAGATTTTGGGTCTCATCTCTGAACCCTCTGAGGCGACCTTTGCTGTCGTGTCTGCGACGGTAGTGTCTCCGCTGAACTTCATTGGGGCATGCACGGCGTAAGCTAATGTTGTGTGAAGGCGAGCAGACGCTGGGCATGCTTTGACACGAGTTACGAAAGCGAAATGGTAGGAAATGAGGAAATGGTAGGAAATGAAATGGTGTGTTATTGGAAGTCCTGCGTATGTAAAAGAGAGAGAGAGAGAGAGAGAGAGAGAGAGAGAGAGAGAGAGAGAGCGAGAGTGAGCAATACATGTAAGCAGCAGATGGGTTTGTATCTGAGAAGTCGTTCCGTTAAATATAAAGCTTCTCTCTAAGATTATTCTGGATCATAAGGTAACATTTCTCCATTACTAAGCGCATGTGGCGAGCCAAGTTGACGTGTTGTGATTAATCTTGGTCAGACACTGAATGGTATTACCTACACTATGTCATCAAAAGTATCCGGAAACCTGGCTGAAAATGACTTACAAGTTCGTGGCGCCCTACATCGGTAATGGTGGTATTCAATATGTTATTGTCCCACCCTTAGTATTGATGACAGCTGCCACTCTCGCAGGTATACGTTCAGTCAGGTGCTGGAAGGTTTCTTGGAGAATGGCAGCACATTCTTTACGGAGTGCTGCACTGAGGAGAGGTATGGACGTCAGTCGGTGAGACCTGGCACGAAGTTTGCGTTCCAAAACCTCCCAAAGGTGTTCTTTACGGTTCAGGTCAGGACTCCGTGCAGGCCAGTCCATTACAGGGATGTTATCGTCGTGTAACCACTCCCCCACTGGCCGTGCTTTATGAACAGATGCTCGATTGTGTTGAAAGATGCAGTCGCCATACCCGAATTGCTCTGCCGCGGTGGGAACCAAGAAGGTGCTTAAAACATTAATGTAGGCCTGTACTGTGATAGTCCCACGCAAAACAACAAGGGGTGCAAGCCCTCTCCTTTAAAAAAGCGACCACACCATAACACCAGGGCCTCCGAACTTACTGTTGGCACTACACACGCTGGCAGATGACGTCAACTGGGCATCTGCCAAACCCACACCCTGTCATCGGATCACCACATTGTGTATCGTGATTCGTCACTCCACACAAAGTTTTTCCACTGTTCAATCGTCCAATGTTTACGCTCCTTACACGAAGCGAGGCATTGTTTGGCATATACCGGCGTGATGTGTGGCTTATGAGCAGCCACACGACCATGAAATCCAAGTTTTCTCACCTCCCGCCTAACTGTCATAGCACTTCCAGTGGATCCTGATGCAGTTTGGAATTCCTGAGTGATGGTCTGGATAGATGTCTGCCCATTACACATTACGGCCCTCTTCAACAGCCGGCGGTCTCTGTCAGTCAACAGATGAAGTCGGCCCGTACGCTGTTGTGCTGTACGTGTCCCTTCACGTTTCCACCTCACTATCACATCGGAAACAGTTGACCGAGGGACGTTTAGGGGTGTGAAAATCTCGTGTACAGACGTATGACACAAGTGACACCCAATCACCTTACCAAGTTCCAAGTCCGTGAGTTCCGCGGAGCGCCTCATTCTGCTCTCTCCCGATGTCCATTGACTACTGCGGTAGAAGCGCAACGCATCTAATATGAAAATCGTATGTTTTTGGGGGTGTCCGGATACTTATGATCACATAGTGTACGTGAATACAGTTCAGAGGGGGGGGGGCTGACATGTGTGTCACCTATTAGAATCAGGTCTGAGGAGGACGTTCCATATAGAAAAAAAGAGACCTGTTTCGGCTTTTTACTAGACACTCCCTAGTTTTGAAAAAAAAAAATCTCTCACAAAGAAGATGACGGAAAATCGTATTTTCAGTGCAGTACGTCATATAATATGGGTTTCAATGTTAACAATGTACGAGTTATTAACGTTTATGTGTTTTCATGCGCCTGCCGAAGTGGCCGTGCGATTCTGTGCGCTTCAGTCTGGAACAACGTGACCGCTACGGTCGCAGGTTCGAATCCTGCCTCGGGCATGGATGTGTGTGGTGTCCTTAGGTTAGTTAGGTTTAATTAGTTCTAAGTTCTAGGCGGCTGATTACCTCAGAAGATAAGTCGCTTAGTGCTCAGAGCCATTTGAACCATTTGAGCCAACGAAAAATGATTGATCATAGACGATCTTCCGGTGTATAGCATTAAAAAAACGATTTTCTGTCATCAACTTTCACCTCGATTTTTTCAAAATGTAGCAAAAATCCGAAACACGTGTCTCTTTAGTTTAAATGTAGAATGCCTTTGCAAAACTTGATCAAAATTTGTGAGCACGTATCAGACCCTCACCTTGTTTATGAACTGCGTTTAATTCGCAATCGGTTTCAGGCAGTCGATATGTCAGTCACGATACAGGTTTCATATTTTCTACGCCTTTTCAAACGTTTGTTAACGAACTGGTCTGTGTGTGACGGTGCTGAGAGCCGCAGGTGTTTTCAGTAACCTCAATCGGTTTGGAGTATGTAAGACTATTGTCATTTCGAAGTACAATGATAAATATAAAGTCAATGCAAATCTCATACCTTTACACGAAATTTGTACCTTTCACAACTGTAAATAACTGAAGCGACAATTAGGTAGTTGAAGCGAGCAAGCAAGAGGCTTAGATAGTACCTAGGGGGAAGTTGCTAAATTAAATATTCTAGTATTAATCCAAATCAGCTTTTCCAATGAAAACCATTTCTGCTCATAATAGGCTTTCGCAAAGAGCCGCTCTTGGGATTAATAAATTCTTTTGAATTAAGTTACCTAAAGAACTTCGAGACGGCAGCTACTCGACATTTTATTAGGTGCAATTACGATACTGTGGTGCTACAAAGCCGTTCCAACGAAATATAACACCCTCATGTATGACAGTACAAATCTGTGTGTCTGTGTTGCTTATTAGGCATATGTTCAATATTGTTAGGAGGATTGAATCAGGGTTCAACAAAGGCAATGTTAACCAATATGGTAAGTAAGGGTGTGTATAGAACCATAACTGAGGAATCACAACTGAGAATAATCAGATTGCACTCTGTTAATTTGGACGTTATTCACTTTTTTGAACGATAGACAACCTCTATGTGGGACTCAGTGTCCCAACAGTGTAGCAGCTGAGATCATAAATAATATCCATTATTTGTATGGCACCTTGCGAAAACAGTGGAAAGTCATTATAGACAACAAGAAGCAGCCACTCCAGGAGTTATTTGAGACTCGCACACGGTTCTAAACCGAGAATAGATGTGTTTGGCCCTTCTCGTGCCTACAAGGAATGCTCGGAGCGCCGGTCTCAGGAATGTGCTGTGCACGCGGAACGCCCTCCTCAATCTGAAGCTGAGAGCAAACAGGGCGACTGCGAAACGCTCCAGCTTTTTATCGTATCTCTCTATAAACAGGCCCGTAATTCACCACACCTGTGACACGCATCTGAATCGCGGCGCGAAGCCGTCGCCCGCAGACAGCTCTTTGGAGGGCGCGCTGTTGACAGAAGCCATCCTTGGCCGCAAGGTGCTGAATGAACACAGAGAGAGCGGCGCTCAGATAAGCGGCAACCACCGGCTGCAGCGCCGCCGCTGGTGCAGAGTCGTTGCCCTCGCTTCCACAGCAACCGTCCCAGCTCAGCCTCCGCACTGCATTATTGTCGCCAGCGATATTTTGTTGTGCTACCTTGCAGAGTACTACTCAACAAGCCAAATTACACTACTTGATCAAAGACATTCGGACACCGCTGTGTAACGCGGAATTCACCAGCAGATGGGGCTTGTTTATAAATACCTTTCTGCTACCAGTCACGATTTTCTTTTATTTATGTTTTATACGACGCGTTGGGGGAAATGATTCCCATTTGCAAGTGTGTATTTCTTTGTACTATCTCGTTTTGTCGGCCGCGGTGGCCAAGCGGTTCAAGGCGCGTCAGTACGGAACCGCGTGAGTACTATGGTCGCAGGTTCGAATCCTGCCTCGGGCATGGATGTGTGTGAAGTCCTTAGGTTAGTTAGGTTTAAGTAGTTCTAAGTTCTAAGGGACTGATGACCTCAGATGTTAAGTCCCATAGTGCTCAGAGCCATTTTATCTCATTTTTTTGTAATGTTTTTGATGTGTGAGGTTCTGCTTTGTTTTGTTGAGTTTACTGCAGTATATTGACTTTACAATACTAAAACAATACGAAAAACTGGCATTGTACAGAGAATGTGGAAGCATATGGACACCTTTAACAGCAATGTATCGTGCCAGAGAGCAGCAAGTCATATCCTGTGCACAGACGTCTCCACGTATCATCGCGGAGAGGTGATGCAAACGGGGCGAGGTGCCACACGCACTATGCGTCGCTGTGGAATCTAGCGTACTGCTGACGTCAACGGCCATGGTCTCAAAATGTTGCTGGCCTACCACGGGCCCGCCATCAGCAGCGCCGGGCTCCGGCTCAGCAGCCAAGGCTGATGCCGCCAACCATACATCACTTCCAGTCAAGGCTACCAGAAGAGGCGTGGTCACCTCACTACGTCATGTAATGAGGTCAATAAAAGCCACGGTGGTCCTCAAGCCCACCACTCAACTTACACCCAAAGGGCGGTGGTTGTAAGAAGATCCTAACCAACAGGTACTGGAGACATGTTTCATGCTTTATCAATGAACGTCCGTATCGTTCCTGTCATTAAGTGCTGCTGTCAGTAAATGCAGCAACATCTCAAACACTTTTCCCTGCGAATGTTGCGACTGTAACTGCATACAGTGAACGTCTGTCGCCGGTTCTTAGTAAAAAGTGATTGCTCATAGCAGGACACAAAGTTGCACGTCTTCAGTAGACCAAAAAACACAGACACTGGACAATAGCTGACTCGAGGCGTGCAGTGTGTCGATATTTTACCTATTTTTTCAAATGCTACCAGGACGTACGTCCACGATCCGTTGAGGCATTTGACACTGGGGTAGCTCAGGCTGTAGATGGTTCTGTTACGTTTCTGGGGTGTTTTTTGTACTGTTGCCTGGAGCTGCTCATTCAGCTTGCTGTGAATATGAACCAGAGTGCTTACTCCAATACCGTCGGACGTAATGTTGCAGTTTCTTCGTGATGAATTCAACGTGGCTGATACGTGGTACTTACTGGAATTAAGGAAAACGTGCAAGGAAGGACCCCCTAACATAACTTTCTTTTCACACAACCTGTATATTTAACAATATGTAAACTGTGTTTTACAGATAATCGAAGTATTTAGCCATAAAATTTTCCTTAACAAATGAACAAATTTGCAAAATTCTTTTGGCCTAAAACCTTAAGCTGAATAAGCTTTTAATCTTTGCAAATGAAATCCGAAGTGCTATATTGCAAAATATGACATTGATTACAAGAGAGCCTGACCTGCAGCCCGCCCGTTATCGGGTGAAACAGCGGTGTTTACCACCGCGCTGGACACACTCTGTCTTAGTAAATGCCCTTCTGCGACACATGAAAACTGTATAAGCACCATTGACGACAAGAGTGATTCAGTTACTCAAAACAAATGACTTAACCTTTAACTTGAAAGTTGTATGTCGAATAGTTCGGGGTTAAGATGCGCACCCGTGCTTAAAGGTTAAACAGATTAGCAAGCAATATCACGATGATAAGGCTTACTTCAAAGCAACCAACCTTTTAATTTAAGTCGGCAACCAAGGTGCGACTGGATCCCGACCCGCCCCTTCTGACAATTGACTAAAGCCCCGGTGACGGCTGTTAACATTTTCAAGGTTAAACTGATTGTCAGTTATTAAGACCGCTCTGTAGGAACGAATTAAAACATCACTTGTGAGCACTTATTACAAAGGAACTCACTCGACGGAACCACAAGATTCAGCTAAAATATGTCAATAATGACCGGGTCTTTCAAGCACTGAAACGAACAGTTTAATGCAACAGGTTGTTCAGATTATAACTGATGACTGAGGAATGCAATTAAAATCAAAGAACTGAACCGGTTAACAGCTAAATCTAACCACAAGGTCTCTCTTTTGTTTAACGGCAAACTGAGACCTAGTACAATTGTTCCTGCTGTATTTACGACCAAGAGCTGATTAATTAGAACATTAATAATCTGGTACAAACCAGAAAGGAAAGTCCATATAATTCTGGAACAAATTTTGAAACGACGACTAGTGTCATAGTGCAATACTACTGCCTATATCTACGACCAAAGAGCCGGACGAGTAATACTCTGAGGTTCGGGTACAAACCAGGAAACAATAAGGAGGGCAGGTAGACAATGAAACAAATCACCACGAGGATTACAGAATGTTACTCCCCTTTATCAACAAGCAGTTCCATTGATCCACGGTGCGTCTCAGCGGTTACTGAGTGGTGCCGATGAAAGCCAGGTAGAAGAGGGCAGCCATGCCACGAGCTGTCGTCCGACATGAATGTTGCCACCCAACCGACGGGATGTCGGCCTGCTGCTTGTAGTCGACGCTGACCCCGGTGAAGTACTCCGGTATCTTCGCTCTGCGCAGGCCCTCCTTGCGCAGCTCGTGGCTTCGGCCGCTCGGACCTCCTGATCACCTCTTGTCGCGACGCTACCGCCAATCCCCAAACTTCGTGCCTCCCTCTTTCGGGCCAGCGAACTCCGTGTATATATATCGGAAAACAAAGACCTTCTAAGGACACAACCTACATATACCAACTCTTCCTAATAGGTATTGGCAATGGGGCCGCAAGAGCAATAGTCGATACTAGACCTGAGGCAGTGGCGCCAAACAGAACAGTCTACTGACTCAATGGCGCCACGGATCACTGGCCAACCAGTCTTCTAAGGTGATATCAGCCATGTTCAAAGGGCTGCACACATGCTTGATAGCGTTACGAACGTTGCTTCATCTTGTCACACATCGACTGGGCTAGTTACTTATCCGATTCTCATCCCGTGGCAAATACGTGGGACTGTCTGGAACAGCGGGTGAAACGTGGCAATCAACATCCTCGCAATCTGATAGGTCTCAAAAATGTTCAAATGTGTGTGAAATCTTATGGGACTTAACTGATAAGGGCATCAGTCCCTAAGTTTACACACTACTTAACCTAAATTATCCTGAGGACAAACACACACCCATGCCCGAGGGAGGACTCGAACCTCCACCATGATCAGCCGCACAGTCCATGACTGCAGCGTCCCAGACCGCTCGGCTAATCCCGCGCGGCTCTGATAGGTCTACAAGGTATAATCATCAGATACTATAAGGAATACCTGAAGAAACACGTAGACCCTTTCCTTCGTCGAAATGAGCCCATTTTCAAGGATACTATACCAAGAAGCAAGTTATTTGATGTATGGCTGAGAGTCCTAACATTTTTATCTCTCGAGTATTCGGAAGAACAGTGTGATTCTTAACTTTAAAAATGTACATGGTCCAATCACAACAACGTGGCCACCGCCTGTGTTCGAAGTCAAACTGGAATAAGCACTCAAGGACAGCTCGTGGTAGCACTAGTAGCGGAGGGTGTATAAAGCATGTCAGGGGGATGCGGACAATAGCGCAGTCGTTGTCACAATGCGGAAACGGAGCGATTTATCTCACGTCCACAAGGGCATGGTAGTTGTCTTTCACGTCAAGAATTGAACCACTTCCAAAACGGCTAAGTTTATACACTGTTCGCGTGGCGTCGTCTTTAAAGTATACCAGGTTTGACAAAATGGCGCTGTCCGAAACAGGTGCCGAGACAGTGTGGTGCACCACGGGCCATAGACGAAAGCGGGGAACGAACGCTGCGGAGTTGTGTACGGGCGAATATAGGTGCAACTGTTGACGAACTGACAGCTCAGATTAACCGAGGTGCTACGAAGAGTGTCTTCTCAACTACCGTTCAGCACACGTTGTTGCTGCTGGGTCTATGGAGCAAGCGCTCGGTTCATGCACCCGTGCTGACTGCCGTTTACGGACTACCAAGGCTGGAATTTACACGTCAATACGGCAACTGGACGTCCACTGAGTGGCCACAGGTGACCTTTCCAGATGAACCACGTGTTATGCTCCATTGGACAGATGACCATTGGGGTGTACGTCGTCAAATGTCCAAAAGCAGACATCTTGCAACAATGGTCGGAAGAGTCCAGGCAGGAGAAGAAAGAGTTATGGTCTGGAGAATGTTTTATTGTCATTCCCTGTGTGATTTTGTCATGCTGGGAGTCACAATGGATCAACACAAGTATGTATCTCTCCTTATGGACCCTGCAGTTTGTTCTTTCTCGGCACTATTGCATCTTACCAGCATGACAATTCAACCTGTCACACAGCTAGCAGTGTACGTCAGTTGTCGAAGAGCACCAGGACGAGTTTACCTTACTCTCCTCGTTAGTGAACTTCCCAGATTTAAACCCAATCAAGAATCTGTGGGTCCACCTCATCGGGTTGTACGAGCCATGAATCCTCAACTGAGAAACCTTGCTCAGCTGGACACAGCACTAGAGTAGGCATGACTCTCAATCGCTGTTGCTACATTCTGGAGCTTAATTGACTCTCTTCCTGGACGTCTCGCTGCGGTTCGTGCTGCATAAGGTGGTTATTCAAAATTTTGGCTGAAGGTCATATAAGTGGAACTGCAGAGTGTACACTTGTCTTGCGACATTCGATTGTTTCTCAGATTAATAATATAATGATATGATTATCCTTAACGTACACACAGATTGTTATTGCTATAGTAGCAGAATAAAGACGAAGTAATGAGAAATAGCTGAAATGAGAAGAGCGAGAAACTTAACATCAGCATTGGGGATCACGAATTAGACGAAGTCAAGGAATTCTGCTATGTAGGCAGCATAACAACCCAAGACGGAATGATCAAGGACATAAAAAGCAGGCTAGCACTGGAAAAACCCTTTTTCCGGCCAAGAGAAGTCTGATACTATCAAACATAGTCCTTAATTTTGGGAAGAAGTTTCTGAGAATGTACTTTTGGACCACACCATTATGTGGTAGTGGTACATGGACCGTGGGAGAACCAGAACTGAAGGAATCGAAGCATTTGAAATTTGGTGCTACAGAAGGATGTTGAAAATTAAGTGGACTGACAAGGTAAGGAATGAGGTGGTTTAGGACGATAGGACACCTGTTAAGGCATCAGAGAATAACTTCCATGGTTTTAGAGGGAGCTGCAGAAGGTAAAAATTGTAGGGAAAGGCAGAGATTGGAACGCACCAGCAAATAACGTAGAACGTAGATTTCAAGCGTTACACTGAGGTGATAAGAGTGGCATAAGACAGGAATTAGTGGCAAGACGCATCAAACTTGTCAGGAGAGTGAAAAAAAAGTCAGAATAATTTTCTGAAATCTGCGCGGGGTAGCCGTCTTGTCACAGTTCGTGCCGCTCCCCCCGACGGAGGTTCGAGTCCTCCCTCGGGCATGGGTGTGTGTGTTGTCCTTAGCGTAAGTTAGTTTAAGTTAGATTAAGTAATGCGTAAGCCTAGGGACCGATGACCTCAGCAGTTTGGTCCCATAGTCCTTACTACAAATTTCCAATTTTCCAAATCTTCTGAAATTCCTGTTTTGAATTTATTGATTGGTAATGCTCGTAGAAGTGAAACTGCATTGGTGTAGAAATTTTGAACTTACTCAGTAATTCTAGAAGTACATATAAATCTAACTGAGTTGGGTATTTCAAGAAGATATTTAGTAATGACTTATAAAAGTAAAGATTTACTATTTGTTACATCGTCTTGATCTTTACCACAGTAGAAAAGTTGTGCAGATGAAACACATAAAATCAGGTGGTTAAAGCAGAAAACATGTAACTTTTTGGTTTGGACTGACGACTGGTATTAAATATTCTGATTCACAGGTGACATTTTTCAAGTTGAGTTGTACGGGTCACTGACACTGCAGTTTTGAGAAGAAAAATGTTTGAATGAAACCTTAAAACAGGTAATCAGCGGAAATGTCAGTGTTAACGTACAACAGAAGAGTCCATGTAATTGGCCTTGGTTTCTTCGGAATTGCGAATGCTTTGGAAGTGTCAACTATAGTTTTTCAGGGCGCTACTTGCTGGTTTAAAACAACTCACTCATATAAGACATTTGTATGGTATTAGATTTTGGAAGTAAATGAGGCAGAAATTTATTATGTTCCATTAGGTGAGGACGTATCTTAATACAGCTGTTGCCCAAAGTTCTAGTAACCAATAAGTTCTGATTCTGTTCAATTGCACCGGCTATCCCTCCTAAAAGTTATGTGGCACCTTTTTCTCCGATGTTTCGGCAGATACCTGTAAATTAATTTTTGCAATTTTTAGCTGAAGTAATCCCAAATAAATACTGCTCGTCACATCTTCCATACGACGCCCCATTCTTTTTTTTATCTCATTTAGCGTTCGCTTTCGTTCGTTGCATCTGCTCGGGGTGGACGTCGTATGACACCCGTTTATGTTCGTCGTTGATCGATTAACTCAGTTTTTTATAACAGAGGACAGCTAACCCTCTGACCGAACACGCTGAGCTACCGTGCCGGCGTGTCGGAATATAGAATCTTTATTCTATAACCAAACGATTGCAGAACAATCACTGGAAGCAGTCAAATCCATTTTATTTATTTATTTATTTATTTATTGTTCCGTGGGACCACATTTAGGAGAAGTCTCCATGGTCATGGAACGAGTCAAAAGTCATGGAACGAGTCAATCATTTGATAATATGGCACGGAGTGATTTTAAGTGGAAGAGCCCATAAAACTAGTCGCAGACGCCAGACTGATATTCGCTGGAAGAATCCTCAGGAGGTGCATTCATTCGACGAAGCATGTAGCTTACAAAATCTTCGTTCTACTATATTGAATATTGCTCTTCATTCTGGTGTAATACGGGAAAGGACTGGTAGAGGAGATAAAAAAGATCCAAAGTAGAGTAGCGCGTTTCGTAGCAGGTTCATTTGCTATGATCGAAAACGTCACGGAGACTCCGGTTTCACACGTTACAGGCTGTCTGTCACGGTGTGGATTACAGTGAAAATTCCAAGAGCATTCGTCCCACTTCTCCCCGTACGTACACATTGTGAGAAGACCTTGAAAATAAAATTAAAGAGGTGCGAGCTCACACAAAGGCTTAGCAACAATCGTTCTTCCCTCTGACCATGTTGTTGTTGTTGTGGTCTTCATTCCGAAGACTGTTTTGATGCAGCTCCCCACACTACTCTATCCTGTGCGAGCCTATTCATTTCCGAATAACTGCTGCAACTTACATCCTTCTGAAACTGCTTACTGTATTCATTTCTTGATGTCCCTTTACGATTTTTACCCCCCACACTTCCATCGATGATTAAATTGGTGATCCAATGTTGTCTCAGAATGTGACCTATCACCCGATCCCTTCTTTTAGTCCAGTTGTGCCACAAATTTCTTTTTTCCCCATTTCCATTCAGCATCTCCTCGTTAGTCACGCGATCCACCTACATAATCTCCAGCATTCTTCTGTAGCACCATATTTCAAAATCTTCTATTCTCTTCTTGTCTAAACTGATTATCGTTCAAGTATCACTTCCGTACATGGCTACACTCCAGGCATATACCTTCAGAAAAGGCTTCCTCAACTTAAATCTTTACTCGATTTAATTCTTTTCTTACAATTGCCACTCTAAATTTAATATCATCTCTACTTCGGCCATCATCAGTTATTTTGCTACCCAAACAGAAAAAAGTGTGTTCTAGGTGCTTCAGTCTGGAACCGCGCGACCGCTACGGTCGCAGGTCCGAATACTGCCTCGGGCATGGATGTGTGTGATGTCCTTAGGTTAGGTTTAAGTAGTTCTACGTTCTAGGGGACTGATGACCTCAGATGTTAAGTCCTATAGTGCTCAGAACCATTTGAACCATTTTCGAACTTTAAGTGTCTCGTTTCCTAATCTAATTTCATTAGCATCACCTTATTCAATTCAACTACATTCCATTATCCATGTTTTGCCTTTACTGACGTTCGTCTTACATCCCCCTTTCAAGACATTCTCTTCAACTACTCTTCCCAGTTCTTTGCTGTATCTGTCAGAATTACAATGTCATTGGCCATTCTCAAAGTTTTTATTTCTTGTCAATGAATTTTAATTCCTACTCCAAGTGTTTCTTATGGTTTCCTTTGCTGCTTGTCCAGTCCACAGCTTGAATAACATTGGGGATAGACAATAGCCCCGTTTCACTCCCTTCTCAACTGTTGATTCCCTTTCATGCCCCTCGACTCTTATAACTGCCGCCTGGTTTCTGTACAAGTTACACAGCCTTTTGATATCTGTATTTTACCCTTTCTACCTTCAGAATTTCAAGGAGAGTATTCCAGTGAACATTATCAAGAGATGTATCTAAATCTACAACTACAACAAATATAGGTTTACTTATCCTTTGCATATCTTCTAAGATAAGTCATAGGGTCAGTATTGCCTGGCGTGTTCCTACATTTATCTGGAATCGGAATTGATCTTCGCCGATGTCGGCTTGTACCAGTTTCTCCATTCTTCTATAAAGACTTCGTGTTAGTATTTCGCAATCATGACTTGTTAAATTGATAGTTCGGTAATACTCAAACCAGTCAGCAACTGATTTCTTCGGAATTGGAGTAATTGATGAAGATGATGATGGAGTCCCATACTCCTTGACAGAGCGTAGGGGAACGATGCGGGAGACCCGCACCGCCGTACTAGGCAAGTTCCTAGTGGAGGTGGTTTGCCATTGCCTTCCTCCGACCGTAATGGGGATCAATAATGATGAAGACGACACAAAAACACCCAGTCATCACGAGGCATGTGAAAATTCCTGATCCCGCCGGGAATCGAACCGGTACCCCGTCCTCGGGTATCCGGAACGCTACCGTGATGCCACGAGCTGCAGACATTAGAGTAATTACATTATTCTTCAAACCTGGGGTTATTTCAGCAGTCTCAAACATCTTGCGCACCAGAAGGAAGAAATTTCTCATAGCTGTCTCTCCCAAGGCTATCAATATTTCTGACGGAATATCGACTGTTCCTGGAGCCTCGTTTCGACAGATCTTTCAGAGCTCTGTTAAGTTCTTTTCGCTGTATTATGTCTCCAATCTCATCTTCATGTACATCCACTTGCCTTTCTATAATATTGCCCTCAAGTTCATCTCCCTTGTATAGAGACTCTACCTTTCAGTTTTCCCTTCTTTGCTTAGTGCTGGTTTTTGATCTGAGCTTCTGATATTCCTATAGCTGTTGATCTTTTCCCCAAGAGCTGCTTTAATTTTCCTGTACATGATATCTATCTTTCCCATAGTGAGATATGCTTCTAAATCCTTACATGCGAGACTGGAACAGGAAAGGGGGAAGTGACAGTGGTATACAAAGCAGCCTCCGCCAGGAATTTTGAAGTGGCTTGCAATGTAAAGATGCAGATGTAATAGAACACATACCACGGGTTCACCACCAGAAAGAACGTTCACAAACATGAGGTCTGCAAGGGGGACGTTTTATGTCTTCCTATAGTTACTTGTTCTACTTAGAAGTTCCATATTTAACAATCATATACAACCATTCGCTAACCGAAAGTTCTGTGCCCGAAGACTGGAAAATTGCACAGGTCACACCTAGATTCAAGAAAGGCAATAGGAGTAATCCACTAAATTACAGGCCCATCTCATGAATGTCGATATGCAGCAGATTTTGGAACGTATATTGTGTTCGAAGATTATGAATTACGTCGAAGAATCAAATCAGATTTAGAAACCATCGTTCTTGTGAAACACAGCTAGCTCTTTCAAACTTCCTGGCAGGTTAAAACTGTGTGCCGGACCGAGACTCGAACTCGGGACATTTACCTTTTGCGGGCAAGTACTCCACCAAGTTTTAATCTGCCAGGAAGTTTCATATCAGCGCACACTCCGCTGCAGAGTGAAAATCTCATTCTGGAGCTAGCTCTTTACCAACATGAAGTATTGAGTGCTATTGACAAGGGATTTCAAATTGATTCCGTATTTCTAGATTTCCAGAAAGCTTTTCACACCATACCTCACAAGCGCCCTGTAATCAAATTGCGTACTGTAATCAAATTGCGTGCTTATGGAATAGCGTTTCAGTTATGCGACTGGATTCGTGACTTCCTGTCAGAGAGGTCATAGATCGTAGTAACTGACGGAAAATCATCGAGTAAAACAGGAGTGACTTCTGGCGTTCCAAAAGGTAGTGTTATAGATCCTGTGCTGTTCCTTATCTATATAAACGATTTAAGAGACAATGTGAGCAGGCATCTTAGGTTGCTTGCAGATGATGCTATCGTTATCGTCCAGTGAAGCCATCAGAACATCACAACAAATTCAAAACTGTTTACTAAAGATATCTTTATGGTGTTAAACCTGGCAATTGATCCTAAATAGCGAAAATTGTGAGGTCATTCATATGAGTACTAAAACGAATCTGTTAAAGTTCGGTTACACAATAAATCAATCGAATCTAAAGACCGAAAATGCAACTAAATACTTAGGAATTATAGCTAAGAACAACTTAAATTGGAATGAACACATGGAAAATCATGCGGGGAAGGCGAAACAAAGATTGCCGTTTATTAGCAGAACACTTGGAAGATGCAACACAACTACTAAAGAGACTGCCTACACCACGCTTGTCCGTCCTCTTTTGGAGTAATGCTGCACAGTGTGGGATCATTACCAGATAGGACTAAGGGAGTACATCGAGAAAGTTCAAAGAAGCGTAGCGCTTTGTGTATTATCAAGAAATGCGGCAGAGCGTGTCACGACAGGATACAGGATTTGGGGTGGCCATCATAAAATTAAAGGCGTTTCTCGTTGCGGTGAGATGATCTCATGAAATTTCAGTTACCAGCTTTCTCCTCAGAATGCGGAAGTATTTTGTTGATGGAGAACTTACATAGGGAGAAACGATCATCATATGAGAATAAGAGAAATCGGAGCTCACAAGGTAAGGTTTAGGTGGTCGTTTTTTCTGTGCGCTGTTCGAGAGCAAAATAATACAGAATTATTGTGAAGGTGGTCCGATGAACGGTCCGCCAGGCACTTAACTGAGATTTACAGTGTATACATGTAGATGTTGATGTAGAGTAGTTCGAAACCGAGTGGACACTGCTGAAATTACATTTTGCGACAATGCAGAGCCTTTTCTTATGTTACGTTCTCACTGACCAGAGGGGCATACACTCCCCCGAATTCTGTTGTTGAGACTTTGTAATTCCTTTGTCCACACTAAATAATCAAGTTGCCTCCGATATCACAAATATTGTGGTCAGAATATTTCTAACAAAAGCTGTTTTCTAGGCTCTCAGCAGTAGAAATCACATAAAAATTTCATAATTTGACTTTTGTCATCAACTGATTTTGTCACTATCATGTCAATCAGTAACTGTGTCGGTGAAGCAATAGCAACGGATGACAGTCACATAAGACGTAAAATACATCAGAAGTAGTTTTGCATTCGAGTTCGTCTAACGTCGAGCCATTTCGAAAAACTCATTCGACTGGAGACCCGGGGAGCCTTACATTAATTAACACGCCAAAAAAGAAGGACGTTATCATAACATTACAGCTTCTTAAAGACCCTGTGTAACTTGGGCTGCAAAGAGGAGTGTGTCTATTGAATAGACATATTAATACTCATTACTGAGTGCGCGTGAAGTAGTGCTGTGGATTTCTATCTTGAAGGAAAAGAAATATTAGTACTCAGTTTACATCAAAATATGAAGTAATAACATGGAGACAGAAAAACGTTTTTGCTGTATTTCCAATCTCTCCAGTTCACTGTCACTGTTTATAGGTGCTGATACTGAAACAAAACATACAGGAAAAACGTTTCTGGAGATCTATATTAATGGTAGGCTTGAGGAGGGAAAGTTTCTTCTTTACGCCATAACACATAGTGCGGTCTTTACAACAAAATCAGTGTGTTCATCAGTATTAACGAATTCTAGGTGAAATATTTTGCGTAGTATCGGTTGTAACTTCTAAATGAATAAAATGCGCACATTTATGTTCCGTATTTGTATTTGTGGATTAGAAGAGAGGGCAGGTACGCGTGTGCCAACGCCCATGCAGTGCAGCGCGATTAAACGCGGTGACAGGAAGTGAAGGTGGGCGTGGGTGTGCCCGCCAGATAAGCGGCTAATACCTAGGCCCGTGCTATCAATCGCCTCATTGTTGGCGCTAGGCTGCACAAACACGGTGTCGCTGGCACGCGACTCCCCAGATAAACCCAGACCACCAGACAACCTTCACCTTCTTAAATCCGGAAGATAAACATTCCTCTACCTCTCATTACTGCGCTTGGTTTTGATAACTAAGCCTAAAATTTTTTCATTTCTCATCACGCTGCCAATAAGAATGCAAGTAGGTTCGGTGCCCGTTAACGCCGGGTTTGCACAGTGAGTTGCAGTTCCAAAATCTGCAGGAGTATTGACAATTCTCTGCACCTAAGGAACGTATTTGTTGAAAGGCGGCATTTTGACGCAGGACAAGTCAGTGATTTAGCTTTATTCCATAACATGTTTGTTCTTTTGTTTAAAATTCACACTCATTGTTTTAGTTTCAGGCATATGAAAACACCCAACCATGTTTAATCATTTACACCAGCATGTCACGCGTAATATAATACGAGTACATCAATGTTTTCTGAAAATTAGTGTGAAATAGAAACGAATCTCATGAAAAAATACGTGCATTTAAGGAGCACGCCATCTGGTTGTTAGTATGTGATCCGTACTATTGAGTGTTGTCCTCCTCCGGTAGCTGAATGGTCTGTGTGACGGATTGTGAATCCTCCGTGCCCGGGTTCGATTCCCGGCTGGGTCGGGGAATGTTCTCCGCCCAGGGACTGGGTGTCTTGCTGTCCTCATCATCGTGCTATCATCCTCATCGACTGCAGGTCGCCGAAGTGGCGTCAAATTGAAAGACCGGTACCCGGAGAATGGTCTGCCCGACGGGGAGCACTAGCGATACGATTAAATATATCACAAATAAACTACTGAGGGTTGATAGAGGAGACTTTTCGTCACAGGCTCATTTAGTAAGTATGAGAGCATCACCGTCGTCGAAATCCAGTGGCACGAGCTGCAAGACAGGCTTTAGGCATCAGATTGTTGACCCTAAATAATGAAAAGTGTGGGGTCATCCACATGAGGGCTAAAAGAAATTCGTTAAACTTCGGTTAAACGATAAATCAGTTAAATCTAAAGGCCGTAAATTCAACTAAATACCTAGGAATTACAATTACGAACAACTTAAATTGGAAGGAACACACAGAAAATATTTTGGGGAAGGCTAACCAAAGACTGCGTTTTATTATCAGGACACTTAGAAAATGTAACAGATCTACTAAGGAGACTGCCTACACTACACTTGTCCGTCCTCTTTTAGAATACTGCTGCGCGGTGCGGGATCCTTACCATATAGGTCTGACTGAGTACATCGAAAAAGTTCAAAGAAGGGCAGCACCTTTTGTATTATCGCGAGATATGGGAGAGAATGTCACTATAATGATACAAGGTTTGGGCTGGACATCATTAAAACAAAGGCGTTTTTCGTTGCGACGGAATCTTCTCACGAAATTCCCATCCCCAGCTTTCTCCTCCAAATGCAAAAATATTTTGTTGACACCGACCTACATAGGGAAATAAGAGCTCATACGGAAAGATACAGGTGTTCGTTCTTTCCGCGCTGCACGAGATTGGAATAACGGGGAATTGTGAACGTGATTCGATGAACCCTCTACCAGGCAGTTAAATGTGATTTGCCGAGTATCCATGTAGATGTAGATGTAGATTTACGGTTAAAGCGAAAGTTTCTAGAAGAGTCAGCCAACATACCGATTTTGCTAACGTGTATCTCGCGAAAAGACCAAGACCATGAAATTAGAGAGTTGTGCTTACCTGCGATGATCAGTCACTGCAGGAGGCGATCTACAATTTTGTACTGTAGTCTTCTTTTGAAAACCAATTTATTTGCCAAGAGCGTTACGTTAACATAATTACTGAATTACTAGTTTCAGTACCGTGATTCGCCATCCTCAGGTACATAATAGCGGGAACAGGTAGCTATACCAAAAAATTGTCAGTAATCTGTCACACGAGGACTGTGCAATGCGCGTAAAAGGGACGAGGCATTACAATGATATGTGAGTCGTTCTATTATAAAGTGTAGGCCTCTTATGATCGAGAGGTGAGCATTGTATGATGTTGGTATCACTGAGCTATTTTATTGTATCTGAGGATGGGAATACATATTGCCGAAACTAGTAATCCAGTAATTGTGTTTACATAGCGATCTTGGCAAATAAATTGATTTTCAGAAGAAGCCTACAACATAAAATTATGGAGATTCGACCCCACACGGAGGTTTACCAGCAATCGTTCTTGCAGAGAACCGTTCGTGAGTGCAACAGGAAAGGCTGGAATAGCACTGGTACACATAGTACTCTCCGCTCCACACCATAAAGTGGGTTGCAGAGTATAGCTGTGGATGTAGAGGAGAACGAAAGATCCAGGAACAAGGATCTCTGTATCACCACGGTTCCCTATTGAGCTGACCCTAACCGACAGTTATTTCACCGTCATCAACTTCATGGTGTATCATAGAGGCCGTAACGTCAAAGGAAGAATTCAAGGTCATCCACCCACCTCGTGCAGATCCAATCTCCCTCTGGCTAGACGGTACGTACAGCAAAGCTTTCATGCTAAGTCTTTTATCTTCCGTTCGCACATGTTGATTTTTTGGTCTGCCTTCTCATTTACATTACATACGCAACTTACATTACATTATGCAACTTTACATTACATACTCTCAGGCGTCGCAGCCTTGTCTTAGCACCAAAAGCAAAGAACAGAATGGCGTGAATGGTTGGAAGACCCCGAAGGGCAAGTTCTGCCATCTAATTGGAAAGGTTTTCCCTACCCTTCACGACAGCAGACACCTTTCCATCGCGAAGTAAGAGCGGTGTATGGAAGTGCATCTGTAAAGTGATTGTAATGGATGTGTGTGTATATGTACTCGTACACTGTAGTGTCATGTCCGTGTTGCATATGATGATATGAAAAAGATGTTCAATAACCTTAATTATCCTACGGACAAACACACACACCCATGCCCGAGGGAGGACTGGAACCTCCGCCGGGACCAGCTGCACAGTCCATAACTGCATGATGATAGAAGGGAGAGGGTGAAACGCGGTGGTGGAACATAGCCTACTTTTACGAATAGGGGCCACCGAGCTCAACGTCCCTAAGTGATAGACAGATCACCATCATTAGTTTCGCATGCCCAAATTTCATGAGACACTGCAAAGAAGTAAGGAATTTAATCCAGGACATTGATGCAAAGTCCTGTAATCAAGAGTTTTATGTCACCACCTCCTCTCCCCTTGCTGGCCAAATAGTGAAATACGGGCAGTGCAGTGAAAATTTCATGCACCACCAGGACTCGAACCACCTTATCTCCGAGTCGAATCCCATCACAGAAGTGTATGTTAGAGACCTCGGCTACGGAGGAGGGTACATCATAGCACCCTCTTGCAGGTTGAAAGTTTTGTGTGTTCGCGTCACGATGAGAGCTACATTACCAGTAGCATAGTTACTGGTATGACTTGCCACGCTGGGCAGATGCCAGTAGATCAATTGTGGTGCATAGATATTTTGTTTGTTTGAGCGCGTATGATCGTATGGGTTCAGCGCCTCGTATGTCAAAATGGAGTACCGATGGCTGTAAAACTCGATAATCTGTTTGGGTTTTTTCAACTCCTCTTACGCAAACCATAATGTATTTCTTTTTTGTCCCCCCAGGAATGTTTTGACACTTATGTGTCATCTTCTATGGATCTCGTTTTATTTCTGTATCATGTCATAAGAAGTTCAGGGTAATGATAATCTCTGGCTTGCGTAGCTGGTAATTATAGTAGGAGGCATTACATATCTGAAGTGTTAATGCTGGTGACCGTGCTTCATGATCTCCGTGACACTGCCTTTCAAGAAAGATAACGCGAGACCCTGTATTGCCCGTGCTGTTCTGCCCTGTCTCTATAAAGAGCGTGTTCGACTGTTGACCTGGCCAACACGTACTCCAGTTATCTCAGTTGCCCAGTTGTTTGTAACTTTCTAAACACTTCACCAATTTTCATGAAACAAAAAACATTTTGTTCCTTACAATGGCAGATATGTTATGCATTGTTAAAAGTCTGTATACGCTGGGCCATTCCATGAATGGATGTGGAAGCTTGCGACAGACTTCTGCAGATAATCTAGCTGTATGTTTCCAATTACTTGGCGAATTTACCACTTCAGTTCACCAGAAGTTTTTGTTTTTGTGATAAACTTTCTCTTTAGCTCACCCTCACAGGAAAAAATGCAGACTGTTACGTCAGGACTCATCGCTGGTCATTCAAGGGGGCCAAGACGGACCAACCAGCGCCCTGGGAAATGGGTGTCGAGACACGGAATGGATATCACAAGTGAGGCGAATCTCCATCTTGCATAAAGATTAGGCCACCGTAATTGTCCATTGTGGATACAATACCGTGAACGTAATTTTCAAGCATATCGAGGTACTGTTCTGCGTTCACTGTGTCCCGATGAGATATGAACCCACAAATTTAGTGGATGTCATGCCGTGCCATTCTGAGACCTTTGAGCGATGTACCCTTCACATCTACATCTGTATCTACGTGATTACTCCACAATTCACAGTAAAGTACCTGGCAGAGGGTTCAATGAACCACCTGTATTGACTACTGATTATAACAGACACTTAAATTACCGCAGAGATAAGACATCGTGGTCTACTAGAAATAAAATGTAATGGGAAGGAATGAAAGTGTTTTATGAACAGGCAGCTTACAAACAACTTAACCCCTCATGGTTTGCGGTTCACAGTCATGCGCAATTTTTTGTAGGACGTCATATTCTCCGTTAATATTTTGCTTCAGCTTATGACCTTGGGGACACTATCAATAGTAAGACGTCTATACTGATGATGCACTTATCCGTAATGAAGTGATGTCTGAAAGAAGTTGCATATTTATTCAGTCAGATCCGTTAAAACTTAAAAGTGGTTCAAAGACTGAGAACTATCATCTCAGATATTCAAAAATGTAAAATCGTGCATTTCACAAAACGAAAAAAACGTAGTATCCTATGTGAATAATATCAGTGAATCCCAGCTGGAATCGGTTAGCTCATAAAAATACCTAAGGGGAACACTTTGTACGGATGTGAAATGAAATCATCCTGTAGACTCAGTCGTGGGTAATAGACATCGGTTTGTTGCAGAGTACTGAGGAAATGCAGTCACTCGGCAAAGGAGACTCCTTTTAAATCACTCGTTCAACCCATCCTAGAATACAGCTGAAATGTGTGGGATCCATACCAAATAGGACTAACGGGGGATATTGAACGTACACAGAGTAGGACAGCCCTAATGGTCACCGGTTTGTCTGACTTGTGGGACAGTGAAACTAAACTGGCAGACTCCCATTCCGACAATAACTACTTACAAAGTTTCAAGAACTGGCTTTAAGTGATAACCCTAGGAACATACTACAACCCCCTACCTGTCCCTACCGTAGGGATCGAGAGGACAAGATTAGATTAATTACAACAGCCCCAGAGGCATTTAAGCAACCATTCTTCCGGCGCTCCATATATGAATGAAACGGTAGAAACAGTAACAAGAGGTACACTGTGTCGTGCCCTCTGCCATGCACTTCACAGTGGTTTGCAGTGTTCACATGTAAACATTGTGTAAGATAATTGGTTTACCGTGAATTGTGTTGAGAAAAGGTAAAATTCGGACAATGAGATGTACAGGTGGCGGAGTTTTTGAAGTTTGATATGTACTGAAGCAAATTGTTTACAATTCCTTTAATTATGGCCCTAGAGCTGAAATTTCAGTTGTGAAATAAGTAATTTATACCAACAGCAAATGTGAAGTGCCTTAAAAAATTTCAACCTAGTGTTTTAATTTTAACGTCCGCCTCTGTAGCTGAGTAGTCGGCATAGATGGAAGCATGTGGAGGACCAGGTTCGATTTATGGTGCTACCAAAGATTTTTACTTGGTGGAAGGACTGGCAAGGGGTCCACGCACCCTCGTGATGCCAGTTGGGGAGTTCCTTGATCGTATAGTAACTGCTCGATGAGCTATAAGTTCTGCGAAACGGCTGCGAGAGCAGCGTGCTGACAACATTACTCTCCATACCGCATCTACATGACGCCGCAAGGCAGTCGATCAGTCGATGACACGGCAGCCAGTAGACATCCCTTCAGAAATCGCAGAGTGGCGAGAAACTCATTTCATTTTTAAAGTGTAGCAGTTATACTTCTCCATTGTCCATCGCAGAACGTAAGATACGAGATGAGAAGCGGTCATAACATTGACAGCGACCGGACTCTCCCCCGGCTAGTAACAAGACCAGACTGCCCAAATTCCACAAACGAGTAACAGGTTGCAGATACACTGTTGTACAGCTGAAGATGCCCTTCTCTTGTACGTATCACGTAGGTGGAACCAGCACGTCGGCGGTATCGGCTGACGACCACCGCGCAGCGCCCACGGGGACCACCCCGCTAGAGATGAAACGTGAGGCTCCCGCTGACCGTCTGTGCCGGCGCGCATCTGCGGTCCGTCGGCTGCAAAGGGCAGGGGGGCAGGGGGCAGCGGGCGCCCATATGCTAATGCCCGGCCCGCGCCGTCATCTGGCCGCCGAGCAGGGACCTGCCGCGTGCGCCGCCCTCTTTATTCCTACAATTTCATGCTCTTTAAGTGTTTTTTATGGGCCTCCACTAACGCAGTTATCGGCGGCTGACGGCCACGATTAGACGGCGGGGGCAGCGGGTGGGGAGGAAAGTTGGGGTTGTCTGCAGTATAGGTGAGGTGGGGAAGGGGCGGAGAGATTACTTAACGCTACTGCGTGGGGCGACGTGAGGAGTGATTACGCACTCGGAATGCTTGACGGACGCTTATGGCATTCGAATAAACTGCCTCGTTACAGATGTAGGTAATTTGTAGGTCGTGATCCAGAAGCTGGTTGTTTCAGTCCGACATGCAGCTTAACTGTGGTGTCGTTCATTGCTTTCGATAGCCAACTCTATAGGTAGTGGGAGAGTACTGGTCGACGCTTGTGAATCGCAGTGCTATGGAGTGGGAGGCCAATTATTCAGTTTTTATTTCGCAGAAATTTACAAAATTACATCACCTTCAAAATTTGGTTCATCAATCTTTGGAGTAGGAATTACAGTCCAGGGAGAAGACACTGTAATACTGTCAGAGGCAGCAAAGGTTCTGGAAGAGCAGTTGAATGGAATGGACAGTGTCTTGAAGGAGTATTTAAGAGGAACATCAACAAAAACAAAACTAGAATAATGTAATGCAGTCGAATTAAGTCAGGTGATGCTGAGGGAATTAGATTAGGAAATGAGACACTTAAAGTGGTAAAGAAGTTTTGCTATTTAGGGAGCAAACTAACGGATGATGGCCGAAGTAGAGAGGATATAAAATGTAGACTGGCAGTGGCAAGGAGAGCGTTTCTGAAGAAGGGAAATTTGCTAACATGTAGTATAGATTTAAGTGTCAGGAAGTCGTTTCTGAAAATATTTGTATGGAGTGTAGCCATGTATGGAAGTGAAACGTGGACAATAAATAGTTTAGACAAGAAGAGAATAGAAGCTTTCGAAATGTTGTGCTACAGAAGAATGCTGAAGAATAGATGGGTAGATCACATAACTAATGAGGAGTTATTGAACAGAATTAGGGAGACAAGATATTTGTGGTAGAACTTAACCAAAAGAAGGGAACGGTTGGTAGGACACGTTCTGAGGCGTCAAGGGATCACCAATTTAGTATTGGTGGGAAGCACGGAGGGTGAAAATCGTAGAGGGAGGCCAAGTCATGAATACACTAAACAGATTAAGAAGGATGTAAATTGCAGTACTTACTCGGAGATGAAGAAGCTTGCACAGGCTAGAGTATCATGGCGATCTGCATCAAACCAATCTCTGAACTGAAGACCACAACAACAACAACAATCCTTGTCTCAACGTTTGACGTTCGGTGATTTTTGTTTCACCTCTTCTCTGTCTCTGTCCTGAAGACATTTCCCTGCATAGTGCTCTTACAATAAGGTGATCAAAGTCATGGGAGGCGACAGGGACGTATACAGATTATGGTAGCACCGTGTACACAATGTAAGAGTATAAAGGGGCAGTGCCTTAGCGGAGCTCTCAACTGTACTCAAGTGATTCACGTGAAAAGGTGTCCTACATGATTGTCGACGTACGACGGGGAGTAACAGACTTTGAACACGGAATGGTAGTTGAAGCTAGACGCATGGGACATTTCATTTGGGAAATTGTTAGGGAATTCAATATTCCGAGATCCACAGTGTCGAGAGTGTGCCATGAATATAAAATTTAAGAAATTATCTCCCACGCCGACAACGCAGGAGCCGTGGCCTTCACTTAACGTGCGAGGATAGTGCGTTTGCATAGAGTTGTCAATGCTAACACAAGCAACACTGTTTGAAATAACTGCAGAAATCAATGTGGGAAGTAGGTCGAACATTTCCGTAGGAACAGTGCGCCGAAATTCGGCGTTAATGTGCTATGGCAGCAGACGACCTACATGAGTGCCTTTGCTAACAGCACGACATTGCCTGCGGCCCATCTCCTGGGCTTGTGACCATTGCAGTTGGACTCTAGACGACTGGAAAAGCGTAGCCTGGTCAGATGAGTCCCGATTTCATTTGGTAAGAGCTGATAGTAATGTCCGAGAAAGGCGCTGACTCTGCAAAGCCATAGACCCAGGTTATCAACAAGGCACTGTCCAAGCTGGTGGTTACTCCATAATGATGTGGGCTGTCCTTGCGTTTAATGGACCGGGTCCTCTGCTGAGGTTCGGTTACTTGGAGGCCATTCGCAGCCATTCGTGGACTTCATGTTTCCATGACAATGTGCCATGTCACGGGGTCAGAACTTTTTGCTATTGGCACGTTCTGGGCAATTCGAGCGAATGATTTGGCCACTCTCATTGTCGGACATGAATCGCATCGAACATTTATGGGACATAATCGAGAGGTCAGTTCGTGCACGAAACCCAGAACTGGCAACACTTTCGCAATTATGGACGGCTGAGTATATCAGCAGGGGACTCCCAACGATTTGTTGTGTCCATGCCATGTCGAGTTGTTGCACTACGCCGGACGAAAGGAGGTTCGACACTGTATTAGGAGGTATCACATGACTGTTGTCATCTCAGTGTATTTGGTAGAATTTAGGTAATACTTGTAAATATACGATGTAAATAGTTACTCAAATGTTAGGGAGCTTGGATCTGGCAGATGTAAGGTGCTGAACGAAAATTATAAACAACTTTTAATAATAAGCCAGCTGGAGTGGCCGCGCGGTTCTAGGCGCTACAGTCTGGAGCCGAGCTACCGCTACGGTCGCAGGTTCGAATTCTGCTTCGGGCATGGATGTGTGTGATGTCCTTAGGTTAGTTAGGTTTAATTAGTTCTAAGTTCTAGACGAATGATGACCTCAGAAATTAAGTCGCATAGTGCTCAGAGCCATTTGAATCATTTCTTTAAATAATATTTGTTTGCTTCAGTAGTATTTTAGCCAGCCAAAACAATCGTTATGTAGGGTGGTGCAAAGTACATGTTAGAAAATGTTGATCTGTCGCGGTTTAATAGTATGCCTAAATGATTCTCCCGATGATACTCTTGTTTTGCAGCCTCGAAAGTTCTAGAGCATACTCAATGATGTCTCAGTTCGCACTTCAGAATGCACGCACTAACACTGGTACAGAAGTACTATGTTTCCTGACGTTCAAGCTGATGGTCCACTCCGCAGAATGTTACTGTTTTGTGCGTAATCAGTGCAAAATCCATTATTGGGTCCTTTTTTTATTGAGAAACCTGACACAGAAGGCAAATACAGACACGTCCTGGAACAGGAATTTGTACCGGCTGCACCATGCCGCTGAATGCTCTGAAACTACTGGTTCATGCAGGATGGAGCACGTCCACACTGTACTGCGGACGTCTTCGATTTCTTCAGGTGACTTTCAGACATCGGATCGTCGCCCTGGACACCTTAGCATTGTCTGGACATGAGTTGGATGGACGCTCTCATAGTCACGATCAAAACCCGTGTGATTACTTCATATGGGGTTATGTAAAGGAGAGTCTCTTCAAAGATGTTCCTGAAACACTCCAGGATCTTCGTACTGCTATTTTCAGATTCGTATAGCCGAAAATGATGTTCTTCAGGAAGTGATCACGGAATTCAGGTCAAGGCTATACACACTCATTCGTGCAGAAGGAAACCACTTTGAAAACCCTGTGTGTGAATTTTCAGCTTCTCTGGTATAGCATAAATATCATAACAAGAATATATCGCCCATTATTAAGTCGTAGTTCCAAAAGATTTCTAACAACTGTTTAGTGCCACAGCCAGTAAAAATTATTAATAACTCCAAAAAATAAAATAGCACAACATAGACCAAAGGCATCACAGTCTGCACACACGTCTTTCAGATATGACACACAGTAAGAGATGTCTCAGTTCACACTTTAGAATGCACGCACTAACATTGGAACAGAGGTACAGATTCCCGTATGGAGGACATAGTAATAGACGTCCCTGGGGTTGTGTAGCAGCTAAATGGCTTGAAAATAAATAAATCGCCAGGTCATGATGGGATACCAATACGGTTTTACAGAGAGTACTCTACTGCATTGGCTCCTTACTTAGCTTGCATTTATAGCGAATCTCTTGCCCAATGTAAAGTCCCGTGCGACTAGAAAAAAGCACAGTTGACGCCTGTATATAAGAAGGGTAGATGGACGGATCCTCAAAATTACAGACCAATATCCTTAATATCGGTCTGTTGTAGGATTATCGAACATACTCTCAGTTCGAATATAATGAATTTCCTTGAGACAGAGAAGTTGCTGTCCATGCATCAGCACGGCTTTAGAAAGCATCGCTCCGGCGAAACGCAACTCGCCCTTTTTTCACATGATATCTTGCGAACCATGGATAAAGGGTATCAGAAGGATGCCATATTCCTTGACTTCCGGAAAGCGTTTGACTCGGTGCCCCACTCCAGACTCCTAACTACGGTACGAGCATATGGGATTGGTTTCCGAGTATGTGAGTGGCTCGAAGACTTCTTAAGTAATAGAACCCAGTACGTTGCCCTCGATGGTGAGTGTTCATCGGAGGTGAGGGTATCATCTGGAGTGCCCCAGGGAAGTGTGGTAGGTCCGCTGTTGTTTTCTATCTACATAAATGATGTTTTGGATAGGGTGGATATCAATGTGCGGCTGTTTGCTGATGATGCTGTGATGTACGGGAAGGTGACGTCGTTGAGTGACTGTAGGAGGACACAAGATGACTTGGACAGGATTTGTGATTGGTGTAAAGAATGGCAGCTAACTCTAAATATAGATAAATGTAAATTAATGCAGATGAATAGGAAAAAGAATCCCGTAATGTTTGAGTACTCCATTAGTAGTGTAGCGCTTGACACATAGTCACGTCGATTATGTATTTGGGCGTAACATTGCAGAGCGATATGAAGTGGGAGAGCATGTAATGGCAGTTGTGGGGAAGGCGGATAGTCGTCTTCGGTTCATTGGTAGAATTTTGGGAAGATTTGGTTAACCTGTAGAGGAGACTTATAAAACACTAATGCGACCTATTCTTGAGTACTGCTCGAGCGTTTGGGATCCCTATCAGGTCGGATTGGGGAAGGACATAGAAGCAACTCAGAGGCGGGCTGCTAGATTTGTTACTTGTAGGTTTGATCATCACGCGAGTGTTACGGAAATGCTTCAGGAACTCGGGTGGGAGTCTCTGGAGGAAAGGAGGCGTTGTTTTTGTGAATCGCTACTGAGGAAATTCAGAGAACCAGCATTTGAGGCTGACTGCAGTACAATTTTACTACCACCAACTTATATTTCGCGGAAAGACAACAAAGATAAGATAAGGGAGATTAGGGCTCGTACAGAGGCATAAAGGCAGCCATTTTTCCGTCGTTCTGTTTGGGAGTGGAACAGGGAGAGAAGATGCTACTTGTGGTACGAGGTACCCTCCGCCACGCACCGTATGGTGGATTGCGGAGTATGTATGTAGATGTTGATGTAGATCTAGAATAAATGATAACAAATTCACAAAACAATCGATCACGAAGTGGCTGATAACAAATAAAGCTACCAGCTCGAGATAGCTGAGACATCGCTACGTCACTTCAAATAAAAAATATACACAAGGTGAGCATTAAAATCACGTAACTACAAATTGCGCGCCAGAACACCTTAAATGGCCCTTATAACTTTAAGTAAGAAATATGATTTTGATTAACTCTTTACAGCAATTTTGAATTACAAATAAACTACTGTAGCATCTTAAGGAAAATCAAATGATATAAAACGACTGCCAGTTTTAACATGTGGGCCTTTAGACGAAGGCACATAATGAAAAGGAAAAAATAATTTTCTGTAAACGAACAAGTACAAAAATGAGACTGCCACAAAACAATTAACATCGAAATATGCCATTCTATTTACTTTTAACTCGAACTTGAACTCTCAACACCAATTGCTGATCCACATAAAAGTCTAAGACAAATGTAACTGTCAGCGATGAAAGCTAAGCAGCATTACATTCAAGAACTCAAACTGAATTTCGCTTAAGGAACAACGGATTTTGTGAATGATAACAGTTCTTTAGGTCATTTAACCACACGTAACGCCCATGCTTGGCTCTAAGTTAATGCCGACAGCATAGGATCCACAACCAAGGAAGCAGAAAAGTGACACGTACCGACTCTGAAGACGCAAACCTGCGACATAAGGCAGAAGGAATCAATAGTTCTTCAACTGGCTTATGCACACGGTTTCCACAGCAACCAATAACAAGTCTAATCGCAAGTCAGTTGAACGAACCAAGTTACCATTACGAACTGCGGACAAACTGATAGGCACCCACATGCCTTGCTCATACTGTGGCATCAAGCAGTCAGGCCTGCAAGATGAGTGGTCTGCCAAGCGAGTGGATTCATTCTTATTTATCGAGTAACATGAACTCTCGTACTCACAATTAAGTTACAAATTATCCTCTTGTATGAATAATACGCAACGGAAACGCACTTCTGACTATCAGTAATTTACAGAAATCTGACTGTTCACTACGCACTGGCAATACCACATTTTCTTTCTTTTTTTTATTTAACGGCTTTTATCAACACGTGGCCACCGCTCTGAATATGAATGGCGCACACATTATAAATTCGGGACATCATGACAACATACCATTCGAAGGAAAAGTCCACCAATCTTTTTCTTTTCACTAACTTATTTATTCCGATAAATTCTATAACCTAAACACACAAATTCTATAACCTACCACAATAACACATGAGAAATTCCGCCCAGTGGGCATGGCTTAACATTGGTGATTCTATACCTTATGGTCTCGTAATTATTTAACGCTACAGTGCACTTTCTGGCTAGGATGGTGGATCTTTTATTATATCTCACACTTCGACTCTCACAATCATCATCACGAAACTTTCCTCCAGAGCGAGCGGTACCGAAGGAACAATCATAACCCACTAATCTTTTGAAACTACCTCGCTACTCTCCCATGCAAACCACACATACCGAAATTACATGACATACACCACACTACAATATGAAATACTACACAGGGAATAGTCACAACATTATCACTTTCAGCTTTCCCACTTCAATTAATATTTATCCCAGTTTCACACGACACTGCCCTATTCGTAATTCTACTTTCTTACTATGAACTCTGGAGATATATGCACGCCTTCCTGTGCAATGCAAGCCAAGTGGCGTTGCTGGATAGACGGCCAACTCACCTTGCTTCTCTCTCAGAGTTTGAATCTAGCGTCACACAGAATCATATCATGCAAAGTAATATTAAGAACGTATTCATCACACACGCGAGTCCTCAACTGATACCATGGACGAGTACTTCTCTTTACCTTTTGTCTCATACACAGTTTGAGACTCACACAGTACTCACCACGTGGAAGTACTCGTCTCTAATTTCAAGTCCTGCACACGCCATTTCTTAAATATTTCAACTTATCGTATACACGCTATTTCTTAAATATTTCAACTTATTGTACACACGCTAGTAATTCAGCTTAACTTAAGCACACGGAAGTATTTCAACTTATTGCTACACGTGGTTTCATTGTGACCGTTGGTCACTTCCGAAGATTACTACAATCCCATTAATATTACCTGCCTGACATTTAATTATCCCCACAAAACTTCCTGAAATAGAGAAATTATTATTTCAAACTACTCTTAAATATTCCACATGCATACCATGTCTCCACTCTTTTGTCTTTACGGAGCACACCCAAGACAGGTCTTAACAGCACAAGATCCAGCGGCAGAGTGCTGAAACATGGCCGTTCTTGAGGTCCTCTCGCACCTCTGCTGAAGTGGGGGAGCACCTTTCTACCGTATTGGTTAGCCACATTTCAGGCGCTCAAAGCTCAGGTAAATTTCATCTCTTTGGGCCCACCAAAGGTGGCCAAAGGATCGTCTCAAAGATGATCATATATTCACATTCACTATCTGCGGGTAGCAGACGACCATACATTCATTCATTTCACAGATCTCACCAAACTGGATGTAGGGATTTACTTTGTGGGAGTGCACATGTGATCAGTTAAATAAATAAATTGTCATTCTTTCCCACACTGGTATCTGGCTTCGCTGTATTAATTGAAATTGAGTTATTTTACAAAAAAAATGTGTTGTTCTGACAAAAATAATGAAGTATGTTGTACCTATTTTCAATGTTGGGCAGTACTGTACCCTTTCACCACCGGCTACCCATGCAGAAAAAAATGGCACGGTACTATCCTTGCAATGTGAGGGTAGTTCCGAACATTTTTTTTAAGAAAACTGTATTAGAACAAACGTAGCAAGTCATCAAAATAACCAGGAGGAGACCTTAGCCCCCGGTGACATCAAATAGGCGACCAAATGCTGTTACTTTACCAAATAATTGACACAGTTGTTGCATTATTGTACTCTCCACAATCCGGAGTAATGTACACATACATATTTACAACAATCCAAATGACAAATATAACATCACATCATACAAATAAAAAATAATGGTGAAATAAAAATTGGCTTAGTTACCGGGATCTCCGTTATTTTTAGGAGTAATACAAACTTCAATAATTCTAAAACAAATAAAAAATACTAATTGTATTCATGAAATTTTAAATAGTTCACCATCCAAACACAGAGCAAGTAATCTGACGTTCATAAATTGCGGGGTAAAACCCTTTACACAGCAAAGTCTAAATACAAAACAAAATCAACAAAAGAAAAACATTGCGTACACTAGTTACATGTAGAATGTCAGGCTCCATACCATTACTCTAAAACATACATCAAATGTACAGAGAAATAAAACTGAGAAGAAAAACAATGAAATATACCACAAGTTACATACTGGTTACGTAATATAGTCAACTTAAGCAATTGCCACCACTACTCAACTGTGAGTTTAACCTTATCCTTGTCCACCAGTACAAATACCTGCTGCTGAGCCAGTCAGTCCATCATCTTTGATCAATACACGCAGTAAATAGTTTAGCAATAGGTGCTTGAATCCACCAGTAGCTCTCGTATCTTACTCTACTGCTCATTTCTCTGTTGTTACACATTTGGACGACAAGAACTTACATTTCGACTAGCCTTCGTTACACTTTAATGTGAAATATCACCACTGTGATAATCAAAATAAGTGGCTTCAGGCAACACACCAACAAGATCATTACTGTCCACAACACCAAAATGCATCGATTAATTCCGATATTTGTTGTGCAATGCAAACTCTTGTCCCCTGTGACAACCTTACTAACCTATGCAACAAGAGCCGCTACGTTAGTATTATGCCACTGGATAATAATTAAAGCATCATTGTACCAAATTTTCAAATAAGCATGCTACGTGAACTGGTAACCCAGAACAAACAAAAAAAAAAAAAAAACACTAACTATTCTAAACACAAATGTTAATGAAATACAATTACACTTGCTGCCCCTTCAGGAATGAAACATATAAAAAAAATTTACGCAATTACAAGTACAAATACATTATTCCCTGTCTTGCGAGTCACACAGAATCATTTCATTTTGTGATTTTCTTGGGGTCAAAAGAAACACTGTCTCGGTGTCCTTTAGCTCTCCCATGGTTACCCGGACGAAAGTCTTTAAGTCACTCAAATCGGCATTTTGAACACGCACTGAACAGTAAATTGTATCTCACATTAAACACAAATGTCATAGTCACTCACAGCGTACCATCCACATGAATCTGGTCGTCCAGAAACGGCCCTACAACTACTATTACCCACGGTTCTGTCCTTTCAGTTCATGGTGTAATTAAAAGTCGTAAGTTCCAACAAACAGCACTTATTCCCGCACCAATTAAAGAAATGTCTCCTACTACAGACGCAAATGTCAATGTCCCACTTTAGTTTCTTGTGTTCATCCAATAATTAGTCACCAAACGACAACTGTCCTCTTTAAGTATGCCAAGCGTCCCACATGCAATTCACAAAGCACACTTAACAAGTCACTGCCAAAAGTTTATGGATCCCACCGTTCAGTGGTCAAGACAAAACAAAACAATCGTCCTGTCTGCTAAAGACAAAATCTTTTCCACCACTCACAACGTGGAAACACCAGTCCTTCACTTTCCACCTTATGGAGACATACGAGCAGTCATCTTGTTTCACAGCTCCACAGTCCAGTACTAGTTAATAGTTGCTGGTGATACTTTCCCCAGTCGTAAGGGTGGCGGAACTTATAAATGGCCAGTGGTACGTGCGTGTCGCCCCAGGCCGTTGAACTGATGTAGCGGGCGCGTGGAGTGTACCCCGACTGGCAGTGGAGTGGGGAGTGCCGCGGCTTTTGTCACATCTCCCATGGCGACGTCAGCTTCGCCCCGCTAGCGGTATGGGCGTTACGACACCCAATCAGTCAGACCCTTACGTGCATCTCGCAACATTACAGACAAAAGGATATTCTTACAGTATTTAAATACTCATTTATTACATGTATGATCTATTAGATACATTGGTAATAAAAGAATCTTTGTTCTAAAAAACATAAAATTATACACCCTTGTTTTCTACACATACAACATCAACATTTATCTCTTTTCTATATACAGCCCACACTTGTGCTATTGATTGTACCTGTTGTCCCTCATACAAAACATGAAAGTGTTAAAGAAAAAGGAATAAGACACAATCTATACAGCTCTTAATTACAATATCAAATAGTAGACTACTCTAACATCCTATCACAGTGAAAATATTAGAAACTGTCGATTCTAAAACTACAATATACAATGCACCTTTGTGCTTATGACAGACTGAAATTAATATCTCTTTATATATTTTACCTTTTTATTATACATAACAACATTTCTAGGACATGTATGAACCATCCACATGATGTCAGATCCTGACCTGCCATCGAGGTTCATCCAAATCAAACAATACACAATAATGTTTTAGTTACGGATCGGTAGCATCCCCTTTACAGGAGTGTGCGCATTGATCACACTACTCTACGACTCTCACTCACTAGACTTCACATTTTCCTTCTCATTCAGTCCATTAATACACTAACAGAATAGGTCTAGAAGTCAGCTAACCTTAACACCACGACACTCACGACAACATACCATACCTTTGCTCCCTTATACTCAACCACTTAACACATGAAGCTGCTTCGGAGATAGCTTTCCAGTCTCCGAATTCGTCCTTTCACTCTGGCACCTCTCTCCATCGGGACCGATTATTCATCCTGCTAAATATCAACTTAGAATTGCGACATTTCATCTAAGAACAAAAAATACACAAATTATTCATCCTGCAAAATAACTGTACACATTCTTAGTACCGTTTTGATTAGTTATACTGGTACCAGGCTTCAACAACAACAACAAAAATTATTTTTTTATATAGCAAATGTTATGGTAAGAATTAGATTTACCCTTATATTACATCTTACGTCAGTATTCCACAACGTTCACCATCTGGATCTCATACTCCCTTTATGTCGCTTCACGTTGTGCAGTTGTCCTCATCTCTTCATTCGTATTTCGGCTCTCCGTCCGTCGATTACTCCATCATTTCCTGGTCTTCCTTCGCCATTCGCATCAATCTCGATTGCAGCATACACAGGCCTCTCTGTAACATACCTCTAAGACATCTCCACATTATTAGTTCTACTCACCTTTATTTACCACTGTTTCATCACGTCGAATCTCTCTTTATTAATCACACTGCTTCACGTCGCTTCTCTCCTTAAATATCACCTTTATGCACTACTATCACGTCGCTTCTCTATCTACCATCTTTATCCACTCATTAATCATCACGTCGTTTCTGCTTGATCCTTATTCATATGACAAAAAATACGTACATACACCACTCTGTCGACTCCTGTTCATGACTCATTCGACCAGTCTATTCCGTCATACTTCCTGACATCCCGCCTGAAAATTGTTATGTTCGATTTGACCCTGCACAACGTTACACACCACAAATAAATACACTGACTATCCACCATAAATTACCTACTTTCGATCTATCCTTAACTTTTCCATAATTTGATGTTAGAAATGTGATGAAGCCCACGAGATTGTTTTCCCTTGAGCGTTTCAATCAGTACAGCATTTTCATGGACAATCCGCCTCACTCTGAATGGTCCACTATACACAGTAAAGAATTTGCTATTTAGGAATCTGTGCTTCTTTGATAATCGATGAGTTTTAATTAGAACCTTGTCTCCTACTGCAAATTCGATCTTACGGATCTTTCCTTTCTGCTTCTCCTGCCTATCCTTAGCTGCTTTCTTAATACGCTCTATCGCAACCTTGACAATTTCTGTGTGCCTCTGCTTTCCTGATCGCGGAAAATCTACCAGCTCCCTGACTCGATCTGGTGGTGGTTCATTCTTTAGTACCGTAATTGGTGATAAACCAGTTGCTCCATGTGGTAGCTCATTGAGGATGTCCTGAAAATCTTTGAGAAAAATACTCCAACTTCTGTGTTGCCTATGGCAATAGATCTTACACAATTTTCCCAGTTCTTTTACCACTCTTTCACTGGGGTTACTTGCAGCATGGTATCGGGATATGAACACCGGTTTTATCCTTCTTCTCTTCAGTGTGGTTAGCCATTGTCTGGATCTATATTGTAGTCCATTGTCAGCTATGAACTTTTCTACAGTTCCTACTTCTCGCAAAAAGTTTTTAACGATCGCTGCTGCCACTGTCCTTCCCGTCGCACGTTTCAATGTGGTAAAAGTCACATACTTCGACACCAATTCCACTGCTACTAAAACATATCTATATCCCTGCACTGACTTAGGTAGCGGGCCAAACAAATCTGTTGCTCCGAATTCCCTCAATCTATCTGGCACTATCGGAAAAAGCGGTGCTTTGCATGAGATAGTTAACGATTTTGCCTTCTGGCACAATTTGCAACTACCAAGCACGTTCTTGATCCTCCTCTCCATACTAATGAAATAAACTGATTCCCTTAACTTCTTACAGCATTTCCTTGCCCCGTAATGCCCGTAATTTAGGTGCGTGTACCAGATCAACTTGTTGACTATTTCATTTGGTATACACAACACCCAGTCCTGTGTGTTCGGATTTCTACGGTACAAAAGCACCCCGTTCTGAATTGTATAAAAGCGCACTATATTGGCATCTAAGTTCGCTCTAACTCTGTCCTTCACCATTCTCCAAGACGCGTCTTTATCCTGCTCTTTCGCGATATTTGTGAGTACCGCCCCTATGTATTTCTCGAACGGCACGCCCTGCATATACAATATATCACATCTGTTCTCGTTTACCTCCTCATCAAAGCATTGACCATGACCTACTGGGTTCCTTGACAACGCATCTGCCACTATATTCTGTGGCTCAGGAATATACATGACCGAAAACTGAAACTCCTGTAAATAGAGTGCCCACCTAGCGAGTCGTCTATGGTTAAGTTTGGCCGACATCAGAAACTGTAGTGACTTGTGGTCAGTATAGATTTTAGTATGCCTCCCATACAAATAGTATCTAAACTTACTAAAACCCCATACTATTGCCAAAGCTTCAAGCTCAGTTACCGTGTAATTTCTCTCAGCTTTGCTAAGCACTCGGCTCGCAATTGCAATAGGTTGTTGTATTACTTCTCCTCCTTGCTCTTGCTCTTGGAACAATGTTACCCCAAGTCCACTGCGGGAACTGTCCGTGGCCATACAAAACTCTTTCCCTAGGTCTGGATGCCCGAGAAGAGGTGCCGATAGCAGTGCCTTCTTTAACGCCTCATACTCTTCCTGTGCGACAGGGTCCCAATTCCATACCGTTTTCTTTCCAGTCAGCTGACATAGTCTGGGTGTCGCTGCACCCCCAATCTTAATGAACCTCCTGTAAAAATTGATTAATCCTAAATAACCCCGTAGCTGACGTTTTGTTCTTGGCACCGGAAAATCTCTGATTGCTTCGAGTTTGTCTGAATTTGGTCTTATTCCCTCTGGTGTCACAATGTGACCTAGAAACTCAATTTCTTTTCGTCCAAATTCTGACTTTCCCAAGTTCACGGTTATCCCATGTCTCTCCAATGCACCGAGCAATATGCTTAACGTTCTATTGTGGTCTTCTCAGTTTCTTTCGGCTATCAGGACATCATCCACGTACTGTGTTACCTTATCTTTTATTTCATTAGGAATGACAGTATTTAGCGCTCTGATAAATGCCGCGGATGACACATTTAACCCAAATGGTAGTTTCCGGAATTGATACGATTTCCCGTAGCACAAGAAAGCAGTGTATCTTCTACACCCCCTATCTAACTCCACCTGCAAGAAACTCATTCTCAAATCAACTGAGCTGAGAACTCTGATCCCGTGGAACTTTTGTAGCAATTCGTCAAGTGTCAGCGGCCGATCTGTCTCTGGCTCTATTATCTTACTAAGCCTTCTTGCGTCCAAAACTAATCTAATTGACTCATCCTTTTTTTCAACACAAACTAAAGGGCTGTTGTACGGACTGGATGCTGGTTCGATAATCCCTTGTTGTAGCATGCTTTCGATCTCAGCTTCCATTCTTTCTTTGTACACAACAGGTATCGGGTACACTTGGGCCCTAAACTGTTTATGTGGCTTGACCTTGAATCTATACACAAAATTTCTTATTGTACCCGCAGCATGTTTAAATACCTTTCTATTCTCGTATAAAATTTTCTGCAATTCCCCGTAGACCGTGGTCCCTCGTAAATGCCAGATTTTCTCCCTGATCTCCTCCTCCAAACATTTATGAATTTCCTTCTTCTCTTGTTCGAACCCCGTATTCTGTGCCTGTCTACCGGACTTAACCGCCAGACACAAGGCTAAGTGTGCATTATCTTTAGAATATAATCAATCGTCGAATCTTAATGTAATTTCCTTCGAATCTCGTTTCAACCCCATTGAACCATTTCTCATGTTAACGACTGCTTTATATTGGTTCAAAAAATTAACGCCTAATATCCCTTCAACAGTTAGAGATGACACAATCATGAACACTGTACTAAACCTCTTCGCCTGGCACACTAAGTCTACCTGCGCTTGTAACTTCAACTCAATTCCCTGTCCTGTAATTGCCCCTCTCACTGTTGTCCTTTGCAATGGCAACGTTGGACATGGTTTTGTAAGACTACAACACTTAAACACGTCTTCACTCAAAACACTCATTACACTGCCTGTGTCGATGACACAAGGTACTATTATATTATTTATTTCTACGCTAATTATTGGGCGGACTTCACTCCCCATATCTCCTACCTCCTCTAACAGATTCTCCCTTAGTTTTCCGTAATCGATAAACCTAATATTTACATCATTAATAGTCCTGGTTTGTACCCGCCTATCATGTAGTCACCTTCTTGTCCCTCCGTCATTGTGACAGTGATTGTTCTTCGCCCATCATTTTCATTTTCCCTTCTTCTTCCATCTCTGTCCCATCTTCTATTTTCCCGGTTTGCTGGTCGATATCCCCATGAATTCTGCCCCATATTTCCTCGTCATCTTCCATTTCCGTCATTCCTCTGATTCCATGCTCTCCTGTCATTCTGATAGTTTCTGCCGCTCCTATCCTCAACTCTGTCTGACCTATCAGTCGTGTCGCCGTTCACAATGTTGCTGTCATTACCCAGTTCCTGTAACAAGTGCTGGAATGATGCGGAATCGTCTAAGCCTCTGACTGCTATCACTATATCTCTGCGCAATCTCACTGGCAACTTCGTTATACAGATCCTAATGAGCTCCCCAGTGTCGTATGGCACATCCAAATACCTATTTCGTCTCAGCATTTCCTGATAGCACGACACTGGATCTCTTATATCACCTTTGTTACAATTTGCCATCATCAATGTGCTTTGCTTAACCTGGTCCTGCTTACTTTTCGACCAGAATTCATTTAAAAACTTGTTACAAAATATCTTGTAGCTACTACGGTCTTTAATAACTTCCTGCATTTTCGCTCTAGCCTCGTCCCTCAAATGGTTACACACAAACTTCATTTTGAGGAGCGGTCCCCACGATGAAGGTAATGAATCTTGAAATTGAGACAGCCACAGGCATGGATGTTGGTAATTATCAGGATCCGGAAAACAAGTGTACGTTTGTACCGACACGAAGTGCCTCCTACATTCTTCTTCCGCATTTATGTTTTCCGACCTTGGACTACACCCAGTTGGGTTTACCACCTGTTTTATCCGACACAACCGTTCTTCTAACTCTCTGAGTTTGTCTTCCTCTTTCTGCCTATTTTCGTTTTTTGAATTTATCTCATTCTCCCTCTGCAGTCTACCTGGTGGTGTTTCACTTTAACTTCTGCACGCTAATTGCAACTGTGCAAGTTCTTCCCTATGTTTTCTATTTGTTTCTAATTATGCCTCTTTAAACTGTAATAGTGATTGTATGTCCTCCTGGTCGGCATAAACCTCTCGCTGCGTACTGTCAAGCCTGCTTCGTCTCTCATACTGATATTTTCTACATCTGCGCTAATCGTATTCATTCTGACCACTACCTCCGCAACTTCATCCCCGTGTTTATTTAGCGCCACTTCCTGCCGGGTGACTTGAGCTTCCACACTGTCTAATGCCCCTTGTTTATCTGCAAGTAAGTCCTCCACTATCTCTTTGATTCGCTCATCCGGCAACACGTCCCTACTTTCTGTAATATCGCTCTCTATTGCACTTATTCGTACCACCAAATTATTGGCTTTTTCTTTCACGGCATCACATACTTGCTTCAACGCATCCAGATTCTTCTCCCCCTCATCTAACCAATTATTAACTGCGGACAGACGCTCATCGATAACTGTGTGTAGCTTCCTCATTGCCTCTTTATTTCCCTTATCCATTGCCTCCAGTATTTCCTTATTTGCTTCCAACCTTTCCTTAGTCTCCCTATCTCTCTCCTTATTATCTCTATCCATTGCTTCCAATCTTTCCTTATTTTCTTCCAATCTTTCCTTTTTCTCCCTATTCATCGCTTCCAATCTTTCCTTATTTGCTTCAAATCTTTCCTTATTCTCCCTATCTCTCTCCTTATTATCTCTACTCATCGCTTCTAATCTTTCCTTATTATCTTTATCCATCTTCTGTAAAAACTGCAGTAGCACATTGTCATTTGTTACTTTCGGTGCACTCACCTCGTTCACCTGAGAAACCGTAGCTTCGCTAAGGGTAGCTGCACTTTCACTGCATACCTGACCTTGTCCCGGCTCGCCCGCGTCGTCGGGAAAAGCCCCCGATTGTGAACAAAGCCCGCCGCTCAAAGGATCACCTCGCAGCGGTCCACTGAACAATTCAGCCCCTTCCGAGTGTTTGCCGTCCCCACTCATTAGCCCATGGTCGACACCTACTTCCTGCTGCACTGCTACATTCACCCCAGAATCGCTATTCTCCATGGTGACTACACTTTTCGACTGCGACCTAGTTACTATGGACATTACGCAAAAAAAATTATACAACGATCTTCCAGCCTTGGACAATATAGCAATTAATTACATAAAAAAATAAAAGATCCTCACCAATACAGAATGAAATTGCAAACAAAAAAAATTTTACTTCTTAGCGCTATCACAATACATTCCATAAAAAAAATCTTAACAGCAAACCCTAAAAGCAGAATATCCTAGCAAAACATCCTGGCAGGGTCGAAATTATGAGAGGCACCCACATGCCCTGCTCATACTGTTGCATCAAGCAGTCAGGCCTGCAAGGTGAGTGGTCTGCCAAGCGAGTGGATTCATTCTTATTTATCGAGTAACATGAACTCTCGTACTCACAATTAAGTTACAAATTATCCTCCTGTATGAATAATACGAAACAGAAACGCACATCTGACTATCAGTAATTTACAGAACTCTGACTGTTCACTACGCACACACAATACCGCATTTTCTTTCTTTTTTTTATTTAACGGCTTTTATCAACACGTGGCCACCGCTCTGAATATGAATGGCGCACACATTATAAATTCGGGACATCATGACAACATACCATTCGAAGGAAAAGTCCACCAATCTTTTTCTTTTCACTAACTTATTTATTCCGATAAATTCTATAACCTAAACACACAAATTCTATAACCTACCACAATAACACATGAGAAATTCCGCCCAGTGGGCATGGCTTAACATTGGTGATTCTATACCTTATGGTCTCGTAATTATTTAACGCTACAGTGCACTTTCTGGCTAGGATGGTGGATCTTTTATTATACCTCACACTTCGACTCTCACAATCATCATCACGAAACTTTCCTCCAGAGCGAGCGGTACCGAAGGAACAATCATAACCCACTAATCTTTTGAAACTACCTCGCTACTCTCCCATGCAAACCACACATACCGAAATTACATGACATACACCACACTACAATATGAAATACTACACAGGGAATAGTCACAACATTATCACTTTCAGCTTTCCCACTTCAATTAATATTTATCCCAGTTTCACACGACACTGCCCCACTTCGTAATTCTATTTTATTACTATGAACTCTGGAGATATATGCACGCCTTCCTGTGCAATGCAAGCCAAGTGGCGTTGATGGATAGACGGCCAACTCACCTTGCTTCTCTCTCAGAGTTTGAATCTAGCGTCACACAGAATAATATCATGCAAAGTAATATTAAGAACGTATTCATCACACACGCGAGTCCTCAACTGATACCATGGATGAGTACTTCTCTTTACCTTTTGTCTCATACACAGTTTGAGACTCACACAGTACTCACCACGTGGAAGTATTCGCCTCTAATTTCAAGTCCTGCACACACCATTTCTTAAATATTTCAACTTATCGTATACAAGCTATTTCTTAAATAATTCAACTTATTGTACACACACTAGTAATTCAGCTTAACTTAAGCATACGGAAGTATTTCAACTTATTGCTACACGTGTTTTCATTGTGACCGTTGGTCACTTCCAAAGATTACTACAATCCCATTAATATTACCTGCCTGACATTTAATTATCCCCACAAAACTTCCTGAAATAGAAAAATTATTATTTCAAACTACTCTTAAATATTCCACATGCATACCGTGTCTCCACTCTTTTGTCTTTACAGAGCACAACTAAGACAGGTCTTAACAGCACAAGATCCAGCGGCAGAGTGCTGAAACATGGCCGTTCTTGAGGTCCTCTCGCACCTCTGCTGAAGTGGGGGAGCACCTTTCTACCGTATTGGTTAGCCACATTTCAGGCGCTCAAAGCTCAGGTAAATTTCATCTCTTTGGGCCCACCAAAGGTGGCCAAAGGATCGTCTCAAAGATGATCATATATTCACATTCACTATCTGCAGTTAGCAGACGACCAAACATTCATTCATTTCACGGATCTCACCAAACTGGATGTAGGGATTTACTTTGTGGGAGTGCACATGTGATCAATTAAATAAATTAATTGTCATTCTTTCCCACACTGGTATCTGGCTCCGCTGTATTAATTGAAATTGAGTTATTTTACAAAAAAAATGTGTTGTTCTGACAAAAATAATGAAGTATGTTGTACCCATTTTCAATGTCGGGCAGTACTGTACCCTTTCAAAACATTCCGAGCAGGAGGAAGTGCGCATGTGGTTAAGTAAACTCTGCGACTGACTACACTGCTCCTGACTAGACACTGGCGAAATGGTAGCTATGAAATGAGAGGAAAGCAGGTTTAATGACCGGGAAAAATCGGTTCTAATGCATGCATTGCTCAGTTATGCCCTCCAGCTATGGGAATTAACTTACTTTCGATTCATGTGTTATCTATTAAGAACACAGTTAAGTGCAGTAAATTGCATTAAGACAGAATTTTAACATTTACAATTATTAAAATCAAGGTATCGGATCTGCTAGCTGCAGGAATCTAATGAAAGTAAATCACAACTATTTGTTTTTATTTTTTTTTTTACAAATGAATTATCAATTTTGGATTGCATCTGAATAGGTGATACTTTTCCTCAGAAAATTAATTCACAATTTAATATTTAAGCCAAAAAAGTTAACACCATCACATATGATGATTTAAAAAATGTAACATGCTAACTCTATTAATAACAATCTCACAGTTGCTTGATGAGTGTTATTTCTTGATGAGACAAACAGAACTTCAGAGGGTGTAGCTCCACTCACAAATAAACACACATTACACACACACACACACACACACACACACACACACACACACAATTTTCTTCATTTCTGTCTGCAACAATGGACAACACTGTCCCATAAATAAACCAAAAATCATTCCCTGGTTCTGGCCACATTTTCAGGAGATTTCCTTTAGTTTTAAGATAAATACAAGAACTGAAAATCCCCTACTCTTTATTTGCAATAGGAAATTCCCATGCACGACTACTTTCTTGCCAGCTGACTGAAAAGTACTTCAGTCGGAGTGACGTCAAATATAGACGTCACTGTAACAAGTACGGCAGCGGCCCGCCGTGTGAAAGGCTGGTAGACTGATAGTGGAATGATATCGAATGGTCATAATATCGTACACTATACCGTCACTGGGAGGGAAATTCAAGGAACCACAGGAAACGTGCACACGAGTCCCAAATACAACATCAATGAGGTTAATTGGGCAGAACTGAGAAGGGTATTTCAGTGTCCAGTAAGTCCATCGCTGGATGATAATATTGACGTTAAAGTGCAAGAACTGGCACTGGGTATACACAGAGAAATGGAAGCGTCGATATCTATCATGAGACGTTCTTGTAGAGTATTGCCTTGCATCTCGAAAGAGGCACTGTAGAAACTATGATGTCAGACAAGAAGAGCCAGCATCCTGTAACAGAGAAAGATGACCCGAAGAAATAAGAATCCGAAGGCTGCGTAGATGCAGCTATTTTAAACAGCATTTTAAGACAGAATGATGGTAAACGAAAATGGAATGATCGAAACAATTCATGGAGACTAACTTCGAAACCTATCTCCGGGTACGCCATACAAAATAGACTGATAAAAAATACCAACAGCCTTATCTACGGTCAAAAGGAACAATGGGACGGTAACAGAAAATTGGGATACTAATGGAAACATTGCTTCCTCAGGACGGAGAAAATGGCGAAGAGGATAGGCGAAGATCACGATAAATGTTACGAGAAGACTATAGGAACTTTATACTTGCGTGTGTGGGATCCCTGCCGAAATAATAATTTAATAATTAAATCACTAAAGACCAAGAACTCTCATGGATATGACGGGGCATCCAGCAGAATACTGTAGTATTGTTCTATGTATGTTAGCCCAGTACTTAGCCATATCTGTAACTTTTCCTTTAGGAGTGGTCGGTTTTCTGACCGATTAAAGTACTCGGTAGTGAAGCCACTTTATAAAAAGGGAGACAGGGATAATATTGACAATTCTAGACCTATTTCTATGCCATTGGGGTTTGCTAAAGTTATTGAGAAGGTTGTATATACAAGGTTACTGGAGCATTTAAATTCACATAATTTGCTGTCAAATGTTCAGTTTGGTTTTAGAAATGGTTTAACAACTGAAAATGCTATATTCTCTTTTCTCTGTGAGGTTTTTGATGGATTAAATAAAAGGTTGCGAACACTAGGTGTTTTCTTTGATTTAACGAAGACTTTTGACTGTGTTGACCACAAAATATTACTGCAGAAGTTGGACCATTATGGAGTAAGGGGAGTAGCTTACAATTGGTTTGCCTCTTACTTTAAGAACAGAAAGCAGAAGGTAACTCTCTGCAATATTGAGAGTGGTAGTGATGTTCAGTCCCAATGCGGCACTGTTAAGTGGGGCGTTCCCCAAGGGTTGGTGCTGGGGCCACTGCTGTTTCTTATTTATATAAATGATATGCCTTCTAGTATTACAGGTGATTCAAAAATATTTCTGTTTGCTGATGACACCAGCTTGGTAGTGAAGGATCTTGTGTGTAATATTGAAACAGTATCAAATAATGTAGTTCATGAAATAAGTTCGTGGCTTATGGAAAATAATTTGATGCTAAATCACTGTAAGACTCAGTTTTTACAGTTTCTAACTCACAATTCAACAAGAGCCGATATTTTGATCAGACAGAATGGGTATATTATAAGCGAGACGGAACAGTTCAGGTTCCTAGGCGTTCGGGTAGATAGTAAGCGGTTGTGGAAAGCCCATGTCCAGAAATTTGTTCAGAAACTAAATGCTGCTTTATTTACCATTAGAACAGTATCCGAAATAAGTGACACTTCAACACGAAAAGCAGTCTACTTCGCATATTTTCATACGCTTATGTCGTATGGTATTATTTTTTGGGGTAAATCTTCTGATTCAAAAAGGGTATTTTTGGCTCAAAAACAGGCTGTTCGAGCTATATGTGGTGTAAGTTCGAGAACCTCTTGTCGACTCCTATTCAATAGTCTGGGAATTCTGACATTGCCCTCACAGTATATATTTTCGTTAATGTCGTTTGTTGTTAGCAATATTAGCCTATTCCCAAGAGTTAGCAACTTTCACTGAGTTAATACTAGGCAGAAATCAAATCTGCATGTGGAATGCACTTCCATGACTCTTATGCAGAAAGGAGTGCAGTATTCTGCTGCATCCCTTTTCAATAAGCTACCACAAGAACTCAAAAATCTTAGCAGTAGCCCAAACTCTAAACTGAAGAGTTTCCTCATGGCTTACTCCTTCTATTCTGTCGAGGAGCTCCTGGAAGAGCTAAAAAATTAAGCAAATTCAAGTGTTAGGTTGTTGATTTTCTTTATAAACTTACGACTTGTCACCTGAATATGTTTTTATATATTTCATTTTATCTGTTTCTAATATCGTGTTATAATTTCATGTAATGACTCGTTCCATGACCATGGAGACTTCTCCTTAATTTGGTCCCACGGAACAATAAATAAATAAATTAATTAATATATAATGGATGCCTCATGTGACTGATTATATATTTACTTGGATAAACTGTACAACGAGTGTCTCTTGCAAAGATGGTGAAGCGGTGATAATTAGTACAGGGTAAGACAAGAATTTGATGATACTCAAATTCTACAGCGCAGTTTGTCTTTTGAACGCTCTCCACAAGATATCAGCAGATGTATTATGCACGACATTAAAGAATCAAATGAAGGACACGCTTGGCACACCATTGTAATGTTGTTACTTTATTTTTCCATGAAAGCGGTACTGATAGACAAGACCATAAAAGTGGGTTAAAAGCTGTGAGCTGTCTGGGGAAGTTAATCTTGCATTACTGAGCAACTGTTTCACCAGGTATCCTGTCTAGCTTACCAAATTCCCAACCAGACGAACATTAATTATAATCTTTTAATAGTCATATGACAACCGGTGATATATATATATATATATATATATATATATATATATATATATATATATATATATATCTAAAAGAGAAATTAAATAAAAAGAAATAAATCAGTTTGTATTTGGAAATTTATTTTAACATTGATCATTGAAATTTCAGCATATTAAACTTGATTCCGAACTAAACTGGTGCCTTATTTAGGATTGTGAAAATGTGAGTTTGTAATCTTACGGAACACGTCAAATATGGAGCCAAGATTGGGAGACTGCATACAACACTGCATTCATAAAACAACACACAAAGAACGTTGAAACATATGCAAGACAAAATTAACCACTACCAACCGATTCAATTTTCACCCAAAGAAGTTACGTTCGTAGCACAATCCTGTCCGTCATGTAATTACCACACTCTGGTATACTAAATTCATATTAACTCTGTGAAATCTTCCTGAAAAGAATAGCTGAGGGCTACTTTGATGATTACACCACATGCTTCACGTGGTCAACTTGGTTTACACAAAGAGTGTAGCTCCACAATAATTTTGATATTTAAAATAAATTAGATCGAAAAGCAATTTACAAAAGAAAAACCTCGAACTGGGTACTATCGTCTTACTATTAACCTGATGGGTCAAACAATTGTATAAGCACGTGGTACTGGTTTCACAAAGTACACCCCACGTGGGTTGAACATAAAGAAAAGTTGCTATATTGAAAAATATTGCACATTCGCATTTAAGATTGATGAACTTAGTTAGAGTTACTGATCAACACGTGGTTCCACTTTACTCACAAAGTAGTGACAAAGCAACTACCAGAATATATTCTGAACTTCACACGAGAATTACACTGCGCTGCAATTTAAGATAACATTAGATATTTTAGAGCTAAACCTGAAATAAAGGTGACTAAATTTTCAGTTAGGCTGAAGTTAAGAAATCCATTGTCCTACGGACTTAGCAGACATGTGCTTAGCCGGAAATCTTACCACTTCAGACGCTCGCCACGGACAGACCGACCTGGTCCCTTTCTGAGGGTGCCTCACAAATACAAACGGAAGTGGCCAGAGGGGCAGCTTCCTATACCAACATGACAACTGACGGACAGGACCATACTAAGGATAGAAACCTCTTTGCTTTTAGAAAGTGTAGCTACCTGTTCCGACGTTGGTCCTACTGTTCTCTAGCAGACAGGCTTGTCTGCTACCCTCAAGCATGCAACTAGAAATACATTTGCTCATTCATCCTCTCACACAGAAGGGAAGGGGGATGACAGTATCTTATCATATACAGTATATAAAAGAAAGCGGATGTAGGTTCCACATGAGACTGTGTGACATGAATTACATATAAACTGTGTTTTAAAGTGTAGTAGTGTGACAGATCGTTCTTGTTTATGTGTAAAAGTAACACGTTACACTGCTCAGTCTCCTCCCAGATAGTCAGAAACACCACAGTAAAATTGAGAAGAGGAATTTATGCCGTAAATGACAACATATTTAAGAAATTAACATGAAAGGAATCCAACAGAGACCTTTCATAACCACAACGCTCCGGGAAAAGACTGTGCAGGGAATTTTCTGGCCATGCTAGGACATTCCCAAGCAGGCTTCTCACACCCTACTTAAACCAAAAAGGTAAATAAATGGCAAAAGGTCACCAGCTACTTGCTAAAACACAATAATTTCAACACATCTTTAGAATCTACCAATTTCATAGAGAAAAAAAACAATCTGTGACACCTATTTAAAAGATATTGTAGACCTAATTCGGTCAGCAACTAAAAACAATGGTTCCTGTGTCATTAATATGAAAACAATTTCTGGTAGTTACCCTTATGGAGCTCACCAGTATTTGCTCATTGCAAGAGCCAACTGATCACAGGAAAAATTTATGACTGTTTATTGACAAGTAAAATTTATGAAAATAGCAAAGGTGCCACAGCAATTAAAAAAAAACCTTGAAAATAACATCAGTATTATAAAGCAGAACATTACAATGCACAATCCGCAAAAGCAAAAAAATGATAAGAGAAAAAAACATGTTTTACAAAGTGGTTATCGCAAAAAAATTGTATATCTTATAAAACTAATAATTTGTAGAATTAAAATAACTTTGTGGCACTAATTTAATCACTCTACTATATTTCAGCTAGTTAGCAAACAATGAACACTGTGTCATTATACTGAAAATGCAATTAATTATATGATTGTTACCCTTATGGGGTTCCTCACTATAAATATGCCCCATGCAATGGCTAATCGATCACAGTCCAATGAGAATGAATAGCTATCTGACTGATAAACGAAGCAATACCACAGGAATGAATTTACGTAACAAAATATCACAAATCTAATACATCACACAAAAACAAACATTGATGAATAAAACAGCTCTGAAAGTTCAATAGGCAAAAAACCACCTATAAATAAAACACCTGCAAAATACAAGAGTCAGTCTAATAAACACCAATAAATCGAACTCCTGCAACACACACGAGTCAGAGTTTCTCTGACAGAAACACACGTATATGCATTGGACTAAGAACCGTATAATCACTGTTCACTGGCACACTCAGTAGTTCCACTGTTCCGAGGCACAATATAGGAGGGGGGGGGGGGGCGTTCGTCGCCGCAGCTGTCAGTAGGGATTTTTGTCCATCTGTTGCGTGCAATCCCGCCGTCTCTGCCCTCTCATGAAGCTTCTCTTGGTGGCCCGTGTCACGTACATCTCAATTTGGTTCCATGTTTGTGTTGTCAAATTCGTGTGGTATCCTCGTATGACATGCCAGGTTGATATTCCTGGGCAAGGATGACACTTAATGGCTCTTCGTTGTGCCACCCTTAACTACCAGAGAACATCAAACTATGATTTACTGTCGCTTGACAGTGGGCATCCGCCAGGAAATGTTGATAGGCGTCGTTGAAGTCTGCCAGTTTCTCTGGACAGTATGTGTCAAAAGGCTCCACGCCCCTTGTGCTGTTCCATTCTTGAGTTATCCTCAATTGGCTCGCCAGTTTGATATTCCTGGGCAAGGATGACACTTAATGGCTCTTCCTTCTGCCACCCTTAGCAACCAGAGAACACCGAACCATGGCATTGTCGCTTGACAATGGGCTTCCGCCAAGAAATGTTGATGGTTGTCTTGAAGTCTGCCAGTTTCTCTGGACAGTATGTGTCAAAAGGCTCCACGTCCGTTGTGTTGTTACATTCTTGAGTTATCCTCAATTGGCTTGCCGGTTTGATATTCCTGGGCAAGGATGACACTTAATGGCTCTTCTTTGTGCCACCCTTTGCGACCAGAGAACATCAAACCATGATTTACTGTCGCCTGACAGTAGGCATCCGTCAGGGAATGTCGATAGGCGTCGTTGACGTCTACAAGTTTCTCTGGACAGTACCTGTCAAAAGGCTCCATGCCTCTTTATCCCCTGTCTTCTGTCGTTTCACCGTGGCCGTCTCGTCACGGTCGCGTGCATGTGGTGCGTTGCCAGCAAATGGATTTCCGCACGGTGGACCTCTCGTCCGTCTCAGGTCATCGCCTCCACGAAGGGTCCACTGGTGCGGCCGGCCATTAACTCCGGGCGCAAGGTAAAGTGTTTGTCCAGTACCCTTCTTTTGTTGTGACCGCGCTCCCAAAGTAGCCCGGTTGACAATGTGTCCTGGTGGGAAACCCGCCAGTTTACAACTAGCCCTCCACGTCGCTGCTCCCGCTGTCTCGTAGGAGTTTAGCCAGTTCGCTTTCACGTTCTCAACTGCATTCACAGAAATTGTTCATCATTGTTATGTGATTACAAAATGTCATACATAATACCACTTAGTATTTGTCTTTCACAATTTTTAAGAACAAAGTTAGACTTAATTTTTTTTAATAAAAAAATTAGATGAATCGACAATAAAAAAATAAAAGTTAAATGACTTGACAATATAAAAAAAATTGAAGTGAAATGACTTGACAGTAAAAATAAAAATTAAATGAACTGACAATATAATAACTAAATCCACAACACTAATGTGATTCACTTGTGTTTTAATAAATCAAATGCTACTTATTAATTCACTAAAATGAATAGGATTATGCCTTGTGCAAGTATAGGTCAATAGGTCAGGGCAGCATAGGGTTCATATGTTATTTACACACACACACACATGCACACCTGTTGTCTATACTACAAACTAACTACCTATAAACATGCATTACTCAAAATTTTACTTCAATCCACTACTAGTTAATCCAACAAGCTACTTCAATACTACTCCAACACAGTGTTTATACCACTACAACATTGTTCTAATTCGTCCTCTTCCTGACGCTCGCGGCATATGTCTTGTCACATGATAAATATGGAGAAACTTTCCTTAAACATACACAGTAGAAAGAACAATAGTTATTTACACGCAAAATCATTTATACCAGTTCACACACCTGATAAGAGACTCGCAATTATACATTTATCATACTCATATGTTCATACATAAAACGGTAAGACAATTTCATCTAAGATTACGTTATCACAAGAATTAATCACACAGTTGACTCTGAGAAGGGTAAAATATTTTCCTACTACAGGTTATATTACATTTTCTTATCCATTTTGTTCCAATTTCGTTCCTTCTTTAAGTTACCTTTCGCTTCCAAATCAGTTATTTCGCCTGCGGTGGTCATTCTGGATTCATTTCTCATGAATGGCAAAATTGTGGTCTCCTCTATTCTGTAAAACAGTTTCATCTTAACATATTGAACTTACAACAGACACAAAAGATCCGAATCCTCCTGTAGTTTAAATGACAAATGTTTTGCTTCATCCTTATTACCTTCAAACAAGCTTTCCTTCGATCCCATAATCAAAATTATTTAATCTTCCTCTACCTTCAAGAGGGAAATTTCCTCAGTACAAATCATATAGGCTGCATTGCATCCCGCACCAGCGATAACAGTAAGCTGTAATGCTCACAGCATCAGCAAAACACATAAACGTCACTTTTCTAGGACAAGTATTAACGCAGTATAATTTTTCAGGCTTTGACTCAACATCAATCAAGACTACAAAAAGGATCGGTATTTCTCTTCCATTCTCCATTTGCTGAAAAACTGCTCGTATTTGACTACCACAATAATATTTCAGGGCCACGTAAATTACACAAACCACAATTCTTCTTTCACCTTGAAGGGAATCAATATACTGACGAAATCCACAGACAGCACTTTACATACTCAGATATAAAGAACAAAAAAGACATATATCATCAATATTAACATATCATCGCATATTGGGAAGCCAATGGTTAAACAATCGTATTATCGCGTCCTGTTTTCAAGATTGTAAACTTCCTCATTCCTTTCTCAGAGTTCTCCTATCTTAAAATATTCATACAGCACGCATACTATAGTAAGAGATCCTCATTTATACTGACAGATATAGAATAGTAATAGATAGATAGTAGCACTGAAAGCAGAAAATCGGAAACACGGCTACTAACAGCTGTGGACCTGGGTTTGCCAGACCCATAATACCCACAGATCGGATATTCCCCTGAGTTTTGCATTGATTCAACACAGATCTTGCTTTCCTCAGGAACGACTCGTTTCAATTTACACAAAAAAAAATATAAACAGCATCTCACTCGTTCACAAAGAAACCTTTTATCTTCACATTTGAACCAACCTAAATCCTAATTGCACAAGGAAAAAAAAAAATTTAAAAACATCACTTCAATCAATCACATAGAAACATCTTTATCATTATTTTTACCAACATATTATTCAAAATGCATACGTCACAAATTTGAACTAATCAATTGTTTCTCTTCACTGTCCTCTCTACTCCTCACTTTCCTTTCTACTCATTTGCCATGTCGCTCATTGGTTCTATTGGGCGCCTTCTGCGCTGATCGTTTATCATTGCCGGTTTTTGTTCATTTCCATTTGCTGGATTATGTCTAGGGTTAGCCGGCCGAACTTCAACATCATGAGGTGCTCCGCCTACAGTCCTATTCCCACCGTATTCATCGTAGTATCGATTCTGGTTGCCGTACCTGTAGCGTTCACGATCTTGTCCACGTCCTCGATCATTTCCGTTGTTCCACCTGTGTTCGCGACTGTTACCCCAGTTTCTACACGGCCGGTCCCGATTATTGTTCCGTTCGCGTCGCGACGACCAGTCACGCCGTTGATTAGTACTACGGCCACGATTGCGATCGCACTGCTGTGCCCCGTAATAACTTTGTGCCTGATTAGGTGGGCATTCTGCTGTATTATATTCCAACTCTTGGAGAAGTGTCTTAAACGTTTCCACGTCCTCTTTGCATCGTCCCGCAAGAATGACGTGGCGCAAGTGCATCGGCAATTTGGTGATGCATATCCTAATTAGTTCCGCAGGCCCGTATGGGTCGTATAGAAATTGATTTGCCTGCAGCATGTGGTCGAATAGGCGTGCTGGACTGCCGAAACCAGACTGGTTCAAATTTGTCAGCATAATTATGCCATGTTTGACCCTATCTTGTGCCGCTTCCGACCAATAGGCGGACAGAAAGGCTTGTCGAAACTCCCGAGTGGAGTTGCAGTGACGCGCTGCCGACCTCATGCGAATCGCCGGTTCGCCTTCAAAATAGCCACACATATATTCTATCTTATGTGAATTTGCCCAGTCGGGGGGAAGACAGAACTCAAATTGCTCAAGCCATGCTCGTGGATGTATTCCTTTTTGCGAATTTCGAAATATCTCAAACTTTCTCACCGTAAAGAAATGTTTGAAATCAAATCCCCGCAATTCCTCCTGGCGAGGCCCTTGAATGTTTCTATTTTTCTCATGTCTGCCCCTCAAAATACATTCTTCCCTGTCGTCAAAATCTCCCTCGTGGCCGGAGTCCCTTTCTGCACTGTCCGTACGGCTATTTTTTGTGCTATTGGCGAGTTCGGAATCACACGCCATACGGTTTTCCAGATGCGCCACGCGTTCTTGTAATTCGCCTGTTACATCTTTGTGCCGCCTGTTCACTTCGAACTGTCCCTTCTGAAATCTAAGAAGCGAATGCACTTCTTCGGCCCCTGTGACCGCTACCGGTGTAGTATTGTTCTCGCTTTCCGTCAACTTCATTGTGCCTATGATGTCCGCTAATGCCGCAATCTTATCATGTATTTGTCTGTTGTCCTCCGCCCCAGTCTGCTTCAATTGTTCTACTTGCTGTTCGAGAGCGTGAATCGCTTGACTGTTGTTCGCTACTGTGTTGCTAATGGACGCTGGACAATGCGTTTCCGCCTCCTGGACCCTCGAGAGTACCTGCTGGTGTTCTCTTTGGCATTCTTCTCTCAGCACTTGGAAATTCCTAAGTAGCTGCTCTTCGTTCTCTTTCGATCCCGCATCGCGATATGACGTATCATGCAGCGTAACTTGCTGTGACAGTGCGAGAGAGAGACAAAGATATTGTTTATTACTCTGTGGCGGTCAGCGCACACATAATTATTCTTAGGATGTAGAGTTTTTTTGTTCTTGTTAAGAGTAAATTTTTAAGAGAGAAGAGCCATTCTTGTGATGTACAAAATCGACGCCATTGCGAGTTTATATTTCACATTGTAAAATATAAGTGCATATGGAAGGAAATCAGTTAATAGAACAATAAAATATTGTTCATGTCAAGAAGGTACGTCTTATTATACACCCAGCGATATACTGCAATTGTGATTTACTAATAAACACCAGCTGAGAACAGTTCCGACGGGAGCGTTCAGTTCTAGTGAAATAGTTCGATGTTTTCTTCGGAAAAGAAGTCACTTCATGGATCATTCAAATCCACAATAGTAACTGGACATTTCTCAGAACTGAAAGCAATCTGATTGCTATGCAACAGAGCCCCGAAGAATATTTCTCCGTACTTTGGTTACCACTTACAGCTCAACACGGTATTTGCAGCATCTGGAGCAGATTTCTACAACAGCGGAAGCGTGTAATCGCTATCAGTTTCACACACCGCCCTGTGTACGCTGTATGTATTTACCCACAACAGTGAACATACAGTTACTCACACACATAGAAAGACAATACTAGGTGGTGTGGGGAGCATTTCAGTATAAAGGCCCTATAGAGCTAAACAGTAATTAGCCTAGTAATAAAAGGAGTCTTTATAGATGTCTACCGTTAGACAGGACACGATCCTGATACATCACTCATAGTGAACCTGCAATATAAGTACGTTAGGAATTTAGTAATTAATGTTTCATTGTGTGTATATATGTCTAGTTTTATAGAGTAACTACATTATGGTCCTTTGTATGTTTCATGCTAACTGAACGTGCGGGAGTATCTTGTGAAGAGAACGAGTACGCCGTCCCAGCAGCCGAGCAGAAACTTCAAAAAGGCCAGAACATTTGAGTTACTAGCTTTCTGGAGCATTTATGCATTTAGTGACCTTTCATCTATTAATTTTTTAAGTATAAATAGTGTTGCTATATTACTTTTATTAGAATTCCAGTATTTCAGTAGATATAGTAAGACTATATTTTATGTGTTATCTATGTACTGTGTTTTTGTCACATTGTTAAGCGTACATTAACAGCATTAGGACATTAACGTTTTTTGTGTGTGTAAAAGTTCAATAGTCACTTTTGTAGGACTTATTTAGAGGAGAAACTGTCAATTGCTCATTTACATGGTGATAACTAGATCTATGTTCAAAGCCAGTAAGCAAGCACGCATCACAATGCCACAAAATGAATTAAATAGTGTGAATGCATCGTCACCTAGTGCCACAGAATTTAATATCGCCGTAGTTAGCGATATGTCGATTACGACTGAGCAACCAGCAATAATTAATGCACTCACGCCGTCGACACAAACGGTTGCTAGTTCCGACATTCATATGTCGAAAGATGTCCAGAGAAATATGCAGCAACCAACAAACAACATGAATTTCATCTCTGACAGAGACGCGTGCGAAACCGAAATGACTGTACCGAAAATTGTGTCGGTACAATCCTCATTAAGCCCAGTGCAATCGCCAATTGCTGAGAATACCGATTTGTTATCCCAGCTGATGTCAAGTTTGACTGTCATAAGACAAGGGATTAAGTCATTGGAAACATCGCAATCTAATCTTGCAACGGTACAATCCACGTTTGCAAACGACATGAATCGTAGATTCCAGGCATTGGAAACTACGCAATCCACTTTTGCAAATGACATGAATAGTAGATTCCAAGTATTGGAGAGTGCGCAATTTAATTTGGCTCAGGAGCAATCAAATAAACTAAAAGAAATAAATGGTAAGATTACTGAAAAATTCCAGAGTTTGGAAACAAAGCAGAGTCACTTGATTACCAGTCAGGCACAACTCATAGTTACACAAGAACAACACTATCAGGAATTAACAAACAAATACAAAGACATCTTATGTCGTCAAGATACACTAAATCATCAAGTGCAGGAAGTTATTCATGTACAGAACACTATTGCGCAAGACGTGAATACAATTAAGCACGATAACGAGCAAGCTGTCATTGAGCTTACTCAGAGGATAGACACTCTCAGTCTCGAAGGCGAGAAACACATAGAGAAACTTTTCAATGAACATAAGATCGCATTCTCTAAGCACATTGAAGATTGAGCGAAAGAGCAAACCGAGACAGTGCGAAATTATGTTGACAAAACCTTGAAAGAAACGGTTTCTAACGTGCAAATTAACAACGAAGCTGCACAAGAACAACTTAAGCAGAAGTTAAAGAGATTAAGGAGAATATAGGAGATGAATTTCCTGCTTGGAAAGAAAAGATAGAAAATACATTAAAAGCATGTCAGCAAGGTCTAGTTAATACTAGAGGGGCACATACTACTTGCAGTTTATCAAAAGCAGACATTATTCCTGATGAAACCAGTGAAACCGAATCCATGCAACAATATCCATGTATTGGTGCATATTTACGTAATCAACCAGAAACAAATTATTGAGATTATCATTCGCCGCGAAGTAGCCACCAGAATACACCTGTGACAATGAATGGAGAAAAAATGCTTAAATATCGTCAATTCCAGATATTTATTCCCGAAAGGAAGTCGATCAATCCCGTGGTATTTATCAAGCAATTTAAAGGGATATTGCCGCGAATGTGGACTGAGCAACAAAACATTATGTACGTCGCAGGATTCATACACGGAGATGGATCGATGTGGGCGTCAGAAGCATCCGATTGGTGTCAAGATTATGACCAATTTGAACGCGCTTTCTTGCACAAATACTGGAAGTACAAGAAAGACTACGTAAGGAAGTTTTTGACCCACAAACTTTTTCTTTAAAAAATGGATCTTTAAGAAAGTATTTCGAGAAGTACGAGGACAGTTCAATAAGTAATGCAACACATTTTTTTTCTGAAACAGGGGTTGTTTTATTCAGCATTGAAATACACCAGGTTATTCCCCAATCTTTTAGCTACACAACACTATTTTTCAACGTAATCTCCATTCAATGCTACGGCCTTACGCCACCTTGAAATGAGGGTCTGTATGCCTGCACGGTAACATTCCACTGGTCGATGTCGGAGCCAACGTCGTACTGCATCAATAACTTCTTCATCATCCGCGTGGTGCCTCCCACGGATTGCGTCCTTCATTGGGCCAAACATATGGAAATCCGACGGTGCGAGATCGGGACTGTAGGGTGCATGAGGAAGAACAGTCCACTGAAGTTTTGTGAGCTCCTCTCGGGTGCGAAGACTTGTGTGAGGTCTTGCGTTGTCATGAAGAAGGAGAAGTTCGTTCAGATTTTTGTGCCTACGAATACGCTGAAGTCGTTTCTTCAATATCTGAAGAGTAGCACAATACACTTCAGAGTTGATCGTTTGACCATGGGGAAGGACATCAAACAGAATAACCCCTTCAGCGTCCCAGAAGACTGTAACCATGACTTTACCGGCTGAGGGTATGGCTTTAAACTTTTTCTCGGTAGGGGAGTGGGTGTGGTGCCACTCCATTGATTGCCGTTTTGTTTCAGGTTCGAAGTGATGAACCCATGTTTCATCGCCTGTAACAATCTTTGACAAGAAATTGTCACCCTCAGCCACATGACGAGCAAGCAATTCCGCACAGATGGTTCTCCTTTGCTCTTTATGGTGTTCGGTTAGACAACGAGGGACCCAGCGGGAACAAACCTTTGAATATCCCAACTGGTGAACAATTGTGACAGCACTACCAACAGAGATGTCAAGTTGAGCACTGAGTTGTTTGATGGTGATCCGTCGATCATCTCGAACGAGTGTGTTCGCACGCTCCGCCATTGCAGGAGTCACAGCTGTGCACGGCCGGCCCGCACGCGGGAGATCAGACAGTCTTGCTTGACCTTGCGGCGATGATGACACACGCTTTGCCCAACGACTCACCGTGCTTTTGTCCACTGCCAGATCACCGTAGACATTCTGCAAGCGCCTGTGAATATCTGAGATGCCCTGGTTTTCCGCCAAAAGAAACTCGATCACTGCCTGTTGTTTGCAACGCACATCCGTTACAGACGCCATTTTAACAGCTCCGTACAGCGCTGCCACCTATCGGAAGTCTATGAAACTATACGAGACGAAGCGGGAATGTTTGAAAATATTCCACAAGAAATTTCCGCTTTTTTCAACCAAAATTGGCCGAGAAAAAAAAATGTGTTGCATTACTTATTGAACTACCCTCGTATATAAATAAAAGCAAATACTGGAATGAACCAATCCCGACGCGGGATATCATTCGAATATTAAAGGGCAAACTTCCACTTGAAGTTAAGGAAAAACTTCTACATGTGCCTGAACAACATGTGGAAGATTTTCAAGCCACATTGGATTCAATAGACATTCTGTTCGAAGAATCACGTGTGCGCTATAACCAGCCAAGTTACCAACCTAACAAATACAATAGTAACAACAAACAGTATGGAAAGAAACCTTTTGCACACAATTCACCAAACCCACAGGTGAATTATTTCCAGAAAAACGTGAAATTTGGTAACGAAAATCCCGACCAGTGTAATCATGACCGACAATGTGAACAAACATATAAACGGAAATGGAGGAAGAATAATAAGAAGAGGAAAGGATACTATCAAGAAGGGAATTATCAGCAAAAACGCCGATATCAGCAACCAACCCAAGAATATCACAACCAACCACAAACTTCAGGTTGGGTACCAAATGATAATGCAAATGAATGGAGAAATCAACCACCAATAATAACCGACGTAACGGAGCAGACATCTACTAATAATGGACAATCGTCAAACTAAACTCGACTGTCAGAAGTCCCGACGGTGCAGTCGAGGAAGTTTTCACGGGCGAAAATTCAAGCGTCAATTTCTTTCGGTACAATGATGGCAAATTATTAATAGGAGAGCTTCAACAGGATGTGATGCCTTGTCAAGAGGAACATATCACTGAACCTGTTGCGAAAATTCAGGCGGCAATTGAAGGCATTACTGTGCAAGTTACTTTAGATACAGGAGCAGCAGTAAATGTCGTTTCTGAGAAGTTATTTCAAAGAATACTTCAGAAAGCAAATCCACCGATTTTTCCTGTTCAATGTTGTAGAATTGTAGCTCCTACTGGTCATAAGTCCTCTCAGGATAAAATACAGACTCAACTCCAGTTAGATATAGGAAATGTAGCTATAAATTGCACGTTCCTTGTAATAGAAAAATTGGTTGAGGACTGTATCCTGGGTATAGATGAATTTAGAGAGAGAAATTGGCGTATCGATTTTTCTCTAGGCCGTGCCAGTTTTACAATAATGGATCAGAAACATCAACTGAATCTTCTCAGGGAATGTAGTACCCATGGAAAGTATTGTCAGGGACGAAAGCTGCAAATAAAGTGGATACATAGCAAACCTGTACGGTATTACCAAATTAATTACTTGCAACCAGTTTTAAACCCTGAAGATATGGTATATGGAAAGGTGTAAGACCTGAATATTTGCAACAACACCAAAGAAAGCAATTATATGATCTTCTACAGGAATATCATGAAGTCTTTCAAGAAAAACCTGGTGTAATCAAGGGATACACATGCCATTTAGATGTGATACCACACCAAGTTTTCTGCCGTATTTTTTATCCAGTACCGTGGCACCAACGAAAGGCAGTTGATGCGGAAATCCACCAGATGCTTGAATGGGATCTGATCGAACCTTCGACGAGTCCATACTGTAGTCCGCTTCATGTTGTCTCGAAAAAGGGAGGAAAAGTTCGTCTCGTGCTAGACGCACGGCAGATAAATAAGATTACCGTGCCCGTGCGAACTCATCCAGAAAATATCGATGAGCTAATTCAAAAGTTCGAGGGGATGAAATACTTAACAAATATTGATTTGAGAAGTTCATTTTGGCAGGTGGCTCTAGACGAACCATCAAAAAAGTACACCGCATTTGTACATGCAGGTAGAAGCTATCAGTTTAAGGTTTTACCTTTCGGGCTAAGCGTGAGCTCAGGAGATTTTATAAATCCTCTAGACTATGCATTGGGACCTGCACTTCGAAGCAATTTAACTTTGTTTGTGGACGACATGCTCATAGCTACGACCACATGGAAGGAGCACGTTGATCTATTGAGGAGAGTGTTAGAACGTTTCAAGGAAGCAGCATAACCGCAAATCTGCAAAAGTCCCACTTTTCTCGAGATAAAATCAAATTTTTGGGTCATCTTATAAATGGAAAAGGCATCTTACCGGACTCCGAGAAACTAAAGGCAATCAAAAACTTTGCACTTCCAACAACAAAAAGGCAGTTAAAGGGCTTCCTCGGAGTTGTCTCTTCTTTCAGGCGTTTCATTCACGACCACTCTATTAATGCAGAACCGTTTTACAGCTTGTTGCGCAAAAATACTCCGTGGGTGTGGACGCAACAATGTCAGGATGCATTTGAAGCAATAAAACATGCCTTAGTCAATTCACAAATATTATATCATCCAGATATGAGCCAAGAATTCGGTTTAATGGCAGATGCTTCGGAAACTGGAATAGGTTCATGCCTCTTCCAAGTAAAGATGATAGACAGAAAATCAACTTTCTGTCCAATAGCTTTTGCTAGCCGACTCTTAACTGCTTGTGAAAGAACATATACGACTACCGAGAGGGAAGCATTGGCCGTAGTCTGGTCATTTAAGAAATTTTACTATTACTTATATGGAGCGAAGACAACAGTATACTGTGACCACAAAGCGTTAAGTTTTTTGCAAACGTGTAAATTATTACATCCAAGATTAGCAAGATGGACGCTCTCGCTCCAAGAGTTTCAATTTGAAATTAAATACCTAAGCGGACAGGATAATTTCATCGCTGATGCACTGTCTAGAATGCCAGATGGAGATTTGTCAACTATCAACATCACGGACAATCCGTCCGAATTTAATGTTCTTATAATGACTGATAGAATATATAGGAAACATTTTCTTGACATCTGTAAAAACATGGAAAAACTTCAGAATGAAGATCCTCGTTGGCATTTAATAAAGGAAACTTTAGCAAAGCCTGGAAACGATGATCTGAAGAGACTGTACAAAGTTGAGGACGACGTCTTATTTTCCAAAGGGCATCTTGATTCAGATAATTGGAAGGTGTGTATTCCCGAGAAGAATGAGAATGACTTAATTTTGCACACGCACATCACTTGGGGACATTTTGGAGTATTAAAATGTGCTCGGAAGATTCAAGCATATTGCTACTTCCCAAACGTTCACAGGAAAGTGCACAGACAGTTAAGGAAATGTAAAATTTGACAGCTAGCCAATCCAGGAAATTTTTGTGTGAAAGATTTCCTACATCCTATTATACCCGCTAAACCGCTGTCAATCATTTCGGTCGACGTCTGTGGTCCTCTACCATCATCAAGGGGAGGATGCAAATATATTGTAGCTTTTCTTGATATATTCACTAAGTATGTCAAACTTTATCCATTAAAATCAGCTACTGCTGCATCCATAGCCAAGAAGCTGGTCAAGGATTATATAGTCAAGGTAGGCAAACCAGAGGCTATTCTTTCTGACAATGGGTCAATGTTCACTGGATTTCGTTGGAGGCAAACATTAGCCAGTTGTGGTATAAAACAAATTCTAACATCAGTGTACCACCCTTCGGCGAATCCCGTGGAACGAATTTTTCGTAAATTAAACCGGTTCATGAGAACATATCGCCACAACCAGCAACCCAAATGGATCGATTATCTTCACGATTTTCAGGAAATTGTAAACAATATGCCACATACTACGACAGAATACACCCCATACAAACTGATGTTTGGAAAACAGGAACAGAATGACTGGATTCGACCAATTCCTAAAGTAGCTATTAACAAAATAGACCTACAAAATAAAGTACGACAATCCTTACTCAATATAATGGACAAGGCAAGAAAAAGAAAGGAAAATATATTTTGACAATCGACTTGAAAAAATAAAAACATATAAAGTGAAAGACCAAGTTTTAGTAAAAACTCATCCTAAGGCTTCACTTATACAGAGGAAGAACACAAAATGGCAATTATTGTATCAAGGACCATTTGTGATTACCAAAATACCCCATCCAGGAACTTATGTTTTGAAGGATGTGAAGAATGGAAAGGTGAAAGGAATGTATCCTCATCACTTGTTAAAGCAATTTCATGATGACTGAAGATTCTGAAGATTGAAAATACTATTCTTATCAAATAATACTGATTAGAGAATTTTCATTAAACCTATGAATCATACTTAGGATAGTTTCTTTCTTTTTGCAATTTAGTAGTTAGTTTTTCTTTTTAGGCATAATGTACGAGAGATATGCAGACATTATCTATTTGTTTTCCACTGTAAAGGTAAGTTTTCTTTTCAGTATGCAGAGAATTTAGCTATAGTATGAATGATTTCCTTTAAAATTTTTTTTTATTTAGTTGATAGTAACTTCAATCAGGTTTCACAATGCAAAATGACCATGGGTTAGTGACTCAAATGAATCTGGTCTATGGCAAGATATTTTTTCTTATGTCAATTTAACAATCTCAATGTATGTTTGTATTTGCTTTTTTACTCGCTGAGCTGAAGTCATGCTGTTCGGAAGGGGTAACCCGTTCTCAGTTTTAAAAGGACGCCTATTCCTTTGTTTCAATCTTTTGTGATGAACATTGTCTTTAGAATTGTACTATTGTGTTAACATACCTGTGTATGTAAATTATGTTATATCAGTTGTTGCTCGCGAAGTTACCAACTGAGCGAATGCCTTTCAGTTATAAGCACGTCAACAAGTGTTAAAGTTCATCTGATAGATGACAAGCGTAAGTTGACACGGCAGCACCAGTTGGACTTATGTATAGTGCATTCTAGGGTTGTTGATAGAAATGAAGAACACCTTACGACTTCCGAATATTTCGAATTCAGGATAGAGCATTAGAAAGAACTTAAGATTAGATTCTATTTCAGCTCAGCATAGATCAAACACCTTTCCACGGAACTTACACTGACTTATTATCATGTTAACCATATGCGGAAAACCATAATACCCACGAGGAGACGGTGAAATGGGAATAGAATTCAGTTACCCGGAGATGACTGATAGAAGGGAATCGTAGATGGACATAAAACCAACGCATCGACGGTTCACCTCAAGACACAGAAGATTAACAGTGTTGTGTTTCTTTTGTGAACAGTGTTTAAATTCATTAAAAAATCCATATTGCAAATATTTTTTTTATTTTCCATTGTAATTCATTTAATTATCTTTGAAAATGAGAAATACGAGGATGGTAAATCTACCCCGAGGTTTTCCTTGGTTTTCTTTAAGGGGCTTGGCCGAATGGCTAGATTATCCGTTTGAGACATCCCAAGGTGAGTGACAGAAGCTTTGAGTGATGATGAAAAAGAATTCTGATCACATCTCATGCCATCCTCGACAAATGAATAAAAGCAAGCATGTAAGCTATGCATATAAGCTGCATCAGGAATTCAGCACAGGCTTTGTCAGCAGTATATGCACCCAAATCTATAATTTACGTTTAGATAGTCATTCACTAATACCAAAATATCATAAGAAATGCAGTGGACATTAATACTCTAGTGGACTTTAATACAGCCTCATAAACAGTCACCGATATAGTGTTGTGTGAACGCTCATGTTTGTTTTTGCCCAAAAACGTTCATCCACAAGAGGGGCATATATGATGTATCATGCAGCGTAAATTGCTGTGACAGTGCGAGAGAGAGACAAAGATATTGTTTGTTACTCTGTGGCGGTCAGCGCTCACATAATTATTCTTAGGATATAGAGTTTTTTGTTCTTGTTAAGAGTAAATTTTTAAGAGAGAAGAGCCATTCTTGTGATGTACAAAATCGACGCCATTGCGAGTTTATATTTCACATTGTAAAATATAAGTGCATATGGAAGGAAATCAGTTAATAGAACAATAAAATATTGTTCATGTCAAGAAGGTACGTCTTATTATACACCCAGCGATATACTGCAATTGTGATTTACTAATAAACACCAGCTGAGAACAGTTCCGACGGGAGCGTTCAGTTCTAGTGAAATAGTTCGATGTTTTCTTCGGAAAAGAAGTCACTTCATGGATCATTCAAATCCACAACAGTAACTGGACATTTCTCAGAACTGAAAGCAATCTGATTGCTATGCAACAGAGCCCCGAAGAATATTTCTCCGTACTTTGGTTACCACTTTCAGCTCAACACGGTATCTGCAGCATCTGGAGCAGATGTCTACAACAGCGGAAGCGTGTAATCGCTATCAGTTTCACACACCGCCCTGTGTACGCTGTATGTATTTACCCACAACAGTGAACATACGGTTACTCACACACATAGAAAGACAATACTAGGTGGTGTGGGGAACATTTCAGTATAAAGGCCCTATGGAGCTAAACAGTAATTAGCCTAGTAAGAAAGGGAGTCTTTATAGATGAGTACCTGCTGGTGTTCTCTTTGGCATTCTTCTCTCAGCGCTTGGAAATTCCTAAGTAACTGCTCTTCGTTCTCTTTCGATTCCGCATTGGGACTCCTCTTGCCCTGTTCTAAGGCTTGCAGACGATCATCGATTTGTTCAAATGTATGGCCTAATTCTTTCATAATATCACTTTTTATTTCACTTGCCAGATTGTTTATTATTTGTGAGATATCATCGGACACTCTCTGCATCGACTTGTCAACTTTATTTGTCTGCTGGATTAGTTTTTCGTCTATCTGTTCGCCTAGCTCACGGATCGATTTTTCGGATGATTCTTTTTGTTCTCGGAACGATTTTTCTGATTTCTGCGTCATTTGTTCGCCTAGGTCTCGGATCGATTTTTCAGATTTCTCTGCATTTTCTTTATTTTGCTGCAATAAGGCTTTCATGAGTTTTGCCAAATCAATTTGGTTAGTTGGAGGCAAACTAATTTCTGGCTCTGATGTTAGCCCGTTCGTCCCGTTTTGCATTTCCTCTGAAGTATTCCCCATAGCATTTTCGGAACCGTCCGGCGTGATAATATTCGAAATCAAATTATCCCCATGGTCCATGTTGCTTAAGTTGTTGGACCGCCTACTTTTAGCTTGGTTACGAGTCTGCATTAGTTCAATTTATGCCCGGTACGCAACACACTAATCAGAATAAATGTAACCCGCAAAAATTACGACAATCACACGAAAGGTACCCAACCTATTACGCACTTTTACACACGCAAAACAAATTTATATCTTTGATCGAAGTCAGTGCAATTAACAAGCGAGAAAAAAAGACACACACATATAAAACACACAAATATAGAAAACAAAACAAGACAAACAAGACAACGCCGCACAACAACGCCGTGAATCTTTTGAAAGTCTACTCAGAAACAACGCAGAAGTTGTTTGAGCGCTGCAGGGAAAAAAAATTAAGATTATATAACACTCGCAATCTTACGTTTCAGAGATTCCAGAGTCTAGCGGAATCACAGAACAGGGTCGCCATGTGTAATGTTGTTACTTTATTTTTCTATGAAAGCGGTACTGATGGACAAGACCATAAAAGTGGGTTAAAAGCTGTGAGCTGTCTGGGGAAGTTAATCTTGCATTACTAAGCAACTGTTTCACCAGGTATCCTGTCTAGCTTACCAAATTCCCAACCAGACGAACATTAATTATAATCTTTTGATAGTCATACGACAACCGGTGATATATATATAATTAAATAAAAAGAAATAAATCAGTTTGTATTTGGAAATTTATTTTAACATTGATCATTGAAATTTCAGCATATTAAACTTGATTCCGAACTAAACTGGTGCCTTATTTAGGATTGTGAAAATGTGAGATTGTAATCTTACGGAACACGTCAAATATGGAGCCAAGATTGGGAGACTGCATACAACACTGAATTCATGAAACAACACACAAAGAACGTTGAAACATATGCAAGACAAAATTAACCACTACCAACCGATTCAATTTTCACCCAAAGAAGTTACGTTCGTAGCACAATCCTGTCCGTCATGTAATTACCACACTCTGGTATACTAAATTCATATTAACTCTGTGAAATCTTCCCGAAAAGAATAGCTGAGGGCTACTTTGATGATTACACCACTTGCTTCACGTGGTCAACTTGGTTTACACAAAGAGTGTAGCTCCACAATAGTTTTGATATTTAAAATAAATTAGATCGAAAAGCAATTTACAAAAGAAAAACCTCGAACTGGTTACTATCGTCTTACTATTAACCTGATGGGTCAAACAATTGTATAAGCACGTGGTACTGGTTTCACAAAGTACACCCCACGTGGGTTGAACATAAAGAAAAGTTGCTATATCGAAAAATATTGCACATTCGCATTTAAGATTGATGAACTTAGTTAGAGTTACTGATCAACACGTGGTTCCACTTTACTCACAAAGTAGTGACAAAGCAACTACCAGAATATATTCTGAACTTCACACGAGAATTACACTGCGCTGCAATTTAAGATAACATTAGATATTTTAGAGCTAAACCTGAAATAAAGGTGACTAAATTTTCAGTTAGGCTGAAGTTAAGAAATCCATTGTCCTACGGACTTAGCAGACACGTGCTTAGCCGGAGATCTTACCACTTCAGACGCTCGCCACGGACAGACCGACCTGGTCCCTTTCTGAGGGTGCCTCACAAATACAAACGGAAGTGGCCAGAGGGGCAGCTTCCTATACCAACATGACAACTGACGGACAGGACCATACTAAGGATAGAAACCTCTTTGCTTTTAGAAAGTGTAGCTACCTGTTCCGACGTTGGTCCTACTGTTCTCTAGCAGACAAGCTTGTCTGCTACCATCCAGCATGCAACTAGAAATACATTTGCTCATTCATCCTCTCACACAGAAGGGAAGGGGGATGACAGTATCTTATCATATACAGTATATAAAAAAAGCGGATGTAGGTTCCGTATGAGACTGTGTGACATGAATTACATATAAACTGTGTTTTAAAGTGTAGTAGTGTAAAAGTAACACGTTTCACTGCTCAGTCTCCTCCCAGATAGTCAGAAACACCACAGTAAAATTTAGAAGACGAATTTATGCCGTAAATGACAACAGATTTAAGAAATTAACATGAAAGGAATCCAACAGAGACCTTTCACCGTCCCTGGCGGGACCGCTTAAATTTGTGCACGCAACGGCCCAATTAACTGGCTTCAAAGCTAATTTACTCGGGAACAGAGTAATGTACCGAATTTTTGTTAACTTTTATTTCTCAGCAAAACCTATCCCGAAAAACCCTTACAAAATGTACAGCTTGCGACCGACCACCGTGTACTTAATGTTTTAAGAGCTTTTTTAAAGTTCGATTGATTGCAAGTTTAAGTCTCAGCATAAAAATATAAATAATAATATGGATAGTAATAGTAAAGCTACTATATAAAGAATTTAAAAAGTAGTGAAAATATAGCTAATAGTAATCAGTAAGTAAAAGTTAAGAAGAAAAGGCTCAAAATGGCTCTGAGCACTATGCGACTTAACTTCTGAGGTCATCAGCCGCCTACAACTTAGAACTAATTAAACCTAACTAACCTAAGGACATCACACACATCCATGCCCGAGGCAGGATTCGAACCTGCGACCCTAGCGGTCGCTCGGTTCCAGACTTTAGCGCCTAGAACCGCACGGCCACTCCGGCCGGCTAAGAAGAAAAGGAAATTTATATTCGTATTTTATGAGGGAAACAATACAGCCTACTACGGACCATGCTTTCCTTCAGAAAATTTGTAGAGGCTGTGGCTCCACACTCAAGTAGTATTATAAAGACCTTCCACTCTAATGCAATGAGTAGTGTTTTGAAGTACCAAAGGACATGGTCTAAATGTTAAAACTGATTAAATACCTGTTGTTTAATAAGAAATGTCCACAGAACAATTTAATCCCCAAATACGTTAATGACCAAATAAACCATAAATCGAAATATTTACATATGCATGAACATACTATGTATGGTTACTAATATTGATGTACTTGTATACCAGAGGAGAAATCTCCTATCGGAGCACAAAAAATACCAATATTTTCCTGTTTATTTAGAATGAAGAGCCAAAGAAACTGGTACACCTGCCTAATATCGTGTAGGATCCCCGCGAGCCAACAGAAGTGCCGCAACACAACGTGGCACGCGCTCGACCAGTGTCTGAAGCAGTGCTGGAGAGAACAGGCACCATTAAACCTGCAAGGCTATCCATAAATTCGTGTAAGTACGAGTGGATGGTGATCTTTTCTGAACAGCACGTTGCAAGGCATCCCACATATGCCCAACAATGTTCATGTCTGGGGAGTTTGGTGGCCATCCGAGGTGTAAACTCAGGAGAGTATTTCTTGAGCCCCACTTTAGCCATTCTGGACTTCTATGGTGTCGCATTGTCCTGCTGCAATCGCCCAAGTCCGTCGGAACGCACAGTGGGCATGAATTGATGCAGATGATCAGACAGGATGCTTACGTACGTGTCACCTGTCAGAGTTGTATCTAGATGTAACGGGGGTCACATGTCACCCCAACTGCAAACGCCCCACACCATTACAAAGCCTCCACCAGCTTGAACAGTCTCCTGCTGACATTCGAGGTCCATGGATTCATGAGGTTGTTTCCATGGCCCAACAGGTCCATCTGCTCGATACAATTTGAAACGAGACCCGTCCGACCAGGCAACATGTTTCCACTCATCAACAGTCCACTGTCGGTGTTGACGAGCCCAGGCGAGGTGTACAGCTTTGTGTCGTGCAGTCATCAGCGGTACACGAGTTGATTCCGAAAGCCTTTATCGATGATGTTCCGTTGAATGGTTCTCACTTGTTGATGACCCAGCACTGAAATATGCAGCAGTTTGCGGAAGAGTTGCAGTCCTGTCACGTTGAACAGTTCTCTTCAGTCGTCGTTGGACCCATTCTTGCAGGATCTTTTTCCGGCCGCAACGATGTCGGAGATCTGATGATTTACCGGATTCCTGACCTTCACGGTACACTCGTGAAATGGTCGTACGTGAAAATCTCCACTTCAACGCTACCTTGGAGGTGTTGTGTCTCAGTGCTGGAGCGGCGACTGTAACAGCACGTTCAAACTCATTTAAATTTCGATCGTCTGCCATTGTAGCAGCAGTAACCGATCTACTAACTGCACCAAACACATGTTGTCTTATGTAGGCGTTGCCGACCGCAAGGCTGTATTGTGGCTGTTTACGTATCTCTGCATTTGGATTCGCTTGCCTAAACCAGTTTCTTGGGCACTTCAGTGCAAAAGACTGTGACTGAAAAATGGGGTACCAGTTGCGTCATTCTACCTTCCTCAGCATCTTTAAAATGTTCCCTAAAAATTTTGGTGTGCGAACATACTCGTGCTTTTTTAACACACAGTTCACCTTAAACACTCACAACCTCCCGTAGCTATCGAAAAATGGCTCTGAGCACTATGAGACTTAACATCTGTGGTCATGAGTCCCCTAGAACTTAGAACTACTTAAACCTAACTAACCTAAGGACATCACACGTATCCATGCCTGAGGCAGGATTAGAACCTGCGACCGTAGCGGTCACCCGGTTCCAGACTGAAGCGCCTAGAACCGCACGGCCACTACGGCCGGCGCCGTAGCTATAACTCACTCACCAATCCATGGATGTAAGTCGCTCATGCCCATCCACTCCCAGCTGCCCTTTCTCACTCACTCATTCAACCCAACTAACTGTCATTATCTCTTTGTGTCTCTGTGTCATTGCCTCCTGTGTCACAGCCACAGTCCCTTTCGTTCTGTCTTATTACTTCAATATCCTCTCACATTCACTGTCTCCCTCCTCCTCTCTCTTACTGTTAACATCTCACTCCTTCCCTCCAACTGGTGCTGCCTCTTCTCACTGTAACTATCTCTCTCTTCCTCGTCGTCACAGTCGTATATTGTATATCTCATTATCACTGGCTCTCACCCACTTCCACTTTCTCTTTCCCTTTGTTCCTCCACCTCCGCCCTATCAGTGTCTCCTTCACTCTTTCTTTGTCACTGTTCTCTCCCTGTTAACTATGTTCCATTGCTTCTGTGTCCCTGTCTTTCTCTCACGCTTGTCTCCTCGCTCTTTCTATTACACAACCACTGTTTACTATCGTCCAGTATTTATTACTTTTCAGTCACTTTGCAACTGTCAGTGTCTGCTTCTCTCTCAGCATGATTAAGCGCTAATATTTTCGCATGCTGAAACGTTTGGGGAATTTTTAAAGGTGGTGAGGAAGGTAAGATGAGGCAGCTGGTACCTCACTTTTCAGTCAGATTTTCTGAAATAAACAGGAATATATAAGCATATTATGTGCTCCGATAGCAGCATTGTTTCGCTGATTTCCTCCTTTTCCCTGCTGCAGCAGGGAATGCAACACACATGGAAGAAAATGAATTGGTCAGTAAAATTAGATAGTTCACTAATGTCATACTGAAATAACAGAAAACTAATTTTACACATCAGAACGGATTTTTGAGGCAAAAAAATCTTGCATGTGCTTCACTACCACAACATGGTATCCCAGATGATAACGGAGACGCTTCACAGCATTTTCTCCGTTCTATGTCACTTTATAAACTAAGTTTTTGCTTCACACCGGATTTTACAAGTAGGGTAACTTTGAATCTCTTTATCTCGGGAACGAACAAATATAAGGAGAAAATTTACGAGGGTGTTCGAGATCGGAATGTTAGTAACGCATCGTAAACCTTACTGCCATTTTCTGTGCCTTGCCGTCTCGGAATCCACAACTGGTGGTACCTGCAAATCAAGTTTTTGGGGTGTTTCTCGATAATGGATACATATTTTCCCAAAGGGGGAGATGGGTCTTCTAAATAAATGCCTAGAGAATATACTGTTAAAATTTGAACAATGTGCTGTGGTTATTTATTATTTAGATTTCGCCTCACACCATATTTCATACACATAAATGGGGTAAATTTTAACCGCTGTATCCTGGAAACCGCTAGAGAAATTAAGAAAATTTTCAAGGATGTTGAAGGCTGGAATCTTAGGAATATATGGTAAAAATTTCAGTCATTTGTTGTTCATAGCCGTCTTGGAATCCTCAGTTGGATTTGGTTCACTGGTGCGGAGGATGTATAGTAAAAAGCTATTCTTTGCCGCTTTCCGGGAAAGCGCCATTAAGGTAAAATGTTGTTGTTGTGGTCTTGAGTCCAGAGACTAGTTTGATGCAGCCCTCCATGCTACTCTATCCTGTGGAAGCTTCTTCATCTCCAAGTACCTACTGCAACCTACATCCTTCAGAATCTGTTTTGTGTATTCATCTCTTGGTCTCCCTCTACGATATTTACCCTCCACCCTGCCCTCCAAAACTAAATTGGGGACCCCTTGATGCCTCAGAACATGTCCTAACAAGCGATCCCTTCTTCTAGTCGAGTTAGTAAGGTAATGGTGCCTCCATAAGTCCCATCAAGACAACCGTAGACCACATCAAATGCAGAAAGAACCAACCGAGTTTCTCCATTTGCCTAAGCATAGTTTGACCCAGTACTGTAGAATAGTGACACCATGGCGATCCTCCCATTAGATATACAAGCAGTCTCTAGCTCAAGGACTATCCAAAACAACTGGCCCTACCTTTTCATCACCAATAGAACAGGAGGTATGAGCACTGGAAAACCCCAATTCTATGCGCGGTGTTTTGGAACGTTAAATGAATGTGAGTATGATCTGGAATGGCAACTAAGCACGTTACCCGTACACCTCCAGCGTAATTACTTAAGTTTTCGTAATTTTTATTGTACTTCTGTCACCTAGAGTACTCTATCGCTGACGTCAGAGAAGATGCGAACTGCCGTGGCGAGTGTGCTCTGCGGCCATCGCCAACACACAGCCAGCCACAGAGCCGGTGGCAGCTGCTGTTCCCAGGCGCACAATGCGACGCGCCACGGCGCGCCCACTGCCTTCGCCTCCGCCGCCGCCGCCTCTGCGTGGATCGAATCGCCCGCGCGATGTGTATCCGCGCACGCAGGTCGCTGCCGGGGGCTGCGGTGATATAAAAAGCGAAAGGGGTGGCCCCGGAAGCTGCAGGCGCCCCCGCAGGAAAACATGTTTGTCGCCGGCTTCCCGTTTTCTGGCGGCGCAGTGTTTGTCGACCCAGTGATCCGCTGCCTCAGTGGGGCCCACCTGGACGTCAAGTACCGCTGCCGGCACTTCCGGCCGCTGCCAACTTCATAATCGCCCCCACCGCGAACACCTGCCCGCTCCCCGTGCCATACCTGGTCACACGGCAACACGTGAAACACTGTGCCGGCTCTCCATCTCTTCTCTTACTGCTTCCACAAACTGTTGCTTACAGCAGGCAAACTTACTTCACCACTTATCCAGTTTTTTTACCTTCAATGTTTGTTATTTTTCATCAGTCTTCCGACTGGTCCGATAAGCCAGGTCGTGATCTTCTCTCTCATGGCAACCTGACAAGCAGCACTTAACTCCTAACATCCTCAATCATTTGTTTGATACGGTCAAAACTGTCCCCTGTATTTTTTCTCTTTCAGCTCCCACTAGTACCATTGAAATTAATAACACATATCTGAATACATGTGTTATCATTCTCTGTCACCTCCTCTTGTCATAATTTTCACATATCTTATTTTCTCACTGACAATGCCGATAATTCCTCATTTCTTATTGCTCAACAAAATTTTACACAACATTCTGTTGCATCATGCCTACAGAACATACGCAAAGGCTTGATATTATATTCTTGTGTCCAGCCAACGTTAGCGATTTTACCTGACTAACGAAAGTAAGCCGGCCGCGGTGATCTAGCGGTTCTAGGCGCTCAGTCCGGAACCGCGCGACTGCTACGGTCGCAGGTTCGAATCCTGCCTCGGGCATGGATGTGTGTGTTGTCCTTAGGTTAGTTAGGTTTAAGTAGTTCTAAGTTCTAGGGGACTGACGACCACAGATGTTTAGTCCCATAGTGCTCAGAGCCATTCCGAGCCAATGAAAGTAAACACGTGTTGACACGGCAAATGACTGCTTAAGTTCATCTGTTCACACTGTAATTTGTCTAATTTTAGGTTTGAGGCCACTACTGATGTTGCCCGTCGTTGAATATGCTCAATATTCCCGTTTAGTTTTATTTGGTATGGACCGCACCCACGACTAATGTTCTAGAACAGGTCTCGCGAGTGTTACATAAGCAATCCGATTTCTAGATGGGCTGAATTTTCGTATTATCCTACCATATGCAAAAAGGACTGATCGTTCTGAAGCTAGGCATAATTTAAAGAGTGGGAATTGCAAGTGACTATTTTAATCTGGCACTTATTTCCGCCATTTTCGAACTTTCAGGTATCGGCGACCAGAGGCATAGAGGTCATCACAACAGCTTCGTACTAGATAATATTATTTCTTTTAATTTCTGGAATGGCTGCAGTGGAAAAGTACCCTTATGTACCTCTAACGCCTACATCACAGGACAACCGAGCGAGGCAGTGAAGCGGTTAAAACACTAGACTCGCATTCGGGAGGACGACGGTTCAAATTCCCGTCCGACCATTGACGTTTAGGTCTTCTGCAATTTCCCGAAGTTGCTTAAGGCAAATGCCGGGATGTTTCCTTTGAAAGGACACGATGGATTTCCTTCCCCATCCTTTCCTAATTCGGCCTAGTGCTCCGTCTCTAATGACTTTGATATCGCCGGGACGTTAAACTCTAATCGTAGTATCCTCCCAGTGCGGGGCAAGGTGTTCAGGGCATCCTATTTCCCCTTATGTGAAATCAACCTTCTGACAGATTCATTCGTGTTGGAAATAATTCAAAAGCCAAGATCGCTTAAATACTTTTTACTGGATAACCGGTTTCAACACACTAAAGGTGCCATCATCGGATCTGAATGTAGTTTAACATTTATAAACCATTTTGATATAACGATACATTAGGCAGACAAGCTGATATAAAATCATTGTCACAAAAAATAAAAAACAACTGCTCTCACAGTCATTCTTTTCCATAAGATGTGTAAAACCGAAGTCACAAGAAAAAACTGGTATGTGACGGCTGCCTGACTATCAACGGTCGGCATCACACTTAGATGCGTGGTGGGATACGACCAGTGTCAGATTAGCAATTGTACAACTTATCGGCTAGGATTGTTATGTTTCGTTCTGCACCACTTCTTGAAGTCGGGTTAAATCTGTAGACTCTACGGCTGTTATTCATAAGCCATTCCCTTTACCAGACGTTCACCCGTTACTATTTAGTGGGCAATTTATCTGTAATTGATGTTCCTGTAATTTCTCATTTAGTTTCTGGTCTGCTCACCTTTGTTCATTATGATACCAATTCGACGTTTGGCAGTTACAACTAACGGATGTATTCCAAGTATTACGTGCAGCGCTTCCCATCAACGTAGCTTCGTTGTCCCTCACAGTCCTTGCAGGTCACCATCTGCCCTCGTAGTACAGCAGTACCTGTTGGTGACAAGTGAGATTCTGTGTGTCCACGTGCTGACCGCAAAGCTCACCTCTAACATACAAAGAGAACAGTGCTACGTTCTGATATGTCTCATTGGTGGTCGTTACTCTGTTTTGTTAATTCTTGCGAATTTATGTAGTTTGTTATCTATTTTTCTATTACTATTCGTATCTATTCGACTCTCAGTGTATTGTTTATACACTGAAGAACCAAAGAAACTGGTATACCCGCCTAATATCGTGCAGGGCGCCCGCGAAGACGCAGAAGTGCTGCAGCACGACGTGGCATGTACTCGACTAATATCTGAAGTAGTGCTGTAGGGAACTGAAACCATGAATCCTGCAGAGCTGTCTATAAATCCGTAACACTACAAAGGGGTGGATATATATTCTGAACAGTACGTTGCAAGGCATCCCAGGCATGCCCAATAATGTTCATGTCTGGGGAGCTTGGTGGCCAGTGGAAGTGTTTAAACTCAGAAGAGTGTTCCTGGAACCACTACGTAGCAATTCTGGACGGTTGGGGTGTCGCATTGTCCTGCTCTAATTGGCCAAGTCCGTCGAAATGCACAATGGACACGAATGGCTGCGGGTGATCAGACGGGATACTCACCTACTGGTGACTTATCATAGTCGTATCTAGACGTGTCAGGGGTCCCATGTCACTCCAACTCCACACGCCCCACACAATTACAGTGCCTTCACCATCTTGAACAGTCCTCTGCTGACATGCAGGATCCATGGATTCATGAGGTTCTCTCCATAGCCGTTCACGTCCATCCGCTAGATGCAATTTGAAACGAGACTCGTCCAACCAGGCAACATTTTTCCACTCATTTATCCAATGGTGTTGACGGGGACAGGAGAGACGTACAGCTTTGTGTCGTGCAGTCATCAAGGTTACACGAATGGGCCTTCGGCTCCGAAAACCCATATCGATGATATTTCGTTGAATGGTTCAGACGCTGACATTTGTCGATGACCCAGCATTGAAATATTCAGCAATTTGCGGAAAGATTTCACTTTTGTCACTTTGAACGATTCTCTTCAGTCGTCGTTGGTCCCGTTCTTGCAGGATCTTTTTCGAGCCGCAGCGATGTCGGAGATTTGATGTTTTACCTGATTCTTGATATTCACGGTACACTTAGAATGGTCGTACGGGGAAATCCCCACTTCATTTCGACCTCGGAGAGGCTGTGTCCTATGACTCGTGCGGCGACTGTAACACGATCTTCAACTCACTTACATCTTGATGACCGGCCATTGTAGCAGATCTAACAACTGCGCCAGACACATCTTGTCATATAGGCGTTGCCGACCGCAGCGCCGTATTCTGTCTGTTTACATATCTCCGTATTTGAATACTCGTGCCTATACCTGTTTCTTTGGCGCTTCACTGTATATGCTCCCAATTATCTTGTCACCACTACTTCTCATTTAACGCTTTTGTTCTTAAATTGTATATGTGGGTCTCGCAATTGTTTTCTAGTTATGTAGATTCGAAGAATTATGTAGAGCGGTTTTCGAAAAACTTGGAATAAACAAGGACCGTGATAATATTATTGCTATTCAGAAATACTTAGGTAACCAAGATGTCTGCTCCATAATTTAAGCTGCATAAATTGTTTCACTGCAGGAGACAACACCAACAGAGAATATTGGATAAATCACTGATATAAGTAGCCCGATCCAACTTCAACACGTAATCGCAATAGCTTTTCATTCGGTGTAAGGTACGCAACCATCGCCGTCGCTGTGCACGATTATCTGTCTCAAATTTCATCGAAAACCTGTAAACGAGTGATACAATTGTTTTGATTGTTCCATAATAGTTTCCGTAATCCTTGTTAATGTTGTGAAATGTATGAATACGTCCATATGCTACTGGCTTAGAGGGTAAGCTATGTGGTGAACTGATATAACTGACCAACCTCCAAGTCGCAATGCAGTGAGCGTGGAGAATAAATGCATGAAGTCTTCGATATAGGGCATATTATGCTCAACAACATCAGAAAAAGAAGCCTTGATATAAATTTTCATTCGTCGCTTCAGTCGGCGTATATACATCATGGAGATTTGAGGCTTGAAAGATTTTTAGAACTATACAGTTTAATGGGAGGAGTTTCAGATTGGAAACGTCAAGGGCAGTAGATACCATGCCGTTATTCTCTTGCAATCTTCAAGACACGAGCCACAAGCAAGACTTCCGGTGCTTTGCGATTAAAACCGACAGTGGGTGGAACTGCGCCGGTACAGACCTCGGAGTAGATATAATAACTTTTTTCGCATTGTATGCCGGGTCACCGTCAGGTGGCGACATGAACGAGAAATTAAAACAACCAACGATTTTCATGTGGCAACAACTTATCGCGCTGAGACAGAGATTGCCTCTATTGTTTCAATGGGTCCCATACAGAATTTAAGCGCAACACTCTGCCGCCGTTTTCTGTGTTCACAGCACTTACGCAACGAGCAAAAAAGCTCACAATGTCGGCTTTAATCAGACAGTCAAAACCGTGGGATGTTCTCAAGTCAGAAGCAACTGAGGGATTATATCTAACCAAAACACGTTTACATTACCGTGATAGTTGGCTTGAAATCACTGAATCTGAATGAAAAAGTGAATGTATTAATGAACAATATTACTCTTCGTCAATACATTCTGTCATCAGTTTGAATACTGTTGTACTGGCTCCAACAATCAGCCCTGAAGGAGAAGCTCATGTCCATATTTTTACCTAAGGCTGTCCCCAACACATGCCTCGAACGTAAGTATATATTGTACGCTGAGATAATGCTCGTATGTTAACGACTTACTGTTGATTAAGCTTATGTATCCAAATGCATTGCGTTAATCAGATTAAGAAATTGAGCAAATTGAGACTGAAAACAGCATTAAAAAAGTTCCATTTAATTACAAAAAATAGTCTTTGTTTAAAAACGTTAAATAAGCCTTTATAACGTGGAATCAACGAAAGGATTAAACATGAGTATCACTTCATTGCTTAACAACGTAATTAAATGCACTGCATGCTGGCTTTGATACATGAGGTAAACACAGTGGGAAACTACGCATCGGTTTAAAGACAGTTAGTGCCATGCGTAAGACAGCGTTAGAGTAGTAAAGGTATACGGCTTCCAGATCACTTCGCCCTTAAATGACACTAAGAACTACAACGTATGCCAATTTGTCCATATCATCAGTGTCCATTACCCTTCGCCCTCCCCTTTCCCTCTATCAATCTCCCTCCTCCATAGCTCCAGACAATCGTAGCAGTACTAAAAATGGAACAGCCAATTAAAATATCCAAGATGGTGGAACTAGCCCAATTGTACTACTGGGCAGTTAAAAAATCTCTCTGCCTCCCTCCTCCTAAACTTTCTCTTCAGTCAATCGTAGTGCTGAACTAAAATAAAGCAATGAATTGAAAAAAATCTGAAACTTCCTGGCAGATTAAAACTGTGTTCCAGACTGGGACTGTGTACCTCGACCTTTACCTTTCGTGGACAAATGATTCACCGACCTATGCACGAGTCATGGCCAGTTTTCACAGCTTTGCTTCCGCCAGTACCTCATCTCTCACATCCAAAATTCAAAGAAATTCTCCTGCGGATCTAGCAGGGCGGGTGCTCCTGGAAGAAAGGATATTGCGGAGACATTGCTTAGCCACAGCCTGAGGGATTTTTCGAGAATGAACCTTCACTCAGAAGCAGAGTGTGCGCTGAGCTGCAACCTCCCGGCAGATTAAGATTACGTGCGGGACCGCGACTCGAACCCGGGGTCTTTACCACTCACCTCCAGGAAAGTTAATACACTGGCCTCGGGAAATTAGCACACTGAAAAAACAATGATTCTAAACAAATTAAATACCTGTAAATAATGGAAATACTTGAAAAAATATATTGTGAATATTATAAATAACTGTAAAAAATTAAATTGTGTAAATGTATGAATAAATATTGTACATGAAATTATTACGTGAAAAAACAATTTTTATAATACATTTTATATGTAGCTTGTTTTTGTGGGTTTTTTTCACCTTCCTACTATATTTATACTTTGTGTCCTTCACGCAAGACACAACGTTAGCGAGTGTCTCTGTCTCTCAGCTGGACTGTGTCTGATCAGTATACTGAGATGTGCAGAGGGAATCTCTCCCTCTCTCTCTCTCTCTGACGGAGAGCAAGTGAAGACGTGCACAGAAGCTCCGTAACATACACTTTGTGATCAAAAGTATCCGGACACCCACAAAAACATACGTTTTTCATATTAGGTGCATTGTGCTGCCATCTACTGCCAAGTACTCCATATCAGTGACCTCAGTAGTCATTATAAATCGTGAGAGAACAGAATGGGGCGCTCCGCGGAACTCATGGACATCTAACGTGGTCAGGTGACTAGGTGCCACCTGCGTCATACGTCTGTACGCGAGATCTCAAACATCCCTAGGTACACTGGTTCCGATGTGATATTGAAGAGGAAACGAAAAGGAACACAAACAGCACAAAAGCGTATAGGCCCTACTCGTCTGTTGACTGACAGAGATCACCGACAGTTGAAGAGGGTCGTAATGTGTAATAGGCAGACATCTATCGAGACTATCACACAGAAATTCCAAACTGCATCAGGATCCACTGCAAGTACTATGACAGTTAGGTGGGAGGTGAGAAAACTTGGATTTCATGGTCGAGCGGCTGCTCATAAGTCACACATCACGCCGGTAAATGCCAAACGCTTGGTGAAAGGAGCGTAAAAATTGGACGACTGAACAGTGAAAAAACGTTGTGTGGAGTGACAAATCACGGTACACAATGTGGCGATCCGATGGCAGGGAGTGGGTATGGTGAATGCCCGGTGAACGTCATCTGCCAGCGTGTGTAGTACCAACAGTAAAATTCGGAGGCGGTGGTATTATGGTGTGGTCGTGTTTTTTATGGAGAGGGCTTGCACACCTTGTTTTGCGTGGCACTACCACAGCACAGGCCTACATTTATGTTTTAAACAACTTCTTGCTTCCCACAGTCGAAGAGCAATTCGGGGATGACGACTGCATTGTTCAAAAGGCACGGCCTGTGACGGAATGGTTATCCCTGTAATGGACTGGCCTGCACAGAGTCCTGACCTGAATCCTATAAAACACCTTTCGGATGTTTTGGAACGCCGTCTTCGTGCCAGGTCTCACCGATCGACATCGATACCTCTCCTCAGTGCAGCACTCCGTGAAGACTGGGCTGCTATTGCCCAAGAAACCTTTCAGCACCTGACTGAACGGATGCCTGTGAGAGTGGAAGTTGTCATCAAGGCTAAGGGTGGGCCAACACCGTATTGAATACCAGCATTACCGACGCAGGGCGCCACAAACTTGTAAGTCATTTTCAGCCAGGTGTCTGGATACTTTTCATCACATAGTGTGTGTACTTTGTGCATTTATGTGAGTTGCTTACGAAAAAGTTTAAAGGTTCAAATGTTTATACTTTTTCGCAAAAGAAAGTTTATGGTATGTCGTTTAATGGCAAGACAGAGACGGAAAGATATGAGCATACACATACGTCAGATAAGATTTACCGAGCAAACATTTTACTTCAAATAACGAGACAGTACAGAGGACAATTTGATAACCTTTTGGGGAGAGGGTCGTTAAATTGGTTCAGTTTGAGTGGGATAAATTGATACAGGTTGAGTGTGCGTGAGTGCGAGAGAGAGAAGAAATGAATACATTGTATGAGAGACGTCACATGGATGTAGTGAGTACAGTATTTGTGAAGTGTGAAAACAGAAATATGTGTGTGTGTGTGTGTGAGATTGTGTGCGTGTGTGTGTGTGTGTGTTTTGTGTGCGTGTGTGTGTGTGTGTGTGTGTGTGGGAGAGAGAGAGAGAGAGAGAGAGAGAGAGACAGAGAGACAGAGGGGGGGGGGGGGGGGAGGGAGAGATCCATGAGAGGGATGACAAGTGTATTTAAGCAGTATTGTGTTTTTGACGTAAGAAAAACAGAGAGAAATTATTACTTTGATTGAAAGAGGTTTTAGGGAGTATAGAATCGACATATAAAATACAGAGGAATCACATAGTTGCAAGGAGTACATAATTTGACGTATGAAGTACAGAGATAAGTGAGTGTGCCATTTCACGTATATAATTCATATTTTTGACCTTGGAATCATTTTAATATTAGGCCACAGCTATGTATTTTGTACACAATCATCTTCGACTTTCAGGGAAGTAGTGTAACTTGACGCAATTTTTGCGCATAATAATATTAATAATAGTATTACACTGATTTAATACTGTTGTATGTAGATATTATTCGGAAATAATAAATATCTTTCACTTTCTTACAAATACTGTGTATCTTTGACCTCCAAGTGGAGGTGGTGTGATTTTATTCTGCATATGTGGTGAAATTTTTACATATCATTTTAAAGCTACCCTCTGATTGGTCGAAAAGAGGAGAGGGAGGGGATATAAAACACAACTGGTCTATTCCCATAATAGTGAATTTTTTGATTGGTTCGAGATACAGAGGAGGGGAGGAGGAATGGACTTGGATTGATGTGTACGTAGAATGTCTTCCTGAAATAATGTAACCAAACATCATTTCTACAAGTCATTTTAATACTACTATCTGAGTGGTTGGAAATAAGAGGAGCTTCTAAATTTATCACTAACAGAAATGGGATACGCCCAGTACCTCGGTAATACTGTGCTGTGATTGGCTGGAGGTAAGGAGGACGTGGCGGAGGAAGCTTTCGTGCGTCGTGATATTATTTCAGCAAAACACTCCTTTCAGTGCTCAACGTTCATCACGTCACTCTTTCAATTAAAATGTTCACAGTTAATTAGTTTTGATCATCAACTATCACACAGTTCATTTAATGACGGAGCCAACACGTGAGATTTCCGTTACTGACAAACCATTTTATTGTTCCTTCTTAGCAGTTAGTTTATAATCATCACACCACACACACGCCGATGGATCAGATCAATTACATTCTTTTCAGTTCGGTGATTGTGACAATTACGACAACTTTTGCAATCGGCGTATTTGTATTATCTTCGTGTGGTCGTATTAATGTTTCCTACTCCAGGCTAATCAGGTATTGCAGTCTTCGATACTATGTCCATTCTTCGTTGTAACTGTTCACTTTGATGAAGGTTGAGTCCAACAATAATATCTCCAATAATTAAAGTTCATTAACTCGTCGTACACTATCAAAATATAACTTCAGTTTCTCAAGTCAAAATAACTGAGAACAAAGTACGCGCATCTCTATCACGCAATATTACTTTTTTTTTAAAAGAAACAATCTCGTAGCGTTCCGTCTGTAGCATTATAACAAACGGTGCTCTCTCTCGACTTGATAGCAAGCAAGCTAGCAAGCGACTAACTTTTCCATGATCGAGCATTGTAGAGACATTGAATTTCCTTTTCGCTGCGTTTACAACTCTCTTTCACAGTAAATGTTATCTCTCACCGACATATTACTTTGGACTTAACTTTCGTCGTACTGATTTGCAGTTATTACTAAGATGTTTGATAGCTAATTAAAAATAACCTTTCTTTCTTTCTAGCTTTATATAATGACATACTCCGTAATTATTGAAATTGGTGTTCTTCAAAACTTTAAGGTGTTATGTTATTGTCCAAATTGTCGTACCTCTCAGGATAACACTGTTCCCTACTTTAAATTGTCATGACATTCCTATTTGGGTTTTCGGGTTTCTTGGGGTGTTACAGATACACCTCAGGTGGACCGTGGAAAGCTTAGCTGTTGTGACACAGCTCATGCAATGCTTTGAGTCACACATTCCGTCCAGCATTCTCAGCCATGGCAACAGTAACTTCTTTAAAAATTTGAGGAACAATTGGCCATGGGCCTCTCCCACGAACAGCTCCCCAATCTTCAATTAATTCTAACTTCCAAATCATGTTCTGCAAAACAGGCGTGGAAAGAGGATCTCTCCGTATCCCTGTAATGTGTCGATACTCACAAAAAGTAGCATCACTGTTGCTATTGGTTTCATAAAACAGCATTAAGAGGAACGCCTCGCTCATCTCGTCAACTGTCTGCAACTGTGATACATACTGATGCTCGTGTTTCAATCATACGCCGATACTCTTTTCGAGTATCGACACATTAAAGGGATACGTCGCCATACCAACTACTAGTTATGACGCTAACACTGCTAACAACCAAAATTCTGCGGCGCACAATCTGAATATCATACCTATTAATACGGGTACCTATAGGGGAAAAATTTTTCCATCTACACTGGCTCAAGTAGCGATAGTTTAATTATAGCCGCCCTGTAGTGGCACTACCATGGAATCTTTTATTGGCTTTTTCATTTTTAATACTGCAATATGACTGACTGGAAATAGGGGGAATGGGTCATGAGGTGAAGATCGACGTCAAAGGTCAATGAACATGATTCTATGACGAACCTGGCATACTGCACTCCTCAAGGTCGTTTAAGTGCAAAGTGGCCTAGAAACCCCATACCACATCTAAGAGCAGATTCTAAGTAGTGTGAGCATTCCTCAACGCACACACAACGTTCGTTTCACAAGCTGTAATATGGTATCGAATGGAACAGTGACCTGGAAATGTATAGAAAATTTCTTTTATTTCACGTCTATGGTCACAAATTTATGGGTCATCAGACTACCGGCTTGTGTTTAGCATTTGACGATGCCACTATGGGTCCAGTATATGACGACATGTTTCTATAAAACAGATCTGGAGACGATCGTTGCTGACCGAAACCGGTAGCCTGAGGACCGACACGTTTGTGATCATAGACGTGAAACAAAAGAAATTTATTCTACAAGGCTGGTTTCCCGTCTACAACTGAGGAAGATAAGATATGAACATTTGAAACACGATTACAAACGGAAGAAAATTTAAATTATCTACTGACAGATGTCTTTTATAACATTCGTGCCTTGTGATAACTGAAGTTTTTGGAGACAAGGCGGCGTGACAGGGCCTCGAACTGGAAACCTCACCAACGGAGGGCAACACTGTCTACTACCAGTTCTTGTAGCCTCAATTCAACCAATACCTCTCTCCTACTTTGGAAACGTCATAAAGCTCTGTTTCATACCTTACTGGAGTAGCATTTTTGAAAGAAAGGATGCTGCGTAAGAATGACTTGGTTCAGTCATAGGGGTTTGTTTCCATCGTATCTTCCATCCTGCAGCGGTGTGTGTCCTGAAAGGCCTACAGGTATGCAGGAAAGCTTCTGTGATGTTTGGGAAACAAGGGAGAGGTACTGATGGAATTGAAGCTGGGAGCGCAGGTTCTTAGTTGTGTTAGAATAATTCAGTGGATAAGATCGATAGGCAAGGTCAGCGTCTCAGTTCATCACATGGTTCCAGCAGGGCTGGACGGTCTAGGGGTGCCAGTACGTTAGCTCAGCGTGTTCAGTGAGGGGCTGGACACCCAACGTATTTTTAAAAAAGTGAAACTCTCATCGACGGCATTTAAAAAACGTTATCCGACATCCGAACAGAACTTTTGAAGGAGAAAACGAAGAAATAGATTGAAAGGAAGAAGACGGGAAAAAAGTGGTAAAGTACGAACATGGAGACAACAAGCTCGCGTAGTCGAATCCTGGTCAGATCATTCCAATTTTTTGAGTCAGTCTTTACGATAGCCTTCAGCTGTCAAAGACATGAAGATATGACATGAACAAGTAGTCGGGTTCCGCCCTAAGGAATCGATCCTCTTTCTCAGGTAGGATTACGCGTTATGTTAGGGGCGCGCAAGTTGCCGCAGTGGCGGCCAGTTTGAACAGACTATCCGCCTTGAGGGACTCGAAGCCAGTCATGCCATACGAATTTACATTTTATTTTTTACAGACACACATAATCGAAAACTTTGCTTCACTCATTTATTTTGAAACTCATCGCACAAAACAGAAACTGTATGCAAAGCATGTGTATATAATCAGTTGCAATATGTTCAGGCAATCAGATTTTAAAAAACTTTGTAACGACAAAATCGTTTATTTGCCATTTTTTTCCGCGGCACTCCTGAGCACCGTGAGGATGATGGCACGAATCCGCAGTGACATACCATCCATCAAATCGTGAAGAAAGCCCTGGTCCAGTTTCTCACACTCTTTAATGACGATTCAGCGTTAGTCGCACTGAGTACGTGGTCACTGTCAACGTGGAAATAACAGCTGGTTTCAATCCATCCCACACATGTTCGACTGGCTTCCCTGTCCGTAGAATAGGCAGGCCACACCGTTCTGGTAACCTTAGCATGCTGAAGGTATGTGTTCACGAGAATAGCATAAGAAACACGCGGCCTGTTATCCATCAAGATGCGATTGTCACTATAATGTTGGTTATATGATGACACTACTGGTTGCAGACTCTCGACTGTGTTCCACTGAGCAGCGAGATTGGCCTCATCAATCACGAGAGGTGTAGAGTGGCCCCATCTAATGCTACTCCGGAACCACTCCACAACCATCTTGTTGATTATCTGGGACACAGTGCTGGAGGCGTTCAGCATTACCGGGTTGTCCCAAACACGTTGTCTGCGTTTATCAGGGTACAAAAAGATCCGGGTTTCGTCTGTAAACAACACCCGACGGAAATACTGGGGCGTTCATCCTGCATGATTTCTTGCCCTTCTGTAGCAGAGTCAATGATGTTGTGGTACGTAAAGTAATGCTCGCCATCGTCGTCCATAATGGAGATTCACGTCACACAACCGTCTCCTAACAGCTTCGTGCGATACATGACGTCCAGTAGCCTTTTCGAACGCCGAATTCAACTCTGGAACTCTCAGCTTACTGATCCTTTGACTCAAAAGTCGTATATATCAATCATCCTGCGCACCTGTTGAAAGTAGACTGCCTGTGCGGTATAAGTTCTCAATATTGCCACTCAATTCAACAGACTCCATGTCCGCACCAGGTCACTCCGGTGCACACGTCGAGCAACTTCCCTGGTTGACAAGTCTTCTGCATGTTACGTGATTATGCGGGTACGTACCTGTCTATTTGTCGCGATAGTCCTTGGAAGCATGATGGATGTTTATTCTCGTGACCCAGAGACGTCTCTGATGTGTACGTACTGGTGGTTTACTTCAAACCGAAATGCTGTAGTCCGTTCAATTGCGGCGTTCTACCCACAGGTAGCACTCATTGTAACTGTGTGTATATTCGGTCGTGCGGTAGCGTTCTCGCTTCCCACGCCCGGGTTCGATTCCCGGCGGGGTCAGGGATTTTCTCTGCCTCGTGATGGCTTGGTGTTGTGTGATGTCCTTAGGTTAGTTTGGTTTAAGTAGTTCTAAGTTCTAGGGGACTGATGGCCTAAGATGTTAAGTCCCATAGTGCTCAGAGCCATTTGAACCATTTTTTTGTGTGTATGTTTACAACGTCAGGGGCGACCTTCCGATCAGAACAGGAACAGTTAAAACAGCAATACACTTTCATCTCATATCGGGTTGATGCCACACTTTTGTTGATGTGCATGGTTCTAATCTTCCAGGAAGTTTCAAATAATGTTAAAGTGCTTGCTCAACATTAGCTGAGCGTTTCACAGACGAAACGGAGAAGATTGCGTTTCATACTTCTGAGAGCTGTACTGATTTAACCACCACAGTGGCCGGCCGTAGTGGCCGAGCGGTTCTAGGCGCTATAGCCTGGAACCGCGCGACCGCTACGGTCGCAGGTTCGAATCCTGCCTCTGGCATGGATGTGTGTGATGTCTTTAGGTTAGTTAGGTTTAGGTAGTTCTAAGTTCTAGGGGACTGATGAACTTGGAAGTTAAGTCCCATAGTGCTCAGAGCCATTTTTGAAACACTACAGTGGAATGTTCTTGACTCGATCTCTGGCGGGCGACAAGTTTATCCAAGCTCCACTTTCTTTTTGTTTCGTATGGCTGTTCAGTCATGCCTGTTAGCGAATGGATTATTTGCTGCTTCGTTGGATAAGCTGAAGGTTGGCTGCAGCCTACCATTGACCTAAAAATTTTCTCCTGGGGGGTATAAACAACTGTAAGAATGTCATCCTAGGTCAGTTTGTTTACATAGAATCACAAAAAAATGGTTCAAATGGCTCTGACCACTATGGGACTTAACTACTGAGGTCATCAGTCCCCTAGAACTGACAACTACTTAAACCTAACTAACCTAAGGACATCACACACATCCATGTCCGAGGTCATCAGTCCCCTAGAACTGAGAACTACTTAAACCTAACTAACCTAAGGACATCACACACATCCATGCCCGAGGCAGGTGTCGAACCTGCGACCGTAACGGTCGCGCAGTTCCAGAGTGTAGCGCCTCGAACCGCTCGGCCACTCCGGCCGGCACATCGAATCACAGAAGTGAAACAACAGGTTTACTGTAGTTTGCTCTTTCGACTGAGATCTGAATAAAAGCTACGAAATAGGTTATAGCCCTTTATGAAACTTTTCTTCCTGAGAAAAGCAATTGTATTTTCTGACAGTTTGCACCTCATATTAAGGACACACAAGTAGACATTTTCGCATGGCTTATCTTAGCCGAGCTTAAGAGCCGTGTTTGTGGTTTCTGGTTTCAGTGGCAACATCTTACACACAAAAGAGTTCGTTGGAATAGAGACGCGCGACCACAGGATTAGCGCGTTCAATGAGACGCGAGCTCGGAGCAGGCCAGGCGTGGCAGATGCTTCTGCTCCGCGGGCAGTCCTCATTGGAGCGTCACTGTGCCGCCCGACTAGTGACACGTCTCGGGAAAGCACAAAGCTCCAGGGGCCGCCAGTTCTGAATCAAACCCCCCATTGCTGCCGCCGTGACAGCTTCAAGGCCCCGCAGCACAATGCCACGCAACCCTTCTTCTCCGGAACTGGGGCAAACAAGCTCTTTCCCAGAGCCTCAGTCCGACGGGCCGCGGCTGCTCGCAGAATGTCATCGTCCGATGATGCGTATCGTGTCCCCCCAAGGAGTAGTGCTGTGGGATGTCTCATCCGGTTCGAAGCAGCTCGCTAACCTGCAGCTTTTGTGGAATTTATAATCCATCATACCATAGAGAAGTCCCTTGACAGTGCACGTATGGGATAGTAACGTGCCACGAAATCATCTCAGATGGCATCAATCTCTCGACCCGGTAGGGAAGAAGAGCCTTAAATGTTTTCTCAGGTTCAAAATAAATGTCACGAGATTGATGGTACCTCCTATGAGACTCACAGTATGGAAAATATAGTGCTGGGGGAAAAAAAGGCCGCAGCACCAAGGAGGAATTGAGGGACATACACGGAAGTTAGGAAGCGCGTTTCAACATCTGAAAGTTGAATATTCAAATTTCGCGCCAGCCAAGTAAGAGTAGGGCTAGTAGCGCCATTATTAGGATGCAAATGATTCAAATGGCTCTGAGCACTATGGGACTTAACATCTGAGGTCATCAGTCCCCGAGGCAGGATTCGAACCTGCGACCGTAGCGGTCGCGCGGTTCCAGACTGAAGCGCCTAGAACCGCTCGGCCACACTGGCCGGCCTAAGGGCGTAAATCAAGTTAGCTTTGAATACATGCTCTAATGGTCGTGAGCTTCAGTTACTTTTGAGATTGAATGTGGTGAGCTGATGCCAGTCAATAACGCCTTTAAGGCGACAGAGACACCATTATCAACACCTCGCTGAGTGAGAATGAGGTCGAATCATAGAGCTACGAAAAGCTGGATGTTCCTTCAGCCATAATGCTGAAATACTAAGGACTGTAGCCACGTGACACTACCGACCATCGTGTATGACGTATGACTCTGGTAGCAATCTGAGCAGCACTTGGAATCACAGTGACACAACTAACTGCTACAAATGCGTTACTTCAAGGAGAGCATCGAGACACACGCCCTGTAACGTTCATTCCATTGATCCCAAATCACCGCTATTTGCGACTTTTGTGGTATCACGCGAGAGCTCGTTGGAAGACAGGATGGAGGTCTGTACTGGTTTCTGATGGAAGCTGTTTCTGTCTCTGTGCCACTAATGACCGAGGGTTGGTTAGAAGGAGGCCAGTTGTGCGCCTGTACGGAGTGGCCGCGTGGTTTGAGGCGCCATGTCACGGATAGCGCGGCCCCTCCAACCGGAGGTTCGAGTCCTCCCTCGGACATTGGTGTATGTCTTGTTCTTAGCATAAGCTAGTTTAAGTAGTGTGTAAGTCTAGGGACCGATGTCCTCAGCAGTTTGGTCCCTTAGGAATTCACACTCATTTGTGGGCCTGTAACCAAGCTGTCTGCGTGCTAGACACACTGGACCTACACCTGGAGCTATGGCCAGTCCTGCGATTCCGTATGACAAAGAGTGCTCTCATGGTTATTCCACACACTCCGACTGCAAATTTGCAAGTCAGTCTCGTGATTGGACCTATTATGCTCTCATGCATGAATAACATTTGAGGGGGTGTTTCCAACAGGGTAACACCCGCCCGCATACCGCTATTGCAAAGTAACATACTCTGCATAGTGTCGACATATTGCCTTGGCCTGCTCGATCACCAGATCTATTCACATCAGGTACGTTTGGGAAATCGTAGGACAACAACTCCAGCGACATCTGCAACCAGCATTAACCGTCCTTGTGTTGATCGAGCAAGTGCAACGGACATGAAACTTCCTCCCACAAAGTAATATCCGCCACCTGTACAACATAATCCATGCACGTTTGCAGGCCTGCATTCAATTTTCTGGCACTGACACCGGTTTTTAATGTACCAGTATTTCACATTTCCAATGGCTTTTCTCGTGCTTGTGTTTATTTGTGGTCTTGTAATGTCAATACTTAAATATGTTATCTAGACAAATGTACTCCCGAAATTTCATTATTCTACATTAATTATTTTTTCCGGTCACTGTAGATCGGCACATCCTTTTTTTTTCTTTTCTTATTTCCGACTCACGGTAAGCAGTCACACGTTTACAGCTGAGCGAATTAGTAGTGTTATTGTATAGCCTACTCGTCTGATAAAATCTGTCATAAGGTCAGTGAAGGTGAAATCAAGACCGCAAAGACAGTGCCATATAGAGAAATGGGAAGATGACGTAACCACATAATTATTCACGTTAATGAGTAATAATAATGGCAGATAATTGTGAAAAGCTTAACAGCCCATGCATCCAAGATGCTGATAAGAATAACACGCAAGAGAAGTGGAGAAATATCCAAGTTCCATTAGACGACGACCAGGAAGGTTAAAGGAACTTGACGCTGCGCCTGATACTGCAGGCATTGCTTAAGAAAAAGCATGACATTTTCCAAGGATTTGTAAATACGTAAAAACACTCACAACTTAACATGGTGCAAAATAATCGAAATATCCAGATTAAGAGGTATATGTGTAGGGAAATAAGTTTAATGTATAGTAAGTACAAATATTAACAGGAACGATAAGAGTGGAAGACCAAGGCAGAATAGCTCGAATTAAAAGGCCTTAACGCAAGGATTCTGTCTTTCTCCACTTCTGTTCGGTTTGTGCATCGAAGTAGCAGTAATAGATATAAAGGGAAGATTCCTGAGTGGGGATGAAATTCAGAGACAAAAGCTCTCGATGCTACGGTTCGCTGTTGTCAATGGCTGTCCACAGTCAAAGTGAAGAAGCATTACAAGATCTGTTGACGGAACAAAAAGATTCATAATAATTTTTCTTAGTTGATTACTACAATCATACACTTTATAAATGAAATTACTGTCGTCATTTGACATACACGTTTTATTATATATTTACAATACTATTGTGATTTCGGCTGTTCAAATGGTTCAAATGGCTCTGAGCACTGTATGACTTAACATCTGAGGTCATCATTTTCCTATAACTTAGAACTACTTAAACCTAACTAACCTAAGGACATCACACACATCCATGCCCGAGGCAGGATTCCAATCTGCGACCGTAGCAGTCGCGCGGTTCCAGACCGAAGCGCCTAGAACCACTCGGCCATTGCGGCCGACTATTTCGGCAGTAGGGCCATTTTCAAGTGCAGGGTGAGAACTGAACCAATAAAAAATATGGATAACAAAGTGGAACGCATAATGCTACAACATTTGATGAAACACAATTTATGGAGCATTAATTACGAAGTCAGTAAATATTAGACATGTCTGAATAATATTTCTGCGTCGAAATATTACAGCACATAATATGTGGACACATTACCAGTAGTCTCATCATACGATCTTAATGCGAATTGTTAACAGTGGTTAGAGCTAACATTACGCAAGATAGACACACTTTAACAGCTTATACCATGATAACGCTAACCAACACAATGTTTGGTAAGCAAGGACCATGTCCAAACTTCAACTAACACAGAAATTCGTCAATACCATTTCAGAGATTATTATTTGGGTAGCAGCCGCTGAGCTAAGTCATCTTTGGAATGCCAGTGCTACATTGAAGAAGAACAACTTGTTTATTCCGCTTAGCTTTCCACACACTCTTACGAATATATAATCATATAAGTATCTCACAGAAACTTTTAGTTAACACCGTATATGTATGTATTGCTTGTTTCGTAGTGTCATGCAATCTTATGGTTATGTAAATTTCCAAACGGCACCACAATTTCTATTTCTATTATACATATAAAGAGCGCATGACTGCAGATGAGAGTAACATACCAATACATCACACCGTCCATTACTATTTGCTAATGTCGTTTAGGGTCTTCAACTGCTTATATACTGACTATAAAAAAGTGCATTGGTTCACTGTTTTTAAGACCATATATAGAGAGTCTTTTAGTATAGCGGTTACAGATTTTCAGGAAAGATAGAATACACATAGACGATGGAAAATCACATAGCAGTGCATCGTCCGAATCGCTTTTCTGGTGCGCTGTTGATGACAAAATCCACAAGAAGGCAAAGACACGGACAGGGTGAGAAAACATGCTTGTTATGCTTCGCACAGCAGAAGCCAAGAAATAAGAACAAAGACAAAGATCGTCATCAAAGGAAGTGTTGGAAATTACGAGCCCGGATTCAGGCCTCACAGGTCTGCTAAATGGACTTATTTAAACTTAATGTCCTTATCGCTATCACTGCCATCGCAGAAGAAGCTTTGATCTCGTCAGTTCATGGCGTGATTCTCTTTGGGCACTTATTTCGTGATGTAAATATAAAGGACAGTCATATGAATACGAGACATATGGAAAGAAAGTAAGTACACGTTTATGATTCGAAAAACAATCGCCGTAACTGTTAATTCATTTATCCCATTGCGAGACAAGATAGTCAATGACTTCTTGAAAGAAAAAGAAATATCTGCGATTGCCTACGAAGCCATGTTTGAACCCAGACGTGCAGCTCCTCGTTCGATGCGTATCCATGGCTACGAAAGTCTTTCTTCATGGCTCAAAAAATACGGAAATCACACTGGGAGAGATCGGGACTATACGGAGGTTGTGTAACAGCTTCCCAGCCAAACTTGTGCAGTAAAGTCGAAAAAACTTTGGCAGCATGTGGGTCAGTTGTTTCGAGTACGCTGCAGAAGTTTCGCCAGAAGGATTTTACACATTATCCATACAGTCCTTTAGACCACCGCAAATATTCTTCTATGACTGCAACTCGCTTCTTGTCTCACAATGAGAGATGTGTACTAACGGTTATGGCGATTGCTTTGGAAATAATAAACTGTGTACTTACTTTTTTTCCATTTGCCTCATTTTCATTTCACTGCCACTTATAATCTACTTTAGCTTCAGTAAAACGGATGTTGTTTTCATCAATTGCCTGCAGATAGTATAAAGCCTTGCCTGCGTGTGTCCATAATTTAGCTGTTCGGAAAGTGTTACTTGAAATAAAGACGGGGAAACAATTTGACGTGAACATAAAGTGAAGCAGAGCATCTGCGATGAAAGCACTTCACCACTAATTAGTACGAGGCGTGTTTTTTAAGTAAGTACCGTTTTGAAATTAAAAGAAGACGTGCTAAGATATCTTAATAATTTTATTTTTACATGAAAGCCTGTACCTTAATCTACTTTTCTACATAATTTCCGTCAATATTGAGGCACTTGTCATAACGTAGTACCAGTTTTTGAATACCCTCCTTACAGAGGTCTGCCGCCTAACTTGTTAACCAGTGGATCACCACTGTTTTGACTTCGTCATCGTCTTGAAGACGCTCACCGCCCAGGTGTTTCTTCAAGTGCAGGAACAGATGGTAGTCACTAGGCGCAGGATCTGTGTTCAAAATGACTCTGGCACTATGGGACTTGACATCTCAGGTCACCAGTCCCCTAGAACTTAGTACTACTTAAACCTAGCTTACCTAAGGACATCACACACATCCATGCCCGAGGCAGGATTCGAACCTGCGACCGTAGCAGTCCCGCGGTTTTGGACTGCAGCGCCTAGAACCGCACGGCCACCGCGGCCGGCGCAAGATTTGGGCTGTACAGGGGATGATCTAGAGTTTCCCATCGAAAAGATGTGATGAGATATTTGGTCTGATTCGCCACATGCGGACGAGCATTGTCTTGCAGCAAAACGATGCCCTTGCTCAACTTCCGTGGCCTGTTGCTTTGATTCTGGTGTGACGTAGGCCACCTATGTTTTATCGCCCGTAGCAATTTGGCTTAATAAATCATCACCATCCTTGTGGTACCGTTCAAGGAAAGTCAACGCACTGTCTAAACGTGTGGTTTTGTGCACATCCGTCAAAATTTTCGGTACCCAACGTTCGCACAGTTTTCGGTAATTCAAGTGCTGGGTCTCAATACCATACAAACCACTACGAGAAACATTAGGAAAGTCATCCCACAAGGGGGAAATCGTGAAGTGTCTGTTTTCTCTCACCTTATTGTCCACGTCTTGCACCAAGCTTTCATTAACGACCGAAGGACGCCCACTCCGTTGTTCATCATGCACATTTGTGCCGCCATCTTTAAATGCTCTCACCCACTTTCTTACCATTCCATCACTCATAATGTATTCTCCGTAAACTGCACAAATCTCACGATGAATATCGATTGCTTTTAGGCCTTTAGCACTAAGAAATCTTATAACAGACCGTACTTCACAGTCGGTGGGACTCACGATTATCGGAGGCATTTTAAAAACTCAGTACACAACGAAAACAAGGAAGAATCAGACTGTAATGGCGTCAGTGCGTAGATTAGGGTACAGGCTTTCATGTAAAAATAAAATTATTGAGATATCTTAGTACGACTTTTTTTAATTTCAAAACGGTACTTACTTAAAAGACACGCCTCGTATATTAGAGAAACGTGCTCGTCATTTTCTCTTGATGTCACCAGATGCTCTCCAGTACCTACATCTATGCTCCGTAAGCCACCTTAAGGGGAATCGTTGTTAGCGGAACCTGTGTTGGTTCCTACAAAGGATGTCTGTCGTGCCCAGAATGTTCTTAATTCATTAGCCCAAATCCGTTGAAATATGCTAAGACAGATGTCGGTCAATTCGTACTGGAAGCAACGACTGTGACGTAGTAGCTGGTGTGGGATATACGGGGAACTACATGGTAGAGAATTCTGTCTGCCTTGCGGTGGAATGAACGGCACTAATAGAGTGATGCTGTTCCATGAGGTATTAGCCGAATTTTTCGCAGGTCCCGTTATGCGGCGCTGGGACCAGCCCTCCGTGGCCACACGGACAGTGATGGGGAGGGGCAGCTGTGGCGGAGAAGCCGGCCATTCGCACCGCCCCCGAGTAAACGGAAGCAGGGCGCCGGTCGCGGTTCCCACGGGAACCTGTCCGACGTCGCGGAAGTGACAATGAGCGCCTCGCGATTTCGGCTTCGCTATTCGCAGGGCCTAAAGTCGCACACGAATCCCTGCACGTCTCTGTAGGGTGCTGCTACCAATCACAGCTTGCAGGAACGTCGCGCACGGTGGTCGAGGTACGAAATCGAAGTCGAATAATAAACGCTGTTTTTGAATAAACTTTTTATTGGCTGTAACAACGTTGTAAGGGATCTCATTTCTCTACACAATCTCCCTCACCCTCTATGCGTTTAATACATCCCTTGGCAAGCTTCCCAATTCCGCCCTGGAAGAAGATTTGTGGCATCGCGCTCATTCAGTCTTGCAACGCCTCCAAACCTTCGTGATACGACGAAAACAAAAATTTTAATGTTAAATGGAGCTTAGTCTGGACTGACAATGGAAGCTCCAGTAACTCTAACACGACATGTTGAAGACACTGCATCGTTTTCCCAGCTGTATGGTTGTCGGAATTATCCTGAAGCAAAATGACATCTTCTGAGAACTTCCCTTTCCTCCTCGCTCTGATTTTGGATTTCAAATCTTCCTGTTGCTCGTAGAGCCTGTCACTGCTCACTGTTTGATATTTGGAATGTGGTCAATCAGCAGTGGACCTGTCACATCCGAAAACACAGTCGCCCTAAACTTCTCTGCAGAATCTTCGCTTCTGAAATTTTTTTCTGTAGGTGGAAGGGATATTTTGGAGCCATGTTCTTCCGCTTACTATGTATTTCGTAGTAAAGGACCCGCATCTTATCAACGGACGCTATGTAAATCAGAAAGTCCTCTTTGGTGTCATTACAACGTCTTGAACGTGATTTCGACGTTTCTAATCGTTCTCCTCTATTTCCGCAATGAATTTTTACTCTTCGGTGGTGCGTGATGATTTGAAATTTCTTGGCAGTTTAAAACTACGTTCTTAGAATTTTAAAATGATCACACAGTCCACTGCAGAGTACACATTCATTCTGGAAACAATACCTTAGGTTGTAGCTACACCATCTCTCGACAATACGATTCCAGCAATTATAGTTCCACAACACATGTAACAGATCTTCCGCGAAGTCTGGCAAATAACAGAGATTTACTGCGGAAGTGATATGAGCCATGAGTTGCGCCAGGTTGGTTCAGTGGTAAGCGCATTGTCCGCAAAAGCGAAAAGCACTGCTTTTGAGTCCTGGTTCGGCAAACAGTCTTAGTCTGCCAGGACGTTCCGCATTTTGATTCTCCATCCCTTAACGTGGCACCCAATGAGCACGGACTTGGGGATAGTTTAGAGGATCATGGACGGCTGCAAATTCTAAGTAGTGGCTAATATTCAACTTAATATCAATATTAATTCTAGCATGACGATGGTCAAGAATCATTCGCTCAGTTGTCTCGATCCTACTGTCTGCATTCGAAGCTAATGGCCTATCCAAACGCTCTCCGTGGCAGACAGACACTGTTAAAAATAATTACCCACTCTACACTTTTCGTTCACATAGATGATAATCGCCACACAGTAGCTGCATTCTACAAAATGCAAGGCATAATGCGAATCATCTCCAAGGCTTTAGCCATTTTCAGAATATAGAAAACGAACCATTCCTCTCAGTTCTAGCTTGGCGCATACGGGTAAGGGACACTCATAGAATGCTCCGACACCGCTATTGATAGAGCTACTAAGCCGAAGGAGCTAACGAATAATAACAGCAGTCTTTAAGGCCTGATATATTGAATCACTACTATCAACCTATGAAGCAAAAAAATGTTTTCCTTTACTTACTGCTTTGCTCTAGTGTACGGGATATTTCTGACTAACTGTTAAAATCCTCCGAAGTGACGTAGATGATGCTGAGACAAGTAATTTAATGTAAGACGCATGGGGACCGAAGATGTTTGAAAATGTCCCAAAAGTGGATGACAAATGTTGAACATTCACTAAAGGTCCAAGGAAACTGGTATAGGCATGCGTATTCAAATACGGAGGTATGTAAAGAGGTAGTATACGGCGCTGCGGTCGACAGGGACTGTAAATCTTCAAATGTGTGTGAATTCATAAGTAACCAAACTGGTGAGGTGCTCGGTCCCTACACACACATCCATGCCCGAGGGTGGACTCGAACCTCCGGCGGGAGTACCTGCGCCATCAGTGACATGGCGCCACTAATCGCGCGGCCACTCCGCGCGTCCCAGGGCCTATATAAGACAAGTGTCTCGCGCAGTTGTTAGATCGGTTACTGCTGCTACAGTGGCAGGTTATCAAGATGGAAGTGAGTTTGAACGTGGTGTTACAGTCGGCACACTAGCGATGGGACACGCCATCTCCGGGGTAGCATGAAATGCGGGTTTTTCCGTACGAGCATTTCACGAGTGTTCCGTGAGTATCAGGAATCTAGTAAAAAATCAAATCTCCTACACTGCTGCGTCCCGGAAGAGATCCTGCAAGAACGGCACTAACGACGACAGAAGAGAATCGCTCAGCGTGACAGAAATGAAAGCTTTCCGCACGTTGCTGCAGATTTCAGTGCTAGGCCATCAACAAGCGTGCGAACTGTTAAACGAAACATCATCGGTATGGATTTTCGGCTCCGTAGGCCAACTCGTGTACCCTTGATAACTGCACGACACAAAGATTTACGCCTCGCCTGGGCCCGTCACCACCAACGTTGGACTATTGATGACTGGAAATTTGTTGCCTGGTCGTAGAAGTCTCGTTTCAAATTGTATCGACCGGGTGGACGTGTACTGGTATGGAGACAGCCTCATGAACTCATTGACCCTGCATGTCAGCAGGGGACTATTCAAGCTGGTAGAGGCTTGTCCTGCAAGATTCAAGATGTAAATTCCCCCTCTCCATTTCAGACGTTAGTCGAGTCCATACGACGTCGTATTGTGGCACTTCTGCGTGTTCTCGGGGGCCCTACACGATAGGATTGAGCTGTAACAGTGTCTTTGGCTCTTCAGTGTATCGCCGACCTTGTGGCCGAGCGGTTCTAGGCGCTTCAGTCTGGAACCGCGCGACCGCTGGTTCGAATCCTGCCTCGTGCATGGATGTGTGTGATGTCCTTAGGTTAGTTAGGTTTAAGTAGTTCTAAGTTCTAGGGGACTGATGACCTCTGATGTTAGTGCTCAGAGCCATTTGAACCATTGTTCAGTATATCAAGTTACCAAATGACATGTCTCGCCGCACGTGCAGCTGTTGGGTCTGTCGGTCTGTCGCACCTGATCATCAAAACCCAGGTATTCACGACGGTGTGGCGCCGGCCTTCGTGCGCGATTTTAGAGGGTGGGACTTAGGGATCGAGTCTTCAGCCTGACAGGCAGTATTTATTTGCCATGTGAGGGACAATTATGTGCTTACCTTAGGATAACATTTCTAATTTTATTTACAAGGCTCGCTAACTCCGCTGGTTTATTGCAAAGTACAGTACAACAAAGACCTACCGTATCGCCTCACAAATAAATGGTGTAAACTTCCGAATTCCGTCGTTAACCGTAAATGACCAACGTTTTCTTGAATAAGTATTGACTGTAAATAATAAAAGAAGGGACAAAAGGATAGAAAATAGCACTTGCTTTGTTACAGTGAGGACAATAATTTTGTAACTTCTACGTTTACAAGAGATCACATTTACCGGAGGTGTTCGAAATTCGCACCGTTTGCCTGATTGCAAGTACTACATCGCTCAGTCATCCCTTCACGCGCATGCTCGAAACGGCTACATGGGCTGTGAGGTCCTTTTGTGACTCTAGCTCCTTCATAGGACCCCACAGTAAAAAATCTAGTGCATTTAAGTCCGGGAATTCTGGCCATATAGGGATACATCTGATTTAAATAATTCCTCGTTGTGGTAGGATAGTGCCGCAGATCTGCATCCTGCTGTAGCTACATGTTTGCTCTTACTCTTAGAGGAACATCTTCCAGTAGCTCTGGCAGAACCTCCATCAAAAAGACTGAGTAAATACGGCAGGTTAAATTATCAGGTAAAATGTACGGTCCTGTTATTTAGTTGCTTAAAATTCCCGCCCTTTCATTAACCTAAAATATGTCTTCGCGGCCATGCTCGTACATTTGATGTGGGTTAGTACCGTCCCAGTAAATGTTACTTTTGATGATGATGATTCCTTCTTCATTAAATGTTGCTTCATCTGTAAACATAACCACGGAAGTAAAATTAATGTCCTATTGCTAAATCGCACTAAACGAACAGCAGGAGGAGATTACTGTTTAAAGTCTCGGAAGTAACGAGGTCATTAGAGACGGAACACAAGCTCTGATTACGGAAGGATTGAGAAGGAAAACGACCGTGCCCTTTCGAATGAATTGTCCCCTTATTTTCCTTAAGCGATTTAGCGAAATTACGGAAAACATAAATCAGGATGGCCGGGCGCGGCTTTGAACCGTCCACCTCCGGAATGGGAGGCTAATGTGCTAACGACTGCGCTACCCCAGTCGGTCGCACGAAATAATTCACAAAATTCCATACGAGGTGCGGAATCTCTTTCGTTCAACTAGTCGACTTCAGCCTTTGGTACGCTTTCAGGCCTTCTCCGTTCCATACACGCCATATATGTGACTGCGAGTCACCCAATTGGCTCGTCATTTGTCGTGTACTCGTTTCATGGTCCTGTTGCACTTGCACCACAGCAGTTTCTTCCATTCGATCTCTTACACCCGGACTGGGCTCAACATTACCGGCACATGTGACACGGTAGAAGATTGAAGTTAATGATAAAGATCCAGATGCGACGGGAACACACTGAAATCCGTAGTGACATTATCTTTAAACATATATTTAAAAAACAGTATTTTAAGCTACTGTATGCATTTACAAAACATAATATTTAAGCGTTCACATAAAAGCCTATGAATAAATTTCCTTTACTTCACGTCTATGGTGAAAAATTTTTGTCATCAGGCTTCGGTTTCGGTCTATAATCCCATCTTCAGATCTGTTTTGACGATGTCACTATGGAATATTTGGACATGCTTTTATAAAATAGATCTGAAGATGGCCATTACAGACCGAAACCGTTGTCTGATTACATAAAAATTTGTGGCCATAGACGAGAAGTAAAGGAAATTTATTCTGTTTTCGGGCCACTCTTCAATTCGCGACCATGTTGCAACTTGTGGAAAACCTATGACGCAAACAGAAACAAAGTAGAAATAATTTCGTACGTTGGATCTTGTCTGATAATAATTAAACTTGATGTCAGAACACGGCATGTTTGACAGCTGTGTTACCTACCCTCAATACGATTATTTTCCTTTGGTGTTTACATTCGCGCAGAGTCCCTGTTTCAAGCATTCGACGATCCACAGTAGCAAATGATATGTGACAACGTAAACCTGCGTAAATACGTTTTGGTGCAAGCGCCTTGGCATTAGCAGCACTATAACAAAGATGCAAGTCTGCAAGCTAGTCAAATATAAACCGACTCATCGTAGTCTTGTGTTGCCAGTACCACTAGCACTACCCGATCAATCGGATAAGACTGTGTAATCACATCGGAAATGGAATAAAAGGGAACAGTGTAGCCTAGCACAGCAATGAGTAGCACTGCTCACTACCGGCTAGGGTAGGATCGATAAGTCCAACCACTGCATATAACGCAATGTACGTCATGTGGTGACGCCACATGTTCAACTTTTTCATTCACTTTTGAGTTATTTCCCGACATTTGCGGCCCCATGTGTCTTGCATGAAATAACTTATCTCAGCCTCATCTACTTCGCTTTGACGGTTTTCAAACGTTAATAAGAATCACTCAGTGTATCGTAATACTGCCAAGGATGACATGTTGAATGTGGTATAATACTTGTCTGAAGATGTTGTATCTGCCGCACCCATCTCTCCCACCGTGGTCGGTCACTGTGGCCGAGTGGTTCTAGGCGCTTCAGTCTGGAACCTCGCGACCGCTGCGGTCGCAGGTTCGAATCCTGCCTCGGGCATGGATGTGTGTGATATCCTTAGGTTAGGTTTAAGAACTTCTAAGTTCTAGGGGACTGATGACATCAGATGTTAAGTCCCATAGTACTCAGAGCCATTTGAACCATTTTTTCTCCCACCGTTGATACAGAGTTGTCTCAAGTTGAGGGTAGAATATGTCCATTCTTTAAGCGTTACTTACGATGCAACTGTACGAACAGGTTTATTAACTGACCGTTGAAATGTGCAGTAACTCGAATTTAAATGCACACATGTACTCGAGAAGAGTATGGAATTGCATCCCAATAGCTCGTCGAGAACGGAAGGGACTCATCTAAATTCAAATATTACAAAAATCTAAATGTACAACAGGAAAAGACTCGCAATTGTAGGAAGCAGTATTTTACATTGCCTAACGGTAACCAGATACTTTCCGCTTCAGATGATACAATGAAGATAGACACGCAGGTCGTTTGTGCGCAACGGTTTGCCGTTTTGCTCTTTTACCAACGCGTGGCGCTTTCTCGTCATCAAACTAACACTTTTTTCTAATTCGTAGGTATCTCTTTATACACTGTATAGGACAGTGACGGTAAATCAAACAGAACAGCAAAGTGATTATTTTGATAACGTGGTGGACGAACCACAAAAATGGTTCAAATGGCTCTGAGCACTATAGGACTCAACTTCTGAGGTCATCAGAACTACTTAGAACTTAGAACTACTTTAACCTAACTAACCTAAGGACATCACACACATCCATGCCCGAGGCAGGATTCGAACCTGTGACCAAAGCGGTCGCGCGGTTCCAGACTGTAGCGCCTAGAACCGCTCGGCCACTCCGGCCGGCGACGAACCACATCGCGGATTATAAACAACATGAGACCCAACAGCAAGAGAATAACAAGAAACTGTAATGTAGTAACAAATATGGAATTGTTGTACAACGCAATCATTGTATGCTAAAACAAACAAGTTTTATAGCCCACAGAAGATGCTTCTCAAATAAAATGTACGTACCGCGTGTGGCACTATACATACAGCACCTCATGTATTTGCTTTAGACGAACTACATATCCAAGAACAAAGGCAACAGTACAACTGACACCGGAATATAATACGCTCTACTCATTATTCGCGTGCTTCTTGCTCTGTGGGAAATTCTGTGTCAATAAAAACAATAACGTGCCTCGTCTTAATTTGAAAGATCAGCACTGTCAGCTTGTGTTTTTGGGAATCTTCCTAACACACCAGTGAAACACCCGTAAGAGTTCACCTCAAAATTTGGAAATAATAATCAACAATGGATCGTCAGCCTCTACCAGTGAAAAAGTAGTTTGCATGCATCACCAAATATATTAAAATGTTAATGAAAGCTTTAGTGGGACAATAACTCACGAAAACACCCTCTTCTTTTTGGTTCTCAAGTCGTATAGCATGAATGACTGGGAGACCCCGAAGTGCAGGTTCAGCCGCTAATCGAAAAGGTTTTTCCTATCCGTCGCACCTTTCGTTCGCGAGTTATGAGAGCTGTTTGTGGAAACGTACAGATGAATGTAATGTATGTGTGTGTATGTGTGAGTGAGTGTGTGTGTTTGTGTGTAGCGTAGTGTCATATTCATGTTGAAGAATAAGAGAAGAGTGAGGGTGAAACCTGGTGCCGGCAAATAGCCTCCTCCTCTCTGAGAGCACCAGAGGAGCCGCCGGGCTTAACGTCCCCAACCGACGGATGGATCGCCGTCAGCGGTGTCGCATGCCCTTACTTCACAAGACAGACGCCGCTTCGCTCGCTCACAAGTTGGTCGAGACTTCGTATGATTGCATCCAGAGTGCAAGGGGGATTCCTCCGACGATACAGTGTAAGATTCAACAGGGCCTAAGCGCGCATAATGGAGTTCATGTCAGATACCTCAGACCATGCTATTCTGTTGATTCCTGCCTCCCTGAAAAAGACGCCATTGAAGTGGCTCGAGCGTTATCTTCTTGAAGGCCTACCCGTTAAGGAAATGTTGACAATAGTACTGAAAATTCTTTGGAGAATTCTGTCCCGACAATAAACAGCCCTCAAATTATCCTCGACAGCAATGACGAACGTCCCATGTACAGGTTGCCTTTTCGAGCTTCATGTAGTGTAAATTTTCTAAGGAACATTTGCCTAACTCTCCTTATTTGATTTGCCGAGGATGTTTGCGCAGAGTAGACAGTAGGAAAATTGTGTGTTAGCTCCATTTCGAATGACTATGGACATTGGCCCGTCTCATTTAGAATGCTAAAAACAGTTACAAAACTGATGTTTGGGGCATCTATTCAGGGTTCCTCTTCAGTGTGTCTAAATCTAAATAACCACGACGACTCGTCGGTGTGTATATATCTGATATTGGCGCCTGTTAAGCAGGATGTCTCAGAAGGAATGGTTAATATTCAGTGATATGACGGGAGCGATCATTGGAAGCAAAATATTTTAGAAGCTTGGGCTCTAAAAGGCATTTCTCATGAGCCATGAGCACTTGTTCATCCTCGATACTGTGAAACAAAATTATTTTTTACTACAAAGCTCTTTTCCTTCCATATTTTGGGACTAGGTAGTGCGGACCAAAACAAGAAAAAATTTGTGATAAACATGAGCTCTAAAATGCAAACCTTAAGAGCTATAAGCTCCTGTTCAGTTGCACCGATGTGTGTCACAGCAGCGAAGGTGAACAAGTGCTCGTAGCTTCTAAGGTAAGCGCTTTATAGCTGGACACTTTTTTCTTGTTTTGGTTCATACTACCATCTCTTAAAATTTGGAAAGCAAAGGGCGTTCAGTGGTAGAGATTTGTTGCACAGTATGAATAAGTGCTCACAACTCTTAACACGTGCATATTAGAGCCCATGTTTACTAATTTTTTTTCATTTCGAATGATAATTCCTATCATATCCCTGAATATTGAACATTCATCCTGGGACACCCCGTATAGTACTTCACGAACTTATGCAGTATGTCATTCAATATGAGGCTCTCGAAACATAAATTTAGAACTGAGTTGGTGGAATTTTGTAATCTACAGCTCTTGGAGCAACTTTCCGACTTGGCTACTCTACCAATCTGTAATTCAGTACAGAAAGATTTTTGCCCTTTCCAAAAGAAAGCTGTTTTAATCGCAGTAATACTAAACAGCTTCAGACGACTACTACCTCCAGCTTTCTGGAAAATGTCGGACACATCCACAGAAACTATTAGATTCATTTTCTACACATGCACATAAATTGTTACTTCGTTTGATCCAAGATATTTCCGATGCATCGACCTTCTAATAATTATAGATGCGTTTTATATTTTTAGAAAAACACTTCGAATACGATGAAATATCTACAATCTGTTGTCGGTTTCCATCGTGCATGTGAGAGTACCAACACGAATAGCCTATACAGCACACTAAATGACTTCATAATACCTCTGAAGTTATTAGAGTGGTGCAAACTTGTATGAATAGGTCAAGGACAGCTGTGCATTTCCGGGGGGAGGGGGGGGGGGGGAGGGGTCGCACCAGGAACGTTCGAGACTGAGCCGTTCAGTTCCGTGTCATCATAGAGAAGGTAATTGGGGAATGTAGGCAACAGTAGTGGGCTGGACTACAGATGGATAATAATTTGGGTTGTCTCGCATATGCAGCTGATATAGTGCCAATAAGTGAACGAAACCATGAGTGGAAAGAAGTGAATTAGAAAATGTACAACTACCCACAGGAGGTTGGGCTAAAGATGAGTCAGGACAACACGGAGTTCATGAAATTAGAAAGAAGATAAGAGCAGGAAGAATTTCTTGATATGGACGGTATGAGGTTCAAGAAAGTTCACCAGTTCAAATACTCGGGGTAGTGGTTGACCAATGACAACAGTAAAGGAATGGACATCAAGGAATGAATCGCAGTGAGAGTGTAACGCATGTATTCCTTCAGGGAGACGCTCAGTTCACAATCAGTATCAGCGACTACTAAAATGAGAATATAATTCAGTGATATGCTCAGCAGTGACGTACGGCTCGGATACATGGAGCGTGACTAAAAGAGAAAAGTAAAAGCTATTAAAATTTGAAAGAAAAATAATGAGGAAAATAGGGGGGCCTATTTTAGATAAAGGAGAATGGAGAAGGACGAAGAATGAGGAAATCAACGTCTTGAAGCAACAACCAAAAATACTACAGGATTTGAAGAGGTAAATAATCAATTGGTCGGGCCATATAGCATGTATGCCAGAAAAAAATACGTGAAGGAAACACTTGAGGAGAAATCAAACCCCAGACGCCCCATAGAACGACCAGGGTAGTGCTGATGGACTACTTGCCGAAAGGAATCGACAGCCCTGGGGACTGAAGACAACTGGAGGAACCGAGCACAAAATAGAAAGAAATGGAGACAGCATCCTGTAATCGCTGGATATGTGTGTACACATGTATCTTTGCTTTTCATATTTGCATGCCGAGAGCGACAGAGAGCCCTTTAGTTTCAAATAAAAAGTAAAAGTTAGTAAAGCTGCCATCAACCTGAAGGTTGGTTTGATCACCAAAGCGCTTTGCTAGGCGTGGTCCTATTGGAGGCGATACGTCTTTACCTTTCTCCGAGCTTCAACCTGACTTACCCATTCTACGACGGCTATTTGGAAAGTAAGATCCGATCGATTGCGAAATGCAAACTATTGTGAAAATTAAAAATATTTTATTTTCAACTGTTATCCACATCTACAGTTACTTCTCTGCATAGATGCCGCTCCGATTTTGATATTTGTATTAGCATTGTACCAACTTTCCAATACTCTCTTCATAGAAGGCAGCCGCATGTGCTTTCCGCCAATTCTTTACGCTGGTCGGCAGCTCGTTGTCTGTGCCAAAAGGCTATCTTCGTAGCCACCACTTCATGTGAGCACAGAGGAAACTCATGGGTTGTATTGTGGGTGATCAAACACTTACCATCAGAAACGCTCCACTGCCCCTGCAGTGTGCGACCAAGAACTGACATGAGGAAGGAACTGCATGACAGTTATGTTAAAAAAAATGGCTCTGAGCACTATGGGACTTAACATTATGGTCATCAGTCCCCTAGAACTTAGAACTACTTAAACCTAACTAACCTAAGGACATCACACAACACCCAGTCATCACGAGGCAGAGAAAATCCCTGACCCCGCCGGGAATCGAACCCGGGAACCCGGGCGTGGGAAGCGAGAATGCTACCGCACGACCACGAGCTGCGGACACAGTTATGTTATGTGGGCTTCATACACCAGGCGTAATCTCTCATCAGGCCCTCATACTTGGCGGGAGACAATGTTTTCCAGTCACCCTGAGGTGCCCACTGTGCGCTCAGAACTGGAAAGAGCGACGAGACGCGATCAGCGGGCTTATGAGAGACACTGCCCAATATATCTCTGCAAAGCTTCATCGGATTTTCACTGTGGTTCCCATTCCGTGCCCGAACAGCCCTCGTGTTATAGCAGGACCAACAGTTTAACGTGGAATCCAAGTCACGGCCGTACTCTGATAACTATAAAGTCAGTTAATGCTCACATAAATGATTTAGCGATTATACCGGTTTCGACCGTTCCTGCCACATAACTTTGATCAGTTAATGCTCACATAAATTATTTAGTGATTATACCGGTTTCGACCGTTTCTGCTTCATAACCTGTACTTGTACACACGTCATGTAATTCCCTTATGGGGGAGAACATTGTAACTGAAAGTCGCTGCCCGGTAAATTTGATATTTTAGTGCCTGTGTAGTTAAGAAGAAGGATGCTAAGTCTCTTCGGACTTGGAAGCATGTGTGTCCGAAGAAACAAGCACTGCGGCGACTACAGCCATAATGCAATAGAGGAAATGTATTCGCAGTTGCGATTACAAACAACTATCATCTGTATAACAGAATGACGACAGTGACAATTTGTGCCGGACCGGGACTCAAACTCGGATTTCCCCCGATTTACGCGAAAAGTCATCTTAACCTCTTTTAATGATGTCAGGAGGAACATTGCATCGTTCTTCCTAACGACATAGGCACTGCAGTATTGTACACTCCGCAAGCATCATTCCGATCAGTGCCTTATAATTCCCGCTGCGCCAACCACTGCCTGGAAACAACGTGAACATAAGTGGCCAATGCCTCGCCCGACCCGCACCAAATTGCTAAACGGTTGACCATCTGGAGCTTCCGTTCCCGTCACTTCTATTTCTGACCGCGTCCTGTTGTACTATAAATTTGGACAAAATCGGTGATGACGATAGGCACGGTCCTTTTGTAAGATTTCGTACGATCTCTGATTTCTCTGACAAACCTTTGGAGGCTCTTTACCCCATGTGGTAATCGTTCCCATAATGGTCGAGTGGACCGATGGCTGTGTCAGCGCATGCTAGGATTGAAAAATTAATCTTGAGTGTTCCATGTAGGGCCTCCAGAAAGTAAGTTACACATGTCGCCCGAAGACTAATTCCATCGAGCAACGTAAGTGATGGATTGGTAGAAGAGAGTGCATGTTCCGTGTTTCCTGCAGAGACAGTTCTGCTGCGGTACGGAGAACAGTTGCATCACAGTGTGCGATCGAAACGTCGTGGAAATTGGAAACGTACCCCAAAGTTGAAACACTCAGGACGCAAGGATTCATGTATGAAAAATATCTAAAGTGCATTCAGATTCATCGTGAAACTCTGGTGGTATATGGACCAAATGAAATATCGCGTCCAGCCACAGCGAAATGGTGTTAACAATTTGACCAAGGCCGCACAGATGTGTGAGATGCTGATCGTGGAGTCCGGATCTTGCACCATACGATTTCATCTGCTCGGAAAGCTGAAAGAACAGCTGAGGGAAAGAGGACGTTTACACAGCGGCTCTCGAATATCTTTGTGGCCAGGGAGCGGGTTTCTATCGTCGAGAAATCGAACGACTGATAGAACGGCTCTGAGCACTATGGGACTTAACTTCTGAGGTCATCAGAACTACTTAGAACTTAGAACTACTTAAACCTAACTAACCTAAGGACATCACACACATCAATGCCCGAGGCAGGATTCGAAACTACGACCGTAGCGGTCGCGCGGTTCCAGACTGTAGCTCCTAGAACCGCTCGGCCACCCCGGCCGGCGACTGATAGAACGTTCCAATCCTAGTTTACAGAGACTTGGTGAGTATCTTGGAAAGCAATGTTATAAGTTTGTGTGCCTTTAAAGCGTTTTGCAACATTCAATGAAACTTATTTGGCCTTCCATAATAACGTCGGGCGTTCAATATGTAGTGGGACGCATTATTTTCCACTGCAAATTTTGGTTGAAAAAATGCTTAATTCGTCGTGGGACATGGTGGAATATTCCCGCTTCAGCCCCTATGCTTTCATGAAGTTCCGATTGATAGCGACGCTACACGTAGCCTTCAAAATGCGTCCATAACAGAGGTGCGTTCCAGGCAGGGAGCTGTCACTGAGGTTATTTTGGCGGAAAATAGGAGCATCGCAGATATTCATAGGCGTTTGGAGAATGTCTACGGAGACCTAACAGTGAACGAAAGCACGGTCAGTCGCAATAAGGTCGCTGAAACCCGTCCGATCTCCCTCGTGCATGTCTGCCCCACAGCTGTGAAACTGAAGAAATGACTTTAGCGTGTACGTCACCACAAAAAATGCCAGCGAACTTCTCCTTCTCCCTGACAACGTGACACCTCACACAAGTCTTCGAACCCGAGAGGAGCTCGCAATGTTCATTGGATTGTTCTTCCCCATCCACCCTACTGCCTGGATCTCGCACCTTCCGACTTATATCTTTGCAGGTCAATGAGGTACGCACTACGCGGAAACCAGTACATGGATGATGGGGAGGTTATTGATGCACCAAGAGATTGTCTCTGACGTCGATCAGTGGAGTCGTACCATATGGCCAAGCAGATCTCTACAAAAAGATGGCGTAAGGTAGTCACGCTGAAGGAAGAATATGTTGAAAAGTGAGGCTTTGTAGCCAAAAGAGTGGGAAACACTATGGTGTATTGCAATCCGAAATAAAATCTACCTGCTTTCAGGAAAAAAATGTTATTCATTACTTAATGAACGCCTCTCGTGTTGTAAACCCAGTTTACTCACCTCCACTATGTTCTGCTTAATTTCTGGTTAATTTTTTTCCACTTCAAGAATCGGTAAATTAGTAATAAGTGACATACGATCAAATTAAGGTTCCGAACCTACGCTATGCTCTTGACAGTACTTAATCGAAGTGCCCTGTTCATGAACAGGAAATACTTGCTACAGTCTTAAATTCCTGTAAAAAAAAATTAAAAAAAATTAGAAACAAGTACGCCACTCCACAATTGCCGGATTTTACCGCTCAACCACTCAATTGCACACTCCGAAGAAAAGAGTTGCAATTTATATGCCACTGAACAAGTATCTGTCGTCGTACAGGAACTTCAGGTACAAGTAAATTAAATGTTCTTATGTGCTAAACTTCCAGCGATAGCATACGCACTGTCAGTTTAGTAAACGCTATCACGTGTTTATAGGCTGCATATTTTCCGTAACTTTGCTCCATTAAGTAGAGAGGTTGGAAAACTAGAGATTAGCATCCCGGGTACAATAAATTAATTGTTTTTATGGGCTGAAGCTCTAGCGATAGCATACGCGCTGTCAATTTAGTAAAGGCTACCGGATGGTGTATCGAGAAGTTGTAACAATGGAAAATTGTACTGAAATGCAGGAGAATCTGCAACGAATTGACGCATGGTGCAGGGAATGGCAATTGAATCTCAATGTAGACAAGTGTAATGTGCTGCGAATACATAGGAAGATAGATCCCTTATCATTTAGCTACAAAATAGCAGGTCAGCAACTGGAAGCAGTTAATTCCATAAATTATCTGGGAGTACGCATTAGGAGTGATTTAAATTGGAATGATCATATAAAATTGATCGTTGGTAAAGCAGATGCCAGACTGAGATTCATTGGAAGAATCCTAAGGAAATGCAATCCGAAAACAAAGGAAGTAGGTTACAGTACGCTTGTTCGCCCACTGCTTGAATACTGCTCAGCAGTGTAGGATTCGTACCAGATAGAGTTGATAGAAGAGATGGAGAAGATCCAACGGAGAGCAGCGCGCTTCGTTACAGGATCATTTAGTATCCGCGAAAGCGTTACGGAGATGATAGATAAACTCCAGTGGAAGACTCTGTAGGAGAGACGCTCAGTAGCTCGGTACGGGCTTTTGTTAAAGTTTCGAGAACATACCTTCACCGAAGAGTCAAGCAGTATACTGCTCCCTCCTACGTATATCTCGCGAAGAGACCATGAGGATAAAATCAGAGAGATTAGAACCCACACAGAAGCATACCGACAATCCTTCTTTCCACGAACAATACGAGACTGGAATAGAAGGGAGAACCGATAGAGGTACTCAAGGTATCCTCTGCCACACACCGTCAGGTGGCTTGCGGAGTATGGATGTAGATGTTTATAGGCTGCACGTTTTCCCTAACTTTGCTCCATTAAGTAGAGGGGTTCGAAAATTAGAGATTAGCGTTCTGGGTCTGGTTTCCCGTGAATCATTTACACCCGAGTGCTGCCAACGTGCTGAAAGTGCTGAATTCAGGGGGCCGGCGTGGGTGGCGTGCATGCTAATGCGGAAACTGTGTGGGCGGCAGGTGGTGTGAGGCGTCGAAGCCGTCATTAGCGGCGTAGCGCTGCGCGGTCCGCCGGTGTCCAGGATACAGGTGTGTTAGCGGACAGGTAGCCCCCTGCCGCTCTTACTCCCAGCAAGTGGTGCTGCCGACCGGAACGCCATTGTCGCGAGCGGCGAACGTCACGCAGCCCTGAGGCCGCGACCGCAGCGGGGTAGCCGCCCCCGTCAGCACGGCGCGCCGCGGCCACAGGCCTGCCCATTACACAGACCGCGATCGGCTTTATCTGAAACAATAACGTCTGTGAAAAATCACGATAACAACCAGTCTGGCGCTTTTAAATCTCCAATGAGAATGCGAACGAACCAGGAACAATAGCCGCACGTGTTCTCTTTTTCGGAAGTTGTGGGAAACTGAAAACAATGCGTCTGCAATCTGGTGTATGACTGACGACCTGCCATCTACTCGATCATAATGGGAATGATTACCAGATGGGGAAAAGAGCGTCCACGCGGTTTGTCAGAGAAATTAAAGCTCATACGGAGGCTTACAAGGAGATTGTGGCTACTCGTCATTACCGATTTCGTCCAGTTTTATGGGATATGCAAGGCTTCGCCAGAAATGAAAGTGACGGGAACGTGAGCTCCAGATGGCCAAGCCTTTAGGGAAAAGAGCAGCATTTTGCCGCGAGTCTGGTGAGGGACTGGCCATTTATGTTAGCGTAGATTCTAGGATGCGGTTGAAGCGGCAGAAAGGTCTCTCAGTGATGGTAAGGAGATGTGTTGTTCTTAAATGTACGTTGTTGTGTTGCGTTCTGTACAACAAGTGGTGTACACATGTGCAGTTCAGTAAACTGTTCGATTTGTACAGACATACATGTATAGTTACACATCAAATGACGCATCACACTTAAGTGACAACGCAACTTATCTGGGGCAAACTACACAGTCCTTTTTATGCAAATATTATTTGAAGGTTTAATGTCCGCAGTATGAAACACGTAAAGAACGGTGTGAAGCATCGCACTAGTTCATATGTTAACAAAATATCTCTGGTACTTTTTGCATTACAATTTCATTGACATTAATACTGCTTTAATGTCATGGGTTCGCTTAGAGAAGTGTTACTGTGTAGCATGTTTGTCACTGATCATTTCGGAGTTAGTTAATTTCTGTGAATTTACGTAGCTGATATAAAAGATAGCTGTTGAATGACATGGTATTGTGTTCAGCAGTGAACTGCACTTCTGTGCTTCCCTGGATGACCATTGTCGGCTGGAATGATGGTGACATGGGGAGAGGTTCCAGTCTCCAAAGCTTTGGAGCGGCACAGCTAGCTGTATTACTGTTGGCATCACGGCGTGGGGAACTATCAGTTATGAGCTTAGGTCACGGCTTGTGGCGATTAACGGCACTCTGACAGCACAACGTTAAGTAAAAGGCATCCTGTGTCGTCATGTCTTACCTTTTATGCGACATTATAGTGATGGTATTTTTCAACAACACAGTGCTTATCCATATATGGCACGTTGGTCTACGTACTGTATGCGTGGTGTTCGGGTACTTCCGTGGCCAGCAGGATACCCACGTTAGTCCCCAATAAAACAACTCTGTCCCACTATCGGTACGCAGGATATCCAGGGCCATTTACAACAGCTGCAGGCCAGTTTGAATGTCGGACATTTGCCACGCCGGACATTTGCCACACTTGCCCCTTCGTCAGGTAGCTTGAGTAGCGATCCCTCAGGTAAGGGACGCCCTCCCCGCACTATCTCTGTCCGCTTTCAAACCGCCGTGTCCACATCTTACTCGATACAACCTGTACGTAAGGGACCTCCTTCTTCGATATCTTGGCCAAATACAGAGCTTCTTTTCCGAAATCGAAATATTTATAACTTTTGGGAAACGAAAACAATACCGACGATTATGTCAGTATGTAATTAGTTCTGCCAAGTATAAATATAGATTCCTCTGTCTGTACGGTAGCTTCCTTTCACGCTTACTGATTGCGATAGAAACAGTCCATCGGCATGGGAGCAACAAGAAAGGAACGATGCAACGAGAACGCGAATGTACGCTAATCATTTCTTTTTGATCACTGCATTTGTGCCTACTTTAATTACTACAACTGCATACCCAAAAGACATTAGGGAAAGAATAAATGGGTATGTGAATGTTTGAAAAGAAGAACGACATACTCCATATTAATTTACTTTCTAAAACATTAGTCAATAAAGTGTAGCGTGACAATGTTCAAAACATAACTGAAAACACGTTCACTAAATACAGATAAGAATATCTGTGATTGACATGGCATCTAAAATCGACTTACAATTTTAAAATGTTAGAAATAAGGAAATGAAGTAATACAGAATGCTACGCTTGTAACGTACTTTGTTGTTCTACATTGTTTAGCTCTGGTATTTACAGGGTCACAGAGAAAGCATCTTAGGTTCTGGAGGGAAAAGCCGTAATTGTAATTATCTGCACTACAACAGAAACAAGAAGGGCAACTTAAGGAAAAATAATGTAAGCTCACAGTCGACTTTGAAGCAGAGAGTTCATGTGACTTAGTATGGGCAGAGGTTATATTCGACAACCAGAATAAATTAATAACTGGCTCCTTTTACCGACCCCCTGTCTCAGATGAAGCAGTTGCTGAGCAGTTCAAAGAAAACTTGAGTATCATCACCCTACCCATACAATTATATTTGGCAGTTACTTCAATCTACCTTCCGCATGTTGACAAAAATACATTTTCATACACTATTGTAAATAGAAAACAAGTTCAGTAATTGTTCTAAATGTTTTTTAAAAAATTATTTTAACAATTAGTTGGCGAGGCCATTCAAATTGTAAATGGTTACGAAAACACACTTGACCTCTTAGCCACAAATAATCCTGAGCATCACGACTGATACAGGGATTAGTAAACACGCATTCGTAGCGAGGCTCACTTCCGTAACACAGAAATTCACCAAAACTAAACGCGAAATATATCTGTTTATAAAAGCAGCTAAAAATTCGTGTGACGTCTTTCTAAGAGATAGTCTCCAATCCTTCCAAACTATGTAAATGAAGACAATATGTGGCTTGAGTTCAAAGAAATAGTATCAACAGCACTCGAGATATTCATACCAAATAAATTAATAAGAGACGGAACAGATCCCCCATGGTACACAAAACACGACAGAAAGCTGTTGCAAGAGCACCGCAAAAGGCACGTATAATTTAGACGAACGCAAAATCTTCGAGACTGGTGAAGATTTACTGAGGCTCGAAATTTTGCGGATTTCAATGCAAGATGCATTTAATAGTTTCCACAAGGAAACTCGCTCTAGGAATGTGGCGGAAAATCCAAAGAGATACTGGTGCCATGTTAAGTAAACCAGCGGAAAGGCTCAGTAAGTACCTTTATTGCGCGACAGCGACGGTAATGTTACTGATGACAGTGCCACTAAAGTGGAGTTAGTAAATGCATTTTCCGAAATTCCTTCACCAAAGAAGACGAAGTAAATATTCCAGAATTCTATATGAGAACAGCTGCAAACATAATTTAGAAGTAGATATCCCAGGTGTTACAAAGCAACTGAAATTACACTGTCAGTGACAGAGTAAATGATCAAATATCTTTTCAGAAAGTCTCTAATGTATAAGAAAAGTAGGTCTAATACATTTGTTTCTGATGTTCTTTAGTAACAATTAATTTTCAGTAGTAAGCTCCTTGCTTTTACTGACCTGTTTAAAGATAATCAACAATTTAGTAAAATATTTTAATTTTTAAAGGACTATATCTAAATGTACTTAAGTAGGTTTACATCTACTACACTCCTGGAAATGGAAAAAAGAACACATTGACACCGGTGTGTCAGACCCACCATACTTGCTCCGGACACTGCGAGAGGGCTGTACAAGCAATGATCACACGCACGGCACAGCGGACACACCAGGAACCGCGGTGTTGGCCGTCGAATGGCGCTAGCTGCGCAGCATTTGTGCACCGCCGCCGTCAGTGTCAGCCAGTTTGCCGTGGCATACGGAGCTCCATCGCAGTCTTTAACACTGGTAGCATGCCGCGACAGCATGGACGTGAACCGTATGTGCAGTTGACGGACTTTCAGCGAGGGCGTATAGTGGGCATGCGGGAGGCCGGGTGGACGTACCGCCGAATTGCTCAACACGTGGGGCGTGAGGTCTCCACTGTACATCGATGTTGTCGCCAGTGGTCGGCGGAAGGTGCACGTGCCCGTCGACCTGGGACCGGACCGCAGCGACGCACGGATGCACGCCAAGACCGTAGGATCCTACGCAGTGCCGTAGGGGACCACACCGCCACTTCCCAGCAAATTAGGGACACTGTTGCTCCTGGGGTATCGGCGAGGACCATTCGCAACCGTCTCCATGAAGCTGGGCTACGGTCCCGCACACCGTTAGGCCTTCTTCCGCTCACGCCCCAACATCGTGCAGCCCGCCTCCAGTGGTGTCGCGACAGGCGTGAATGGAGGGACGAATGGAGACGTGTCGTCTTCAGCGATGAGAGTCGCTTCTGCCTTGGTGCCAATGATGGTCGTATGCGTGTTTGGCGTCGTGCAGGTGAGCGCCACAATCAGGACTGCATACGACCGAGGCACACAGGGCCAACACCCGGCATCATGGTGTGGGGAGCGTTCTCCTACACTGGCCGTACACCACTGGTGATCGTCGAGGGGACACTGAATAGTGCACGGTACATCCAAACCGTCATCGAACCCATCGTTCTACCATTCCTAGACCGGCAAGGGAACTTGCTGTTCCAACAGGACAATGCACGTCCGCATGTATCCCGTGCCACCCAACGTGCTCTAGAAGGTGTAAGTCAACTACCCTGGCCAGCAATATCTCCGGATCTGTCCCCCATTGAGCATGTTTGGGACTGGATGAAGCGTTGTCTCACGCGGTCTGCACGTCCAGCACGAACGCTGGTCCAACTGAGGCGCCAGGTGGAAATGGCATGGCAAGCCGTTCCACAGGACTACATCCAGCATCTCTACGATCGTCTCCATGGGAGAATAGCAGCCTGCATTGCTGCGAAAGGTGGATATACACTGTACTAGTGCCGACATTGTGCATGCTCTGTTGCCTGTGTCTATGTGCCTGTGGTTCTATCAGTGTGATCATGTGATGTATCTGACCCCAGGAATGTGTCAATAAAGTTTCCCCTTCCTGGGACAATGAATTCACGGTGTTATTATTTCAATTTCCAGGAGTGTATAAATGTTTGCAGCTAAACTTAAATAAAAAATATTTGAGGTGCAATATTGTCAACCTTAGGATCGGATTAGTTTTGGGATGTCAATTTTAGGTGCAATTCAAAGGTTCAGTTCCCATTTTCTTTTACAAAAGCGTATACTGTCAATTTAACAAACCATCATATTTTAGATGATAGTTACGATTCTGAAGCTTCAGAAAATTATTTTAGAACTCACAATTATTTAATAGTATGGCCATAATATTGGAAGGTAGAAAAAAGTTGTCTTAACTTTTTAATTTTTACATTAAAGGCTTATTCGCATCACACTTTGCACAGGCTTTGGACCTTGAAAATGGTAAATGACCATCTACAATTACAACTTAATATTAGCTCCTATAATATTGATTCAATGTTTTAATAATTTTATCTCAGTAATCTGCGAGGACTCGGTGGTCTTCATAGTTTTTAATTCATTATTTTTAACGAATTTTAGTCCAGTTTCTGAATATGGGCAATGCCTTTCAAGCAAGGCCTAATGTTGCCAGTCTATTCACAATTCTTTACGATTCTCTCTATACTGTCGTCCAGCTTCAAGTACTTCTTCTTCCTCTTCTTACCTTCAAGATTCATTTCCAATTTCATGTACATGCAGTTTGTGAGCTCTGCTTCCTTTTTCAAGCACTTCACCAAATAGCTGATTCTAGCGTGAGGCTTTCCAATAATACTATTAATTTTGTTGTGTAACCCTTCAACAGCATTCCTCGTTCGGTGCCTTTTTCCGTAACAGTCCCACATTTCTATTGCGATATCCTCATTCTCTAACCATTTATCCACAAAGTAGTCAAAAAATTGAGAGAACCTTCCGTTATCAGGAGCTTCTGCATGAATCTCAATCCATCCATTGCTTACGTCCTCCGGTTTTACAACTGCCAGCGCTGCACACATGCTGACGTGAAGTCTTAAATCCTCGTTCTAGTTTTACTCCTCAGTTAGACCGAGAACTCGAATTCTTCTCCATAAACTCTTCTTCATATGGAAATAGAATTCATTTATTTCAGTTGTGGAAAAACTTGACGAATGGCCAGTATCGCAGCTGCCTCTAAGTCCACCTTTACTTGTTTAGGGCACCACTCAGAGACTGCCTGTTTTATCAGCGAAACAGACGAACGTATGTGTATTTCTTCTTATTAGGGAGCTGTGCAGATACAGTAGGAAGAATGTTCGTTTCTTTAATATGGCCTCCTAAGTCTACGTGTATGGTGTAGATGTGTGCAATCTGATTGCTGCATCTCTTAAATGCTCCATCCATAAAAAAATGGGAACATGTTTTTAAACATTCTTTTCCTTTGCTTCCATTAAAAATAATTGTTCTCATCTCTAATCTATCGTGTTCCAGAAGAAAACTACTTCCATTTTTAATAGTTCATGAAGATCAATTTCATAAGAGTTCCTAGGCGCTTGTTGGTTACCCCGCTCTTGACTCCATCGACGACGCATGGTTCTCTTCATAGATTATGAATTAGGCATCATTGCAACAAAATCATAAACTTTATTATGTAGATTTCCCATTTCATCCGCGTACATCTCCGATAACTGTGTAGTTTCTTCTCGAGACCTTCTCTTCGCCCTTTCCACTTGGTTTCTCACTTTCAGAGCCGCATCGTCAGGTGGTCCACAGAGATGATCTAATACGTTCAACACTTCTCCGTTCCTCGAAAGCAGCTTTTGCTTGCAATGATCCACTTTTCGGCGTAAGCACACCCATGTAATAACACCCTCTTTAGATTCCCTCTGTTTAAGATACGCGTAACCTTTGTAATGATCAGGAGGCCTGCCCTTGTTCGTTGTAATAACTTCCACACTGATGGTCACGTTAGGAACTTCGAAAGCAAACTGAACGGGCGGGTGATGAGGAGAAGGAGGAAGAGGAGGGCGGGGGGAGACAAGGGACCCGACCCTTCGGAGCAGGTAAAATCGTGGCAAATGTCCGCCGTGGCAAATGTCCCGACACCGGCCAGTTTGCGTCCCAGGCGAATCAGTGCATGCATCCAGACCAGAGGGGATGCAAAGTCGTATTGACGAATGGATTCACGTATTTTAAGTTCGAGTCACTTTTGTAATCACTAGACTAAAACCACACATCCTATCAAGCCGTGAAATTGTATTTCTTTTCCTCCTCCCTTCTGGGTGATTCTCTTTTCTGGTAGGCAGTGTACTTGGTTAAGGACAGTGCATTTCCTTCACTTTCATAGTACTTTCCAGAGTCGAAGCCAATACTGAATGCACCGTAGTAGCGACCACAAAAATTGGGGTGTGCTCAACGAATGTGTATGTCTGTCAGAAATGGAAATGACTGGAAGAAGAACGTTTTGATCAGTGCCTGAATCTTCCAAACTGTATCAGTGCGCTGAATAGCTTGTACGTCAGAACTGAAACACTAACGATTGATATTTCAAAATCAATTGCAAATCATACCACTCTGTTGTACTGATGGGATGTTGCGATACAGAAGGGTTATTTGCGATGGTCGAGACCCGTGGTGGGGTGGTGACGGAAGAAATAGTGACGGACGATTAATTCACTGTAAAAATTGAACACTGAAAACACAGATCTCTAGCTTTCATGCCCGTCGATACTAATGTATGATACTAATGATAGGCCTTTTTCCATATTATTCTGTGTCGTACGAGGCGTTCCCTTAATCTAATTATTTTGTGAAAACATTCTCTAAAATATCCTGATTAGTGTGAAGAAAAAGTTTATTACAAATTAGTGAATAAAAGCGACAGATTGAGCATTTGTAATGACGTCAGAGAAATGTATTATTAAAAACTTGTTCACTAGCCATATCAAAAACATACTTGATATCTCGGACCTAAGGAACTACTGACTTGAGACCAGCACGTTGGAAGCGGTTACTTAAAGGTCCCCAGATGGTACTGCCGTATAAGTGATCCCATTGTATCACTGTGGAAGTGTAACTCATACACGTTCCCATCTCGTGTCACAGTGGCTTAACCGGTAAAAGGGGGCGAGTACATTCTTTTACTTCTATTCTCACGATGTATTTAAGTTTTAACTTTATTTCTCGAGGATCAATCTGGTTCTGTTTTCATTTCATTCTTATCACTGAAGCAAATAATTTATAATTTTAGCATAAGGCGTAGGTAATAATAATATAATAACTGAATGAATCAGAGTTGAATTTGATTGTCTCTTGATCTTCGAGCTCTTACGAACTGTTGCATTAAATTAATGCACACTATTCTCAACAGCATGTTTAAGGCAATAGATTGATTACTTTTAGAAAATGTAAGACTGAATGCATTACTGTTCAAGAAAAATTATTTTTGTTGCACATTGATCTTCACGCACAATGTAAATCAAGGACACAGCCAGAATAGGGACGCCCTGGATAAATGAAAACTTTTCCTCTGTCTATTTATTATGGCAAGGGAAAACAGCAGGACAAGTACTACCAAGAGGAAACGGAATGGTTCAAATGGCTCTGAGCACTATGGAACTTAACATTTATGGTCATCAGTCCCCTAGAAGTTAGAACTACTTAAACCTAACTAACCTATGGACAGCACACAACACCCAGTCATCACGAGGCAGAGAAACGGAATGGTTGAGTGGAAACGAGACAAATAGTATATCAACAGTTTTCAGTGTAGGCTCGAAGGACTGTAGAGCGAATTTGTGAAATGTTTTATTCGTCATTCTTAGTAGGTAGAGAATCCGTATAACATGGGTGTAGAAGCACTCTATCTTGTAACTTGTCCATTACGTAGTAGTTTCAAAATGACGATAGATAACTAAAAGCCAGTTCTTGTATACAAAGACAAAGTAAATGTGTTTTGCAGAACGTATCAACGAAGTACATAAACATAGCCTCTGGAGACTACATCATATGTACGTGTTCTTTATAGACGTTCCTGTAATTATTTAGAACATGAATATTATAAATATTAAGTAAATTTCAGCACGCATAACAGTACTATGCGATTTAGTTCTACCTGTAGAGATTCGGAGTTAATTGTGCATTGCTTTATACCGGTCATACAAATACGTTGTTTGGAAGCGTGCCTCGTCTGTCAACACTCCTGACGCACAATTCCAGTTGCTAGAGAAGAGAGAGAGAGAGAGACGGAGAGAGAGCTTAGTTATTTAAGCAAATTGTCCGTACAATTACTGTCGGCTACTGGGAGCCGGAAATGACGTCATCCTCGGGAGACACCTCCGTTAGGCGCGTCAGCAGCCGTCTCGTCAGAGCGCCGGCTGTAACGCGCTGCTCATTTCAGAGACGCTGCAAATAAGATTGCTTTTCCAAGCATTAAAAACCATCTAGGTACATTTATATACATTAATCTAATCATTGCGACATACACACGATATCGAAATCAGAATCATTTCATTTTGATTTGACACTGTGAAACGCCTTTGTCACTTTACATTCCGACGATAGGATATACAGTATCAATGATAACTTTTCTTCCGTCAAGTGCAGACTTAATCTATTGACCATCCGTGAATTATCTTGAGAACTGAAGCTGCACTAATCTAGCTTGTATATACTCATTTTGGGATGCTTTTTAAGTGTCATGGAAGGAACGAAAGAATCAGCTAAATGTGTTGGAAAATTTGTTTAATATAAATAAACAGTTATAGATCGCCAAAGTTCCATTTTTCTATGTTTTGAAAATAGTCTTTTGGCTAATGTCTTTTTAGAATACATTCCAGCCTATGGACAGTTCACCAAGTGTAGACAATAACTCGCGGTGCTCATGTTTGTACCGGTAATGCAGTGTGAAACAATTAAGCGACGATCAATTTCAGTCAACATGGTCGTCGTTCTTTAACTGACGAATATTTGCGTTCGATTTGCAATGCTTTCCACTCTTTTGATTTTTTGGTGAATGTCGCTTCAGCTTATAATGTTATTTTCCCACCAGAATGTTCATACGAATGGATTTCACAATTGTAAATTGCAGAAAAACTTTCGAAAGAGAAATTATGCATGCAGTCTCGAAACTGGTTAATAAAGATTATGTGGGGAAGAGAAGCAAGTGAAGTTATCTAGAAGCTTAGTATGGGTATAGTAAAGCTGTTCTACGTTTTCTGTGTACCCCAGGTCGGTAGTGGGAACGAGAACTGGGTTAATAATGTGCGCAATGAATGCTTGACATTTGTTAATTAATAATATTACAATGACGAACAAATCTAAATTTAAATAATTTTATATCACAGCAAATGAACACTAGGCAAACTACAATGAATAGCTTATTTCACTCCTCTGAAATAATGTACGTTCACCGTCTACAGTCACCCAGCACTTAGGTTTGTTCGTAGCAACCCACAAAATGCTCATATCCGCAGATCTGCAGAGTACGCCACATTAGGATTTTTCCAAGACAATAGTTCACATACTAAGCCTTCACATGTGTGACAGTAAAATTACTCCTCCCCACATAACTGAAATACACTCCTGGAAATTGAAATAAGAACACCGTGAATTCATTGTCCCAGGAAGGGGAAACTTTATTGACACATTCCTGGGGTCAGATACATCACATGATCACACTGACAGAACCACAGGCACATAGACACAGGCAACAGAGCACGCACAATGTCGGCACTAGTACAGTGTATATCCACCTTTCGCAGCAATGCAGACGAATGTCTCGCCAATATGCTGCCGATACGGTTGCACTATAGGTCGGATGATGGTATTCACGTATCGTACAGCCGTTACAGCGACTTCCATGACCACCAGCGGCGCACGTCGGTCCCACATAATTACACCCCAAAACAGCCGGGAATCTCACTTGTTGGACAGTGTGTCTAAGGCGTTCAGCCTGACCGGGTTGCCTCCAAACACGTCTCCAACGATTTTCTGGTTGAAGGCATACACACCATCGTTGAAGAGAACGTGATGCCAATCCTGAGCGATCCATTCGGCATGTTTTTGGGCTCATCTGTACCGCGAAGCAGGGTGTCGTGGTTGCAAAGGTGGACCTCGTCATGGACGTGGGGAGTGAAGTTCTGCACCATGCAGCCTAATGCGCACAGTTGTAGTTGTAACACGACGTCCTGTCGCTGCATGAAAAGCATTCAACATGGTGGCGTTGCTGTCAGGGTTCCTCCGAGCCATAATCCGTAGGTAGCGGTCATCAACTGCAGTAGGAGCCCTTGGGCACCTGTGCGAGACATGTCATCGACAGTTCCTGTCTCTTTGTATCTCCCCCATGTCCGAACAACTTCGCTTTGGTTCACACCGAGACGCCTGGTGGTAGAATGCATCGTGGCGAGATAAAATAAAAAAAAAAAACTGCAAGTAGCTGATGATCCCCAAGGATACGTGCATACTTGTGTTGATCTATTGCGCTTTCCAGAATGACGAAATGTCTCAGGGAATGCCTCGAAAAGGTTCCCCAGACCATAAAGCTCCCTCCTGCTTGCAGGATGTTTGTTTTCAGAAGTACCATGCCGTACACGTCAGCGGCCATCTGTCCGATGCAGCATAACGTGATTCTTCTTAAAATTCTTCAGTCGCGACTACACCGCCCAACTTCATATGCAGTACAGTAACACTTTGGGCCCAGACTAGCAACTCCCTTAATTAGTTTACTGTCACATGAGATCAGTCCTTTTCGTAAACCCACGACCACTCGCGGCCTCTCTAGCCTATCTCCTCGGCCTCGGTGGCTCCACCGCAGGGAGCCACAAGTTTCGCGTCAACGACAAAGTGCCGCGAAGCTGCACAAAAGTGAGGGAGTAGGAAGTTGCTATAGTAGTATTATTGTGGGCGCTGATGGGCCCCGTAACTGCTGAGTGGAAATGAAAACAGTGTACTGGTCCCGGAAGCGGATCTTCTGATCATATGACGTATGTTATGAGTGCAGAAAATTCCATTACATTAGGCGAATTAAGGCAACTTGATAATCATCAGCCGGCCGCTGTGGCCGAACGGTTCTAGGCGCTTCAGTCTAGAACCACGCTGCTGCAACGGTCGCAGGTTCGAATCCTGCCTCGGGCATGGAAGTGTGTGATGTCCTTAGGTTAGTTAGAAGTAGTTCTAAGTCTAGGCGACTGATGACCTCAGATGTTAAGTATTATAGTGCTCAGAGCCGTTTGAACCATTTATAATCTTCATGTTTCCAGAGGGCCACTATGTTGTAGAATGGAAATGACCATCAAAAAGCAAATCATGCAAAAGTACCGGCAGCGTCCTTACAGTGCTTGTAGTTCCGATGAGTCCGGAAAAAAGACAGCTCTGAACAATGGGCAGAAGGAGATAATGCAGACCACAGAATGGCTTTGTCCTTTAGTCCAAATAAGCACAATTCCCGTGAACCTGTGAATTAATGTGTGCTGAGACCTTACCGGACAGAAAGCTATTCCTCGAAAATAACACATTCAGCAGTACTCTCACCAGGAAGTGAAAGACTGTAGCATGCTTTAATGGACGTGAGCACGAACATAGAGTGTGTCTGGACCTCGCCAGGGACGTTAACTCTTCGTCTGCATTTTTGTGGCAACGAACATACTGAAGTCCTTTCCTGTGATTCCTGAGGGTAGCACAAGACACTTCAGAGCTGAACGTAGCACCGTGAGGGAGGACGTTAAACATAATAACCGCCTCAGTCTCCCAGAAGACTTTTCTTCGGAGGAAAGGCGGTGTGGCACCATTCCATGGATTGCCGTTTTGTTTCGGTCAGAAGAGTTAACACACGTTTTATTGCCTGTGACGACGTTCGATGAAAAATTGTCACCATCAGCCTCTTAACGCTCAAGGAGTTCCGCACAGATGGTGCTTCGTTGCTCTTTGTAGTCTTCTGTTAGGCTGCGAGGAACCCAGCGGGCATGCACCTTTTAGTACCACAATTGATGGTCAAATGTGTCATCACTACGAACAGAGACGTCCAATTCAATAGCGAGATATTTGATTGTGGTCCGTCAATCACCCCGAAGGAGAGTGTCTGCACTTCCCAACAGCGAAGGAATCACAGCCGTGTCCAGACGGCCGGTTCGCGGGAGATCGGAGAGGTTTGCTGCGATAATGTTAGGCGCCCCGCCCAACGACTTACCGTGATTTTTTTCCCCTGCGAGAATTCCGCAGTCATTCTGCAACTGCCTACAAATATCTGCGATTCTCAGGTTTTCCACCAAAACAACTCTCTGCTGACCTTCGTGACAGATGGTATTTCGAAGGTATAGTGCAACCACCTCTCGGAAGTTTATGAAAGTAGGGCGTGAAACGAGAATATTCCACGATTTTCCACAAAAAATTCTGCACTTTGTCAATCAAAATTTCCCGAGGAAAAAATGTGATGCATTACTTATTGAACACCCTCGTATATTGGAGCCAACAAAAGATACGTAAGCTGGTGTTGCTGAGAACTTCGAGACTTCATGGTGCTCCGAAGTACTTTTGGATTGGCTACTGAGTTTCAGGTTCATTTCTGAACAGGTGTTAGCGTCCAAAGAGTCATGTCACACATCTTCACGACACGTGTTTCTTCTATGAGGGAGGACGCAAGGACACCTACAGATTTTGCCAGAAAATTAGAAAGTGGGATTATAACGTTGCATTTATTAACAATACGTTTCAAAGCCCCAATATTTTTAACTGAACTATCAAAACTCTGCCTTCTTCTGAATATTTCAACGAAATGTAAGTCAGATAGAGTTAATATTCACGTTTGTTCAAAGTTTTACGTAAAAAGTGGCATATTTTCAGATCATTCTCACTGACGTCTTGTCAGTTATGTATTCAGTTGAGGTCTGAGGCTTTCCGACTGTACGATACTCACTTGTCGCATTTCAATCTCGGCAACTTTTGTCAACGAATAATCAACATACAGTCCCACTACCATGTAAACTGTAAGGAATGGGAATTGTTACTGTACCAGCTAGTGCGTTAAAACTGTTATAACTGCCAAGGGTAATAAAGTACATTACTACCGCTCTTTCATGCCAAAACGGTGTTCTGTACCTCTTTTTCCTACGGTTCGATTACTTTGCGTCTCCGGACGTGAGATCCTATTCAAGTCGTCATGTAGCAAGTGACTTCCTCAAGCCCTCACAGTCGCAAAGGGAGTATCTTGTAAAAGAAAAATAAACAGAAAACTCACTACTTTAATTTTTGCATAATCATGCCCTACGCACGCTAAATTCACCAAAATATTGAAGATAGAATATATGTTGTAGTTGACAGGTCGTAGGAAATGGAACAGTGTCAACAATGACAGAGATCTAGAGTAACTACGAGTATTTCGATTCTTTACACAAAGATATTTTCAGAGTATTTTGGAATGAGGATCTGTACCCCTATGGTTCATTAGAGAGTAATTATGTAATTATGATTTGTAATTCCAGCTGTCTTCGTCATTTCTTCTCGTAAAATTATATTTCCCATCTCATCTTCATGCAATATACACTGAAGAGCCAAAGAAACCGGTACACCTGCCTAATATCGTGTAGGGCCTCCCGGACACGCAGAAATGTCGCAATACGACATGGCATGCACTCTTCTAGTGTCTGAAGGAAATTGACACCATGAATCCTGTAGGGCTATCCATAAATCCGTAAGAGTACGGAGGAGTGGAGATCGCTTCTGAACAGCACGTTGTAAGGCCTCCCAGGTACGCTCAATAATGTTCATATCTGGGGAGTTTGGTAACCAGCGGAAGTATTTAAACTCAGAAGAGTGTTCCTGGAGCCACTCTGTGACAGTTCTGGACGTGTGGGGTTCGCATTGTCATGCTGGAATTGCCCAAGTCCGTCGGGATGCACAATGGACAAGAATGGATGCAGGTGATCAGACAGGATGCTTACGTACGTGTCACCCGTCAGAGTCGTCTCTAGGCGTATCAGTGGTCACATATCAATCCAACTGCACACGCCCCACACCATAACAGAGCCTTCATCAGTTTCATAGGCCCCTGCTGATATGCAGGTCCTGGATTCATGAGGTTGTCTCCATATCCGTACACGTCCATCCTCTCGATACGACTTCAAACGAGACTCGTCCGACCAGGGAACACGTTTCCAGTAGTCGACAGTCCAGTGTCGGTGTTGATTGGCCCGGACGAGGCGTAAAGGTTTGTGTCGTGCAGTCATCAAGGGTATACGAGTGGGCTTTCGGCTCCGAAAACCTATATAGATGAGTTTCGGTGAATAGTTCGCACACTGACACTTGCTGATGGCCCAGCATTGAAATCTGCAGCCTTTTGTGGAAGGGTTGCACTTATCACGCTGAACGATACCGTTTAGTCGTTGCAGGATCTTTCTCCGGCTACAGCGATGTGAGAGATTTGATGTTTTACCTGATTCCTGATATTCATGGTACAATCGTGAAATGGTGGTACGGGAAAATCTCCACTTCATCACTACCTCGGAGATGCTGTGTCCAAGCCGACTGTAACGCCACGTTCATACTCACCTAAATCTTGATAACCTGCCATTGTAGCAGCAGTAATCGATGTAACAATTGCGTCCGACTCTTGTCATCTTACATAGGCGTAGCCGACCGCAGAGCCGTATTTTGCCTGTTTACGTATCTCTGTATTTGAATACGCATGCCTACGTACTTACGCATGCATACGTATTTATTGGCTCGCGTACGATCATCACAGAAATACTGTAAAGACATTTGAAGGTCAAATATTGCTGTTCGTTACCCTTGCACTGGTATGATTTCTAACGCTAATTTCCGTTCCTTCTACCGGTGTACGAAAAATTAATTCAGACATTGTTGCCAGTATCTCACCTGAATCATTGTGTTAGTGCCCCATTCGCTACGTTAGCCTATATTAGCGATCACTGATTGTGGTGGGTCAGCTTTGTTTGGTCATCCTTGATTTCTTGTGCGCGGGGGCCATGGGGCGGTCCGGCCGGCGGCGGCAGCTGTGAGGAAGGGTTGGCCGCCTCAAGGGCACCCCGGCCCGGTCCTTCACCTCGGACCTCCTCCACCCCCCTCCCTACTTCTCCAGGCCTGCCGCTCTCCAGAGGGCGGCGCACCCTCGCAACCCTTTTGCGGGCCCGCGGCTGCTCGGCTCGCATTGAATCCTTCCGTGAGGCTGACAGCGGCCGACAGCGCAAACACCGACAGGGCAGGGCGCCCTCCTCTCCCGACACTCTGCCACGTGCTCTCGACCGACAGGCAGCCAACAGGCCAATCCACGTCCGCGCTCTGCAAACTGTTGTGAAATGGGTGGCAGGGGACGCTTTCCCTTGTACAACGTCTAAGTGTCTCTTTCCGGTCCATTCACGTATGGAGCGAGCTAAGAACAACTGCTAAATTTCGACGTTATGATTAGTCGAATCATGAAGAAAAGCTCTCGGGTGTTCAACTGTACGGCAGTTTTAAAACACCGAGACGTTTCGAAGAGCGTCATACCCACGATCCTAAGGACTGAAGACGACAAATACAGTAAAACCCGGTTAACCGAACTCGGGTCAACTGAAATCCGAGTTATTTGACAGGACTCCAAAAAGTGCAAACAAGAAATATATCTGCACTCGTGGAAATAGTTTGAAGGGAAAACGTGCTGGGCTGTGTTTAGTGGAGAGGGTGAACGTCTAGTTGAGTTGCTTCCTCACACACCGACTCACCACGCTAAACAAAGCTACACTGCCAACAATAATGAATTCTAGTGGCTGCTTCTGTACAATGCGCATATATTTTTGTGCTATGCTACACTGTACTGTACATTAATGTAACTATAAGAACGTAATTTTCACTTTAATACAGAACATAACCGTAGTCTATAAAGAGACATTTGAATTCGTTTGACCTTCAAAACTTCGAAAAATGCTGTAGTACATGTTAGGTGTTCATGGTTTAGCCGAAAAAACTGTTGTCCGAAATTCCTCACTCCCCCATTTAGCTCGATTAACCGGGACAGTACTGAAGGCCCCACTTAAACACCAAAACCTCCAGATGCCAGAGACTCGCTTCGGTATCAAACGTTGTATGTCGACAGAGTATTAAAAAAAACGTCAAATTTCGTTCGTACTATGCACTGTCGTCCAGCAGAATGGGCTTAAATGTTAATTTAAAGTAACACCAGAACTACAGAGGTCACGAAAATCATAAATGTGAGTAACTAACGAATGTTTCTTGAGTTGGCAAGTTGGTAGACCGTTTGAAACTTTTACCAAAGATCCCGAGTTCAAACCCAAATAATAAAAATTTTTTACCCTATTATGCGTGAAAGCGCTATATGGAGCAACCTGTTTCTGACATGTAAAAGGGCTGTTTCGAGTTTATAGCAATGTCCTCTTGGCAGTCTGTTTTCGCTTCGTGTCTTTGAAAGTAGCAAACGTATTGAGTACATTTGTAATTTCACAGAATATATCAGAACAGAAAAATAAAGAAGTACTTGCACCACATGTGCGGAAAACAGTAATAATAGTAATTAATAATAAACAAAGTAATAAGATCAATATTAAGTAGATAACGTTCAACTAACGAAACGAAAGCAGATTGCCAAACGACCATTGCTATAAACTTCGAAAAGTCCTTTTAAACGTCGGGATAATGTTCTCCCATATAACAGTTTGACCCGTAAACAGTTAAAAAACTTGTCAGCAGTGATGACTGAACATGGAACCTTTGGCACGACAACCGAACACGCTACCTTCTTAGCCTCCCGAGATGTACAGTACAGTCACTCACACATACACTTTTCCTGTGGGCCGTAGTTCTGGTGTTACTTTTAATTACCGTTTACTCACGTTCTACTGGACAACAGCACACAGCACGAACTAGATCGGTGTTTTGATTGACACTCAAAACCGAGAAATTTTCATCAGGAGAATACGCTGGGGAAGTCTACGTCAACCACAATCGAATCTTGTCTTCGCTGTCGATGTGGATGCGATTGTGGTACTTCGCATTCTTCTAGGAGACTTTCGCATGATTGTCCATATTTATCTTAGAGTGTCCGCCAGACAGGTTTCACAGCTTTTTCCTGAGTTCTTCTGTGAACCAAACAAATCTGTAGCTTTACGTGTTGCCCTTTTAGTGTGCTTCACAGATTCCAGTTTAGAGTCTCTAATATTCGCGTTATACAGGGCACTTATAAATTAGTTACACAAAAATAACCTTTAATTGCTTAATAGGTAACTAACTTACAAAAATATTTGATAAAGGACTGAATGTAGTACACTTCAAGGTTTACTTACAAATATTCAATGTGACTACCCTTTCTAACACTACGAATGTCCAACCCGTAATCAGTTTCGAGCCAAATCCTTCAAGTAAACCTTGCATTCAGACGAACCGCGTGTACTCGTATTGTTCATGAAAAGTGAATAGTGAGGAGCATATTCCTAAGTAGAAGCTTAGCTGAAGACGTCATGTACAGAATGCAAGTGACTAAAGTGTTCGGCCTCGATCTGAGTCTACCGATAGATTACTTTCCGGGTCCATATGCTAATCATTAAGCATAGATTTATATGCTGTATTACAGTAACAACAATCAAGACTAAGGAACTATACTACATCCAGGTATCATATGTTCTACTTAAACTAAGTAATATGAGAAAACGAATGGTCCTTGAGAATGCAAATAACAGTCAGTACAAATAATACATTTACTTCATAACCGTTTGAACAGTGTAATTTCATATAATTAAACTGACAAAAGAACCTCTTTTCCAAGTTAATAGTACTCCACCTTCAGTAATCATTTACTTATAAGTATCATCTTCCCACTGTAATATACAGATAGTAAGTGTTACTGAGGGCCAGTTGTTGCCTAAACGCATTAATACTCCTCCTGTGTAGTTCAAGTCAAATTACCGGTATATTACTTGCTAAACTGTGCAGTTGTCTTGTATCTTATCAGCAAAATAGAAGTTCAGTATCAAATGAAGTCAACCCCAGTAGTTAACTTTCTTTATGAACAATGTTAGTACTGGGCACAACTTTGCCTATTTAGGCTGGCGTCTGTTTCCTTTTACATAATTGTAGTTTGCTTAATTACTGATAGAACCTTGATTCGAGTTTCGTTTACCTTGCTATTGCTTACTTTCAATAGAGATCTTTACGGAAACATAATTTGTCAGATATCTTACCATTACACACCGTCACTATCACAAAGTAAAACTCCTTTTGCAGGAATAGCTTTAGAGACATATAACTATTTTAACAATAGCCGGTAGTGTTGTGTGCCGTCCGTCCGGAGTGGCCGAGCGGTTCTAGGCGCTACAGTCTGGAACCGCGCGACCGCTACGGTCGCAGGTTCGAATCCGGCCTCGGGCATGGATGTGTGTGATGTCCTTAGGTTAGTTAGGTTTAAGTAGTTCTACGTTCTAGTGGACTGATGGCCTCAGAAGTTAAGTCCCATAGTGCTCAGAGTCATTTGAACCATTTGTTGTGTGCCGTTATCTACACCACTCGACACCCCGTGTTAGGATATTTGGATCCGATCACGTTACGCCGGCGGTACCCCTGTAGTTCACCATAGCATCGTCTAACCGATGCCAAAAGTGGGGTTGGGGTCACTTAGCGTATATAACTACGGTCCATACACAACCACCGAAGGTGACTGAAGAGAGCCCGTAGGAATCCTAACATAATCGGTGGGTCAAGAGATACTGGTTCCACCTCTATCAGTAACAAGCTTGCAAGACTCAATGGATGTATACGCCGCAGCGCTAGCGGGGTACTGACGTAGAGGGCCACCGCACTGTCATAGACACTGACGAGCCCGAGCCCCCCCTCTGTCCTTGGCTAGGGTGAGGGAGTCGCACCTAATGTTCAACAACTTACCTCTTCTGACAAAGGAGCCGTAAACGGCCATAGTGCTACGAGCAGGTGTGTGTGTGATGGGCAGAGTTTGTGCAACGTGTGGAAGCTGTGATACTAAGTATTGTAATGTATTCGCTGTGCGATATTTAGGGACTGTAAGCGTTGATTCATTATGCTGACCCATGTTTGTTGCTGGTCTTAAAGATACTGCTCTATTTCATAGGCATACGGCCAGGTGTGGTTCAGTTGAAAACTGATCTTTACTGTATCCTGTCTACAGGAATGGGTCTTATTGCGTTGAATGTATAAACAAAAGTTATCTGTAAGCAATGAGGAAGCAAATACAAACAACTGAAATATTCGTAGTACCGATGGCCCAAGTCTGTATATGTACGAGTGTCGGTTATGGATTATTGGTTCTTCTCACTAGCTGTACCAGCACTCCTCTCTCTTTCTCTGTTGAGTAATATTGGCCAGAGCAATTCTCCAGTGCTTCACAATCCCGACATTCCTGTCTCATTCCCACTACTGTTATCCATTGTGTGTCACTTGGGTTAAACTACAAAAGTTTTCATGTTTCCCAACATTTTAATTAGGGATCTCATGGCTTACGCAGTGCAGCGCAGCAAGCCGTGCAGCCATGTCTCCTGATGCTGGCAGTGGTGCACTGTGCACAGTGACACAGCTTTTAGCGGCCGTGGGCGGACTTCTCGATCGTGAACTTTGCAGTCGGGGAAAGGGGCTTCTCCCTGGGCTGCTATTTGTATAAAGTGAGATGAATTGTTACTATCCTACTGCCTAAGTTATTTTAAACATCAAACATGCGGAGTTAAGCTTAGGACAAGGATGTGGCTGTAGCGGTAGTCTCCACGTTATGTGAGGTGTTTCTGTATACGAAACTGTCACTGGTGTGATTCCAGGGAGAGTTATAGGCGTTGGAGTTAGGCAAAGCTGTTTCCACATACATATATGAGTGAGAACCTTTCGCTCCCGGTGTGCTGTTAAAGATGAAAGTGGAAAGAGTTAGTAGAAACAGTTAGCACACACCTCTGCAAGAACAGTAGTTGAGGAAAACACGTCATGTAGGTTGTCAGGCAGGGCGGGATCTGCACAAACATCATTTGTCTCAGATGTCATCGTGCTAGAATTCCGGAATATGAATTATTGTATCCTAGAATCTACACCGGAATTCCACTCTGTTGTAAATAGCACTACAGGTCTGAGCAGGATTGAGATGTCATAGGATCACGGCCAGTATTCCAGCTCTGGCCCAGTATTCCTGATCGGCCATCTTGCATCGCCAATTTGTGTCCCAAAGTCAAAGAAATGGGGCCACTATTCCAGTTCTGGAGCAGTATTCCAGGTCGGCCATCTTATATCACCATCTTGTATTCTGATGGCAAAGCAAGTCTGTGACAGTATTCCAAGTCTTGGGTTGTGACACCATACTAAGACTACATCAGAATTCCATGTCTGCCATCTTGGGTTGGTCATATTTTATCCAATTCAGCCGTTTTGCATTGCTATCTTGCATTGTGATGCCATAGCAAGACTGTGCCGGCATTCCAAGTCAAATGGCATTACAATGCACCAATTTGAACCTACCACCAATTTATACATAGGACAACATCCCTACTCCCACACTAGCAAATTTAGGGTATTTTTTAAATTTCCCAACAAAAGTTGAGTTCCCTGCAATTTATGCATAGGGTAATTAGCCTTTTTGAGAGGGGGATTAGGGGGGGGGAGGTGACAGGCTGGGGGAAAGATGGGGTGGTTGGGGGAAAGGATGGGATTGGGAGGACAGGTGAAACCCATGACTCATCAATGACAGACTCTGAGCCAGAAATCTCCTAACTTAACTACTGTGATTATATATCACTGACATGTTTCACAGGCCTCATGCGTTATCGAACTTTTTTTTGGATGAATCAATACCTGAATCAACTTCATGCCTCTTTAGAAGCTGGCTAATGGTTCCTGTTTTCCTTGGGGCCTTCGGCTTATGTTATCTTCGGTGAAATGGAGCTTAAACTTTACACCATCGCCAAGAAGAATCCATTTCACTGATGTAATAATCCTGCCAGCATACAAGGCAATGTAGAGGTCTCTGAAAACTTTTGAAGTGGCAGTGTAGGTGTCTTAATCGAACAATCTGAGTATGACGTGAAGATACAGTTGATGTTGAAGGAGGAGATATACCAGAACTTTTCATGGATCCTAACGCCTAGAATAATAATGAAGATGTAGGAGCTTCTCAAGCATTCATCACTCGAAGAGAGTGTCATCGAAAATCTCCTCCCTCAGGCAACTCGACCACCTGAGTTTTAAGGCCTGCCAAAAGTACACAGCAGGGAAACGTTCCTAGGGCCCAACGCGAGTTGCAGTGGCTCGTGAAACATGTGATCAGCCTTCTTACTCTGTACGTTCGCCATTGTGTGCACACTATGAAAAATACGACAGACTTCATCAACCGAGTTAAGCATCTGCATTTTGGAGAGTGATAGGTGGAGAAGGACAGTGCTCAGCTATTCATGTCCTTGTCCACGGAAAGCAAATGGATATCTCTGCCACAGCTTTGACCGGAAACCCGTCAGCCCTGACAAGTACACGCACGCTTACCAATTACCACCACCCATCACAGATATGTTCTGTTCTGAGGACCATGTTGTATCGAGCATAAGCTATTTCAGTCTCTGAAAACTTGTCAAAAGGACTGAGTCACGTACGGAAAGTATTTGAAGACACTGGGTGTAATAACCGACAAATTTCGTAATCAGTTTCATAGGAAACATGCAAGCGGAGCGACCGCGAGGATGTCGTTAATAAGTTTATGTTTGTGTCTTTCTGTGGTTCGCTAACGGAACAGATTATCCGTCTCCTGAACAGGTGACTCAGTCTTCAGGCCTCACGCCATCTGCAGAGTGTACTCGGTCCCACTCCAAAATTGCTCTAAGCACTATGAGACTTAACATCTGAGGTCATCAGTCCCATAGACTCAGAACTACTTAAACGTAACTAACCTAAGGACATCACACACATCCATACCCAAGGCAGGATTCGAACCTGCGACCGTAGCAGCAGCGCGGTTCCGGACTGAAGCAGCTAGAACCAGTCGGCACAGCGGCCGGCGGTCTCACTCCGAATTCTACGGTGATCCTTAACGACCCATTCGTGATGTATCTGCTGTCGGTAGATAATCTAGGTCATAGATTCACAACAGTACCGTAATCATGAAATCGAGTGCCATTACTGCGAATGTCATCAATCCCAATGATCAACACAAGAAATGGATAACTGGAATACTGAAAGGGAACTAGCCTGAGGCTATGACACAAAGCTGGTTTGTAATGACGGAATGTCCCCTTCTTATTATGCTACTTTCATTTAAGAGGCTGTTAACTGCTGTGTCGAATCCTCCCTATGTGCCCTATGAAACAGAGTTTCTTGCAACATGTCTTAGGAGCTAACGAATATGCTTGTCCCCCTTCCTTTGGTTTCCCATCCTCTTTTCTGCTGAATGCTTGTTCCTTTCTTGGCAGGCAGTGTCGTCTACCTGCCCCCTTGCGACGTAATCGCTCGTTTCCTGCTTCTGCTGGTGTCTCTGGCATGACTTGAATTAGCATGGGGCAATGTCAGTGAGTTTCGACAATGCTTTTTAAACTCTACCCCTTACTATTATGTGCTGTAACAAAGTGATCGGGTCTTATGGATAACCATTTTCTTCAGTCTCATCGACAGAAGTAGAATTTGTCAAAATATTCAGACGGGAGTTTCACGGTCCAATCACTTTAATGTGACCACCGCCAGTGTTGAACTTCTACGTGCAATAGTCACTCAAAGCCAGCGGGTAGCAGCACTAACAATGGAGGGTATATAAAGCGTGTCTGGGGGATGCGGAGAATAGTGCAGTGGTTGTCGTAATGCGGAAACGGAGTTATTTGTCTAACCCCAAAAATGGAATGATCATTGGCTTTCGGACTAAGGGTGGAAGGATTTCCTAAACAGCTAAGTTTGTAAACCGCTCGGATGCTGTCGTGGTTGAAGTATACCGTGCATAGCAAAATAGCGCTATCCAAAACCGGCGCCGAGGCAACTGTGATGCACCGTTGGCCATAAATAACAATACTGAACGACAGGTACAGAGATATATATATATATAGGGAGCATACACGTGCAAATGTTGAATAAGTGACCGCCCAAGTGAACTAAGGGGCTGCCAACTGTGTGTTCTCAACAATCGTTTCAGCGAACGTTGCTGCGTTTGGGACTCCGCAACAGGCACCTGGTTCACGTAAAAAAGGCTGATTGCTGTTCATCGGCGCTGAAGACTGGCATTTGCACGCCAAAATCGCAACTGGACGTCCACTGAGTGGTGACCGGTGGCCTTCTCAGATGAATCACGTGTTATGGTCCGTCGGCGAGAGATGTCTGAAATCAAATACTCTGCAACAATCTTCGGAACGGTCCAGGTTTTCATGACATTTCCTGAGTTATCTCCTCATTCTAAAAGGCACAGTGGATCAACACAAGTATTCAGCTATCCTGTAGGACCCTTTCACACCTACATGCAGCCTGCTTTTCATTGGCGCGATGACATCTACCAGTAGGACAATGCAACGTGTCACACAGCTGGCAGCGTACGTGCGTGGTTCGAAGAGCACCAGGAAGAGTTTACCGTACTCCCGGGGCTTACGCCCAATCCAGAATCTGTGGCACCATCTGTATCGAGTCTTTAGTGCCATGGATCCTCAACGGAGAAACCTAGCGTAGCTGGTAACAGCACTGGAGTCGGCTCCACATGCTTGTCGATACCGTCCAGAACCTCACTGACACACTTTCTGCAGGCCTCGCTGCTGTCCACGTTGAAAAATGTTTTTATTCAGGTTTTGCCCTTGGTGGTCACATTAATGTCACTGGACAATGTACTAGCTGCATAACTTTGAGTGGTCGTTAACCTGGAAACGCTTGCAGACAAGTGTCCCAACGTTACTCAGAGTTTAATTACTGAAAGCTATTATCAGTACTAAGCACGTAATATGAACAGAAAAAAGGCGTCCAGTTAATATTTTACATGTTTAGCACTTATCTGTACGAGACAGAAATGTAATGACTTTATAACTAAATTCATAATCTTTATACATAGTTAAATGATCTCAGATAAAAGTTGTTCACGTCTCCTCGATAACCTTATCATTTCTTAATGTCAACCTGTGATTAATTACCATGACACGGAAAGATATGTTTTTAAAATTTTCGTATTTTTTCTTTTAATCTTACCTGTCGATCGAAATATTCTCTTAAACAGTTTTCCGCGCAGCCAAACGTTGCACTACAGTTCTTGTTTGTAATAGACAAAACCTTGCTGAATTTACGAGGGCGTGCTGAAAAGTAGTGCCCCAGAATTTTTTATTCTGTTTTCAATATCGTTTGGGCTACTACATGTCACTCATATTACTCGGTCGACTTTCCCACTTCGCTAACGTAAGTGGCAACCGTCTGCCGCTAGAGGGCTCCGACTTGTAGTGTGTAACATGGAGGTGTGCAACGTAACTATATCCGAGCATGAGAAATGGCGTGCTGTGATCGACTTCTTTACACAGAAAGCGTGCCTCCAGTTGGAACAGCGGAGACTGGATCTCTGTCAAAAATTTCTTTAGCGGTTTGAGTGTGAGGGCGATGCATTCCTTAGCAATATTGTGAATGGCGACGAAAATTAGGTTCACCATTGTGACTCTAAAAACCAGAGGGAATCATTGGAGTTTCGTAGCGAAGGAAGGATCACCGAAACCAAAAATGTTCAAGACCATGCCGTCAGCACGCAAAGTCAAACTCACAGAATTCTGCGAGGTTGAAGGTGTGGAGCATGTAGAATTCATGTCTAAAAGCAAGACCATACGCTATGCTAGGTAATTCCAGACCTTCCAAAAACAGAGGCACGAATTCGAAGAGTCCGTCCACACATGAAGAAACCTCTGCTTCAACATGTCAATACCTGACCACACGATAGCGCCGTGACATTGGCAACAGTCCGACTCCTTGGGTGCAATGCCATCGATCATCCTCCATACAGTCCTAACTTGGTCTTATCAGAGTTTCATGTTTCCAAAACATGTACAACACCTTCGAGAACTTCATTGTGATAGTGATGAAGCGGTACAAGCAAAGGTGAGGTTGTGACTCTGTCAACAAAGTCAAACACTCTACAGTGACGTTATCAACAGACTGCCCTCGTTCGGGGATATGTGTTCGTCACCAGTGTGACTTTGTTGGGAAATAAATGTGTGGACGTGCAGAATAAAGGTGTAAATGTTAATAATGTTTCTTTTATTTAAAAAAAAGCCTTTAAGAGATACCACATAAAAAATTCGGGGCATTATTTATCAGCACGCCCTCGCACTGCCATAAAGAAAAATCAGTTCTTACTAAACTAGCAGGCTACAGATGGAATCCAGTCGTCAGCTGACATACACGTTGGTTCAATGTAATGGCGGCAAGCTGGATCCATATCATCTACGGTACTGTCAATAATCCGTCATGGGACCACAGAGCATACTTCTATGTTCTGTGCAAGGGATGCATTAAACTATTGCATTCTCCGAGGCATCAGGAGCGCTTCTCTCTGTCCCCATCGTATATTTAGTTTTTTGTTGCTCATGAATATATTTCTAACCTTATCGCTCTATCATGACAACTCACAAATCCAAAAAATCGCCCCACAGTTACTAACCTACGATCCGAGGGAGTCACGTGCGAGACCGGCTACAAGGTTTCGGTTTGGCTTAAGGGATCGTGCAACACAGACACGGAAGCGAAAGACCACCTGACGGTGTTTGCGTGTCCATCCGCGCGTGTCCTGCGTGTGTGTGTGTGTGTGTGTGTGTGTGTGTGGGTGTGTGTGTGCTCGGGTGCGCACTGCAACAGGTATTGTTGCGCCTACAAAAGGAGCGCCCTGCCTGCTAGCAATTACAGGGAAGGAGGGTCTGTGGCGGCTAATTGAAAGGGCGCAGGCGGCCGCATTATGTACGTGACCGTCGCTGCGGTATCGATGGCAATTACGTCACACAGGTAGCAGAGCGCGATCGACCGGTTGCGCCGCGCTGCTCTGTGGTCGCCGCAAACAGCCCGCCCGAGGGAACGCCTTTGGGAGCCACCGGTGCGATCAACATTGTGTAAACATTCTCACGTATACAACCGTGTAGCAGCCGGGGTCATGCCGATGGGGACAACGAACTAACCGAAAGCGATGCATCACTTTCATCTTCCCATGCCGACTTAAAACTGTACCTGTTCATTGATGTTTTTGTTAAAAAGTTATAATACGTCGGAGACCTTGAAAATTTACAGAACGCCATGGTTCTAAAAAGTGACACCTACTTTTTAAAGTTTCGCAATTTGATAACGTTGCCGTACGCTGAGTTAGCTCTATAGTTCGGTGACTGTTATCATTTAAAGAATTTGTGCACACCGAAAAATTAATTTACTACTCAAAATTTCCGGGCAATGATTTTTTACTGTATTAAATCGTCATTAAATCCTAAAAATGTTAATATTGGCTTATAAATGCATTTGGTGAAGAAGTCCCAACTGAAACAGCAATTTATAGCTTGTTCTGTGAATTAAAAAGAGGCTGGTTTTTTCTTAGTGCTGAATTCGTGAAGGATGCCCAAGAACTGCTGTTACTGACGTAAATAGTGCCGTTGTTTGAGCAAAGCTTGAAGAACATCGACGGACGTGTTACGAATTTATACAGGGGACATTGGGCGTTGGTGTGAGACAAATCCAAAACATTTTACATCAAGAGTTAGACGCGAGAAAAAATTGTTGTAAGTGGAGTTCATAAAAACTGGCTCCCGATCAAGAACAACGACGCATTCATTGATGCAGAAAAAAAATCAGGAAAAATCTCAAGACGGCACTTCAGATTTGGTTTCTAATATCGTAACTGACGATTAGTGTTCGATTTATTGTTATCATCCTGAAACTATTTTGGTGGCCTCAGAGGGTGTTTCTAACGGAACCTAAGGTTACAAATAAGTTCGCCGTGTTGGAAAGAAAGAAGATGGTGCCAAGATTTTTTTTTCTTAGAATAGCATTAGATGATATACGCGCCGTTACTGCCAGTTGGCATATAAATATCAATCTACGCAAATATTTGAAAAGTGTCACAAGAAACGCACGATGTGGAAAAGTAATTTTATGTTACTACGACTCAACGTTTCGTCGAAAAAAAAAAAAAGAAAGAACTAATAACTTGAGTATCTGAATGCAATAAAGGTAAAATGGGTGGAATCATTTTTCCGTTATCACATGAAGCACTGAAACATTGTAAAACCCAGGATTCTGAAATGCTTCACAACTCATTTCATCGAAAGCAAAAAATATATTAGAATACTCTGAAAAGCAGAAATCACATTTTTTAAACCAATCCTTGTTTTATTTTCTAGAAATTTTCGGTCTCGCTGTCTTAACAATATTTATAATATTCAGTAATAATATTCAGTCAACCTTGATCATTTTTTACGATGACATTGACAAGTCACTTAAGAACTCATATACAGACTGTGTTAGATAATTTAACATAATAACATATTTTGTTTTAATTATGTCCATATGCCAAGAAAATAGCACCATCCTGAACATCAAGCGGTAAACTGTGAGAGTGAGAGGTCTTCCTCTATGCTTTTTCTTTACGAAGTACATGCTTCCTTGCACTGCTAAGTGCACAGCCGATGTCTCTATTGGAGTTGTTTTCACATAGTTTAATTTCAATCGCGCCCCTGAACACATAATCCAATAATGCGACGCGTGAGCAGATATTCTTCTTTATTTAAACACAATGTCATGTTTATTTAACAGGCAGTTCAGAGCACCGCTGACATTCCTGGGCAGTCAGTGGAATAGACTGACTAAGGTAACCCCTAGTGCTACACAGATCGTTTTCACTCACCTATCTTACTATCCTGAGTAGACTGGTAGGAGTACTCCCCTACGCTTTGGCGTCCTTATCTATTTGTATCTGTTGTTTGTCAGTTCGATACTTTTTCTGTTTGTGTGTGCGTGCTCGTAGACTCTTCACTTTGTGGATCGTCATCATCACTGTCGCCGCCTCCACCTCGCCACTGTCCCGCCGCTGTCTCCTCGCACCGTCTTCGTCGCCGCCACCGTCAGCTCACCGCCTCCGTCTTCGTCATCGCCAGCTTCATCTGCCGCCGTCATGACCATTCCACCCTGACAGTCGCTGCTGTCATACCCCACCATCTCGATGACGCTCCGTTCGCTTACAAGCTTCATTAGCTTCTCGATCTGCTTGTCCCACAATGACTGCCTCCATCATTTATACTACCTCTTCCCCTGCTACAACTGTTACTACATAGAGCACCTGGTCCACTATCCTATTTCCACATCCCACAGCCTCATTCCCATCCACAATCTCTTCCTTCACCTATCCTACCCTTTCCACGATCTCTTCCACACTTTCTACCACATCCTTTGCCTTCCTCCTTATACCACACTGACCACTTCTCCTGCAACAGCAGCAAAAATAATAGCTCATCCACCTACTGTGGCAATGTTAGAAACCACAATGCACTCAACAAGCAGCCAAGCCTACTCAAGCCAAATGGAAGGACCAGCACAAAAAGATCTCAAACGCCCTAATGCACTTTAACCAAAAAACCAAAAGTTAATCCTGATCTTACTAAACACATGTACAATACTCCCTTCCTTACACCTTCTTCCTCAGTTGTGCATATCTTCATTCTATCACAACCTGACACTAAATTCCTAAATCCAAAACCCTCACTATCGCAATCAGAATATAGATCCCTCACATTCCCAGCACGCAAATAATACTCAACAATTATTCACTCATCATGTTCACAAAACCCCATTTCAACTCAGACCTCCTCCTCAAAATCTCACACATTAGCTTTGGCATACATGCCTTCCTCATGCCCTTCAGCACCGCCTCCTCATCCAAATAATCCAAAACTCCTCGCAGTCTCCGCACCCTCATTGCCAAGATAACGAATTTTGGCCCTGAAATCATGACAGAAGTGAATCCCAATCTTGCTTTAAAAATCCACACAGCCCATCTTATCTAGAACGACTCAGGTCGTATCTTCATTATACACATCTTCACAGTATTTTCCCCCTGTATAGATCACCTCCTCACGAAAGGAGCCATGGTTTACAACCATCATCAGAAAGTCACACCCTCCAAATCCCTTCCCTAATACTACCCTTGCCAAAAATGCACCCTTTCTAATTACCACCTCACTCCCGATTGTAAAAATTCACCATGTCTCACAGCAAAGCCTTCTCATTCCTCAAAATATCCAACCAAACGTTGCCTCCCCTCCCATCTACATCTGTAATGATAACCACATGTCCTATTTTGTCAAATGCTAAGCCAAACGCCCACCCATCAAACCAGAATCAACTGTGCCTGTCCATTGTACTGATCATCATATCCATCCAAATAACTCACTACACCGCCAAAGATATCATCAAATTCCTACCATCGTCCCTTCCAACAACTGTGAATCCTACAGCAAAATGCCGTTTCTGAACGCTCTACTTCCCACCTCACTACCAAAACCATCTATCCTCGAAATCAACCCCACTTCATATTCAGGTTGTCTCAGAACCTTCGTTCAAACATCTCCACTCCCTCATCGACATCCCCCACTCCCTAGCTCTCAGCATGATGTGACAGCAGTATAGTGTCATATACCACGATGTCCACTCCCCACCTATCAACAAGCCACTTTGAATGCATCGATACCTTCATCTTAATTTAACATCCCTTCAACTCTATCAGACAATCCAAATCTCTCCCTATGACATGCCCATACAGATAATCTCTTTTTCCTGGCCAGAGATGCAGCTTCATTCATCCACCACAAGAACATCCTCTTGCAGTCACTCAACAATCTCACAAAATATCTTATCATTAGCTTCTTCTTCATACTATAACTGTTACTTTCGCTACTGCACATCCAACCTATAAATCCCACCTCCTATCATTTCCTCACCCACATAAACTGTTCTTTTTCCATCTATATTATCACCACTGGCCACAAAACCCATAGCTGCTCCCTTGCAGAGCACTGTCAGTGGTGTACGTTTTAAGTCTCTCTTCAAGATGACATGTCCCCATCCCACAGCAGACCTGTCCTGAAAGCAACTCCATCCAATTTGTAATCCTAGAATCCTTCAACCTCCTTGGACACTTCATGGCAGAAATTCTTCATCCAACTGGAAGTGACCACCTACCAGTATTCCTCACCACCACCTGGACATCACTTGATTCCCATGCACACCTTTTCAATCTCTGTCCAAAAGTTATCCATGGCAACTCTCATGTCAATTGCAATACCTGCTGGGAGTCCATAGATACTCAGAGCAGAGGCCACACCTGAAACTTCCAGCAACCTGACAATATCCCCCATATCATGTCATACCTATAGCAGACATTGTAAGAAGCCATATCTACCAACATGATTATCAAGTCCACGTATACACATTGTCCCACTCTCTCATCATTTATACTATTCCTTCCTAAATACCGATGACTGGAATACACTAACACGCCAAATTGGGACTGGTGTTAGATATTCACCTAAATCAACACTACACACCCCATTTACTGGAAAGCATTCCACCAACTCACTGAAGCCATCCTTCACAGCCCACTCCTCCACAACAACTAGCCCATACCTGACAATCTAAGCAAAGCTGATCACTTTGGATCCTACCTCTCTGACATCTTCTCAACAACTGATGACCTTCAGTTTGGCTAGTCCATGTCCCCTGCCATCCAAAAATACTGTCCCACCCCTGGCATGCTATAAACAGAATTTAACACCCTACTCACAACAGATGACATAAGATAAGTACTTCAGAAAAAAAAGCAATACATCCTCTGGGTATGACTGCATTATCTATTGACACCTCCAAGAAGTCATTGTCTCCTTTGTAGTCACTGTTACAACGAAAGGACCATACGGTTAAAATATGTTTAGTTAAATTATTAATAATTCCCTAGTTGATGTACCTGCACCAACAAATATTTCATTTTGATGAAATTTTGGGTGGTAGACTGTAAATCTGATGTTTCAAACCCAAAGTGACCAAGAAATGTTAAAAATAGGACATATGACAATCAATAACAAACTGAAATATGCTTCATGGACACTATTTGAACAGCATTGCCTATGCTTCTTAACTAAAAAAGCAAAAATTATAAAAACATAAAATAATAAGAACCAAAATCAAACAAAAAGAAAAATATAAAGTATTAACAAAATCATTGTCATCCAATTGTTTTAATTGTGATTATTGCATGATTAATATTAATTAATTACTCTTTACACCCTTTAATTAAAATTATTAATAATTCCCTAGTTCCTTGTAATATGTTAACAATGTAAAATTGTTCTTTACACCACTATCTTCTCCACAGGTTACTATTTGAACTGTGCAACGCCTCCAAAATTCTGGTTTTCCCCAATTCACACAAATCCTCTACTGATACCTTCTCCTGCCACTCCACTGGCTTCAGCTTAATGTTTATCAAAGTCTTTGAATTCATCTTCTCATGGTGCATCTGGTACCTCCTGTCACTACCATGAATTCACTATTTTTGTCTTTCTCGACATAGAGAAAGCCTACTACTCTGTATTTCATTCTGGTCTCCTTTTCAAACTCTATACTTATGCACTTCCAGTTGATAATGTTCTCCTTATTGATTCCTTCCCCTCTAGTAGACCATCCCTTGTCACCATTAATAACACCAGTTCCCATACCTTCCATTCATCTGCAAGCATACCCCAAGACTCCATACTCTCTCCTCTAGTTTATCTCTTCTCACAGCTGATGTACCGAAACCACCTTCATCAGCCCACCTCCTTCAGTATGCTGATAACACCATTTTCCTCCCCTTGTATCCCACACTCCTGAAATCCCAACAACCCCTCCAATTCCACCTCAATCACGTTACCTTCTGGTATAACCAATGGCTCTTCAAGATCAACCCTTATAAAGCTTAGGCAATTGTTATAGAATGTACCATCTGCACCTTCCGCCTCGATGACTTCTGCCTTACCATTTATGGCTGTCCAATACTGTTAACTAATATAGCATAATATCTTAGACTAGCCACTTGCCAGCAACAAATGTAGATATCTCACCTACCAACCATTCAACAGAGAGACAACAATCGACTAAAACTACCAAAACTACTAATTGGTTGAACTTGGTGATTGCACCACTCGACTTTCCTCCACGCCTACAAAACTGATGTCACTCATCTTTTTCTCTACAAACGTTGCGCGGATATTTGCCTTACCTATGCTCTACAAGTCTCTCCAGATCCAGGAACATTTTACACTCTGCCTCACTTTCCGCACACATTTACCTTCCCTTGTAAGGATCCTTTATCAGACAACCAAATTCCTGCTTGTCCTTCATCACACTGAATACCTCAGTGTTCTGAACAACCTATACCATCTGCAAACTCGACTGTACTAATTCTAAAGTTTCTCCTCTACTTTTCAATCCTCGTACTACGCTGCACCTCTACCATCACATCCCACCAACTCTACGCCTACAAACCCTCCACATACTCTCCCAAACAAATTTCAGCCATGTCCCCCTCCCATTCTACCAACTTAAAATCAGCCTCAGCATTTGATCGGGTTTGTCACTCCCTCTCCTCCTCATACACACTGGTGTCCAAAATTAAAGCAACAAACTGCTATTTCTCCGTCCTGTGTCTAATTCAGGCTACAGTCATGCAAACGGCAGACTTGCCCTTATTGTCGGAGACCTGCTGTATGTGTACCTCTGATGCGTCTTCAGGGGTGGGAACGTCGAGAATGGAGTCGTCAACATTCCACCTGAACGGTCGAAATGTGGGCTGATGTTCACTTCATAGACGAGTCCCGATTTGGTCTGGAGCGTGATTCTCGAGGGATTAGCATCTGAAGGGAACATGCAACACAATTTTGCAAACCCAAACGTAGTGTAAAGAGACCAACACGAGGAGTATCTCTATTGATATGATCAGGGATTATATTGACCACTCGAACACTTCTTTATGAAACTACATAGACGAATTGGCAAGGTTTAACTGCTGTCAGGAATCGTGGTGAGATCTTGAGACCTCACGTGCGGTTTTTGCGTGTTGCTGTGGGGCAGATTTCGTACTGATGGACGATAATGCTCGATCTCATAGATCACAGGTGGTTGATGTTTTCTCAGAAATGAAAAATATTGCACATATGGTGTGCCATGCTCACTCTCCCTGTTTGAATACCATAGAAGATATCTGGGATGCAATAGGGAGACGGACTGCATCACGTCAGCCACCATCAAGCACTCTCCAAGACTTGCGAGCATGCCGCGCGGGATTGGACCGAGCTGTCTTGGCGCTGCAGTCATGGACTGTGCGGCTGGTCCCGGCGGAGGTTCGAGTCCTCCCTCGGGCATGGGTGTGTGTGTTTGTTCTTAGGATAACTTAGATTAAGTAGTGTGTAAGCTTAGAGACGGATGATCGTAGCAGTTAAGTCCCATAGGATTTCACACACATTTGAACATTTTTGAACTTGCGAGCAGCTCTGCAGGAAAAATGAGTGTTATTCCCGCAATATGAGATTGATAACATCATTCACAGGATGTCCTGTCGTTGTCAGGCCTGTATTGCTGCAAGAGGTCGTCATACCCCATACTATGCACATTAATCAGATGACGGAATGCGTGTGCAGATACTGTAAGTTGGAAAAAACAAAGAATATTTCTGTCTACCGTTCTGGATATTGCAGTTGTTTACGCTCTGAATTCTTCACATTGTTCCTAATTTTCTGTCACCTGTTTATACTGTTTTGTTGCAAAATTTGCATTTGTTGCTTTAATTTTGAACACCAGTTATTTCCTATACCTTTTTCATCTTCCCTTTTCTTTTCCTACCCGTTTTCCCCTTTAGCCAAAAGCCCTATCTATCCCCTGATTCTTGTAATCTAACAGCCTCTTCTAATCCACTGACAATACGCACCAGTCCTCTGTCCTTATACCAGCACTCTTCAGCACTCCTCAACGACCAAACTTTTCCGCTTCAACCAAAACTGCATGTGCCAGGGCAGGTCCTTAATACCAGAGGTTTAAATGATATTTTAAATATTTTTGAATATTTTTAAATATAATGAGTTTCGTGTCTACCTTTTATTATGACTATTTTCAACTACAAACTACAAACATATGAAAAAGCCTCAATTTTATTTTCACCATTTTTTTTTAAATTCATTGTAAGTGTATCATTTTTATGTTAGTGTTTTTTATTCGTTTCAGAAGGATGAAATAACTATGAAGGAGAAGGAAGCCACCAATGAATTGACAAACCTGTCAACTTCAAGGTTTCCGTCTGCATACTTCCCTCAGCTAAAGACATCATCCATTTCATGATCGCCGGCCGCGGTGGTCTCGCGGTTCTAGGCGCGCAGTCCGGAACCGCGCAACTGCTACGGTCGCAGGTTCGAATCCTGCCTCGGGCATGGATGTGTGTGATGTCCTTAGGTTAGTTAGGTTTAAGTAGTTCTAAGTTCTAGGGGACTGATGACCACAGCTGTTAAGTCCCATAGTGCTCAGAGCCATTTCATGATCATAGCCCTTCAGAAGATCCATCCTTTACAGAGGCCAAACACCCTATAGCAAATTTCCCTTACTGATCGCTCTATGTTTCCGCCTCAACACACACAGTCATCTACTCCTATTAATAAGATTTACTTTCTTTATACCCTAGCTGAAACCCACCTCACACACCCATTCACTAGAACCCTTCTTTCCTTATATCATGGAGCGACAGCAGTATAATATCCTATACAACAATATTCACACCTTATCAACCAACAGACTCATCTTTACACCATCCTATCCAAACACCACATCGATAGTTTCGTCCTGAATGAAATCTTCCTCTAGCTGCATCACACTGTCTGAACATCACCATACATCCTTCAGTGTACAGATAACCGACTCCCCAAGGGTAGAGGCCCAGTTTTTGTTGCCTATCAGAAGAACACTCGTTTTTGGTCACAACCCCTTTACACTACTCCTGTCGACCAGCTCATCCTCACTCTCTTCCTCAGAACCGAAAGTCCTATGTGATGGCATCATCCTATTCCATACGGTTTCCTCACCCACAGAGTCCATATCTTCTCCACCTATACTATTGCCGCTGACCTTATCATCCATAGCTGCTCCTATGCTGAACACCAGCACCCGCCCCTTCTGCCTTTCCCATCCACATCCAGGACTCCTCACTTCCCATCTGACCATCTGGGGTGCCTTCAAAGAATCCTTTGTTAGACAAATCAGAAGCCATCCCTTATCCTTCCAACACCCCACTGACATACATAATGTTGCCACCTTCCTCCAATAGACCTTGACAAAGTCTATAACTCACCACATTCCGAGGAAGCCCATCTATCCACACTGTCCCACATTTCGTCCATGTGATCTTCTCCTCGTCCGTGAATCCTACCTCGATTCTCATGACTGAGATATCTTTGCACGCCACTGATAACAACAACGACACGCCAGAAATCTGCTACAAGCAAAAAAAACGCTGCACTGCCCATATACTATTCCAGGTACTGGAAAGCCTCCCACTCTCACCTGCAAGATAATCACCCTCTATCTGAAAAACTAAGGAAATCCAACCACTTCACATCATACCTTCCTCATTCCTAATGACCACCACTTCGATTACTCCATATTCTCGTCAGTCCGTCAGCGCACCAATACCTGTCTACCACCCCTTCTTCCTAGCTTCCAGTACCTCGTCAACACCCGACAGACAGAATTCAAATCTCTGCTAACGAAACAAAACATTCAACAGATACTCCACAGAAAATGCAACACTGCTTCCAGCCACGATTGCGTAAGCTGTAGACACCTGAAAGAATGCCTCTTCTGCTTTCTGGAAATTTTAGGCACCCTTTACAACATAATCCTTCACATAGGTTTTTATCGTCAGCTGTGTAAAATCTTCTAATCTTCTTCTTTCTCAAACCTAACAAACCAGCCACTGACCCTTCCTCCTACCATACTATCAGTCACATCTCCTTTTTCAGCAAGGTTTTTGAGTCAGTTCCTGTCCGACGCATCCATAAGCACCTACTGTGGTTCCGACCCATTCCTGTCCATCATTGTGACTTCCGTCCCATGTCTCCTCCAGTGCCAACTCCTGTACCTTACTCACCTCCTGTCGCATCAAATCAACACAAAAAACCCACCATTGTGTGTCCCTTGATCTCGATAAAGGTTTTACCACATATGGCTTTCTCTTTAAGCTCCATACCTGTGCAATTATGTGCCCTTTTCGCATCCTTTCCCTCTAATCGAACTTCTTACGTAACCATCAGCAACACCATCTCCCATATCTTCCACTTAAACCCTGGCAATAATTGTAGGCTGTACTACCTGGAGCTTCCACTGCCACAACTTTTACCTTACTGTTTGTGTCTGTCCTATCCGGTTAACTATCTCACTAAATACCTTGGACTATCACTTGATTGCTGACTAAAATGGAAGTCCCATCTACTAACCATTCAACAGAAATCTCACAATGGACTAGAACTACTGACTAACGAACTGAACATAGGGACTGCACCCTACCACAATACACCACATATAAATCGTTGATCCGATCCGTCCCCTGATATGTAAATGTGGCGTGGACATCCGCTCCGCCCTCTTTTTATCGCGCCCTACGGAGACCCTTGAGGGCCACTCACACCGCCTACCTTTTCGACAGTAACCACTTGCTCGTTTCTCCCCTGCTCTCTGATCCTGGTACACTTCTGTGCCTTTACCAATAAATTCCCTCAACACTGCACCTCCAGGCACTCCACGTCCTCTCCCAACTACTTCTACAAACCTCTATGCACCACCCCAACTGCTATACTGGCATGTTACTACTCGTCTCCTCAGTCATCTGTGTACCTATCTTAATGAGTCAACAATAGCTTTTTATTCTATAATTTTTGCAACTGCTACTTTGTCTTTTGTATTATGTGAAACATACATTTACCATTCATCTCGGTATATGCATTAATCAATCAAGTCAGCCTTTTATCTTTTAACTTATGCAACTGACCATCTGCCTTTCTATTGTGTGAAATATTAATTCTTTCAAATGCCGTGTTTAATTTTTAACATGTTTTAAATGTTTACTGTGATAAGGAGTTCAACACGATGGTGAAAGATACGCTCGTAGAGAGACTGGTCTGTTTGTATTGCTTTTATGTACATTGACTGATCGAGTCGTCGATATGATTTCCGTTTGATCAATACAGCTAGGAAACGTTGCTTCATGTCCATCTCAATTTTCACGTTAAATTTTATGTTACGCTGTATATCGTTCAAGTGGTATTCAAACTGCTGCGGTGTCTCACTTCTGTGTGACTGCATTAAAAACGTATCGTGAGCATGTCTGAAGAATCAGAATAGATGGAAGGGAGCATTGTTCAACACTCATTCTTCAAAATCCTCCATTATATTACTAGTTATATTTGGTAACATTGGCAAACGCATGGCTATTTCATCAGTAATTTCGTGCAATGTACAAAAAATAAGTGTGAGCAAATAGTTTAAGAATTTCAGAGGAGAAGTTAATAACTTTTTAATGTGTACTGGCACCTTCACGAACAGGGAGACCACATCGAGGTTGAGCATGACTTCACTCAGGCCTAACATATGATATCAACAAACATTTGTGAGTTGTTAATATGCTGTCTACAGTGAGCGTCTATGAGTGCCAATAATTATTTTGTCATCCTGCATGTAGGAGACCCGATAGAACCAAGAAATGGTTTCAATGGCGCAACATATTTGTGTAGTTTATGTAGACCGTATAACCTGGGTAGCCTATGTGCTCTTGGCTTTAAATTCATCACAATTTCATCAGAGATGCCAGATTTCTTCAGTAAGTTCCGATGTAGGATCCCATTTGAGAATCCCGTATGAGCTGTCTTCCAAAAACAGATTCACTGTCTTATGATAATATGCAGAATGGAGGATAACTGGAGCATTTCCTTGTCAGCCGGTAAAACAACTAGATCATCTTTCTTCAACGATTTCAGTCGTTTTTTCTCCATTCTGCTAAGGCTTAGGGAGTTTGGATGTCGCTAAAATGCGGCTAGTAGCAATCATTTTGAGGAAGATGTCGCACCGTCTATTCTAATCCACTGATAATCTCGGTAACTGGTAGCTTTTGTGAGTCTGGAGCAAATTTCAGTGCTTAAGTGAGAACCGAGATGGTGACTCCATCCAATTCATTTACTGCTGTGAATGCTGTGGGACCAAACCGTTCCTTGTTCACAGCTAAGACGCTTGCATCTGTCGGGTAAATTAGCTCGTTGATGGGCAGCCAGAGACATGTCTACCCATTTCCAGTTCCGTGGTGAGAGAGCTGCAGATAGAAGTAGATGACAATTAAATAATGCCTCGTATGATGTATTGTTGTTTTGACGACAGCATGGCTTATCTTCCATAATATTCTGTTTACTGCACCAGCCCCTGACAACGATGACAGGCAGCCATCGAAAGCCTGGGGCGTTATCCACATTTGATGTAACAAGTCAACTTGAACTTTTTTTGCAAGGGCTCCATCACGAGAGACTTCGTAGCCAAGGTAGATTCTTCTGCGGGGAGGTTGTAGTGCGCAGCGTTCTCCCAGGCGGAGATGTTGCACCTCAAACAATCATAGCTGCGGAGTAATCTGGCTTTTCTACAACACTGTCGTGACAAGGAGACTTTACCGAAGTCTGCAGTACTCAACCACTTTACTTTCTTAGTAATGTTGTTCGCATTCATTGTAATACGTTATGTGGGTTCAATGTGTACCGGATCTAGTACAGGATCACAGTAAAAATATTCTCGTCCTAGCATGGATACAGAGTTGATACTGGCATCAGCGACCTTTACTGTGATACACCTTGGCTTATAGTACTGTCTATAAACGAGGCCGTTTGAACCTGTGAATGAGACCTCTGACATTTTCAGCGGATTGGAAGATAAAGATTAATTGTCTTCGCCACATGCTATTTCATTGAAATTTATTACCGGTTTCGCATTTGCATCCATCAGCAGATCTAATGATTACAGCAGCGACGTGGAGGAGCGTGTTATCTGGTTCGTATAGTATTGTTCATATGGCTTTTCACACAAGTGCTATATGGAATATCGAGTTATTATTTTTGCTTTGTACATTCTAAATATCAAAAACTATAATTCATACAAAGTTGTTGAAGGTTAATAGACTGATTGCTGCTTCATATGAACGCCTATTAAATGGTTGACAGATTTCCGTCATGATAGTACTTCTCTTCAAAATAACCCACATGACATCTCAAAACAAGGGCAATAGTGGATGATACCGACAAAGCGCAAAGTACGATAATGCACGATCGGCGATTAAATGAGTATGTAACAGATGATATCGGGGAAAGAGTACATCACATTTACCATGAAGAATCAACTATTGTTGTTGTTGTTGTTGTGGTCTTCAGTCCTGGGACTGGTTTGATGCAGCTCTCCATGCTACTCTATCCTGTGCAAGCTTCTTCATCTCCCAGTACGTACTGCAGCCTACATCCTTCTGAATCTGCTTAATGTATTCATCTCTTGGTCTCCCTCTACGATTTTTACCCTCCACGCTGCCATTCAATACTAAATTGGTGATCCCTTGATGCCTCAGAACATGTCCTACCAACCGATCCCTTCTTCTAGTCAAGTTGTGCCATAAAATCCTCCCCAATTCTATTCAATACCTCCTCATTAGTTATGTGATCTACCAATCTAATCTTCGCCATTCTTCTGTAGCACCACATTTCGAAAGCTTCTATTCTTTTCTTGTACAAACTATTTATTGTCCACGTTTCACTTCCATACATGGCTACACTCCATACCAATACTTTCAGATACGACTTCCTGACACCAATTCACGGCCAAAATGAAGTAGTGCTCAGAGCAATGTGTGATTCTTGCTATCAAATGTTCAAAAGTGTGTGTAGTCTATGGGACCCAACTGCTGAGGTCATCGGTCCCTTGTCTTATACACTACTTAAACTAACTTGCGCTAAGAACAAAACATACACCCATGACCGAGGGACGACTCGAACCTCCGGTGCGAGGGACCGTGCAGTCCGTGACATGGCGCCTCAAACCGCTCGGCCACTCCACGCGGCATTCTTTCTATCAGTTAAGTTGAAAAGATGAAAAATCACACGAGAATACAGGTTCAAGTGGATAGCGCACGATACGATACTTGAAAAATTACTTGAATCGCAGTGAAAAATAAAGTGATCCCTCGTCTGCAAACCACTGGTGGAGGGTACTGAATGTTAGGGTTCCCAGAGCAAATCGTCACCCTTAAGAGGAACATGCGCTGTTCGGAAATTGCTTGCCAGGTTTAAAATGTGTATCGGATCGGGAATCGAACTTTTAACTTGCAAGGAAAATCTTTGACCGACTGAGCTAGCCAGGCACGACTCACCAAAAATCCTCACAATTTTACTTCCGCCTGTACCTGTTAGGGTTTCTGTCTGCTCCAATCGCTTGTGAGCAACGCAAGAGTGATTGCTTGAATGCCACTGTGTCCCCTGTAACTAGTCTTCATGATGTCCACGAGAACTGTACCTAGTGAGGTAAAGTATTTCTTTAGATTCTTCAGTTAATATAGGTTGTTGAAATTGTTCTGTAGGTCAGCGTCTATTATTTGGTGACTGCCGATTCAGATTATTCAGTATCTTAGTGACACTGGTCTCTTAGTCAAACCTGTCATCATTCGTGCGTTACTTCTTTCTATACATTTAATAGCTTCTGTCTGTTCTACCTGGCATGGACCTCCCACAATGGGGCAATATACTAAGGTTTTGTAAGCAGTCTCTTTTGTAGACTAATTGCGTTCTCCTAGTATCCTACCAACCAACAGAAGTTACCACGTGTATTACTTGCGATTGAGCTCATATCTACACGAACTGTTACACATAGGTATTTGTATGGTAGCACTAATTCCATTTCTCACTCATTGTCATAGCAAACGTAGAATACTACTTTTCAGCTTTCTGTTAAGTGAATGGTTTTACATTCTGTGCATTTAAAACAAGATGCCTGTCTTGGTACCACTATAAAATATTAACAGCACTTTTCCACAAGCGTATTTTGGCAGTGGGAATGGAACATTCTCGTAGTATCTATTAAATGTTGTATTTCTACTGGAAAAATTATGCTGTCTCGAAAATGTCTTCTGCTTATAATTGTCGTTAACATCTTGCATACCTTTTCCCTGATACCGTCGCAATAATAATAATAATAATAATAAAAACAGTAGATCACATCACAAGCGGATGTACAATACTAGCAAATACAGAATACCTCAGGAGACATGACAATGTAGCAAAAATAATACATCAACAACTTGCCATAGAACATAAACTAACAAAACAACACGTTCCCACATACAAGTATGCACCACAAAATGCACTGGAGAATGATGAATACAAATTATACTGGAACAGAACCATTATAACAGATAAAACAACACCACATAACAAACCTGACATCATACTCACCAATAAAAAGAAGAAATTAACGCAACTAATCGAAATATCCATACTCAATACAACAAATATACAGAAGAAAACAGGAGAAAAAATTGAAAAATACATCCAACTGGCTGAGGAAGTCAAGGACATGTGGCATCAGGATAAAGTTGACATTATACCGATTATACTATCAACTACAGGAGTCATACCACACAATATGCACCAGTACATCAACGCAATACAGCTGTATCCAAACTTATACTCGTATATACAACTACAGAAATCTGTAATTATTGATACTTGTTCAATTACTCGAAAGTTCCTAAATGCAATGTAACATATACCGTACAGTTAAAAAGAAGTCACACTTGATCAAGATCCGCGCCACTTTCCATTTTTAACCAGGCATAACGTCTGAGAAAGAAAAGAAATAATAATAATATCATCGTGTGGTGTCACCGCCAGACACCACACTTGCTAGGTGGTAGCCTTTAAATCGGCCGCGGTCCGCTAGTATACGTCGGACCCACGTGTTGCCACTATCAGTGATTGCAGACCGAGCGCCGCCACACGGCAGGTCTAGAGAGACGTCCTAGCACTCGCCCCAGTTGTACAGCCGACTTTGCTAGCGATGGTTCACTGACAAATTGCGCTCTCATTTGCCGAGACGATAGTTAGCATAGGCTTCAGCTACGTCATTTGCTACGACCTAGCAAGGCGCCATTATCAATTGCTATTTATCTTGTGATGCATGTACCGTCAGACCGATGTTCACCAATTATGGATTAAAGTTAAGTATTCCAACAGCTACGTACTTTATTTGCTAGACTCAAATCCTTTAACTGTTCCAGACCTCACGCCAGCCTGCGTGAGCTTAAACGCGTGCCTTTCGGCTTCACCTCCTAGTGGCTTGGCTGTCTTGCCAAGTCACAACAATCGTAGTTGGACTCTCGTCGTGGTATTTCCCTAGATACAACACCAACACTGCGCTGTTGCGCAGTGGCTGCTTCAACCTATCAACCGTTTCTTAAAGCCACAAAAAAAACGCCCACTGCCGCAGGTCATGCTCGCGGTGGTAAACGGCCTGGAAAGCACTTTCCACATCAGCGGTTGGGCGAGGGTGGTCCGGACACAGCTGCTGCCCGAAGCCGCTGTACTACCGACCGGTCGTTCTGTCCTCGTCGGAATATGAAGAATCGTCACGTACTGCCTGCACTGGCCCCTCCTCACAAACCTCTTAGGTAAGCATAGGGACCCAAAAAAATCTGTCACCCCTCTCAAGTCCGGACTATGGTCTCAGAATCCACAAGTCCCTTCAGGTATGCTGGCGACACTCATTCGCGATTAGAACCCTTACATCTACCAAATGGTGATGATGTCGGTGCTTTGTTTCAAACAGTCCCAGACACGTTCTATGGGATTAAGGCCGAGCAATTAAGCTTGTCATCGAACATGATTGCTCGTGAAACCAGGAATGTGTGTGTGTGTGCAGTTCTGCGAACATGGTTGTTGTCATCTTGGAAGACACGAATGTACACAGCATTCCTATTATAAAGATCTAGAAGGTAGGGCAAAAATAGGTCACTGAGAATCTTGAAATGAATTTCCTGGTTCATATTCACGGTAACGTAAATGAGAGGGGCCAAGCCATGATATGAAACGTATCCCCAAAGCATCACAGAACCACAGCTGGCATGAAGTACATCCTCTGTAGACTGTGGGTTGAACGTCACATATGGTCTTAGGTGCACTCGACGCCTTGCATCAGTAAAACAGTGGCGAAATTGTGACCTGTCGTAGCACAGCAGACGTTCCCAGTTGTCTACTACTGTTCCTATGTTGTTTGTCCCATTGGAGTCGCGTTGCTTTAGGTGCAACCTCCTTTTGCGAGGCGCTGGACTCTAAATGGTCACTGCATGCAGTTCGCTATACAATATTCTCTCGGAATCTGATGGAAATAGAGCTGCGATCACTCACATTTCATCTAAGTATTACAGTTATTACCCACCAACATTTTAGTGGGTAGTGTTATGAACTAAACAATGTTTACTTTTAATTTCCTGCTACCTACGGTGGTACATTTTCGTATTGGCCTCTTCCCTCCCTGGCTAATTCAGGGGAGATGCCCGTTCCTAGGCACGTGGAGCCCAGCCATTACTATCTACACTGAAGCGGCAAAGAAACTGGTATAGGCATGATATTCAGATACAGAGATACTTAAACAGCCAGAACACGGCGCAGCGGTCGGCAGCGCCTATATAAGAAAATAATTATCTAGTGCAGTTGCTAGATCGGTTATTGCTGCTACAATGGCAGGTTATCAAGATTTAAGCGAGTTTGAACATGGTGTTATACTCGAGGCACGAACGATGGGACACACCATCTCCAAGGTAACGATGGAGTGATTTTCCCGTACGACCATTTCACGAGTGTATCGTGAATATCAGGAATCTGGTAAAACATCAGATCTCCTGCACTGTTGCGGCAGGCAACAGATCCAGGAAGAACTGGCTCAACGTGGACTGAAGAGAATTGTCCGGGTGACAGAAGTGCAACCCTTCCTCAAACTGCTGCAGAATTCAATGCTGGGCCATCAACAAGTGTCAGCATGCGAACCATTCAACGAAACATCATAGATATTGGCTTTCGAAGCCGTAGGGCTACTTGTGTACCCTTGATGACGGAATGACACAAAGCTTCACGCCTCGCCTGGGTCCATCAACACCGTCGTTGAACTGTTGATGATTGGTCGGACGAGGCTAGTTTCAAATTTTTTTGTTGGTAATTTCCTATGGGAACAAACTGCTGAGGTCATCGATCCCTAGGCATAAACTAACTTACGGTAAGGACAACACTCAAACCCATGCCGGAGGGAGGACTTGAACCTCCGACGGGGGAAGCTGCGCGAACCGCGGCAAGGCGCCCAGAGACCGCTCGGCTACACCGCGCGCCTTTCAAATCATATCGAGCTGATGGACGAGTACGGTTACTGAGACAGCCTATGAATCCATGGACCCCGCATGCCTGCAGGGGACTGTTCAGGCAGGTGGAGGCTTTGTAACGGTGCAGGGCGGGTGCAGTTGGAGTGATATGGGACCCCTAACATCTCTAGGTACCAGTCTGACAGGTAATACGTACGTACGCATCCTGTCTGATCATCTGCATCCATTCATGTGCATTGTGCATTCCAACGGACTTCGGCGATTCCAGCAGGAGAATGCAACACCCCACACGTCCAGAATTGCTACAGAGTGGCTCCAGGAACACTCTTCTGAGTTTAAACGCTTCCACTGGGCACCAATTCCCCAGACATGAACATTTTTGAGTATGTCTGGGATGTCTTGATGCGGGATGTTTAGGTGAGGTCTCCTCCCCTTCGTACTCATGGATTTATGGACAGTCCTGCAACATTCATGGTGTCAATTTCCTACAACACTACTTCACACATTAGTCGAGTCCATGCCACGTCGTGTTTCGGGCATTTCTGCGTGCTCACGGGAGCCCTATACGATACTAGGCAGGTCTATCAGTTTCTTTGGCTCTTTAGTGTAGTTATCACTGAACATTACTTCTAAGCTATAATTTCCCTCCACCCCCTTATTGTTAGTACTCTATTTTCACAACACTCTGATTTGCTTTACACTACTCAAACCAGATTTTGGCACTGGTTCTACATTTTTATTAGTGATTGGCATATATGAGATATATCGTTATGTTTTTGCTGGTGCATTAATTGACCTTTCATGGAGTTTGATGTGGGACTAGAGAGGAGGTAACCAACATTATATCCATTCTTCTCCTTTTCTGTTTTTCGATAGACAGACGAGTCCTCGTAGCTCCTTTCGCTGCACCTATTCTATCCGGTGTTGATGAGATCCGTTCCAGTGGTGGCGCTCCTACCTATACAGGGCGGGCATGCCACCGTCTGTGGCACCCTCACTTACTGTCATGTTAAGTGTTTATTAGTTATAATAGGTCAAAGCTGCGGAGGTGTGAGCCCTTTCTAACTTCATCATCGGTTGTTGATGTACTTGATATTTTATTCATCAGCTTCGATAGTATTTCATACTGTTGCAAGTCATGGAGTATGACATTAGTGTCTTGACGTGTTAGTTGCAGTCTCTCTTCAGACACAGCCCATGTGAGGTCTTGGCACTCAAATTCTACGTGCTCTGATGTTACCTCAAGGGCACCACAGTTGCAATCTGGTGTTGGCCTTCTTCACGTCCGGTGAAGATAGACCGGGTAGGGACCATGACAGGTTGAAAAATGTATGATACCCATTGACAACAAGAAATGTTTAATTTTAGGCCTCCGTTTGACACATGGAAAGAATTGATAAACCTTTCTCCTAGTCTCTGATTACTCCCACTGTCTCTGCCAGATTGCTAACATTCTGTTCTTAACTTTTCTTATTGCTGGTCAATTGATTGTATTATTTGACTGGCCTTATTCTGATTATTCTTTCTAAGGCGGGATATCGCTGCCTTTTGTATACGTCAGTGTATCATGAGCATACACACGTGATCACAAAATCAGCTGACGGTGACTTATGATTATATTTTTCTGTATCCTTCTCACCAGCATGAACCGTCGCACCAAAATTAGTCTATGAGCCCAGGCACTGGCCCCGTATCCCTCTCAGAGTTACAGCCTACGTTGTCAATTATTTGCTGTATGTATTCCAATCTCTGTCTTCCTCTACAGTTTTTTGCCCTCTACAGCTCCATCTAGTACCGTGGAAGTCACTCCCTCATTCTTAACGTATGTCCTATCATCCTGTCCCTTCTCCTTATCAGTGTTTTCCACATATTCCTTTCCTCTCTGATTCTGCACAGAACCTCCTTGATCCTTACGTCAGCAGTCCACCAAATTTTCAACATTCATGTGTAGCACCACATCCCAAATGCTTTGATTCTCTTCTGTTCCGGTTTTCCCCACAGTCCATATTTCACTATCATACAATGCTGTACTCCTGACGTACTTTGCCAGAAATTTCTTCCTGAAATTGAGGCCGATGTTTGATACTAGTAGACTTTTCTAGGCCAGGAACGCCCTTTCTGCCATTTCTAGTCTGCTTTTAATATCACCCTTACTCTGTCGGTTATTGGATATTTTACTGCCTAGGTATCAGAATTCCTTAACTTCATCTACTTCGTGACCTTCAATCCTAATGTTAAGTTTCCCATTTCTGCTACTTCTCATTACTTTCGCCTTCCTTCGATTTACTCTCAATCCATATTCTGTACTCATTTGACTCTTCATCCTATTCAGCAGATCATGAAATTCTTCTACAGTTTCGCTCAGGATGGCAATGTCATCAGCGAAATGTATCATTGATATCCCTCCACCTTGAATTTTAATTTCACTCCAAAATCTTTCTCTTATTTCCACCACTGCTTCTTCGATGTAAGATTGAACAGTAGGGGCGAAAGATTACATCCCTGTCTGACACCATTTTTAATCCGAGCATTTCGTGCTTGGTCGTCCACTCTTATTGTTTCCTCTTAGTTGTTGTACATATTGTATATTACCCGCCTTACCCTATAGCTACCCCTTTTCTTCTCGGAATTTCGAACATCTTGCACTATTTTACATTTTCGAATGCTTTTTCCAGGTCGACAAATCCTATGAACGTGTCTTAATTTTTCTTTAGTCTTGCTTCCATTATCAACCGTAACGTCAGAATTCTCTCGTGCCTTTACCTTTTCTAAAGCCAAACTAATCGTCATCTAGCACATCCTCAATTTCCTTTTCAATTTTTCTGTATATTATTCTTGTCAGCAACTTGGATTCATGAGCTGCTACACTGATTGTACAGATAATTCTCGCACCTGTCAGCTCTCGCAATCTTCGGAATTATGTGGATGATATGTTTCCGAAAGTCAGATGGTATGTCGCCAGACTCATACATTCTACACACAACCGTGAATAGTCGTTCTGTTGCCAGGTCCCTCAAAGATATTAGAAATTCTAATGGAATGTTATCTATCCCTTCCGCCTTATTTGATCTTAAGTCATACAAATCTTTTCTAAATTTTGATTGTAATACTGGGACCCCTATCACTTCAAAATCTCCTGTTTCTTCTTCTATCACATCAGACAAATTTTCTTTCTCATAGAGGCCTTCAATGCTCTCTTTCCACCTATTCGCTCTCCGCTCTGCATTTAACAGCGAAATTCCCGTTGCACTCTTAATGCTACCACCTTTGCTTTTAATGTCACCGAAGGCTGTTTTGACCATGCTGTGTGCTGATTCTGTCCTTTTAACAATCTTTTTTTTTTTAGATTTCTTCACGTTTTTCATGCAGTCATTTCATCTACGCGTTCCTGAACTTCGTATTTATTTCATTTCTCAGTGACTTGTATTTCTGTATTCCTGAATTTCCCGGAACATTTTTCTACTTCCTCCTTTCATCGCTCAGCTGAAGTATCTCTCCTGTTACCTATGGTTTCTTCGCAGTTCTCTTGTTTGTGCCTAACGTTTTCTTTCCAACTTGTGTGATGGCCCTTTTTAGAGATATTCATTCCTATGCAACTGTACTGTCAGCTATTCCTTATTGTTGTATCTATGATCTTAGTAGTTCTGTATCCCACTTCTTTGCGTATTGATTCTTCCGGACTAATCTCTTGAACTTCACCCTACTCTTCATCACTATTATATTGAGATCTGAGTCTATATCTGCTCTTGGGTACGCCTTAAAATCCAGTATCTGATTTCGGATTCTCTGTCTCATCATGATGTAATCTAATTAAAACCTTCCCGTACCACCCGGCCGTTTCCAAGTATATCTCCACCTCTTTTGATTCTTGAACAGTGTATTCGCTATTACTAGTTGAAATTTACTACAGAATTCTGTTAGTCTTTCTCCTCTCCCATTCCTTGTCCCAAGCCCATATTCACTTGTAACATTTTCTTCTACTCCTTCTTCTACAACTGCATTCCAGTCCCTCATGACTATTAGATTTTTATGTCCCTTTAGGTATTGTGCTACCCTTTCAATATCCTCATATACTTTCTCTATCTCTTCATCTTCAGCTTGTGACGTCGGCATGTACACCTGAACTATAGTTGTCGGTATTGGTTTGCTGTGGACTCTGATAAGACCAACTCTACCACTGAACTGTTCACAGTAACACCTGCTCTGCCCTACCTTTCTTTTCATAACGAATCCTACTGCCTTTATACTATTTTTTGCTGCTTTCCATATTATTCCATATCATCTGACATGAAGTCCTTGTCTTCTTTCCATTTTACTTTACTGACCCCTAATACACAGGGTGTCCCATTTCTCTTGACCACCCTAAATAACTGTTTGTCCTGATGCAAATTACAAAATGTTTCAAGCAAATGTTCTTTGACTGTCAAGGGGACATCTACCAGCATGAATGCCTCCGTTATAGCTTTGTTTTTTAAAAAGATATGAACAGCGGTACCATTTTTTGAAATGGCACCCTGTAGTTTTTATTCGGTAATTCATTTCTACTCCTAAAGACCTGTTCAAAAATGTATCACAGTGTACCATTCACTGACACACAGCGTCATTAATTACATAACAGAACGCTAACTTTGATCCCGGGATCACAAACTCGTCCATTTGTTGGAGTTGTCAGAAAACAAATGAAAACTAAGTAAAAACATAGCACAAAATTGATTTTGACTGGGCTTTACCATTGCCTATGAGTAGAACATTCAAAGGTGCTCAAAGTGGTAGCCCTGGACCCCGATACACTGGTGCACTCGTTGAATGAAAGAATTATTTACAACTTCCAGTGTTGCCTGCTGAACAGAATTACAACCAAGCACGACACGTTCCTGCATGTCCTCTGGAATTGTTGGAATATTGCGATAGACAACGTCTTTAATACATTTCCAAAGAAAAACGTCCAGAGGATTTAAGTCAGGAGACCCAACAGACCAAGTAACTGTTCCTCCTCGACCAATCCATCTGGCAGGATGCCTTCGGTTTAGAACACGACATGCACACAAGCCATTATGTGCTGGAGATCCATCGTGTTGATACCACATAAGCATTCTGGTTCTTAGCGGCACTTCATCCAGAAGAGGAGGAAGAATTCGTCTGAGGAAGTTGGCATACGCTGTGTCTTTTAGACTGCCATTGATGAGATAAGCGCCAATAATTGTAGTATCAGGCATCCCACACCAGACGTTAACTCTCCATTGACGCTGATATTCCACCTGTCTAAGCCATCGTGGGTTATCGCTGGACCAATAATGCATGTTCCTTGTATTTATCTGTCCTTTGTTTGAGAAGGAACAGTCATCGTAAAATAGAACATTGGAGAAGAAGTCCTGGTAGGCGAAAATTTGCTGCTGTGCCCACTGACAGAACTGTACACGATTCTGGAAACTATTCCCATACAATCCTTGATACAGGTGTACATGGTAAGCATGGAACCGGTGACGTGTAAGAATACGATGTACACTGATTTTAGGAATGCCAATCTCGTGTTCAAGCTGTCGTGTGCTGACATGTGGACTCATAGCAACGGAAGCGACAACAGTAACTTCGGCAGTATCGTCTGTGAGAGTGCTACGAAGTTGCGTTGTCGTGGATTGAAACTTCCTGTTTCTTGAAGCGTCGCAACAAGGCAAGAAATCATCCGTCGGGAAGGTGGGTTCTTTTCAGGATATCGCTCCCTGTACAGTTACGCTGCCTGCGTAGCATTTCGCCTACCTTCAACGACAACAACAACAACAACAACAACAACAACAAAAGAAACGTTATGTCGATGCAGTTTGCAGGAAGGACAGCATTTACTGTATGCCTACTCTACACAATATGGGACACGTAGCTGTATTTCTCGTCTGTGTGAACACCGTGCTACCGTGCAAATCTTTCCTTTTAACTATATCCTTGTGTACCTCGTCTATGTCATGAACCCTTCCCCTTCTACGATAAACTTCACTGAATAATCTCAAAAAAATGGTTCAAATGGCTCTGAGAACTATGGGACTCAACTGCTGAGGTCATTAGTCCCCTAGGACTTAGAACTAGTTAAATCTAACTAACCTAAGGACATCACAAACAGCCATGCCCGAGGCAGGATTCGAACCTGCGACCGTAGCGGTCTTGCGGTTCCAGACTGCAGCGCCTTTAACCGCACGGCCACTTCGGCCGGCGGAATAATCTCATTAAGGAATTATATTCAGTTGGTATATTCTAAGCTAACCTAAGTAGACTAAACTCCGCCCGAGCCGGCTATGAAGGCCCAACGGCACCGATCGGCCACCGTGTGATCCTCAGCTCTGAGGCGTAACTGGATGCGGATACAGAGGAGCTTGTAATCCGCATACCGCCCTCCCGGCCTTAAGTCACTTTACGAGACCGGAGCCGCTACTTCTCAATTAAGCAGCTCTTCAGTTTGCCTCCCAAGGGCTGAGTGCACCCCGCTTCCCAACAGCGCTCGGCAGACCGGACGGTTATCCATCCAAGTACTAGCCCAGTCCGACAGCGCTTAATTTCGTTGATCTGACAGGAACCGGTGTTACCACTGCGGCGAAGCCATAGCTCTTATATTCACCGATGCTAGTTGAATACAATCAACATCCTCCAGCATGGAGCGGTGATTCTATTCCCATTCGCTGTCTCAGCGCTAATGTTAGCGTACCAAGTCCTTCCAGACAATTCGTTTGCCAAACTGGTATGAACTTGACTTGGTCTTACTTTAGTATACAGTACATAGTGAAAGGTCGAACTACAGCTGTTGTTTCATTAATACTAGACTGTCTCGGATTGTTATTTGTTTCCGGACTTTGTGCCGCTGCTACATCTACTACCATATTAACTGGTACAACTACAGGCTCTTATTCTGCATCGTCTTCTTCAGGTTCTTCTTCCAGCCTCACCACGATCTTCCTTCTCTCTCTGGCACCGGTACCTCCCGAGTCCGGAAGATCTTCACTCTCACGCCGACGACGACGCCGGCGGCGGAGGCCTGAGGAAGCCTGCTGGGATGCGGTTGACTTCGCCGATCATTTTTCCCCCCTGTAAGATCTGAAAAAGAGTTTTATTCTTGTGCTTGTCCGAGCCTGAGTCAGAGTTTTGAACTCCGTCTTGACTTTCTTGGTGGTTTGTTGTACTTGGAAAACTTTTCAATGCTCTCCTTAGTCTATACGTTGGACCATGCGCTGTAATAGTGATTTGTAAATTAGCACTCCTTCCCTGTAACGCAACATTTCCTGTTCCTGTATTTCTGTCTGGTTGTCACTGATATGGCATGACACTCGTTTCCGGTGCCTGTTTGTTAGGACCTTTTTCCGGCCAACATTCTTCTGCCGGGTTGCGTGGCTGCGGGTGGCCCACCATTCTTTGTAGGCATGTTGACATTAATCCGTTTTGATAAACCAAAAAATCGGCCAACTTCAACTACAGCGTGGTCATGAGCACCTTCTAACTCTACAACTTCTTTCTAGCATTCTGTCACGTCTTCACGTCGAGCCATCGTACTACGACGATTCTGCGCGGATGAGTAGCACATACAGGGTGTTTCTGTAGGAGCAAAAATTTAACTGGACATAGAGGATGCTCCACTGAACAGTTTGATGTATGGAACTGGAGGTCGGAGAAGCCAGCTTAAGGAGATAATAGGAATAAAATCACATTACTGTGTATTTTTTATTTGCGCTAGTCACAGTTAACTAAAAATACCGTCATTGACACAATGAACGTACCATTTGTACTCTACCTTACAAAATGTGCTGAAACTGACGCTCATCAACCTCAATGCAACATTATATACTATATACTATATACTATATAATGCACCAACTGCCGTTGATTCACAGCACTTTCTGTCATGGGACAATGTAAATACGATACACCAGAGCCACAGGCAAAGTAAACGAAACCTGCATCATGGCTTCCCAGTAATCAGGAGCGTACTTCTTATTTCCTTGCAGGAAATAAAGAATGTACATGTAAATGAACAGTTCAGTACATGTAAACTTGTTCCTGTGTTAGTTGTAAATAAGCTGGAAAACAGTAATACTAGAAAAAGCGGTAGACAAGTTTACTTCCATATCCCCTAAAGCTGGCTTCTTCGATTCCAGGTTCCCTACCTCAAATTGTTCAGTGGAGCATTCTCTATGCCCTGATACATTTTTGCACTTTCTTACGGGATCACCAGGTAGATACGATTTCACTGTCATACCTGCGCTAAAGACAGAGGGTCGTATGAGTTCCATATCATCTACTGTGCTCCAAAGCGATCAGTGTGCTCTGTAGAGGGGCGACTAATATTTTGTCTGGGCAGTTCATTTTGAAGATCGCTGTACTGCATAAAGTTAAATGTGACATAAAACACATACTAGTCCCAAGACACTCATTTGACAATAGATTATACCACTCCAGATCAACTCAAGAACGGCGTACGTCATGCAGAAAAATTGAGGTCAGGTTGTCAGAAAATGTTGTCCCCAATTACAATTGGTGCAAGTGAATGAAATAAATCGCAATGCAAAAGCAATCATTACCTATAGCTACATGTATACCAACAGTAATTTTACACTTAACATAGCTAACTTAATTAATCAGAAGAGGAAGTCAAACCTAACTTAGAAGATCACACACTTTGCTGGTCACAGTCCTGTGATGGCATTGAAATTCACTTATCTTGCTTACCTTTCTTCTCAGGATTATGGTCAACGAATCGATTTAGGCAGCTACCCAACCTTCTAACTGATCAGCATACTTTATTCTTGAAAGGAAGTTCGGAAGGGAATGGAAACACTGGACCCAGCTGTTTCAGTAGAGAATGAAGACGTTGATATGCAGAGTTTGCTACTTTTTGAAGGAAAGAAACGTAATGTATCTTAAATATGTTTGATCGGAAGACGTTCGTAAGTGACGCGGAAAAGCAAATAAAGGTACTTCTGTGATTTTATTGTTATTGGTAAGTTTCCTTTGATATAACGTGCCTATCTCTTAAGTGTGTTCATGTACTGTCTTGTGACTCAATTTGCTGTTGACGTCCAATCTGACGAAAGAGCTACAGATCGATACTGAAGGACTTCAGAAAGTCTGACAGTTTAAAAGAGATGACTGGAGAGAGGAGTTAGGAAACTGAGAATTTCATGCTTCCCATCAGTTGTACAAATTGATTATTTATCATCTACTGGTTTTGGTCGTATCGAGCATGATTATCTTCGCCCGCCCGCCTAGCCGTGCTGTCTTATTCCACTTCAGTTACACAATGTCGGCAATTGCTGCGCAAACACTGTCTCCACGTACTCGTACAGCATAATTACTCTACGACGCAAACACTGGGGTTACACTCGTCTGCAATGAAACGTTCCCGGTGGGGCCCACTGAGGGCCGAACCGCACAATAATCCTTGGTTCCGGGAGAGGCGGCGGTGGGGTGAGTGGACTCTGTTGCCTATTGGGGTTGTGTATCACTGAGGGCTACGGCGGGGACGAAGCCTCTCCGTCATTTCTAGGTCCCCAGTTCAGTACATACATCCATACATACATACATACATGCATACATACATTATCTTCACAGTAAGAAAGAAAGCTGGACAAAATAAAAATGGTTCAAATGGCTCTGAGCACTATGGGACTCAACTGCTGTGGTCATCAGTCCCCTAGAACTTAGAACTACTTAAACCTAACTAACCTAAGGACATCACACACACACATGTTCGAGGCAGGATTCGAACCTGCGACCGCAGCAGCAGCGCGGCTCCGGACTGAAGCGCCTAGAACCGTACGGCCACCACGGCCGGCACTGGACAAAAGGAAAAAATGTTGCATTTCCATCTAATATACAGCTTTTATTCTTCCTCTGAAGACAATAGCTATGACCGAAAACGGCAGAAAATAAATAATAATTTTTTACAGTTAGTGGTAAACATGCAGTTCTCAGAAAGTCGAATAGATTGATGGCCCTTACGTCATGGGGTTTGAAGGTAAAGTGATGCTGGCGGCCGTAATATATACTGGCTGAGTATATTAATAACATGTGTGACGTGAAGTAAAGTACGCGCCTATTTTTACGTAGTTTGAAGTTGTATGAGTGGTATAACGGACGCTATGAAAAATTACAGGCTGTGTGGTAACTGCTTTCTTTAATGGCGCTTTTTAACTCCGTACCTATGTACGACGTGTTAATCTTAAACTTGATTAATGTGAAGATGTATAAATCAAATCGTGTCATTAAAGAAAGTAGTGGCCAAGCAACCTGTGACTTTTATGTATTTTTCATAGCGTCCATTGTGGAACTGATACGACCTACGAAATCCGTATGATTGTATACTAGTTTAGTTTAGTGAATCTGATTCACCTGTTAACCGGACCGCTGCAGAACTGTGCCTGCAGGAGACCCGGAACATGAACTCTCTTCTGACAATGCAGCACTCTTGTTCCACAGTTATGTTAGCGTGAAGTGACACCTGTAATGTACTTTTGAAGTTCCTGCATATACGGGAATAACGTAATGTGCAGAAAAGCCTCGTGTGGGAGAGGATTGACTCCGATTATTAGTTCAAAAATTATCCTTTTTCTTACCACTCCTCCTTACTGAGACGTGGTAGCCATCTTGGACACTGGATAGCAACCCCAGCCGCACACTTTCAGTGTGGAACGCTGTGATGTCAAAATTCCGAGAGTGAGGAGTGCTGAACAGGCAAAGTCTTCAGTAGACATTTTTCTGCTTCCCCGTACAATGGGATGGCCTGAGACGGATTACGTGTTGTCTCGGGCGCGAGGAACCGTGCGGAGCGCACCAGTCTCTTGCCTTCGAATGCACTTCTCCCGTCCTACGCCAGGCCGTAGCCTGGAACTTAAAAGTTTCCTTTAGGTCGCCTCTCCCCTTCCCTTGACACTTCCTATCATTGGAAATGAACTTCTACGGTTGCCATTTATACCATTTATTACGTTGTTCATCATTTACACCACCTGAATCCGGATGCCCACTCCTGAACCCCTTGCGCCCTGCCTGTACAGTAACTGACATTCGTACGTCTGTTCATCACGATTTAGTTCGGTTCTACAACAATGCGTTTCTACGATATTCTGTAACGTTTGTCAAATTTAAACATCCCTTGAACTTGACACACTTGAAGATATTCTGATAGTAGCAGAATACAGCACTACATTCTGGATGGACACAGAGGCACAGGCACACAAGTAAATTTGAGAGTAATCCAGAAAAACGTTAAAACAATACAGACAACATTATACAGAGTGACGTTCCTATGCATACGGAAAATCAGACGACGTGCAGATGATGCTGAAAGGAACCGAAAAGCAATACACCATTCTCAACTCGGACAAATTCTTGCGGAGCCGTCACTACATTTTTATACACTGAAGCGCAAAAGAAACTGGTATCGGCTTGCATATTCAAACACAGAGATATCTAAACAGACAGAATACTGCGCTGCCATCGGCAACGCCTATATAAGACAACAAGTGTCTGGCGCAGTTGTTAGGCCGTTTACTACTGCTACAATGGCAGGTTTCAAGATTTAATTGAGATTGAACGTGGTGTTATAGTCGATGCACGAGCGATGGGACACAGAGGTAGAGATGAAGAGCGGATTTTCCTGTACGACCATTTCACGAGTGTGCCGTGAATATCAGGAATCCGGTAAAACATTAAGTCTCCGACAAAGCTGCTGCCGGAAAAAGATCCTGCAAAAACGGGACCAGCGACGACTGAAGGGAATCGTTCAACGTGACAGACGTGTAAGCCTTCGGCAAACTGATGTAGATTTCAATGCTGGGCCATCAGTATGTGTCAGCGTGAGAACCATTCAACGAAACATCATCGATATGGGCTTTCCGAGCCGAAGGCCCACATGTTTACACTTCATGACTACACGAGACAAAGCTTTACGCGTCGCCTGGGCCAGTCAATACCGACATTGGACTGTTGATGACTGGAAATATGTTGCGTTATCGGACGAGTCTCGTTTCAAATTGTATCGAGCGGATGGACGTATGCGGGTATGGAAACAATCTCATGAATGCATGGACCCTGCATGTCGGCAGGGGACTGTTCAAGCTGGTGGAGGTTCTGTAATGGTGTGCGGCGTGTGCAGTTGGAGTGCCATGGGACCCCTGATACGTCTAAACACGATCCTAACAGTTGACAATTACGTAAGCATCCAGTCTGATCACAGGCATCCATACATGTCCATTGTGGCAATTCAAACTGGACAATGCGACGCCCCACACGTCCAGAATTTCTACAGACTGACTGCAGGAACACTCTTCTGAGTTTGAAAACTTCCTCTGCCCACCACACTCCTCAGACACGAATAGTATTGAGCATGTTTGGGACGACTTGGGACCTGCTGTTCAGAAGAGATCTCCACCCCTGGTACTCTTACGGATTTACGGACAGCCCTGCAGGATTCATGGTGTCAGTTAATTCAGCACTACTTCAAACATTAGTCGAGTCCATGCCACGTCGTGTTGCGGCACTTCTCCGTGTTCGCGGGAGCCCTGCACCATATTAGGTAAGTGTACCAGTTTCTCTGGCTCTTCAGTGTGTAATATCGTCAATAATGCAATCTTCATTTCATCTTGTTTGCTAGCATCACCAGTTTTTCCTCTTTACTCATTTCATTACCGAGGTAAGGATTAGGATCGTGCATAAATGGCTTGGTTCAAATGGCTCTAAAACTTAGAACTAATTAAACCTAACTAACCTAAGGACATCACACACATCCATGCCCGAGGCAGGATTCGAACCTACGACCGTAGCGGTCGCTCGGTTCCAGACTATAGCGCCTAGAACTGCACGGCCAATCCGGCCGGTGATCGTGCATAAGTTCGTAGATTTTTTGTTTTGCGTGTTAGTATTCTGGTTGCTATGGGCTTATTTATCGACTGTCATTTTTTATTTGAGTTCACTGTTACTATCTGAGATTACAGATTGTCATTTTGTCATTTGGAGGTAGTGGATCTTTGAACGATAGAGATTGGAGTGCCAAATAGAGAAATCGGAGCAGTTCTGACCTATTTTTCTGTTTCAGTTCAGTGGAGGTGTGACAGCAGCGGAGTCAGCCAGAAACAATTGCGTAGTGTTTGGAGATAATGACACTGGACAGAGCACAGCCAGAAAGTGGGTTTCCCGTTATAGGTAGGTTGGTTTGTCACTAGTGACACTCTACGTTCAGGAAGGTCTTCGGGGTTTGACGAATATCGTTAACGCATTAATCAACAATGGTCCGCGTCATTGTATTGGAGAACTGACAAATATGATGAACTGTGATCATCCAATGATCGTTTGACATTTACAACCCTTGGAAGAGGTTTACAAACATGGTGTATATATACCGCACGCTCTAAGCCAAAATCACAAAAATAAGCGGGTGGCCGTATGTGCATCTCTACTTGCTTACCATAAATCGACTCGTGAACGTGACCGACAATTTCTACGCTATATCGTTACTGGTGACGAGGAATGGAGTCCTTATGCTAAAATAAGGAAGAGAAAGGAATGCGGTCGTCCATTCGGGTCTCCCTCCAGGAGTCTGTTGTCCTCTGCCGGCTGCGCATTGGGCACACTCGGCTAACACACGGCCACTTATTACGCCATGAGGACCCACCTCTATGTCGCTGCGGCTCCGTTTTATCTGTGGTGCACATTTTATTGGAGTGTCCGCTTTCAGCTGTGCTCAGGCAGACGTTCGCACTGCCTGACACGCTCCCTGCCCTTTTATCTGATGACCCTGCTATGGCTGGCTTCGTTTTACGTTTTATTCGGGCGGGGGTTTTTTATCATTTAATCTGAGTGTGTTTTGTTTTATTGTTTTGTGTTGATTCTGGCCTTTGGCCTACGGTTTTAAACTCAGTTTTTAATGTGTTCTCGGTGGTTGGCTTTTCCTTTTTTTGTTCCTATGGTCGGCCAACCACCGTCACACTCTGTGTGATTTTAGTTCGTCTTGTCTAGTCTTTATCTACGTTTCTCTTGTTCTGTGTCGTCTGTGCTCTATTCTGTTCATCGTTTTTATTCTCTGTGGGTGTTTTTAGGATTTGGAAAAATGGACCGATGGCCGTCGCAGTCTGGTCCCTTTAATCCCACAAACCAACCAAGAAAGGAATGGTTACGCCCAAACAAAGCCGTGACTCCCTTTACAAAGACCTGCACACATCCACAGAAGATAATGTTTAGCGCCTGGTAGAACAGCGACGCTGTGGTGTGCTACGAATTGCTTCCGAAGGTGTAACCATCACTGCTATCATTTATTGCCAACAACTGAGACGTTTGCATACAACGATCAGAAAGACTACGTGAAGTGATGCTACTCCACGATAACGGCCAACCGCGTCCCGCAGGCTGATAAAGAACACTATGCAGGAGTTGGTTTGGGAAGTCATTCCCCACCCACCTTATTCACCTAATCTTCCGCCTTCAGATTTTCAACTTTTCCGTCCTCTACGCGCTCCGAACACGGCTCGTCGAGTTCTTCATCTCAAAATCACAGTCGCCGGCCAGGGTGGCCGAGCGGTTCTAGGCGCGACAGTCTGGAACCGCGCGACCGCTACGGTAGGAGGTTCGAATTCTGCCTCGGGCATGGATGTTTGTGATGTTCTTAGGTTATTTAGGTTTATGTAGTTCTTAGTTGTAGGGGACTAACGACCTCAGAAATTAAGTCCCATAGTACTCAGAGCCTTTTTTTTTTTTTTTTTTTTTTTTTTTTTTTTTTTTTTTTTTTTTTTTGCCTACAGTCGCGGAATCGACAAGTTACCACACTGTTGCCAGACTGATGTAAGTAATGAAGGAGAATATATTGTTGGACGCTAAGAACTAATGCACCAACCCAATATTTGTGCATACCTGAGCAACTGTTCCCTCAACATTTCCCTTCGTTTGGTAAGGTTTCTCGACTAACTTCTTCCCAAGCACCCTCTTTGTAGTAGATCTCCATTCATTACTTCCGTGTCCAGGCATCGTCCCAACGATCTACGAGCTGTGTCCCATTGCGTCCACCTGCCGTCATTAAAATATCAAAATTATGCCAGGGTATAACATGGCGTTCAAGGGCGGCTCTCCCTCGCTGCTAGCTATTAACTAAGAGATTAGGTGACCGCCCTGGGCCGCCTTTTCATCTAAGGCGTTAAATAACAGGCTCCGCTCTTAATCGAGTTTTCATTTAGCGGGAAGACTCCGTTCCTCGGAAATGACGGTGAGCACTGCGGCGCGCCCATTACGGCGGCTGACCCAGATCTGGCGCGGCTAATCCGTGCCGCGGGGCGGGGCGGGCCGGTGTAGGGTTGCGGCTCCCCGCCACCAGGAGCCGCGCACGCGCCCTGCCCTGCCCTGCCCGCTGCATCTGCCTCTAGAATTACCCGGCAGGCCCGATCGGTTTTCCCCAAACATTTCGATTTCGTTCGGCCCCATTTCCGAACCGCCCTCCTTACTCCCGTTATTTTTTGTGTGCCTTGCCGGTTGCTCTTGTTCGACAGCTTTGCTCCTCCCCATCACGTTGGCCGATGGAAATAGCTTTGTTAGATCAACTGCTCAGGTATACAGCAGTACCACCGTACCTCTCACCTCAAAAAAAATTACCGGTCGTTCTAAATGAATACTATCTGGAACGCATGTCTATGATATAAAACTTCATGGCGATAAAGCACACCTCAAAGTTTCTCAGATGTTCTTCCGTACAGAAATTCAGAGTTCATTCCGAATTTTGTTCTTCACACTAATCAATCAATGAGTCTACTCCCGACTCCTTAAACCCGCCACCTCCGCCGCCCCGGTCACCCTCCGAATCTGTTATATGAGTTAGGACGCATTTCATATAATACATAAAGACAGCGGTATCGATCCTCTCAGAAAACGATCATTACACTTCCGCAGTTCAGCATGTCAGCGTGTCTGACGACAGTTCAGTGACTGAAGACATCATCAGTCTTGGAGGAGAGCCACGATGGAATATTTCTTCCACAGGACCTCACTTAAATCTGCGACAAACCAGTGTTGAAATTAAAAAATTGTATATATATCATGTATCTATGCAATAATTCCATTGATATCCACTAGTATGAGTAGCATGTCACATATTACTCTATGATAAATGAAATGAGACACTTGCAAAATCAAAATACTATTAGAAAATGTGGTGGACTTGCATAGTTGTGCCACAGGGAACACTAATCGAATTTCAAATTTCGCTAGGCTAAATCTCAGTTCAGGTAAAAGTGAAGTATGTCAATTTAGGAGGTGGAGAAAAAAAATTATGTACTTCCAGCGATCATATTTTATAGGGACTCCATTGGCCTGCATTAGAGAAATAATATTCTTATCCTTCTTGTACGTTTGTGTTAAATAGATTGTTTTCGACTTTTGCTTTACTATTTAAGTCTACCGGACGGCCAGTTGTGAGTAAACTACAATTCCCGTTTCTTTTGCAGTCAGCTTCGCTCACAAGTATCAGAGAAACTTTGCTCTATTTATCTCCTAAGAGCGAAACTCATTGAATAGAGCAGTTCAACAAAAATGAACAAGCTGATGAACATTAAGAGAACTGCTATCTTTCTTTTTTTTTCTTTTTTTTTTTTTTTTTTGAGTCATCAGTCTTGAGACGGGTCTGATGCGGCGCGCCACGAATCCCCTCCTGTGCCAATCTCTTCATCACACAGTAGGACTTGCAATCTACGTCCTCAACTATTTGCTGGGGGTATACCAGTCTCTGTCTATCTTTACAGTTTTTGCCCTCCATAGCTCCCTCTAGTACCATGGAAGTCATTTCCTGATGTCTTAACAGATGTCCTATCATACTGACTCTTCTCCTTGTCAGTGTATTCCACATATTCCTTTCCAATTCTGCGCAGAACCTCCTCGTTTCTTACCCTATCGGTCCAACTAATTCTCAACTTTCGTCTGTAGCACCACATCTCAAATGCTCCGATTCTCTTCTATTCCGGTTTTCCCACAGTCCATGTTCCATTACCATGCACTGCTGTGCTCCAAACGTACATTGTCAGAAATTTCTTCCTCAATTTAAGACCTACGTTTGATACTAGTAGACTTCTCTTGGCCAGGAATGCCCTTTTTGCTAGTGCTTGTCTGATTTTGATGTCCTCCTTGTTCCGTCATAGGTTATTTCGCTGCCTAGGTAGCAGAATACCTTAATTTCATTTACTTCGTGACCATCAATCCTGATATTAAGTTTCTCGCTGTTCTCATTTCTACTAATTTTCATTACTTTTGTCTTTCTTCGATTTACTCTCAGTCTGTATTGTGTACTCATTATACTGTTCATTCGATGCAGCATATCATAATTTACTGTCGTTTTCATTCGGGATAGCAAAGTCATCAGCAAATCGTATAATTGTTATACTTTTACCTTGAATTTTAATTACACTCCTTAACCTTTCTTTTATTTCCATCATTGCTTCTTCGATGTCCACACTGATGAATAGGGGCGAAATACTATATCCTTGTCCTACACCATTATAATCCGAGCACTTCGTTCTTGGTCGTCCACACTTATTATTTGCTCTTGGCTCTTGCACTTATTGTATATTACACGTATCTCTGTACAGCGTCGCACTATTTTTCTCGGAATTTCAAACATCTTGCAGCATTCTACATTGTCGGACGCTTTTACTGGACCGACAAATCCTGGCTCTCTGGTGGCTTCACCTGTCATAAAGCCAAACTGATCGTCACCTAACACATACTCAATTTTCCTTTCCATTCCTCTATGTGTTATTCTTGTCATCTACTTGGACGCATGAGCTGTTAAGATGGTTGTGGGATAATTCTCGCACTTGTCAGCTCTTGCCGTCTTCGGAACTGTGTGGATGATACTTTTCTCAAAGTCAGATTGTTTGTCGCCAGACTCATACATTCTACACATTTACGTGAATGGTCATTTTGATGACACTTCCCACAATGAGTTTAAAAATTCTGATGTAATGTTTACTACCCCTTCTGCCTTATTTGTTCTAAAAACCTCCAAAGCTCCCTTGAATTCTGATTCTAATACTGGATCCCCTGTCTCCTCTTAATCGACTCTTGTTTTTTCTTCTATCACATCAGACAAATCTTCCCCCTCATAGATGCCTTCGATGTACTCTTTCCATCTATTCGCTCTCTCTTCTCTATTCAACAGTGGAATTCCCGTTTTACTACTAATGTTACCACCCTTGCATTTAATTTCAGGGAAGGTTGTTTTGACTTTCCTATATTGAGTCATTCCTTCCGACTATCGTTTCTTTTTGGATTTCTTCACATTTTTCATTCAGCCATTTCGTCTTAGCTTCCTATTTATTTCATTCCTCAGCTACTTGTACTTCTGTATACCCGAATTTCCCTTAACGTTTTTATACTTCCTTCTTTCATCGATTAACTGAACTATTTCCTTTGTTACCCATGGGTTGTTCTCGGTTAACCTGTTTGTATCTATGTTTTTCTCTCCAAATTCTGTGACTGCTTACTGAGCTATTCCTTATTGCTGTGTCTATAGACTTAGATAACTCCAAGTGTATCTCGTCATTCGTTAGCACTTCCGTATTCCACTTCTTCGCATATTGATTCTTCCTGACTAATCTGTTAAACTTTTGTCTACTCATCATCACTACTACATTATGATCTGAGTCTGTATCTGCTCTTGGGTACGCCTTAAATGCAGTATCTGATTTCGGAATCTCTGTCTGACCATTATGTAATCTAATTGAAATCACCCTGTATCACTTGACCTTTTCCAAGCATACCTCCTCTCCTCTTGTGACTGGTCAGAGTATTCGCTATTACTAGCTGAAATTTATTACAGAACTCACGTAGTCTTTCTCTTCTCTTATTCCTTGCCCCAAGCCCAACTTCTCCTAGAACCACTTCGTCTGCTCCTTCCCCTGTAACTTCATTGTAGTCGTCCATGACTATTAGATTTTCGTGTCCTTTTACATACTGTATTACCCTTTCAATATCCTCAAATAGTTTCTGCATTCTTCATCTTCAGCTTGTGACTTCGGCAAGTATACCTGAACTATCTTTGTTGGCGTTTGTTTGCTGTCGATTCTGATAAGAACAACTCTATGACTGAACTGTTCACAGCAACACACCCTCTGCCCTACCTTCCTATTCATTTCAAATCCTACGGCCCTTATACCGTTTACTGCTGATATTACCCTATACTCATCTGATCAGAAATCCTTGACTTCATTCTATTTCACCCCACTGACTCCTACTATATCTAGAGTGTGCCTTTGCATTTCCCTTTTCAGATTTTCTAGGTTCCCTACCATGTTCAAGCTTTTGACATTCCATCCCGCGACTCGTAGGACGTTATCCTTCCGTTGTTCATTCAATTTTTTTCTCATGGTCATCTCCCCCTTGGCAGTCCTTTGCCGGAGATAAACGTCCTTAAACCTTCTAGGATGGCATGCTATTAATGCAGTTCTTCATTACTTCTACGATATACCGTCTAACCGGGTGAATTCTTCTGCAGCGCCACATTTCAAACGGTCTTCCTCCTGTTGAACCTGTCATCATCCAGTCTTGCTTCGGTGCAAGGCTACACCCCCGACCAATATTTTCAAGAAACACCTTCAACATATACATTTATGTACAGAAAAACTTCTCTTACAGTTGCCTTCCCATTTCATCCATCGTCATTTATTTTGCGGCCAAAATAGCAACACATTTAGTACTTTTCAGCCCAATTTCCTTATTTTGCTCTCTTAGTGTCTCCTGAGTTAATACGACTACATTCCTTACCCTTGTTTCAATTTTTTGATATTTATCTCATATTTTTTGAATACGTTGTCTTCCAAGTCCTTTGCCATCCCTGAATCACAGTGTCATCGGAAAACCTCATGTTTTCTTGCAATTTTTTCCCTGAACTTTAATTCTCTTTCCAAAATTCTCCTTCTTCCATTGTTTGCTCAGTGTTCGGACTGAATAACATCGGGGACAAGCGACAAGCCTGTCACATTCCGTTATCAACTACTACCTCCCTTTCATATTCTACGAGTCGTATGACTGTAATTTCTGTATTCTGTCCCTGCTATCTACAGATTACTAAAATCTAATACTCTTAAGTTCCCTAATAACATAAGACTTACTGGGAAGAAATATATGACTAAGAGATATAAATAAGCTGACGGAAGAAAAATCGCATGACGAAGAAGTTGTGCGAAATGAACGAAAATTGATAGGCATGATCTACATCTGAAAGATGATCTCTATTCAGATTTCGTATGACTAGCATAAGAATGGTGTTAGTAGCGCCAGTAAGAGGATGCAGATCGGGTTTGCTTTAAATACACGTTGTAATGGTCGTGAGCGTTAGTTATCCTTGAGATTGGACGTGGTGAGTTGATGTTAGTCAAGCATGGAGCTAAAGCGACAAAGGCGCCATTATCAGCACCTCACGGAGTGGGAACGAGGTAGTGTAATGGCGCTATGAGCAGCTGGATGTTCGTGCTGCGACTTGGCAGGAATGTAGCCACAGTACATGATTACATTATTGCTGACAGCCGTGGTACAATCGCAAGAAGGCCGGCCTCAGGACTGTCACAGGGCACTACTGAGAGGGACGAGCATTGTGTTCAGTGTATGGCTCTGGCGCATCGTACTGCATCTGAAGCAGCAATCTGAGCAGCACTTGGCTCCACAGTGGCACAACGAACTGTTTCAAGTTGGTCCCCTCAAGGACTGCTCCAAGTCAGGCGCCCTGTAGCGTGCTCTCCACTGTCTCCAAATCATCGCTATTCGCGACTTCCACGGTGTGAAGCGAGGGCTCACTGGAGGGCAGGATGAAGGTCAGTATTGTTTTCTCATGAAAGATAGTTGTGCCTCAGTGCCAGTGGGTTAGAAGGAGGCCAGTTGAAGGCCTGCAACCAATCTGTGTGCTTGCTAAATGCACTGGACCTATACCTGGAGTTATGGTCTGAGGTGTTGATTCTTATGACGGCAGGAGCACTTTCATGGTTATCCCACCCACCCTGACTGCATATTTCTACGTCAATTTCGTTATTCGGTTTTTTGTACTGCAATTCATTAAAATATTCGAGGGTGTGTTTTCCAACAGGATACCGCTTGGCGACATACCGCTGTTATAGCCCAACATTCTCCAGAGAGCGTCGACATGTTGCCTTGGCCTGCTCGACCACCAGGTCTTTCTCCAGTCTAGCGCATATGGGACATCATTGGAAGACAACTCCAGCGTCATCCACAAACAGCATCAATTGTCCCTGTATTGAACAACTAAGTACAACGGGCATGGAACTCAATCCCGTAGACTGAGATCCGGCACTGTACAATACAATAAATACAATATATGCATTTTTATTTGCTTGTGTTCAGCATTCTGACGATTAGTCCGGTTATTATTGCAACATCGTTTTACATTTGCAGTGTCTTATGCCGCGCTTATATTTACCTGTGGTCTTGCAATGTTAATCATTTAAATATTTTACCTAGACTAATGTATTACCGAGTTTTCGTTATTCTACATTAATTATTTTCTAGTGTTGTGTTTTTTTTCTGTTACTGTAACACAGTGAGATATTCCGTTTAAGGTCAAATAATAAATCCTCACCTGAACTCTCATCTACGCTGAATCGATTTTATGATTGTTAGGATACAAGTGGCCGTAAAACTGTTACATCCCAGTCAAGAGTGCTCATTCCAGACATTTTAAAAAACCACGAAGGAACAGAAAAAAATCGTTTTCTCATCCTCAGATCCTCAAACGCATCCAGTCTGACCAGAATGCTATTTATTTTAGCGGTGTGTAATTCTTCAGCCTGTGAGACAGACACACACACACACACACACACACACACACACACACACACACACACACACCAAGTAATATTTCATCTTCCAAACAGAAACTAAATCTTTCTTTCCTCCATCTTGTTTTCAATAACCCGTCGACATAATTAAAATGTTGAAAGATTTCTTTTAAATTAATTGGACTGACAAGATATATTCTTCGGAGAATCAGCGAGCAGAAGAGTTTGTTGGAATCACTGATTAAAAGAAGGGACATGTGGTAAGACATCAGGGAATAACTTCCACAGTACCAGAGGGAGCCGTATTGAGGAATAATAGTCGAAATGGACAGAGTTTGTGATATAAACAATAATTGAGGTTACTTGGTGTAAGCGCTGCCTCGGAAGACTGATGACAAGGAATGAAATCTGGAAAATAATTTTTTTTGGTAACGTGAAAAACTATAAAATACGCCATTACAAAATCCGTGCTATAATCTTCGCAGTGACAGAAATGTCCATAAAAATGGAATGTTCTTTCAAGTTGCATCATCGTATTTGTGAAAAATGTGTACAAAACATGACGTATACTGCGTACATAAGCGAACAGTACGAGAAAAAATTACATTGTGATGCCAGATACAAGCAGTCAGCTCGACATTTGTAGACGAATAACAAGTTGAAGTATCCTGTGTGGGTTCCAGCGACATTTTTGCAGAAATCTTCTCTGAACTGTGTATTCACATATCAGAAGAGCACTTTTCTATCATTAGTCCAAACATGGAGTCTTCTCATTTATATGCTGAATTTATATGCCATGTCCGGGCGAGAATATGCAAACTCTCTTCTTCCAAAACTCGTCAGCTTGAATTGACTTGTCATTGAATAAAGATAGATCTTCCGCTGTGCAGGGTAACTCCACCATTGGACACAAGAACGGATATTCAATCGTCTGTGTTTTTTCGCATTCACATTCGTTATCTTCAATGTAGACCCACTTAACCATGTTTACTTCGCATTTTGCGGCTTCTGTTCTTAATGATCCTCTAATTGCTACCTTTTTGTGATTTCCTGTTTAGGGTGCAAATTTCTATTTTGCGGAGTCCAACTATAAAGATACGCGGTGGGTGCTGTATTGCTGTCATGAGGCCTGAGGAGACCTCAGGAGATTTAGGCAAGGTGTCAAGGCATTCCAAGATGAAGTGGATATGATTGTGGGAGTAGGTCTCTTTATCCAGTTCCTGGTTTGTGGTTTTAAATGATAGTGCCCTGTTAACCTGCCAGCTGGAATATCCATTTTCCCTAGACATGGCACACAGAGCTCGCATAGCAGCAGTTTCCTACAGTTTGCTTAAAGAGCTCGCCCACATAAGAATCTGATGAACCGTGGCAGTGGCTATAAGATGGGCAGTGCGTGGAAGCCCATCAACTCTATGATTTGGTTTAATCGGAGAGTACAGTGTGAGCCAACGGCCGATGCGATCAGTAACGCATATGACAGGGCAGCTCCACAGTTGCACCAGCAAGGCTACTGCAAGAGTAGTCTTCATGAAATCTTGATTTTGACGTATGCGCGGAATACTACCAATGAACTATATATCGCGTAACGGAGGACTTTCTCACACTCTATCTCAGACTAATACTTGGTCGCTGACTGGCATGGAAGCACCATTTACTAACCATTCAACGGAAAACCCACAATAGATTAAAATTACTAACCGACCGAACATGACGATTGCACCACTCCACAATTCTCCATACCTATAAATTTCTGATCCAACCAGTCCTCTGCTATTCTCCCCTCTCTTCCATCTTGAACACCTCTGAGAATACTATGTTATCTATAAACTCGACGCTACCTATCCCCTAGTCTTCCCTCTGTTCAATGCACCTGGTACTCTGTCCCGTCTCTACCATCATATACCCCAACGCTAGATCTCCACACACTACACGTTCTCTCCCAACGAATCTTCATTAGCCCTCCCTTACCCAACAATGAAATACGCTGTGATATATACCTATCCTACCAGATCTACAAGAACTCACCCCACACCCCTGGTCAGAGTTCCCTTCTTTTCCACTCCTCTCTACACACAGTCTAAGGCTTGGCCCAGAAGAGTATACCTGTTCACTTTTCCGAATTCCTGCTCCAAACATCCGTCCACACAGACACCCTCTTACGCAACACCCCAACTGATATGTTCCCACGTTACCCCTCTTTCTCACAGACTAGGTCCTCTCATCACTTCCCTCATCTATGTCACTATCTTAGTAAGTCAACACACTGGCTTTATACATTTTTCACTTATGCAAATGTCCCTTTCTCATTTGTATTTCGTGGAACATTCATTTGCCATTTCAGCTGAGTCAATCTTTTAATTAATCAACAAATTCACCTCATACATTTTAAATTTTGCAGCTGAATATATGTTTTTTTATTACATCAAACGTTCATTCTGTCAACGGTTGTGTCCAATTATAGAATATGTTTTATACCTTTTACTCTCGTATGGGTGAAGAGAGGTGAATTGTATCCGCTGACAGACCACCCCCCCCCCTCCTCCCATACGGGGCGAGGGGAATGAAATGTTAATAAAGGAAGAAAAAGACGTCTTCGTTAGTCTTCGATGGCTCACCGGAGTGTGCCCCGTTGATATGTCGTGAGATGTATTGGGCGAATGGCTGCAAGCCCGGAATTTGTTTCAACATCAATATTAAGTGAGGAATCTAGGAATGTACTAAAGCTCTCTAGGTATCGTTTCGGTAGGGACTGCGATGATTACCCTAAGTACAAATGCTTCAAATGGCTCTGAGCACTATAGGACTTAACATCTGAGGTCATCAGTCCCGTAGAACTTAGAACTACTTAAACCTAACTAACCGAAGGACATCACACACATCCATGCCCGAGGCAGGATTCGAACCTGCGACTCTAGCGGTCACGTGGTGCCAGACTGAAGCGCCTAGAACCACTTCGGCACACCGGCCGGCCCTAAGTACAGCGAGCGAGCACAAAGCCGTTTATGCAGTCAGTTTCCCGGTCTCCTTACGTAACTGAAACAGGAATAAAGCCTAACATGTGGTACACTGCTAAGCACCATGAACTTTTCAGTGTTGTAGGAAAGAGCTGGGCAAAGTGGCCATTGCGTGCAAAGCGGCCGATGGGGTCCTGGAGCCTCTAAGGGGCTGGCATGGTGAGGGAAATGCTTCAAATTATTCTCCCTGGAGGTCGCAGTCACCCCATGAAGTAGAAACTGTTTACTCTGTCTCTCCTCAGAGATACAATAATTTTTGTGGATTTTAGTTATCCTCATTTCAGGTTAAGTGTTCAGATTGAAAGTTTGTTGTGGAGAGGGAATATGACTTACGTCTTCTTAACTAAACTTAATTAAAACTGCCATACCTTGACTCCATAGTACTGCTTTAGTTATTAAAATTTAGGTCATGCTATTAGAGGGAGTACAGTTTGTGTGTCAATGAGGACACAGTGGCCATCTTGGTGGCAGTCTCTGCTCACTTTGTGTAGGAGGAAGACGTAAAAGCAGCGGCCTAAGGAAGGGCTCCAAGGCAGTACTTGCAACAAGCCCTTGTAAGAGTGACTTAGATGCGTCAAATAAAGAAAGAGCAGAAAAAGAAAATAAAGAGAAGGAAAAACGCAAAGCAGCCAAAGAGAAGGAAGCCAGCAAAAATAAGAGTGCGAAGAGTAGGAAACCCAACATTAAAAGCGTTCTTTTTGATGGCAGCGATGAAAGTAGAGAGTACATGCACTGAGGAGAAAAACTTTCAAATTCAAGGCCAGAAGAGAAGCTGATTTAGGAACAATTGTGCTCGCTCTGGGGTCACGAACATTGTACAGGAGTTGAGGAACAAAGTTTTGATTCTTATCATATTTTAGAACAAAGTATATTTAGTCCTTTGTTAAAACAGTTTTTAACTCTTATTTTTGAGTTTAAAAGTGGCCACTTTGCCCATTCACATGAGCCGAAGCTAACAACTTAACTATTCGATATTATACGTCAGTAGCTGCAGGTTGTAGTCACTCATTTCTATGCATTTCCGTCTAGCGCTACTCAACTTAAAAAACAGGAATAGCTTAGTCTTGCCACTTTGCCCAGCTCTCCGCTACATACTGTGTATTAACGTCTCAGAGATGCAGAGGAAGAACGACGACAGTCAGAAATGTGAGATTGCAAGCCTATTCGGAACCCTCGGAATGGCGGAGAATATGCGTTAATTAACAAAAAGGTATGATTCGCAGGGTTGTAACTAAACACACGTTAACAGTAATAATAATGACAGATTCAGTGTATGATGCACCACGGCCAGAGCACTCGCAGCCAAGAGGCCGGCGAGCTAGCCCTGCGTCGCTGCCTCACGCTCGCCGCTCTTCCGATCGGCAGCTATCGGTGCGAGCCTCAGCCGCCACACTGTGCCCCGGCTTTTGTGGAGCGCAGGTAGACGGTGCACAATGGGCTCATCTAGATCGGGCTCGGTCGCTGCCTATACACGGTCGAAACATATCGCTACCGGGGGACGGCAGTCGCGAAATATTCATAGTCGATACAACGCGCCCCGCTCCGCGAGGTTGCCAGTGAAAGGGAGGGACGAGCGCGGCGCTCCAGTTCCGCGGAGGAGCCGCGTCGAGGGCGCAGGGTGTGCGCCTGCCCCCACAGGGTGGCTCCAAAGTGCGGCGACGCTAGGCGGCGTGATCCTGGCCGACGTAAGGCTGCGCCAGAAATGTAAAAACCCTAAGCTGACTTTTACTTTACAAAGCACATGCAGCGCCTTCTGGAGACACAGATGCCATTACAATTAACGTGTGGGGACAACACCCGCACACTACATACAATATTAATACGTATGTTTTTGGATAGGGTCCTCCTTTAGTGAAACACAATTTTGTTTTTTAACCTGGACATGTTTCACTGCAGTTGCAGCATCTTCAGTGGGCTTTTATTTTTCGTCTGTTAGAGATAAAGAGTGTTCTTTGCTGTTTGTATACATGTAGCTATTAATTTTTAAATCGTAATTATTGAAAAAAAAACACATAAATTATGACTTCATATCTTTTTACCCCATGGTGTGGTTTTTCTGAGGTGTTGTGTTTCTACAGTGACCGTTTTGTTCCACAGTTTGTCATCTGCAACCACTTATACCTTAAAGCAGATAAATTGTTTAAACCAAAATTACGATTTGAAAACTTGATTTTTTATGCCTGAAATTATTTAATTCTATGACACACACACACACACACACACACACACACACACACACACAGAATTAAATAATTTCAGGCATAGAAATGACAAGTTTTCAAATCGTAATTTTGTCTAAACAATTTATCTACTTTAGGGTATAAGTGGTTGCAGATGACATACTGTGGAACAAAACGGTCACTGTAGAAACACAACACCTCAGAAAAACCACACCATGTGGTAAAAAGGTATGAAGCCATAATTTATGTGTTTTTTCAAATATCTGTAACTACGATTTAAAAACTAATAGCTACATGTATACAAACATCGAAAAGAACACACTTTATCTTTAACAGATGAAAAATAAAAGCCCACTGAAGATGCTGAAACTGCAGCGAAAAGTGTTTGGGTTAAAAAACAAAATTGAGTTTCTCTAAAGGCGGACCCTATCCAAAAACATACGTATAGTTAAAGTAAGCACATAAAAAGAGATTCAACCCTAAGATGATTACATACAATATTATTTACTTTGACCTGTTTCTCTAGTCAGGCGGGAGCATTCTCTGACTTTCATTGCACTATTGGCAACACGCTCTCGGTTAAATACTTAGGATGGCATCATAGTCCACGTAGATTTCGATGACCCGTTAAGACAGACGCTCGTCATGCCCAGAAACCCTACTTACAACGTTTGAGGAACCACTATTAAGTGATGGATCGAGAAATACACTTCAGGTCCCTACCTATCGCTCCTGTACAGGCCTACAGACCATGAAGACAATGTTAGACTAGCTATAGTGGCACAGGGATATTTGTATTTCTTTCTTCCTGTGCTTCACATATGACAGCAAAAGTAACAAATTCTAATAGTCATACGGTACTAATTATCCTCTGCCACGCGCTTCACAGTGGCTTCCAAAATATGTATGTAGATGTAGATGCAGGCAGTACGTTCCAAACTAAAATACGTACGACAAGTTTGTCTATGTCTGTTTGCGTGTATAAAAGAGTAGGGTCGATGAGATGCTTCGCAAGTGCTGCAGAATTACTTTATCTGTGGTTGGATACAGCGGGCTTTTTGATATCTCGGCCTACTGTCAGATCTCAGGGAACCTGGATTTCGACGGAGTGTGGGAAGGTCACAGTAAGAAATGCGTGGGATGGGATAACCAGTTCTACCGTTTACCTTAAAACTAAGAGAAAGCTTCCAAATAGCTTTTTTTCTGAACCGGAACATTGAAATTTTAAATTCATTGCTGGAACAATATGTAATAATCTAGAAATATACACCCAGTGTATGAACGCGTAGCTGTAAAAGTAAAGAGGGTAGAAAATGCAAACTCACACTGTCAGAAAAATACACTGAAGAAAAGAACATTATTAGCATCTAATCTAAGTATTAGTAAGTCTTTTCTGGAGCTTTCTGTTGCATTGTATTCTTGTATGAAAATACAATCTGGACAGTTATCACATTAGATACGACGAAAATGGAAGCTTTTGAAATGTGATGGCAAAAAAGAAGGACGTTGGACATCAGAAGAGTCGACTCATTAATTGCATTGGGAAAAAAATGACAACGTGACAAAACGTCGGGTCTGGTATCAAGGACTCTTTAGTTTGGTAATGTAGAGCTGTAACAGCCATAGAAGGCGACTCAAGATTTGGATGTATATTGCAGTAGTTACGCAGGGATGAAGAGGTTTGCACAGGACACACTAGTGTCGAGACGTACATCTAAACAGTCCGAACTGAAGACCTCAACAACGACAAGTGTATATAACGAAATTAAGTTGAATGACTTTCTCGACGTGTAGTTAACTGGTAATCACATGTAGCAATGTACTTGTCATACTTTTCAATGACTAATCCAAAGGGTAGGCCGGGCTGACCAAATTTGACCCATCGCAAAGCTCCTGTGTCACTAACGGCAACGGTAACTACATATAGCACTTCGATGATTCCTTTAGTTTGTCATCACTCGGTAGGGGTGACAGTCTTGCTTCACACTCTGATCGGATCAGCGTTGTCATCTTCTGTAATGTATGTATTTCCCACCGCTATACTGACTGTAGGTACCTCTGGTCGCCTTCACGTTATCCAAAAGTGTTATTCAACACCGTAATTTCATTAGATTAAAAATGAAAGCTGTTTTCCATTTCATGGTTTATACGCAATAACCACTCACCTGAGAATTTGGCATTTTTTTCAGTAAACAAAGACTCGTGTTCCTCGATGCGTACAGAGGCTGAAGTTGAATAACTTTTGTCTGAGCGTTTTTTTCAAAAAACACAATGCCCTAAGTATGTTTTGTATTAGCTGACGCTCAAGCCACTATTCCTCGTAACCAAATTAAGTTTTATTTCGTCTATGTTTAGTTCGTTTTTCACGTAGTTTCATATCGCTCATATGCGCTCAGTTTCACAGTAATAAAACGTACCCTTGTTTCTCTCCTGTGCGTTACTCAACCAAACAAGTAGCGTACTATATGCAAATGAAGATTTCTGCAGCGCGCCAATGCAATAAAATCTTTTTGTGTTTCTAGTCGCGTCGATTCGCTGTAAGGAAGTTAGCGCATCCTTCCATCTTCTGACGTAGAGGCCATATTTCGCACACAGTTTTCTTACATTCTAATCAGCGACAGCTAACATTTAAATCCACCAAGTATCACTTTTTCTTAATTTCCGAATTCTTCTACTGCTACAAGTTTCTTAAAACACAGACGAAGCCGATATTGTTGTTTCCTTGCAATTCTTATCTCCATGTATCTGACCTCTCTACCTCTCTGTCGATGATAATCTCTCTGTATTCATCACATATTTTAGACGCAAAAAATTATTAACAGGAGCGTTGGTCATTGACATCTTTACGGAGCAATTCTGCATTCTGTACAAAGTTAGATATATAATGCCGATCGAAAAGTTGAGGTCGTTGCTCGAACGTATATGCAACTCAGGGCGATTTCGATGCTGGTATATAAGCACCGACGTACAAGCAAGAGGTTAGTGTTGCCTTCGAACGGAAACTTTTTGATCGCCCCTTATATTATTAACTATCTGACAAGCTTGTCCGACCCTGGTATTCATTTTTCCAGTTTTTTATCAGAAGCGGAGACAAAAAATGAACTGTGTTTATATTGTAACATCGAACAAAATTTCATTTCCTTGTACGTATTCATGAAAACACCTTTCAAATAACGGAACAGTTTCTGTACGCTGGGCAAAGCTGCTTCAGGTGTCTACAACGCGATTTTCTAAAGGTTTCTATGCAACACCTCCTCATATCTGTATACACGGCTACTGTTTTGCCTACAACAGTTTGCGCTTCTATGTTGAAAACTGTCAAAAGCGCGGTGTCGGGGATTTCCTTGAGTTAACACTAGGAGCGTCTTAGTAGTAAAGAATAAACGTATTAAAACTTCATGCATGATGCAGCATTTTCATGCACCTTTGTCAATATGACGTCGTAACTCTTGAACTATGCGTCGTACAATAATACATTTAGGAAGGTACATTCAGTGGCTTATGCGCACACTGTCTGCAAAATGCTTAGCAAGTAGAATTAGTAGCAATGAAGTAACACATGTAAACGTCATTCATGATGCGGTAGTTTTCCATCCGTCTCATTGTTCATGACGTCGTACATCCTGAACCATGAAAGGTAGGTGGTTTTACCCCACAGAAATTGTTGCCTGATAGTAAGGGATACGTGTACCTAGTTTGACTGAAATTGGTCCAGCGGTTTAAGAGGTGATGTGAAACATACAGACCTACATTTTTATAATATGTATGGATGTAATAAGTGCTCGTACAAAGAAACATTTACATGAACTCTGTTCCAAGAGCTTCGGTGACAAAAATCGGAAACTGTATTACGTCAAATTCCAGAAAGCACCCCAACACAAACAGATTTTAGTGAGCTGTAAGTAACGTATATGATGGCTACATGAGCTCATTAATATACTGTAGCTATTCTTTGTACAAGAGTATCAACTCGTATCTCGGACGTTGTATTAAGAAGCTCTGGTTAAATTGGGATTCAATGCGATTTGATCACCACAGTGTTTTACAGAACTGCACATTATACGTAGTCATTGAGACTGCCAGTGTCATTCTACGATGAAGATAAAAAAAACGTATTGACAATCGAAAAGACGTATCGAATATTTTTTCTCTTCTACTTACTTTTTCTGTTGTTCCACTACTGAAGGTTAATATGTAGAGATCATTGAAGAGCAAGAAATTAATTGAAATTGATCCTTTAGTAGCAATAAATCGTTTATAATGAATTTCTGATTTTCATTTAAATGACCTATGTAGAATGTTGTGCCTCTTTGTAGTCAGAACAACAAAGGAACATTGAATCCGTAAAGTAATATCGTTGGTCATGGCCATACAGAAAATTTTATAACCTTTTATTAAATTATGACCCGCCGACTGTAAGGGAATCTCTAATTGTCTCCTTTCTGGCTACTTGATGGTACGGGTAGAGCCTAAGAGCCTTCACAAACCCCCCAAGCATTACTCAGATCTTTTTTCTTCCACAGGGTTCCTTCCAGGCTGCTTTGTCTGTACAGAGGAAACGTGCTGATATAGCGTCTGATTTAAAATCGACAGGCGCTGTGCATTCCTATACTCTAATGGTGAGCAATAAAAGCCCGATGCTTCCTTCTACGGCAGCTGATGGCTCTTCATCCCGCCTAATACTCCAATTAATGTCAAGCGCGCGCCGAGGATCCATTATGCAGCTGCAATTGTGGTTCGGCCATCCTCTTATTTTCAGCATCGCAATTACAGGCGCTTCTGGAAGTACGTCCCCTCTGCCCTAAAAACATTTCAGTCTTCGATGCTTATTTTACTTCAAAGAGGAAAAATAAGGTTTTTTGGTAATCGGACCTTTATCAGCAGTATCGAGTAGAAACGTCGTTAAAAGGGCTGGAGTAATCGAGGCGTCTGTCAACCAACTGAATTTTCTGAGACTTTTATTTGGATGGCGTAGATTTTTAACAATTTTTGGTTGATTTTTTCAGTAACCTGTCTCCCCTGACCAATCACAAATTTACCGGTCATGGAGGTTCATGTTTTGACAGTGCAGTTTCGGAGGAAACAGGTTAAAAAGATAACACAGAATGTGGATATCACTGCCGGTAAACTGCGTAGAATTTTTACTGTCAGAAAGCTGCCTAATTGTGTAAAGAAAGCTGACACCACAAGAAATGAGTCATTATAAAAAAATTACTTTCTTTAGGACGGAATTTACACTGAGGTGACAAAAACCATGGGACACCTAATATCGCGTCGGATCTCTTTTAGCACGGCACAGTGCAGCGGCTCGACGTTGGAAGTCCCCAGCATATTGAGCTATACTACCTCTATAGCCGTCCAGAATTGCGAAAATTTTGCCGGTGCAGGATTTTGTACGCGAACTGACCTCTCGAATATGTCTTAAAGTGTTCGACGGGATTCATGTTGGGCGATTTGGGTGGCCACACCGTTCACTCTTGGTATCCAGAATGTTCTTCAAACCATCCACGAACAATTGTGTCTCGGAGACACGGCGCACTTTCATTCATAAAAATTCCATCGCTGTTTTGGAACATGAAGTCAGTGAATGGCTGCATATGGTTTCCAGCTAACCGAACATATCCATTTCCCGCCAATAAGCGGTCCAAGTGAACCAGAGGACCCAGTCCATTCCATGTAAACACAGCCAACACCATTATATAACTACCCCCAACTTTCGCAGTGCGTTGTTAATAACTTGGCCAACGACATTGTGGGATCTGCGCCACACTTGAACACTGCCGTCAGCTCTTACCAACCGAACTCGGAACTCATCTGACCAGGCCACGATTTTACAGTTCGTCTAGGGCCCAAGCGATTTGGTCACGAGCCCAGGAGAAGAGCTGTAGGCGATGTGCTATTAGAAAGGCACTCGCGTCGGTTGTCTGCTGTCATAGGCCATTAACTTCAAATTTCGCCGCACTGTCCTAACGTATATGTTCTTAGTACGTCCCACGTTGATTTCCGGGTTTTATTTCACGCTGTGTTGCTTGTCTGTTAGCACTGACAACTCTACGCAAACGCCGCCCCTCTCGGTCGTTACGTGAAAGTCATCGGTCACTGCGTTCTCCATGAGAGGTAATGTCTAAAATTTTGTATTCTCAGCTCGGTCTTGACATGGTGGATCTCGGAATACTGAAATCCCTAACGATTTCCGAAATGGAATGTCCCATGCGTCTAGCTTCAAAAACCATTCCACGTTCAAAGTCTGTTAATTCCCGTCTTGAGGCCACAATTACATCGGAAACGTTTCCACATGAATCACCTGACGACAAATGACACCTCCACGAATGCGCTGCCCATTTATGCCTTGTGTATACTACCGATTTTTATTTATTTATTTTCTTGCTTCATTAACAGTACAGGTACAATCATCTGTGTATGTGCATGTCGTTATTCCACGACTTTTGTCATCCCAGTGTAGTTACCTAAAGTACGTTTTGTGGGTCCGTCGATAGGCGCTCTAACCCTTAGCTGGTGCTGGAGTAGCTGACGGGTTTGTTTTCAGCAGCTGTCCACTAGTTAGATATGAGGGAACGTTTCATTAGTGTAGTCTTAATTAAATGTTCCTCTCCAGCAGACATCACCTTACCGTAGCGAAGACAGTGCGGAAGGTAAGTTTTCCGTGGTCGTATGAATCTACTAGCTACTAGCCGGGTCCCCTAAGTCGGTCTAGTCTCAGAGGACCAACCTGACGAAGTGTGACATGCGATTGCAGGCTTTCTCGGGGTATTTCAGCTATGAAATCTTCACGGTTATCAGTTGAGTGGCGTCGTCTTCTAGTCGCAACGTTTCAATGTACTGCGTATCCATGATCTTCAGGCGAAGATGATGGATCCACTGAATTGTTGCGACTAGAAGACGACGCCACTCGGATGACAACCCGTGAAGATTTCATAGCTCACGAGGTGTGTCCCACAATCCCTCCATCTCTTCCCATATTCTTTTCCACATTCCCTTTCCCTGCAACCTAAAATCCAACTGTGAAACGAACGGAAGAGGAACATTTCACGCTTGAGATTCCCAACGCTCGCGTGGGTGGAAAAGGTCACGCCAGACGGCCAAGCAGTCAAGGCGTCGCTCTACTGTTCTTCAGTTCGCGGATATCCGTTGCAGTCCTGGTGTCTGAAATCACGTACCTCTTACCCATGTGCCGTGATGAATGGTTCCGGAATCACAGAGATTGTGATACTTCGTTGCAAGCTGAGTTCCACCTTCAACAAAATCACATTACTGGCACTTCCTCCTGCCACTGACCTTAAAATCCAGCGGCGATACGGTAAGGACGGTGGAACTACTGCTCATCGGAAAAACACGCGGAGAACAGAAAACATGCTTTTCATGTTTTTCTGGTACTTCTCACATATCAGATCTTCTTACATAAGAATCTGACACTACGCAACAAACTTATGCTGTGTCGACCAGATGTTGTTTGCACCCTGCTCTATAGTAGCAAAGCCGGGTGCTATATCGTCGTGAATCTAACAAACTAGGACGCTTCAACCAACATAAGCTTGGATTCATTATGGACATCAAATGCCTTGAATTCATGTGGAAAACTGAAGACAGACATGTACAGCACAGGAACCATTGTCTTCAGTCACCGACTGGTATCTTCGACGGTTGAGAAAAGACAGAGTTCCTTGACAAATCTGTACAGTAAAGTGAGCAGAAGTAGAAGGCCCCGTTGTGCCCCTCAGAAGCCTTATAAGGATTAACTCAAGAAGAACTTGAAGAGTTTAAGCATTCGTCCGAGTAACTGATACGCCTCAGCAGCAGTTGTACTTGCTGGCGCAAAAGTACTTCTGCTGCTGATTTGTATTTTGAGCAGGAACATCGAAAACCGGAAAACGAGAAACGTCAGAGTTGCAAAATTCGCCATTCTCAGCCACACACCCTCGTCCTTCTAGTACATGGCCGCCCGTTTCATGCCAGGATTGGTCTGCTGTGCCAACAAAGGCACGTCCATACATGAACTGCGATGCAATAAAGAACACACAGAAGAAAACTGAAAACACGCGTATGAGTATCAGCAGATGACAAGTTAATATTTTCAGAAGTAGCACAGTCGTATTTCCTCATTTTGTATGTGATTCTGTCATTTGTAGCTTTAACTGATCCCAGGAACTTCATCTCAGCTGATTGTTTGCTTCATCGTTCCACCTACATGAGCCGTACCTCATGAAAGTGAGGAATACCTCTGTCAATGTTTTATACAGTTGTCCACCTCTATTCTCTTCTTTTCCGCTTTCCTCACAGTCCTTGTCTCACCACCATACAATGCTTTTCTCAAAACGCACTTTCTCAGAAAATTCTTCCTCAAATTAACACCTATGTTTGATACTAGTAGACTTTCCTGGGCCAGAAGTGCCATTTTTGCCAGAGCTAGTCTGCTTTTTATGTCCCCCTTGCGTCGTCGGCCATGGGTAATGTTTTCAAGGCAGCAGAATTCCGTAACTTCGTCTGCTTTGTAATCCCCAAGTTTCATGTTAACTATTCTCATTTCTGCTACATCTCGTTAGCTTTGTCTTTGTCCGGTTTACTCTCAACCCATATTCTCTAATACTTAGACAGTTTATTCCATCCACCAGATTCTGTAATTCTTCTTCATATTCACGGACGCAAATCTTATCATTGGCATCCTTTCACACTGAATTTTAATACCATCCCTGAACCTTCCCCTTCTATATTTATTTCTATCATTGCTTCTTCGCTGTCTGTAATGCATCCCCGCCTTACACCCTTTTTAGTTCGAGCACTTCTTTGTCTTTCTATCTTACTGGTCTATCTTGATTTTTGTTTATATTGTATATTACTCATCTTTCCCTGCAGCTTCTTAATATATTTCTCAGAACTTCGAACATCTTGCACAATTTTACATTTTCGAACGGTTTTTCCAGGTCGACGAATACTATGAGCGTGCCTTGATTTTCTTTCAGCCTTGCTTCCATTATCAAGCGCAGCGTCAGAACAGCCTCTCTGAAGTCTAATTTTCCTAGCGCCAAAATGATCGTCATCTAATTGATTCTTGATATTGTTTTCCATTCTTCTTGATATTATTCTCCTCAGAAATTTGGATGCGTGACCTGTTAAGCTGATCTGTACTATAATTCTCGCACATGTCCACTTGTCTGTTTTCGGAATTGTGTGAATGATGCTTTTCCGAATGTCTGATGGTATATCGCCAGTATCATACATTCTACAAACTATTTCGATTAGTGATTTTATTCCCACTTTCCCCAATAATTTCAGAAATTTCGATGGAATGTTATTTATCCCTTCTGCCTCATTTGATCTTGTCCAAAGTTATTTTAAATTCTGTTTCTAGCACTGGATCCCCTATTTCTTCACCGTCGCCTCCTGTTTCTTCTTCTATCAAGTCACCAGATAAGTTTTGCCCCTCAGAGTTTTTCAATGTACTCCTTGTGGTGATCGGACGCGGTCGATCAGAAACTGACCGTCCCATGTAGTCCAACATAGAGCCACAGTCACATTCGAGTGCCCCACAAGTTTGGATAATGTTTGATTCGACCGCCAGCGAATGGATATCCACAACGACGCCCCTTTCAAATTCAGTCATGTGGTGATGACGCTGTCTCAGACGGCTACGCTGCATCCCAGTGCCCTTCACAGCGATTGATCATCTACCGCTGTTCACGCCCCTTATATATCCCTCCCGGACTTATAACAACAGCAATGCACTCTGGTGCCTGTTCTATTTGTCGTAGAAAACTGTAACTAATTATTTGCATACTGGCCGATGATGTGTTCGTAAACTAAGTTGCAGTGACATCCGATCACGTCTCTGTGTGTTTCACTTTGGTTCCCTTTCATCGCAGACATATCACACTGAAGCTCCAAAGAAACTGGTAGAGGCATGCGTATTCAAATACAAAGATGTGTAAACAGGCAGAACACGGCGCTGCGTTCGGCAAAGGCTTTATAAGACAACAAATGTCTGACGTAGTTGTCAGATCGGTTATTGCTGCTACAACGGCAGGTTATCAAGATTTACGTGAATTTGAACTTGGTGTATAGTCGGCGCCCGAGAGATGGAACGCAGCATCTCCGAGGTAGCGATGGAGTGGGGATTTTCCCGTACTATCAATCAAATCTCCGACATCGCTATATCTGGAAAAAGCTCCAGCAAAAATAGGACAAAGACGACTGAAGAGAATCGTTCAACGTGAGATGAGTGCAACCCTTCGACAAACTGCTTCAGATTTCAGTGTTAGGCTATCAGAAAGTGTCAGCGTGCGAACCATTCAACGAAACATCAACGATATGGGCCTTCGGAGCCGAAGGCCCATTCGTGTACCCTTGATGACTGCACGACACAAAGCTTTACGCCTCTCCTGTCAACACCGACATTCGACTTTTGATGACCGAATACATGTTGAGTGGTCGGGCGTCTCGTTTCAAATTGTATTGAGTGGATGGACGTGTACGGTATGGAGACAACCTCATGAATTCATGGAGCCTGGATGTTAGCAGGGAACTGTTCAAGCTGGTGGAGTCTCTGTAATGGTGTGCGGCGTGTGTCTTTGGAGTAATATGGAGCTCCTGATACCTCTAGCGACGACTCTGACAGATAGCACGTACGTAAGCATCCTGTCTCATCATCTGCATCCATTCATGTCCATTGTGTATAGCGACGGACTTGAGCAATTCCAGCACGGCAATGCGACATCCTGCACGTCCACAATTGCTGCAGAGTGGCTCCAGAAACACTCTTCAGAGTTAAAACATTTACCCTGGCCACCAAACTCCTCAGACTTGAAAATTATTGAGCATATCTGGGATGCCTTGCAACGTGCTGTTCAGAAGAGATCTCCACCCTCTCGACACTCTTACGGATTTATGGACAAGGTTGCAGGATTCATGGTGTCAGTTCCACCCATCACTACTTCAGACATTAGTCGAGTCCACGTGTTGCGGCTCTTCTGCGTGCTTGTGGGAGCCCTACGCGGTATTAGACAGGTGTAACAGCTTCTTTGGCTCTTCATTGTAATCAGTACTCGCAAGTAGCAATTACGGCAGCCGTCGTTGTACATGAGCATCAGTGTGTCTCACTCCCCACACAGGATAGAAATTCAGCTCCACTCACTATGAATTCATCCCTGTAAATAGATTCTCGATTGCAAGTGATGACCATAATGAAAATACAGACAGAAATGTCCGGCTCAGGAGTGTGCTGGTGGCATACCCCTTTGCTCTGACGGCCAGTGGCGGCCAGCATAGAGTCTAAGGACGCTGTAGGTCGAAATGTGGTAGTCCTCTGCGCCTCGTCGAAATTCTTTTGAAGTGTCTGATAGTATTACTGATTTCAAAACCAAATCGAACATTTGATCTATTTGCCTGCTTAAAAACTTAGAAGCGTTTCTACGGACATCACGGCAGCGCCTACCTCATTACGGCGAGAATAATAGCGCGTTTGATCGAGCTTTTGTGTACGAGACGACCTTGTTTAGAATTATTCATAAACCGCATTTACATGACTGCAGAAACGTAACGGTCTAGCAGATCTGCGTACCCCCCTCCCCATTTTTTCCTTTTTCCACCCCTCGCCGAAGCGCGAAGCAGAGCAGACCTGACCCGCCACGCGGCATTAGCATGTGGACAATGACCAGGCTCCAGGTAAACAGCATTGTGTCCGCGGCTGCAGCGCTCCGCAGCGTGGCGTAGCGTGCGAAGGAGGTGGCTCTCCACAACCAGAGCAACGGACGCTGCATCACAAGAGCGCCGCCGACCGGACACTCACTCCCACCTCGTCTCCCTGAGGGCTCTGCCTCGAGTCAAGCATCTCACTCACAATGTTATTACATCCATAATGGGCTGTTATGCGAGCCCGGCGACTCGTTAATAATCCATATGTGAAACAGCACTCGTACTCCATTGACCACTGGTTTGGGCGTCATGTTGTCATCATCAGGTGCAGCACATCATGTTTCACATATTCAGCTGCCTGACGGGCATCCACATCCGATGGTTCTCCGGCTGACACTAGTTTCAAGGACCGGCTAGGTAATCTCTCGCGCTAATGGTAAAATATTAATGTTAATGGAACCGTTGGGAGTGTTATATACTTCTCTTCCCACGCCATGTGTTGGTTTCTGCATGACACATTATATATATTATACTGTCATACGTTGAACAAGTGTATGATCTCGCAAAGAGTTCGAAACTCGGTTACAGCATGCTGTTTCTCATGCACCGACGTAGTTACGTTACACAGCGCCACGTCACACGCTACAACTCTGAGCCCCATGGCGGAAAGGGCTGTAAATATGTAGAGATTAAGAACAAATGGTTCAAATGGCTCTAAGCACTATGGGACAACGTCGGAGGACATCAGTACCCTAGACTGCATTATGAGACTTAACATCTGAAGTCATCAGTCCCCTAGACTTAGAACTACTTAAACCTAACAAACCTAAGGACATCACACACATCCATGCCCGAGGCAGGATTCGAACCTGCGACCGTAGCAGCACCGCGTTTCCGGACTGGGGCGCCTAGAACCGCTCGGTCACATGGGCCAGCGATTAAGAACAAAAGCGTTGAATTTTAATAACGTATGTTTTATTTAAAAATGCTTTAAGGGTTTGCACACAAAAATCGGAGCCATTACATTTCAGGACGTCTTCGTATTTAATGTCAGCACGGGTGGATCATATACAAATACCAGATAATGGATGGAACTTGCAAAAGGGCTTCCCAGCGAAACTCCTGCAGCGACTATCTTAGGAACATAAATCTTAGCACATGTGGGCGGGTCCACATCCTTCATACATTCCCGATCTCTCCCCAAGCGATTTCCATATTTTTAGATACCTGGCCGTTGATTTCCTTGGGACGAAGAGGTGCACGCCAGCACACAGTCATGATTCCGAAGGAAACTAAAAACATTTTTCCATGTAGGCATTAACCGTCTTGTCTCACAGTGTGGTAAATTTATTAACAATCTTGCTTTTGAAATAATAAACAATGTACTTACTTTTTTCACGTGTCTCATTTTGATTTGGCAACCCTTTAGAGCGAGGAAAGCTGCACCAAACCAGTCTTCGGACTAAACATCACTCATGTCTAACTCTAGGTCACTCTTCATGTTCGACGCAGTATTACTATAATTCTCTAAGAAGGCAAAGATGTTACCTATCTCACCAAAAGTGTTAAACTAAGCCCAAGACGAATCACAGTTTCCGAGACTTCCATATGTCCAGCCAATCTTCATAGCTCATGTATTGTCTACTCTACTGAGAACACAACATCAAAAACTTAAGAAATGTTCATTAAATGGAAATATGATGAAAATGGGTATCAGGAACTGGTCTTAGCATTCATTCTCATCATATATAACTTTCATGAAAATCACTGTGTGCACACATATGTGCACACGTGCACCTGTGTTTGAATGTGTGTCTGTGTCTAAGGAATTGACTGATATTGCTTTCATTTAGTCGTTTGTCAAAATTTCTGCTCAGTTTGCTTGTTTCGTAAATCCCAAACTACTCATATAGTTTCTTACTGTAGTCTACATTGTTTTTGGTATGAGGCGAGAGGTGGGAAGTGGATGGAGGTTCCATCAATCTGAGACGTACAGCTAACGCCTGTATTATTTGCTACTTATTCGTATGTTCCATTCTCTCTGTCTTCCTGTGAAAGCTTTTGCCTCTATGTCTTCCTCGAGTATCATGGAAGTTAATGCCTGATGTCTTAACACGTGTCCTATCATCCTACCCCTTCTTCTAGCCCCGTGATCGTCAATCGGGTCAGTACCACCCAGTAGTGGGCATTCATTTTCCACGGTAGGCGGGATACCATACCTAACACGTTTTTTAATTTGTGACCATATTCATCGTTCCACCCCTTTTCCTGCACCCACATCACATTCTGACTGTTAACAGAGACTCATTTTCACCTGGAGCCAGAAAGGCGAACTGTTATTCTTTTTTCAGAATACTGTGGGAGTGCAGCGATTATTGAACATAGCTACGATGTTGTTTCAGCGTCCTGCGATATATACAGCTCGTACTGCAGCACTCGAGACACCGTCAGTTTAAACCTGATCACCTGGTACTACTGGCAGAAGGAAAGGTAGACTAAAGCCGCCGTAGACATCGAGGTCGTTAACGGTGTGCAACAAAGGTAAACTATGAAATCGTAAGCGATCTATTTAAAGGGAAATGAAGGTTAATCAAATACACTATGACTGGACGTTGAACACAAATCTCGAACCTCCAGAATGTGACATCTGTATCCAAATAGCTGCACTGTCGAGCCCGCTACTGTTGGCTAGCTGCTTAAAACAGTCATGATCCTTAAGACTAGACATTCCGAAAGGCCTGTAATATATACCATACTTAGCTGAGTATCTTCGATCTAAGACAGTTATGTTGTGACTGTTGTAAGAAGATTGAGTCTGCTGAGCAGATGATACGTTAAGCGGATCTGAGTTGAACGCTGAACAAAATATGGTAGATGTGTCACGAGAAGGGAGACAGTTTAACTTTGTGGTCGTTACAGGATATCAAGATCTATTGATATGAATGAATGTGTGTGTGTGTGTGTGTGTGTGTGTGTGTGTGTGTGTGTGTGTATGCAAACAGTTTTAGCATCGAAGTCCAGTGCTTCCCGACTTTTTGCTTTTCTGAAAGGGCGCTTTCCCGCATTCACGGCTTTAAGGTCGATTCACACTTGACGGAACGGAACGGAGCGTCAGAGCATACCACAATGAATTTCAAATGGCGGCATTCACACAGGCCGTCAACGGAACGGGACGTCAACGTCAAGGTTTCTCGGATAGCAAGTTCTGACATTGACAATGGTAGAGGGTATGTTGGCATCGAAACTTAGAGCATTCTCGACACTCTCATGTTAGAGGAGTATTTTGTGTTTTATAGTTTATTGGCCTGTATGTTAACGTTTGCTTTGTTTGCATGCCACGTTGCAAAGGTTCCATCAGGACTTGCATATTTCCAGTACGCATGCGACGTTATGCGCCATCTAATATGTCCCAAAATGGGGCACATAAGAAGCGGTTTCTTCAGAGACTCATACCTAGAGATCTACTATTCGTAGAAAGGTGGGGTCAAGTGTTTTAGATAGCCCTTGGGAACGGACGATTTGTACACCCATCAGAAGGATCGTCTTAATATCACTATCCTACAATGCAGCATCAAGGTTTGAATATCATACATTTCCAACTAAGGAAAATGGAGCAAATCGGTTAGTCCTTCTTGCAACTGATGTGGTCTATGGTGGGTCTTAAGGGGCTTATTGAGGCATCAGCACTTCTTGTGTTGTTCCTTAGGAAACGCTCCAGATCTTTTTACCATTTTTCGCAAAACAGAGCCGCGTATTCCAAGGCGGCTATGCATAGCAAACGGCAGAAATTTAAAATATGTTCCTAATATCCCGCCCTCGAATAATCTTCAATATCTTTATCTATATTGGAGATAAAGGGGGTTAAATGTATCTTACAAAATATGCACCTAAAGTCCGGTGTGAGACGAAATTTGAAGAGTAAATAACGATAACAAATTGCTCAAATTTTAACATTATATACTCTAGGCATTTATCTAGAAGTGCCATCTTCCCGTTTTCAAAAATCTTTATCGGTTATCGAGAAACACTCCAAAAACATGGTCTTTGTGTATCAAAACCGAGACGCAGATTGCAAGACGGCTCTGCAAATGAGTGTAATTCTCAATATATATTCCTAAGACCCCGATATCATACAACTGTATCTTGGAAACTGGTGAAGAGATCAAGAAAGTTTCCAATTTCTTGGTATCTTCATCCGTTTCCGAGATACAGAGATTCGAAGCTACCTTACCTGTGCACAGAAAATACGCATGTCAAATCCGGTGCGAGGCGAAAACGTAGTTTATATAGTGACGTACCACGGAGAAACATGCTGTACAGCTTCTCCCTTATCATCAGAAGTGGTTCTGGGAGCTCCAAGTTGTAATACTGAAGCAAGTGCAAATTTTTCTGTGATAGGGAAGGAGTATATAAGAACGATAACGAGGAAGAGAGAGATAGTGACACTGCAAAGATACAGCAGCAGTGGCCAAGAATGAATAAGATAGTAGCAGAGAGAGACAGCAAGAGGGAAACAGCGACAGTTAGAGGAGACAGTAGTGGTAGGACAGAACGAAGGAGACTGTGGGTGTGAGACAGGAGACAATGACAGTTATAAAGACATAGAGAGATAATGATAATGAGTTGGGCTGAATGAGTGAGTGAGAATGGGCAAGTGGGAGTGGATGGGAATGAACAACTTACAGCGATGCACTAGTGGGTGTGAGAGCGTTAGAGTTGGGTAAACTTGTGGGACTGAGAGGTGAGCTGAACGTGAAAAACGCCGGGAATATGTTCGAAAGCCAAATTGCTGCGAAAATATTTGAAGGTACAGAGGAAGGTAGAATGAGGCAGCTGGTAACCCACTTTTCAGTCAGGCTCTGTTAAACAGGAGCATTTTTCAACTGGTTTTTCCTATAAATGTTCTTCCACAAAAGAGGCCAGATATCCGAAAGTGAAAAATGATTTAAGTTTCAGAATATTTGAACGAAGAAAAAAAAAAAGACACTGTGCATAACTGCAGAATCTATGACACAGTTTTCATCAAATTATATTTTCTTTAAGCATAAAGAATTCAGCGCTATTGACAGAAACATACAATTGTTTTTGACGTTATTCATTAATTAGAAATATAAAAAAAAACTCGACAAGTGCGAGTATGACCCGCGCTCTGACGCTTCGACACAAATACAATTATGTTTTGATGGGTGAGTTTGCGAGTATCAAGATAGTTGCGCAAATGCCATGTCCTCTGATTGCACTGACTCAGAAAATATTTTTTTTTTACCACTATGCGGCCTTAGACCTTAATATCTATGTAAATAAGAATTTACATGTTAGTTTGCTCAAAATCGTGGATCTCCGAAAGTTCTTGACCGATATTTTAATATTTTTTTACAAAAATGTTTCCCTATTACTAAATTTATGAAGAATTAAATATTACACACACTGAAAAATAGATACATAAAAACACACACGTATTCAAATGCAATGTTGTGTAAAAATTTGAAAACATTCAACAGAAACTTTCGGAGATTTGAGATTAGAAACATTTTCTACATAAGTACAAACGCAGATATTCGTTTGTTTGAAATCTCAGATGCCCGAAAGTTCTTCACGGATTCTTTTGAAATTTTGACACGCCATTGCATCAAAGATTCCAGTGTTTCTATATACATACTGGAACGCCATCTGATACACATGTAATATCTGTGTAATAAAAGGGGATATAGATGTTGATTTCTACGAAATCGTTAATCTGTGAAAGTTAGAAGCTGAAAAGTTTGTGGGACAAATGTTGCATGGGGCAACGGCGGCCATGATACGGCGTTGGTTTTTTGTTGCTAGTTGGAGTCGTGTCATAGATATGAAAGTCAACTTTTTTTTTTTAATGGGATGCTACAGTTTGGTACTTATTTTCTGATAGCGGTTATCGAGGCGAATCCAGTGATGTGTAACAGTAAGGTCTTTGAAGGTCAACGACGGTCAAAAAGGTGGTGTGAACATCCGTTTACAGAAGGTGTTGAAGTGATGACCATTGGTATCAACGCAGTGCTACAATCTTCAAATCATGGATTGAGTGGTATTGATTATCACATCGGTACTTATCGAAGCACATGCTCTGACAGTTCTCTCTTACATATCTTCAAGTGTAGTAGTAACGTCTTTATAAACAATGTCTTTTACGAATCCCCAAAAGAAAAAATCCAGAGGCATCAAGTCTGGCGAACAAGCCGGCCACGACATATCTCCTCCGCGTCCTATCCAACGATTTGGGAATTGCCTCTGCAACCCATTTCTAGCCATCAGCAAAAAATGTGCCGGACATCCTTCGTGTTGATACCACATTCTGTTCTTTGTTCCTATGACAGGCTTAATGTTTCAAGCAGGAATGTGGTGTACCTCCTACCATCAAGATTTCCTTCGACGAAATAGAGCCATGTAAGTCTGTCCTCCAGAATCCCACACCATACATTCACCGACCATTGCCTTTGGTGTGCAACTTGCCGCAGCCAACATGGATTTTCAGTTGCCAATTATGTATGTTAAGCAAATTAACATTTCCATGGTTCTTGAATGTAGCCACGTCAGTAAATAAGATTAAATTAATAAATGTGTCATCCCTCTGAATCTGAAGTTGAGCCCATCGGCAGAATTCAATGCGACGCATACAATCCGTACCAGTTAATTCTTGGTGGAGACTGATATGGTAAGGATGATATTTATAACGATTCAGAACACAAGCAACACTACTCTGGCTCATACCAGATTCCCTAGCGATTTGACGCGGACTAGCAGAAGGATCTCGAACCTCAGTGGCAAAGGTACCAATTTCCGTTTCCTCGTTAGTAACTTTCCTTTCAAAGATATTTCCTACTCGTTAAAGATCCAATTGTTCTCAGTTTACCATATACATATGTAAATGTACGACGTGTAGGGTGAGTAAGTTGGGGATATCTTTCAATGTATAAGTCTCTAGCTCTCACTGAATTTCGTTGACATTCTCCGTAAATGAGAAGCATATCGACTTGTTCTTCGAAGGAAAACATCATTCACATTCGCTTGATTCGACAATACTAGTCTTACCGTTCCTGTTGGTGTGGTATTGCGAAACCGTCGAACGGTGTTTACATGTCAATGGCACATTAGATGGATACGCCGTATTGGGTGAATATTTACTATTTGCACGATATATGGGACAGGATTGTCAGAGCATGTGATAAGGAATAATACTCAATCCATGATAAGAAGATTGCAGCACTGCATTGATACCAATGGTCATCACTTCGAACACCTTCTGTAAATGGTAAATGGTCTTTCATGCCATCTTTGTGACCGTCGTTGACCTTCAAAGATCTTACTGCTACACATCACTGGATTCGTGTCGCTCGATAGCCGCTATCAGAAAATAAGTGCCAAACTATACATCCCATTTAAAATAAAAAAAATAAAAAAATAAGTTGACCTTCATATATCTGACGCGATCCCACCAAGCAACAAAAAGCCAACGTCATATTATAGCCCCGTTGTCCCATGCAACATTTGTCTAACAAACTTTTCAGCTACTATCATACATTCTGTGTTATTCTTGGTGGTAATAGTTAGTGACTCACCCTGTATATATATGTTCTGTAATATTTAAAAGGATAAGATTGTTACCAAAAATCTTAAAATGTACCTTTGCGATTTACTTCAAACTTTTACACGTTACTGTAATAAACGTTTATACTCATATAGCATATACACTTTTTATGCCCGCATCTCGTGGTCGTGCGGTAGCGTTCTCGCTTCCCACGCCCGGGTTCCCGGGTTCGATTCCCGGCGGGTCAGGGATTTTCTCTGCCTCGTGATGGCTGGGTGTTGTGTGATGTCCTTAGGTTAGTTAGGTTTAAGTAGTTCTAAGTTATAGGGGACTGATGACCATAGATGTTAAGTCCCATAGTGCTCAGAGCCATTTGAACCACTTTTTATGTACAAATATATGTATAAAATGTACAATAGTGAAACAGTATTAGCAAACAAGAGCGCTGTATTTATGGCTTATTGGTTTATGATTACTACTGCAAAATCTGAATTTACAATAACAGGAAACAAGGCTCAAGGTCAGAGAGAGGGTGAAAGAGGAGGTGGACAGTCGGGTGTGAGGAAATTGACGTAGGAACTAGGAAATGGACAGGAAGAATGGGTAGGAGGAGCTGGAGAGAGAGAGGGAGTGGAGGAAAAGATGGAGAAAGGAAGAGGAGGTGATGGGCAGAGAGAGAGGGGGAAGGAGGAGGAGGAGAGGGACAAAGAAAGGGGTGGGGGGAGGTAGACAGAGACAGGGAAGAGAAGGAGATTAGTACGTATCTTCAAGCCCCATTAGAAACGTGTGCTTTCTCTTTACTTTCTTTTCCATTTAAGCAGACTTAGCCACAGCAAGTCGTGGCCGGGTGGAACTCCTATGACATGAATTTCAGCTTGTGAATTCTACCCGCACCTCAGAAAAAGTGGTCTTAACGACCGGGCAAGTGGACGGACAACGAAATGATGCTATAAGGTCCCATTTTTACCGGCTCAGGTAGCCAACCCCAAAAAATGGATAATAGGTTCGGTGAAAAGACTAAACACTATCTAATAAAAAGTATCCACTTGCCCTATATAGTGCGAGTTCACCACTAGATGTCACATGTGGTGGACCAGCCAGCGTAAAAGAGGAAGGGGGATAATGAGGTTTCAGTAGAGAAGCCGTGACAGCAGAACGAGTCGGTTAGAGAGCTAAGTGGCTTCAAACGTGCGGTAATCGTTGGATGTCAAACCAGTACAAATCGATCTGCGTCGTTCACCCCTCCTACCCCGAAGTCGACTGTTGGTAATGTGACTTGAAGTGGAAATGTGAAACAACCACGACAGCTAAACCAAGATGAAGCAGACCTAATGCTCTGACAAACAGCGGCCCTCGACTACTGCGGAGGGTTGCTCTAAAAACTCGCATGAAATCGGTGGAAGCGATGGCTCACGAGTTCCAAACTGCTACCACCAGTGCAGCAAGGCCAGTAACTGTGCGTAGGGAGTTAAAAAGAATTCGGATACAATGGTGAATCAGCTCCTCATAATTTTTATAGGCAATCGTAAGCGACGCTTGAGATGGTGTAAACAGCGGACAGTGGATGCTTGGAAACGAGGGATCCTGAGTAACTAATAAAGCTTTAGGCTGCACCAATACGATCAAAGGGTTTGGCTTCAGGGAAGGACAGGATAACATTATCTGGCATCATGTGTCGTGCCAACAGTAAAGCACGAAGGAGATCGTGTTACTGTATAATGGTCTTCCTCGTGGGTAAGTTGTGGTCCTCTCATTTCGTCTAAGAAAGTGCTAAGTGCGACTGGATATGAACGTATTTTACAGTACTGAGTTCTGCGCACATTAAAGGGCAAGTCAGGAGACGATGACTTATTGTAACAGCTTGATAATGCACACTCTTATAAAGCACCGTCTGTGAAGCAGTGGTTTGTGAACAATAACGTTTCTGACATGGCCTCCGAAACCCAGAGCCCCTAACTCAATGGAACATCTTTGGAACGAGTTAGAACATATATTTCACTTCGGCTTCGGCGTCCTACATCACTACGTTCTCTGGTTTCGGCCCTTGAGGAAGAATGGGTTGCCATTCCTCCACAGATACCTCATTCAAAGTATCCCCAGTACAGATCAAGGGCCGGCTGGTGTGGCCGAGCGGTTCTAGGCGCTTCAGTCTGGAACCGCGCGACCGCTACTGTCGCAGGTTCGAATCCTGCCTCGGGCATGGATGTGTGTCATGTCCTTAGGTTAGTTAGGTTTAAGTAGTTCTAATTTTTAGGGGACTGATGACCTCAGATGTTAAGTCCCAGAGTGCTCAGAGCCATTTTACCCCAGATCAAGTCGTCACAAAGGCGAAACGTGGACACACCCAATATTTATGTTCAGTAACAGATGTTCGGATACTTTTGATCAGATATAATAGGTAGTGCCTTCTAAATATTGTTTTACATGTTTATGTGCACATATTTTCTCTATCAAATAGATGTCGATTTCTTTAAATGTTTGGACGACACTTTTCCAACTATTTATTTTCTCAGCAGTTTACGTAAAATTGTTTTAAGGTCATCACCTATGAATTTGATTCAGCCATTAATAAACTTTATCATTCTTGGTATCTTAGGTCTGATACTACGTTCCGACGTTTGTATGACGGTCGGTATTTCATAATCTCGTGTTCACCCTTCGGCACTGGGTTTATAATAGTGACGTTGTGTTGACATTCCGTCAACTCTGAACCATTTGACAGAGACCTTGCCTCCGGTACCGTTCCGTTCAGTAGACGTTCTGTGTGGAGCGATTTAAACCTGCAGGATGTTGGAGAGGTGGCTGCTTCTAGCGAGGCACCCCCGTCAGAAGAACCTTAAGCCGGGGGGCGCGACCGTTACGGGCTGCCCTCACAATAGCCGCTTAATTCCACAGAGCGGCGTGAGCTCTCGACAGCTCGCAACCAACACTGAAAAGTCGGCATTCACCTTGTCTCCAGTCGTCGAGAGAGCTTGTGTGTTTGAAGCAAACAATCTGGCCGTTGTGTCACCCATTCCTTCTCGCTATATGAGATTCTCTGTAGTATATAAACAAAAAAAAAATCGTAACTTTCGTGATGCAGAACTGAAAAATGTAGCGTTCATGGTTACCCGTTGTCTTTTGTTTGTGGATGCCTTAACAGGAACTCTGATCTGGACACCATGACTCATTCTGTGCCATGATGTTTCCCAAACAGTTACTGATATCTGACTATCACTTCCTCTCTGGTTGTGGCCACGTGGCTCTTATGACAGGAAAGCATTCTAAAATTCTGTTACGTCGTCTATATTCTTAGGTGCACTACCCTGCCAGATTACCTCCTAATTATCCGCTGTTTACAGAAATATAACATATATTTTATTGAAATGTGAGAAGTTTTCGGCGCCTTAGAAATAAGACAGAATATCATGTGCTATGATCATTTCTTACATAATAATTATAGTGAGCTCGTCGTCATCATCCTCTGGAGTTTGACATCCGCTGACGGACAAAGGCGTCCTCTAGTGTTTTCTTTCCATTATAATCAATTACATACGTTGCCCAGAAAGTACTGTACCGCATGTTTTCTGTCAGTTGAAAACAATGCTACCAACGCGAAACGTTACGTATGTATTATTTGAAGTTCCTGAGTGAGCGCGCCTAGTTTCCGTCCTTTCCAAAGATAGTGTAGCTGCACGACAATTTCCAAATGGCGTCTGTAGGTGATATATGGTACAAGCAACGTGCCGTCATAGACTTTCTCACTGCAGAGAAAGAAACTGTGGGAAATATTCACAAACGTTTGTGCAAATTTTATGGAGCATTTGCTGTCGACAGAAGTACAGTTAGTCGCTGGGCACGGAGGGTGAGGTCATCGGAAGGCGGTTCGACTGAGCTCCGAGGTTTGCGGCGGTCGGAGAGACCACCCACGGCTGTCACAACTGAAATGCTGCAGCGAGCTGGTGTTGTCATTCGCGAGGCCAGATGCATTCATGGAATACATTTTGAGGACGATGAGAAGGTGATTCACAAAGTGAAGCACTGCCTCCGCCACCTGGACAAGGATTGGTACCGACAGGGCGTACACGCCTTTTGTTTCTCGCTGGAAGAAGGCCATAGAATGGGATGGAGATTACGTGGAAAAGTGGGGTGTGTAGAGAAAATACTATTCTTTCGTGTGTGGAATTCACATTACGTTCGATAATCAACTGTTGAAGAAAAAAATATGGTGCATTACTTTCTGGGCAGTCCTCGCATGACTCCAGGCTGCTCTCTCATGCTTCCTAACGTCATCTAATAACCTTGCTACAGATCATCGTCCTGTTCTTTTCTTACTTCTTGGAATCCCGCGAAGGACTTCCTTGGTTCATGTATCCTTCATTCGCCTAACCACGGATCGCACTCACCTCAATTTCAGTTTCGCTAAGGTCATAATTATGTCATCCACCCCAATCTCTTTCCTGATCCCTTCGCCAGATTTCCCATCCCTCCACATCTCTTCGCCTGTTTTCCCATCTCTCCACTGCTCGCTGAGAACGGTACATTTCTTTTCTATGTAGTGTCCACTTTACAAGCCCTTGTCTCATTCATAAGTTAAAATCTGAAAAACTCGTTGAATCAAACGTTTTCATCTCAGAGCAAATCCTTATCTAATTTCCCAAAAGCATTCCAGTCCTCTCTTTCGTCTGCCTCTTCCCCTGCCCACGGAGTCACTGTCTTCAGCTCTCCTCATAATAAAAATTTCTGGTTGTATTCACCTGTTCGTTTTTTCGATATGTATAACCTCTCTGCTCGTAGATAAGGAACCACCTGTTTTGCGTCCCACAAGGGGACGGGCTCTATCGGTCGCGCCGACTTAAATGTGGCCCGCATCAGCACCCGCTCAGTCGTTCATCACTGTAGGGCGGCGAGGGCTGGCAAGTGCCGCCGGTGATGTGGGACACGGATGCTACAAGCAATGAATATCACCTTCAGCGAGGGTGTATCCTCTGTCAGTTTACATACCTGAGGAACATGTCGCTCAGATCTGATGAAAGACGGCCTTGGTATTGCGTCTACCGTTTGGTATCAACAGAATTCAAGGGCGAAGTGGAATTCCTGAGGCGTGTGGACTTTTTTGCTAAGTACCTTAGTGTGTAGACTGCACAAATAGCAATTCTGAGTTGTCTGATGTGCCGTAGGGCTCTGTATGTTGTGTGTTTTAGGCTTGATCTAATTCCAGTGTTTTTCAAAAGTTCACCGGTCGCGCTAACTTAAAATAGTACATTTTTTTAAATCACTGTTACTTATTTCTACTGGCTTTGAGCCCTGTTGATAATTTGTGAATATTATATGAGTTACCTCTGTAATCTAACGTTTACTCAGCATAAACGCAAATCAACTTTCAGGTCTTAGTTGACGTCATGTGGCCGTTCTCATTCAAATTATATTTATAGCACTCCGTCTTCAGGCCACGAGTCGCCTGCCGGGACCATCCGAGCTCCGTGTCATCCTCGGTGGAGGATGCGGATAGGAGGGGCGTGGGGTCAGCACACCGCTCTCCCGGTCGTAAGATGGTATTCTTGACGGAAGCCGTTACTATTCGGTCGAGTAGCTCCTCAATTGGCATCACGAGGCTGAGTGCACCCCAAAAACGGCAACAGCGTATGGCGGTCTGGATGGTCACCCACCCAAGTGCCGACCACGCCCGACAGCGCTTAACTGCGTGATCTCACGGGAACCGGTGTATCCACTGCAGCACTCTTTTATCGAACTAGTCTCGGTAATCAAGCTACGTACATTGCTAAATGTCACTAACTCTCCATGTTACAAATACTCTTGTTTATCGGCTTCGAGCCCAGTTTGCCGGCCGCAGTATCCGTGCGGTTCTAGGCGCTTCAGTCTGGAACCGCCCGACAGCAACGGTTGCAGGTTCGAATGCTGCCACGGGAATGGATGTGTATGATGTCCTTAGGTTAGTTAAGTTTAAGTAGTTCTAAGTTCTAGGGGACTGATGACCTCAGATGTTAAGTCCCATAGTGCTCAGAGCCATTTGAACCATTTTGAGCCCAGTTTGCAACTTACCAGCGTTATTTGTGCTGGTTTTGCTACTCGGGCTTAATTTTATTATTTGTTGTTGAATCCAAATGGGCGTTCTTCTTAAAATTTATTTGTACATCTTTTACCGTTGCTCATTTGTTTCACAGAAATGTTTATTCATATTAGTTTTATTATAACAGTCGTTAACTGAAATTACATTCTCTGTTATATTTCATGCTGTGTTTCATTTAATTTATGCTGGAACAGAACCACCGGGCCGGGGTAAAGCTGAAAGGTGCGATATACCAAGTTAAATTGGTCAATGCTACTTCTAAAACTGTATTTATCATTTTCTTGCACTTTATGTGATAAACAAGTACATAAAAACTATTTGATTTGGAGTGCTCTTTCAGAAATAAAATTGTCTTTCTCTGGTTCAAATACTATGTTTCTGTGACCTGGCACCTTAGCACTCACAGCTACGCGCTTGCTATTATGTTTTGTACACTTAATTTTACTTTGACTATGACTGATTTTCAAACTAATTTTAGAAACATGTTTTGTTAAGATCTTTCCATCATCGTTGAAGTTTGTCTACGCTACAGGTAAACATGACAATATTTTCAGCAAAACGAAGGCGGTTCAGCTGCGCTACGTTAACACGAGCTGCTTCCTTGTTACCGAGTTAAGGGATCTGAAAAGTTCCTCTAGGGGTATAGCGAATATTTTCGCCATGTGAAATCTCCTTGCTGACTCCACTTTCATTAATTGCTCACAAATCCCTTGAAAACTTCATCCACGTATATACTCCATCAAGATACTATAAAGTGCAGGGGAAAAAGTACATCGAAACAGTACTATCGACTTTTATTTATTTTCCGCTGATTACTGACTGAGGGACAATGGATGAGTGTTCCTTTACAAATGTAAATCACGGTTACTGAGCCAGTTTAATTCTGGCACCACTGCAAAGGTAAGTGATGTAGATAGTAGCGTTAGTGGTATTGAGGAAAAGCTGAAATCGCTTACACTAAACAAAGCTCCAGGGCCCAATGGAGTCCTTATCAGATTTTATAACGAATTTCTTAACTGTAATCTACCGAACGAAAACGAGGATGATGTGAAACTCAATCTTGAAAGCCTTGGATAAAGGCAGTCAGGTAGATGCAGCATATCTCCATTTCCTAACTCATTGCATGGGGAATAGGCCGAAATCTCTGACTGGATGTAGCAACGTTTGGTAGGAAGGACATACTATGTTATGGCGCAGAGTCATCGAAAGATGCAGAAGTAGCTTCGGGTGTGTTCCGGGAGTGTATAAGGACACCCTTGCAGACATTATTAACAGTAACATCAGACTTTCGCAGTCAGATCTTGATAAGAAATGGTACAAATGGCTTTGAGCACTATGGGACTCAACTGCTGAGGTCATTAGTCCCCTAGAACTTAGAACTAGTTAAACCTAACTAACCTAAGGACATCACAAACACCCATGCCCGATGCAGGATTCGAACCTGCGACCGTAGCGGTCTTGCGGTTCCAGACTGCAGCGCCTTTAGATTAGATTAGATTAGATTAGATTAATACTAGTTCCATGGATCATGAATACGATATTTCGTAATGATGTGGAACGAGTTGAATTTTCCAATACATGACATATTTAGGTTAATTTAACACCATACTTAAGTTAATATAACAACTTTTTTGTGCTTTTTGTTTTTCTTTATTTTTTATTTTTATTTTTTAACTTTTTTTTATTTTTAAATTTTTTTTTCTTAATTTATATCTAAAAATTCCTCTATGGAGTAGAAGGAATTGTCATTCAGATATTCTTTTAATTTCTTCTTAAATACTTGTTGGTTATCTGTCAGACTTTTGATACTATTTGGTAAGTGACCAAAGACTTTAGTGCCAGTATAATTCACCCCTTTCTGTGCCAAAGTTAGATTTAATCTTGAATAGTGAAGATCATCCTTTCTCCTAGTAATGTAGTTATGCACACTGCTATTACTTTTGAATTGGGTTAGGTTGTTAATAACAAATTTCATAAGAGAGTATATATACTGAGAAGCTACTGTGAATATCCCTAGATCCTTAAATAAATGTCTGCAGGATGATCTTGGGTGGACTCCAGCTATTATTTTGATTACACGCTTTTGTGCAATAAATACTTTATTCCTCAGTGATGAATTCCCCCAAGATATGATGCTATATGAAAGCAATGAATGAAAATAGGCGTAGTAAGCTAATTTACTAAGATGTTTATCACCAAAATTTGCAATGACCCTTATTGCATAAGTAGCTGAACTCAAACGTTTCAGCAGATCATCGATGTGTTTCTTCCAATTTAATCTCTCATCAATGGACACACCTAAAAATTTGGAATATTCTACCTTAGCTATATGCTTCTGATTAAGGTCTATATTTATTAATGGCATCATACCATTCCCTGTACAGAACTGTATGTACTGTGTCTTACCAAAATTCAGTGAGAGTCCATTTACAGGGAACCACTTAGTAATTTTCTGAAAGACAGTATTGACAATTTCATCAGTTAATTCTTGTTTGTCAGGTGTGATTACTATACTTGTATCATCAGCAAAGAGAACTAACTTTGCCTCTTCATGAATATAGAATGGCAAGTCATTAATATATAATAAGAACAACAAAGGACCCAAGACTGACCCTTGTGGAACCCAATTCTTGATAGTTCCCCAGTTTGAGGAATGTGCTGATCTTTGCATGTTACGAGAACTACTTATTTCAACTTTCTGCACTCTTCCAGTTAGGTACGAATTAAACCATTTGTGCACTATCCCACTCATGCCACAATACTTGAGCTTATCTAGCAGAATTTCATGGTTTACACAATCAAAAGCCTTTGAGAGATCACAAAAAATCCCAATGGGTGGTGTTCGGTTATTCACATCATTCAAAATTTGACTGGTGAAAGCATATATGGCAGTTTCTGTTGAAAAACCTTTATGGAAACCAAACTGACATTTTGTTAGTACTTCATTTTTACAGATATGTGAAGCTACTCTTGAATACATTACTTTCTCAAAAATTTTGGATAAAGCTGTTAGAAGGGAGATTGGACGGTAATTGTTGACATCAGATCTATCCCCCTTTTTATGCAAAGGTATAACAATAGCATATTTAAGTCTATCAGGGAAAATGCCCTGTTCTAGAGAGCTATTACACAGGTGGCTGAGAATCTTACTTATCTGTTGAGAACAAGCTTTTAGTATTTTGCTGCAAATGCCATCAATTCCATGTGAGTTTTTGCTTTTAAGCAAGTTTATTATTTTCCTAATTTCAGAGGGAGAAGTGGGAGAGATTTCAATTGCATCAAATTGCATAGGTATGGCCTCTTCCATTAACAGCCTTGCATCTTCTAATGAACACCTGGATCCTACTATATCCACAACATTTAGAAAATGATTATTAAAAATATTTTCAACTTCTGACTTTTTGTTCGTAAAGTTTTCATTCAATTTGATCGTAATACTGTCTTCCTCTGCTCTTGGTTGACCTGTTTCTCTTTTAATAATATTCCAAATTGTTTTAATTTTATTATCAGAGTTGCTGATTTCAGACATGATACACATACTCCCGGATTTTTTAATAACTTTTCTTAATATAACACAGTAGTTTTTATAATTTTTGATAGTTTCTGGGTCTCTACTCTTTCTTGCTGTCAGATACATTTCCCTTTTCTGGTTACAAGATATTTTTATACTCTCAGTAAGCCATGGTTTGTTACAAGGTTTCTTACGAGTATATTTAACTATATTCTTGGGGAAGCAGTTTTCAAATGCATTTACAAAAATGTCATGAAATAAATTATATTTTAAATTGGCATCAGGTTCACGGTACACCTCATCCCAGTCTCACTGCTGTAGGCTTTCCCTGAAATTTGCAATTGTTAAATCGTTGATTGAACGTACTACTTTGGAGGACTGTTTAGTAATGCTGAATGGAGCTATGTCATATATTGTAACTAGCTGATCAGAAAGACCATTCTCAACAGGCTGAGTATATATCTGGTTAAACTTATCTTGGTCTATAAAGAAGTTATCTATCAGTGAGCTGCTATCCTTTACCACCCGAGTAGGAAAATCAATAACGGGTGTCAAATTGAAAGAACCGAGTAATACTTCAAGGTCATTTTTCCTATTACCCTCTTTCAGAGAATCTACATTGAAGTCCCCACAAATAATAATTTGCTTCCTCCTGTCTGACAGATAGCACAACAAGGAGTCCAAATTTTTCAGAAATACACTCCTGGAAACGGAAAAAAGAACACATTGACACCGGTGTGTCAGACCCACCATACTTGCTCCGGACACTGCGAGAGGGCTGTACAAGCAATGATCACACGCACGGCACAGCGGACACACCAGGAACCGCGGTGTTGGCCGTCGAATGGCGCTAGCTGCGCAGCATTTGTGCACCGCCGCCGTCAGTGTCAGCCAGTTTTCCGTGGCATACGGAGCTCCATCGCAGTCTTTAACACTGGTAGCATGCCGCGACAGCGTGGACGTGAACCGTATGTGCAATTGACGGACTTTGAGCGAGGGCGTATAGTGGGCATGCGGGAGGCCGGGTGGACGTACCGCCGAATTGCTCAACACGTGGGGCGTGAGGTCTCCACAGTACATCGATGTTGTCGCCAGTGGTCGGCGGAAGGTGCACGTGCCCGTCGACCTGGGACCGGACCGCAGCGACGCACGGATGCACGCCAAGACCGTAGGATCCTATGCAGTGCCGTAGGGGACCGCACCGCCACTTCCCAGCAAATTAGGGACACTGTTGCTCCTGGGGTATCGGCGAGGATCATTCGCAACCGTCTCCATGAAGCTGGGCTACGGTCCCGCACACCGTTAGGCCGTCTTCCGCTCACGCCCCAACATCGTGCAGCCCGCCTCCAGTGGTGTCGCTACAGGCGTGAATGGAGGGACGAATGGAGACGTGTCGTCTTCAGCGATGAAAGTCGCTTCTGCCTTGGTGCCAATGATGGTCGTATGCGTGTTTGGCGCCGTGCAGGTGAGCGCCACAATCAGGACTGCATACGACCGAGGCACACAGGGCCTACACCCGGCATCATGGTGTGGGGAGCGATCTCCTACACTGGCCGTACACCACTGGTGATCGTCGAGGGGACACTGAATAGTGCACGGTACATCCAAACCGTCATCGAACCCATCGTTCTACCATTCCTAGACCGGCAAGGGAACTTGCTGTTCCAACAGGACAATGAACGTCCGCATGTATCCCGTGCCACCCAACGTGCTCTAGAAGGTGTAAGTCAACTACCCTGGCCAGCAAGATCTCCGGATCTGTCCCCCATTGAGCATGTTTGGGACTGGACGAAGCGTCGTCTCACGCGGTCTGCACGTCCAGCACGAACGCTGGTCCAACTGAGGCGCCAGGTGGAAATGGCATGGCAAGCCGTTCCACAGGACTACATCCAGCATCTCTACGATCGTCTCCATGGGAGAATAGCAGCCTGCATTGCTGCGAAAGGTGGATATACACTGTACTAGTGCCGACATTGTGCATGCTCTGTTGCCTGTGTCTATGTGCCTGTGGTTCTGTCAGTGTGATCATGTGATGTATCTGACCCCAGGAATGTGTCAATAAAGTTTCCCCTTCCTGGGGCAATGAATTCACGGTGTTCTTATTTCAGTTTCCAGGAGTGTAGATGAAAATTTCCTGATGGGGACCTATATACAGTTACAATTATAAATGTGCCTTTATTTAATTTAAGCTCACATTTAACCGCACGGCCACTTCGGCCGGCTCTTGATAGGATTTTAATGTGTTACAGCGATTATCAACTTGCTTCAATAGTTCCAAAATGTAAAATCTTGCACGTCACGAAACAGAAAACGTGATATCCTGTGACTACAGTACGTATGAGTCATAAACGGAATCGATCAACTGGTACAAACATCTAGGTGTAACGCTCTGTAGGGATATGAAGTGGAACGATATCATGGGCTCACTCGCTGATAAAACAGTGGTTCATTGATAGGATGCTAAGGAGATGGAATCTGTACACAAAGGAGATGGCTTCCAAATCGCTCGTGCGACCCCATCCTAGGATATTACTAAAGTTTGTGGGACCCATGCCAAACAGAACTAACAGGAGATGTTGAAAACATACGAAGAAGGGCATAACTAATGGTCACAGGTTTGTTTGTCCCGTCGGAGAGCGTCACAGAGATGCTGAAGAAACTGGCATGGCAGACACTTAAAGTTAGATGGAAATTATCTCAATGAAACCCCCTTACAATGTTTCAAGAGCCAGCTTTAAATGGTGACTCTAGGAATTTACTACAACCCACTAAGCACCGTTCTCATAGGGATCGTGAGCATAAGATTAGAGTAACTACAGCACACACCGACACCTTTAAACAACCCCTCTTCTCGCGTTCCATAAGTGACTGACATGATAAGAAGCTGTAATGTCTGGTGCTATGGAACGTACTCTCTGCTGTGCACTTGATAGTAGTTTGCTGAGTATGGATGTAGATGTAGTCTGTCAATTGTCAGTGTGCTGCTGTAAGTACCGTAACCTCTCTCGTCTGTGGCAGATAAACAATGGTCTCACAGTCTTCTTCGAACACGGGTTGTCTAAATTTATCAAACAGGTCACTGGAAGAAATATACACTTTTTCTTTTAAGGACTTTCATTTAATCCTAGATCACAACAAGGAGGAAAAACGTACATTGTTAATAAACCATTGCAAATTTTACTACCCTACATTTTATTCAAAGAAAGTCAAATTATAGTTCATATACTAGTAAATTACAATCGTGTCTCCAGTGGTACCTCACATACCAAATAAGTAAAAATGCCTATATGGACTATACCACACTGGCACAAGCCGCGAATTGGTACCAACTGCAATCTTCAATTTTACGAGGGTTTAGTAATCTGGGGTTCATTATTAAAGATATGAAACAATGTCTCTACAACCACAAAAAAAAAAAAATCGCGTCTATATCACCATACGCGTTTTGTTTATTTAACATAAAAAATTGTCAGTGGTCTAGAATGAACCATATTGATAAATTTAGTTTGGTTTCTGCATCTAAAACAGTTCGTTATAGACGTTTTGACGTATGGGTTTTTACATAGTTTTTCCTTGATTTCCATGTCACTGTGGAAGTGTCGCCTGTGTGCATGTTTCCTTAGTTCGGCCCTCATGTTTTCGGATTACTTTCGTGTTGGTCTGCAGCAAAACGCATTTCTAAACGTGAAATACAACGGAACATAACACTACTGGTTTATTTACGTTCACCTGACAAAAAGTATGTCTTTGTTTTGTAATACCAACTTAACTGAATTCGTGCGATTTCTTTTGTGACCCTTACTTGATAAGGATTCCTTACATTGACACAATGGTTCATAATTGGCCACAGTAGAGGCCTGTAAACGATACCCCTGATAGGTAAACTAGCTGAGTACCCGGCGTTGCCCAGGTACGTATTTATTCCATTCTTCTATTACACCATCTGCTCCTTCCTGACCTCTCTCACTCATCTACTTCTGCATTCAATGTTTGCAATAGCGTTTCGCCGTTTGTCCGAGACAGGAGCGCTCCAGGAAGCAGGGCATTATGAAGGACGTATCCGAAATGTTCCGATAACGGACTTGGAGGAAAACGTAATTAACACTGTGGAAGGCGGCCGCCGTGTCAGTACCAGGCAGCTGGCTCGCCAGTACATGGTAAGCCAGACGACGGTGTGGAATTTTCTCCATGAAAATTGTTACTACCCTTATCACTTGCAGCGTCTGCATTGCTTACAACCGACAAACTTTCCACATCGGGAGCAGTTTTTTCACTGGTTTCTTCATCAGGCAACCACTGTTCCGGGATTTGTGTCATCCATTCTATTCACAGATGAAGCCACCTTTACTCGGAGTGGTATCTTCAACTTTCATAAGTCATCTGTGGGATAGTATGCAGAACCCTATGGTAAGGTGACAATGGATCGTCAGCATCTTGTCCATCCGGAATGTGTGGGCGGAATAATTGGCGACCGTATTTTGGGAACAGTCTAACCTCCACGTCGCCTAACATGCCGGAACTGTCGGTGTTTCTTGCGGTTGACTTTGCCTGCCCTGCTGGACGAAGTACCGTTGATGATTCGAAAGGTTATATTGCTGCTACATGATGATGCTCCAGTCCACTTTGCCGTTAAAATCCGGACGCTTCGCAGTCTTATCTTCCCCGATCTATGGATCGGACGAGGGGGTCTTCTTGCATGGCCTGCTCTTTCATCGGATCTCAGCCCGAGCGATTTCTGGTTATGGGGCCATCCCGAAATTATCGTGTATGCAGAATCCATTCCAGATGTGGAGACACAGGAGCATCGTATCCATGCTGCCTTTGACACTGTTCAGATGCAGCCTGACCGTTGTGAACGTGTGAGACAGAACATGCTACGGCGCTTGTACGCATGCGTAGAGACACTTGGAGACCATTTTCAGCACATACTGTAACCGTGGCTGCATGGTACAACGCGAATTAGACCGCAGTCTCTGTAGTGATGTATGATTAAATAAAGGGTCACTAGTATAAGTTCAGTAGCCCATTTTTATTGCGTATCCTCTCCTCGATCAAGCCCTTGAGTTTGTACACGATACAAAAAAATCACCCTTTATACATACGCTTCTCAATTGTTGAAAATTGTATGGACTGCATTTTCCCAGAACATTTCCAACAAACCGATGTCTCCTTTCCTAACACTAATATTACGTGATCAACGCACTTCTTATCGCACCTTACCATTATCCTTAAATACTGACATGATCTGCAGTGACCGTGATGTTCAGCACTAATCTTGTAACGAGGTACTATTGGGTTGTCTCTCTTTGTTATAGCCACGGACATTTATCCACGTTCAATAACAACTTGAAACTAATCAGCTTAAAACTTGCTCTCTCAAAAACTTGTAATTTAGAAGTGTATGACTGTTAGATTCTGATTACAGAATTTCGAATGTACTGAGATGTGGAATCGGCTTTGCTACCCTGATTTTGAACACAAACGTTAACTGTGTAATTTACTTTCACACTGAATAATGCCTCTTACTCTAAATTGATTCTGTTTCTAAATGAAACACAATTACGAATAGTTGATATCAATAATACGCACGATGTCTTCCTCATCAGACAACCACAACGAACTGGCTAACTGTCGAGAACTGTGTATAGCAATTAAGAGTACCGCTCCTAACGTCATCTCATAAAGTTCATTTAAACCGTACAGTTGTTACTTACCTGCAACGGATAACTCAGCTCTCCTTTACCTTGTTCAATTGTGAGAATGCTAAGTGCTGCACTGCATGATGCTGAAATAAATCACTGCGTGGCTACTTGCGCTATCATTTATTTTAAGCTTTTTTGTCAAATGAGAACACTATTGTCTTTTCAAAAATGTGGGTAACTGTCCATGCAATAGCGTAAGGCATGGCAGTGCGACAGTGTTACGGTACGCATTCACTCTGTAAGGATAAAATTTAGTGAAGTATTTACCATTGAATGACAAGCGAGCTCCGTACGTGAATGGAACGAGAGGTCACCTGTGATGTACCTTTTGCATTTCTTGCTTTTATGCTTTCGTTTTCTTTAAAGGCAAAGAGAAAAGGTTAGGCGGTAGCCTAGCGTAGAGCCTGCGCCTACCGGCACATACAACGTGCTGACATAAGGAAAGTTTCCAACCGATTTCTTATACACAAACAGCAGTTGACCTATGTTGCCTGGTGAAACGTTGTTGTGATGCCTCGTGTAAGGAGGAGGAATGCGTACCATCACGTTTCCGACTTTTATAAAGGTCGGATTGTAGACTATCGCGATTGCGGTTTATCTTATAGCAAAATTGCTGCTCGTGTTAGTCGAGATCCAATGACTGCTAGCAGAATATGGAATCGGTAGGTTCAGGAGGGTAATACGGAACGCCGTGCTGGATCCCAACGGCCTCGTATCACTAGCAGTCGAGATGACAGGCATCTTACCCGCATGCCTCTAACGGATCGTTCAGCCACTTCTCGATCCCTGAGTCAACAGATGGGGACGTTTGCAAGACAACAACCATCTGCACGAACAGTTCGACGACTTTTGCAGCAGCATGGACTATCAGCTCGGAGACCATGGCTGCGGTTACCCTTGACGCTGCATCACAGACAGGAGCGCCTGCGATGGTCTACTCAATGACGAACCTGGTTGCACGAATGGCAAAACGTCATGTTTTCGGATGAATCCAGGTTCTGTTTACAGCATCATGGTGGTTGCATCCGTGTTTGGCGACAACGCGGTGAACGCACATTGGAAGCGTGTATTCGTCATCGCCATACTGGCGCATTACCCGGCGTGATGGTATGGGGTGCCAATGGTTACACGTCTCGGTCACCTCTTGTTCGCATTGATGGCACTTTGAACAGTGGACGTTACATTTCATTAAGACCCTGGGCTCTACCCTTCATTCCATCCCTGCGAAACCCTACATTTCAGCAGGATAATCCACGACCGCATGTTGCATGTCCTGTACGGGCCTTTGTGGATACAGAAAATGTTCGACTGCTGCCCTGGCCAGCACATTCTCCAGATCTCTCATCAATTGAAAACGTCTGGTCAATGGCGGCCGAGCAACTGTCTCGTCACAATACGCCAGTCAATACTCTTGATGAACTGTGGTATCGTGTTGAAGCTGCATGGGCAGCTGTACCTGTACACACCATCCAAGCTCTGTTTGACTCAATGCCCAGGCGTATCAAGGCCGTTATTACGGGCAAAGGTGCTTGTTCTGGGTACTGATTTCTCAGGATCTGTGCATCCAAATTGCGTGAAAATGTGATCACATGTCAGTTCTAGTATAACATATTTTTCCAATGAATATCCGTTTATCATCTGCATTTGTTCTTGGTGTAGCAAATTTAATGGCCAGTAGTGTATTTTTGATTTTCAAATGTTAAAAAACATAAGATGTTTTTCCTGTGTCTCGGTATGAGGAAGAACACACTCTCTGCGAATAAGCGAAGGTAGACCCAGGTCATTTCAGAGCGTAATCGGGGGTAGCAATTTTAATTATGGGAATAAGTGAAAAAGTCTATTTCTTGATGTGTGCCAAGATATAATACATTCGTATTTCGTTGGTGAAAAATTGGGTTACTACCCTAAGTAGTACTGTAATAAGATGAACTGAAGCCCATCTGTGTACTTCGGAGGTATCACGAAGATCCGATTACCATACGGACACGGAGATGATTTTGTAATAGGATACGGCGATCGGACGTAGTATTATTAATTGGTAAGCGTCAACCTACAGCAAGAGAAAGACTATTTCGTCCATGCAGAACTAATATGAACTAATACGAGCTCATTTACAGGCGTAACCCAGGTTACTGTGCTTGTCCGAGCGGCAAAAAATTAATTTAATTATTTCCACATACCTAAATATTGTTTTATTATATTTTTATTATGTTATACATCCTAATACATGGTACAACGGGACGTACCATTTGCCATGCACTTCACGGTGGTTTTGCAGAGTATATAAATAGATGTATGTGTAATTCTGCCTGGATAACATGATGCAGTGATGTAGTTACTGTTGAGCAAAATGGAATCTTTACAATACAAGAATTAACTCGCTAGCGTTTGCAGCAGAAACGAATTCTTATCGTGTTGCCTTTTTCGAAATGTGCCGCCTCACTATGAAATAATCTCAAAATCATCCTCTGCCTTCAGTCAGAACAGGCATCATATCGTATAAAATTCATTCTCTATTCAACAAGTCCGCCGTGATATCGCCTCACTCACCGACGACTCATTCTCTTTGTCGTCTACTCCTAGTACTACCTCTGTAGCCAAAGAGTAACACACAAGATACTCGAAATAAAACACATTTTCGTTATAAAACAAGAATATGTGCGTAATTAATATAACAATCTGAAAAAAACAGATAAACAGCAAATAAAATAAAAATACAAGAACGAATTTATATAGGTGTAGTTCCAATACATACGAGAGATTATTCGTTTTCACTTTCTATATTTCTCTCATAGTTAGTGCCTTGATCAAAATCATTTCCTTCTGTAGTATATCTTGAAGAATGTCCTTTCCGGGAAATATTCGAGACGCTGTAACATTTTGTTGTGCATTTTTCAATCTTTCTTGCCCCTTCTTTGAACAAGTCCTCGTCTTTCTCCTCTCCCTTTTATTACACTGTATTGGTACATAGGAAAAGCCAAGGATAACCGCTGTAAGTGCCAGCAAAAGATGTACTTTCCTACGCCGGAAGGCGAGAACAAATGATAAAAAATGCCATTCAATTTTTTTTGTTAATAGAGAGACTCTGTCTTTAGTTCTCGAGTGGAGAAGACATATCATTGTAAGATGTGCGTGGTAGCCATTTGTGTTATCTGAATAATAACTATTATTTGTGCAAAACCACAAAAGTTTTCCTTTCACCCGCACATCATCTCGATGTCAGCGGCCTGCATCAGAAGAGGAGGCCCGATCAAGAACTAATGTTAAACACACGGTCAAGTGAAAAAAAAATACTTACGCGGAAGAAGAGGAATATAACCAAGGATACCAGATTCGACGTAAGTTCACGACACGACTGGCTCACAATTTACGAGATTCATAAATTAAAAACGAAAAAACAATTTATTCACTGAAAAAACTCATAAAATATAAGTATGCCAAGAGTATACAAGCAATTTGTTTAATTATATATATTTTTTCTACATATAAATTTGAACAACTGGCAACCTGGTGACATGACATTGAGAAAACCATGAAACCAGCTGTGTAAATTATTCAAAATTATTTATGACATTGTGTGAGATTTTTTTGCATGTTCTAATTATTTTCAAATTTTCATGTGCAACATCACGACTGCGAGCAAAGTAACCAGAACCAAAAATTCTTGTTGACAAAAACAATTCAAAAAGGAAGCAGAAAGACACCGGAATTCGCGTAAAATTTTGGAAATACGCTGTTTGTTTCATCACACCAAAGGTAGGACCACTACGCAACCGCTTGCTTAGCTATGCTTGGTAGCGTCTCCTGCGTAATAATTAGAAGTACCTTTCCTTAATTTCCTTTCCTAAATGTATTTTAGTGAATTTTTCAGAAATTTTACGCAAGCAGTAGGGAGAGAAAAGTTTGAAGTTTTTGCGACATAACATTTTGTGCGTCATAAAAGTAGCTAAATAACCCTTGACGACACGTAAATCGTATGTTTAAATTCACAAAAATTATATATTTCAGTTTTCTATTTTTTAAATTTTAATATTAAAGCAAAATGGCACAAAAATCAGTTTTCATTATTGCTGACAATGGCGAAAACGCAATGAGCCAAGATGGCGTACAATTGCAGGATAGAACATCTGAAGTACCAGCGTCATATCTTCCACACCCAGAAGTATTAAGTAGTTCAGAGATGAACATAACTGAAGTAATAAGTGCTAGTGAACTTTCACAGAGTTCTAACTATGATGATACGTTGATGACAATAGCTGAAACTACATCACATATCTCCGCGAGCAGCATTCTGTTCGCACAGGAAAACAGAGCAAGCGCAGATAACATGATTTTTGATGACAGTTTACCGTCGCACATCACACCAAGTTCAAATAACGATTTGCAGAGTACAGTTGTCAACAACCAAAGTACATTAAATAGCAACCAAAATGACGCACTTGTCGTAATACTTCAAAAACTGGATAGTGTGAACACCAATTGCACCAGTTTGCATGCAGACATACAAAATACTAACACCAGTTTGCATGCAGAAATAAAAAATATAAACACTAATTTGCGAACGGACATAAATACCAAATTTGACAGTTTGTCGCAAAAACTTACCATAGTCACACAAGACATAAACCACATAAAACAGTCGCACAGCAGATCAGTGATTTGACAAAGGATTTTTGCGAGGACATGAATGTAAAATTTAAAGACATCGAAAAACAGCTAAAACAAGATGTGTTTTCCGAAGTAAACAATGACATTATGAGTATAAAACAGAAATTAGACACTCTTAACGAGCAGAATGATATAATAGAGCAGCAAATACACACGAACCTGGAAACTACACAAACACAATTAACTTCCACAGTAAAGAACATCTCTACCGTAATAAACAAACTGCATAGGGATTACGAAAATATACCTGCAGCAATAGATGAATTCACTTTAAAAGTAACATCACTTGAAATCGAATCAGTATGTGGCAAAAAGGGAAGAGACAAAATTAATGAAAATTTACCTGACTTAGTTTCACAAGCTGAAGCAGGTATTTTAGGCAAAACCAGTACCTCAGCGGAAAAGGTAGTGAAGGAATGTAAATTAATCAATGATGTAGTTGGAAAGGTTATTCAACAAAAGGAAAATGACATTATCGACAAAGTGAACACCAATTTGCAAGCTACAGAGCGCAGGATACGCTACTACTTAGGTGAAACTGATACAGGGACATAACTTGTATACATAAACAAAATGCCAGCCACAGCAAACCAGGGTAATGTATGCACAAAGATTACTGGAAACCCTCAAAACAATGCCAATAGTAATATGACAGACCACAAAGTGTAAGTTTACATGGCATGACACCAGAACCAGTAACTACGATAACTGTAAATAATTATGATAGCTATGTAAACACACACAAAATGCAAAGAGCTTGTCCACTGTATTTGCTGACGAAGGTCTATTAAGACACCGTCAATTTACAACATTTACGAGTGCAGGTAAGAAGATAAATCCTGTTATATTATTGCCCGAATCTCGTGGTCGTGCGGTAGCGTTCTCGCTTCCCACTTTCTATATTTCTCTCATAGTTAGTGCCTTGATCAGAATCATGGTGAAGCTCCATCTTGAAGGGATAAATTTGATCATGTTGCCATTAATTAATTTTTCTAATAAAAGGTCAAACCTTTATTTGTAGAGCTTAAATCTACTGCACTAATCTGCCATATTAGAATCTAGAAATTAATGGTAACTCTGAGTAACTGTGTTCCGCAGGTGGGTTATTATGCAGTCATTCTGTTGATCTTCTTATATTAGCTCTAAATATGATTGCTCGGTTTGTAACCATTCTTTCTCATATAATTACAATGAATATAATGATTCCTACAATAGAAATTGTGGACCTGATTCTTGATACTATATTTCATGATGTATATGCGTCTGGATAGTCTGAATATCGTCGTGGTATTCCTGCTAGTCCTAGGAAGTGTTGAGGGAAAAATGTTAAGTTTACTCCAATAAATATAATTGTAAATTGGATTTTTAATCATGTATTATTTATAGTTAATCCTGTAAATAATGGGTATCATTGAATAAAACCTCCTATGATTGCGAATACTGCTCCTATGGATAACACATAATGGAAGTGGCCTACTACATAATATGTATCATGTAATACGATGTCAAGTGATGAATTTGCTAATACTAATCCTGTTAATCCACCAATTGTAAATAGAAAAATAAATCCTAAAGCTCATAATAACGGTGGATTGAATTTGAATTTTGTTCCATATAGTGTAGCTAATCATCTAAATACTTTGATTCCTGTAGGTACAGCAATAATATTGTTGCTGATGTAAAGTATGCTCATGTGTCAACATCTATTCCTACTGTGAATATATGATGTGCTCATACAATAAATCCTATTAGTCCAATTGATAATACAGCATAAATTATACCTAATGTTCCAAATGATTCAATTTTTCCTCTTTCTTGACATACAATGTGAGAAATAATTCCAAACCCCAGTAGAATTAAAATGTAAACTTCTGGGTGCCCAAAGAATCAGAATAGATGTTGATATAAAATTGGGTCACCTCCTCCCACAGGGTCAAAGAATGATGTATTTAAATTTCGATCTGTTAATAGTATAGTAATAGCCCCTGCTAATACTGGGAGTGATAAAAGGAGGAGGAGGGCTGTAATAGCTACAGATCAAACAAATAAAGGTGTTTGATCTAGAGTTATACTTTCTGATCGTATACTAATTGCTGTTGTAATGAAGTTTACTGCACCAAGAATAGATTATACACCTGCTAAGTGAAGTGAAAAAATAGCTAGGTCTACAGATGCCCCCCCATGTGCGATAGCTCCTGCAAGAGGAGGGTAAACTGTTCATCCTGTACCAGCACCGTTATCTACTATAGAAGATGTAAGAAGAAGGGTAAGTGAAGGCGGTAGTAATCAAAAACTTATATTATTTATTCGTGGGAACGCTATATCTGGTGCACCAATTATTAATGGTACGAGTCAATTACCAAATCCACCAATTATAATAGGTATTACTATAAAAAAAATTATTACAAATGCGTGGGCTGTAATAATGACATTATAAATTTGGTCATCTCCAATTAGAGATCCTGGTTGACCAAGTTCAGCACGAATAAGTATTCTTATTGATGTTCCTACTATTCCTGCTCATGCTCCAAATAAGAAGTATAAAGTACCAATATCCTTAGGGTTTGTTGAGAATAATCATTTTTGCGGTAAGATGGCTGAATTTAAGGTGGTAAACTGTAAATCTACTTATGAGATATTTCTCTCTTACCATACCTTAGGTCTTATATTCAATTATGATTCTAGACTGCAATTCTAGAGGTGTAAAATTTTACTAAGGCCTAAAAGATTATTCTTTTAATTATAACTTTGAAGGTTATTAGTTTGTTTAACTTAAGTCCTTAGTATAATGAGATTAAGGTTGATGTTGAGATTAATCCTATTGTTGAAATTATTACTATTATAGGAAGAATAATTCTTGATTTTTGAGACTTTATTTTTATAGATCACGAATTTTCTGTGTATGATATAATTAGGGCTGAGAATCTAATACGTATATAATAATAAAGTGTAATTGTAGTTAATACAACCATGATTGTTATAATAGTTGTTATGTTATTTTCCATATATGATTGTATTACAATTCATTTTGGTAGAAATCCAAGAAATGGTGGTAAACCACCTAAGGATAAAAGGGATAAAAATATTATGAATTTAATTTCAGTTTTTATATTTCTGGCTGAATAGATCTGATTTATAAAAAATAGATTTATTTGCTTAAATAATAGGACCATAATTAATCTTAATAGTGAATAAATAATAAAGTATAGTTCTCAAATGTTTTCTCTAACTGTTAGGGATCTAATTATTCACCCTAAATGTCTAATTGAGAAATATGCTAGAAGTTGTCGTAGCGAAGTTTGATTTAAACCACCTATTGCCCCAATAATAATTCTTAGAATAATAATTGTTCAAAGGAAAGTTCTTAGTTGAATACAATAAGATAATACTATTATTGGGGCAATTTTTTGTCATGTTATTAGTGTTAAACAGTTATTTCATCTTGAAGCTCCTATTACTTCTGGAAATCAGAAATGAAAGGCTGCAGTCCCGATCTTTAATAATAATCTAGATCTGATTATTATTGATGGAATAAATTCTGTTTCTCATCCTATTGGATACTTTATTTGAATCAGCAAAATTGAAAATAATAGTATTGTCGATGCTATTGCTTGAACAATAAAATATTTAATTGATGATTCATTTATTATTATATTTTTATTTCTTGTTAGGAGCGGAATAAATAAAAGTAAGTTGATCTCAAGTCCAATTCAAACTCCAAATCAGGAGTTTGATGAAATGGACAGGATCGTTCCTATCATTAAAGTTGATAGGAAGAGAAGTTTTGTAGAGTTGTTGGTCATTAAAAAGGAGAGGATTGATACCTCTATAAATGGGGTATGAACCCATTAGCTTGTTTAGCTTACCTTTTTACATTAAGGTGTATGATGCACGTTAGTTTTTGATACTAAAGGAGGCAGTTTAATTCTGACTTATGTAATTTTTAATGAAGGTAATTTTATTTACTTGAATTACCCTATCAAGGTAACCCTTTAATCAGGCACTTCATTTATATTTAATATATAAATTAAAAATTTTTTTTAGAAATTTGTTTGTGTATTATTTTGGTTATTTCTAATTAATTTATCTCGGTTAGGATAATCTGAATATATATTATATATAATAAATAATATACATTAATATATTACATTTAATTAAATTTAAATACTTATAATGTTATTTTATAATTATTAAATGATTATTTTAATACATTTATTTACCTAGGATTATAGCTACTTATGTTTTTAGCTTAAAATAGGTTATTATATTATAAATTATATAACAATATGTAAATTAATATTAAATATTATTATAATTGGATATAATGAATATAATTAATATTATTAAGTATAAGATCTTTTATTAATATAAATAATTATATTAATTATAATAATATAATTCAATATATTATTTATAATTAGATTATTTAACTAATTAATATTTAAGTTAACTTAATATAAAGTTAATTTTATATTAATAACATATTACATTAATTTACATAATTATATTAAATATATTTATTATATTATTTAATCTTTCTTTATTATTAGTGAAAAGAAAGATTAAATAAGAAAGAGTATAATACATTTATTGCTATACATGTTCCATATTAATCTTTATTTATATATAATAGAGAAGTTGTTGTGGTCATTCTAGGGAGCGTTTCTTTTTTTTTGTCATTTTTGCGTTTCTTTTCTTTTTTTCTCTTTAAATATTTGAATCTTTTATTTTTTTCTTATTTTTATAAATTTTTAAATTTCTTATTTTGTTTCCAAAAGTTTTATTCTTGCTTATTTATTCGCTTTTTCTTTGTATTATATGTAAGTTTTGTTAAACTAAATGTTCTATTTTGCAGTAATTTGATTTAATTATCAAGTGATTTTGGATTTAGCAATTGATTTAGTATCGGCATAATTCGTGCCAGCAGCCGCGGTTATACGATTGATACAAGTGAATATTATTGGTTAAAACAGTTATTTATATTTTTAGGGTTAAAATATAAATTTGTAAGGTGAAATGTTAAAATTTATTTATAGCTCTTTTTATGAATCTGTGAAATTTGAGTAATAAACTAGGATTAGATAATCTATTAATTTAAATGTAAATTATATTTACCAGGGTACTATTAGCTAAGGTCTTTAAACCCAAAGAATTTGGCGGTATCTCATTCCATTCAGAGGAACCTACCCCGTGATTGATAATACACGATTTACTCTACTTAATTTATTTGTTTGTATATCTCCGTTATCAGAGAATCTTTTTAGAGTTATAATTCTCAAGATTTATAATTATAAAATATTTCAGGTCATGGTGCAGCTAAAAATTAAGAGGAGGTGCGTTACAATAAATTTTTGTTTATAACAGATTTGATGGTGAAATACTATTAATGAAGGTGGATTTGATAGTAATTTAAATTATTTAATTTAACTGATATTGGCTCTGAGGTGTGTACACTTCGCCCATCGCTCTCATTATTGATTATTCTATTTTATTATTTTAATTTAGCTTCAATTTAGATGAGATAAGTCGTAACATAGTAGATGTACTGGAAAGTGTATCTAGGAAGTTTTTCAAGGTATAACTTATTAGTAAAGTGTTTCATTTACACTGAAAATTTTTCTGTGCAAATCAGGATATCTTGATTATTTATTTTATTATATTTATTTTTGTTTATTTAATTATTTAATAAAAATAATTTTGTCTTAGTATATTTTGTAGAATTGATTTTTTATATTATAGTTTATTGGTAATGTAATTGTTTTATGAAATATTATTTTAAATTTTTGAAAGTAGATTTTATTTATTGTACCTTTTGTATCAGGGTTTATCAAAATTTTAGTATTTACTTTACTTGTCTAGATTTGGGTTGATTTATAAATAATTTATAGTTAATGTATCATAATTATTATTAAATTATTTATAGAAATGAGATGTTAATCGTTTCCCAAGATATCTAGTTTCTTAAGAAAAAATTTAATTTTTTGAAGTTAATTGTTTTTATTTAATTTTTTAGGTATAAATATTAACTTATTTATTCTTTAAGGGATAAGCTTTGAAGTTAATAACCTATAATTTGTTTTATAAAATATAATAGTAAGCTTTAAACCAGCTATCTCTAAGATTACGTTTTAGTTCATTAATTTTATTTTTGATTTTATAATTATTTTAGGTTTTTTATTAAGATTATAAATTTAATTTTGAAATTTTTGTAATAATGATAGAATTAGTAGTGCTGTTCAGATTGTTTCAATTAAATGTCCATGAAGTACTTTTCGGTTTGTATAGGCAATAAATAATATGTAACTTAGGGCATAGCCTACAATTACTGTAATTAATAATAATACGACCACAGTATGATCATGGAAGAATGATAGTTGCTCCATTAATGGTGAAGCTCCATCTTGAAGGGATAAATTTGATCATGTTGCCATTAATTAATTTTTCTAATAAAAGGTCAAACCTTTATTTGTAGAGCTTAAATCTAGTGCCCTAATCTGCCATATTAGAATCTAGAAATTAATGGTAACTCTGAGTAACTGTGTTCCGCAGGTGGGTTATTTTGTAGTCATTCTGTTGATCTTCTTATATTAGCTCTAAATATGATTGCTCGGTTTGTAACCATTCTTTCTCATATAATTACAATGAATATAATGATTCCTACAATAGAAATTGTGGACCCGATTCTTGATACTATATTTCATGATGTATATGTGTCTGGATAGTCTGAATATCGTCGTGGTATTCCTGCTCGTCCTAGGAAGTGTTGAGGGAAAAATGTTAAGTTTACTCCAATAAATATAATTGTAAATTGGATTTTTAATCATGTATTATTTATAGTTAATCCTGTAAATAATGGGTATCATTGAATAACACCTCCTATGATTGCGAATACTGCTCCTATGGATAACACATAATGGAAGTGGGCTACTACATAATATGTATCATGTAATACGATGTCAAGTGATGAATTTGCTAATACTAATCCTGTTAATCCACCAATTGTAAATAGAAAAATAAATCCTAAAGCTCATAATAACGGTGGATTGAATTTGAATTTAGTTGCATATAGTGTAGCTTATCATCTAAATACCTTGATTCCTGTAGGTACAGCAATAATTATTGTTGCTGATGTAAAGTATGCTCGTGTGTCAACATCTATTCCTACTGTGAATATATGATGTGCTCATACAATAAATCCTATTAGTCCAATTGATAATATAGCATAAATTATACCTAATGTTCCAAATGATTCAATTTTTCCTCTTTCTTGACATACAATGTGAGAAATAATTCCAAACCCCGGTAGAATTAAAATGTAAACTTCTGGGTGCCCACAGAATCAGAATAGATGTTGATATAAAATTGGGTCACCTCCTCCCGCAGGGTCAAAGAATGATGTATTTAAATTTCGATCTGTTAATAGTATAGTAATAGCCCCTGCTAATACTGGGAGCGATAAAAGGAGGAGAAGGGCTGTAATAGCTACAGATCAAAAAAATAAAGGTGTTTGATCTAGAGTTATACTTTCTGATCGTATATTAATTGCTGTTGTAATGAAGTTTACTACACCAAGAATAGATGATACACCTGCTAAGTGAAGTGAAAAAATAGCTAGGTCTACAGATGCCCCCCCATGTGCGATAGCTCCTGCAAGAGGAGGGTAAACTGTTCATCCTGTACCAGCACCATTATCTACTATAGAAGATGTAAGAAGAAGGGTAAGTGAAGGCGGTAGTAATCAAAAACTTATATTATTTATTCGTGGGAACGCTATATCTGGTGCACCAATTATTAATGGTACGAGTCAATTACCAAATCCACCAATTATAATAGGTATTACTATAAAAAAAATTATTACAAATGTGTGGGCTGTAATAATGACATTATAAATTTGGTCATCTCCAATTACAGATCCTGCTTGACCAAGTTCAGCACAAATAAGTATTCTTATTGATGTTCCTACTATTCCTGCTCACGCTCCAAATAAGAAGTATAAAGTACCAATATCCTTATGGTTTGTTCAGAATAATCATTTTTGCGGTAAGATGGCTGAATTTAAGGTGGTAGACTGTAAATCTACTTATGAGATGTTTCTTTCTTACCATACTTTAGGTCTTATATTCAATTATGATTCTAGACTGCAATTCTAGAGGTGTAAAATTTTACTAAGGCCTAAAAGATTATTCTTTTAATTATAACTTTGAAGGTTATTAGTTTGTTTAACTTAAGTCCTTAGTATAATGAGATTAAGGTTGATGTTGAGATTAATCCTATTGTTGAAATTATTACTGTTATAGGAAGAATAATTCTTGATTTTTGAGACTTTATTTTTATAGATCACGAATTTTCTGTGTATGATATAATTAGGGCTGAGAATCTAATATGTATATAATAATAAAGTGTAATTGTAGTTAATACAACCATGATTGTTATAATAGTTGTTATGTTATTTTCCATATATGATTGTATTACAATTCATTTTGGTAGAAATCCAAGAAATGGTGGTAAACCACCTAAGGATAAAAGGGATAAAAATATTATGAATTTAATTTCAGTTTTTATATTTCTGGCTGAATAGATCTGATTTATAAAAAATAGATTTATTTGCTTAAATAATAGGACCATAATTAATCTTAATAGTGAATAAATAATAAAGTATAGTTCTCAAATGTTTTCTCTAACTGTTAGGGATCTAATTATTCACCCCAAATGTCTAATTGAGGAATATGCTAGAAGTTGTCATAGCGATGTTTGATTTAAACCACCTATTGCCCCAATAATAATTCTTAGAATAATAATTGTTCAAATGAAAGTTCTTAGTTGAATACAATAAGATAATACTATTATTGGGGCAATTTTTTGTCATGTTATTAGTGTTAAACAGTTATTTCATCTTGAAGCTCCTATTACTTCTGGAAATCAGAAATGAAAGGGTGCAGCCCCGATCTTTAATAATAATCTAGATCTGATTATTATTGATGGAATAAATTCTGTTTCTCATCCTATTGGATACTTTATTTGAATCAGCAAAATTGAAAATAATAGTATTGTCGATGCTATTGCTTGAACAATAAAATATTTAATTGATGATTCATTTATTATTATATTTTTATTTCTTGTTAGGAGCGGAATAAATGAAAGTAAGTTGATCTCAAGTCCAATTCAAACTCCAAATCAGGAGTTTGATGAAATGGACAGGATCATTCCTATCATTAATGTTGATAGGAAGAGAAGTTTTGTAGAGTTGTTGGTCATTAAAAAGGAGAGGATTGATACCTCTATAAATGGGGTATGAACCCATTAGCTTGTTTAGCTTACCTTTTTACATTAAGGTGTATGATGCACGTTAGTTTTTGATACTAAAGGAGACAGTTTAATTCTGTCTTATGTAATTTTTAATGAAGGTAATTTTATTTACTTGATTCACCCTATCAAGGTAACCCTTTAATCAGACACTTCATTTATATTTAATATATAAATTAAAAATTTTTTTTAGAAATTTGTTTGTCTATTATTTTGGTTATTTCTAATTAATTTATCTCGGTTAGGATAATCTGAATATATATTATGTATAATAAATAATTTATATTAATATATTACATTTAATTAAATTTAAATACCTATAATGTTATTTTATAATTATTAAATGAATATTTTAATACATTTATTTACCAAGGGTTATAGCTACTTATGTTTTTAGCTTAAAATAGGTTATTATATTATAAATTATATAACAATATGTAAATTAATATTAAATATTATTATAATTGGATATAATAAATATAATTAATTTATTAAGTATAAGATTTTATATTAATATAAATAATTATATTAATTATAATAATATAATTCAATATATTATTTATAATTAGATTATTTAAATAATTAATATTTAAGTTAACTTAATATAAAGTTAATTTTATATTAATAACATATTACATTAATTTACATAATTATATTAAATATATTTATTATATTATTTAATCTTTCTTTATTATTAGTGAAAAGAAAGATTAAATAAGAAAGAATATAATACATTTATTGCTATACATGTTCCATATTAATCTTTATTTATATATAATAGAGAAGTTGTTGTGGTCATTCTAGGGAGCGTTTTTTTTTTGTCATTTTTGCGTTTCTTTTCTTTTTTTTTCTTTAAATATTTGAATCTTTTATTTTTTCTTATTTTTATAAATTTTTAAATTTCTTATTTTGTTTCCAATAGTTTTATTCTTGCTTATTTATTCGCTTTTTCTTTGTATTATATGTAAGTTTTGTCTTAGTATATTTTGTAGAATTGATTTTTTATATTATAGTTTATTGGTAATGTAATTGTTTTATGAAATATTGTTTTAAATTTTTAAAAGTAGATTTTACTTATTGTACCTTTTGTATCAGGGTTTATCAAAATTTTAGTATTTACTTTACTTGTCTCGATTTGGGTTGATTTATAAATAATTTATAGTTAATGTATCATATATATTATTAAATTATTTATAGAAATGAGATGTTAATCGTTTCCCAAGATATCTAGTTTCTTAAGAAAAAATTTAATTTTTTGAAGTTAATTGTTTTTTTTTAATATTTTAGGTATAAATATTAACTTATTTATTCTTTAAGGGATAAGCTTTGAAGTTAATAACCTATAATTTGTTTTATAAAATATAATAGTAAGCTTTAAACCAGCTATCTCTAAGATTACGTTTTAGTTCATTATTTTTATTTTTGATTTTATAATTATTTTAGGTTTTTTATTAAGATTATAAATTTAATTTTGAAATTTTTGTAATAATGATAGAATTAGTATATTTATTTGTATATAATATTTACCTTGTTAATTTATTATAAGGAACTAGGCAAAATTGATTTCCGCCTGTTTATCAAAAACATGTCCTCTAGAAAATACTTTGAGGTCTGGCCTGCTCACTGAGCAGATTTTTAAAGAGCCGCAGTATTTTGACCGTGCAAAGGTAGCATAATCATTAGTCTCTTAATTAGTGGCTGGAATGAATGGCTTGACGAGAAATCAACTGTCTCTTAATAAATTTTTGAATTTAACTTTTGAGTCAAAAGGCTTAAATTTTTCTTTAGGACGAGAAGACCCTATAGAGCTTAACATTTTATTTTTATATAGTTTTTTTTGTCTTTCTATATTTAATGATGATGTTTTGTTGGGGTGACATGAAGAATAAATAAACTCTTCATTATTCTATCATTTATTTATGTTTGTTGTTTTGATCCATAATTTCTGATCATAAGATTAAGTTACCTTAGGGATAACAGCGTAATTGTTTTTGAGAGCTCATATCGACAAAGCAGATTGCGACCTCGATGTTGGATTAAGAAAAATTTTGGGTGCAGTAGCCCAGTAATTTGGTCTGTTCGACCTTTAAATTCTTACATGATCTGAGTTCAGACCGGCGTGAGCCAGGTCGGTTTCTATCCTAAGATTATTAATTCATATTAGTACGAAAGGACCATATGGTTGAAATATTTTTTATTTTATTGATTAATACTAATTAAATTACTATTTTGACAGATTAATGTGTTGAATTTAGAATTCATTTATGTAGATTTTTTCTACAAATAGTATTGATACTTTATGGTTTATTTATGTTTATTTTGAATTTTCTTTTATTAGTTATTTGTGTTTTAATTAGTGTTGCTTTTTTAACTTTATTAGAGCGTACGGTTTTAGGTTATATTCAAATTCGAAAGGGTCCAAATAAAGTAGGTTTTGTCGGAATTCCTCAACCCTTTAGTGATGCTATCAAGTTAATTTGTAAGGAGCAGCCAATTCCTATTATATCTAATTATTTACTTTATTACTTTTCTCCCGTTTTTAATTTAATAATTTCCTTGGCTGTTTGAGTGATTTTCCCCTACTTAACTTATATATGTTCTTTTTCTTATGGATTTTTGTTTTTTTTATGCTGTACTAGATTAGGTGTTTATACTGTTATAATTGCTGGTTGGTCTTCTAATTCAAATTATTCTTTACTAGGTTCTCTTCGTTCTGTTGCTCAAACAATTTCATTTGAAGTTAGTTTGGCTTTAATTTTATGATCTTTAATTATTTTAATTGGTAGTGTTAACATGTTTGATTTTATAAATTATCAGCTTTATTGTTGATTTATTATTATTTCTTTTCCTTTAGCTTTAGCTTGTTTTGCTTCTTGTTTAGTTGAAACTAACCGTACTCCTTTTGACTTTGCCGAAGGTGAATCTGAGTTAGTTTCAGGTTTTAATATTGAATATGGTGCAGGGGGTTTTACTTTAATTTTTTTAGCTGAGTATACTAGAAATGTTTTTATAAGAATGTTATTAGCTTTAATTTTTTTAGGTGGTGATTTTTATTCTTTTATATTTTTTATTAAGCTTGCTGTTATGTCCTTTGGTTTTATTTGAGTTCGTGGCACATTACCACGTTTTCGTTACGATAAGTTAATGTACTTAGCTTGAAAAAGCTTTTTGCCATTATCTTTAAATTTTTTTATTTTCTTTGTTGGTTTAAAGATTTTATTTATTTCATTTATTTAGTGAAATTTTTTAAGAAAAGTTAATAGAAGAGTTAAACTTCTAGTTTTATGTTTTCAAAACATACGCTTTTCCTAAGCTAATTAACTTATTATTCCTTAATTAGTTTATCTCATGCGTTTGCAACATGCACATTAATTAAGAAGTATGTAAAGTAAATAATTGTTAAGATTTGTCCTGTTATAATGTAAGGTTCTTCAACAGGCCGTTTTCCAATTCATGTTAATAAGCATACAACAACTACTATAATTCAGAATAAAATCTGGTTGACAGGATAGAATTGAATTCCTCGGAATGGTGTTTTATTATAAAATGGTAAAATTATTAAGATTCTAATTGATAAGAATAATGCAACAACACCTCCAAGTTTATTAGGGATTGACCGTAGAATTGCGTATGCAAATAAGAAGTACCATTCTGGTTGAATATGTACGGGAGTTACTAATGGGTTGGCAGGTACAAAATTATCTGGATCTCCTAGGAGGTAAGGATTAATCAAGCACAGTATAATTAATAATGATGTTATTAATACAAATGTAATAGAGTCCTTGAAAGTAAAGTATGGGTGAAATGGGATTTTTTCAATATCTCCATTTAGCCCTAGGGGGTTATTAGACCCTGTTTGGTGGAGGAAAAATAAATGAATTGCTGCTATTGCAGCAATAATAAATGGTAGTACAAAATGAAATGTAAAGAATCGATTTAATGCTGCATTATCAACAGCAAACCCTCCTCATACTCATTGAACTAAATCTGTTCCTAAGTATGGGATTGCTGATAATAAATTAGTAATTACTGTTGCACCTCAGAATGATATTTGACCTCAAGGTAAAACGTATCCTATAAATGCAGTTGCTATAACTAAAAATAGGATTACTGTACCAATTATTCAGGTGTGTATGTATATATAAGATCCGTAGTAAATTCCTCGTCCTACATGTAAATAAATACAAATAAAAAATATAGAAGCTCCATTTGCATGTAAGGTTCGAATAATTCAGCCATTATTCACGTCTCGGCAGATGTGAACTACACTACTAAATGCTATTTCAATATTTGATGTATAATGTATAGCTAAAAATAGTCCAGTTACAATTTGAATTACCAAACATAGTCCTAGTAGGGACCCAAAATTCCATCAAAATGAAATATTTGTTGGTGTGGGTAAATCAACTAAAGAGTTATTAATGATTTTAATTAAAGGATGTCTTATTCATAAGGGTTTATTCATTAGTAAATTATCTTATTTTACGAATAGGCCCCTGGTTAATGTTGGTGATTTTAACAACTGCTAATAGTGCTAAAAATAAATAAATTATTATTATTATTGTAATAATGAACGTTGGTCTATTATATAGTTTTTCTAAAGATATTGTTATTTCTTGATAATTGATTGAATTATCAATATTTATAGTTTCAGTATTTTTGAAAAAGCCTATAAATATTGTTATATCTAAAATAATTAATGTTGATATGATAAATATTCATATTGTTAAGGTAATAATTATTGTAATTGATTTAGGTTGAAATATTTCGTTGGAGAAATTCTCGTAATATAAAGAAATAGGACTAATATACCACCAAGAAATGTTAAAAATAAAATATATGATAACCAATATCTTTCCATTATTGTTCCTGTTATTAGTCCAACTAGAAAAGTTTGTAGGATAATGAAAAGCATTATTGATATTGGGTGTCTTAATTTAATAAAATTAATATTTATTACATTTGATAGTGATATAATTATTTATTTGATCATTTCAGAGGTTAGTTTATTTAAAATATCGGTTTTGGGGACCGATGATGGAAAGCTTTTCACCTCTGAAGTTTTAAAAGCGGGGGCCAGACTTATTTCCGGTTTACAAGACCGGCGTTTTTTTTAAACTATTGAAACTAATGTTTATATTCTCTGTCTTTACTTCTTTATTGATTTATTTTGCTGGTGTTTATGTTTTTTCTTCTAAACGTAAGCATTTATTAATGGTTCTTTTGAGATTAGAATATATTGTTCTTTCTTTATTTATGTTGGTTATTGTTTTTCTTATTGAGTTTGATTATGATTATTTTTTTCCTGTAATTTTTTTGGTTTTTTCTGTTTGTGAAGGTGCTTTAGGTCTTTCTATTTTAGTTTCAATAATTCGTTCTCATGGTAATGATTTTTTTAATTCTTTTGGTTTATCTTTATGTTAAAGTATTTATTTATAACTATTTTTTTGATCCCTCTTTGTTTAGTTAATAATTGTTGATGGTTGGTTCATTCTTTAATATTTCTGTCTAGTTTTGTTTTTATGATTTGTGTTTATTCATATGCAGATTTAAAATGGATTAGATATTATTTTGGTATTGATTATTTTTCTTTTAGTTTGATTCCGCTTAGTTTTTGAATTTGTTCTTTAATAATTACTGCTAGAGGTTCAGTTTATTTAAGTTCTTATCATTCTAATTTTTTTGTTTTTATAGTTTTAATTTTAATGATTATGCTTTATTGTTCATTTGCTAGATTGAGTCTTCTTTCTTTTTATATTTTTTTTGAGGCTAGATTGGTTCCTACTTTACTTTTGATTTTGTGTTGAGGCTATGAACCTGAACGGTTGCAGGCTGGTGTTTATTTAATTTTTTATACTCTGGTTGCTAGATTGCCTTTATTATTAGTTTTATTTAGGGTTTATGATTTTTCTAATACTTTATACTTTCCTTTATTGGTTGATTTTGGTTCTTATTATTTTATATTTTATGTTTTTATAATTCTTGCTTTTTTAGTTAAGATGCCAATATTTTTGGTTCATTTGTGGCTTCCTAAGGCCCATGTTGAGGCCCCTATTTCAGGTAGAATGATTCTTGCTGGTGTTTTATTAAAGTTAGGTGGTTATGGTATTTTTCGTGTTATAAAGGTTATTTCTTATTTGGGTTTAAAGTTTAATTATTTTTGATTGTCTTTAGGTTTATCTGGTGGGGTTATTGTTAGATTTATTTGTTTTCGTCAGGTTGATTTAAAGTCTTTAATTGCTTATTCTTCTGTTGCTCATATAAGAATGGTTATTGGAGGATTGATAACTATAAATTGATGAGGTTGTATAGGTTCTCTTTCTTTAATGGTTGGTCATGGTTTGTGTTCTTCTGGTTTATTTTGTTTATCTAATATTATTTATGAGCGTTTAGGTAAACGAAGATTATTAATTAACAAGGGTATAATTAATTTGATGCCAAGAATGGCTTTATGATGATTTCTTTTGAGATCTTCTAATATAGCCGCTCCTCCTTCTTTAAATTTGGTAGGTGAACTTAGATTATTAAATAGAATTATGTCTTGATCTTCTTTTAGATTTTTTGCTTTAATTTTTTTGTCTTTTTTTGGAGCTGTTTATACTTTATATATGTATTCTTATTCTCAGCATGGTAATTATTATTCTGGTGTTTATACTTGTTCTCTTGGTTATTTTCGTGAATATCATCTTTTACTTTTACATTGATTGCCTTTAAATATTCTTTGTTTAAAGGGGGAGTATTTTTTTGTTTAGTTTGCTTAAGTATTTTAATTATAAATGTTGTTTTGTGGAATCAATGATATGAATTTTTTCATCTTAGTCCGTGAATTTGTTTTCTATTTGTTCTTTGAGTTTTCTTTTTTTATTTTTTTCCAGAACTATAATTTTTATTTTGGGTATTTATTATTTAATAATTGATTATAGAGTTTTTGTTGAATGAGAGCTTTTTAATTTAAATGGTTCTATGGTTGATATGACTTTAATTTTGGATTGAATGTCTCTTATTTTTATATCTTATGTTATATATATTTCTTCTTTGGTTATTTATTATAGAGAGGATTATATATCGGGAGAAAAGAATATAAATCGTTTTATTATTATTGTTTTAATATTTATTCTTTCTATAGGGTTTTTAATTATTAGTCCTAATTTGATTAGAATTTTATTAGGATGGGATGGTTTAGGTTTAGTTTCTTATTGTTTAGTTATTTATTATCAAAATGTGAAATCTTATAGTGCGGGTATGTTAACTGCACTTTCTAATCGTATTGGTGATGTTGCTATTTTAATTTCTATTGCTTGAATATTGAATTTTGGCGGTTGAAATTATATTTATTATTATGATTTTATTTCTAATTCTTTTGAAATAAAGCTTATTACTATATTAATTGTTTTAGCAGCTATAACTAAAAGAGCTCAAATTCCCTTTTCTTCTTGACTTCCTGCTGCTATGGCTGCTCCTACTCCTGTTTCTGCTTTGGTTCATTCTTCTACCCTTGTTACTGCTGGGGTTTATTTATTAATTCGTTTTAGACCAATATTAGATACTTATAATTGAGGTTGATTCTTACTTTTAATTGGTTGTATAACTATGTTTATAGCCGGTTTGGGAGCAAATTTTGAATTTGATTTGAAGAAAATTATTGCTCTTTCTACTTTAAGACAACTTGGTTTAATAATAAGAATTTTGGCTATAGGTTATCCAAAACTTGCATTTTTTCATTTATTAGCTCATGCTTTATTTAAGGCTTTATTGTTTATGTGTGCAGGTTCAATAATTCATAATTTAAAGGATTCTCAGGATATTCGTTTTATAGGTTCAATTGTTAATTTTATGCCTTTAACTTCAGTTTGTTTTAATGTTTCTAGTTTATCTTTGTGTGGTATACCATTTTTAGCAGGTTTTTATTCAAAGGATTTAATTCTTGAGATGGTTTGTTTAAGATGAATTAACTGTTTGATTTTTTTTCTTTATTTCTTTTCTACTGGTTTAACTGTTTCTTATTCTTTTCGTCTTTTTTATTATTCAATATCTGGTGATAATAATTTTTATTCTAGATTTTCTTTTGACGATAAGGGTTATTATATTTCTTTTGGTATAATTGGTTTATTGTTTGTTGCTGTTTTTGGTGGTAGTCTTTTGTCTTGGTTAATTTTTCCTGTTCCTCATGTGATTGCCTTGCCTTATTATTTGAAGTTTTTAACTATTACTGTAGTTGTTTTGGGTGCTTATTTGGGTTATCTCATTTCTAATTTTGATTTTTCTCAAAATTTATTTTCTTTAAGTATGCTTTCTTTTGTTAAATTTGCTGGTTCTATGTGGTTTATACCTTTCATTTCGACTAAGTTTATTAGATATGTTCCTTTAAAATTGGGTTATTATTCATCAAAGTCATTTGTTTATGGTTGAGGTGAATTATTTGGTGGTCAAGGTTTATATAGACTATTTATTTATTTAATTAGTTATATACAAGGTTGATATGATTCTAATTTTAAGATTTATCTTTTAACTTTTATTTTTTGAATATTTATTTTGGTGGTATTATTTTTCGTTTACTTAAATAGCTTATAATTAGAGCGTGACACTGAAGATGTTAAGGAAGTATTTTTTACTTTTAGGTATTTATAAATATACATATATTATTTATACAGTGAAAATGTAATGTTTTATTTAAACTATATAAATTTTAGAAATGTTAACGGAGTTTAACTGCTAATATAAAAAGTTAGCAACTTTCATATTGGCTTTACATTTCCTTAATTGGAACTTTATAGTTCAATTATTTTATTAACAGTAATACGCCTCTTTTTGGCTTCAATTAATAAGAATAAGGGTATTTTATTTACCAATCTTCCAGGTCGAAACTGACTGCAATACTTCGCTTCTTATTCTATTTAAGGTTGATTGATTATATCAGTACTTTTTGAATGCAACCCAAATGTTATAGTTAACTACAACCCTTTATTCTGCTCATTGCAAGGCTCCTTGGTTTCATTCATGGTATAGTCCACCTAATAATACTATAATAAAAAATATTGTTGATAGTGTTCAGATTATAATGTCTGAAGTTTTAAAAATAATTACAATTGGAAGGATTAATGCGATTTCTACATCAAAAATTAAGAAAATTACTGCAATTAAGAAGAATCGAAGTGAGAACGGTATTCGTGCTGATCTTTTTGGGTCAAATCCACACTCAAATGGTGATCTTTTTTCTCAGTCATTAATTAATTTTTTTGATAATGTTGTTGCAAGGATTATAACAATTATTGGAATAATAAATCTAATAAAAATTCTTGTAGATAAAATTAGGATTGTTTTTCTTGATTTATATCAAGTTTTTTGATTGGAAGTCAAATGTACTATTTATACTAGAAAAACAATTATCTACCTCATCAATAAATAGAAATATATAAGAATAATCATACTATGTCTACAAAGTGTCAGTATCATGCTGCTGCTTCAATTCCAAAGTGGTGTCTTGGTGAGAATTGGTTTATTGAATGTCGAAGTAGACATGTTGATAAGAAAATTGTTCCGATAATTACATGTAGACCATGAAATCCTGTTGCAACAAAGAATGTTGATCCATAAACTGCGTCTGCAATGGTGAAGGGTGCTTCTCAATATTCGTATGCTTGAAGTATAGTGAAGTATAGTCCTAGTAGTACTGTGAAGAATAGTCCTTGTAATGCTTGAGTATGATTAGATTCTATTAGACTATGATGTGCTCCTGTTACTGTTACTCCTGACGCTAAAAGAATAGCTGTATTAAGTAATGGAATTAGTATAGGATTGAAAGGTTGAATTCCTATTGGGGGTCATAATATTCCTAGTTCAATAGTAGGCGCTAGTCTTCTTCTAAAAAATGCTCAGAAAAATGAAACAAAGAATAGTACTTCTGATGCAATAAATAAAATTATACAAATCCCGTATGTAGTCCTTGGTATGTTCCTTCTCGAACTACATCTCATCATCATTGGATTATAGTTAGAAGTGTAATTCCAAATCCGATTATAAATAAGTTAATGTTAAATAGGTGAAATCATTTTGCTAATCCTGATACTAGAACTATTGCTCCAATTGCTCCTGTTAATGGTCAAGGTCTGTAATCTACTAAGTGGAATGGGTGGTTTGAGTGAGTTGTTAACATAAGTTTAGTATACTTCTCTAGAATATAAAGTTCTTAAAATTGAGAAAACATAGGCCTGAATTATTGCTACTGCTGATTCTAGAATTAATAGAAGTATTTGTCCAATAATTAATAGTGAAATTAAGTTTATTGCTATAGATGGTCCTGTATTTCCTAGTAACGTTAATAGTAAGTGTCCTGCAATTATATTTGCTGCTAGTCGTACTGCTAGTGTACCTGGTCAAATGACATTTCTAATTGTTTCAATTAATACTATAAATGATATTAATGCGGGTGGTGTTCCTTGGGGTACAAGGTGTGTAAATATGTGATTTGTATGATTAATTCATCCAAATAATATAAATCTTAATCATATAGGTAGAGCGATTGCAAATGTTAATGCTAAATGTCTTGTTCTAGTAAAGATGTAAGGGAATAATCCTATGAAATTATTAAATAGTATTATAATAAAGATTGAAATGAAGATGAATGTTGTTCCATTACATGATTTTGGTCCTAGCAATGTTTTAAATTCATTGTGTAAGGTTAAGTTTAGTTTATTTCAAATAATATTAATTCGTGATGGTGTAAGTCAAAATATTGATGGGATTAATAATAATCCTAGGAATGTTCTAGTTCAATTTAATGATAAATTGAAGATATTAGTTGATGGATCAAATGTTGAAAATAAGTTTGTTATCATTTTCAATTCAAGTTCTTTATATCAATTGTTCTTTTTTCTGCTCTTTTAATAAGGTTTGGTTTAAATGAGAAAAAGTTTATTTGATTAAATAAAATTAATGTAGTCGAAAATATAATAAATAGGGAGAATCATATGAGAGGGGATATTTGAGGGATTTGGATTGAATTCCCCATCAGAAGTAGTCGGCGGGGTCAGGGATTTTCTCTGCCTCGTGATGGCTGGGTGTTGTGAGCTGTCCTTAGGTTAGTTAGGTTTAAGTAGTTCTAAGTTCTAGGGGACTGATGACCATAGATGTTAAATCCTATAGTGCTCAGAGCCATTTGAACCATATTTTTGTTATATTATTAATGCATTTCAACATATGTTTCCTAGAAATTTGACGGAAGCACAAAAGATCAGGTTTGTTGTCGGGTACACGCAAGGCGATGTACTTTTGTTGGCTACCGAGGTAGCTGAGCGTTGTAAAACAAATTTACAGTTTGAACTGGCATTTCTTAACAAATATTGCTCAGAAGTCGCAGAGGAAGGACTCAGGCAGGAGGTTTTTAACCCCGGCCCCTTTAATAGCCAATATGATAGCTTGTGAAGTTATTTTGAGAAGTATCTCAACAAAACACGTTATTGGATGAATCTTATTTCTCATGTGAATGTTTTAAAAAGTTTAAAAAGTCGTTTGCCATCACACATTCGTGAAAAATTAATTACTACACCTGAGCACGACACAGAATATTTTCTATCCATTTTAGATTCAATCGACCCAATATATGAAGAGAAAGTAGGAACAAATATGGCATCAGACAGCCAAACACCACAAGAACATAACTTGAATAGTCAATACAAAAAGCCAGACACGAACAGACAGCAAAGCTGGTACGCGCAACGCCAAGGATATATTACCCGTGGTAATGGATACGGGAATGGAAATGGTAGGAACAAGAGGTTTAAACAAAACTTCCCGTATAACAGGAACGATTACCATCCACAAGCCAATTTCAGTCTCTCCTCTCAGAATTATGCACCGCGTGTAAATGAAAACAGTCAGCCGCATTGGTGGTAGGCGCGCGGCAACAACAGTAACGTACAACACGCCGTACCGCAACCAACGTTTGCGCAGCAAAACCACAATGCGGCAACATTTCACAACAGCCATATGAACACACGAGAAAGCATGTTACGTACTGGAAATGATACACACTGGAAAAACAATCACACGGTACAACTGTTGTCCCGTGTACCGAAGTAGATCAGACTACACCGCAGGAAAACCCTAATCGGTCGTAGTTGAGCCCCATACTGTAGACCTTATAAGCGATGGGGGCAAACCAGATTTGCAAACATGTTTCGTACGATTCGATGAACAAGGAGACATAAAAGACGATCCATACGAACATCATCTAAAATTGGCGAAAAATATACTTGAAGAACAAGTGCAAGCAGTAATCAGAGTGAAAATTTTTGGTATAGACGCACAGTTAATACTTGATACACAGTCCACGACTAATTTCCTGTTCTTCCAGTGCAAAACTGCAAAGTACAAACTGCTACAGGCAGCAAAACCAAATCAGTAAAACGCCAAGTTCTTATCTCCGTGAATATCGAACAATTCTCTGTGCAATGTAATTTTTTAATTGTAGGCAAACTTATAGTCAACCGCTTGATAGTTATGGACACATTTAGAATCTACATAACTCAAATATACATAGGAAATGGCAAGTGCCATTTCTTTGTGAAGGACCAAAGATTTTCTATTAGCATGATTACAACACCGGAGAGGTATGACAAAAGTACAGTATTCATATCCCGCCATGTATTTTGTGAACAAATGTGGGGCCGGCCTGGGTGGCCGAGATGTTCTAGGCACTACAGTCTCAAACCGCGCAACCGATACGATCGCAGGTTCGAATCCTGCCTCGGGTATGGATGTGTATGATGTCCTTAGGTTAGTTAGATTTAAGTTGTTCTAAGTTCTAGGGGACTGGTCACCTCAGAAGTTAAGTCCCATAGTGCTCAGAGCCATTTGAACCATTTGAACAAATGTGATAACGAACACGAGACTGACACTGAAGTTAACCAGGAATTAGTAGAAAAAAACTGAGTGAATCAAATATTCTAGATGCTACACAACAACAAGAGCTTTCTGACTAACTTTCCAACTATGCAGATGTGTTTAATAAGAATCCAGAAGTAATCAAAGAATATGAACATAAACTTAATTTCTATCCTCACGAAAGCTTTTGTGTTATGTCTTACCATATAGGCCTATACCGTGGGCAAAGCGTGAAGCAGTTAAGCGGCAAATTAACAGAATGTGTGAATGGAGTATCATACAGCCATCATTTTCTCCATATTGCAGCCCAATACTACCAGTTATCAAACCTGCTGGATCAGTACGACTAGTTTTAGATGCTAGAAGCATAAACAAAATCCTAGTACCAGTAAGAACAAAGCCAGATAATTAAGATGAACAACTGCTAAAATTTCATAACACCAAATATTTCAGCACCCTTGACCTTAAAATATCAAATAAAGTTACATGAGGAAAGTAGAAAATACACAGTATTTGTCTGCAATGGCAGGAGTCATGAATTTAAAGTTCTACCCTTTGGCTTAAACATTAGCGCAGGCGTATTTATATCAGCCTTGGACAGGGTCTTAGGACCTGAATTGCTCAGTAAAGTTACCATTTATGTTTACGATATGTTAATAGACACATCGACTTGGGCAGAACACATCAGTGTAACAGAAAAGGTATTTCAGAGATTTAAAGAGTACAGAGTAACAGCAAATGTAAAGAAATCTAACTTTGGCAAAAAACAAGTGAAATTTTTAAGACCTATCGCATCAGAACTGGGTATATTACCAGACCCAAAGAAACTAGATGCCATACGTAATTGCCCATTCCCAAGGAACAGAAAACAACTGAAAGCATATCTTGGACTAACTTCCTTTTTCCGTAAATATATACCACAACAGATTATGAATAGCGATGCCCTACTCAACCTGTTGTGAAAGAATAAACCTTGGTTATGGGATGAGAGATGCCAGGAGGACTTTACCAAAATTAAAAATGCATTATTATCAGCAAACATTTTGAATCATCCTGACATGTCCAAAGACTTTTGTTTAAGCACGGACGCTTCGTCTCAGGGGCTGGGGGCAAGTTTGTTCCAGATACAAGAAGAAGAAGGAAAAACCGTACCCAAAGTCATCAGATTTGCCAGCAGATCTTTATCAGAGGTGGAAAGATCATATACCGTACCAGAACAGGAAAGTTTAGCAGTAATTTGAGCGTTTCAGAAATTTGAGTATTTTCTTTGGGGTGAAAACACTAAGATCTATTGTAATCATCGATCATTATTTTTTCTCTTACCGTGTAAACTGTTACACTGAAGACTAGCGAGGTAGTGTTTGTACCTGCAGGAATTCAATTTTGAAATAATATACATTAAGGGCAGTCAGAATATTGTTGCAGATGCATTACCCAGATTACCGCAGGGACTAGACGAGTTCAGTGGACTCTCTGAACACGATTCAGAAATCCGAACATTATTGATGCAAAGTAGTACACAAAAATCAGATTACAAAAAATTTTGTAAGCAAATGGGAATAATTCAACAGTAAGACAACAGGTGGAAAAAAGTAATACAAAGTCTTAACCAGAATGCAAACCACAAGGTAAGTAAATGGTATCAGTTATACAAAGGCGTTTTGTTCCACCGGAAGCATGAAAGTTCTAACTATTGGTACGTACGCCTTCCAGAGGAATATATCGACGAATTTATCAAACACACTCACGAAGTATGGGGATATTATGGAGTAGCAAAATGTACAGACAAGATTTCCAAACTTTGTTACTTCCCTAATTTACGACGACGTGTTTCACAAATATTAAAAAGTGTGCTATTTGCCAAAGAAGAAAACCATCCAATATGTCAAAGTTTACAGAACTACACCCAATACTAACCAAAGCTCCACTGGAAATGGTTTCTCTGGATATTGCAGGGCCATATCCCAGAGCAAAAGATGGTGTCAGATACATAATAGCTCTTTATGATAATTTCACAAAATACATCAAACTCTATGCTATTTAAACCACTGCAGCCAGTAGCATCATAAGGAGAATTGAAGATTATTTACGAAGAGTAGGGAAACCTAATGCCATATTGACAGACAGTGCAACCTATTTCGTAGGAAGAAAATGGAAACAATTCATGAATACACAGGGCATTAAGCACATCTTGGTAACTTTTTTCTACCCAGAAGCAAGTCCCGTGGAGAGGGTGTTTAAACAATTCAGAAGATTTGTAAGGACTTTCGCTCATAATAAACATTCACGATGGATTGAATACGTGACGCCGGCCGGTGTGGCCGTGCGGTTCTAGGCGCTTCAGTCTGGAACCGCGTGACCGCTACGGTCAAAGGTTCGAATGCTGCCTCGGGCATGGATGTGTGTGATGTCCTTAGGTTAGTTAGGTTTAAGTAGTTCTAAGTTCTAGGGGACATCACCACAGATGTTAAGTCCCATAGTGCTCAGAGCCATTTGAACTATTTTGAATACGTGACTCCATTCATGCAAATAGTAAACAATCTCCCCACTCTTCCACAGGTTTCACTCCTAATGAACTTATGTTTAACACAAAGAAAACTGACGAATGGGAACCACCCATACCAAAATTACCTACTATAGAGTTAACTTTACAGGATAAAACCAAACAAGCAGTAATTACACTAGAGAATAGAGCAGAATACAGAAAGAGAATATACAACAAAAAGTTAAAAGGAGTTACACATTTTTCGAAGGGCAATGAATCCTCTTGAGAAAACATCCCAAATCGACAAAGATCGGTAAGTTGAACAAAAATGGCAATTACTATACTCAGAGCCCCACATTATTACAAAAATAAGTTATCCTGGAACTTACAGATTTGTATATGAAAGAACGGGTCTCCACCCTCACGAGGATATAAAGGCTTTTCACGAATAGTAACACAAAGTCACAGCAGTTTTGTTGTCATAAATTTTTTTACAGGTAATGTCATAGTTTTATCAGTAAGAAATTTTATTATGTGTATTTTTAAATGAAATATGTATAAACTCAAGTAATTTTATTGTTTGGTAAGCAACGACAAACATTTGTTTAGAAGTAAGTGAAAAAACACAACTTCACGCGAAGCGGAATGCAAAAGAGAGCTGCGTAGGTATCAGCTGTGCGCGCTCAACAACGCATGTTTACGTCAGTACTAGGAAAGGGACATTGACCATGCGCAAACGCAACAGGCTAACTCACGGCGCAACCAGCCAGGAACTACACAAGTGGCAGACTTAATTTCGAAATAAATATGAACACGTAACTATCAGATAACGAAAGAATATAATGTTATATCTATATGCAAAGTTTTGGTTATTGTTACAAGGCCAGATCAGTCAATCATCCAGACTGTTGCCCTTGCAACTACTGAAAAGGCTGCTGCCCCTCCTCACGAACCACACGTTTGTCTGGCCTCTCAACAGATACCCCTCCATTGTACCTACTGTACGGCTATCTGTATCACTGACGCACGCAAGCCTCCCCACCAACGGCAAGGTCCATGGTTCATGGGGAGGCCTTGCTGTGCTGGTACTGCGAACGGCTGAAAGCAAGGGGAAACTACGGCCGTAATTTTTCCCGAGGGCATGCAGCTTTACTGTATGATTAAATGATGATGGCGTCCTCTTGGGTAAAATATTCCGGAGGTAAAATAGTCCCCCATTCGGATCTCTGGGCGGAGACTACTCAAGAGGATGTCGTTATCAGGAGAAAGAAAACTGGCGTTCTACGGATCGGAGCGTGGAATGTCAGGTCCCTTCATCGGGCAGGTAGGTTAGAAAATTTGAAAAGGGAAATGGATAGGTTAAAGTTAGATATAGTGGGAATTAGTGAAGTTCTGTGGCAGGAGGAACAAGACTTCTGGTCAGTTGACTACAGGGTTATAAACACAACATCAAATAGGAGTAATGCAGGAGTAGGTTTAACAATGAATAGGAAAATAGGAACGCGGGTAAGCTACTACAAACAGCTTAGTGAACGCATTATTGTGGCCAAGATAGATACGAAGCCCACACCTACTACAGTAGTACAAGTTTATATGCCAACTAGCTCTGCAGATGACGAAGAAATTGAAGAAATGTATGATGAAATAAAAGAAATTCTTCAGATAGTGAAGGGAGACGAAAATTTAATAGTCATGGGTGACTGGAATCCGAGTGTAGGAAAAGGGAAAGAAGGAAATGTAGTGGGTGAATATGGATTGGGGCTAAGAAATGAAAGAGGAAGCCGCCTGGTAGAATTTTGCCCAGAGCACAACTTAATCATAGCTAACACTTGGTTTAAGAATCGTGATAGAAGGTTGTATACATGGAAGAACCCTGGAGATACTAAAAGGTATCAGATAGATTATATAATGGTAAGACAGAGATTTAGGAACCAGGTTTTAAATTGAAAGACATTTCCAGGGGCAGATGCGGACTCTGACCACAATCTATTGGTTATGACCTGTAGATTAAAACTGAAGAAATTGCAAAAAGGTGGAAATTTAAGGAGATGGGACCTGGATAAACTGAAAGAACCAGAGGTTGTACAGAGTTTCAGGGAGAGCATAAGGGAACTATTGACAGGAATGGGGGAAAGAAATACACTAGAAGAAGGATGGGTAGCTTTGAGGGATGAAGTAGTGAAGGCAGCAGAGGATCAAGTAGGTAAAAAGACGAGGGCTAGTAGAAATCCTTGGGTAACTGAGGAAATATTGACTTTCATTGATGAAAAGAGAAAATATAAAAATGCAGTAAATGAAGCAGGCAAAAAGGAATACAAACGTCTCAAAAATGAGATCGACATGAAGTGCAAAATGGCTAGGCAGGGATGGCCAGAGGACAAATGTAAGGATGTAGAGGCTTATCTCACTAGGGGTAAGATAGATACTGCCTACAGGAAAATTAAAGAGACCTTAGGAGAAAAGAGTACCACTTGTATGAACATCAAGAGCTCTGATGGAAACCCAGTTCTAAGCGAAGAAGGGAAAGCAGAAAGGTGGAAAGAGTATATAGAGGGTCTATACAAGGGCGATGTACTTGAGGACAATATTATGGAAATGGAAGAGAATGTAGATGAAGATGAAATGGGAGATACGACACTGCGTGAAGAGTTTGACAGAGCATTGAAAGACCTGAGTCGAAACAAGGCCCCCGGAGTAGACAACATTCCATTGAAACTACTGACGGCCTTGGGACAGCCAGTCCTGACAAAACTCTACCATCTGGTGAGCAAGATGTATGAAACAGGCGAAATACCCTCAGACTTCAAGAAAAATATAATAATTCCAATCCCAAAGAAAGCAGGTGTTGAAAGATGTGAGAATTACCGAACAATCAGGTTAATAAGCCACAGCTGCAAAATACTAACACGAATTCTTTACAGACGAATGGAAAAACTAGGAGAAGCCGACCTCGGGGAAGATCAGTTTGGATTCCGTAGAAATACTGGAACACGTGAGGCAATACTGACCTTACGACTTATCTTAGAAGAAAGGTTAAGGAAAGGCAAACCTACGTTTCTAGCATTTGTAGACTTAGAGAAAGCTTTTGACAATGTTGACTGGAATACTCTCTTTCAAATTCTTAAGGTGGCAGGGGTAAAATACAGGGAGCGAAAGGCTATTTACAATTTGTACAGAAACCAGATGGCAGTTATAAGAGTCGAGGGACATGAAAGGGAAGCAGTGGTTGGGAAGGGAGTAAGACAGGGTTGTAGCCTCTCCCCGATGTTATTCAATCTGTATATTGAGCAAGCAGTAAAGGAAACAAAAGAAAAATTCGGAGTAGGTATTAAAATCCATGGAGAAGAAATAAAAACTTTGAGGTTCACCGATGACATTGTAATTCTGTCAGAGACAGCAAAGGACTTGGAAGAGCAGTTGAGCGGAATGGATGGTGTCTTGAAGGGAGGATATAAGATGAACATGAACAAAAGCAAAACGAGGATAATGGAATGTAGCCGAATTAAGTCGGGTGATGTTGAGGGAATTAGATTAGGAAATGAGACACTTAAAGTAGTAAAGGAATTTTGCTATTTGGGGAGCAAAATAACTGATTATGGTCGAAGTAGAGAAAATATAAAACGTAGACTGGCAATGGCAAGGAAAGCGTTTCTGAAGAAGAGAAATTTGTTAACATCGAGTATAGATTTAAGTGTGAGGAAGTCATTTCTGAAAGTATTTGTATGGAGTGTAGCCATGTATGGAAGTGAAACATGGACGGTAAACAGTTTGGACAAGAAGAGAATAGAAGCTTTCGAAATGTGGTGCTACAGAAGAAAGCTGAAGGTTAGATGGGTAGATCACATAACTAATGGGGAGGTACTGAATGGGATTGGGGAGAAGAGGAGTTTGTGGCACAACTTGACCAGAAGAAGGGATCGGTTGGTAGGACATGTTCTGAGGCATCAAGGGATCACCAATTTAGTATTGGAGGGCAGCGTGGAGGGTAAAAATCGTAGGGGGATACCAAAGGATGAATACACTAAGCAGATTCAGAAGGATGTAGGTTGCAGTAGGTATTGGGAGACGAAGAAGCTTGCACAGGATAGAATAGCATGGAGAGCTCCATCAAACCAGTATCAGGACTGAAGACCACAACAACAACAACATATGCAAAGTTACGTCTACTGTAAAATATATATACACTCCTGGAAATGGAAAAAAGAACACATTGACACCGGTTTGTCAGACCCACCATACTTGCTCCGGACACTTCGAGAGGGCTGTACAAGCAATGATCACATGCATGGCACAGCGGACACACCAGGAACCGCGGTGTTGGCCGTCGAATGGCGCTAGCTGCGCAGCATTTGTGCACCGCCGCCGTCAGTGTCAGCCAGTTTGCCGTGGCATACGGAGCTCCATCGCAGTCTTTAACACTGGTAGCATGCCGCGACAGCGTGGACGTGAACCGTATGTGCAGTTGACGGACTTTGAGCGAGGGCGTATAGTGGGCATGCGGGAGGCCGGGTGGACGTACCGCCGAATTGCTCAACACGTGGGGCGTGAGGTCTCCACAGTACATCGATGTTGTCGCCAGTGGTCGGCGGAAGGTGCACGTGCCCATCGACCTGGGACCGGACCGCAGCGACGCATGGATGCACGCCAAGACCGTAGGATCCTACGCAGTGCCGTAGGGGACCGCACCGCCACTTCCCAGCAAATTAGGGACACTGTTGCTCCTGGGGTATCGGCGAGGACCATTCGCAACCGTCTCCATGAAGCTGGGCTACGGTCCCGCACACCGTTAGGCCGTCTTCCGCTCACGCCCCAACATCGTGCAGCCCGCCTCCAGTGGTGTCGCGACAGGCGTGAATGGAGGGACGAATGGAGACGTGTCGTCTTCAGCGATGAGAGTCGCTTCTGCCTTGGTGCCAATGATGGTCGTATGCGTGTTTGGCGCCGTGCAGGTGAGCGCCACAATCAGGACTGCATACGACCGAGGAACACAGGGCCTACACCCGGCATCATGGTGTGGGGAGCGATCTCCTACACTGGCCGTACACCACTGGTGATCGTCGAGGAGACACTGAATAGTGCACGGTACATCCAAACCGTCATCGAACCCATCGTTCTACCATTCCTAGACCGGCCAGGGAACTTGCTGTTCCAACAGGACAATGCACGTCCGCATGTATCCCGTGCCACCCAACGTGCTCTAGAAGGTGTAAGTCAACTACCCTGGCCAGCAAGATCTCCGGATCTGTCCCCCATTGAGCATGTTTGGGACTGGATGAAGCGTCGTCTCACGCGGTCTGCACGTCCAGCACGAACGCTGGTCCAACTGAGGCGCCAGGTGCAAATGGCATGGCAAGCCGTTCCACAGAACTACATCCAGAATCTCTACGATCGTCTCCATGGGAGAATAGCAGCCTGCATTGCTGCGAAAGGTGGATATACACTGTACTAGTGCCGACATTGTGCATGCTCTGTTGCCTGTGTCTATGTGCCTGTGGTTCTGTCAGTGTGATCATGTGATGTATCTGACCCCAGGAATGTGTCAATAAAGATCCCCTTCCTGGGAAAATGAATTCACGGTGTTCTTATTTCAATTTCCAGGAGTGTATTATAAGTAATTGAAAAAGAAATCATACACGACGTCTAAACTAACAAAAGGATGGGATACCGTAGGAAATGTCGAAATAACTTTCTTTGCAGGGTAAATGAATAAGAGAAATAAAAATGCAATTGAATATATATATATATATATATATATATATATATATATATATATATATATAAACAAATAAGAATGAATTATGAAAAAACATCCGCCAGTGACTGTGATGACCGAGTATATGAGTAGCCTATGACCTACGAAACAATTATTTTTTAAGTTACTTATAAGTTTTTATATTGCAGCGACCAGTGCCTCGACACGGCGCAGAAGAACAGATTTACGACGGGTGTTATGGGTACCAAATGAAAAAACTGGTCGCAACTCAAGGAAATATGTCTATGTGTAGATTTGGGTCATCAAACAAATGAAGAATAATAATATACATCGTCGCAGTGCAACTACGAAACACTTTCCCGTACCTACTGACTACAAAGTGCACATAAACACGGAAGCATGTGACCTCCAATAAAAATAACCAACTCATATCGCGTCACATCCGAATATAAACGACGACATTTCCACATAATAGTAAAGAGGTACGCATGACGTAATGCAGAAACTTTTGCGTTACGAACACGAAGCTACTCGTGAACAATTATAAACAACACAATGGTTCATAGAACATGAGTCATTAATACGTTTCGGTTCCATGAAAAGGAAGTTCCCTGATAAGTGACCTAAGAAAGGACGAATGGCATTTCCTTAGTAAACCATAAACCAGTTGAATAGTATTCCTTATTCCTTACCCAACGCGGGTGGCGGCCCCAAAGCGTAGTTAGGTCAGCAACGCGTGAAGTAATATCCTGATGTAAATGTTTTTCTCTGTTTCTCCCTAGCAAAATATTAAACTCTCATAACTGATGCATGCATGACTGGAAAATAAAATGCGGATGCATTAAATGCACATATAGTAACACGACGTAAAGGAATGTAAATTAGTTACTTGTATTTATGTACAAAGGAATTTTTTAAGTTAACAAACAAACTGTACTATCCAGTAACTATAATTGGAGAAGGAATTTTGTAATGTTTTAGTATTTAAGAGTTTTCTTCGTTTGATACAAATAATGGGTGGAGTGTCAGCCTTAATGTAAGCAATTGTAATATGCATTGTTATGCTTATGTTAATTTTGTGTGTATATCGAGCCATATGTAAAAGATGAACTGGGAAAACTAACAGAATGGGAAAAAACCTCAAGGACTAAAAACAATTCTCACGCCAAAGTGAACAACAAATAGATAGTGGTATCCAAACGCGTGTGCAATAGGCAACGAAGCAATTATGGAAATGTCATGCTACGCAACGTCTGATGTATTAATCAGTAAACTACAGTTGCGCAAGCGTCACTTACCTTGACGTCGGGTGTTGAAGTGCAGTGTTCACTCCATTGAAAATGTGGATACGACGGAGAAGATCCTTCCCGGGCCGTATGAAAGATGAATTATCTACCACAGCATCCGTTCTTGGAGAATAAACACACATGCGACGCACTCACAAGAGCACGCCACAGCAAATTATTCGGTGGATAGTACGGGACTCAGAGTGAAAATGACACTGAAAGTGCGAGTGGAAGCGCGGACGACCGCACCCAATAATATGTGGAATATTTAACGGTTGTTGCGCAGTCAACATACATATTTAGTAATTATTATTTGTGCAAAACCACGAAAGTTTTCCTTTCTTCCGCGCATCATCTCGATGTCAGCGGCCTGCATCAGAAGAAGAGACCCGTTCAAGAACTAATATTAAACACACAGCCAGGAGAGAAAATAAATACTTACGGCGGAAGAAGACGAACATTCGACGTAAGTTCACGACACGACTGGCTCACAATTTACGAGATTCATAAATTAAAAACGAAAAAAACAATTTATTCACTGAAAAAACTCATAATAAATAAGTATGCCAAGAGTATACAAGCAATTTGTTTAGTTATATATATTTTGTATGCATATAAATTTGAACAGCACCCATAGTAACTGCTAACTGGAAACGGGGTATATTGTTATAGAACCATTAATAAATTGGAGGGATGTAGTTCTTCATTTCTTGAAGAATTTTCCACTTCTCAAATTTTATTTCGTACTCATATTGATACAAAGGCTGCAGAAGAGGAATTAATCGGCGAACAATTTCCTACGGAATCTTTGGCTTTAGTTTTTTTTTTTTTTTAATGTGTGTTAAATCTTATGGGACTTAACTGCTAAGGTCATCAGTCCCTAAGCTTACACACAACGTAAATTATCCTAAGGACAAACACACACACCCATGCCCGAGGGAGGACTCGAACCTCCGCCGGGATCAGCCGCACAGTCCATGACTGCAGCGCCCCCCAGACCGCTCGGCTAATCCCGAGCAGCTCGCTTTAGTTGAAAGAACGTGTTTTTTTCCCATTTCCACTACAGACTGACTTTCATCACTGCTTCTAACCTGTCTTGGGGAACAAATATTTATTTCAAGTGTTTCTTTACATTATCACAGTCCATGTACATATGGCCAGGTTCAATGAACTTGTAACCTATGTTTGTCGCCTCAAGGTACACATTCATTATTTCGAAAGAGGGCCTATTTAAACACGCATTAAATACGGTTGTGAGTAATCCTTAAAGCCTACACATTCGGCTATTGTTCTGCTTTCAGAAAATGCGTACCTGAAGCTTCGTTAAAGATAGCAGCAATTCTCCTTTTGTCCGCAATTTCATTTGTACTAGTTGTATTGTAACTGTAGTCTAGGCTTTGACTTACAGCCTAAACTTTACCATCATAGACTGCAGAACTATGCAGGAAATCGCCTGAACTTCTTTTACTTTAAAGAAATCACATTTTTAGCTTAACAAATATGCACTCAGATCACTTTCTTGTGAAATTGAGAAGCAGCATGAGCCCCCTCACATATTTCTATCTTACTCTGGGTAATTCGATTTTCCTCTCTAATTGCATGTGGTGAAAAGTTACTATTCGTTCACATGCAGACTTTCCACGCAGCGCCTCTCGTCTCCTGGGTGGTCCAGTGACAGGCAGGTTCTGCTGGAGAGAGCGAAATCAAGGACAACAGGAGAACCAGGAGACTGAAATTAGACCTGCAAATCCTAATGTACGTCAGAGGAGGGGAGTCTAACAAGGGATTGGCGCTAATCCATAGGACTCCACCTCATCTCTCACAGTTCATGGAATAATAGAAGTTTAAGTGGTGTCCATAGTAGAATAAGCAAATATGTGAACCTTTCTTCGGGGAACAATAATCGATGCATTAATAGATTAAGATTGTTAAAGTATTAACACACTGCGTTGTCTCGCATAAGAATTTACTGCTGCTATAGTTTTTTGTTTATGTTCGCGACTTACAATGTTGATGGAGTAGTTGGCACTACCATTCCATGAGAAATGCTTTTGTCCTTTCCTCTCTGGTGTCCATGTTGAGGGATAATGATGATTGAGGAAAGGTCGCACAAACGGGCGCATACAAGAACGTGCTCCTAGAAGCTTTCTGGGAAGTCGTGATACGCTCCATAGCGGCCACAACCCGTTCACGAGACGTTCATAACAATGCTTGCAAGCACGCGTCAGTGCACTGCAAGATTGTTTTATATTGCGTGATTTAGAGGATGAATATGGGCAGTATTGTTTTTACAGTGGTGCGCCAGCATCGTTGTCTTGCAAGTCGGTGTGAACCAGTGAGCGTTTGACTCCAATGGTGCACCAGACAGTAGAAATGCGGGCATAAAACCTACCATACCAATGTGCTGGTTGGGGATTTAGCGTGCTGGTCGTGACTGTCACAGTTGAATAACCAAGGAATTATACTTGGAGATTCGTGACATACCGTGTAGCTTCCGTGTGGTGGACGACTGAATCCTCAACAGGAACCAGTCCTGGCTTGGTCATATTACATTTCCTCTGGAAAGGTGCCCTTTGATCGCTAAAAACAGCATCACATAGAAAAAGAAGTTACAACTGTAAATTTATTGTCTTGTATAGCCATGACTAACCCAGTCTCTGGAGTTTCAGTGGGGCGTAGTTAGAACTCGGAGGCCGTGTCGTACGGTGCGCACATCCCTGTCGTCGTCAATAGCGGCGAGCAGCGAGACATCTCAGCGTAACAGGGATTATGTAAGAGTATTGTATAAGGAAGAAAAAAGGGAGAGTACCATATACTAGGGTAAGTTAAATTTTAGGATTTAACTATAACTAGATCCTTAATATTATGGGGGTTTTCTACCACAAGTGTTTGGCGCGTGCCTGTTGGGATGATATTTTTCAGGTCACCAAACCACAGACCCAAGATGGAGGGACGACGGGCGAGCGAATGTAGAATACTTGCATGTTCTTTATACACTCCTGGAAATTGAAATAAGAACACCGTGAATTCATTGTCCCAGGAAGGGGAAACTTTATTGACACATTCCTGGGGTCAGATACATCACATGATCACACTGGCAGAACCACAGGCACATAGACACAGGCAACAGAGCATGCACAATGTCGGCACTAGTACAGTGTATATCCACCTTTCGCAGCAATGCAGGCTGCTATTCTCCCATGGAGACGATCGTAGAGATGCTGGATGTAGTCCCGTGGAACGGCTTGCCATGCCATTTCCACCTGGCGCCTCAGTTGGACCAGCGTTCGTGCTGGACGTGCAGACCGCGTGAGACGACGCTTCATCCAGTCCCAAACATGCTCAATGGCGGTCAGGTCCGGAGATCTTGCTGGCCAGGGTAGTTGACTTACACCTTCTAGAGCACGTTGGGTGGGTCGGGATACATGCGGACGTGCATTGTCCTGTTGGAACAGCAAGTTCCCTTGCCGGTCTAGGAATGGTAGAACGACGGGTTCGATGACGGTTTGGATGTACCGTGCACTATTCAGTGTCCCCTCGACGATCACCAGTGGTGTACGGCCAGTGTAGGAGATCGCTCCCCACACCATGATGCCGGGTGTTGGTCCTGTGTGCCTCGGTCGTATGCAGTCCTGATTGTGGCGCTCACCTGCACGGCGCCAAACACGCATACGACCATCATTGGCACCAAGGCAGAAGCGACTCTCATCGCTGAAGACGACACGTCTCCATTCGCCCCTCCATTCACGCCTGTCGCGACACCACTGGAGGCGGGCTGCACGATGTTGGGGCATGAGCGGAAGACGGCCTAACGGTGTGCGGGACCGTAGCCCAGCTTCATGGAGACGGTTGCGAATGGTCCTCGCCGATACCCCAGGAGCAACAGTGTCCCTAATTTGCTGGGAAGTGGCGGTGCGGTCCCCTACGGCACTGCGTAGGATCCTACGGTCTTGGCGTGCATCCGTGCGTCGCTGCGGTCCGGTCCCAGGTCGACGGGCACGTGCACCTTCCGCCGACCACTGGCGACAACATCGATGTACTGTGGAGACCTCACGCCCCACGTGTTGAGCAATTCGGCGGTACGTCCACCCGGCCTCCCGCATGCCCACTATACGCCCTCGCTCAAAGTCCGTTAACTGCACATACGGTTCACGTCCACGCTGTCGCGGCATGCTACCAGTGTTAAAGACTGCGATGGAGCTCCGTATGCCACGGCAAACTGGCTGACACTGACGGCGGCGGTGCACAAATGCTGCGCAGCTAGCGCCATTCGACGGCCAACACCGCGGTTCCTGGTGTGTCCGCTGTGCCGTGCGTGTGAACATTGCTTGTACAGCCCTCTCGAGTGTCCGGAGCAAGTATGGTGGGTCTGACACACCAGTGTCAATGTGTTCTTTTTTCCATTTCCAGGAGTGTAGCTCAGTAAAACTTCAACCTGCATAATAACATACTTTATTCCAAGGACATAGAATGTAGATCGTTGGCAAATGGTAGTTAATTCTTCAGCATGTCTACTGTCGATCTATATAAGCAATAGTAATATTAGTGTGGCCCGCACATTTACTTGTTCATCCACTATAGCGTCACACACCATGGACAGTAGTGAGATCGGTCTCTACACAAATATCAAGATAAATTACTTCCATGTCTAGATTAGATACACCAAGATTTTGTTATAATGATAGCCATAGATTGATAACCATTAAAAATGACAGACCATCAATGTATCGTTATGTAAATTTATTGTAACGTAGAAGGCCATGGGAAAAAGTTAGGCATAAGATATTTGTCAGAATTGTGCAGATGACAAGAACCGTGGCAATGCAGAGGCCAGCCAGAGCATAAACAAGAGGTCATCGGCTACCTGCAAGAAGGGGAGCGTCAGCGCGCCACCTGACGAGAAGGGTGCGGGAGCGTCCGGTCCTGCAAGCTGACAGTCACCGGGCCGTATACCTGAGGGATTATGTGGGGGACAACCCTCTCCAGGAAGCAAGTGAAAGTGAGGCTGGACGTTGACACTGACACGTGACCAGGATGCAACAGCCAGCTAGCTCTGTGGACGTGGCAGCCATTTGGAGGCATTCCATGCGGCAGACCATGTTGTCGTGAGTACACGAAGAAGATCACGTACGGTGTCAGAACCTGCACCTCATGTGCCTCAGGACAGAAAGGGGCGCTTATATACTCACCCGTTTGAATTTCTGCAACTCACTAGCATTGGCCGATCTGCGTACATAAAGCAGTATCATGCCACAAACTCTAACAAATGATTTGTCTCATTTCTAACTTCTCCTCTTACTTAGAGAGCAGTTGTAGCATTCGCCACTCCTCGTTTGATCCTGTCTGGATGACCTCACACACTTGTGGAGTCACTCCACGTGCCATCATCCCTTGTCGAACTGCAATATTGGGAAACATAAAGTACTGTCCCGGGGGAGAAGACATCTGGACTAGTGATGTATCGCAACTAGTAGACCTCAGAGACAATTAATCGACATCAGGAGAACCTATCACTATGTCTTCCTATGGTACTGCTGTGATCACATGCGTGGGTCTTGCTGCAATTTCAACAGTTTACTGCAGATGCTCCAGTACATCCATTTGCTGTTGCAACAACGTAGCAACAACACCCGACATTTATCCCTATGTGATGTCAGTACTGTGGCCCCATCTCAAAAGCCCCCTCCGATGCTAAAGACATGGAACCACGTGCATCAATGCATATGATTCAACAGAACAACCACCTCAGGGAAACCAACTAATTTGTGAAGTGCTTCGAATGTTTCTAGCGATGTGATTTAGTGCCTCATTCTCAGCACAGTCATGAACATTGTGCAAAGTGCAAGGACAACTTGACACCCCATGAACCATGATCTTTTTTTTATTTCTTTCTCTAGTTTTGTTTTTGTAATGTATGTTACACCTTGTATGTGTTTGTGTTTTGCATAGTAATTCTTGTGAAAGTAATAGTGTAGGGCGTACAAATTACTGTATTGTTCTCTACACCATGATTTTTTTTTGTATTCTGTACTTATTGTTGTGTGTATGCGAACAGTTTGCCTGAAGTCCCCATAAACTGAAGAAGATACCACCACTGTCATTGTGAATGGACCATCAGTTCAGGTAAAATGTTGTGAAGGTTATTCTTGCTGCAGGGAGACGGAATGAATTGGAGGTTGTAACTAGATTCTGAAAACTCACAAAGGGATTGTTAACTTAACTAGTATCATGTGTGATTGAGTTCAGGCTAGGTAAATGATTGAAATTGTTGTAACATCTTGGGCATTTAATTACGGAGCACTCCAACTCTGATTGTAAAGAATAAACTGCTACATATTTGGCTCACATGTCTGGGCCATATGTGAACGTCTGTGTGAATTGGTGTTTGGAAGGGGCTCCCTGGGTATGGATGTGTGATGTGAGTGTTAAATTTCCATATTAAGAAGGTGAAGATGGCTACATCATAAATAAATAACCCCCCAATATGAGCTGCATTTTCTGTTGCAGTGAATTTTTTTTATAGAGTGTGGCATGTGGAATCAGTTTGTAAGATTGTTCTTGGCCGATTGACTCTCTACCTTGCTCCTAAGTGAGCCAAGCACTCACCAATTACAATCTAAAATGGCGTAGGGGATATGAGAGGTGGCATGAGCCCCATCTCATATTTCTCTCTTACTCTGAGTAATTCGATTTTCCTCTCTAATTGCAGGTGGTGAAGAAATTCACACGTGGTGTTCCCACGCAGCGTCTCTCATCACCTGAGTGGTCCGGTGACAGGCGGGTTCTGCTGAACTTGAAAGGGTTTAGCCAACGGGTGTGAGGGAGTCGAGTGGATGCTTTCCAGACGCCGACATTGTCATAAGAGCGGGAGCGACACGCCCACAGGGGCCTGAAGGAGCAGCTGGGCTAAAGATTCCATTACTTCGCAGAAACTTCGTGAAAACACTTTCTGGCGGGCTACCAGTGAGGTGTGGGAATGACTTGTGTTCCCAGGCAGTCTTGGCAGGCAAATCCCGCGTTTTCTGCAAAATCGTAACTGTGATTGGCTTGCTCAGGCCATAGCTCCGTGACGTAGCAAAATCGGCGCAGAAATTGGCACCAAGAATCCGCATTGGTGGAATGGTAGTGCTTCGGCAATAGAGTGGAATTTTCCGCCGGTTTTCGGGTTGCTAATTGGAACGTTTAACCGTGGCCACTGTCGTGGCGGTGCGAGATGTTCTGTGTTCAGCTTGTACGGGTGCTCCTGAGGGAGTCGGCTCCCGCCTTTCAGTCGGAGTAGGTTACAAGACTGAGCTCTCGCTGCTCTGGACAGCCTGCCATCCATTGGCTGCCTAATATACTTTCATTTAATTTTAACTGTTTGACGAAGTTGCTGAAGTTTCGCCTTCAACGTAACTTTCCGAGTACAGTTGGCAATTGAGCGTGCTGTGTACGAGTGGTCTACGTTGTCTGTCTTGAGCAGTTTTGGCTAAAGTTGACTGTATCGGAGTTACTGTGTGACTTCGCTTGTTAAAATGAATCACTGTACCACCAGTGATTGTGTGGCGGGCCTTTTTCGTCTCCCTCAGAGGCGCATTTATATTGCTCGGAAGTCTTTAGTCTGGAACAACCAGACCAGGATAATTTGTTTCTGGCTATACGTGCGACATTATCATCACCATGACGGGACTTCGAAGCAACCAGCCATCGCCTCCGGTATGCCAGATCGTGTTCTTGCAGTTAAGAAGACAGCTTGCTAATGTATGTCCGCAGCACCGGCAGATTAGGGAATTTTGATAGGTGATAATCAGAGCTCAGCAGAGCTTTGTTCTGTCTTGGGTGTTCATTGTCTGAGTTCTCACTACTGTAGCAGCAATTAATATTGGGTTGGCTGGGTGTTTCTCTTAAGATTTGAGTTGCAAGGAATTGGCTCCACATTCCACTTCGTCATAAATGTCCAATCTAGTTTATGGACAACTTCACCTTCACAGTATTCATTTGAGTATCCAATTTGATCCAATCTGATGTATTGTATATGTTTCATGTGTTTTGTTTATTATTTTGAGGTTAGTCATAATAAATCAAATTGTTATTATGGACAGAACTTTCATTCTGTTAATCGGGTGAGCAACCCTTTCATTTCTTACTACGTTAATGGAACTTATTTAATTAATTTCTATCAAATTAAGTTATTACGGTTGCCAAACACTTTTCTGCTACACTTGCAGGGTCGATTACAGTCAGTTCACGTTTCTTGTTAATCCATGTGCAACAGCAAAAGTCGGAGTTAGAAAGGGGGGTTGGGGCACAGAGCATCATTTACATATGAAAATTCTAGAAGAATTTAGTGTTAAATACACTGCTAGCCCAGGCTTCTCGCAAAATGTCATTTGTACCACTTGTGCTCTCAGCCCCACAAATAGTCATGTTTTTCAGTATGGGAGGGATACTGATACAGTCCCACCCTCTACATGCATTTTTTTTAAATGGGCAATTGAGTAACTCTGATTCAGCGTCAGACAGATCCAAGAGAGACTGAACGATTTGTTTGGACCTGTTCATTGACTTTACGTTTGGCCAAAACTTTCTAGGGTTCTCTCATGTTGTTGTTCTTGTTGTGGTCTTCAGTCCTGAGACTGGTTTGATGCAGCTCTCCATGCTGCCCTATCCTGTGCAAGATTCTTCTTCTCGCAGTACCTACTGCAACCTTCATCCTTCTGAATCTGCTTAGTGTATTCATCTCTTGGTCTCCCTCTACGATTTTCACCCTCCACGCTGCCCTGCAATGCTAAATTTGTGATCCCTTGATGCCTCAGAACATGTCTACCAACCGGTCCGTTCTTCTCGTTAAGTTGTGCCACAAACTCTTCTTCTCCGCAATTCTATTCAATACCTCCTCATTAGTCATGTGATCTACCCATTTAGTCTTAAGCATGGCTACACTCCATGTGAATACTTTCAGAAACGACTTCCTGACACTTAAATCTATACTCGATGTTAACAAATTTCTCTTCTTCAGAAACGCTTCCCTTGCCATTGCCAGTTTACATTTTATATTTTCTCTGCTTCGACCATCATCAGTTATTTAGCTCCCCAAATAGCAAATCTCCTTTACTACTTTAAGTGTCATATTTCATAATCTAATTCCCTCAGCATTACCCGACTGAATTCGACTACATTCCGTTACCCTCGTTTTGCATTTGTTGATGTTCATCTTATATCCTCCTTTCAAAACACTGTCCATTCGGTTCAAATGCTCTTTCAAGTCCTTTGCTGTCTCTGACACAATTACAATGTCATCGGCGAACCTCAAAGTTTTTATTTCTTCTTCATGGATTTTAATACCTACTCCGAATTTTTCTTTTGTTTCCTTTACTGCTTGCTCAATATACAGATTGAATAACATCGGGGAGAGGCTACAACCCTGTCTTACTCCCTTCCCAACCACTGCTTCCCTTTCATGTCCCTCGACTCTTATAACTGCCCTCTGGTCTCTGTACAAATTGTAAATAGCCTTTCGCTCCCTGTATTTTACCCGTGCCACCTTTAGAATTTGAAAGAGAGTATTCCAGTCAACATTGTCAAAAGCTTTCTCTAAATCTACAAATGCTAGAAACGTAGGTTTGCCTTTCCTTAATCTTTCTTCTACGATAAGTCGTAAGGTCGGTATTGCCTCAAGTGTTCCAGTATTTCTACGGAATCCAAACTGATCATCCCCGAGGTCGGCGTCTATCAGTTTTTCCATTCGCCTGTAAAGATTTGGTGTTAGTATTTTGCAGCTGTGACTTATTAAACTGATAAATCGGTAATTTTCACATCTGTCAACACCTGCTTTCTTTGGTACTGGAATTATTATATTCTTCTTGAAGTCTGAGGGTATTTCGCCTGTCTCATACATCTTGCTCACTAGATGGTAGAGTTTTGTCAGGACTGGCTATCCCAAGACTGTCAGTAGTTGTAATGGAATGTTGTCTACTTCCGGGGCCTTGTCTCGACTCAGGTCTTTCAGTGCTCTGTCAAACTCTTCACGCAGTGTCGTATCTCCCATTTCATCTTCATCTACATTCTCTTCCATTTCCATAATATTGTCCTCAAGTACATCGCCCTTCTATAGACCATCTATATACTCCTTCCACCTTTCTGCTTTCCCTTCTTTGGTTAGAACTGGGTTTCCATCTGAGCTCTTGATATTCATACAAGTGGTTCTCTTTTCTCCAAAGGTCTCTTTAATTTTCCTGTAGGGAGTATCTGTCTTACCCCTAGTGAGATAAGCCTCTACATCATTACATCTGTCCTCTAGCCATCCCTGCTTAGCCATTTTGCACTTCCTGTCGATCTCATTTTTGAGACGTTTGTATTCCTTTTTGCCTGCTTCATTTAATGCATTTCTATATTTTCTCCTTTCATCAATAAATTCAATATTTCTTCTGTTACCCAAGCGTTTCTACTAGTCCTCGTCTTTTTACCTACTTGATCCTCTGCTGCCTTCACTACTTCATCCCTCAGAGGTACCCATTCTTCTTCTACTGTACTTCTTTCCCCCATTGCTCTCCCTGAAACTCTGTACAACCACTGGTTTAGTCACTTTATCCAGGTCCCATCTCGTTAAATTCCCACCTTTTTGCAGTTTCTTCAGTTTTAATCTACAGTTCATAACCAATAGATTGTGGTCAGAGTCCGCATCTGCCCCTGGAAATGTCTTACAGTTTAAAACCTGGTTCCTAAATCTCCATCTTACCATTATATAATCTATCTGATACCTTTTAGTATCCCCGGGATTCTTCCATGTATACAACCTTCTTTTATGATTCTTGAACCAAGTGTTAGCTATGATTAAGTTATGCTCTATGCAGAATTCTACCAGTCGGCTTCCTCTTTCATTTCTTACCCCCAATCCATATTCACCTACTACATTTCCTTCTCTCCCTTTTCCTACTCTCGAATTCCAGTCACCCATGACTATTAAATTTTCGGCCCCCTTCACTACCTTAATAATTTCTTGTATCTCATCATACATTTCATCAATTTCTTCATCATCTGCAGAGCTAGTTGGCATATAAACCTGTACTACTGTAGTAGGCGTGGGCTTCGTGTCTATCTTGGCCAGACTAATGCGTTCACTATGCTGTTGTAGTAGCTTACCAGCACTCCCATTTTTTTATTCATTATTAAACCTACTCCTGCATTACCCCTATTTGATTTTGTATTTATAGCCCTGTATTCACCTGTAGCGCGCATTCCACTGACCCCAAACCTCCGCCACTTGCGACTTCAGTGGCGTCAAACGAGACTTCACTAATTCCCACTATATCTAACTTTAACCTATCCATTTCCCTTTTTAAATTTTCTAACCTACCTGCTCGATTAAGGGATCTGACATTCCACGCTCCGATCCGTAGAACGCCAGTTTTCTTTCTCCTGATAACGACGTCCTCTTGAGTAGTCCCCGCCTGGAGATCCGAATGGGGGACTATTTTACTGCCGGAATAATTTACCGAGGATGACGCCATCATCATTTAACCATACAGTAAAGCTGCATGCCCTCCAGAAGAATTACGGCTGTAGTTTCCCCTTGCTTTCAGCCGTTTGCAGTACCAGCACAGCAAGGCCGTTTTGGTTATTGTTACAGGGCCAGATCAGTCAATCATCCAGACTGTTGCCCCTGCAACTACTGAAAAGACTGCTTCCCCACTTCAGGAGCCACACGTTTGTCTGGCCTCTTAACAGATACCCCTCCGTTGTGGTTGCAACGGCCATCTGTATCGCTGAGGCACGCAAGCCTCCCCACCAACGGCAAGGTCCACGGTTCATGGGGGGGGGGGGGGGGGGGGTTCTCTCATAGATGTGTTAGAAACGTTGTGGACTTCTCACACGACCATTCATGTGGATGCACAGATGGTATTTTTATACCAATTTCCTTATAGCCTGCCGCGTGGGGTAGCCGCGTGGTCTAGGGCGCCTTGCTACGGTTCACGCGGCTCCCCTCGTCAGAGGCTGGAGTCCTCCCTCGAGCATGGGTGTGTTTGTGTTGGCCTTAGCGTAAGTTAGTTTAAATTAGATGAAGTAGTGTGTAAGACTAAAGACCGATGACCTCAGAAGTTTGGTCCCGTAGGAACTTACCACCACCACCACTTTGCAGCCTCTTTTGTAGCGAGGGTATAAAAATATCAGTTTTCACGAAAAACATTTAAGTCGTTTGGGCCTTTTCTGTCTTTCATTACTTTCCTTGCAATGTAACATTCTCCAGATTGCTGTTTGTTGCGTCTCTAAGCTATTAGCGTAATTGCTCTACGTTTGCCAGACCTGAACTAAATGTTCCCAGTTTGTCCTTCTAGTGAGCTGGTAGTGACTCTTTGAGATTCGCCAAACACATTTTGCTGTCCTAGCTTTCAAGTTTGCTAATCCCTCTCTCATTAGTGACAATCACGAAAAAATCAAATCTGTTAGTAACAGGAACATCTGAAATATGTTTCACACATGAGATGTTGGAATAGTTGTTCGAGCCAGTTGTCAGACACTGAACGAGTTTTGTGCTGCTACGCAAGATCGTTTGTCTTTAACGCCGATAAAGTATGGGAAGTTCTCCGGGTTGATATAGGATAAGTTATAAGTCACCGCTTATCGCTGTTACCATATGTCCAATAAAGAATACAGACATAGCCTCCGCTGATAATGAGGCAGGGAATATGAAGTGCCGTAGTAGTGAAGTAGCGTCATGAGGGGAGAGATATGCAAATGTTTGTGCCGGGAGGATTCGTTCGTAATATGGAATAGGTCCCCCAGGAGAAACTGAGAGCAGATGTTGCAGATCTTCTCCGCTCTCATCGACACCTGTAGGCTAGGATTCTTCTCAGTTCTTCACAGAGATTGGAGAAATTGCTGAAAGTCAGCTTCACTCACGGGTTGTTAGCACAGCTACTTCGCAACATCATTCTTAGGTCTCTTTGAGACAGTATGGTTGAAAGGAGACTATTTCATTCCTTTCATCGTGTTCCACATTCCTTCATAACCCACATATAAATTTTTGGTTCTCCTTCTCTCCGCCCCTCTCTCTCTCTCTCTCTCTCCATCTCTCTCTCCCTCCCTCTCACTCCCACTCCGTCTCCACCGATATCGACCACAGTCACTCTAAGATACACTGACAGAAAAAAATCGCAACACAAAAATATAGTTAAAGTACAGTAATAGGATTTTGGAAATAGATAACATCAGACCTTAAGGCAAGCGCGAGATAAGCTATTGCAAATGAAAATTCTGGTACATTTATAACTGTTGTAAACACCAGAACGTTGAATGCAAGGAAGCAAACGTCCATATATGTGCTAGAATAGGGACATATCTGGTGGTCGAGGAGGCCAAGGCAGCATGTCGACACTCTGAAGAGCATTTGGTTTACAACAGATGTGTGGGCGAGCGTTATCCTACTGGAAAACACTCCTGGAATGCTGTTCATGAATGACACAACAACAGGTCGAACCGCCAGACTGACGTACAAATTTGCAGTCTGGGTGTGTGGCATACCCACGAGAGCGCTCCTGCTCTCATACGAAATCGCACCCCGACCATAACTCCAGGTGCAGGTCCAGTGTGTCTAGCAAGCAGGCAGATTGGTTGCAGGCCCACAGCTGACCTCCTTCTAATCAACACACGGCCATCAGATTTCATCAGAAAACACAACAGACTTCCACTCTGCCAGCCCAATGTGTTCTCGTTTGACACCACTGAAGTCGCAAGTGGCGGAGGTTTGGGGTCAGTGGAATGCCCGCTAAAGGGCGTCTGACGCTGAGTTGTCCAAGTAACCAAGTTCTAGCAGTTCATTGTATCACTGTGGCGCAAACTGCTGCCCAGATTGCTGTTGCAGATGCAGTACGATGCGTCAGAGCCAAACGCCGAACGTGGCGGTCTCCCCTCTCGGTAGTGCCAAATAGCCATCTGGAGCCGGATCTTCTTGCGACAGTACAATCTCGTCATCGCAGTTGCCAGCAATGACATACAGTGGCTAAGTTCCTGCTGAGCCTTTCTGCACTATCGCAGGGTGAACATCTAGCTGCTTTTAGCCCTGCTACACGAGCTTATACAAATTTAGTGAGGTGTTGAAAATGCCGTCTTCGTCTTCTGAAAGGCATTCTTGAGTAACAGCACACCACGTTCAATCTCAGACGTAACTAAATCTCACGAACGTTACAACGTTTATTTAAAGCAAACCCGAATAGCATCCTCATAGTGACGCTATTAGATTCATACTCATACGACTGGCGCTAAATTTGAATAAATATCATGTTGTGTCTAGACAAGACAGCCTAGACACAATGAGAGGAAGCCGAAAGGCACGCGTTTAAACTCACGCAGGCTGGCGTGAGGTCTGAAACAGGATACGTAATGAATGCTATAAAGAAAAGTACGTAGCTTCTGGAATACTTAACTTTAATCCATAATTGTATAACATCGCTCTTGTACAGATATATCTCCATTTCATTATACTTGGTGATGGCGCCTTGCTAGGTCGTAGCAAATGACTTAGCTGAAGGCTATGCTAACTATTGTCTCGGCAAATGAGAGCGTGATTGTCAGTGAACCATGGCTAGCAACGTCGGTTGTACAACTGGGGCGAGTGCACGTACGTCTCTCTAGACTTGCCGTGTGGTGGCGCTCGGTCTGCTATCACTGACAGTGGCGACACGCGAGTCCGACGTATACTAATGGACCGACGCCGATTTAAAAGCTACCACCTAGATAGTGTGGTGTCTGGCGGTGACACCACATATCACCTTTCAGTTGTAGAAACAAGCCTACCTATTTCTTTTATGTTGCACAACGTCTACTCGGCGTCGCGAGTTCTTTTCCCGTCAGTGTGTTTGAAGGAACAGAAAAGCACACTGTCTCAAGGTAATCTACGCGTCGGTTTACAGTAACACATAGAAGCATTAGACATAGTTAGACCGAAAATGAATTCAACTACGAACTAATAAGACAATTTTAGCCAGAATAGTTAACTTACATTACTAATCGTGCGTTTCTACAGGCGACCAGACTCATATACGAGGGCAGTTCAATAAGTAATGCAACACTTTTTTTTTCTCGGCCAATTTTGGTTGAAAAAACCGGAAATTTCGTGTGGAATATTTTCAAACATTCCCGCTTCGTCTCGTATAGCTTCATTGACTTCCGACAGGTGGCAGCGCTGTACGGAGCTGTTAAAATGGCGTCTGTAACGGATGTGCGTTGCAAACAACGGGCAGTGATCGAGTTTCTTTTGGCGGAAAACCAGGGCATCTAAGATATTCATAGGCGCTTGCAGAATGTCTACGGTGATCTGGCAGTGGACAAAAGCACGGTGAGTCGTTGGGCAAAGCGTGTGTCATCATCGCCGCAAGGTCAAGCAAGACTGTCTGATCTAACGCGTGCGGGCCGACCGTGCACAGCTGTGACTCCTGCAATGGTGGAGCGTGCGAACACGCTCGTTCGAGATGATCGACGGATCACCATCAAACAACTCAGTGCTCAACTTGACATCTCTGTTGGTAGTGCTGTCACAATTGTTCACCAGTTGGGATATTCAAAGGTTTGTTCACGCTGGGTCCCTCGTTGTCTAACCGAACACCATAAAGAGCAAAGGAGAACCATCTGTGCGGAATTGCTTGCTCGTCATGTGGCTGACGGTGACAATTTCTTGTCAAAGATTGTTACAGGCGATGAAACATGGGTTCATCACTTCGAACCTGAAACAAAACGGCAATCAATGGAGTGGCGCCACACCCACTCCCCTACCAAGAAAAAGTTAGCCATACCCTCAGCCGGTAAAGTCATGGTTACAGTCTTCTGGGACGCTGAAGGGGTTATTCTGTTCGATGTCCTTCCCCACGGTCAAACGATCAACTCTGAAGTGTATTGTGCTACTCTTCAGAAATTGAAGAAACGACTTCAGCGTGTTCGTAGGCACAAAAATCTGAACGAACTTCTTCATGACAACGCAAGACCTCACACAAGTCTTCGCACCCGAGAGGAGCTCACAAAACTTCAGTGGACTGTTCTTCCTCATGCAACCTACAGCCCCGATTTCGCACCGTCGGATTTCCATATGTTTGGCCCAATGAAGGACGCAATCCGTGGGAGGCACTACGCGGATGATGAAGAAGTTATTGATGCAGTACGACGTTGGATCCGACATCGACCAGTGGAATGGTACCGTGCAGGCATACAGGCCCTCATTTCAAGGTGGCGTAAGGCCGTAGCATTGAATGGAGATTACGTTGAAAAATAGTGTTGTGTAGCTAAAAGATTGGGGAATAACCTGGTGTATTTCAATGCTGAATAAAACAACCCCTGTTTCAGAAAAAAAATGTGTTTCATTACTTATTGAACTGCCCTTGTACATAGATCTTAGATTAAAAGATAGCCTCAGCGTGCTGGTGCCAGCAGTTGGTAACTTAACTTGTCCTCTGTCTAGTGAGCAAACAATGCCTATGTCATCGGTGATGGGAATAGCCTTTCTAAGTAATACTGTCCAGCTTCAATGGACTGGAAATAGTAACCAACCAATCGCAAAATAAAGTTTTCTTAAATAATGACCATGGTTTCCACAGTTTTAAAGCTGTCCTCTTCAGGAGGTATTGTACCTAGTAAGAAATATTGCGACGTTGTGTTTGGAACAAAGGCAACGTCATCGACTTAATCACCATTTACAATATATATATATATATATATATATATATATATATATATATATATATATATATATATATATATATAGGGTGGCCCATTGATCGTGACCGGGCCAAAGATCTCACGAAAATACGTTAAAACGAAGAAACTACAAACAACGAATCTTGTCTAGCCTGAAGGGCGAAACCAGATGGCGCTATGGTTGGCCCGCTAGATGGCGCTGCCATAGGTCAAACGGATATCAACTGCGTTTTTTTAAATAGGAACCCCCATTTTATTACATATTCGTATAGTAAATAAGGAAATATGAATGTTTTAGTTGGACCACTTTTTTCGCTTTGTGATAGACGGCGCTGTAATAGTCACAAACATATGGGTCACAATTTTAGACGAACAGTTGGTAACAGGTGGGTTTTTTTAAATTAAAATACAGAACGTAGGTACGTTTGAACATTTTATTTCGTTTGTTCCAACGTGATACATGTACCTTTGTGAACTTATCACTTCTTAGAACGCATGCTGTTACAGCGTGATTGCCTGTGAATACCACATTAATGCAATAAATGCTCAAAATGATGTCCGTCAAACTCAATACATTTGGCCACTCGTGTATCGACATTCCTCTCAACACGGAGTAGTTCGTTTCCATAATGTTCGCACATGCATTGACAATGCGCTGACGCATGTTGTCAGGCGTTGTCGGTGGATCACGATAGCAAATATCCTTCAACTTTCCCCATAGAAAGAAATCCGGGGACATCAGATCCGATGAACGTGCGGGCCATGGTGTGCTGATTCGACGACCAATCCACCTGTCATGAAATATGCTATTCAATACCGCTTCAACCGCACGTCAACTATGTGCCGGACATCCATCATGTTGATAGTGGATCGCCATTCTGTCAAGCAGCGAAACATCTCGTAGTAACATCGGTAGAACATTACGTAGGAAATCAGCGTACATTGCACCATTTAGATTGCCATCGATAAAATGGGGGCAATTATCCTTCCTCCCATAATGCCGCACCATACATTAACCCGCCAAGGTCGCTGATGTTTCACTTGTCGCAGCCATCGTGGATTTTCCGTTTCCCAGTAGTGCATATTATGCTGGTTTACGTTACCCCTGTTGGTGAATGACGCTTCGTCGCTAAATAGAACACGTGCAAAAAATCTGTCATCGTCTCGTAATTTCTCTTGTTCCCAGTGGCAGAACTGTACACGACGTTCAAAGTCGTCGCCATTCAATTCCTGGTGCATAGAAATATGGTACGGGTGCAATCGATGTTGATGTATCGCTCTCAACACCGACGTTTTTGAGATTCCCGATTCTCGAGCAATTTGTGTGCTACTGATGTGCGGATTAGCCGCGACAGCAGCTAAAACACCTACTTGGGCATCATCATTTGTTGCAAACTTCCAATTCCCCGGGGCACTTTACGAAGAGATCCATAAAACAGTAATGTAGTGGTTTTATGATTTTGTTTTCGAATGTAATCAACATCAACCTAGTTTGCATCCAAGAAAACAATTTGTTCTTTTCCATGCTGGGTCACCAACTTCGTGGTTGACGTTTCACATGTGGCTGAACACTTCCTGTTTCCTTAAATAACGTAACTATCCAGCGATCGGTCTGGACACTTGGATGATGTCGTCCAGGATACCGAACAGCATACATAGCACAAGCCCGTTGGGCATTTAGTTCACAATAGCCATACATCAACACGATATCGACCTTTTCCACAATTGGTAAACGGTCCATTTTAACACGGGTAATGTATCACGAAGTAAATACCGTCCTCACTGGCAGAATGTTACGTGATACCACGTACTTTACGTTTGTGACTATTCCAGTGCCATCTATCACAAATCGAAAAAAATCGTGCAACTAAAACATTCATATCTCTTTACGTACTACACGAATATGTAATGAAAAATGGGGGTTATTATTTAAAAAAAAAAACCAGTTGATATCCGTTTGACCTATGGCAGCGCCATCTAGCGCGCCAACCATAGCGCCATCTGGTTTCACCCATCAAGCTAGACGAGTTTCGTTCTTTGTAGTTTTTTCGTTTGATGCTTATTTCGTGAGATATATTTTGCCCGGTCACTATCAATGTGCCACCCTCTATATATATATATGACTAGAGGCACTAGCCTAAGGTCGCCTTAATAAATCTGTATTTTGGAACTGTTGGCTTTTATTTCCAGTCCACTGAAGCTCTTGCATGCACAATTGCTGGAGCGCAGCAGTGTTTAAAATCATAACACTGTACATATTGTAAAATTGTTTAACTTGACGGCCCACTTACTAGGGGAGTATTTGAGACGTTCTGGTTACTAGACTAACACCTGCGAAATCGGAATTTTCTTCTTCTATTGCTCCAGACTACCGCCTCTCAAAATATGGAAAAAATGAGCTTGTAGCAGAAAAGATCTGTTTCGCACTGTCGAAGATGGTTCAAATGGCTCTAAGCACTATGGGACTCAACATCTGAGGTCATCAGTTCCCTAGACTTAGAACTACTTAAACCTAACTAATCTAAGGAAATCACACACATCCATGCCCGAAGCCGGATTCGGGCCTGCGACCGCAGCAGCAGCACGTTTCCGGACTGTATCACCTAGAACCGCTCGGCCACAACGGCCGGCCACTGTCGAAGATAAAGTGCCAATAGCGCTTCACGTTTACTGGACGTTTTTGCTTCTCGTAGTATGTACCTTCAGCAGTATACGTTTACGCCATCAATTATGATACTGTCTCTATACATAAATGACTTGATGGGTAGGGTGAGCAGCATTGTGCGACGGTTTGCTAATGATGCTTCAGTACGCGGGTAGGTATCGTTACTGAGTGATTGTAGAAGAATACCGATGGTTTAGAAAGAAGTTCTGTTTGGTGTGATGAATTGTAGATTGTCCTAAATGTAGAAAAATCTATGTTGACGCAAAAGAGTCAGAAATAAATCCTGCAACTTCCGACAAAATTATCAGTGGTGTGCTACGTGAAACAGAAACGACGATTAAATATCTGGGAGTAGCGTTGCGAAGCGAACTGAAATGGAACGAACACGTAAAGACTGTAGCAGGGAAAGCGAATAGTTAACTTCGTTTTACCAGGAGAATTTTAGGAAAGTGTAACCCATATGGAAAGGGAACCGTGTATGAAACAATAGTGCAAGTCACTCCTGAGTACCTCTGCCGTGTTTGGGATTACCTCCAGGTTGAACTAAAGGAAGACATGGAAGAAATTCAGAAGCGTGCTGCTAGATTTGTTAATGGTAGTTGCAACCAATGCACCAGTATTGTAGAGAAGCTTCGTGAACACAAATGGGATTCCTTGGGGCGAAGAATACGTTTTTGTCTCGAAATATTATTGAGAAAATTTAGAGAATCGGCATTTGCAGCTGACTTTAGAACGTTTTTACCACTGCCAGCGTATATTTTGCGTATGGACCGCGAAGACAGATTAAGTCTCATATGGAGGCATATAGTCTGTCGTTTCTCCGTCATCCCATTTGCGAGTAGAAAAGAAAAGTAATTAATACTGAAATGACAGAGGTTCATGTAAGATGGGTTCCATATTTGTTGTATGTTAACTAATAGTGAAAACGGCAAGAAATGTCGCAGCGATTGAACCGATATAAAATAATCTCACCACTCTTCTGATCCTATACATGACTGTGGATGTGACTCCACGCCAGGAATCTAACAACAGTCTTAGTAATGGGTAGAAGTTGGTGACCCAGCATGGAAAAGAGCAAATTGTTTTCTTGGATGCAAACTAGGTTGATGTTGATTACATTCGAAAGCATAAAATCATAAAACCACTACATTACTGTTTTATGGATCTCTTCGTAAAGTGCCCTGGGGAATTGGATGTTTGAAGGACTTCAAGTATGATTATTCACCAGGTATAATCCCCCTGTCTTCCATACATTCACACACCATCAGAGGTCTGAAAAATAATATGGGTGGCGAGCAGTGACGGAAAGAGTTCTCTCATATGAAGATGCTCCATGTATGACGCCCGTATGGTGTATGTTGAGATTGTAGTCATGGTACGTGACCAGTCTGTTGCGGACGGGTGTGTGGCTAGCACGGTCATGTTAACCATCACTGATCGTGGAATTGGTGTAAGAAAAATAGGTCAAAAACCGTGACAGATTTAGCTGGAATTCGTGTTTTCGAGGACAACAAAACGGTAAAATTTATATAAATCACTACTGCAGACAATGTTTCCAAGTTCGTAATCTGCCACTCAGGATGACCACAAGTGTTTGACGAACGGACGTCACGTCACTTCTGCAGAGCTATAAAGGGCGATCCATGGTCTAAGCTGGCCGCTAAATGTGGTTGTTCGGAAACCCATTACTACAGCACTGGACAGAGAGAGAATAGTAATGCATAGGCTTCAGCAGCCGACGACCGTCATTACATCCAGTCCTTTTGCATTACTTTTATATGCTCTTTGTATTTTTGGTAGTCATATCTTCTGTTCTTTAGGTGGGTAGGTCAAGTAACTAATGAGGAGGTACTGAATAGCATTGGAGAGAAAAGGAATCTGTAGCACAGCTCGACTAGAAGAAGGGATCGGCTGGTAGAACAAATTCTGAGACATCAAGGGATCACCAATTCAGTACTGGAGGGAAGTGTGGAGGGTAAAAATCGTAGAGGGAGACCGAGAGACGAATACACTGAACAGACGATGTAGGCTGCGGTAGTTATTCGGAGCTGAAACGGCTTGCACAGGATAGAGTAGCATGGAGAGCTGCATCAAACCAGTCTCTGGACTGGAGACCACAAGATCGAGGGATCTTCTGTTCTACATGATATCGTGTAAACTGTGTAATGAACCCCTTTTTCGCAGAAAGAGCGCAATTTACTATATTTCCAGTCTTGATATTTCACATACGTGAATGTTTCACCACTGCAGTATGTAAGGAGTAAGGTGCGAGCGGTAGGTTCCCACGTTGGCTAGCACAGGCAGTTGACCAAATGGCGCATTCAGAGCCAGTGGGATGAGGTGCCGATGGAGAAATCGCTCGTGATCAGTGGAGAGATATGTAGGGAAATTACATGTTTCTGGAGCAAATCAGGCAATTGTTATTAATAAATATTTGCTAACAAAAGTACGCTTTTGCCACTCAGACATTGGGAGGAGTCTACAGGTCATAAATACTGTCTTCAGTAATTTTACAATACCAGGAAACGTTGATATTAATAAATAAATGAATAACTTTGGTATAACAGAAAAGTACGATCTTATACGAACTATACCGATTGTACGCTCAAGTTACAGACTGTGCGTGGTAATCGGCAGTCGTTGACAGAATGCCTTTCGATCTAGTCTTGCGGTAGACCATGCTCCTTTACTGTTCGTAGTTAGCTTATAATCAGTGTGAACAAATTCATTTTACAGTGTTCTTAAATAAACGTACCATAATGGCACCCTGTGCAAAAATTATTTACAAAAACACTTCTTTCCGTTTCATTACGTAAAACATAGTCAGCAGTACTGCACCTCCAGAATCCGACGGCGCTACTGCGACTCTACAGGGGGACGTAAAACTACGAGAGCATCTCCACGTAATAGGTAGGAAGAATTCCCGACAGAGAGAAGAGCCAATGGCTCTTACTTGGATTTCTGATGAAGAAGACTACAGATTCCCCAGCAAAGAAAGTAATGCCAATTTTTCTTTTTCAGTCGTAAGTTGAAATTTCTTCTTTCCGTCCTGATTCAGAGTCTTATGCACATCTAAGTGGTCTTCATCTGGATCCCCACATTGATGATCGTTTACTTAAGCATTTGAGAGGAGGCGTGCCTTTTCGATGCACACAGTGGCCTCTCTTGTTTATAGCAATCATCTTACTCGTAGTAATTCGATTTGGGGAGATATAGCTGAGAATGGTCATTACAATGCTAGTATTGAGAACTCGGAAGATATGAATGTTTTCCTCTCTAATTGCATGTAGTGAAGAGTTCCTATTCCTTCCCACGTGACGTCTCTCATCACCTGGGTGGTCCGGGAAGACAGGAGGGTTCTGCTGGTCAAGAAAGGGTTTTGCTGGCTGGTGTGAGTGACTTGCTGAATGGGGTGTATGCAGCCCCGACGCCGACACTGTCAACAGAGCGGGGCGACACGCCCACGGTGGGTTCTGAGGGAGCGCCTGGGGTGAGATATTCCGTTTCTTCGCGGAAATTCCATAAACACACCTTCGGGCGAGCTACGAGCGAGGTGCGGGAACGACATGAGTTCCCAGCCAGTTTTCGCGGACAAATTCCCGCTTTTTCTGAAAAAGATTAACTATGATTGGCTTGCTCAAGGAAAAGATCCGTGATGTAGCAAAATCGGAGCTGAAATTGGCGCCAAATATCTCCATTGATGTAGGAGAAGTGCTTCGGCAATAGAATGAAATTTTCCACTGGTTATCAAGTTGCTGATTGGCACGTTTAACCACGGCCACTGTGATGGGGGTGGTGATGTACTGGGTTCGGCTTGTATTAGTGCTCTGTGATGGAAGCTAGTCTAGCCCTGGGGTCTGAGTAGGTTACAAGGCTGAGCACTCACCGCTCTTGACAGTCTGCCTTCCGTCGGCTGTCTAACATACTTTTGTTTAATAGTACGTGTTTGACAAAGTTGCTGAAGTTTCGGCTTCAGCGTAACATTCCGAGTACGGATGGCAATTGAGCGTTCTGTGTACAAACGGCCTATGTCGTCCATTTTGACCAGTTTTGGCTAAAGTTGACTGTATCATACTGCGTGGCTTCGCTTGTTAAAACCAATCACTGTATTGTCAGTATTTGTGTGGCGAGCTTTCTTCGTCTCCCTCTGACGTGGATTTGAACTGCTAGGAAATCTTTAGTTTGGAACAACCAGGCCAGGATAATTAGCAGCGGGCTATACTCGGGACATTATCATCACCACGATGAGACGTCGAAGCAACCAGCCATGGCCTCCGGTACACCAGATCGTGTTCTTGCAGTAAAGAAGAGAGCCTGGTAAAGTATGTCCGCAGCACCGGCAGATTAGGGAATTTTGCTACGTTATAATAAGAGCTCAGCAGAGTATGCCTGTTTACATTCTTTCTATCTTGGTTCTGTCTTGGGTTTTTAGTGCCTGACTTCTCACTACTGTTGCAGCACAGTTGCAAGTAATTGGCTCCACATACCACTTGGTCATAAATGTCACAAGCTACTTTATGGACAACTTCATCTTCACAGCAATTATCTGTGTATCAAATTTACATATTGTAAATGTTTCATGTGTTTTTCATTTTGAATGTAGTCAAAATAAATCAAATTGTTATCCTGAACAGAACTGTCATTCTGTAGTTACGTAGAGCAACCCTTACATCTTTCATGACATTAATTAAACTTTCCACTGTCAAATTAATTTTTATCAAATTAAATTATTGCAGGTTCCAAACTCTTCTCTGCTCCACTTGCAGGGTCAGTTACAATCAGTTCACGTTTCTGTTTTTAATCCATGTGCAACAGCAAAAGTCAGAGTTAGGAAAGAGGGGACTTAGAGCATTGTTTCCATATGCAAATTCTAGCTGAATTTAGTGTTAAACATACTGCCACCCTCGGCACCTCGCACAGTTTACAATCTTTGCTCTCAAGCATTCCTCAGCAGTTCTTCAACTTCAGTTTGGTACAGCAACAGCCAGCTGGTGTGGCCGAGCGGTTGTAGCCGATTCAGACTGCCACAGCGCGACCGCTACGGTCGCAAGTTCGAATGCTGCCTTGGGCATGGATGTGTATGATGTTCTTAGGTTAGTTAGCCTTAAGTGGTTCCAAGTTCTAGGGGACTGATGACCTCAGATGTCAATTTGCATAGTGCTCAGAGCCATTTCAGCCATCTGATTTTGTACAGCTGTGAGGTGCCGGGGCTAGCAGTGTATTTAACACTAAATTCTTCTAGAATCTACATATGTAAATGATGCTCTAAGCCCCCCCCCCTGCACTATTCTTAATCTGACTTTTGCTGTTGCACATGGATTAAAAAGAAACGCAAACTGACTGTAATCGACCCTGCAAGTGGAGTGGAAAAGAGTTTGGCACCTGCAATAATTTCATTTGATAAATAAGTTAAGTAAAGGAAAGTTTCATTAACGTAGTGAGAAATGATAGGGTTGCTCTACCGATTAACAGAATGAAAGTTCTGTCCAAAATAACAATATGATTTATTATAACTCAAAATAGTAAACAAAAACACATGAAACATTTACAATACATCAAAATGGCTCAAATTGGATACTCAAATAAATGCTGTGAAGGTGAAGTTGTCCCCAAACTAGATTGTGACATTTATGACGAAGTGGTATGTGGAGCCAATTCCTTGCAACTCAAGAGACACAAAGCCAACCCAGCATTAATTGCTGCTACATTAGTGAGAACTCAGACAATGAACACCCAAGACAGATCAAAGTTAGAAAAGACAAACAGGCGTGCCCTGCTGAGCTCTGATTATCACCTAGCATAATTGCCTGCTTTGCCGGTGCTGTGGACGTACATTACCAAGTTGTCTTCTTAACTGCACGGACACGATCTGGCGTACTGGAGGCGATGGCTGGTTGCTTCGACGTCCCGTCGTGGTGATGATAATGTCGCGAGTATAGTCCGAAACAAATTATCCAGGTCTGGTTGTTCCAGACTAAAGACTTCCTAGCAATACAAATGCGCCTCTGAGGGAGATGAAGAAGGCCCGCCACACAATCACTGATGATACAGTGATTCATTTTAACAAGCGAATTCACACATTAACTACGATACAGTCAACTTTAGCCAAAACTGCTCAAGACAGACAACATAGGCCGCTTGTACGCAGAACGCTCAATTGCCAACTGTACTCGGAAAGTTACGTTGAAGTCGAAACTTCAGCAGCTTCGTTAAACAGTTACAATCAAATAAAAGTATATTAGACAGCCAACGGAAGGCAGGCTGTCCAGAGCAGCGAGAGCTCAGTCTTGTAACCTACTCCGACCAAATGCCAAGAGCCGACAACCACAAGAGCACCCATACAAACCAAACACAGAACATTCCCGCCCCCACGACAGTGGCCGTGGTTAACCGTTCCAATCAGCAACTTGAAAAACCGGCGGAAAATTCCACTCTATTGCCGGAGCACTACCATTCCACCAATGGAGATTCTTGGCGCCAATTTATGCGCTGATTTAGCTACGTCACGGAGCTATGCCCTGAGCAAGCCAATCACAGTTACGATTTTGCAGAAAGCGCGGGAATTTGCCCACACAACTGCCTGGGTACACAAGTCATTCCCACGCCTCGCTGGTAGCCTGCCAGAAAGTGTTTTTGCCAAGTTTCTGCGAAGTAACGGAACCTCTCGCCCAGCCGCTACTTCAGGCCCCTGCGAGCGTGTCTCCGCCGCTATTCTACAATGTCAGCGTCTGGAAAGCATTCACTCGACTCCCTCACACCCGTTGGCTTACCCTTTCAAGATCAGCATAGCCCACCTGTGACCGGACCACCCGGGTGACGAGAGACGCTGCGTGGGAAGTCCACATGTGAAGGAATGGCAACTTTTCACCATATGCAGTTAGAGAGGAAAATCGTAAGATAGAAATATGAGAGGGGTCTCATGCCACCTCTCACAGCAACAAACCCCAGTCCTATCTGCTTTGGTTCTCTATCTGATAGAAGAGTAATTTACATATAAGTGACGTGGGTAACTGCAAAAGGTCACTGACACTCTCACAATGAACCTACAAGCGCACAAACACACAAGGAGCAAGATCTGAGTACTTCAAAGTTTAATGTCAAGAGTGTCCAAGTGCTCATCCCCTGGGAGGGAGACCATTCAAGTGGTCATGCAGTAGGGTGGACTAGGAGTGCAAGTAGACCACGACTGATGGGATTGTTTACAATGGACGAGATCTCTCGGCGTGCAAGTAGGCCATGACATGTGAACATAAAGTTTTTAGAAGTACAACGATCGAATTTGACAGATTCTGTGTGGACACAGCTTTCACTGGGCGCAGTTTTAATATACCCTTTCTGCCAAAATTCCAACATTACACTTAAGAAACGAAATGTAAGTATCCCAAAACTTTTGCTTGTAGTAATTTGGGTAAAATCATAGCATGATGAAAAATAATAATCGAGCATACTCAAAGGATCTGTCGTCGAGTCTCCTAGACGGAAGCACAATGTGGTGTATTGGGCCAAATACTCAACGGCAAAAGTCACGAGTACTACAGAGTAGAGTCATAACATGATAGGGTATGGGAATGGATACGAGATCTTTGTACCATGATTCAGGTGGACACCATCAGAAAGGCTACCCGGAAAAAAGTCACTCAATTTTTCCTGGATAACAGAGCAACTTCAACATACTGATCAGTCACATTACGTGAACATCTGTCAAAAGCGCGAAGAGCCACCTTTTGTAGCGCAGACGGCTGCGAGATGTGAAGGAAGAGAGTCAACGAGGTTCTGGAAGCTACTGACACTCAAGTAACGTACCCAGCTGCGCTATGTTTCTCGGTTGAGAATCCATGATGCGAATAACTTGATCGAGATGTTCCTACATATTCTTGGTTGGATTGAAATCTGATGAGTTTGGCAGCCAGGCAAGTATAGTAAAATTACCCATGCACTATTCGTATCAGGCACGTACACTGAGAGGTGTGTCACGTTGCATTACTCTGCAGTGGAGATGGAAATAGTCCCCAAGAATGTATGCATACTTGTGTTCACCCACTGTGCTTTCAAGAATGACGCGATCATCCAGAGAATGCCACGAAAACATTCCCCAGATTGTAACGCTCCTTTCTGTTTGGAATGTGTTTGTTTTTAGACGTTTCACGAGGTACATGTCAACAGCCATCTGTCCATTCGGGCATAAAATGTCATTCATTTGAAAAGGCAGCCCGCTGCCACTCACTGGACGTCCAGTTGTGATAATGACGTGCAAACTCCAGGCTTCGTCGCCGAAGAGCAGCAGTCACCATGGGTGCATGAACCAGGCGCCTTTTGCGGATGCCCATAAGCAGCAATGTTCCATGAACAGCCGTTGAAGTGGTTCAACTGGCTCTGAGCACTATTGGACTTGTCTTCTAAGGTCATCAGTCCCCTAGAACTTAGAACTACTTAAACCCAACTAAGGACATCACACACGTCCATGCTCGAGGCAGGATTCAAACCTGAGACCGTAGCGGTCGCGTGGTTCCGAACTGTAGCGCGTAGAACCGCTCGGCCTCTCCGGCCGGCAACAGTCGTTGAGAAGACACTGTTTGCAGCCCCATGGTTCATATGAGCGGTCAGTTTCTGAACAGTTGTGCGTCTATTGAGCCGTATACTTCTCTGCAACCAACGTTCACCCTTGTCATCTGTGGCCCGTAGTGTACCACAGCTGCCTCGATGCCTGTTTTGGATAGCGCAATTTTTCCATGCGCTGTGCTCTTTAACCATGGTGGCACGCGAACTGATTACACATGTAGCCGTTTTGGAAATTCTTCCTTTCTTGGCCTGAAATGATCGTGCACACGTGGTCGGCAGATAAATAGCTGTGACTGCACTGTTGTCCGCGTCCACCTGTTACGCTTTATAAATCCTCCACTGCTAATGCTGCCACTTGCCGTCGGTGAGTAGTTATTGTGTAAGGCGCCAGGATGGAAAAAGAGTTTGTACCTCTTTAATTCTGACGAATTTTTCATGAGCACGAGACATGCACTCGACCCTTTCCTTACCTATCGCCTAATTAATATGTACACAATGGTAATGAAAGGAAATGATGGTGGACCCTGCTAGTTGGTAAAAGAAGGAGCGCACACTCACAATAATTTAATAATAATCGTAATCTACTCACAGAAAAAAAGTGAACTTTATCATAATAAACAACAGGAAATGGGATTCTGCATATATCTATGAAATGATATTCGGATTAAATATTACTATGAGATTTATTACACATCATAACATAAAGGTACATGATTATCGACATAAACAGCAGGTTAAAGGATTGGGTATACTGAACTATTATGAGAACAAGAGTTGGCTCAAGAACAACGGGCTCTTACTCTCTGTGGTGCAATAGGTTGACGATAATTACTGGAGGTCCTAATGAATCAAACATTGCTCTCCCGACTGTATTGCAGTATCGCTATTAGTAGTAAGAGCTAAAATGGGATTACATGGAGAAACAAGCCAGGTGGACCTGTAGCAAAGCGAGTGCGAGTGCTGCTGAGGGATTCAGTACAAAAATGATAGGTCCTACAATACCGAAGCCGCAAAATACTGTACCAGTCCTGAAATCTGCAGCGCGTCATCGGCAGACAGCGTTCTGATGATGTAGGCGCAGACTTCTGCTGTGCAGCAACTCTGTTTCAAACCCTGGCCTCGAAAGCTGTCCGATAATTCTAAGTTCTGCCGAAAAAGTGCGACTAAGTCGCAAGGCCGTCAAACTCCAACAAAGCCTAGATCCAGAGTTCGAACGCCCGCGCAACACAAGAGCGGAGCCAACGTCGCTCAACTCCCTACCATCCTTGAAAATAGTGGAATAGTAAACACATAAACTGCGGCAACACTCAGACGTCTCACAGATCGTTTCGCCCTGCATACAATAGGCGAAACTCGACCGACGTCAATCGTTCTGCCGGGCGTTTAAGCCCATTAATGTACGACCGTCTCAGTATTCGCAGAAGTCTCCAACCGGAAACACAGTGTGCCGCGTCCACCAGTGCTCGCCTCGCACAGGCCACCCAGGGAAGCAACCCAACATGCATAGGAATCAGGTGAAAAGTATTTGGAGCTCTCAGTACAAATACTCTCATTACAATAACCTTATTCGGCCTGTTACTACCGTGCAATGCCATAAAACATTAATAAAATTCATGAAAATGAGAGACGACAAGCAAAAGAGGGCATGGAACCTCTCTACTGTTCTTTGACATCAGACATAGGTGGTGGTCAAATTAACGTGACTGGACCGTGTACCTGAGCGCATGTTAACGTCGTTGCTACCAGTCATCCGCAGTTGTAAAACTAATACAAGGCCTCCTCATAACTCATGGGAAACAGAGACAACCGTTAGACTTAGCCTCTTCATAAACGGATGAAAATAATGTGGAAGATGACGTCTTGGAAGGTCGGCTGAGGATGTCTGTTAGAAGCTTCTCCTTCACGCTATGCAAAAAAAGTGAATACAGAAAAAAGAAAGATTAAAAATATAGGTTTCACCAAGACACTATAAGTAACAAAAGTGATGGACCTGACGTACACTCACATGACAAATGGGTAGGTCGTCGAAATATTGTGTATACAAGATGAAATACGTGAGCTTTAGCATGAGCTTCATTCAAATCATGTAGTTACGCTCCATGTGTAAGCCAATTCAAGACTCTCCACCAGAGTGGAGCATCTTTGCAGAGGAATCGGCAGGTATCTCTTATGTACACCGCTGCAGGCCAATAAGAACGCCGAGTGCTTATATTATGGTAGGGACGCCTTGTGAAGCTATGTACAAAGCGCTCTGTTCCTTGTAGCACATCGGATGGACGTAATTCGTACACTTGTGTTTTCGGTTGGGGACATTCCAACTGACAATCTTCAACAATGCCGTGAGATCGCCACAAGCAACGAGGATTCCGGCTGCACTAACGTGTTTGGAAATTTGCACGTGCTTTAAGTTTATACAGAATTGTATTCCTTTTTCGTGAGGAATTTTGAATTCTAACTTGTCGTGGCGAACGTTATGCCTTTGTTTCCTCTTTTTTTCTGATCAGATCACGTGGGGTTGGTATCCTTTTCTAATTTAAACATCCATAAATTGAGGTGTCTTACTAACCGCCCTTCTCACTCGTGAGATCGTGTTTCAGAAGACAGTACCATTATTTTGAATTTTCTGTTAAATGGTTTGATCTGATAATTTGTTTTTGTCCATGACTGGAAACCTCATGTGTGTTGTCTGTTTCAAACATTATATTATACCTTCCATATATTTTGTCTTCGTGAATTTATGATCTTGCACAACTGCGTTTGTCCGCGACTTCCGCCACGTGTGTCATATGGTTGCCTAAGTTTTACTTCATGGAAACGTCCCCATTCACGATTTACGCAATTAATTCAGGGGCAGCGGAGTGATTGCAGTTCTCTTACGTTAAAATTTTACTACTAGACAGTAAGGCCTCGTAAGGTGTTATTTCAACCACAATAGGTCACAGAAATACAGGTACTTAAGCTGTATATGTCACAAATACTAAACATATTTGCCTTGCACAAGTTGAAGTTATATGAATTAGCTTATTATACTTGAAGTAGTACACTACGATGTTTGCAAACAATGTTCTAATTTTTAATTCGGCTTCATTAATTTCGAGTAAACCGCCGCCTCCCTTGAAATTTGTTCTTTACGGAAGTTTAACATCTCCGAAACTTCATCATATACTCAGACTGTTTTGTTAATGCAGTATATTCAGTGTATTGGGGTCTATTACAGGATTGCTATTATGTTAAATCATTAAGCGAATCGAATCCATCTGTCCAAAAAATCGCTGACCATAATGCCACCGGAACGAAAGACGCTATTTTTCACAAAGGAAGATACCACTGTAGTGGCTCCATTAAATGGTCGGACGAACGAGGAAATGTCTGAATCGACATGAGTGACCACGTGATAGGAGTGCAAATGAAACTGCTCAACAGAGGGACACCAATTCGATCCTACTTATATTATGCTAAAGAACTTGCCTCTATTCTAGCAACAGCGTTCCGTAGCTCTCCAAAGCAACGAAGGGTTCCTAATGATTGGAAAAAGCACAGACCATTCTCATTTCCAATAAGGGTCGCCGAACAGGCGCACAAAAATACAGACCTCTGTCTCTGACGTCTGTTGTAGAATTTCGGAACATATTTTATGGTCACGTATTATGACATTTCTGGAGGCCGAAAATACGCTCCGCAGGAACCAACATGGCTTTTGAAAACAACGATCGTGTGAAACACAGCTCGCTCTGTTAGTTAAAGCAGTAGTGTCAGGCGCCCATGTAGACTTCCGTAAGGCCTTCGATACAGTTCTGAGCTGCCACCTAATGTTTAAAATACGAGCGTATGGAATATCAGGGCAACTGTGTGATTAGTTTAAAGAGTTTCTAGCAAACAGAACACAGTCTTTCCTCCTGAATGGAGAGTAGTCTTCAGACGTAAAAGTAATTTCTGTCGTGCAATAGTGGTGTATTATTGGGCTATTACATTCCACAGTATATATAAATGACGTAGTAGATAAATTAGGAACTTGCGTGAGTTTTTCTAAGTGTGTGATTGGACTTGAAAGTTTCTAGCAAATGGAACACAACGTGTCATCCTGAACGGAGAGTTTTCCGACGTAAAAGTAACTCCGGGCGTTCTTCAGTGGTGTGTTATCGGAACATTACCTTTTCAGTGTGTACAAATAACCTACTAGATAACGGAGGAAGTTGCATGAGGATTATTTTGTTTGATGTTGTTGTATATAGAGAAGTCGCAGTGGCAGAAAATTGTAGTTAAATCCAGGTTCCTGCAAAGGATCGACGTTTGGTGGAGGGAGTACCAATTGATCCTCAAGAAAAGCAGAAGTAGCGTACTGCGAATACATGGGAAGAAATACTTTTTATTGCTTGTTTATACAACGGCAAAATAATCATTGGAAGCAATTACTTCCATATCATATCCAGTAATACACGTGCAGAACCGTTTGAAATGGAACGGCCACGTAAAATTAGATGCGAGAAAGGCAGATGGCAGAGTGATATTCACTGGAAGAATCCTCAGGAAATGTTGTCGATCAACAAAAGAAGTAGCTTATAGAACATTCGTTTGGTTAATACTTAAATACTACTCGTCAGTATGATGGAAGAAATAGAGAAGATGCAAAGATCAGTGTGTTTCGTTACAGATTCATTTAGTGAGCAAGAAAGAATCACAGAGATGAACGACCAACTGTAGTCCCAGACGCTGCGAGAGAGTCGTTCTGCATCACGGTATGGATTATAGTTAAAGTTCCGAGAGCGTACGTTCCCGGGAGAGTCGACAAATATACTCCGTCCTCGTACCTGCATCTCGCGAATAGATCCTAAAGATAAAGTACCCTCCACCACATACCACAAGGTGGCTTGCACATTATCTGTAGATGTAGATAGAAACCAGACTGTTTGGGAAAAAAAATCTAGGTTTTCGAAAGGAGTGACAGGCTTCCAAACAGAATCAACAACTTAGCTGTACACCCGAAAGGACGCCATTACTCCACAATTTTTTCGGTAGAGTTCGGGTTCAAACCCGTATAAAAGCAGTGGAGAAGAATAAGAGAACGTATAAGACCTCTTCGGCTTGTGACGGCAGGAAGATTGATGTGGGAACCGGTGGAGCGAGCGGTGGCCAGCACAGTAGAGCGCGGAGAGCCGAGGAACGGGTGCAGCGTGCGGGAGGCGACGGCTGCGAGTGCAAACAGCGGAGCAGAGCGCAGCGGCAGGGCAGGCCCGAGCCGCGGGCCCCGGAAGGCGCTGAGTGCCGGAAGCGCGGTGGACCCGGCGACAGGGACGGGGACCGGCCGCCGGGGCGGGGCGGGACACGCCGGCCCGGCCCGGCCCGGCCCGGGACAATATTTGATCGCCGGCGGCGGCTGCCCGCGGTTTTTGTGGGCCCGCGGGCTGTTTGCACGTGGGACGTTCCCAGACGGAAGCGTTGACCCCGTGCCTGGGAACCGGGCCACGTCTCCGCGCCTTGCTCTGCCCTCCTCGGACCGGTCTGTCACCGTCACGCACGTCCTGTCCGAGCCCAGCCACTTTGTTCTGCTCGGCCGTGGCTACTTGAGTTAATCTGTCCAACCCGTCAGCGCATGGACGCAGAGTAAAAATGGTTCAAATGGCTCTGAGCACTATGGGACTTAACATCTGAGCTCATCAGTCCCCTAGAACTTAGAGCTGCTTAAACCTAAGGACATCACACACATCCATGTCCCAGGCAGGACCCGAACCTGCGACCGTAACGATCACGCGGTTCCAGACTGAAGCACCTAGAACCGCACGGCCACACCGGCCGGCGATGCAGAGTACTTCTGAATAGCACGTTCAACTTAGGTCACGGAGTTAGGTGACACAGTCGCTGAAGCCTCATTCAATAACTGTGACTATACGAATAACCCGTCCAGTTATCTGGATTTAAATTTTTCTTCGTTTTCCAATTATGCTTTGTTACACTAGTGTCACAGACACCAAGCACTATGAAAAAAATTGGAGGAAATTTCTTGATGATTATGACGTTAGGATATTATCTTCCAGTAGAAGCCACCCTACCCCTTCACCCCCTCCCAGCTCCTCTTCCCACCCCAACAGAATAGCAACATCTGTGGAGTTACCATAGTGCATTGCGCACGTAGCCAGAGTTAAACCTAAATGTTACTATCAAGCTGTTAGTTACATTTTAAGCTAAGTCCAAATCTTTAATGTTACACTTATTGGCATTGGACAAAAATATTGTAACACCGCGAGAAATGCTAGCATGAACATAAAAATGCAGATACTAGCGTAGACTGCTGGCTGCGCTGTCATGTTTGACCAAGAACGGCACCTGTCCAATGTTCTCAATACGTTGCAAGTGCCATCCGTAGTCAGAATAGTCTTCTGTGTCAGCAAATTGTTGGTGTTCGTATGGTGGGTGCTTCCGGAAACGAATTTTTTTTTTTTTTTTTTTTTTTGAGGTGGAGCCCCTCCACGCCCACACTGACATGATGACCAACACAAAAGGTCTACTGCTATCTCTGCATAACGGTTAGTTTTCACTAAAGTGAGGTCTCGCAGGATGTGGGAACTGTGATGTTTGCGTACGTGTGGTTAAGGTTAACCCTTAATACGCGCTCTTCTAGAGACAGATTGGGCCGAAAGTTGAACGAAGGGTAGCGGTTTGAAGGGCAGAGGGGGGTGGGGGGGTTGGGGGAAAGTGTAGTTGGGTCGGGTTGTAAGAGAAGCAACGGTTTTCTTGCTGCCTGCGAGACGCCATGCAAGAGTAGGCTTCGTTAGTAGTGGGTATCATGCAGTTCGATACCTCTGTCGTGGTGTTACTCGGCAGCTGCCGCTGGGTGCCGGTGTTGATTTCTCGGTCAGCGTCAGCATGCCTCTGACAGATAGGTTAATCATCGTTTTGTGTCAGATAGGTCATATATCAGATTCACAGTGTCGGGTAATGTTGGCGCTTGTTTGTGCGTCAGTGTGCGAGCTTGTCGGTTTACCTGCTGTAGCCTGTTGGTCGGCCTTAACAGCAGCTGGCATATCCAATCAACGTTGTTGATATACAGGGGTTTGGCGATTTTGTCGCTTGTGGGTGTATGATAGATTCCCATAGGTGGTTATGCCGTAGCTAGTAGAGTGTTTGGCCGCTTGTGCTTCCACCAGTGGTTGTGATCATAGTTACTCAGAGTAAGGATGAAAAGATTGTTCGAGTGTCTCGAGCTCCTGTATAGTCGTGTGGCGTGTTTTTTGAATACTTCCTTGAGGGTTTCAAGGTAGTATTCATTGTGAAGATCCACGGTGCGTGTGTAGTGTTGCTAATGATGCGTAGCACTTTGTTGTGTATGATCTGTAGGCGGCACAGGCGTGTAGGAGCTGCGTATCCCGGACAGGAGCTGTGTACGTCATCAGAAGTCTAATCAGTGTCATGCATATGGACCTCGGCATCCTCCTATTCAGTGTACTTTCCCTGTTGTGCATTGGGTAGAGTTGTTTGAGCCTCGTGGCTAGTAATCATCATTTCATCCCCATTGACGCGCAAGTCGCCGAAGTGGCGTCAAATCGAAAGACTTGCACCCGGCGAACGGTTTACCCGACAGGAGGCCCTAGTCACACAACATTATATTATGGTGATGTACCACAAAGCTCTAATTATAGTTATGATACTAGTGATAGGCGCTTTATGTGTTGATTAATATAGAGACATACTTTTGAAGTGCTAGATAAAAAGGTTAGTGAGGCAATGCGCTGTCACTCAGTCCACTGAATGTAAAATTGGGCATGATTAAAAGTTCGCTCCTTGAGTTGGCCCCCATGAAAAATTTAAGTTCGTAGGTCAACGAAACTTTGTAGTTACATTTGTAACAACATGCGACAGAGAAATAACGAATACACCATTTAAACTCCAAAACTACCGCTCTAATTGCGAGTATCTATGTTTTATGTCTATCAATGGCGTATTCGCAAAGATGTTATCACGCCTAAAAAGTGAATTAAATTAGCTCTGCCATTGACAACCTGCAGCTGGAAGTAACATATGCATTAATTACCCAAACTGTGACGATAATCCACTCTAACTTGATCACAGGTGCTATTTGGAGTTAGGACAAAGACAACTCTCAAAAAAACATATGTAGATTGAAGATTTATAGACGTAGAACGTCAACTTCTGCTCATTAATTTAAATTTTATATTGGCAAAACGTCAATGACGTGCACCGAAATCACGACTCCATTTGTACGACGGAAACACTAGGTGGCTGATACTGATTATCATCGAAATGAAAAAAACCTCCACTCTGACTGACGCTGACAGAAAAGGGCTCTACTATCAAACAAATGAAACTTAACACATTTGCTGATTAAGGTTCCATATCTGCCTACCGTGGTGCGTACGTCTCCGTATTCATTGCTGCTAAGAGCCATTCTGGAGCGGTGATCTGCTCACTGCTGCTTGTGGTCATGCAGAAGAAGCACGTTGCTTAGCTGAAAATTCTCAGAATTCGTGAAACAGCGTCCGCAAACTCCTAGAGTCAAAACTACTCCCGTACTATGCCGGGACGAATCAAGAATTCTGCTAGCTCAGTAGCCAGAAGAAGAGACTTGACTCATGCGTGCAGCCGGTGAAGAAGCACTACACAATGTCTCAAACTCCACAAAGAAGCACAGGTTCATATCTCCACTCACAGAGAGACGAATGATGCCGTTCCTAGTGTCGAAATCAGCACTTTAGAGTCTAACAGTGAAACTGTTAGCAGAGCCCTCGCCAGCAATGTCTCAAAACGCTATCCAGCGAAGTGTTTCCTACGGACACCCGCCAGAGAGTGCTCAAAATCGCTATCTACGCAACTGTATCCTACCGAGCCGGCCGCTGTGGCCGAGCGGTTCTAGGCGCTTCAGTCCGGAACCACACTGCTGCTGCGGTCGCAGGTTCGAATCCTGCCTCGGGCATGGATGTATGTGATGTCCTTACGTTAGATTTAAGTAGTTCTAAGTCTTGGGGACTGATGATCTCAGATGTTAAGTCCCATAGTGCTTAGAGCCATTTGAACAATTTTTTTTGTCCTACTGACACCTCCCAGGGAATCTCCTCTTCGCGATGAGCCCAATTTAAAGCAAACCTCGTCTCGTTAGTGTGAACTCTCCTTCCAACCAATCACCGCTCCCATTACAAACGGAATACCTACCGCTCTACACGTCATTAACTGTCGGCCAACCGCCTTCAGCTGATACTCAGTTAGGCAGAAACTTTTAGTACAATTCAACCAACCAGATACGTATCTGTGTCTTTAAGCTTGGATACGCCTTGGCATCTGGCGTGAGAACTTCTGCACTGTCAGTCTGTGTCTGAGGCAGGCATTCCACCTGCATTCCTCATTCTAAAAAGGTCTGGTCGTGGCACTTGTAAGACGCTGTCTCTGTGATCTTATGCTTTCAATACTGCCTCGCGACAGTCTCCTTAGCGATCACAGGCAGGTCGCGTAAAGCCCCTTTCCACCAACCTCACGACGGGGCGACGGTCTTGGCGTTGTCCTTCCAGACCCATAAAACTGCCGTTCCTGCAGCCTTTGTTCCGTGTCGATCATGGAGACCACGCCCACGTTCCCCCTGCTGTCAGAGACAGCACGAAATTACATTCAAAGCATGCACCTCTACAGAAATGTTAGTACGAGGCTACCCATTGTCAACCAATAAATGATTAATAATTCCATAGTTCCATCTAAATAAATTAAACATGTGTTGACAAAATTATTCATATATGATTTCAAAATCTTGCTACCTCACAAAACAAGCGCATTTTAATTTCCACATGAGATGGTTCAAATCTGGTGTTGTTTGTGGACATGCAGTTTGGAACGATCAGACAATGATTCTGATTGCTTCTGAGAGAGGAGGACGGCCAATAGTGCCATCGACTGTTGGAGAAGTTACTGCTCATGACTGAGAATGCTCGATATGACGTGTGGCTTTCGAGAACGGGCTGTGTCATGGCAGCTGAACGTTCCACGGTCCACCGCTCAAAAAGTGCTCCGATCAAATGTGAAATGACATTCTTTACTAAATTCAGATTATACACAAACTTCTGCCACTTGACGCCGACATTTGAGTAGAATTCGCTCTTACGTTTTTCGCAAGGATTGAAATTGACGACATGTGGCCTCGGAACATTTTGTGGAGTGATGAAGAACAGCTTAGGCTCACCGACGCAGTGAATACTCACAATTGCGGTGTTTGGGAATTGTCACTGCCAATGAACATTCATGAATTTCCTCTGCATAGTGAATGCGTCAGTTTGTGGCTTGTCTTGACTGCACAGCTCATGAGTCATCAATTTTTCTTTAAGAAGCTCGGACCCAAGGGACCAAGGATATACAGCGTAAGCGGTTTATTTTGCTGTGATCCGCTTCGTCAATACATGACCCCTACTCTGGGGGCGAAAGGTGCTTTGGATTCAATTGTTTTGATGCACAATGGAGTTCCACATCACACTGCTCAGATACTGTGTAAGACATTTTGAGAAAACCGAACAATGGCCGATGGATTCAATCTGCGTAACCACCAAGACCACCAGTTTTCAACCATCTCGTGTGCAAACTGTAATGTGTTTCTTTCACTGGTTTGTTTGTTATAACCATCGTGTATATACAGTTCAGTCAAAATTCACCTCCAGATAAGAGTCCTTCCTTCATACACTGAAGCTCCAAAGAAACTGGTACAGGCCTGCGTATTCAAACACAAAAATATGCAAACTGGCGGGATACGGCGCTGCGGTCGGCGACGCCTATGTAAAACAGCAAGTGTCTGGCGCAGATGTTAGATCGATTACTGCTGCTACAATGGCAGGTTATGAAGATTTAAGTGAGTTTGAACGTGTTGTTATAGTCGGCGCACGAGCGATGGGACACAGCACCTCCGACGTAGCGATGAATGGCTCCGCTAACCTTCTTACCTTAGTTCCCTAAAGCTGTCGACACACTGACCGTGCATTCGAACGTCAAAGTTATACGTGCCGAGATTCTGACATCATAGCGCGGAAAAAGCATGCTGGGGATTCCTTCCGAACGTTCAGAGCAATATCAATCATGGCATACCTGCACAGACAGAGTCGGGAGATGCCATATTGGCTTGCAATTGAAGCCCATAATTAATCTATTTACATTGTAATCTACGTCCTATGAATATCTGTTGTTTCAAAGCAACAGAAAACTGGTCCATCGGAAACATCTCTTTTATTGGTGCAATCTGTTGAGACAAAATTGCAAGAAACATTTTGGTCGTTGAATAATTTTCGAATTTTAACTATCGTGTCATGAAAGTATCCGTTTCAAGGCAAAAACCTATTCTTCCTGGTACGATTTGTTATAATTAAATGCCAGTTAATAACATAGCCCCGATTAACGCCTTCTGAGATAGTAACACAGAAGGCAAAGTTGTCTGTTATGACATTTCACGGCAGCGTAGTAACTAGAGAGACAGAAGACAAAGTGGTACACCATGTGTGACAAATTCGTGCCTCACGACATCCTTCTTTTTCTTTTTACTCACCATTATATTATATTCGACCTTATGTCAGCGTAAGTTGTCTCCCTCTCAGGATTGTGTGTGTTCGATTAAGTTTACCTACAAGAGAGTTTGCAGTGCTTACTGTTAAATATTTTGCTCTTTCTTATTTTTTCTTGTATTTTGCATGTTCTAAAGCTTCTGACAACGAGTAAGGTGGCACAGTGGTTAGCATTGGAGGTGACTACGGTTCAAACCCACGTCTGGTCATCCTGATTTAGGTTTTCTGTGATTTCCCTAAATCGGTTCAGGCAAATGCCAGGATGGTTCCTTTGAAAGGCACGGCAGTCTTCCTTCCCTTATCCAACGGGACTGATGACGTAGCTATTTGGTCACCTCCACTAAACCAACCAACCTACTAAGGATTGTGTTGAATAGAAACAGAGTTCAAGTAAGAATTACCTTAGTATTTTACTGAAAAGTGAGAATAGCACTTGTAAATTTGTGTAGCACTATTTGTAACGGAATTTTTTAAAGCTGATGTCCTTGCTGACTGTGTATGGAACTTTCCATTTTGTCTCGTAAGATGTTCATGAATACTGAAGATTTTGTTTATATACAGGGTGAGTCACCTAACGTTACCGCTGGATATATTTCGTAAACCACATCAAATACTGACGAACCGATTCCACAGACCGAACGTGAGGAGACGGGCTAGTGTAATTGTTTAATACAAACCATACAAAAATGCACGGAAGTATGTTTTTAACACAAACCTACGTTTTTTTAAATGGAACCATGTTAGGTTTGTTAGCACATCTGAACATATAAACAAATACGTAACCAGTGCCATTTGTTGCATTGTAAAATGTTAATTACATCCGGAGATATTGTAATCTAAAGTTGACGCTTGAAACCTTCGACGTTCAGTTGCGTGTTGTAACAAACACGGGCCACGGTCGGCGAGCAGCATCTGCAGGGACATGTTTACGATGACGACCGTGTTTACGAATGTGGCTGTAGTGCACTGTTGTGGTTTGGTCTAGCTGTCGCAGTGACCGCATGTAGCGCTTGCTGCTATTGTTATTCTGCATTCGTCTCCGCACGCAGACCAACTGTAGTACACCGTGTTACCAGGCGCCTGTGATAGTGTAGTGTTGTAGGAACTGTGACCATGGTGTATTCGAACTCTGAAAAAGCGGAGATGTTACTCATCTATGGCGAGTGTCGACGAAATGCAGCTGAAGCCTGCAGGGTGTATGAAGAACGGTACCCGGACAGAGAGCATCCAACGTGCCGCACATTGCAAAACATCTACCGCCAACTGTATGCAACAGGTATGGTCGTAGCACGTAAACGGGTCCGTAACAGGCCCGTCACAGGAGAAGCGTGGGCAGTTGGTGTGTTAGCTGCCGTTGCCATGAACCCACACATGAGTACACGGGACATTGCGAGAGCCGGTGGACTGAGTCAAAGTAGTGTCATGCGCATACTGCATCGTCACCGCTTTCACCCGTTTCATGTGTCGCTACATCAGCAATTACATGGTGATGCCTTTAATCACCGAGTGCAATTCTGTCAATGGGCATTAACAGAGAATGCGTTGCGGTTCTACCTGTTTACCAATGAAGCGGGTTTCACTAACGACGGGGCAGTGAATCTACGGAACATGCATTACTGGTCCGTGGACAATCCTCGCTGGCTAAGACAGGTAGAGCGACAGCGACCGTGGACTGTAAATGTATGGTGCGGAATCATTGGCGACCACCTCATTGGTCCTCACTTCATTGCAGGGGCCCAAACAGCTGCAACATACATCGAGTTTCTACAGAATGATCTGCCAACGTTGCTCGAAAATGTCCCACTGGAAACGCGTCGACGTATGTAGTATCAGCATGATGGTGCACCTGCACATTCCGCAATTAACACTACGCTGACCCCTGACAGGATGTTCGACAGGCGTTTCATAGGACGTGGAGGACGCATAAATTGGCCAGCCCGTTCTCCTGATCTTACACCTCTGGACTTCTTTCTGTGGGGTACGTTAAAGGAGAATGTGTACTGTGATGTGCCTACAACCCCAGAGGATATGAAACAACGTTTTGTGACAGCCTGCGGCGACATTACACCAGATGTACTGCGGCGTGTACCACATTCATTACGCCAGAGATTGCAATTGTGTGCAGCAAATGATGGCCACCACATTGAACATCTATTGGCCTGACATGTCGGGACACACTCTATTCCACTCCGTAATTGAAAACGGAAATCACGTGTGTACGTGTACCTCACCCCTCATGGTAATGTACATGTGCGTCAGTGAAAAAGACCAATAAAAAGGTGTTAGCATGTGGACGTAATGTGCTGTTCCAGTCTCTTCTGTACCTAGGGTCCAGCACCGTTCCCTTTGGATCCCTACGTAATTCGGTGCTCTCCGATACACACAATGGAACAGCGGAGGAGTGGTACTCAAGCGTCAACTTTAGGTTACAATATCTCCGGATGTAATTAACATTTTACAATGCAACAAACCTCACTGATTACGTATTTGTTTATAAGTTCAGATGTGGTAACAAAACTAACGGGGTTCCATTTAAAAAAACGTAGGTTTGTGTTAAAAACATACTTCCGTGCATTTTTGTATGGTTTGTATTAAACAATTACACTAGCCCCTCTCCTCACGTTCGGTCTGTGGAATCGATTCGTCAGTATTTGATGTGGTTTACGAAATATTTCCAGCGGTAATATTAGGTGACTCACCCTTTACAGTACGACAGAAAACGTGGACAGCATATGAAGAAGGGAGGAAATGTGCTTTGGAATACAGCTGGCGTAGGAAACAAAGAGTTAAAACTTCCGGGCTGGAGGTCGTGGTCGAGGTACAAAACTGCTTCCTGAAGTTTCGTCTCCAATAGCGGGAGACATCTTCCGAGGTGAACTAGCTACTGCCGCTACGATCGAGGAGCTCTCGCATTTATAGAGCGCATAGAGGGCACCACCATACCTCACTTGATGCCGACTGTGTGACTATCTCTGGATGGCACCATTCTGGATTTCTGAGCCAGATACAGCCGTAACTGGTGCTGGAGCGCGCTGCGGTCCCATAAACCATCTTCGGGCACGCGTACCGTATGCACAAACCGCATCGTTCCTGAACGTTCAGCAACACCTTAAACTCGATACGCTCAACGTTGACTTTCGAATGCAAGGTCCGTGTACCGACGGCTTAATTGTCTGCGCTGTCGGCTAATGGGTATGCAGATGGTGGAAGGAGCTGACACAAAGCGTCGTTTGACGAAGCGCCATTATAGAGGGCAGGTAGCAGCCGGAGGGCTGGTGCCACAGACGCCCACAGGAAGGCTGGGAGGAGCGGTCCTGGATTGACCCAGAGCAGGAGCGTGGCGCCAGCGCCTCTGCCTCTACCTCAGGGGCCAGAAACCCGACACCGACCGCAAATACCGGGGAAATTCAATTAAGGCCGCGCGGCGCGGCGCCTGGACCGCTCTGCGCTGTGTTGAGTTGTGTGCCCAGCGGTACAGTCGCGGGACACGCGCATCCGAGCAGCAGGCGCCACTGCCGGGGGTCCACTAGTTACACGGCTGCAGTAGCTCATTCGCAAGTCTTCATGTTGCTCATCTGAGGCGTCCATGAATGGGACTGTAATTTTAATCAGCTTATCAGCCCCAATGTTAACATTTTTGTCTGTTTCGTATCTTCAAGTGGAACAGAGTAAGTGAGGCCGGGGCACGATTACGCATGGGGCACGTTCACACAGAGCACATTTCTCGGGATTTTTTTGCTTGACATTGGAAGATAAGAACAGTCTCACAAACTTCACGGCACCAGATCAGTGAAGCTCTTAAGGCGAGGAACATATTTGTCTTTTTGTGCAGGGTGAGTACATTTTGTCATTCAAATATCGAATCTCCTAGGAAGCAAACCTTTTGGCACTGAGAGGAGTAAAATACATGTTCTTTTATAGGAGATCATTCTACCTTACGAGCTACATTTGTGTAATCTGAAACCTTGAAAGTTACTATTGCAGATTTGAAACCAATTCAAACATGGCGATGGGGCCTATATAAGACAAGTGTCCGACGCAGTTGTTAGATCGGTTACTGCTCCTACGATGGCAAGTTATCAAAATTTAAGTGCGTTTGATCGTGACGTTACAGTCGGCACACGAGGAAAGCGATTCAGCAGCCCCGAGGCATTGATGAAGTGGGGATTTTCCCGTACGATCATTTCACGAGTGTACGATAAATGTCAGAAATCCGGTAAAACAACAGATCTCCGACATCGCTGCGGCAGGAAAAAGACCCTGCAAGAATGGGCCCCTCAACATTGACATTGGACTGTTGATGACTGGACAAATGTTTCCTGGTCTGACGAGTCTCATATCAAATTGTATCGAGCCGATGGACGTGTACGGGCATCGAGGCAACCTCATGAATTCATGTGTCCTGCATGTCAGCAGGGGACTGTTCAAGCTGGTGGAGGCTCTGTTATGGTACAGGGCGTGGAGTGATGTGGGATCCCTGATACATCTAGATACGACTCTGACAGGTGACACGTAAGTAAGCATCCTGTTTATTCACCTGCATCCATTCTTCTCCATTGTGGCTTCCGACGGACTTGGGTAATTCCGGCAGGACAATGAGACACTCCACACTTCCAGAATTGGTAGAGCGTGGCTCCAGGAACATTCATGTGAGTTTAAATACTTCCGCTACCCACCAAACTCCCTAGATACGAACATTGTTGAGTACATCTGGGATGCCTTGCAACATGCTGTTCAGAAGACATCTCCACCCCTTCGTACTGTTTCGGATTTATGGACAGTCCTGCAGGATTCATGGTGTCAGTTCCGTCCAGCACTACTTCTGAAATTAGTCGAGTTCATGCCACGTCCTGTTGCGACACTTCTGCGTCCTAGCGGGAGACCTAAATGACATTAGACAGATGAGCCAGTTTCTTTGGCTCTTCAGTGTATAAGAGCTACATCAAGTTACGTAGTACCAGATTGCAGAGTTCAAAAAGATCTAAATAAAAGTCCGGGAGGATGTATGTTTATCTTCTACGGTTGACCAGCAACGAAGATTTTTGGCTTTATAAGTTCCTCGTTTCAGCATCTACGAAGCAGAAAAAACATTACTGCGACTCAACTGCAAAAGATACACATATGCTCTCGCAGACTTTTTTGTAGTTGTTATTGAGGTCTACAGTTCAGTACGAAATCAAAGGATTTTGCCCTAATAGCTTAGGCAGCCTGTTGCAAGAGAGCAATGGCAGCTCACTTTCTTCCGATTTGATTTAGAATTGTCGCCACAGTTTATTGCTAATGTCACCTTAATTATCTAAATACATACTAAAACACAATTAATGGGTAAAGGTTTGAATTAAAAAAAGGAAAGCGTACAGCGCATAAGCGAAAAAAATCTCGTGTTTCGTCCCGGGAAGTACTTGTGTCGATGTGGGGATAGTGTGTCCGTCGTATCGTGTCCACTAGTAAAATATGAAGCTTAAAAAGTATGAGATCAAAGTTAATTTAAAAATTTAAAACCACTGACACAAGGAACATCTGAAAAAGTAAAAAATATAATGTGTATTCCCTTTTAAGTTTAATATAAGTAGTTATATTTTCATCCACGCGTCGCCGCGTCGGGGAACGGCTAAGCAAATAAAACAAAATAAAGTATATTGAAAATTGATTAAGTATGAAATTTAAATACAAGTCAGCTACCTAGGCGACGTAGGTAAATATCAAAACAACAATATTAAATCGATGAGATTTGGTCTTAATTAATTTACTCCGAAAAATTCGCGGTATAGACACAATCTTCAACGACGCCTGCCATCACGCGACTAGCCGTTCGGGCTGCCGCACTCGGCCACGCCACACGCACCGCGCTCGCCATTTAATGAATCGTCAGTCAGTGCTCTACCATCAAACCACTGCAACACGTAGGCCTCGTAAAACAGATTAATGCATGAATTTAAGTTCGTATATAATTATGTAAAAATATGACATAAAATAAATAGGTAACTCTATTCTTTAACAATGTTAGGCTGATTAACGGCGGATATGTTTTCATGTTTTGCGTAATAAGTAATTATAACTTCATTCGCCATTTTGAGGTGTGAATGCGGAACTTACAGGCCTGGAAGAGATGACGCCAAACAGAAGAGGTTTATACTCAGCAATAATCATAGTACGCTGCTCTAGAAAGGATAGCTGCTGTTAACTTCTTATTATTATTATTTTATTCACTTAGCCGTCCCAGACGCGACGACGCTTGGATCAAAATATTACCACTTATATTAAACTTAAAGGGACAACGCATATTGCGTTTTACGTTTTAGAGGTTTTTATGTCTTTTTTTTAATTTTTAAGTTTCATTCTTTGACATCGTAACTGATACCCCAGTCAAGAAAACTTTACAGATAACAGCAGTTGGAAACCCAGTCTAAGAAAAAAAGGAAGCTCAATGGAGTGAAAGATACAAATTTCTAAAAAAGCAATGTGAACCTAACGAATCTCAAGCAGAAAGAATTTATTCTGTGAGATCAAGGACTGGTAAGGGCAAGAAATTGTTAAAAGCAAGAAGAAGGAAAAATGTCGAGAGGTCTACTGCTAACGTCATTAGAAACAATTAACAATCAATAAGGGCCCAGGAGAAGGAAAATGGTATGATCATGTGAATGACAGAAAATTATACAATGGCGAAAATACACTTAATGAACCACAGGTGACCATAGAGGGAGAAAATAAAATTTTGAAGATGAGGACACCCTCCCTCCTACCCTGCCCACTCTCCCACCCACCCTTAACGTGAAGTGAACGTTGACCTAAGAGCCATGAACAAAGCCAGGATGATATAAGAGCTAACGTTGTTAAGACAGTTTAAGTTCAAGGATTTCAAGGGTAGTTTAAGCCCTAATGTCATTTAGAAATAAGAGAAAATGGAGCCTGGAGTGGGGTACCATAGTTCCTCTACTTAAAAAGACAGAGAGAGAGAGAGAGACAGTAGTCCATTAACTATAGAGACAACTGAATCTGCCAGAAAGATATATATGTCAGACCGATACTCGAACTCGGGACCTTTGCCTTTTGCGGGTAAGTGTTCTACTAGCTGAACTACCCAAGCACGATCCACGACCCGTCCTCACAGATTCACTCCTGCCATTACTAGGGCAAAGTTTTGAAGGTAGGGGACGAGGTAAAGGTAGAACTGAAGCTGACAGGACGGGTAGCTCAGTGGGTGCAGCAAAAGGTCCCGAGTTCGAGTCTTGGTCCGGCACACAGTATTAATCTGACAGGAAGTTTCATATCAGCGCACACTCCGCTGCAGAGTGAAAATGTTATTATGGAGACAATTACTTTTCTGTGTCATTGTCTCAAAATACCAGACCGGAGTATTGAACCATGGTTTCAGGAAGAGTAATATCGTTTCAGAAGTATTTGAAGGTCAAAAAATGTGAAAGGACCATGGCGAAGCACTGGGAAAAAGAAAAAGACGTCTTCATTTCCGTAGATGTTGACGAAGTCCATGACAATGTACAGAAACATAAAATCTGGTAATTCGTTTCGAATAAATGTTTTTAAATAATGAAGTCAAAGTGTGGTATGAACGCTGTAGTGTTGAAATAGGTGACAGCCGTTCAGAGTAGTTTAAGAAAGGCGAGCACTGCATCAGTACACTTTCTTTCGTTATTGTAATGGATGAGATAATGAACTCTAAATTTAAAGCGGTTGCCCTTGCAGATTACATAGTGCTACTGAAATGAAACTAAATGCGAAAGAAGTTAAGTCATTGCAGCACTCTTTTCTTGTAGTTTGGTGTCAAGATAAGCAAGTCCGAAATGATAATTCGGCATGTTAGTCGAGGGAACATCTATACTAACATCCAGTCAATGCTGGACCAAGTATACTAGTCCAGTTTTCTTGGTATTGCGGTAAGAACAAATAAACGGCCACTTGCAAAGGCTGCACATAATACATGGCAGCTTCCTGGGATAAGAAAGATCTTAAGATTTTGAACCCCTTCTAACGACTGTTGTGGAAACACATTGTGTAGACAGTAAACGTTATCTAGGACGATATATCTTCAGCAATTCATCGAGGGGAACAAACAAGAGAGGGCTGCCAATACGAATCTCGATTTAGACGTATCATCTCCGAATGTGACCTCTTCAGCTTACAGATTCGTCAGTCACAGCGTGGAATATGGATCTCTATATAGCTACAGGGGGACACCTAGACACGGGTGGTAGACTGAACACTATAAGAGGGATGTTTTGGTTTGCAAGATAACAAGTACTCACCAACTTAAAAAAATAAATAAATAAATAAATAAAAAACTGACTGTAGGATACGAAACAACCAGAGTCGCTAACATTAGACTGATACTAGACATTCTACAATAGCACCAGCTACACCGAATTTACTAAGATACCAGCACCAACAAAAAGAAAGCATTATAATGAAATCAGTGCAAACATGGGAGAGGAGAAAGATATAGAAGACTCGCAAGAGAAGGAAAAAGACATCGGGACAAAACTTTTAAGATAAATTGACAAGACATCGACTACTACAGGCAAAGGCATCTCTCCGGAAGCGGTTGTTCACCAGTTTAGTTTCTCCCAATTGTTTGTCGAATGCTGCAACGTCACATTCTACCAGTCAAAACAAAAACACATAGAAAAATTGCAGTATATAAACCCTCTTGCTGAAACTTGATTTTGAGCCAATACGGTGAACACATCTCTCACAGTACACTGAAAAACTGCTGAGCATTCACAACAGCAGAGTATTGTTTGGAAACTTAAAGAATATGTTTCCACAAAGAGTCTACAAACCTGTATTCAAGCTAGCAAAATTATCAGCTAACTACAAGCAGAGAAGAATTTTTAAGGTCTAAGATTCAGGAAACGAGAGGGAATAAAGAGGAAACAACGAGAGATGCCATCTTGTCCAAGAGAGAAAATCCCTTAAAGAGATTTGTGTTGAAGCAATGCTGAAATGGTTTAGGTATCCCAAAACACAGAACACGTTAGGAACAGATATAATGAGCTAATTTTATCCATTATGAATTTTACTGAACACCGCGACTTTATGTTAGTTGAAACATGAACATTGACAGTTACTTATGAAGAGTTTATTTATTTTCGTTAACTAGTTATGGTGTCTCTCAGGCTCATCTTAAGATGAGGCCCACAGAAGTTATATGTATTCACGTTTGCCTTCCGGAAACAAAAATACAGGAAGCAATTTATCGCTCTGTGTCACAATTACCTGCTAAATTGGCCCTATAAAACAAATTTCCATACTTAATGTGGCAGCATGTACGGTATGATGTAGCTTCCATTTTCATTGCCGACTGGCCACGGAATTGAGCAGTTTTCACTACGAACACCAGATATCACAACAAAACCACCAGCGTGCAGTATTTGCAGTACAAATGGTGTATGCTGCGAAGACTTATGCTCAATAATATTCTTGACACAGAGAAGCAAACTCCTGTGCCTAGCATCATATTACAAACATGAATGAGTATCTGTTGCCTGCCCCATCTTGAAAGCTTAGACACATTGTAAACAAATGTTTTGTAAGTGACTCATCGCAGTTATTTACGAATGTAAATTTCGAAATTTCAGCTAGACTGTGGTTTAAGAAAAAAGGCGAAGGTGAAGAGACGAAGCAGATGGCCAACGAAGATAACTCAGGTTACATCTAGCAGGGAGATACCTGCTTAGGAGATACACTATGTGATCAAAAGTATCCGGACATCCCTAAAAACATACGTTTTCCTTATTAGAGCATTGTGCTGCCACCTACTGTCAGGTACTCCATATCAGCGACCTCAGCAGTCATTATACATCGTGAGAGAGCAGAATAGGGCGCTCCGAGAAACTCACGGACTTCTAAAGTGGTCAAGTGATTGGGTGTCATTTGTGTCATACGCCTGTACGCGAGATTTCCACACACCTAAAAATTCCTAGCGAAGTGGAAACGTGAAGGGACACGTACAGCACAAAAGCGTACAGGCCGACCTCGTCTGTTGACTGACAGAGACCGCCGACAGTTGAAGAGGGTCAAACTGTGTAATAGGCAGACATCTATCCAGACCATCACACGGGAATTCGAAACTGCATCAGGATCCACTGCAAGTACTATGATAGTAAGCGGGAGGTGAGGAAACTTGGATTCATGATCGAATGGTTGCTCATAAGCCACACATCACGTCGGTTAATTGCCAAAGGACGTCTCGCTTGGTGTAAGCAGTATAAATCTTGAACGGCTGAACAGTGTAAAAACGTTGTATGGAGTGACGAATCACGGTACACAATGTGGTGATCCAATGGCAGGTTTTGGGTTTCGCAAATGCCCGGTGAACGTCATCTGCCAGCGTGTGTAGTGCCAACAGTAAAATTCGGAGGTGGTGGTGTTACGGTGTGGTCGTTGTTTCATGGACGGGGCTTGCACTCCTTGTTGTTTTGCTTGGCACTATCATAGCACAGACCTACACTGATGTTTTAAGCACTTTCTTGCTTCCCACTGTTGAAGAGCAAATCGGGGGTGGCGATTGCATCTTCCAACACGATCGAGTACCTGTTCATAATGCACGGCCTGTGGCGGAGTCGTTACACGACAATAACATCCATGTAATGGATTGGTCTGAACCCTATAGAACACCTTTGGGATGTTTTGGAACGCCGACTTCGTGCCAGGCCTCACCGACCAACATCTATACCTCTCCTCAGTGCATTACTCCGTGAAGAATAGGGTGACATTCCCCAAGAAAGCTTCCAGCACCTGATTAAACGTATGCTGTCATCAAGGCTAAGGGTGGACGAACACCATACTGAATTCCAGCATTACCGATGGAGGGCTCCATTTTCTGCCAGGTGTCCAGATACTTTTGATCACATAGTGTATCTACTTAAAGAGAAGTAAGTAGGCAGTGCCCAGTCACCTCGCGCGGAAAACTGGAGCTACCTTAAGAGGATGACGAAAACCTGAAAACTTAAAAGTTGTCAAGTTTGTCGGCAAGAGGTCCACTTGAGGGTGGAGTAGGCTGTACCTCGGGGCCACACCAGAACGGAGTGTCTGGTGTTTGCACACGGGAGGCACTGTGACCGCCGAAATGCTACAAAAGTGGAGCAGCCGGCCCCAAACGACCCGAGTCTGGGGCGACCTTGTAGGATGCCTCCAGCGTTCTTTCTTTCCCCAGCCCCTGGGATCATTTTAAAAGTTTTGCACACTGAAAGATGGAGCTGAATAAAATAATTATTTTACAAAATACCTTTACAGAACTTGAGTATACTCTCAATTCTTGGTATTGTCAGCTTCCCAACGTTTCGGCAACTTCCGTATTCGGGAAAGCGCGGATAGCGCACGTTCGTTGTCGGTCTGTCTGATTGCTCGGGTCACCTCTCTGGAAGCTTCATCAGATTTTCACTGAGTTTTTCCTCCAATCTGGGAAACAAATCGAAGTCTGGTGGGCTAATATGAGGACTGTGGCGGATAGGAAAGAGTTCTATCCACATGTGTCAAGCGTATCTCTCACCGGTAGGGCAGTCTTGCATTATCTTTCGAAATGAGGACACCAACTGCAATAATTTCAGGCCTTGTATGACGAATTTGCAGTCGCAAAACATTTTGCAGAAAGAGCTTGTGGTATGCGACAGTTACAGACGTCCTCTGGGGCACTCTGTTTGTCATACGCAGAGTTCATCGTCAATTCCACTTTTCGCTTAAGGCGGCGAAATTTTTCGGGCGAGGAGTTGGAACTTTCCCATTGTGATGATTGAGATGCCAGTTCTGGCTCAAAAACTCGTACACAGGTTTCATCAAGCGCAACAGTCCACTTCAAAAGCTGTTCTCTATTTGAAAATGGCCTAAGGGTCGAAAATGCAATAGTGAAATAAATAATTTCTTCTGTCAACAGCGAATACGATGTCCTTCAAAAAAATCTGCATGTCTCTGAACTCCGACCATTAGAAATTAATCTGTTATCCTTCTGTTTGAAAACTTTGAACCAATTCTTCTGCGATTCTTTTCCGGTCTGCTTTCTGCTCTTCACTCACATCATGCGGAACCCATCTGGCAACAAATTTTCTCGTCTTTAACTTTTCAGTTATGATTCTGTAAACTCAAGTGACAGACATTCTGACCTCAAATGCATTTCTTCATCTGTTTCTCGTCGATCCTCTCTCAAAATTTCAGTAACAATAACCTGAGAGGTGTAGTTTGTTAAAGTTGATGGCCCTCCACTTCTTTGGTTGTCCTCAGTGCTTACCCGACCTTAGCGGAAACAAGCAGACCACGTGATGCTGTGCTACGATCCACTACACTATTCCCACACACCTCTTTCAAAGCGCTGTAAATTTCCGTGGACTACTTTCCAAGCAGGGATTCGATTTCGATGTAGGAATGCTGATCGCTACCTGTAAGCCTATTTGACTCGGTTTCAGCTTCCATTTTAAAACCAATTTACTCACGATGTACCCACGCGAACCAGCAAACAAATACGTGACCGTAGTCCTGTAAGTCTCTTTCACAACTGACATGACTTTCTACTTGAGCACCGCATCGTGACGGTCGCGCATGTGCAGTGTGTAGGACTTTGAAATGACCCTCGTATTAAGCCGGGTTTCCACATGCAGCTATAGTAGCGCCACATCAGCTGGCATGACGGTTAATACGGCAGCATCGTGTACTACCGTTTCCAAGCTCTCTTCTCAAAATTCTTGTGGCACCGTTTTCAATGTAGCATCAATCGAGAACATTCAGAAGGGGATTGGTCTTTTCAAGTTTTAACGTTAGAAATGAGCAAATAATAAGAAAAGAAACTAAAAATTAAGTATAAAGTTGGAAATGGATTTTGTACAAAAATAAGACAGGAGCATCAAACACATTTTTATAGAATGCAGCAGTCGTAAACGAAGATCCATTCATGAATCACTTTAAAATAATAAGTGCAAACCTAGAATACTCGTTCAGCTTCCTATCTAGTTCTACGAAAAACTGCTGAACTCACATTAGAGATGCAGTACTGGCTGCAGTGAAACGATAAGCCACGCTTCCATATTTGACATCTGGCGATTGCCTGTCATCTCTTCTGTATTTATCCTACGTCCCCCAGACACAATTTCAAAGTTCTTGTATGAATGCTATTTACTATGCCACTAAGATTCATTTTAAAGCTACCGTATTCACCATTTTCCCCCACAACAGTTGGTTAAATAATATGTTACGCGTATTGTAAATAAGAAAGTTATTCTCGAACGAATATTGGAGTTACGACTTGTGCAAATGCACTAAAACACAGTATAGTATAGTTCGTGATTGGATATTAATGTTCCTGTATTAAAAGCTGCAGGTTGAAATTATACTACGATAGTAAACTTTTCTCAGATTTACTGGACAGATATTTAACTAATGACAGAACCAGAATACAGATATGATGCTCCGAAACTCGGCAATGGATGGTAGTCGACTGAAGGCAGTCGTTGAAGGGGGAAAGAAAGTGGTATCGTAAACCTTTAGTGGTATAGCTAAAAGTGGTGAAACTCTAGTGACACCTCATTAATCTATTGCTTGTAAACATAGCTTCGGTGACGCCACTCGAGTATCGGCCGAGTTGTAACACTGTAGTTAAATGGGGAAACTGGCTTACGTTACACATACAGAGCGTGTCAGATACAGTGATCACACTATAGGACGCCCCTGTTGTGGGCTAACTGCTAACTATAGGCGCTGACTCTTCCGCAGAAATCTCTTGAGAGGGAGCAGTGGCAGGTCGAGGAGCGTAGAGAGCGAGGCTGTACCACTCGTCGGGCTGGATTCCCTGTCGTAATATTTACGAAACAATCGGTCACACTGAAAAAGTTACGTAATCTGCTACCTGTTGCCCACAAAACTCACGTATATCGGACGATTCACACTCGACTCCCATTTCGTTCGAAATTACCGCTACTAACTACTGCAGCTAGACCAGTCGTTACTTCAATGGCAACGCCCCAAGTTCTGTGCAACAGCCGCGTCGACATATAAGTCACTATCTGGGAGCTGCCTTCTAAAATATCCCTCCGCAGTCTCTAGCTCTGGACTAAATACCTCCCCACATTCTGCCAATCTAGAGGAGTGTCACGTTTCTCTCTCACCCGGCTGCAGCAGTTGTAACTAACATTTCCACATGATGGATGAGACGAACCCAAACTGTCTTTCTGATCATTTTGAGAATCTAGTTCCACATCTATCCCAGGGATATAAAGCCCTGTAAGATGGCCTTTATAGCTTACTGGCTCGTAGCTATAATTACTTAACAGCAATGTCCAGTAACAGGCCCATCTATTAACGTTGCATTTACAAGCATTCACAAAGTCCCGATAACAGCCACTCTTATGTTACCATCTGAGCTTTGCTACCTGAAATACCGTTGAGATATGGAAAGATATTTAATATTTGCTATTGCCCTTCCATAAGCTTATATTGTATACTACTAGTTGCACTGCAAGAGACTACTGCACACCATTTGTAGGTCAGAACTTGAGACATTTACAGATTTAGTTTCCACAGCCTCTACTAAGCACAACACAATACAGCAGCAGTCTACCCAGTGCAAATTTTTTCATATCAACGTAGCTACTGTGCCCTATATACATTTGAATTAGCTTACTGCAATCAATCCTAGATCTGCCTTCACAGCTTAAGTACCATCGACAGGGGATCTCAAGTTGTCTCCATATTTCTAGATTTGCATAAGGTTGTTGACACGGTTTCTCACAACCTGCTGCTAATAAAATAGCTTGTTGTAGAGTATCATCTCAGTTGTGCGACTAGCTTTGTGATTTTCTGTCAGAAAGGTCACAGTTCGTAGTAAACGTTGGGAAGTCGTTTAGTGCAACGGAAATGATATCTTGGTTTCCCCAAGGAACTGTAATGGGCCCTCTACTGTTCTTAGTCTACGTAAACAATTTAGGAGACAATCTGAGCATCTCTCGTAGATTATTGGCAGAATCAGGTAATTTCAATTACGAACAAGTTAAATTGGAACAATTACATGGAAAATGTTGTGGAACCCATAACGCTATTTTCGCCTTTTAGTGGGTACATATTTCTGCGATTCATTCTTATTTTACAAAATAATAATTCACGCTGGTGTCAATTCCTTATGGACTGTTCATCTCGTTTCTAGGTGCTGTCGGTAACAACATGGCCATGGGAGAATGGGTAGAAGGTGCAGCAGCAATGGCATCGATCTGTCTCAGCCCATGGCCCCACACTCCTTCACTAGCTCACAGGCATGGATTCACCGCGTTGTAGACGAGTAGATGTGTGAGTAATGCTTCTTCTGCTTCTGCACTTACTTCTGTCGTACTTACATGCAATGGTTATGACATGTTTCTGTGTTTCTAGATGTGCTTGCTAATGATAACAGAGATGACAATGATCGGGAGATGATGATAACAGGTCTTCCACAAGTAGACGATAATGTGAGGGTATATTCGACGTAGATGATGTTTTAGTTAAGTACTACAAGTAATGGTTATTATTGGTATATGATTGTACATTTTTGTTCTTGAAATTGTGGCACATAGAATATACTTACCACTGCTGTGTGTTTCTTCCAGAATACTTGAGAGAGCCATCCAGAGAAGGACTTGAGGAAGCAACAACACTGCCCCATCAGCGACACATCTGGTGTAACCACTGCATTGTCCTCACCCCTCATGGTTGCAGCCCTTCGCCTAGTTGCCACATCCAAGCCCCGCAACGATGGTCTGCTCATGTGTGGTTCATCATGGCTGCAGGCACCATGTGTGGGGCTGCCTACGATGCTGTTACCTAACCCAGGACGTTCATAGCTGAGGTTCCCTTATGGGACGCAGACTACGAGATTGTTTTGGCGATACACCCCCTCTGCATTGCCATCTAATTGCAGTCACCAATCGCTAGCAGCAGCAGCTTCACCTGTCGTATAGAATTCGGACTGCCATTAAATGTGGCACTGTACTATGCTGTAAACTAATGTACCCCTGAAACTAGAAGGTGGTCTTGAGGAGGAAGTCACCGTCTATATTTGGGGAGAAATCGGCATGATAACATAGGCAACTCAGTCACTGAGCTGTTCTTTCGTTTCATCTGGAGTGTCATACTAGGCCACTTTTCTCAAATGTGGGGAAGAGAGTCTGGTAACACAGTCAGCTGTATACGCTACTTGATGTTTATACCTGTGTTTTTGTCCCATTAAATGGAGGTATAGTTACAGAGAGCATCAAAAAGAATCATCCGATTTGGCACGTCTATATTTCTGAAAGTAATAAACATATACAATGAACTTTGCTTTCTGATGACCAGAAAACTCAAAAAGATTTTCTTCATACCTTTTCATATGTGTTCAGTGTGGCCTTTTTGAGGTGTACTGCATTTGTCAATGCAGTATTCAGATTGTTCCCACAGTGCAGAGAGCATGTCTTGAGTTATAGCTTCCACAGCTGCTGTTGTGAAATGGCTCAGTTCATTTATTGTTGTTGGTAACGGAGGAAGATTAACAGAGTTTTTTATAAGCCGCCACAAGAAGTAATCGCATACAGTCAGGTCCGGTGACATTGGAGGGCAGTAATGTAAGGCTGAATCATTTGGTCCAAGGCGACCGATCCATCGTTTAGTAAACCTTTGATTTAAAAATTTCTGCAATTCCAAACGTCAGTGTGGAAGGTACTATGTAAAACTCGAGAGTTTTCTCTTTCCAACAGTACGTTGTTCACGCATATATCTCAAATACCTTATTAGTTACGATTTTTTAAAATCAGATGATTCTTTTCGATAAATTCTATATATCAATATCAACAGGATAAAGCTCATAAAATAGCATGTCTTAATGTCCAAAATCTCGAAGCCGAATTCTACTTGACATGGAAATACGGTCTTGCAAAAGAAGTTATACTAATAACATACATCAACCGCAAGACTACAGAACGGAAAATGTTTGTGGGGTTTTTAAAATTGGTGGCACCTGATTCTCATTGAAATTCAAGATACACCTATATATAAAAAGTAGAATCCCTTTTATCAGGCACCTTCATACTCTGAAGAAAGAGGAAAGCAAGCCAGAAGAGCACAAAGTACAGGAAAAGAAAGGAGCGATACATTAAACTGTCGGACCCCTCCACCCTTCCAAAGTAATCAGTCGGCCAATGAAACATGTAGATTTGCTGTTATTCTCCAAGGGGACAAACAGCACCATGTATGGGACAAGAACATGTCGTACCTACTTTCTGCACAAAATAGTAAAATCATGGTTCATGGAGCTACTGGCCTAGGTACCTCAACTCTTTTACTCAAGTAAGTGTCTACAAAACCATCTAATTGATTGCTCCACCAAGGAACGAGCATGTGTCGCAATGCCAACCGAGGAAAACAAATTTCTGAAGTTTAAGAGTTTCCACCATCAGGAGCATTGTCACATCTTGGTGTTTGCTGACTCTGAATGCTTTCTTGCTCCTGTGATGCACTGTGGTGGAAACGCCACTGCCTCACGTACAGGCCTCAAAGAACAGAGGCATATCAATTTGTATGATTATATGATTCAAGTAAAAATCGTTCCAGGTCATATATCAGGGATAATGTTGCAAGATGGTTGATCACTGAGCTTGAGCAACTTGCATGTTGTGTTGATCACATTTATGACACCAATATTTCCAAGAATAATTCCAGGGGGATATTTTACACACGAAAGCTCTGAAATTTCATTTTTGTTGACTGCCATTAGGGAGAAAAGCAGAAACTCCATTTAGAGACCACTGTCATCTAATGGGGAAATTATGCAGCACAGCACACAATGCATGGAACTTTAAACTATCAATTGCCATGTCACATACCTGATTTCTTCCACAACTTGAGTGGGTATGATGCTTATTTCATCATTGAGAACTTGGGTAACATTGCCTTGGAAAAGACCAGTTTAGTATCCTACCTGAGAGCTTTGAGAGATATGTCTCATTCTCCAAGCAGATGATGCTGAACTTTACCGTACAGTTTCTGGAGTCATTTCGCTGCTTCAGAAACTTGCTGAGATAATGTGTCAGGAGAACATGCACCTCTCTAGAGCTGCATTTCCTGATGATACAATGTTTGCGACAAACAAGGTGATCCTTCCTTATGGCTACCTGTATTCTGTGGAGAGACTCAATGAAGCCATGTTGTCTGACATAACCGCCTTCACTAACAATCTTAGAGGTAATGCCATAACAGATGTCGAAAACGAAAATGTGGTGAATGTTTGGCAGCAATTCAAAATCTTTTATTTAGGAGAGTATGCAAAGGTATATATGGATGCAGATGTGTGCCTACTAGCGAATATTTTCGAGACATTCCAGAGTGTTTGCATCATCAATTACACTCTAGATTCTGCATTCTATTACACCATGCCAGCGCTTTCGTAGGATACAATATTGAAAACTACAAATTTCGACATTGCGTTATTGACCAATGTCGACATACTGCTCTTTTTCAAATTGATGGTTTGTGGGGAACATTGTGAATATGTTTGGTAACATGCGAATGGTGGACAGTGCAAAGCATCTGAGGATGATAGTGACATCATGTAACTTGATGTTAACACATTATGTGGATACACCACACCACAGTATCTGCCTTTTGGGGTGTGTCGATGGCTGTCTGCGAAGGACACTCTCAGATCAAGTGATTTCACAGTGTGGCAGCTGATTCTGCTGAAGGACAGCTGGTGTAAGCAGACCTGGCATACCCTGCAGTACGTGAATAGTGATTTGCCACTATGCCACAAGCACCTAGTGCTGCGCAACAGTTCCATCCACAGACTGATGACGATACTGCTGGCAAAATAGAGACACATTATCCACTATAGAAACCTCTAACACTATGTTCACTTAGAAAAGAAACTGCTTAGAGTCACCTGAGGGACCTCCTTCTAGAAGAAACGCTGGTTCAAGGAGTATGTTGATGCTAATACTGAACAGGTGGGTCTCGCAATGAATTACTTTGATAATTTTTCTTTAAATTGAGGACTAATGCGATTTTCGCGGAAAACACGGAAAATTGAAGAAAGCACCACGAAATTCATGTAGTTACCCCTGGGAGGGACTTTGTGGCATACAAGACTATATCGTCAGGACAAATTTTAAACCAGCCGTCATCTTCAATTAAGGATTATGTGGGGCAGCGGGTGGAGTTAATTGTTTATAATAAAATGTAGAATGTTATGTAGAAAGGAGGCATTTCCCGGCCGATGCACCATCTGTGGGGCAGCGGCTGGAATAATTGTTTTTTATTTAATAAATGTTTTGTTGGTTTTTCCCGGCCGATTAGCAACATATGTGTGGCGGTGGGTGGATTTTAATAATGTAGAGTGTAATGTCGAAAGGATGCATTTCCCGGCCGATTCACCATGTTTCGGGCGGCGGGTGGAATAATATATGTTGTTATTTAAATGTTCCTATCACTTATGCAGTCTTTTGCCGTTCTCAACACTGGCTCACTAACTACAATATTGGCAACCGGAAAGTGATTAGCAAAACGTGAAGCCTGTAATTAGAATTCCTAGTGCCCACTTCATCTGAGAAATACACTTATAGCTACTGCTTATAGCTCTGAGGAATTAGGAGATTGTCTGGGATTCATAATCAAAAACGATTCTCTAAAAATGTTCACTACATTCTGAAAGTCACAGACCAAAAGAATCCACACAATCCAACTAACAGAGCAGTTCAGAGTCTAATGCGCTGATGCAGCTATAACTGCTCAAATTAAATATTTTAAGTGAATGCTCGCCATAATTTGATGATAATGTTCATCAAACGCCACGCTAAATAATGGTAGAATGTCTGTCCCGCGACGGCACGTGGAAATACGACATACGCAAACTGAAGATAGATCATTAAAGTCATCCCAGAATTAACACTTCACTTGAAAACGATTTCATGGTTACGCGTATCCCGAGTAACTTATTACGGCATCCGAGGCTGTTTATAGCAATGATTCCGACGCGACGCGACTCCCGGCACAGGTGGTGTGCTAATCAGCGTCTGGAGAGAACTGGGGCCTTCTTCTCTCGCGCAGCGTTCTTATATATAAAGCCGCGGTGCGGACGGCTAAGGGAACGCCTGATCAAAATTGCTCTCCCGACTAGCCGCTGGGCTAGTAATGCACCACTTTAAGTTATCGAATAAATCATTGCTTCCTTTGCTGATGGCCGATGAAGCTCTCAATTTAAATGTGCATTTAGCACACAGGTAAGTAATCATAATAAAAGTCTGACGTGGCTAAGTCAAATATTTTGGGCTAGAGAATTAATTTAATTACACTACACGCAGTAGACGAACTCTGAACTTGCTCTTTGGAGATACGCTATAGCTATAGTTTTATAGTTGTTCTGTTGAAACTTCTCACATCTTTATGATTATAGCGGATCTCCCTTCTACTTAAACTTAAACATCCTAGCCTTATTTATTCGCTTACTTAATCCATTTTGCTTCCTTAATTTCTAAGACAAAAACCAGAAAATCATGAATTTCAACTAAAATTTTAATTTGTGAGATCGAGAATACAGTTTCTACTAAATTATTATGCAAAAGGAATCTAAATACAAATTTTAAGTTTCTAGCACTTTTCTGTTGCGCCAATGATTTGTACAGAAAAACGTCCAAAATTTGAAAATGAAGTTATTGAACTGATATTCAACACATATTGATTTAGTATTACTCCTGATATGCTAGGAACGTTTCAGGTTATTTAGTTGATTTTTTAAGTATTTCGCAACATTTATGACGTCAGAGCTAGTTACAGCAGACTAGGCTGGCACACAATGGAAAGACTGATGTGAATTTTATACGGCGTGAGTAGGCTGCTTCATTACATCACCCTCTACTTAATTCCTTTTGGATGTAAAAAAAAAAAATAAAAAAAGGGAAGCAAGAGTAGCTTAACTCCCTATGAAAAATTAAAATTTAAATGTAAACATATAGAAATATTAAAAAGAAAACTGATTACCTACTTCAATTATTTAAATTGTTGGCATGTTCACTGCCTCTTAAGCAACATTATCACTCAAAATTTAAGCAAAATCAATTAAACACTTTGGCATACATATTGCCTTAGACAAACAAACATGTAAAATTATGAAAATCTTAAATACATTAAATACATTTTTACATACACAAATTCAAAGAAAATAACACAGTTATTCATGATACATGAACAGATAATTATATCTTAGCAGTCTTTTCTAAACCTGAAAGAAAATTTCGCAAATCATGACAATTTCATTTTTACACACGTGGTTGTAGCTGCTTTGGCTGACGTTCTACACTTCCATTCACAAGGGTAGAGGAGGGGAAGTTGCTATGGAGTGCGTCCTTCACGTTCACTCTAAATTACATGGGGAAAGGGGAGGGGTCACTGTGAGTTGTGTCCAAGTCACTCCACGCTTTCACGCAGCTACCTGGCTGCCATTTTCTGGTTTGCCCTGTAGGACAAACAAAAAGCTTGCCTCAGACTCTAATCACTTAATATCTAAGGGTGGGTCACAATGAAATGGGGATATATTCATTTTACCTTTCAATATGTTACTGGAACAAAGTTAACAGAACTTTTTCAATTTTACTCTCGCGGTTACTTAACTTTCATAAAATCGATAAACAAATGGCTCAAAACGCCGTTAGTCACGTACTAGAGAAAATTTATGCTCAAGGCATACAATCATAAATCTTATTTAATTTCAGTTTATTATTTCTGAGCCGGAACACTGAACCAATGCTCGGTACATTCTTGATACATTTGTATTTTATTTACTTAGCTGACTCATCTTTGATTACCTTATTCTTAGAGATAGTATGAGTATATTTGATTAGTAGTTATCTTCTCAGCCCCTTTGTACATGTGAGTAACTTGTGGTAATAGTACAGTTTTGAGTGTTCAAAACGCACTACGTTTAGTTGACTACTAAGTCCACTTATTGGTCCTCTGCTGCTGTGTCAGTTCCACATCGGCAATTATGTACTTACTTTATCGAAGTGTATTTATGCTGAGCTGTAAATAATGTTTCACATCTGCCATTATGTTACTTAATTATGTTGTCGTGTATGTACTTATTTAACACTCACTCTATTAAGATTTAAAGCATAGGATAGCACATTTATTTCATATCTATAGTGTATTGCAGCTGATCAGTTTGCTCACGTGGCAATCCATTTCCACTCGATCGGACGCTGAAACCACAGGTAGTCTCCCTCGACCTACCACTAAAATGCATTAAGTAATTATGGACGAGCGTAATGCTAAATTCCTTAAACCTATAGGACACCATGAGCTGCTCTGTCTCATCTCACATAAGGGTACCTATGGTCGCATTCACGCCTACAACTCATAACCCCAATACATGTAGGTGTGTCCTGCCACACGCTACACCAAGTAACGGCCAGCTCCAACCTTATGCATATTTCAAAAACGTGTCCTTCACGTCTCAACCACAAACACTGTTCAATTCTATTACACTGCCATTCCTTGCTACACAAGGTGAGTTCATTCTCACAACTTATCTGCATATTTTTCATAACACTAAGCAATCTCTTTTACTATTAATTAGTTAGCTCTACAGCATACAATATGTTTCACTGCCACTTCAGATCCTGCTTGTACACGAATTTGTCTATCTTTTTAAATTACTGTTGGTGGACCATTTCCAATAAAACAACACTTTGTACTTACAATATTACCAGGGTTCTATACATACTTGTTACTAAAATAAATTTGTATCTTAATTACATCATACTTCTCTGTTGTTTATGTCACAGTTAGGTTTGTCACAGTGGGTATTTTTTTTTTTCTTTTCACTAATCGGTGGATAGAATGGTTATAGAACTCAAGGCTTGATAACCATGACGGAAAATTTTTGTATTGGAAAGAAGGGGTCGAAACTTTGGTAGATAGGAAAGATGAAGAATGAGTGAGACCTGAAAAGGAAAGAAGATCTCACCCAGCTGGGACTGCACAGCTGCCACACTGTGTAGAGGTTGCAGAACAACCTCCTCCCTACAGAATTCCTTAGCTTAACGCTGGCTAGATAGTAATACCGCAAGACTTTAGTATTTGAGTGTAAGAGCCGAAATTTTGGTGGATAGGAAAGATGAAGAATGAGTGAAATCTGAAATGGGAAAGAAGATCTCACACAGCTGGGACTGCACAGCTGCCACACTGTGTAGAGGTTACAGAACAACCTCCTCCCTACAGAATTCATTAGTTTCAGAAAATTTTCATATTGGAAAGAAGGGGTCGAAATTTTAGGTGGATAGAAAAGATGAAGAGTGAGTGAGGTCTGAAAAGGAAAGAAGATCTCACACAGCTGGGACTGCACAGCTGCCACACTGTGTAGAGGTTACAGAACAACCTCCTCCCTACAGAATTCATTCACTACCTATGAACTTCTTTAGGTCGATCACGTTCCTGAGACCTAATAGCTTTTTTACTTTTAGGGTACTCTAGCCTATATGCATTGGCATGTGGTTTTCCTATGATCCTGAAAAGTCCTTGGTATTTACTAAGATTAACACCTTCGTCCCAATATCTCCTATTTTTCAGAACTCGTATAGGCAGCTCCCAAGTTTCATCATTAGTTACTACATCTTTATCAATAAAAGGTACCGCAATTACTCCGGTTATCGGCAAGACCAATTTTAACTGGCTTCTTTCAAAGTCAACAACACTCTGATAGTTCGACAAGAAATCTATGCCAATTAAAACCTCAATACTGACATTGTTTACAATTAAGCATGGATGATCAATTAAATTAACATTAATATCTAAGGGCAGCAAAGCTTCTTGCTTTACCATTTTTGACAGCTTGCCAGTAGCACCAATTATTCTTAGTCCTGATACCCTCATTACTGTAAGCTTGTCTCTGCTAGGTAATGCATCAAAGAAGGACTGAGATATCGCACTCACCTCAATTCCACTGTCTAAGAGACAACGTACATTGATACCCAACATATTCACTATTATTATAGAGTGGCTTATTCTAGGTTGTACAGGTGGTTCCTCAAACTCATCCAATAGTTCCTTTTGGATTTGTCTCCAACTAAAGTGATCGACATCTTTCATTACATTTAGGTCAAAGTGTGTAGGGGTTTCCTGAATTACATTTTCAGCTGCCTTTTCCAGTCGGTCTATTAATTTCAAATCGAAACACCGCACGACTTCATTACATTTAGTTTGCTGAACATGACCCAAATTACTGTAGTCTGAGCGATTCTGCTCCTCCAGACCGGGCATAACACTAGTTACAGCTAAACCACTCTCACTATTATCGTCGGGTTCCTTCTCCAGTGACAACTGGTCACAGCTACTGGGTTCATCGACCCCCAACAGGCTATCCTCTACATTCTCACTTACCTCCTATACTAAATCTATTAGTACAGTATCAACATCCCGCACAGGCACTTTAGATAAGAGCACATCATCCTCATCGTAAATATAAGCATGAATATCATCTGCTTCTTCACCTGACAATTCAGTATTTTGTAGCTCTTCCCTACCGTTACAGTGCTGCGCCTTCTCTTTCTCTTCCCACTTAGAAAGCGTCTCTAACACGGTATCTATCAAATACTGTGAGTGCTCTAATATTTCTGCTGTATCCTTAGATGCTACCGACCCTTCATCCACATGTTCAGTTTGAGTATTCTGATCTGTCTTTCCAATTACTGTAATTACTGGCTTAGGAAAAGTAACCGTCTGGTGAGCGCCAGTGTCCTCATAGACGTGAACTAGTTTTCCTGCCTCGGCCGACTACTGTTTCCTTTATTTCTATTATAATTTACTGGCACAGCATTGCTTTCTGCACTGTTGTTTACCTGCATAATTTTGTTCGGAACAAAATTACTATCATTTGGATGCCGTTGTTAGTTCTGACAATTATTTCTCCAATTCCTACCTCTTTTAGGATGGCGAACACCTACTGTTCTGATGCTTACATTGCCATTCTGCTCGTTCTTAAAATTACTACTAGTGTTATTACCATTTCTGTTATTACATGCTTGCTCCTCATTGGCAGCAACACGCTCTACACGTTCCAAATATTCAATGAAACGATCCAGATTGTCTCTAGGTGCAGATATAATTCTAGTTTGCCAATACCATGGCAGTTTGGCTTCAAGACCTAGTATTATCATTTCAGGTTTTAGCTTTTCCGACAAATGTGACAAACGTGAGATCCATGACCTGGCAAACTCTTTAATAGATTCCTTGCCTGCATTGAAGCGTTTTCCACTCCAAAATTCTCTCAACACTTCATGTTGCTTATTACTAGACCAATACTCATTTATGAAAGCTGTTTTAAATTCCGCTAATGCTTTACACTTCAACATAACATCAGCTGACCAACGCATGGCGTCACCTGCTAAATGACTTCTAATAAATCAGATTTTCTCTCGTTCAGAGCAAGTTGGTGGAATCACATCTTCAAAATCGTTCCAGAAATCTAGCGGGTGGATATTAGTATCTGGATCGAACCGCAAGAACTGCCGACACCCGATAAAAGCTGCGTTTGCAGCTACAACTTGTTGCATACTACCATTACCAGAAGTTCCTAAAGCTACTTTACTCTCAATGTTAGTAATGTTAGTGCTAATATTTTCTACTCTCATTTCAACATTATCTACTCTTTGCACAATATGAGTAGTATCAGTTTTGATTGCATCTACTTCTGCTTGACATATGGTTACTTTTACATTAACATCTTTAAACCTATCTGAGCACAGTTCAATTCCGGCTCGATCTTTTCTGTTAACTTGTGCTCCAGCTTCGCATCTTCCATTTGGAAGTCTTTGCGAACCTCAGAAACTTCGGATTTCACTGTTTTATACATTTCAGATAATTGTTGAGCAACCTTTTTCTTAATATCCTCATGATTGTAATCAATTTTATGATTCAATCTGTCCAGATCCTCCTTCAACTTATTGCAACCAGCCTTGAAGGTATTGTCCATTACCTCGAATCGTCTATTAAAATTAGTTTGGCTGGCCACAATCCTGTTATTTACCTCAATTATATCAGATTTTAACTCAGCTGTTATTCTAGCATTACTGGCTGACATTTTTGCATTACTGCTTTTGACAGTTATTTCAGACTTTAATTCAGCTGTCATTCTAGCATTACTGGCTGACAATTTTGCATTACTGGCAGCTATTGCTTGTAATATAACATTTAAATCAATAGCCCCAGTATCTTTGGGTTGCTCACTAGCTGGCTTTTTACCATACTCAGGTGACGAAAAACTAGCTCCAATACCAGAATCATCAAAACTAAATGAAACATCTGATAGATCAGTCATATCTAACTTATCCTTTTTAAACTCTACCACCTCTTATGACTGTTTCGTTTTTAACTCATCAGATAAACTATCATCCAATAAATTAACAATTTCTGATTTCTGCTTTACTACAGGGGTCTCTATTATTGAATCATTGCCCCTTCTCACACTACTGTCAGGAGACAATACTTCATATTTCACTTTAACATTACTATTTTCATGCCTATTTACACTTGAACCGTTGTCTGGATTTACAGTTCCCTCAACAGACATAGGTTCTGATTTAAGTTTAACCTCAGTTTCTTCTGGCGGTTCCATCGCCGACAGTCTTTTAGTGCAGGTTACTAAAATTTTTAACAGCTTTTCACCTAACTTAGTTCCTTCTGCACGACGTATGGCGTTGCCGGCGCGGCGTAACAGGATTACTGATGCGACGCGGCGCGTTGAACTGCATATGGCACTTCGACGGCTGCTGTGTGTTTGCGTGGCCCGCAAATGCAGGCGCGGTTCCGGTTGCTCCGGCGGACGACTGCGGTGAGGCGAAACTGGCTTCTCGCGATGACGGCAGCGCCGCTAGACTCAGTTCAAATGGTTCAAATGGCTCTGAGCACTATGGGACTGAGGTCATCAGGCCCCTAGAACTTAGAAATACTTAAACCTAACTAACCTACGTACATCACACACATCCATGCCCGAGGCAGGATTCGAACCTGCGACCGTAGCAGTCCCGCGGTTTCGGACTGAAGCGCCTAGAACCGCATGGCCACCGCCGCCGGCCTAGACTCAGTGCCAGCTCCGTCAATCCAGATGCGTTGTTAATCCAATTGCGTCGCCCACATGCACACGTAACACTATCACTGTTCTATAACTCAGTTGCGTGTCGCATTTCACTCCCGAATCCGAATATTTAAAAATCACTTTCACTTTTACTCAGTTTCTTTCCCGGCCGATTCACCATATGTGGGGCGGCAGGTGGAATTAATTGTTTATATAAAAATGTTCAAAATGGTTCAAATGGCTCTGAGCACTATGGGACTCAACTGCTGAGGTCATTAGTCCCCTAGAACTTAGAACTAGTTAAACCTAATTAACCTAAGGACATCACAAACATCCATGCCCGAGGCAGGATTCGAACCTGCGACCGTAGCGGTCTTGCGGTTCCAGACTGCAGCGCCTTTAACCGCACAGCCACTTCGGCCGGCTATAAAATTGTAGAACGTAATGTAGAAAAGATGCATTTCCCGGCCGATTAGCAACATATGTGGGGCGGCGGGTGGAATACTTGTTATTATAAATGTTCCTACTATTTATTTAATGCTGTTGTTTGACGTTCTCAACACTGGCTCTCTAACTACAATATTGGCAACCAGAAAGTGATTAGCAAAACGTGAAGTCTGTAATTAGAATTCCTAGTGCCCACTTCATCTGAGAAATACACTTATAGCTACAGCTTATAGCTCTGAGGAATTAGGAGATTGTCTGGGATTCGTAATCAAAAACGATTCTCTAAAAATGTTCACTGTATTCTGAAAGTCACAGACCAAAAGAATCCACACAATCTAACTAACAGAGCAGTTCAGAGTCTAATGCGCTGATGCAGCTATAACTGCTCAAATTAAATATTTTAAGTGAATGCTCGCCATAATTTGATGATAATGTTCATCAAACGCCATGCTAAATAATGGTAGAATGTCTGTCCGCGACGGCACGTGGAAATACGACATACGCAAACTGAAGATACATCATCAAAGTCATCCCAGAATTAACACTTCACTCGAAAACGATTTCATGGTTACGCGTATCCCGAGTAACTTATTACGGCATCCGAGGCTGTTTATAGCAATGATTCCGACGCGACGTGACTCCCGGCACAGGTTGTGTGCTATTCAGCATCTGGAGAGAACTGGGGCCTTCTTCTCTCGCGCAGCGTTCTTATATATAAAGCCGCGGTGCGGACGGCTAAGGGAACGCCTGATCAAAATTGCTCTCCCGACTAGCCGCTGGGCTAGTAATGCACCACTTTAAGTTATCGAATAAATCATTGCTTCCTTTGCTGATGGCCGATGAAGCTCTCAATTTAAATGTGCATTCAGAACTCAGGTAAGTAATCATAATAAAAGTCTGACGTGGCTAAGTCAAATATTTTGGGCGAGAGAATTAATTTAATTACACTACAAGCAGTAGACGAGCTCTGAATTGCTGTTTGGAGATACGCTATAGCTATAGTTTTATAGTTGTTCTGTTGAAACTTCTCACATCTTTATGACTATTGCGGATCTCCCTCCTACTTAATTTTAAACATCCTGGCCTTATTTATTCGCTTACTTAATCTATCTTGCTTCCTTAATTTCTAAGACAAAAACCAGAAAATCATGAATTTCAACTAAAATTTTAATTTGTGAGATCGAGAATACTGTTTCTACTAAATTATTATGCAAAAGGAATCTAAATACAAATTTTTAAGTTTCCAGCTCTTTTCTGTTGCGCCAATGATTTTTACAGAAAAACGTCCAAAATTCGAAAATGAAGTTATTGAACTGATATTCAACACATATTGATTTAGTATTACTCCTGACATGCTAGAAACGTTTCAGGTTATTTACTTGATTTTTAAAGTATTGCGCAACATTTATGACGTCAGAGCTAGTTACAGCGGACTAGGCTGGCACACAACGGAAAGACTGATGTGAATTTTATACGGCGTGAGTAGGCTGCTTCCCAACAATTAGTTGCTCTGAAAATGGATATGTTTCTTATAGAGTGCGTATAGCATGCTTATGTTGGCACGTGTATACTGAACTTTTCATAACTCCACATGTGCCAGTTTCAATGTAACTTTACGAAGACAAATTTCGCTGATCCGAGGTTGCTTTATATGAATACTGACAGTTTCATCTACCGGGTGCAGGTCTGCAATTAATCTGAGTTATTAAATACAATCCCAAGGAATTCGACATATATGGATTTGTGGCCCATAATATGTATGGTACTATAACCCAAAAAATTAAAGTTGTGTGACTGATGAAAGACAAGACAAACGGGTCTTAGATCGTGGAATTTTTGGGCCTTAGGTCTACATTTTATTCATACGTTATACACACATCTCAAACTGCGTTACCCCATTTCCCAGAACTCTTGATGATAGACGTTGAATGTGGATACTGTGTCACAGACACATCCCTTTGACTGTTCAGTGATGTCACTAAACCCGTCCAAAGATGTACACAACCATGCTTCAGCAGCACCTATTATTCGGAGGGGTTTGAAGCCGATCAGTTCCAGTCATTTCACCAGGAAGGAGGTACACGGCTCGTGTTGTCTGTAGTTCAACCTACACGGTCAATCCCGTGGTTCGATCGCGTCCGCATTGTTACTTTGTGCCAAGAAGGGCTCTCAACAAGTGAGGTCTCCAGACGTCTCGGAGTGAACCAAAGCGATGTTGTTCGAACATGGAGGAGATACAGAGAGACAGGAACTGTCGATGACATGCCTCACTCAGTCGCCCAAGGGCTGCTATGGCAGTGGATGACCGTTACCTGCGGATTATGGCTCGGAGGAACCCTGGCAGCAACGCCATCATGTCGAATAATGCTTTTCGTGCAGACACAGGACGTCGTGTTACGACTCAAACTGTGCGCAATAGGCTGCATGATGCGCAACTTCACTCCCAATGTCCATGCCGAGGTCCATCTTTGCAACCACGACACCATGCAGCGCAGTACAGATGAGCCCAACAACATGCCGTACGGACCCCTCAGGATTGGCATCACGTTCCCTTCTCCGATGAGTGTCGCATATGCCATCAACCAGACAGTCGTCGGATACGTGTTTGGAGGCTACCCAGTCAGGTTGAACGCCTTAGACACACTGTCCAGCGAGTGCAGCAAGGTGGAGGTTCCTGCTATTTTGGGGTCTCATTATGTGGGGCCGACGTACGCCGCTGGTGGTCATGGAAGGCGCCATAACGGCTGTACGATACATGAATGCCATCCTCCGGCTGACAGTGCAACCATATCGACAGTATATTGGCGACGCATTCGTCTTCATGGAAGACAATTCGCTCAGATATCGTGCCCATCTTGTGAATGACTCTCTTCAGGATAACGCCATCGCTCGACTAGAGTGGCCAGCATGTTTTCCAGACATGAACCCTATCGAAAATGCCTGGGATAGGCTGAAATAGGCTGTTTGTGGACGACGTGACCCACCAACCACTCTGAGCGATCTACGCCGAATCGCCGTTGAGAAGTGCAACAATCTGGACCAACAGTGCCTTGACGTACTTGTGGATAGCATGCCACGATGATTACAGCCATGCATTAGTGCAAGAGTGCGTGCTACTGGGTATTAGAGGTACCGGCGTGTACAGCAACATGGACCACGACGTCTGAAGGTCTCGCTATATGGTGGTACAACATGCAATGTGTGGCTTTCATGAGCAATAAAAAGGGAGGAAATGATGTTTATGTTGATCTCTATCCCAATTTCCTGTACGGGTTGCGGAACTCTCGGAACCGAGGCGATGCAAAACTTTTTTGATGTGTGTAGAAACAGGTACCACCGAAAGACGTACTAACGGTGTGCGTCGTGCAGCCTCTGTGGTTCTCGTGATTCATGAGTATCTGGAGTTGTAAGACATCACTCCATATTATTTAGTATTTATATTTTTTTAATACTTGATATGCTCTGGTTCGTTGGAACATTAGGCATCAGACATTTGTAAGTAGCTAGTTTTGGATGGCGAACGTACTCCCAAGGTGCATGCACCAATTACTGAACTTTTAACCATGAGCCTGTGACACATGCTCTATCTAATCTGTCACACTGTTCTATAACTCATTCCGTTCCAAAATATTCTTATAATAATGAAGGTACTGTAATATGTGAAGACTTTAGAATGGCACAGATAATTATTTTCACTTGAATTTCAAGTATTACTTGTTCTGATTGCCCACACACTACAATTACAATCACTCATTTATCTTGGGCTCATATGAATTTATCGTTGATGATTCCTAACAGAAGGTCTTATAATTATATAACGCTTCCCCTGATGTGAAATTAATTCTGTGCATCAAAACTGTAATCACAACTGATTTTCTCACGTAATATGTGTCGTACTCGCATGACAGTTCTGGCATGATAGACTCTCTCCTTTGTGCTAAACGATCTCCAAGTGCCAGTCTGTCCCTTGTAGACTACAGTGAACCCCATCAGTGATGCCACTATGTTGTAACGAAGGGGTGTAAGGGTAGATCCGATCCGTCAAGTACAAGATCGATATCTATACCATTATAGAGTGCATGTACCTGGTTAGGATTCTTCTCCTGGAGTTACGATGCGCCAAGAGAGAAGTCGATCATGAGATCATGTGGTGTGTAATGTTTCACAACTTCAAATAGATCCGTTGTGTCATGATGACAAACTATTCATCTGTGACAACTAAATAGAAACCCTCACATACTCACACTTTCGCTTGGGTAGTTGATAGTGTGAATAGTGGTATTTTTTTGTAAATAGTGGAGTGTGCATATGAATGTGTGCGTGTGTGTGTAAAAATGTATGTTACATATGTGCACTACACGTTAGGCTGTGTGTGTGTGTGTGTTTGCGTGCGTGTGTGTTGTATGGACTTTTTCTTCACTTGCAGTTAGCCTCTCCACTGTTATTATTATATTTTTTTTAAATTCATATCCCATTTTGAAGTCTTTTGTCAAAGACGATAAAAAACAATCTCTGATTTCTAGTTATATGAAATGTATATATGTGATATCTAGTCATTAGTATCTACCAAAGAAGAATGTGTCTAATCTTTAACGCATCCACCAAGGAAAAACATATCACTCCAATTCCTTGATAAATGTAAACATGGTCCATTGTAAAGTGATTTTTAATTAACCGTGTGATTAGCTACTTTCGACTACTTGTTATTATGAAACACGACATTGCCTGCATGCATCAAAAATGGTTCAATTGGCTCTGAGGACTGTGGGACTTAACATCTGAGGTCATCAGTCCCCTAGAACTTAGAACTACTTAAACCTAACTAACCTAAGGACATCACACACATCCATACCCGAGGCAGGATTCGAACCTGCGACCTTAGCAGTCGCTCGGTTCCGGACTGAAGTGCCTAGAACCGCTCGGCCACCTAGGCCAGCCCTGGATACATCGCATGTACAACTAACACTTCACACACGTCTCATTAAGTTCAAACATTACTGCCCAAATTTCTTACAATCACAACCACGTGGTTTTATTAGTTATTGGATACCCACTGAATAACACGAGGGTGCAGTTTGATTGTTGCACAGAGAAATTCTCACGGAACTCCCTCCACTTCTATGACGAAAGTTTAATATCCTTCCTGATAAACTGAGATTTTCAAACACTATTGGAGTATTGAATTCATGGCCAGAGGACATGTACGAAACTGTACGTTTGTTTCTGCTAACATTTAGACTGGACATAAACATAAATGGAAACAATGTAATGCATGCGTTATGCCACTGTAACTGCATGGATGGTGGTGTAGACGTAGGTGATAGTGGTAACACGTGATAACAGAAGAGCATTTCCCTTATATCGTTCTGCAATATGTCGTCAGTGGACCACAGTTGTTGCTGATGCGCACAAGGCAAGTACTGAGAACCTGAAGGCCAACCACACCAGGAAAGTGCGGTAGAAAATATAATGGTTCCCAAAAATCAGGCTCATCAACTGCATTATCACCAAGAGTGTGCTGCATTGAGGGAGAAAGAAAACATTACTAAACGACAAATAATAATAATAATCATAATCATAATAATAATGAGGGAGTTCAAATGGTTCAAATGGCTCTGAGCACTATGGGACTTAACATCTGAGGTCATCAGTCCCCTAGAACTACTTAAACCTAACTAACCTAAGGACATCACACACATCCATGCCCGATGCGGGATTCGAACCTGCGACCGTAGCGGTCACGCGGTTCCGGACTGAAGCGCCTAGAACCGCTTGGCCACCGTGGCTGGCAATGAGAGGGTTGGAGGATTTAATATGGAGGAGCTAGTAATTACATATGAATGAAATAGTTTTCTTTCTTTATTCTCCTTGGAAGCAGTGCATCATCTCAGACTTTTCATGGTGGTGAAGCTGTTGCTCAAGTGAGGTATAAACTAGGAATTACAGTCTCAGGATGCTGGAGAAACTTGGGAGGTGATGAAAGACCAACAGGAGCACAGTGCAACAGTAGGGGTGGGGACACAATTTTTTGCTCACAAGCTACCCAAGCATTGGGAGACACCAGCACAAACATGAACGCAACTGCACTATTCGGCCAGCATCTCGGCTATAAATTACAGTAATTATCATGACATCTACACATAAACAAAGCACGTACCCAAGTGTGCAGTTTGTTTACATAAGGTTAGCTAGGCCACTGAGCAGTTTTATTTTTTACATAAGGAGAACAATGCCTCCTTTGTTCCAGGAAGTTCATATGCCCACCACCAGCATATTCTAAGTGTGCAGCCTTTTCTATGTCAATTTCGTACAGAATACTCCACATTTCTGCCTTGGGCTGCCTTGTATATTAGCTGTATACTCATGATTGAGATGCCAGTTTGTTTATCTTTCGTCTCACTACTTTCCACGCATGTTTATCGTTTTCCTTACAGTAACTTCGCATGAACCTTGCTGATTATCGCAATGTTACACTGTGTGGTTAGAGATTGTCGTAGTTATTTGCACTGAGAGAGAATATAAAAATGGAATGCTGTTCACCTGTTATTTGTTATACACATTATGCTGCAATCTGTATGGTCTCCTAATTTCCAATTTGTCACTGTTATTTGCTTTTGAAGCTGCAAAGACAAATCACCGTTTTGGTATAGATTGTGCTGAGTGATAAATGTCTCACACTGCATGGCTTTAGTATTATTGTTTCTCGTATGCCTTCTCTTACTTTCCGGCCTTTCGGATGCTCTGTATGATATATGTCACCCGTTATGAATACTTTTAGTATCAGTTTCTTTACGCAACTTATTTTAGTCTCCCTTCTTCTCCTCCCTCCTTTTCTCCCCCTCTACCTTTCTCTCTACAATGACACAGGTGTCGTCAGTTTCAATCGCGGCTACGCGTTCTTTTATATTGCCGTTGCTGCTGGTTGCAAGCTGTGGCAATTGGCGATTCCTTGTCGCGGTTTGGCACTTTATGCTCTTATGATCCTCTGTCGACTGACATTAGGACGGCATGTTAGTAATGGCCTTTACATTGCGCTAATTTTCTTGTCATGTGCACGTAGTTAATCTGATATTTCGGTAGTTTATATTTTGTAGTTTATACTTTGACTCTATCTTATGAAATCGCGATTGTTACTACCGTGTTAAGTTTATTTTATGTTTTCCCTGATTTTACGGATGACACGATATGCATGACATTTTATGAAAATATGATTTTGGCTGACGATACTTGCCCTTGATACACGATACTTCCTGCATATTGGGCTTACCATAAGCTTCGTATCTATCTTTTTATCACAGTTTGTAACTTTTTAGTAAACTATATTGTCAATTTTTACTGTCATTTTATGAGGTATACGTATATGATTTCCGTTTTACTACTGCATATCCTTGGGTCAAAAAGAAGGTTACCAATGACCATATTTTAAATGGTTATGCAAGTATGTAACAATTGATGTCTTTATTTTAACTCTTCATACCTATTTTATAATATTTCTACCTTATACATATAGCGATTTGTCTTAGTTTAGGCTTCCTTTAATAAGTCATCTATGTTTTATGCTTTCAACAACCAGTATTCCGCATGAAGTGTGTATAATTTGTTATATTTACTTTTCAATCTGTTCTTTAGTTAATTTGCGTTTTTTTTTCAAATGCTTTACCTGATGGTTTCCTCCATGGCTTTCACACTCTGTATTTCCTTGTTTTCAGCACAGCTATGTCTGATGATATTATATCGAAACATGTCAATAAATTAATTGGTGTCCAAGACCTTCCATAATTCATTGTATGGAAATTGCGTATTAATCCAGTGGCGCAAGTTTAGTTGACGAGTGGGGTAAAACTTCCGGCTGACGGGCCATTCAACGGCAGCAACAGCAAAACCTAAATTTCTCTGTTCAGTGTATTTGTACCCCTTGATTTTTCGTTGGATTTACGAAAGAGTTATAACAATGAAGTTCTCTAACGACATCTGCTGTCCTGGCAGCGGAAAAGCATAGGTCCATAAAAAACGGTGAGTTGTCTTCCGTACCTCGTTTAGTAACTGATTTGCGAGAACTCACTGTGGTTTGTTTTATAGCTCCTATTATCCGTCTGTTTTGTACGCAGATCGTGGTCTAGCGGTTAGCTTGCAGCTTTCATACCTCTAGGTCGCCAAGTCGCGAGTTTGATTCTCGACCGAGTCGGAGATTTTCTCCTCTCGGGGACTCGTTGATTGTGTCGCCCTTATCACTTCATCTCATCTTCACCGACGCACAAGTAGCCCAAGTGGCGTCAAATAGAAACATTCGCAGCAGGCGGCCGAAAAACCCTAAATGGGTTCTTCCAGCCAGTAACGTTATGCGATCATTTCATCAGCTGTTCGTCTAGTTGAGAACAGATCGTAAATATCTTTAACGGGTCAAGCATTAGGTGCCTCGCCCTATATATAGCGAGATTCAGAACTCTTGTTGCAAGCTTATACTGGTTGTTGAAGGGATTTAGTAGATAAATTTTAGGTAAGGAACCCATGACCGGCAATTAACCATTTGGATGTAGAATATGTATATGACCAGGTCGTTCCAAATCATCCACTTTACAGTACGCACAGAGCGGAGATAATAAGCCTTGACCTGTGTAGAGCACATGAACCCATGGCTTGGGTCATGCTTGGAGTATTTGCCGTCAGATATTCTTCCAGGTGACGAAGGACGTCCTGCGGAAAGACGAGAGTGTGGTGCGGCTGCGGAACACCACGATCAATTCTTCTCGTTGCCAACGCATCATCTCCTCGAAGCCGTGGTTCATAATATCGTAATTACAACAAAGACTGACAACGGCGATATCTTCTCAGTTTATGTGCGAGATCTGAAATTGATCCGATCTTCAAACTTATTTAACAAGGGCATGGTCAAAAGCAATACTTCCAAATTTTTCATGTGAAAACTCTTTAAAGCTTTTTAGATGAAACAAACGTTACTAACATTCTGCTTTGTTATTCTTCATTTCTACATACTTTCAGCTCTCTTCCTCCAGAGGGCGCAGAATCGTAGCACTAATATGACGGTGTGCAACGTAACTATGTCGTTGCGTGAGAAACAGTGTGCTGGAATCGAGTCTCGAATTCGAAGAGCTCTTAAACACTTCAGGCACCCTCTCCTTCAGCATGAAAATACCTGAACGTACACGAACGCGGCGTTGTGTGAAACAATCCGACGCCTTGGGTTCTCTGTCGTCAATCATCCTCCTTACAATACCGACTTGGCCCCATCCCATTTCCACATGTTTCCAAAACATTAAGAACACTTTGATAGTGATGAAGAAGTGCAAGCAGAAGTAAGGTTGTGGCTCCATCCTATAGCGACTGTATGAAAACACTGGTCTCTCGATGGGATGACTGTGTTGGGAAATAAGTAAGTAGACATGAAGAATAGAGACGTATAATGTCAATAAGATTTCTTTCATTTTTAAGATCTTAACAGTTTTGCAGATACAAAATTCGGATGCATTACTCTTCAGGATGCCCTCGATATCTAAGCGGTACATACGCGTTCCTCATCTAAAATTGGTCTTGTTAGTCTTTTGCAACCTCTAGAAGCCTGTGATAGAACTCTTGAAATATTGTAAGTATACAGGTTGTCCCAGGAGGAATGGTGAATATTCAGTTATATGACAGGTTCCATCATTCGAAACAAAAATGCCCAGTAAACATGGATTCCAAACTGCATACGTAAAGAGATATGAGCATATGTTGTGCTACTGTGTAACACATTGCAACTGAACAAGTACTCATGGCTATTAAGGTATGCATTTTACTGAAACTTTTTTCCTGTTTTGGTCCTTACTACGTCCTCCAAATATAAGGAAAGCAAAAAGCAAGCAGCAGAAGAGATATTTTTTCACAATATCGAAGATAATGTGCCAGTAGATCTTAAAGTACGCAGTATAGAGCACATATTACTAGATTTTTGCATCGAATGATCGTTCCTGTCTTATCCCTGAATATTGACCATTCCTTTTGGGACACGCTGTATGAATGAGACATTTTTTTCAAATTAACTCCCCCCTTGAACCATGGACCTTGCCGTTGGTGGGGAGGCTTGCGTGCCTCAGCGATACAGATAGCCGTACCGTAGGTGCAACCACAACGGAGGGGTATCTGATGAGAGGCCAGACAAACGTGTGGTTCCTGACGATGGGCAGCAGCCTTTTCAGTAGTTGCAGGGGCAACAGTCTGGATGATTGACTGATCTGGCCTCGTAACACTAACCAAAACGGCCTTGCTGTGCTGGTACTGCGAACGGCTGAAAGCAAGAGGAAACTACGGCCGTAATTTTTCCCGACTGCATGCAGCTTTGCTGTATGGTTAATGGCGTCCTCTTGGGTAAAACATTCCGGAGGTAAAATAGTCCCCCATTCGGATCTCCGGGTGGGGACTACTCGAGAGGATGTCGTTATCACGAGAAAGAAAACTGGTGTTCTACGGATCGGAGCGTGGAATGTCAGATCCCTTAATCGGGCAGGTAGGTTAGAAAATTTAAAAAGGGAGATGGAAAGGTTAAATTTAGATATAGTGGGAATTAGTGAAGTTCGGTGGCAGGAGGAACAAGACTTTTGGTCAGGCGAATACAGGGTTATAAATACAAAGTCAAATAGGGGTAATGCAGGAGTAGGTTTAATAATCAATAAAAAAATAGGAATGCGGGTAAGCTACTACAAACAGCATAGTGAACGCATTATTGTGGCCAAGATAGACACGAAACCCACGCCTACTACAGTAGTACAAGTTTATATGCTAACTAGCTCTGTAGATGACGAAGAAATTGAAGAAATGTATGACGAAATAAAAGAAATTATTCAGATAGTGAAGGGAGACGAAAATTTAATAGTCATGGGTGACTGCAATTCGGTAGTAGGAAAAGGGAGAGAAGGAAACGTAGTAGGAGACTATGGATTGGGGGTAAGAAATGAAAGAGGAAGCCGCCGGGTAGAATTTTGCACAGAGCACAACTTAATCATAGTTGGTTCAAGAATCATAAAAGAAGGTTGTATACATGGAAGAAGCCTGGAGATACTGACAGATTTCAGATAGATTATATAATGGTAAGACAGAGATTTAGGAACCAGGTTTTAAATTGTAAGACATTTCCAGGGGCAGATGTGGACTCTGACCACAATCTATTGGTTATGAACTGTAGATTAAAACTGAAGGAACTGCAAAAGGGTGGGAATTTAAGGAGATGGGACCTGGATAAACTGACTAAACCAGAGATTGTACAGAGTTTCAGGGTGAGCGTAAGGGAACAAATGGCAGGAATGCGGGAAAGAAATACAGTAGAAGAAGAATGGGTAGCTTTGAGGAATGAAATAGTGAAGGCAGCAGAGGATCAAGTAGGTAAAAAGACGAGGACTAGTAGAAATCCTTGGGTAACAGAAGAAATATTGAAATTAATTGATGAAAGGAGAAAATATAAAAATGCAGTAAATGAAGCAGGTAAAAAGGAATACAAACGTCTCAAAAATGAGATTGACAGGAAGTGCAAATGGCTAAGCAGGGATGGCTAGAGGATAAATGTAAGGATGTAGAGGCTTATCTCACTAGGGGTAAGATAGATACTGCCTACAGGAAAATTAAAGAGACCTTTGGAGAACAGAGAACCACTTGTATGAATATTAAGAGCTCAGATGGAAAACCAGTTCTAAGCAAAGAAGGGAAAGCAGAAAGGTGGAAGGAGTATATAGAGGGTCTATACAAGGGCAATGTACTTGAGGACAATATTATGGAAATGGAAGAGGATGTAGATGAAGATGAAATGGGAGATATGATACTGCGTGAAGAGTTTGACAGAGCACTGAAAGACCTGAGTCGAAACAAGGGAGTAGACAACATTCCATTGGAACTACTGACGGCCTTGGGACAGCCAGTCCTGACAAAACTCTACCATCTGGTGAGCAAGATGTATGAGACAGGCGAAATACCCTCATATTTCAAAAAGAATATAATAATTCCAATCCCAAAGAAAGCAGATGTTGGCAGATGTGCAAATTACCGAACAATCAGTTTAATAAGTCACAGCTGCAAAATACTAACGCGAATTCTTTACAGACGAATGGAAAAACAAGTAGAAGCCGACCTCGGGGAAGATCAGTTTGGATTCCGTAGAAATATTGGAACACGTGATGCAATACTGACCCTACAACTTATCTTAGAAGCTAGATTAAGGAAAGGCAAACCTACGTTTCTAGCATTTGTAGACTTAGAGAAAGCTTTTGACAATCTTGACTGGACTACTCTATTTCAAACTCTAAAGGTGGCAGGGGTAAAATACAGGGAGCGAAAGGCTATTTACAATTTGTACAGAAACCAGATGGCACTTACACGAGTCGAGGTGCATGAAAGGGAAGCAGTGGTTGGGAAGGGAGTGAAACAGGGTTGTACCCTCTCCCCAATGTTATTCAATCTGTATATTGAGAAAGCAGTGAAGGAAACAAAAGAAAATTTCGGAGTAGGAATTAAAATCGATGGAGAAGAAATAAAAACTTTGAGGTTCGCCGATGACATTGTAATTCTATCAGAGACAGCAAAGAACTTGGAAGAGCAGTTAAGCGGAATGGATGGTGTCTTGAAGGGAGGATATAAGATGAACATGAACAAAAGCAAAACGATTATAATGGAATGCAGTCGAATTAAGTCGGGTGATACTGAGGGTATTAGATTAGGAAATGAGACACTTAAAGTAGTAAATGAGTTTTGCTATTTGGGGAGCAAAATAACTGTTGATGGTCGATGTAGAGAGGATATAAAGTGTAGGCTGGCAATGGGAAAGAAAACGTTTTTGAAGAAGAGAAATTTGTTAACATCGGGTATAGATTTAAGTGTCAGGAAGTCGTTTCTGAAAGTATTTGTGTGGAGTGTAGCCATGTATGGAAGTGAAACGTGGACGATAAATAGTTTACACAAGAAGAGAATAGAAGCTTTCGAAATGTGGTGCTACAGAAGAATGCTGAAGATTAGATGGGTAGATCACATAACTAATGAGTAGGTGTTGAATAGGATTGGGGAGAAGAGAAGTTTGTGTCACAACTTGACTAGAAGAAGGGATCGGTTGGTAGGACATGTTCTGAGGCATCAAGGGGTCACCAGTTTAGTATTGGAGGGCAGCGTGGATGGTAAAAATCGTAGAGAGAGACCAAGAGATGAATAAACTAAGCAGATTCAGAAGGATGTAGGCTACAGTACTTACTGGGAGATGAAGAAGCTTGCACAGGATAGAGTAGCATGGAGAGCTGCATCAAACCAGTCTCAGGACTGACGACCACAACAACAACAAAAATGGTTCAAATGGCTCTGAGAACTATGGGACTTAACTTCTGAGGTCATCAGTCCCCTACAACTTAGAACTACTTAAACCTAACTAAATTAAGGACATCACACACATCCATGCTCGAGGCAGGATTCGAACCTGCGACCGTAGCTGTCGCGCGGTTCCAGACTGTAGCGCCTAGAACCGCTCGGCCACTTCGGCTGTTGCCAGACGTAGGACACAGTTCCGTACGATCTGCAGTAGGTTCTAGAGAGCTACCAGTCGCATTGCCCCAAAGGATGGTGGGGTGCTGAAGTACAGAACGGGGCAGTGCAGTACACGAACGGATTACCACTTTGGTGGCACAGCAGAAGCGAGCAGAGCTCTCTGACACGACAAACTGCTGTCCACCTTCATATCTAGTGTTTTGGCACTTCAAGAGCACAGAAGCGATCATGACTCCAAGATAACGCATCGAATGTGGTCTTTGGGGATTTTCTCTGCCCCAGGACTGGGTGTTTGTGTTGTCCTCATCATTTCATTATCATCCTCATCGACCGTGGATGTGGCTAGATTGTACTGTGCAAGAAATTGGACTGGGAAAAAATTGGGACTTCGTACTGACGCTGATGATCGCGCAGTTGAGCGCTCCACAAACCAAACATCATCATCTTCATCATCATCATCATTGAATGTGATCGTCTGGTGAACGACGGTGATCGGTCTTCGGTTTATGAAATCGTCTAACCATGTAGACCATTTTATTTTTACTGTCGTTTGTGAACATGAAGCACAAAGTTTCTCTGCTGTTGAGCAATATTTTTTCATAAGAAAGAAATTTTTCGCGGCGGCACTGTTGCTGAAAAATTTCTCTGACTTCTTCGTCAGAATCAAATGACCTTCAGTTGCTCCTTACGATCGTAACGGAGACACTCGTAGAAAGCCGGAGGTTTAGCCGTGAACTGTAGCGGCAGGGAAGTACGAAAATGTCTTATACAAATATTCATTTCGTCAGTATTGAAGAATACAGTCTCTCACGAAAAAATGAATCATCCAGATGGGGAAGGATAAAACGAAATGAAACTTCACATTTCGAGAGGGCATGGCGCATTATTTTGGTACTATACAGCCGAGTCAAATGCGCAAAGAACTTCACAGTATGAACCATGATTTTGCACCCCATCTGGCATCGACGCTTGCACTGATTCGGCTGGGAGGGGCATCATAAAGACGTTGTATCCTTTCCTGAGGCAAGCTGGCCTTTAACTCTTGCAGCTGGTCCTTGATGTCCTGGATACTGATCTTGGTACAGAACTGACGTTCGAGCTGGTCATAGACGTTCTATCGGGGACAGATATGGGGATCTTGCTGGCCGAGGGAATACCTCAGTATCACACAGGTAGTTCGTAGAGACACGTGCTATTTGTGGACGAGGGTTTTCCTGTGAAATGAGAGTTAACGCAGGGGTACGAAATAAAAGTATTCAGGATTTCCATGACGCCGTCAGAGTTTATTCAAATAATAGCGGTCTGAAGTCATACACGAAGGCTTCCCACACCATAACTCCAGGTGTAACATCGCTGTGCCTTTCCAAAACATTGGAAGAATGGAACTTCTTCACAGGTCGCCGCCATACTCGCAGACAGTGGTTATCCAGGGTTGTGCAGAACCGATTCTCATCGCTGAACACACTGTGACACCATTCATCAGCTGTTCATGCTGCCCTGTCACCGCACAGCTCCAACCACAGCCGTTTGTTTTACCCCGTTAACGACAGTCTACAAACGGGACCATAATCCCCTAGTCCGGCTGCTGCTACACTATGACCAATGGTGTGATGTCACAGAACGTCAGAACGTTGTAGGGCGTGCATTACAGGTTCACGATTGGCAGGCACAAATGTGAAGGGATTACGATGGGCTTACTGCAAAATATGCTTGCTCTCACGTTACCGGGCAAACCAACATCGGACCACTGTCACATCCGCATGCCCAACAGATTTACACATGGCACTATCTGATAATCCGGTCAAATCGAGACCCACAATGAGGTTCCTTTCAAAATGTATCAGTTACTGATAATGCTGTCTCATATGATTACGCGGCGTCTCCTCGTCCTTCATAGCGATCACTCAACATCTGGACGTCGTACGCGTCCCTTATAGGGGGTGATTTTTTCCTCCGTGGACAAACTCTAGGGACTTCGATGAGAGGATACGAAACAAAAAAGGTCTAATGAATTTATGTCCGGAAATTCATGGTTTACATGCTAGAGACCATTTATTCACTCATACTTTTTTTTACAGTGACTATGGTCTAATACGCGCTGCACCACGCAGCCACAGTTACAGTACGCGTGGTTTCCTCATAGAGCGTGGTCCTGTTCATCGCACGTGATTATTCGAAGGGTTATGTGGCTGCTATATGATGGTGCTCCAGCCCACATCACCGTTAACGTCCGGATGTATATCGATCTTGTCTTGTCTGGTCGATGAATTGGACGAGGGGGTCCAGTTGCATGGCCTACTCGTTCAGAGGATCTCAACCTGTGATTTCTGGTTAAGGGGCACCTCAAAAGTATTCTGTATGCAGAGAACACTCCAAATGCGGAGTGGAAAAAAACCCTGCATAACTTACAAGACCGTGTAACGACACTTAACACAACGGACTGTGGCGGCGTTCCGCCTGTTCCAAGAACGCTTTCTCTATTCATTTACATATCTGCCGATGTACGAAGTTACATTGACGTCAGGCCACTTCTTGTGGGTACTTCACTTTTTATGTAGGCGGTACACATTCATTATTAATTGAAAGGGGCTCGCGTAACGGCCACTATATTCATGAAATTTTACACTTTCTGAATTCCACCTACTCCTACATCTAAAGAGGGCAAGAGTATGAGTTCTTTACTGGCCATCAGATGCAAACTTTCGCACCCGGGATAAGAAATTTTCTTCTTCGTCACTTATTCCTGTTATCTTGAGCCGATAGTCATCATTCTTAATTATCATAAAAAATGAGAGCCGGCCGGTGTGACCGAGCGGTTCTAGGCGCTTCAGTCTGGAACCGCGCGACCGCTACGGTCGCAGGTTCGAATCCTGCCTCGGGCATGGATGTGTGTGATGTCCTTAGGTAAGTTAGGTTTAAGTAGTTCTAAGTTCTAGGGGACTGGTGACCTCAGATGTTAAGTCCCATAGTTCTCAGAGCCAAAAAATGAGATAACACACAGTTATAATCGACAGTGAAATTTGACAAATTTTTTCCCAATGCGACTTGATCGGTGTACATTATAATCCTTGATAGAGAATTATAAATGAGGCATTTTATTTTCTGCGTTATTTCAAAACATCATAAGTACGTGAACAACAAATGTCCACCACACCTCATCAGATTTTATATCTATCGCTCGTCTTAAACATTCTACTTTTTTACGATGCAGCGTGAAATATTTTGTCCTTGACAGTCGGCTAAGTCTTTCATAAAGAGGTGGGTTTGAACTGACGAATCTGGAAGAAAAATCCGACACATAAAAGTATCACTCAGATCGTTTATTAATTAGTTTCGGGAATTTTTAGCTGTGGTTCCGAGAAATGGTAACATCCACCCGCTTGAGAAGTTATCATAAAGTATTAAGCGTATCTGATATGCGTTATATTCTTACTAATTTATTTCCTCTGAAGTGAAACAGCGACACAGATAAATCAGTCAAGCTAATCGATCTCATGGTATAAAACCAGGACGGTAAAAATCTACAGAGTTTCATTAACTGCACAGTACATTAAATGCGGGGACATGAGACACTACACACTGTTTCTTGTCACTGTTGAGCCCTGTTTTAAAACGATGATAATCTATCATGAAAACTTCAGTGCACTCCAGTTGGTTGCGGCGAACAACATCTCTACTACTTCAAAAACATGGTTGCGGGTGAAAAAGAATTTTTTATGCTTTTTTAAAATTTAGATGTTTTGAAGTCTTGTTTCGATTTAGGATTTGTGATTTTTACTAAAGCTTACAAGCTCCGTTGTAATATCAACATCTAAGCGATACTAATTGTTGTTCAAAATAAGCAAAAGTGCTCTGATGTAGCACTGTCAATACGATCGCATCGTTCTTTAGCGGTATTCCAAATTCCATTTGCAAAATCATCACTGATGCGTAATCCTGAACACTGAAAGACATTTATTTCTGTGTGTCCTTGAGGATACTAGCTCCACCCAGAGCCTTCGTTTCTGAGAAGGATGGTTGCGGCCACAAGGGCACGGAGGTCGTTTCCATAAATCTTCAAATTCATTATCTTTACTACCTCGCTGTGGTTTCTGGTGTAAAATTTTATCAAATTAACGAGCAGACAGAGCTCAGATAACATCTCCTTTACAGCCCATCCCCAGAGCAAACAAACGGGAGGACAGGAGAGGTTAGCTGCGCCTCGCGGCCCTCATTAGGCGTTCACCTAGCTGCCGCCAGGGGCGCCGCGGTAGGCCCGCCGGTAAATCAGTTGCCGCTGCTTTTTAGGCTGGGCGCTGCAGAGGCCTCTGTTCTTTGCCTGCCCATTGTGTTTCCAGCAGTACTGTATCTTGGATCTGCGCTGTGTCTGATTCTCAGTTAATGAAATCAGAGTATCGTCTGTTTACTTCAATGATGTGCTCAGAATTTATCTAATGTCTCTGTTTCATGTGAGACTTATGAAAAATACTGTCATTATCCAGCGAAATTAACTCTGCATAGGAATCGAGCACATTTGTGAGAAAGTGACGCGCATTATAGTATTCCATGAAGCATTGCATACTGAACAATTAACGAAGTTCAGCGTAAATAAACAACTAAATTTGAAAAATAAGTTCGTAAGTCTATATGATAATGATGAGTAACCCGAATACAGCACGGTACGGAATAATTCTAAATTCCATGAAACGATTTAAACAGTCAGTGTAGGTAAATGGCTAAACATAACGTAACGAATGATTCAGTACGGGAAAGACACTCTCTCAAAGATTCTTTTTCATTTTTTTAACCTAGTATCGGCAAGTTATTTTGGAAAACCGCCGAAAGGGGTACCATCCGGGGCTTAATTTCGACTGGAATACGCCGGAGCGGCATTCCGGCACCTGCCAGAGAATGTATTTTTAGCTCATTGGCACAACTTGGAACCGGATTTAAGATAGTACACGTGTCTTACATCGCAACATAGCTGTAATTTGCCGCTGCGCCGGCACCGTTGAACGTGATGCGATGGGCAGGGGCGTATGGCAAGGTACCGTGTGTGTATGTGTGTGTGTGTGTGTGTGTGTGTGTGTGTGTGCCACACGGAATTAACACTTCATGATGGCGTATTACAGGGACGTTCGTGTTCAAATGTCTTGCTTATTTGTAGAAATGAATATGAGGTTAAACCAATCCAGGAACAAAATAAGTCAACGTGTAGAAGACAAACGACATTTAAGGCGTTTACTAAACGTCTACCTCCGTGGCTCATCTCACATCGTGTTTCGTTTTTCCTAACTCATCGGGAAGTCGGTATTGTATGTGACCTCGATGGGAGAGGCATTCCTCCACCGTCTCTCATAGCTACATGCCTTATTAGTTAATACGATCACCGAGCAACTACAGTGCAAGTGTTTTGAAGCTGTGGCTGGCAGCAGTTGTCAACATGGCGTCATAGTCACGAAGACCAGCGCTTTGTGCCGATATCTCTCTAACAGAATTGGGGAGAAAAGTGACACTGCTACGGTGGTAGTCGGTAGCAGCTGTTGTTTATATTAAATTTTTTGGTTTTATTGTTTTGATTATAATAAATTACCTTTTAAAAACATTTCAGAACAGTGGTTTGTAAGTAATGATTTCTCATTGTAAGTTTCATCGTAATTTTTCGGAAACTGAATCGTGATTATTATGTTGGGAGGAGGGAGGGGCGTGCGCTCCGACAACTAAATTGGTGGCATTGCTGTCACCGACCGCAGTTACTCGAAATGTCAGTGGGCCATGCAGAATACGCAATTTCTGTGTCAGAATTTACCATTTACCAATCCATAGTTTGAGTGATAAGAAACTGTGGCTAGTTTCTAGGGAGACCACAGAAGCATAGAAAGTGCTGCAAGGAATTCGATGTGGATTGTTATCCGTACGATTTTAAGCGTTCTGGCCGACTGGACGTGTCATAACTGGCCACCACGGTCACCAGCCTTGACGTCTGGTAGTTTTTCCTCTGGGCTATACCAACGATTGCATTTAGGGCTCGATCTCTACTACAGAACCTCGAAGCTTATGGCACTGCATCAAAGCAGCTGTTCTTACCGTCCCTTCTGATATGTCGGGTCTGCTGAGGGCAGAATTGGACTGCCAAATAAATGTGTGCCGTGTAAACGTCTTACAAACAATATAATTAAAAGAAACTATGAGAGTTTGGCTTTCACATACTTCCACTTTCATTAGTTTCTCTTTAGCTGTTTATCCACTGACGAAAGAAAACTCACACCACCAAAAAGTAATTAATTTAGAGTACTGAAATTTCGGGAATACATTATTCTAGGTAATATATGTAAGTGGTTAACATTGCACGATCACAGGTTAATGTATGCGCGAGATAAGTCATCGCAAAAGTGAAATGCTGGGCACAGGCCAACGAAAAATATTTTTTGAAAAACTTTTTTTTACTTTGATTGCTGATCTTTATAGAGTTTTATGAACTGAATCCAAATCTACCCTTAGTTTTTTTTGTATTACCCATAGTTTTCATGTAATATGCTTTTTATTATATAGTATAAAATTCCTGTGCTATATGGGGAAATTAATGAAACGCTTTGTTACAACATAAGCACGGTTTTTATTTACAGTAAGCTACTTAAAACTATAACACCCCACCCGTTACTTATCTGGTTTTGGTGTGTGTTCACCCCAGGTAATTGACTAACAGATCAACAGAGAGTGCAAAACTGCCGCAATATCGGATAGCGCAAAGAAAGTAATAAGGCCCTGTGACTCCTGATTGAACTGCGGCGGCAGTGTTGACATTAACTGATTCAGAATTGATCCCTTTTAATTAAAAAGGGGTGCACATTGATGTTATATTCAGCTATTGAACACCAGATGCAAATTTTGAACATAAAATTAATTAAGATGGTGACTTGAGATTTCAACTACTTGATTGAAAACAGATGCAGTCGATTAGCAGAGATTTATATTAACTCACGACCTTCAATCGTAACATTGCATGACTCTCCTAACATGCAGTGGTAATAAATTGCGTTTGCGTGGAGTAAAGTCCAATAAATCAAAAGTAATTCCTATCGACTGACCCAGGTGTAATGCGAAGTGCGAAAAGAATTCTACAATACACGGCCCATGAAACCTTCGTGAAAACTTTGCCGATGTGATCCAACAAATTAATCAGTGGCCGGAGTGGGCGCAATATCACCGAATTCAGCGTGGCGGGGCCGTACGGTTAAAGGCGCTGCAGTCTGGAACCGCAAGACCGCTACGGTCGCAGGTTCAAATCCTGCCTCGGGCATGGATGTTTGTGATGTCCTTAGGTTAGTTAGCTTTAACTAGTTCTAAGTTATAGGGGACTAATGACCTCAGCAGTTGAGTCCCATAGTGCTCAGAGCCATTTGAACCATCAGCGTGGCGGGGCGACGTCGTTATGCGGACGTAGGCCGACCTCGTGGTGGTGCAAGGCTGCACTCGTCTATTCACTTCTAGCTATCTTGCACAGTACGTAGCTGAACGAAAACTTTCTATCTCCAAGCTCAATCGTTCCGTTTGCTAAGTCCTAAACTGCATAGATGCTCACTCTCTCTCTCAGGCAAGCTGAGTAAAGAACGCCACGTCCGCACGCTAGGCAAGCTGGGAACGGAATACATCTATGGAGACTTCTCACAGTCCGCTCTTCGCCCAGGTTTCCTCTCCAGCAAAATCACTTACGCCAATTGCAGCGAAAGTCGCGTTATTTATGCGTCGCTTCCCAGCGCCAACCAATTGCTCTGGGAAGTGAACAAATACCCACAAAATTTCCCTTCCTCTCAACTTCTGCTATTTAGCTCCTCTCAGGCCACCCATAAAGGTTAGCGTCTGCACAAACACCAATTTTTCCGGAATTCTGACTCCCAGGAGAGTAGTTCAAATTCCTTGGTCCTACGTTCCCATCGAAGGCCGGCGTATTTCATTCTGTCGCTCTTCACCCGATTTACTTCAGACTCTGCGGATCGTGAATTCAGCATGAAGTTACTATAGTCACGAACACGCATATTTTGGCCTCTGTTGACCACTCCACCATAGCTTTGCGCGGGTTTCTCGCATGTTTCACTGAAAGCGGGACGAGGGATATTTATCAACAGGCGTACAAGTTCTCCGTCTGCTTCCCAGTACACCAGCTTGGGGTCAACCACCCACTCACTGTCATTCATCTTAAGGCAGCTGGAGGCCGCGCCCCATTACTGCTTTCTCAGAGCTTGAGCCACCCTAAGCAGCCTATTGTCGCTTCTCTTCGCCGCTCCCCAGACGGCCACGGTCAACTCTCAATACTTCCCTGGGATAAACTAGCCACCAGTAAATCGATGCGTTTCCACAAAGTTTTCACGTCATGTGAATTACTTTAAAACCATCACCCGGCATTAATTATTCCAATACATCCATACTACACCCTCTACAAGATGCATTGTGCTTTGTCAGTCGTTTTTGTTCAGCCCTACTTTTCGCTCAACATGAGTTCGGTGATCTTTAATGACTTCATGTAAGGGGCATAGTTCTTGCCATCTTACAAATCAATGATATGATTTAATAGAGGTTTCACTTGTCAGCTGGAATTGGTTTGTGTTTTCTTTATTTTTTTTCTTTGAAGCTTCTTGTGTATCTATGTCTTCGATGAGTCACTTGCTGAACTTCTCGGTGAAGTGACCAACAGTAGTCCCCCGTCATGTTGGTGTTCCAGCGGCCTTAGTAGCGTTTTTCCATCACTAGTTTTGGATGAATCAATAAACAGCCTCCACTCTTCTTTCTTGTATTCAATACCAAAGTCATTCATCAGACAGTGAATGTCTGAGCAGTACACTAAATCACCTACATGGTGAAAAGACTTGGAAAAATGTCGCTGTCTCTTTCTGTACATGTATATGCTGGTTCCAGCTGCCAATATGTTCTTTTCTTTTAATCTAGAGCCAAGCAACTCAGCTTTTTTTTCGTTAAGCCCAGATCCCTAACCAAATCGTTAAGCTCGGTCTGAGTAACAAATTTGGTCTCTAGACTCTCTGTATTACAATGGAATTCATCTAAATCAGATTGTACATCAGAAAATACTTCTGTTGGAATCATCTTGTGGTTCAGGAACCGGCAAATCTACACCACGCCCTACTGATTGGATGGCGGACAGAAGTTTAGGGTAGTTTATTACCTTCTTGTTTTTCGAATTATGACCACTAATATGAACACTGCAAAAGTAGCAGCCATTGGAATGATTTCTTGGCTCCCTCCGTATCACAGGAACAGCAAATGTAAAGGGTTTTGCCTCCTTTTTGGACCATTTTCTCAGATCTTCAACACACACATAATATACCTTATGGCACGCCCAAGATTTATCTTGATCATCAAGTGTAGCTCCAAAGTATGACAGATAAACCTTTTTACAAAGTCTGTAATGTTTCTTTGGTGTTTTTAATCACAAATTCACCACAAATATAACAAAAACTGTCAGCAGAGTTTTTACAACCGCAGTTAGACATTGTACTGAGCACATGTACAGGAAACGGGAAAGTGAGGTTAGGTTGACAGTAAACAAAACATCATCTGTTAACACAAATACAGAATCGACCTTTTTTGCCTGCAAATGATTTTCAATAGTGCTACCAACGTCATCTACAGTCATTACATCTCCTTTATAAATTATTTTAACTGTATAAAACATGTTAAATTCTTTAAAAAATTGCTTAATTTAATAAATTTAAATATAAAATGTGAAGATGTGGTAGGTGATACAGTTTTTTAAGTAAGATATTTGGATTTCCCACTCATAGAAACATAAGAATAAGGTATTTTCAGCAAAAAGGTTTTTCCATCGTTGGCCTGTGTAACCAGCGTACCCGCCAGAATGCTGAATGTAAGCATGCAATCGTGCACAGACGCCGGAAGTCCGTTTGTGGAATGGAGTTCCTTGCCGGTTGTACTCAGTCGGCCAATACAGGGGTGGTTAATGCTGGTTGTGGATGACATTTGCGTTACGATCCCATATATGCTTGAGACGATACAGCTCTGGTGATGAGCAAGCCAAGGCAACATGTCGACACTGTCTAGAGCTGAGTTGGAACAGCGGCATGTGGCCGATAGTTATCCTGTTGATAAACACCCTCTGCAACACTCTTTATAAGTGGCAGCACAGCAGGTCGACGTACCAGACTGACGTCGAAATTTCTATTTAGGATGTTCGGGATGACCGTGAATGTGTTCCTGCTGTCAGACGAAATTGCACCCGAGACCATAAACCCAGGAGTAGGTTCAGTGCATCTAGCACGCTGACAGGTTGTTTGCAGGTCCTCAACTGGCCTCCTCCTAATCAGCACATGGCAATCACCGGCACCGATGCAGAGGAATATTTCATCAGAGAACACAACAGACCTGCACCCTTCTCTCCAATGTGCTCTCGTCTGGCGTTACCGAAGTCGCAAATGGCACTGGTTTGTAGTCGGTATAATGCACAGTACAGGGCGTTTGTCTCGGAGCTTTCCTTGAAGTGATGGATTTGTAACAGTTCGTTGCGTCACTGTTGTGCCAAATTGCTGTTGGAGATGCAGAGCCATACGCCGAACTCAATGGTCTTCCCCTCGGTAGTGCCACGTGGTTGTCCGGACTCCGGTGGTCTTTCAACTCTACATTCCCGTGAATCACACTGTCAGCAATCACGTATAGTAGCTGCATTCCTGCCAAGCATGTCTGAAGTATCGGAAAAGGAACAGCCAGCTTCTCGGAGCCCTATTACGTGATCACGTTCAGACTGAGCGAGGTGTTAATAACGGCGACTTTGTCACCTTACAGGCCTTCTTGACTAATATCAATTCACCACGCCCAATCTCAAAGTTCACTAACGCTCACGACCGTTACGGCGTAACCCTGATATGTATTCGCATAATGGCACTACTACCGCCACTGTTATGCGACTGGGGCGAAATTTGAGTACTCATCATCTTTCAGATGTAGCAACACGCATACCAACTTTCGGTTATGTTACACAACTCCTATGTGTTGCGATTTTTTCCGTCAGTGTTTGTACCGATTTTTTTTTACATGTTTCATGGATCTTATAAATACTCAGTATTGTTTTGAGCTAGGCAATATAAAAATGGTCTTTATAGCAAAATGTTTATTCTCCGATAATTTGGTCTTCTCCACATCTCTGTACCCATCTGCCGCTTCCTTCTTTCTAGCATATTATCGCTTCCTTCCTAAACTGCCCACATTCATACCATATACTACCTCATAAAGCCAAGAAATACAAATTTAACGTCGAAGAAATCAGTAATTAAGACTTCTTGATAAAATTAATATCTATTCATTATTTATTTCATCAGTAAAACTCACGTTAGTGAATTTACTGTTCGCTCATAAATACGTATTAATCCATTTTGTGATTGACTAATGCATTTGTTTGACGCTACGGTAAGAACGTTACCAAACAAGCTGATATAAATAATTTTGTGGCATCTGACGATGATCAGTTGATCTAAACTGTTGGTGAGTAAATTTTCATTTCATCAGCAGCTCTTGGCACTTTTTAAATATAACTCTCTTCAAGAATTTAAAAGCTGTTGGTCACCACCTGAGTAAAATATATTTTACTTTATTGCGGTATAGGATTTCATTTCACTTGTTTTTGCTGAGACCACACAAACTAACTTTATTCTGATGAATGGTGACATATTCATTACAAAAACATGAGTATTAAATATCGTAGTGATTGATGAGCTTGTGGCAGGTTAATCAGTTTGTGCAGCTGATTATTGTGATAGACAATTAGACTCACAATAACTAAAAGTACCAGGCAAGAAATTTTGACTTCTTTATGAAAACGGAAAGAAAAGTGAAGTACGGAAAAACATTGTAATGTTGTTTGAAGATCAGGCTTCGACTTTGTGAGGCTAAATAAGACAATCATGATTCCGAAAAAATTTGAAATGAAGCTCTTAGAAGGCGAGCGATTCTCCTGCCAGTATGATGATCGTAGAACACCAAAAAACGCTACTCACTTTAAGAAATTCAGTGCGATACGATTATATATTACAGTAATTGATGTTAGGTCGTCGACGCAGCCAGCGAAGTGAGAGAATTGACTGAATTTTCTCATGTTGAGAAACTACTGTATATTGTAACTTTTAAAACCGGATATGACCATTTCCACGAGTGCTTTTTAATTGTAAATGTTTTATGTCTGACAAACCTTTGTATAATGTGCTGCACTTTATCCACAGATATGGCAACATGGCGTGAGGTTCTAACTTACAATAAACACTTATGTAATAAAAATTTTTGAAGACCAGATGACGAACCCAAGGTCTATCGAAACCGGTTGCCGAAAATAAGGAAGAAATCTTGCGATACGAGCTATAACAATTTTTTTGCAATGTGGGAAAAGATTTTATAACAAAAGAAGCGAGAAGAACGGACGCCAATGCTAAAATTCGAAGTCGACTTTCATTTTCGCTGCATTAAAGATGCAAACGACCGAATTAATGTGCTGAACATATGGATTAGCATAGGAGAACCCAAAAAAACATTAAAGAAACGACAGCAGAAAATGAGAGGAAAAACGAATGTTTCACACTGTGTTTGTGCTGAACATATGGATTAGCATAGGAGAACCCAAAAAAACATTAAAGAAACGACAGCAGAAAATGAGAGGAAAAACGAATGTTTCACACTGTGTTTGACAGTAAAATTCGTTTCCTCCACGCGGTGAATGAGATGCGGTCATAGCCATTTTTGTATGATCTACGCGATAAATGACTTGAGCTACTCCGTTATCTCACACGATTACATAATGGACGTAAAAGAAAACGTTTTGTTTTACAGCTACCAGATAGTTTTAGTAAATATTGCCAGCATTGTTTTAACTTGTGAGACAAAGTTAATAAGTTTCTGCAACTAGGTAATTATTTTGTGCCCTGGTAATATTAACAGTAACCTCAGGCTTTTACCAAATGTTACAGTTATTTATAATCACTTATTGTCTGAAAAAATGTACGAAACTATTCAGTCATATTTTGATACATTCAAAGTCTTGCAAGAAAGAACAGCTTACTTTAAATGTTCAGGAATGTGAAATTCTGCACTTCACAAGACGTAGATAACGAAGTATTGTACGATTATAGTATCAGTGGGTCTTACTGGAATCAGTCATCTCATACAAATACCTCGGTGCAACGATTCTAGAGTAGGTGAAGGAATTACCACAAAGACTCAGTCGGAGGAAAAGTAAATACCAGACTTCCGTTCACTGGTAGGACTGTGGGGAAACGCTATCGGTTTAAAGGAGATTGCTAACGAAAAGGCTGATGTGACCTATCCTAGGGTGTTCTAAAACCCGTCAGACACAAACCAAATAGGATTAACAACGGACCTTGAATGTACACAACGAAGGGCAGCAAAAATGGTCAAATGTATGTTTGACTCATGAAGAGCGTCAGAGATGCTGGAAAACAGAAATGGCAGGCGCTTGAAGAGAAGCCTGTTTATAAGTTTTCATGAACCAATTTTAGTTCATGAATCTAATACAATAACGTATCGACCCGTACTGATCGAAAATACGTGATTAGACTTACTAGAGCGCGCACAGCGACGTTAAAGCTATCATTCTTCCCACTCTCCATAAGTGAAGGTAACAGGAAGAGAGACTAAGAAGTCGCACAACGGGAAATACCTTCAAAAATGCACTTCACGGTGGCTTGCGAATTATATATGTATATTGCATATGTAGCCTTTACATTATTGCACTTGGAAAATCCTTGATCTCATCGCTGCACCTAGTCGTTCCAATAACCGCTCTTGAGTTTCAGCAGAATATTTATAAAAACATGATTGCTGAAACATAAATTCAGTATTTGACTAAAACAGTTCTGCCGATGAGTCTGCTCGCTAATTACATTTAGTTCTAGTACAAAGCTGCCACCCGAAAAGTACTGCTAACACATCCAAACCACAAGCCGATAAATTCTAACATACATTCCACGCCTAACAAGAAGATGAAAACCGTGAGCTTCAGAGCTCGTAATTCCACTCTCAGTTTCTCAATTTGACGTCGCGGAATATCTCCCAGAGCTGTATGTATCAACATTTAAGTTTCCAGTCAGTCAGAACTCCACTTGCAGAGTATTTGTATTTGACCGCTCTTCACTTACGTAAAATCGTTACGCGTACAATTCAATATTGTGGAAATTCTTTCCGTTGAAACTGATCAATAATACATTACTAGAATATGTGAATCCAAGGATTATGCGAAGAAACCAGCTCTCTAGCAACCAGTTGACACAAGGTGGGCGAAAGAATGGCAATATAAAGAAGATGAAGGCCTTCAATATACAATCATTAACCTGTAATCTTTCAAAATTGTACGTTCGGAACATAGAACATTATGAAGTGAAACTAGTACAGTAGCAAAGACAGAAAAAGGAAATAATCTGACCAAAGACTCAAATGTATGTGTACATTCAAATCTTAAATTGGACAGGTCTTAGAAATAGTAGGACAACTAAAATGTCTTCTCCTGCTTTATCTTTTGTTTTTGTGCCGCATTGGCGTAGGGCTGAGATGGTTAGTACTGGACTGAAAAGGTTAATTTATTGAATGGCCAGCCCCCTTTAGACAACGAAATTTTCTATGGAAACTTACAGCAAGAATATGTAATTATAGCTGTATGCTTTGCCAGTGGAGTTGGCTCCAATCATATACTTGAAATTCATATATCGTGAGTGAAAGCTTGACCAAGTTGCTTTTAATAATACAGAAAGAAGTATAGATAAGATACAGGGTAAAAGTCGTATTAACTGACGAAGTCTGGAAGAATCTTCATTTGAACATTGAAAAAGTTTAGCTCAAGAGAGCGCACGAAGTTGAAGAGATTGGTCGTTATTAAAGGAAGAAAATAATTCTGAATGAATGATGAAAAAGAGGAAAAAAGATAACTTGATAGACAGAACGTCAGTAACGTCAATTAAAAATTCTCTGATTGTTGACAGTAGCTAGTACTCATTTATACAAAATACAGCTTTCCGGTTGTTCTCTGCCTGGGCGTTGTTGCATTTTTGTATCAGGGGAACCGGGATTCTATCCCAAATTCGGTACCACTGCCGCTTAACTGCGTGAACCGTCAAAACACATCATTCGTGTCCCAGTCAAAACAATGAGATAGCCAAACACGAGTCCAGGCTACTAACTATCGACAACACGAAAATTGGGCCTTTGAAAAGCTGTGTGACGTACTGTCTGAATCTGCTACACTCTGTAAAATTACTTCTAAAGAATTTACCTTTATTGTACATTACTGTTATCTTTTGAATGTTTCCTCAGACTACAGTCCTTGCATCCAAACGGGAAAATCACTGATTCAAACGATTTATCTCTAGAAAGACAGTCAGAAGATAGCAAAGAATTTCATGTTTATCTTCAGAATGCTCTTCCAATACGTAGTATTTCGTTAGGTCCTCCTAAATTTCATAAAATTTACAGCAGTGTTATCGATAATTGCTGCTAAATCTAAATATGCTGCTCAGTAATTTATTTCTATTTGTCCTAAATTTTTATGGACCACTTCTGACACTCACCCTTGGTTAACTTTCTTCCTTACACTCTTTGATTTCTTCTATGTATCACTCCCCTCTCTTCGGCGAAGTCTTATAGAGGAAACGTTTCGTATCCCTAAGGGAAAAACATGCAACAGAAAGAAAATCACTGTCTTCAAACGGGACGATGCCTACTGACAGTCATCCCTATTGGATTTAGCGTTTTCCTGCCTTTGGCAAAATTGCGAACTGTTATTTTTAATTGAAAAAGGATCTGCAATTTGGGTCTGCAGCACGACACTGGCGGATATTTTTCACACACAAAGCGTTGACCAAGGCAGGGTCACATAAAGGGACATGAATATGTTGACGAAGTTGAAACTGCGTAGATGTTTATCATTAGCTGGAAATCTTGTTAAGCAGAACTACACAAATATTGTTTGGCTCGCAACCTGAACCTTGCCTAACCTGACGCCCCATAGAAGGCTTGAGTGTTCTTGTTGCCCTTTTTTTATTCAAGTAACTTTTAGTACATTTATGTGAATATCGTTCACAGACACACAAATATTCTAGGTCGAGACCGGGACGTTCCGGCAGAGTCTGCAACGCTTATCAATAGGTCACAAAGGCAGACGACAATCACCCATGCCAGCCACCTGCCTCTGTCCTTTGGGGCGAGTGCCTTACTCGCGACGTCGGAGAGTGTGGTCATCGTTCCTGATGAGTGGCCAGCAGCCGTAAGCCAGAGACGCGCGTGCCGACGGGGCTTCAGCAGACACACGAGAACCTCGAGGGCCTCAGTCGGGGGTCTGGCTGTGACGTCACGGGCGCGGCTGGCGTATTATTGTTGTAGCCTGATGCAAAGCAGAGGTCTGAGAACCGCCGCTAGCGTTCATTAAGAGCCATGAAATACGCTGTATTAATTTCACTCCCCTTATTAACATGCCCGCTGTGCTAAAGGATAGCTGGAGCCAGGCTAATGGCAAACAATATGCGGGACGGGATGATCTAATTAACAAAGGAAACAGGCAACTAATTATGACAAAACGATGGTGTACTTCTGGCTATAGTGTGATTTATTACGCTGTACTCCAGCTATACAGCAACCCATTCATAAACACACAGCTGTAGCATCGTTCCTTGCTCGGACAACATGTGTTCCCTACTGTTTATAAATGTTTCTGATGTTTGTAATGTATCATTCACAACGACTTCTATTCGAGACATTCAAATCTCATTAAAATTACCCCGTGTTTGTTCCAATAGGGTCACAAGCTTCCTTCCTTTGTTATGGTGTTTGTTTGAATTTTAAGTAATTTTTGTTGGTGACCTACAAACACGTAACAAGTGTAACAAATCTCTTAATATACAAAACACACACACACACACACACACACACAATTTAATTTACAGAAGTCAGACTACATCCTTTCTTGTGTAAAAACTTAGTAGAGGCGACTGTTAGAGAAATAGTGAATGAGGATTCTGTCAGATGAAATAAAGTAAGGCAGAGCACTGATACATTGTAAAATGTATAATTTCATTGTGTGATTTAATAAATAATTAAGTCCAGCTATTCCAGCCACGCTGCAATATTACGTCATCTTATTTAAATTAAAATGAATGTATGTAAATGTGCTTCAGTTAAACTAAAAAAATCCACGAAATAGAACAGCCCATATAGATGCTGCATCACAGTGCTGCGGCGCGTTCTTTCCGTCCCTTTTACGACGTACCTGCACCTACCTGTGAACACTGTCTCAGCAGATTATCAGTAGGAAAGCCGAGTGAAACCTACTGTACTTCGTCGTGAACCACGCTGCAATTTAAGTCACTAATCTACGTTTCGGGGGAAAGTTTTCACACAAATGAAAGTTTGAAAATTTTGTCCTCAATTAATATATTCTGAAACTTAGATGAACAAGTATCACTGCCAAGCCCGTGCTAGTATTAACACAGTCACTCACAATCCCTTTCGCTCACGTTAGCAAGTTTATGGTGTTGGATTTCCCGAAAACGTAATAGCTACAAAAACACTGATTGTTTTTGATTGATAATGCTCGCCAAATATTAAGTCTGTCTGTAACAAATGCAGTCACAGTTTTTAGCCACCGACCTGCTCAATACGCCACGCGGAATATATGTCTTTTCTCGTCAGAAAATTCACTTAAAAATTCCGAAATTTCTACACACACATCGGAATAATTATGCCGTCACTTTCCAACACTTTTGATGTATGAAACACTGCTAGATCCGGCAACTTATCATTTCCATCAGAACTACTACTGCACACGTCCGATCTCTTTCATGGCTAGGCTTCGACTCATCCTTTAGAATACTCTAAGTCTTCTCTACCAGCAGAGAAAGGCGCGCCAAGAATATTGCTTTACCATTGGTCAGTTTACTCAAAATCCAATAGCAAAACAACACTCTCCCGCGTCAGTCCGTGCTTTTCATCAATTTATTTATTTATTTATTTAATCGTGTCTGAGCTACATCTGTAATTAATTAATACGCTATATATACTAGATTACAAATAGAAGTAAATGATAGTTATTAATTCATATATACATTCATGATCTTCACATATTGTAAGTCGTCATTATTGTCTAAAGCAAGGCTCATATCTCTCTCCAGTGTTCGGCACACTTCACTGCAGCGTCTTTGGCCAACCACAGGTCTTGGAAAGTGCATGGGGCCAGCAAAGATGGACAGGTCAGCAGGTGTGTCATGGTTTGTTTTCCTCCACATTGGCAGGGCTCTTCTTCGGCGTATCCCCACTTGATCAGGATATCCTGTGATCTTCCCATTTGACATCTAAGTCTATTTAGGCTCTTCCAGACTCTCCATTCCAATTGTGATCCAGCAGAAGTTTTTCTTTAATGTTCAACTTTTCACACTGCCTTTATCCAATTTCTGTTTCCACATTGATTCTCTAGTTGCAGACTGACTTTCGGTTAGTGGACGTTCAACTTTTATGAAGTCTTTCCTAGATTTAAGTCTTGCCTCCGCTGGCTGATGTGCGTACAGGGGATGTCTTCTATCTTCGCACTGCCTGCTTCGTTCGGCCATCGCCAACGTTTGCCGTCTGATCTGTGGGGGGGCTATTCCAGAACACATATAAAGGAGATCACGGTTTGTAGGCTTCAGGCATCCCGTGATTAATCGACATGAGGCATTCGGTGCTGCGTCTAGCTTCTGAGCATGTGTCGATCTTCTCCAGACGGGGCATGCATATTCAGCTGGAGCAAAGCACAATGCCAGGGATGATGCACGTAGAATTTCAGGGTTTGCTCCCCAGTGTGAGTTGGTAAGTTTACGGATTATGCCGTTCCGTGTGTTGACTGTCGCTCTAGTTTTCTCTACGTGTTTCTTGTAAGACAATGTTCGATCTAACGTGTCTCCAAGATAAACTGGGTTTGGGCTGTGTTGAAGTTTAACTGAGTTCCATTCCAATTGTAATTCCCTGTTTGCTTCCTTGTTGTTTAGATGAAATAAACAAGTCTGCGTCTTTGCTGGATTAGGTCGGAGCTGGTTCCCGTTGTAATATTCAGTTAGTTCTTCTAAGGCATCTGTTAGGTTTCTCTCAATCAGTTTGATTAATCTAGATTGGCATGCAATGGCTACATCATCAGCATAGGTAAAGCTTCTTGTCGTCGGTCCAACTGGTTGGTCATTTGTATACAGATTAAAAAGTAGGGGGGACAAAACACTACCTTGTGGGAGCCCGTTCTTCTGGTTCCTCCAGCGACTTCTTTTTTCTTGAAATTCCACATAGTATCTTCTGTTGGAGATCAGTGATCTCACAACTTCAGTAAGGTGGTAGTTTCCCGTCATCAATAACCAATCGCAAAATAGTAAACCTAACGACTGCACTTTTACAGACGTAATTATCTAATATGCTGAAGTTTTGCTTATGCATAAAGTTATTTACTATTGTTATTTATACCTGAATTACCTTTCCCTTTACCATAAACTTACATTACAAATCTACTCTACAAAAATCCCCTTTGTCCATATCCATACTTCTTCGATATGTTCCCACACTAAATCCTACTACATAACTCGTTAAACAATTATCTTCATATTAACATTAATCCACACTCACACATCATTCATACTGCTAAAACACATTTGTCACATTTTACATACACAAAAAGACATAATAACACTTTATGAAAGTACTAGAAAACTTTATGAAAAACATTCTATTACTTTAGTGCACTCTACTGGGCATAATAGAAACTAAATCAGTCCCCTATCCAATACTGTTCTCTATCGGTTGATACATAAACTACATGCGCATCCAGTCTCACCGTCACCATCTGTCACTATCCTGCTCTGAGACACATCTCCCACTTAACCAACACCTTCCAACATACAGGCCTCCAAGCCAAGACGAGTAGGCCATGTGACGTCAATTCCACTAGGCCAGTGGTGGCTAGACAGGTTTTGCTACAACTAGCGCTGCTGGTGGCCAAAACTGGATCTAATAGCCATACCAACCATGCAACAAAAGGCACCGTTAGAATACATCGTTAGTTTAATTGAAAATGAGTATATGAAGCACTGCAAGAAAAAGTAGCGCCGTTTACAAAGCAATATGCGATAAGGACTCTGCACCGTGAGATGCTGTGCTTAATTTGTGTGGATTTACTTTTATAAGCAATTCGAAATTCTGTGTTTATGTTGGCTAACCTACCCGGGAAACAAAACTTGTGTTCTGTTTATTTTCAAAGTATAGTGGTTGATTCGTCGAAATTACATCTCCGTTTAACTCCGATATTTGATTTAATCGTTCGAAATGGTGTATAAGTGTTGTGTGCCACGTTGCAGAGGAAATTACGAAAATGGGCCACGAGTAGCGGTGTTTTCTTTTCCTAAAAGCACTGAACTACAGCAGAAATTGATATCTGCAATACATCGTGAAAATTTCCAGGTTACACAGAATTCGAAGGTAAGCTCAGGTTCTTTACAATTCAGTTAGATTGTTTCAGGGTGTGTGTTCTTTAATTTAGAGAGCGGGAGCAACTAATCAGATTTAAGTAGCACGCTCTTTAGATGTTCATTAACAACGTGAATTCGATTGATTTGATGCCCTTCTCTAGAAGATTAACTACATTACATACATTACTGAGTCACTGGAAAACTTTGATTTACTTATGCAAGAATAGCTTTAGCCTTTTAACCTGAAATACCGAGTGAACAATAATCGATTTGATCTGAAGATAACTGACACTAACCCCATGTGTTAGCATTAGTTTCCCTCGGGATTATTACATGTAGCTGATAAAAGATTTCCTCATTATTTCCAGGTCTGCGAGCTCCACTTCACTGAAGACCTCATTCTGAAACATAGTGAATATTTCGACAGTTCCACAGGGAAGAAATATTCTGTGCCACTTCCAAAACCTCGCCTTAAAGCAGGAGCCATACCATCCATTCTGCCTAACTGTCCGAAATATCTTTTGTCAGCTTCTTGTTCGAGGGAAAGTGGAGATGAGAGACGAAAGCGTCTGGAAAATATAGACTTAGAAATAGATATAGCAGCGAGTGTAGCAACTCATGCTCAGTATGAACAGGAAAGACATTTTGTGGACTTTAATGGTTTTGTTAAGTGTTTAGTGGGTATCAAGCTGCCTAATGACTGGCATCTGATAACGTCAGAAAGTTCCATAACTTTTGTTCTAATAGACGTCAAAGATATTCCTACACTTTTGTGTTCTGTTGTGGTGACTACTGACCTGAGTACGTCTTTATATGAAGGTAAAAGTGTAATCTCAAAACTTAGTACAAGAAAGTTCCCTTTAACTATAAACCATTTAAATGACTTAATTAACACTATTGCTAACTTGGAGAACTTTACTAGGAAAAACAATGGTAACACTGGAAAAGACCACTTGCTATTGGTTACTGATTATTTGAAAGATATGGCAAAACATTTTGATGAGAGTGAAAGTAAGAAAATAAATTATTTATGTGAGCAATTGAATCTAATGGGAGTCCACAAGAGCCATTACAGATACTCAACAGACTGTATTATATTTTGTAGTATTCTATTTTCAATATCACCACATGCTTATCAGTTTATAAGAAGTACACAGTATCTTGTGTTACCTCATCCTAATACCCTGCATAAACTCTGTTCACATTTTCAAACAAACCCAGCAACTGAGCAGCTAGGTGGCAATTTTCTGATGTATATAAAACAGAAATTCCAGTTTCTTTGTGAATCATATCATGTTGTTTCACTAATGTTAGATGAAATACACTTGAAGCCTTATTTAGACTACACAGGAGGTAACACTTTGGGTGCTGCATTCAATTCTAAAAGTGTGGCACCTAGTGCTCAGGTTTTTATGATACAGAGTTTGTTGTCTTCATATAAAGATGTAGTCCACATTCTTCCAGTAAAAAATATAAATGGTGAAGGACTTTTCACTGTAATAAAGAAAACAATTACCAGACTGCATGCAATAGGTTTTAAGGTAGTCTGTGTTGTTAGTGACAACAATTCAGTTAACAGAAAGGCAATGTCATTCTTTGCTTCCCCTCCTCAACATTCAATTGTGTACAAACATCCCTGTGATGACACTGATCCTCTTTTTTATGTTTTAGATTCTGTTCACATTTTAAAATGTGTCAGAAACAATTGGATTCATAAGAAAGATCCCGATCAGACAATGATGTACCCCAAGTTTGAAACAGATCCAGAAAATACACAGCTGTGTATGGCCAGATTCTCTTCAGTTAAAAAAACGTCATGTCATAGAGTGTACACAGATAGTAAAATTTGCCAATAAGCTTAATTTAAAGTCTCTTTTTCCATGTAACCTGGAGTGACAAAATGCCAAACTTGTACTTAACGTTTTCAATGAGACGACTGTCCAAGGTTTGCTAGCCTTGGGGGAACATCATCTTATTTAAAGTTTTGAGAGCACTTCTAAATTCATTACATTAATTTGTACATGGTGGAACATTGTTAATGTTAGCTCACCTGGTAAAGATATCCATTTCAAGAATGCAATGTTGAAACCACTCTAGAGCACAGGTAATGAAAATATGAGATATTTAGAAAGAGTTCTATCATGACTGGATAAATGGAAACATATTTCTGATAGTACATTTGTATTATCCAGTGATACACATTTATCCACATCACATACCACTCATGCCCTTCTAGAACTGACCAAGTATTGCACTGAGGAGCTGAAATTTAAATATCTCTTGCCAGGTAAGGTTCAGACAGATGCTCTAGAAGCAATATTTGGAAAATATCGAAAAATGGCAGGATCTCAGTATTTGGTATCTTTGAGACAGGTATTTGAAAATGAATCCAAGCTAAGAATTCAGACTCTGCTTTCCTTGAAAATTTCATCCTCTGCTCTTGGTGAAGTAGGCATAGATTTAGATTCTTTTGAAAGTGATTGTGTAGATGATATTACCTTGCCACCACCATCAAACTTGAGAGCATAATGGATTTCAGTGAAGAACAAGTTCAGTCAGTTCAGGAATACTTGCCTGTTTTCACATACTGTCAGGATACTGTGCCAGAGCTTTTCTTAAGAAGCTGAGATGTGAAACATGCAAAACATACTTAGTGCTTGATAAAATATTATAAGTAATAGAAAGTGATGAAAGCTATGAACTTATAAGAAAGGTAGCTAGAGGTGGATTGTATTGCCCCAATAATGAGGTCATTAATGCTGTTATTTTCACTTATTTGATTGTTAAAAACTTGGTGTCTGGAGAACATGAGCTCTCCTTCATGAGATGTACATCCCAGAGAAATCTAGTTATAAGATTAGCTGTTGATGTAATTAAAAGGGAAGACTTGTTCCTAAGGGAGTTTTCTTGTAGTCAGGTAGATCACATTGGTGACAAAATTCTTCAGTCTGTAATAAAAGTAGCATGTAATATATTTCTCAATAATTATGTTAAAAAAATTAATGACAGCCATATTGGCAGTAAAATGAAAAAGAGAAAACTGTCAACTGTAAAGTAGTTTAGAATAAATTTCGTGACAGGTTAACAAACATTTACATTTGTCATTCTCTCCTAATTTCTACTTTTCTTTACTTGATGTGTGTAGCTGCATTGCTTAAAATGAATGTACATAAAATTAGGCCTATATTCTATTTACAATGATATCATATCATTATCAAGAATATTCTGCTACATATTTGAGAGTTTTGATGACAGAGACAGACAAAGGTGTCAAACTTACAAAATCCCTGATTTTGCTTTGTGGATTAAAGGTTAGAGTAGATTCAGTTTTTGTACTGTAGACTCAAAAATGATATGAGTCTCATGGGTGTGGGACATGTCAGAAGATATATCACAAAAACATAGGACGCTTTAATATAATACTCACTTCCCTGATCATACTGCCAGTAGAATGTCAGGATATCCATATACTTTACAGTAAACTGAAACCGCTAATATCTACAGAATGTACACAGTCAGAACGAAACATAATTATACACTTTAATTAAATATACCATACACAAATTATCTAATCTTGACTGTTGTGGTCAAGTGCTGTCAGAGCTTAAATCTAACAGACATTTTTACTTCAGCTGTTCTAACAGTCCCTGTTAAAAAAATTCATCTGTAGAGTACAAAAGGAGTTACCTACCAAGAAGCTTTTCAACCTGAGCTTTATCTTAAATCAAGTTTCTAACGGTTGCTGGTAATTTATTGAAAACGTGCATTCCTGAATATTGGACCAAGGTAAGTGATTTTAGGTCTTTATGTAGACTGTTCTTATTCCTAGTATTGGTACTATGTATTGAGCTATTGGTTGGAAGTAGAGACATATTGTTTGCAACAAATTGCATTAAGGAATAAATGTACTGAGAAGCAATGGTTAGAATACCTAGTTCTTTGAGTAGATTTATACATTATGTTTTTGAATTTACACCACAAATGAGTCTTACGTCACGCTTTTGCATTGGTTAAATGAACGTTTTTAATTAAACTTTTCACTGTGACAATATCTCCAATACCTATTCAATCATTGATGGGCCATTCACGCCGCAGTGAATTACATTTTTGTCCCAGTAATAAATTTATGATCACTACAATAATTTCGTCATCCTGTCTGTTAACTGTTATGAAGTATCTCCGCTAGTGTTATTTACAGACTAATGGATCTATGTTTCTGTAGCGACGTTTTTCTTAACAAGTAAGTCAGATTTTGCATACGATTTTAAACACAACAGAAGGAGATCACACTGTGTTGTAATCAGTGTGCCACATTGCGTGCTATATCATACAACGGCGGCACAATATCTCTGTAAAGTGCAAATTTAACGATCAGTGAATTTTTTATGGTTTCACGAAAGAAATACACGTTCATCGGCTCTAGCGCACAGGCTGTCTTGCAGCGGCAGAAGGTGTTAGCCTAGGGCTGATGACGTCATGGTTCCGCCGTGAGGCCTGTGTATCAGAAGGTGTTGACTTAACCGCTTCCAAGGCAGGATCGTTATGTGGCCCTACGCCTCAATAGGATACTTGATGTCAACCAAAGTCCATTCAGGGTGCCACGTGGATTAAAAAACAGACATATCTTCACACTTTTCATTCCATTTTTATTGCTCAAAGTGACAGGTGGTGCGTCGCGAAACCTCTGATCAACACTGCCCACAAGTGAATCAACTCTCGCCCTTAATTTAGGCTTTTGAACAAACATGAGGAGCTTCACAACACTAAAAGTTTCTGAATGGAAACAATATACAACCTAAGTTACAGAAGTGAAACCATATCCTTTCTAGAGAACAAACACAATGGAGGCAACTGCTAGAGAAAAAAATGAATGAGGTTTCTGTCAGATGAAATAATGTAAGGCTCAATATGAGTGATTGTAAAATGTAAACTTTCACTGTGAGGTACAACAGTTACATAATCTCAAGTATTCCAACCACGTTGCAACATAACGTCTCATTCTTTAAATGAAAATGATGTTATGTAAACTTGCAGGAGTTAAACAAAAAGCTCGATGAAATAAAAACAGTCCATATGAGTGGTACATCACAGGATACTTAACTTTATATCTACTCTTTAACCTGGAGTTCTTCCCAAGAACTGGATTCAGACCTAAAGTCAATTCAGCGTGCTACATAAATTAAGAAACAGTTACGTCTTTATACTTTTTCATTTACGTTCTGCGCCTGTAGGGCTTCATTCCAGGTTTCCCTGCTTAATAGTGTTCTAAAGATGTCAATATTTTGCCCACTGATGTTCCTGATTTATTTGGTTGTTTATTTTGCTTCAGATATTACATCCTTACTTCTGCAGAAGCAGATGAGCTGTTCATGAAGATCAGATATTTCTGTTTGGACTACATGTGACTCATAGTTAGACCCACTAATGTTAGTAATGATATTGTCAATAACTGTCTGACTTTGAAAAGTCACTCTTGTTAGTGAAGATAGTGTTACCTCCATATTGTATTGTATTAACATTTCTTCAAAATCTTGTCTTGGTTTTGATTCTTTTCACACTTCTATATTGAGGTCTCCACATATAACGATGTTTTTCTTCATATCACTTCTTAGTAAGTTGGCCATTTTTTTTCCTCTTGGTGATCTGTATACACAATACAGTTTAAAGTCATCAATTACTACACCAATAATTTCAAAGTCCTATTCTCTTGCTACAGGTTTTCTCACACCTTTACTGTTTGCAATCTTTAGGGGTTTTCGTGTTTTAATGTATGTGGAAACTCCACTCCCTTTATGATTAAATCTACGGAAGTAGCTGGATAACATATAGTCCTTTATTGTCGCGTTGGCTATTTGGTTTTCAGTTAGACCATGTTCACTGATACATAGTATGTCTGGCTGTATTTCGCTTAGGACTATTTCTGCTTCTAGGTTCTTGTAACCAACGTATTGAATATTCTGATGTAGTACTTTTAAATAAATTTTCTTTTGTTGACTTACATATTGTGGTCTGCATTTTGAGAGCATATTCTGTAGTCCCTCCTTTTTGTGTGGTTCTTATGTCTTGTTTTTTCAGATGCAGCAATTGGTTTTTCACCCACATCAAGCCATATTAGTTTCGCTTTTTTCTGATTATTTTGCAGACATATGTAAGCATTCTGCTGAGTGTTACAGACCGTAATCTTTTTAAAAGAATGCCATCTTTTCCGAGGCAGTTTTCGCTCAGAAATTTGTTTGGGTCTATGAAAACAGCACCAAGACGATAACACCGTTCTTCGACGGCATATATTTGTCAGTTACTGACCTTTTTATGTTTCCGCTATCAGCTGGGATCCCGCATAGATACTTCTTACCGAACGATTCATATTTCTTGTTTCTTAACTCATTTCTTCGTCACTGCCGCTTCTTAACGAATTTGTTCTAACGTGTATAAAGACACCACTGGAATTAATCTTGCTTCCAGAATCCGATTTTGTATTCGTCTGCTTTGAATTTACCATGTTTTTAAAATATCTGCCTAGTAGTTGCGTTCTAATTCCCGGCCTGACGTCGATTTTAAGGTTGGGGACAGCAATATTTATCAGCAGCAAGTCACCAATTATTAGAAACTCATTTTCGTTCCTTTGCATAGCCGTGGTGTTCTGTTTGCTTTTATCGTAAGTCACCGCCTTCCATTTATATTTACCTACAGACTTTTGGCTTGCTGAGTTTGTCTTGACATCGGAAACTCTGGATGTGTTGTTGTTTGTAGGGTTCGTAGGCTCACGTGCATTTTCGTCGTCTTGCTATTCCGGCTTTTTTTTGTGTGTGTGTGTGTGTGTGTGTGTGTGTGTGTGTGTGTATGTGTGTGTGTGTGTGTGTGTATTGCACACACACAGGACTGCTCTTCAAGTATTAACCTATCGTATTCTTCCTTTATAGTGAATAATTCTGTATTTAGTGCTTCAATATCACTGTGAAGTAGCTTTATAATTTAGATATTTTCTTCTTTTTTTAGTCCACTGCACTTAAAAGATCGGCCGTTTCGTCAGGTAAACTGATAGTCGATGTTTTTAATTTGAACATGCCATATGTTTCGCTTCCTTAAGACATACTGAAAAGTAATTGTGGATGTGCTTCACTTCCTATTATGATTAACAAAGAATTATGAAATTCAATATTTTTAAAAACGGAAAAAAGTTTTTAGAAGAAGTTGCTTTTTATATACTCTGATTTGTATCATTCTCTGTATAATAATATTGTTACATGTATATCGATTTATATTTGTGCTTAGGATTTATACAAACGGTGTAATTCAGTTTGTTACTACCGTGGTGGCAATTTGAAGTTAGTTGCTTTTATTTTCAGAGCTGTAGTGAGTATGAGTCCATTAACTAGATACCGGTTGATCCTACTGAGTGAAATGGTGCAGAGCTGGACACATTGGTGCAGGTGGAGCAGGTTTCAGACTCTCATTAGACCTACCTGATTTATGATTTTCGTGATTCTTCGAAACCATTACGGATTTATGCCATGTTGGTACCTCCACAAATGCCTCGGTCAACTTCCCTCTTCATAAAAGTGAAAATTAGACTGTACTTGGTCCATCATTACTGTGACCATCCAGATGAATCATGAGCTGTCCTTGATGTAAGATGGCTGCAAAACCTGGGACATTTACCAAATGTGAAAAAGTCACAGTTAATTTTACATGTAGAAATTGTGCCCTCCGCCACACACACCTTGGTGTCTTTCGGAGTATATATGTAGTTGGTGATTTCTTTATTGTCAACAATAATGAAATCTCCGGTTACAGCTGTCTTGCGGTTCATTTTGCTTCCATTCATTATCACAGGTAATTTTAGTATCCCACCAGAAATTAACAAGTTCAGAATTCCACAAACAATTGCTTGACGGGATTCCTTGACCACTTTGGAAAGCATTAAAGAACTTGGCTATAACTTTGAATGAGTACCTCAGATGGGCGAAAAACAGTGTCGCCTCATAAAGAAAGACTTCCGCTTTTCTCTGCGGCCCCATGAAGTATCTGAAGGTATTCCCATAGGATGTGAAGCGTAAACCTAGTAAATCAGTCGTTCTAGCGACCTCCACCCCTGAATCCAATACACTAGAGATTAGAGTTAATCACGAATCATGTGTGTGTTACATCTGCAACATCCGTCTGTTTGACCATGTCAGTGCTTGATGATACGCCCAGTTAAGTTGAACACTACGAGAAATTCTCGCTTGAACATAAACACAGATGACAGCCCAGCCTGTAGATTGTCATTCGCGGCCAGGTCAGTGTTCTGTGTAGTTGAGAGTGCGTTATGTCGGAGGTAAGTGAACTCGAATGTGAGAAAATTGTTGGTGCTCGTATGATGGGTACGTCCGTAACCAAGAGAGATGAACTGTTTAATATTTCAGGAGGCACCGCATCGCAGATTTAGGGCTGAATGCACCAACGCCGATTAAAGGTTAACCACGGTCAAATCAGAATTTAATCCTGATAAACGCAAAACTAGACTGCAGCAACCTTGGTTAAAGTTAAGCGAGGGATTTGATCACGATTAAGGCTGACTGAGGTCTGAGGTTCGTTTATTTTGAACTGACCGCGTTTAAAATAAAGCAAACACGTACGGTATCAAGATGGTGATGCGATTTGATGTTTTAGATGACTTAGAAGATGAAATGTGTTATATCTCGACCACGTAAATCGTCGCCATAGCAGTATAGGGGCGCCTGTGAAAAGAGGAAACCCTTTCCAAAATTATATGTGAAGAGCGATTTCGTGGTTCAAAAGAAACAGTGTGGTGGTTATTAGGTCAAATCAACGAGAGGTCAAAATTTCCTACTTATCGGAATAAGTCTGTCTCGCCCATAAACAGACTTCTAATGACATCAAGGGCATACGCAAAACTGGTGCACTTAATATAGTTTTGATACAATTCGTCATGGTTAAATATCGAATAATGATATTTGTAGATGCGGTTTTATACAGTGTGTACGAAGACGAAGACGTAGCAGCTATGTTAAGGCCTAACTGTAATTGTCAGCTTTGTGAGCTGTGGAGGGAAAGGTAGGAGGTTCGCGTCCATCTCCTTCCAAAAATTTTTTACACCTTTTGTTTTCTTAAAGATTTTGGCACTTTCTTCTTAATTTAATAGAGGTATTACGTGCAAAAGTTGATATCATTTATTATAAATAAAGTATTTGCTTCAATTCTTATTGCAAATGCCAATGTCTGTTACCCCTGTGGGCAGAAATCTTAACGTAACTGTCAACCTGTATTCAGAAGGTAAAAACAAGTTTCACACTGGAAGTTTTTTTGTCATGAAAATTAATGTAAAAAATATATTCATGTCGCTCTGTTTAATGTACTGCTTCATGTTTGCACCTTTTCGGTAATCTCTTTTTTAATGATGACGAGTAACTTCGAAAAAAAATCTCCTCTTCCGCAGGAGAGCCTCTCTGAAGTTTGGAAGGTAGGAGACGAGGTACTGGCGGAAGTAAAGTTCTGAGGAGGGTACGTGAGTCGTGCTTGGGTAGTTCAGATGGTAGTGCACTTGTCCGCGAAAGGCAAAGCTCGCGAGTTAGAGTTTCGGTCTGGCACACAGTTTTAATCGGCCAGGAAGGTTCATATCAGTCCAAACTCCGCTGCAGAGTGAAAATCTCGATCTATAATCTCCTCTTTCATTCAAGTGAAATCTATCTGATCAGGTACGTTATTTCAGAGTGATGGCAGTCAAAGCAACATCAGGATTATGAGTATTATGCATGTGCGATTTGACATTAGACACTATACTTCAACTGTATTCAGTTTAACACCGAAAGTGTGGTGAAGATTCAATAGAGTTAATGTATAACTTCTACTAGTATGTATGTCAGATCGCTGTACTGTATTATTCGCTGTCCAGCCCATCGCCGCTGCAGCACGGATTCTGCAGCTATCTCTGCGTGGCACTGCTGCTGGCTTTCTACAAACGTCCCTCCATCACACTGCTGCAGACATCCTGTAGAACGAGTCCAGAATCTTCTTACCTTTACAGCCGTCCATTTTTTTTAACCACAACCACGTTACGATAACTGATAAGCATCTAACTACCACTGGCACTGATGATGATTAACTTTGCATCTATAATAGGCGCTTTCCTTTCTATCAGACTAAGTTATGTGACCATCTGGAAGTACAATAGCGGTGATGCTGTGTTCCAAGACGACAAGGTCTGCTTTTTTAAGCACCAGGATGAATCACCGCATCTCCTCCGACCAATGCAATCATCAGATCACAGTATTATGGAGACTTTGTGATCTACTTTGGAGAGAAGGGTGCTCTCCAACTCGATCTTCATTATCTGAACTTGTTGCTGTTTTGCAGTAAGAATTTTATAAGATTCTTGGATGAGTGACTGTACATTCTGCCAAGCGCTCTGGACAAGCGGTGTGCACTAATTCCTTGTTAGGCCAATTGAGAATGATGATGTTTGGTTTGTGGGGCGCTCAGCTGCGCGGTCATCAGACCCTGTACAAAGACCCAGTTTTCTGAAAGACCAACAATTTTTTACACAGCCCAAGCTATCCTCTGCCAAGAATGCTGATGAGGTGATGAAATGATGGTGACAACACAATCGCCCAGTCCCCAGGCAGAGAAAATCCCTAACCCGGCCGCGAATCGAACCCGGGACCTCATGATACAGAGACAGCAACGCTAGACACTAGACCACGAGCTGCGGACGCCAATTGAGGAGCTACGTGATTGGAAAGTAGCGGCTCCGGTAACGAAATCTTGAAACGACCGGGAGAGTGATGTACTGGCCACATGCCCCTCCATATCTGCATCCAATGACGCTTGTGGGATGAAAATGACATGGCGGTCGATCGGAAGTAGTTTATTCTGTTGTAAGATTCCATTGAAAACCGTACAGGACCTGCATTTACCTATTGCAAGATGACTAGAAGCTGTTTTTGAAAGCGACAGATTTTCCTAAGCCATATTAGCTATCAGGTTTTGTTTTTGGTGTTTCCATATTTCTGCCCAACTCCCGTACGTTACTGCAGTACGCTATGCCAACTTCCTCGGCTCCTCAGGGTGTATCAAAGATTAAACACCTGTCATTTTGTCACAATCGAAATACAATGTCCCTCTCATGTACTATCCTAGCTCTGATCATCCAGAAAACAGTCTTAAACTCCTCCTCTGTAGCTGTCGTATACATCTGCAAAATAATGCTCTGCACCCTGCTTAAAATTGACCGCCCCGTTGCTTTTAACAAGAAGATGATGCACTTTCTTCTGTCATTCCCATAACTTCCCCCTATCAGAAACTAATGTTTATGGTCATTATCTCCGTCTGTCAAAGAATAAAGCAAATGCTCCCATCTATTCTCAGTAATGCTTCTTTCTCCTATTTTTTTCCACACTGTGCACGTCACAATGTTTCCTCTACCTTCCCCTACTGCATTTTATAACGTACCTCTTCGTCTCTCTCTCTCTCTCTTCCACCATTTATGTCATGTAGATTGCTGATAGCACTCCTAGTTTAAATCTAACTTCTTGTAATTTGCATTTATCGTGATGCAAGGGAACCTCAAAAAGAAAGTTATACCATATTACGACTAACCAAGTAACTTTTATTAAACGCTACACTACTCTTCAGAATGACACAGATGTACGTATGTATTGAATCGGGGACCTAGAAACGACGCTGTAGCCCTCAGTGGTTCACAGCCCCACAATAGGCCACAACAGTCCACCCACCCCACAGCCGCTCCACACCGAACCAGGGTTATTGTGCGGTTCAGTCCACAGTGGACCGCCCCTCCCCTCCCCCTCCCCGGGAACGTCTCAAACCATCAGATTGTAACTCCAAAGGGTTTGCGTCGTAGAGTAATTATGGTGTACGCGTACGTGGAAACGGCGTTTGCGCAGCACTCGCCGACACAGTGTAAATGAGGCGGAATAAGGAGAACCAGCCCGCATTCCCCTAGGTAGATGGAAAACCGCCTTAAAAACCATCCACAGGCTGGCCGGCACACCGGACCTCGACACTAATCCGCCGGGCGGATTCGTGCCGGGGACCGTCCGGCCTTCCCGCTAGGGAAACAGCGCGTTAGACCGCGTGGCTAGCCGGGAGGGCCTGACATAGGTACATGAACCTATTTTTCAACATAATTACAAAGTCTCCAAAAACAACGGTCCCGACGTTCTACATTCCCTCAATTCCTTCTCGGTCACGGAGACATTCGGGAACTGCTTGCAACCTCCCCACTACGTTTGTTTCTGTATGAAATTCTGCCCATCTTTATATCCCATTCTATTAAAAGTCTACGTATTACCAAAAGCATGTACCCACAAATTCTTATATAACATAAACCCATATCCTAAACTTTACTAAAGAGAACCTAATTTGAACTGAACTGCAACTGGTCTGAATACAACTTGTTCTTACGTTAGATGCGCAACTGAAGTAAAACAGTTATCTGGCACTAATAAAAATTTCCATTTACCTCCCGTCTTGATCACATTGTTAAATATTGCTCGAAAGAACAACAGCAAACAACAGCCAGGCATATCACATGGTGCGGTCGGTGTAGTAATACGTAATGATAAACAGTGGGATGGGCTGAATAACTGTTCCTATGAAATGATATTCCAAGACAACGATTTTAGAAATATGTATTAAAAAAGACAGAGTCAAACTTCGCGTAATCTTCACACATAACATGGGTCTGGACAACACTACACTTAACAAAGTGAACGATCATTTGAGAAAGGTAAAATACGAACAGAAAATTTCCAAAAATCGAACAGCTTAATCAGTTAATTTGACAATACATGAGTCAGGGAAGTGGGGTGGTCTTTCCTCCTTTCCAGTATGTATATCATATTCACCCATACTTTCCTTTACAATAAATCTTTCTTTATCTAACAGATACAAAGACAAGTGAACCCATCACTACTAAATACATCCATCACCTACCACACTTGAACTAAGAATGTATCAGACTGCTCAGAGTCAAAGACTGTGCCATGACAAGACCAAACATAGTTTTCTCTTTGACGTGCCCACGGATAACATAAAGAATCAAAATGACATGACCACACTGCACGCTTTTTGAACGTCCTCATTGTCTTACTTGCGCGATAAATGTTACAAGTTTATTCTAAAAGGCTCTGAGCACTATGGGACTTAACATCTGAGGTCATCAGTCCCCTAGAACTTAGACATACTTAAACCTACAGGGTGTTTCAAAAATGACCGGTATATTTGAAACGGCAATAAAAACTAAACGAGCAGCGATAGAAATACACCGTTTGTTGCAATATGCTTGGGACAACAGTACATTTTCAGGCAGGCAAACTTTCGAAATTACAGTAGTTACAATTTTCAACAACACATGGCGCTGCCGTCTGGGAAGCTCTACAGTACGATATTTTCCACATATCCACCATGCGTAGCAATAATATGGCGTAGTCTCTGAATGAAATTACCCGAAACCTTTGACAACGTGTCTGGCGGAATGGCTTCACATGCAGATGAGATGTACTGCTTCAGTTGTTCAATTGTTTCTGGATTCTGGCGGTACACCTGGTCTTTCAAGTGTCCCCACAGAAAGAAGTCACAGGGGTTCATGTCTGGCGAATAGGGAGACCAATCCACGCCGCCTCCTGTATGTTTCGGATAGCCCAAAGCAATCACACGATCATCGAAATATTCATTCAGGAAATTAAAGACGTCGGCCGTGCGATGTGGCCAGGCACCATCTTGCATAAACCACGAGGTGTTCGCAGTGTCGTCTAAGGCAGTTTGTACCGCCACAAATTCACAAAGAATGTCCAGATAGCGTGATGCAGTAATCGTTTCGGATCTGAAAAATGGGCCAATGATTCCTTTGGAAGAAATGGCGGCCCAGACCAGTACTTTTTGAGGATGCAGGGACGATGGGACTGCAACATGGGGCTTTTCGGTTCCCCATATGCGCCTGTTCTGTTTATTGACGAAGCCGTCCAGGTAAAAATAAGCTCCGTCGGTAAACCAAATGCTGCCCACATGCATATCGCCGTCATCAATCCTGTGCACTATATCGTTAGCGAATGTCTCTCGTGCAGCAATGGTAGCGGCGCTGAGGGGTTGCCGCGTTTGAATTTTGTATGGATAGAGGTGTAAACTCTGGCGCATGAGACGATACGTGGTCGTTGGCGTCATTTGGACCGCAGCTGCAACACGGCGAACGGAAACCCGAGGCCGCTGTTGGATCACCTGCTGCACTAGCTGCGCGTTGCCCTCTGTGGTTGCCGTACGCGGTCGCCCTACCTTTCCAGCACGTTCATCCGTCACGTTCCCAGTCCGTTGAAATTTTTCAAACAGATCCTTTATTGTATCGCTTTTCGGTCCTTTGGTTACATTAAACCTCCGTTAAAAACTTCGTCTTGTTGCAATAACACTGTGTTCTAGGCGGTGGAATTCCAACACCAGAAAAATCCTCTGTTCTAAGGAATAAAGCATGTTGTCTACAGCACACTTGCACGTTGTGAACAGCACACGCTTACAGCAGAAAGACGACGTACAGAATGGCGCACCCACAGACTGCGTTGTCTTCTATATCTTTCACATCACTTGCAGCGCCATCTGTTGTTGAAAATTGTAACTACTGTAATTTCGAAAGTTTGTCCGCCTGAAAACGTACTGTTGTCCCAAGCATATTGCAACAAACGGTGTATTTCTATCGCTGCTCGTTTAGTTTTTATTGCCGTTTCAAATATACCGGTCATTTTTGAAACACCCTGTAACTAATCTAAGGACATCACACACATCCCTTCCCGAGGCAGGTTTCGAACCTGCGACCTTAGCAGTCGCGCGGTTCCGGACTGAAGCGCCTAGAACCGCTAGGTCACCGCGGCCGGCCAAGTTGATTCCATTATTATGTATTTCCAGAAGACCTTTGACACCGTTTCTCACAGGAGATCCTCACAAGAGATTTGCAATCAGATTGTATGAGTATCGAGTACCGTCTCAGTTGTGCGACTGGATTCGTAATTTCCTGTCAGAAATGTCATCGTTAGTGGTAATCGACGGAAAATCATCGAGTATAACGGAAGTGATAACTGACATTCCCCAAGGAAGTGTTACATTCCATGTGCTGTTCCTAATCTACATAAACGGTTTAGGAGACATTCTGAGCTGCCCTCTTAGATTGTTTGCAGATGATGTCGTCATCTACCGTGTAGTAAAGTCATCAGAAGATGAAAACCAGTCGCAAAACGAATTATTCAAGGTATCTGTAAGGCGCGAAAAGTGACAGCAGTCTCGTGAGAAAGAAAAAGTATGCCGTTATCCGCATGAGTACGTAAGGAATTCCGCTAAATTTTGGCTATGCAATAAATCACGGGAATTTAAAGGCTGTCAATTCAACTAAATACTTACGAATTACAATTACGAACAACTTATATTAAACTGGAGCAGTCACATAGACACTGTTGTGGGGAAGGCAAAATAAAGACTACGTTTCATTGGCATAAAACTTAGGAGACGCAACACGTCTAGTAGAGACTGCCTACATTATGCTTGTTCACCCTCTTCTAGAGTATTGCTGTGCGGTATGGCATCCTCACCATATAGGACTGAACGAGAAAAGTTCAAAGAAGGGCAGCTCGTTTCGTATTATTGCGAAATATGGGGAAATCGTCACGGACGGATATGATAAGCGAGTTGGTTGATTGTTTGGGTTGTTGGGGGGGGGGGGGGGGCGACCAAACAGTGAAGTCATTGGTGTTATCGAATTAGGGAAGGGTGGGGAAGGAAATCGGCTGTGCCCTTTCAAGGGCATTTGCCAGAAGTAATTTAGGAAAATAACGAAAAACCTAAATCAGGACGGCCGGACGCAAAGCAATGTGGCAATCATAAAAACAAAGGCGTTTTTCGTTGCGACGACATCTTTTCACGAAATTTCAAGTACCAACTTCCTCCTCGAATGTGAAAACACGAGGAGGAATGATCATCGTAACAAAATAGGAGAAATCAGAGCTCGTATAGAAAGATTTAAGTGTTCATTTTTGTAAAGTGCAGTTACAGAGCGGAATGCTAGAGAAATAATGTGAAGGAGGTTCGAAGAATCCTCTGCAAGGAACGTATCGACGTAGATGTCTATGTAAATGTAGAAAATCTGCGTTTGCTGCGAGTGAGTTCCCCTAGTGCCTGGACATTGTCGTCTGTGGCCGGTGACCATGGCCTTCCTTCCCAATCAGCATCAGCCACGTCTGTGCTGCCTCAGTCAAATCGTTGGCACCATTTCACTACGGCTAGACAAGACATTGCATTTAGTCCAGATATCATCACAGTTTTACTGTCAATCTGTGTTAAATTTAAACGTTTTGCCCACAAGAATCGTACTGCCATGCGGACGTCTACTTTGGAGTACGTTTCCACATGACATACGACTCCCACACTGATATGGATCTGTACCACAGCAGAACTATCTTTGCAGGAAACACAGAACATGTATTTTCTTCTGACAATGCGCCACTGCTACTGTGCAGCTGCCTTAGCTAGTGACGACATATATAACTTACTCTCCGAAGTACCTACGTAGGCAATTTATTTTACGAAAATTTGTAAACTGCGTTGTTAGATGTGAGAGAGTGCCTAATGGCCCTAATATGGCAAAGTTAAATCCATACATGTTTTAAAAAAGGATGTTTGTTCCAAGTCTCCTCTTAAACCACTCCACCGATTTCAACCAAATTTGTTACAAAAATCACTTACTGTATGGCAAGAATTGCTGTGGGGGTAACAAATACCTACCCATGAAAGGGGTGGGGTGCAAAAGAACTGTATGCCACATGCGAATACGCAGACTTTACTTTTCCAGTATTTGAAAATGAGAGCACTTAGTGATTTGCAACAGACTTTACACTTTTTTCGGTAACGAGCTCCAAAAAATGACGAAAGTAAAAAAGTTTATCTCTTATTACACTTTCGCTGTTCATAGCGTAAAACTGCTGCATCAAGCACGGGGTTTTAATTTACTGCCTCTTTAATTACAACTACAATCGTGGCAAACTTTGCAAACGATATGTGATATATCCCAGCAAAGGTACCTGTAAATTTATATCAATGTACGATAAATAGTTCAGGAGGTATGTCATTAAAAACACTGAGCTGCGTGAAAACGAAACAGCAGGACAAAATTCACTAGACATCCAGCTGAAATATTTGTAGATATACGTGCAAATGTCTTAAATGTATGTGAAATATATGTGACATAGGGACATCCGGGTAAGGCCGAAGATAAGAAGCTCCCAAACCGCTGGATCAATTAACTACTATCTGGAAAGAAAATCCATGGAGGTAAGAAATAGCAACGAAGAATTGGGTGAAGAGGAATTGGACAGAGAAGGGGAAGAAAGAGATGGATGCAGATGGAAAGAGGAGGAGATGGACAGAAAGATAGGTAACGCGGAGATGAAGAGAAAGAGGGGAAAGGAAGAGATGGAGTGGCGAGACAGGCAGGGAGTGGGGGTGAAGGAGGTGGACAGAGAGGTCACAGAGGGGGGATAAGGAGAGGAGAGAGAGGAACGGGTGGAGGAGACGGGCAGAGAGAGGGGGAAAGAGGAGATGGACTAATAGATTTGGTTTAGAAAGTAATGTAAGATCATATCTTCTGGTAAACCTTCCGGGATGTAAGGTCGTGGTCCATGAAACTCTTCAGCTCCTAACGTTTCGTCCAGAGCTGCGCTGGACATCTTCAGAGGGAGAAACACCCCTCTGAAGATGTCCAGCGCAGCTCTGGACGAAACGTTAGGAGCTGAAGAGTTTCATGGACCACGACCTTACATCCCGGAACGTTTACCAGAATATATCCCGTCGTGAAAGCCTTCATACAATGTAAGATCAGTTGCGAAATTGACACCATTGTGAATTTTTTTCAACTCTTTCAACTTATTTTTTACGTAGTTGATTCTCCGACATTTGTGTAACGTTGTACCAAATTCCCAATATCCTCGTCATTCGCTATGTTGGCCTACAGTCCGCTGCATGTGCTAAAATGTTGTCTTCATAGCTAACGGTTGATCTGAGCAGAGATGAACATCAGAGGGAGTCAGGTCCGGGCTGAATGTTGGGTGATGAAACATTTTCCATCGAAAATGCTGCAGAGACGTCCTCGTTACCCGTGGAGTGTGCGGCAGTAATTGTCACGAAGAAAGAAATGCTTGACAGCTATATTATGCGGACTACCTGACATCGGGGGAAATCTCTCAACAGACCCACACACTTAGCGGGAGACACTATCATCTAGGCATTCTTACGGGCTGACTGTGGGCTCAGAACAGAAAAGAGCGAAGTGACGATATCGACAGGCATGCTAGAGACACTGTCCAACAAATCTGTGCAAAGCGTCATCGGATTTTCACTTCTGTTGTCATTTCAGACCTATCGGATCTTACTTTCCGAATAGTCCTCGTACATACACGGGCAAGCTAGTTGATGAAGTTACCTCTATCTTGCTGTGACATTATGCTCTAAGGTTCTTTCTTCTTATCTTATCAGTTTATTTCGAAAGTAGTCACGCAGCAGTCAGTGTTTATGTTCAGTGTACACCGTAATGTCCTCTTTCCAGCGACATGCACAGTGTGTTGTCTACTTCCACATTTTTACCGAACAGGTAAATGAACTTTTACGTCCGGTCGTCTTTTGTGACTGATTCTTTGTCCCGTTGGCAGAAGTTGTTGGTGGCCGCGTCGCTTTTATCAGAGGATAGGCGTCGCGACCCGGTCGGGGCGCCCGCCACTCGCGTGCCCGGCGGCCAGCCGGCACGGCATCTGCCGGAATCTGCGGCTCGGCGTGTGCCATCTGCGGTGGACAATGGCCCGAACACCTGCCGCGGGTCAAAGCCCGGCACGAGCGGGTTGCGGGTTGCGCAAACAACCCTTGAGTCCCGGCCAGGTGACGCCCACACTCGAACCCCGCGTGCCATTCTCAGCTAAGCAGGGGAGGCTGCCATCTGGAAAGAGTTCCAGCGGCCCTTCCAGCAGAGGTGCCAACCACGGCTCAAGACTGTCTTAGGGGTCCATACAGTCGGTTCAGAATCTTCCACCTTCATTCCTCGATCCTTTGTTGTATACGACATTGGGGTTTGGAGCGAGATCTGGGTGAATGATGTGCAGAATGACAATTTGACACTTTTAATAATAACAAAACGTACACTATAATGACGAATAATTTTAAAGTCAAGAGCATATGCTCACATTCCAAGTCAAGCAGAACCAATCAGCTGTACAACTTGTTAAGATATAAACATGCGTAGGTCTTTAGTTAAGCTGGCTAGGTAGCATGAAAAGTCATACAGCAGGTGAAAACTAACTTTACTGATAACAAAGTAAGCACGACGCGTTTAGGAATTATTTCCATCTTCAGAAATCATAGTGCAAAGGCAGCACAAGGACAAGAGCGTTAACAGCTGTGTACGTAACATGAGATGACAGACTACTCCCAAGCTACATACACAACTGGTAATGCTGTTCCTTCTGTCACCTTTGCACTTGGATCTCTGAAGGTGGAAATAATTCCGAAACGCGACATTCATACATTGTGATTAATGAAGTCATTCTTCATCTGCTGTATAACCTTTTATGGAATCTAGCCAGCTTAACTAAACACCTACGCATACTTCATATAATGGTCGCTAGCCTTCTACTTAACTTTATTTCACACCTTTATTCTTTAACATATGATTTAAAAAGAAACTAAAAACTATGAGAAAGTTTTACTTTGTTAACATATGCATTTAGGAAATAAACACGATAAAAAGTTACTTCATTTGCCACTAGTTTATACTGAATTAACCTACAGTCCAAATACACGAGTAGTTATGAATGAGAAGAATGAACTGAAATATGAAATAGTAGTTTGAATTAAAATGAGAAAAAATTTCAACCGCATGATTTACAGTTAAGGTAAAAACAATATGCCACGATTTAATAAATGAGTTTAAGTTCATCTAGTACAGTCATCAAAAACGTTTTGCGTCACCTCGGATCCGAGAGTTCCGGAACCTGTGCAGAAACTTGGAATACGGATCAACATAACATCATTTCTGCCCTTTTTATTACTCATGAAAACCACACATTGCATGTTGTACCACTATACAGCGAGACGTTCAGAGGCGGCGGTCCACATTGCTGTTCACACTGGTACCTCTAATACCCAGTAGCACGTCCTCTTGCATTGATGCATGCCTGTATTGGTCGTGGCATACTATCCACAAGTTCATTAAGGCACTGTTGGCCAGATTGTCCCACTCCTCAACGGCGATGAGGCGTACATCGTTCAGAGTGGTTGGTCGGTCACGTTATCCATAAACAGCCCTTTCCAATCTATCCCAGGCATGATCGATAAGGCTCATTCTGGAGAACATGCTGGCCACTCTAGTCGAGCGATGTCGTTATCCTGAAGGTATTCATTCACAAGATGTGCACGATGGGGGCGCAAATTGTCGCCAATATACTGTCGATATGGTTGTACTATCGGTCGAGGTTGGCATTCACGTATCGTACAGCAGTTACGTCGCTTCTATGACCACCAGGGGCGTACGTCGGCCCCATGCAATGCCATCCCGAAACACCATTGAACCTCCATCTTGCTGCACTCTCTGGACAGTGTGTCTAAGGCGTTCAGCCTGACATTGTTGCCTCCAAACACGTATCCGACGATTGACTGGTTGAAGGCATATGCGACATTCATTGGTGAAGAGAACGTGATGCCAATCCTGAGCGGTCCATTCGGCATGTTGTTGGGCCCACCTGTACCGCACTCCATGGTGTCAAGGTTGCAAAGGTGGACCGCGCAGTGGACGACGGGTGTGATGTTGCGCAGCACGCAGCCTATTGGGCACAGTTTGAGTCGTAACACGACTTCCTCTGGCTGCACGAAAAGCATTATTCAACATGGTGGCGTTGCTGTCAGAGTTCCTCTGAGTCACAATCCGTAGGTAGCGGCCATCCACTGCAGTAGTAGCCCTTGGGTGGCCTGAGCGTGGTATGTCATCGACAGTTCCTGTCCCTCTGTATCTCCTCCATGTCCGAACAACGTCGCTTTGGTTCACTCCGAGACGCCTGGACACTTCCCTTGTTGAGAGCCAGAGCCCTTCGTGGCACAAAGTAACAATGCGACCGAGATCGAACCGCGGTATTGACCGTTAGGCATGATTGACCTCCAGACAGCACGAGCCGTGTACCTCCTTCTTGGAGGGATTACTGGAACTGATCGGCTGTCGGACCCCCGCCGTCTAATAGGCGCTGCTCATGCCTGATTGTTTACATATTTTGGCGGGTTTAGTGACATCTCTAAACAATCAAAGGACTGTGCCTGTGATACGTCAACGTCTATCTTCAGGAACTGATGCAAAACTTTTTTTGGTGTGTAGTTGAACTAACCGTGATAAAGTACCTAGATGCACCAATTAAAATTGACGTCTGCAATACACAATTCATTCACAAATAAATTGCATTAACGAGATTGTTTATTCCGTCAGTGGAGATCCGTTCGATCAACATTAAAGTGGCACGTAATTTTACGAACTGGACCCCATCAAAGAGCTCACGTTTAACTGTGTAGTTGGAATAATGGTGTACACAATACGAGAGCTCTGAAAAGAAATCTGAGTTGGCGTTCACCCACAACCGTTATAATTCTACCGTAAAATTCTGGACTAGGTTTATAATGTTTACCCTGAAAGGGTTACAACAATTAGTAGTAACGGTTCTTACAGGCTGAGAATTATTGAACTAACTGGAAAAAAACGTAAAATAGTTACAAATTAAGGCGTGCACACATTTTATTCAAGATGTAAATGTCACTACAGATATTGAATTTAGGATATGGCACGTTCAATGTGCTTCTCATCTTTGGCGATAATGTGGCGCAGACGAATAGCGAAATTCTGCATGACCCGCTGAAGTGCCGGAACGTCGATGCTGTCAATGACTCCTGAATGGCTGTTTCGATCTCAGAAATGGTTTTGGGGTTATTGCTGTACACCTTGCCTTTAATACAAACCCGCAAAATGGAGCCGTATGTGTTCATACCCGGAGAACATGGCCGCCAATTGAGGCTCATGCCAGTGGCCTCTGGGTACTCCAGAGCCAGAACGCGTTCCCCAGAGTGCTGTTCCAGGACATCAGTCTCCTGCTTCGATGGGGTCGACCTCTGTGTCGTATGAACTACATCTTGTCGAAATCAGGGTCACTTTGGATAATGGGAATGAAATCATCTTCCAAAATCTTCACGTACCGCTCTGTAGTTACTGTGCCATCAAGAAATACCGTGAATGGACATTGCACACCACATAGTCTCCCGTTGAGATATATACTGGACTGAAAACAACACAATGTTTTCGAATCGTTATATTACGACCTGCATTAGAAATTCTTGCCGAACAATCTCGTTCTCGCCTTGCCCCCGACTGCCTTGGTCCGGGCTCACACATCCCCAGCATGACCTACGGGTGGCGCCACCCCTCCGACCAAAAACTTCGCAGCACCATAGACGTACCAACAGTCGGCACAATAGGACGCTATGCTCTTTCCGAATCGCTGTTCATTCCACTATGTGTCGACAGAACGTACAAAACGTTGCATACTTTCGTATATATGTAGTCTTCCATTCGCACCCCCCCCTTTTTTTTTTTAATTCTCTCTTGACCTAAGGCAGCCTTTTCAATTTCGTATGGCAGCAACATCCCAATCCTCTATAAATTTTGACGGTGTGGGTGATTTGACACGAATTTGATTGATGTTACGAAGTTACATAGAAAATATGTTGAATTCGTAGCAGAATCCTTTTGAGTCCACACATGTCTGCATTTGTTTCTTCTGCTGCTCAGAATGTTTCTGTGTGTCATGTTCCACGTGCGTCTGCAAAATATTCCTTTTGTTGCTTTACCTCATCAGGTGTCGCCAAAAGCGACCTTTCAAGCACAGAATTTTTTGTCGTAAGAAAATTAGCATATCTCATGTGAGATGGGTGAGGTGGAAAGTTCATGTACATTATTCTGATATGAAGGGAAATACCAACAAGTTTCCGTTTGAAGGCGTTGTTGATGCATATATATACATGTAACATTGCGCAACTCCGATGCAGGTATATGGGTACGACATGTAGGCAAGGGAGTAGTGTAGCATTTGTGTCCTTTCAACGTGCGTGTGGTAAATATACAAACGTGAACTATGGCGATGTTATTACCAAATACATCCAGACAGGACCAACGTACTGGTATTCTCTTCTTGGCTGCCGAGGGACAAACACCGGTAGAAATCTATCAAAGAGTGAAGAATGTTTGAGCGGCAGCATGTCTGACGAGAACAAGCGTTGTGGAACAACCTGGTGCGTCAGTGGAATCATTGCTTCTATGCTCACTGCGATTTTGCCTGATTGCCATACCGAACGGAAACTTTCTGATCGCCCATTATACATGTCGTGCGAACATCTGAGGGTCTTTCGCTAGTCATTACCATTACAGCATTTGTTCGCTGCAGCAGCGCAATTAAGGCTCTGTTTATCTCAAAATTTCTCTCTGTTGTCTCTGTTTTTGTTTCTATTGGTTTCCTTGTTTTTGATGAAACCATTTATTGGCGCTTCTATCAATTCTTTATTACTGCATTTATGGCATTGTTTTCTTTTTTCTTCTTGTTCTACAATTCGTTTTGTTCCTGTTATGATGTCCCCGAGGTCTACTCTGTCAATTCTCTCTTGTTTATGTTGTATTTAAGGTCTTTTTTGAGAAACTCTGAGAACTTTATTCGAAATGAATACGAAATATTTAACTTAGGTGGAACGAGAGTACCAACCCGGCATTCACATTGTCGAATGAGGGAAACTGCCTAAAAACTGCATCTAGTCTGGCCGGCATACTCGCCCATGTCGTTTACATGCCGAGCGGATAAGATCCCGGGCCGTCTCGCCTTCACGAATCCCAGAAGGGACGTGCTAACGCGCATGGTTATAGGCCAGGATCTTTATTTTTTAATGTGGATTTCTTATTTTTAAAGTCTGAAGACTGTGTCCATTTTCTGGCAACGAATTTCGTAGCAACCTTAATCCAGGATAATATTCTGCATGATTTTGCCTAAATATCTGTACTGAAAAACACTCGACTGATGCTGGACATGTAATTTTTTTTCAATTTATGTTTACAAACCTACCGTTTCTTCCTTTTTTTAAAAAATCCCGTTTGCCTGGCTTTGCATAGAACTTCCATGTCGTCTGCAAATGCTAAGTATTCTAGCCTAACATTGGTTAGGCCGCTAGTTTTAAGCCTTGGTTTTAGTTTTCCACTTTTGGATTACTTTTCTAAGAAACCGTTGAAATGTAGAGTAGAGAGACCGCCCCCTGAGCTTTACCTTAGGTATGGAACTATTAAGTGTTTCACAAATAATTTAATTAATATCGAGGGTCGTGACGCATTCATTCACAGTTCAGAATAGACAGACTTACGGTCTGCTGAGTCTTAAGCTACTTTAAAGGTTTATGGAAGTGCAAGCTACATTCTCACTATAGAAGTTTTAATGTCTGAGAATTACATTAGTCTCACGTCTAGAATTTATCTGCATCCTGCTTTATAATCGCCAACTTCGCATTTCATTTGCTCTTTAACTCAATTGAGGAGATAATGAGAAAGAATTTGATACGTGACAAGAATAAAGGAAAATCCTCTACAGTAACTAACATCAGTTTTGTCTCTCTTCTTATGCTATGGATGTATCAATGTAGTTTCCCCATTCTTTCGAAATTTCTTCATTTAACCAAACATCAAAGTAATTTCACTTAAGACCGGTGGGGCAGTTGACGTCAAAATTTCATCAGAAACTCTGTCTTTTAAAGATGTTTTGTTTGTCTTGCAGTTTCCTCTGTATTTGGTGCCTACTAATCAGCTTTTGTTATTTTTTTGTACTTAGGTACCGTTTTTATATATAGGCATTTTTGACATGTTTAAACAGAAGCACGCACTACTAGCTATGACTAATGCCATGTGTATTACGTAATCTAATACTTGCCGGCCCTTGCCACCATTTTTGTGATTATTTCATTGCCTGCTTAACTACTTTACGACATATTACCATGTAACACCATCCAGTTTTATCTGCAGGTTAGGATCTCAGCTGCTCCTCTTCACCTCTTAATTGACTTTCAGTTCATTGTTGTAACACCACAGTTACAATATTTCCAGTCTTTATCCACTCTCCCTTTCGTCCGCAGCTGAACTGTTTACAGTGCTTGACGACGTATGAAATCGTACCTTTCGTTTCTGCTTATAGTTTGGGATCTCCTTACTACTTATTACTCAGCTTGTTGCTCGATATCAAAGCAATTCTTTAGATTGCTCTCTGTACTGTCATATCTAGACTTGCTTTGTTTATTTAAGAACAAGTTTATTTCAGTATTTCTGCACTATATTCCTTAACTGGCTATTGCTGCGCTTGCTTATTAGTAGTTTTCTTATGGCGAGTAAGTAAGTTGGTCTTTGTGAATGCGGTGGCATACACAGCGTCGTCGCAACCAAGCGGTGTGCGCAGAGATGCGTGGGCAGGAGTGTACATCGAAGTAACTAAACATCATATAATGTGGACATTATGCAACAAATTTAATATTTTTGAGCTTAATTTATGTTCGCTGATGTAAAAAAGAAAAAAAAAAACAATGTTCCATCGCCTGCTTCACACTCTTAGGAAAAGATGTCTCTTTAATTATTTATTCATTTCCTTTCTAAAATAGCCGAAATTTTTCTTCGGTGTTCAAACTATCTCCATTTCAAATTTCATCGAAGTCGGGTCAGGAAGTTAGTCGTGAAAACAACAGAGATACTTTAGCTTTTAAATCCACATTGAGGATTGTATAAGTATTGTATTCATTGGGTTGAACCACATTACGTAAAACAAATTAAGCATTTTCACAAATATGATCCACCTCAAACGTCAAAGAGCACACAGCTTTTTCAAGGAGTAAGAAATTATGATTTCCTGTGTCAGGTTTTATTCATCAACTGAGGTAAAACTTTAAATTATGTCTAAGCCTGTATGTAGCCCTATGAAAATATGTCTAGTAGCTTTGGAGATTAATTATAATTAAAAGGAAGGTCAGCGTTGGCCGTAATTTTGATGTTTTATTGATAGTAGAATCTATTTTCGATCACATGGTGATCATCTTCATTGCTGGAAGTTAAAAATTTTTACATAGCGATCAGTGAGTAAAAACAAAAACCACAAATACACCTGAGTATAAACCAATAAACTAACTGTTGGAAAGAACATACCTGTACAAATTAAACTCAGACACTGGTATCAAGTTATCAATAACCAAAACTGAGAAGCGATCACAATAACTGAAGCCGCTGTTTACATTCACCTATACAGCAGACCTCGGTGTGATAGGGTCTTGGAACGCCCTCTGTGTGGCGTGTGTCACGTGAAGACTTAACAATTCTTAATTTGCCAAGAGATTACCACAAAATAGCAACGTGCACTTGCAAATCATTAATTGAATATTTCAATTTTAAAAATTGTACATTAAAAAACGCATAGCAAAAAAGGCAAGGGGGAATGCACATCTTGCCAACATACTCTGGCGTGTTATTTTCAAACAACTTAAAAAACATGTCAGAATAAAAATCAACAGGTGAAGTTATATGGTGTAAGATTACAGGACTAGAAAAGAAAAAAAAATATATAGATAACATGACATCAAATATACAGAATTTGTTATAACACAGTAACCGCCATCTGGCGTACGGAGTCAGAGATATAAGGTTCTTAATTTACGTAAAATATTACATTGAAACCAATAAGTCAAATACATAAATGTAATTATACAATGTATGTCACAATATAGCTGGTCAAAATGCCATGAAACTCATTACGTATTGTAAAAAAAATTTTTGAAGGGTGCAGATTAACAATTTTTTATCGTATTTAACGACGTGATGAAACACACATCTCATTTATCCCGTTGAGACATGTGAAGACTTTATATAAATTAAAAAGTCATCGTAATTATGAAAGCAGCATGTTTTAAAAGCACATTGTGGATGCAGAGATCGTTTAGCGGATTCGTGAGTGAAAACTACTGTTAAAAATTTCAAAGAATAAATTATATGTTGGATAGAGACAAGTGTACGAAATATGCTAGCTTAGTAGATACCTGTTATTTATAGAAAAAATTATCATATGATACAAACAGAACTTGGGTATAAGGAAACAGTGTTCTCTTTAAAGTAGTGGATAAATGGTAATATGCATCGTATACCCAGAAACGTCATAAGGTGGGATAGGTAACAGTTGAAATTATTGCCAAAAAATACATCGCACTGTAGGTAAATTAGAGCCAGATTACGCACATTTTTCCGCAATTACTAAAGCAATTAAAATGTAGTGACAAACTAGCAACATAAATAATTACATAAAAGCGATGAGGGTTTGATCCCTTGTCTATTGGGAATCCAAACAGATTGTCATAATCGAACGCTTAATGTGTAGTGTGCAAGGATTTTGTTAGAGACCTGTTATGACTGTCGGTTATGTAACCTGGCCACCAGTTAACAGAGGTTATTAGAAAACCGGTGCTAAATGTACCAGCCAATTAATCTCAACAAAGAACCTCAAAAAATGCTGTACATTAAAATATGTTAGCTAATGAAAAGTATGGGTTATACGGTTCAGCTAACTGATTCACACGTATTACCTAGTAGGTGAGAACAATGCTAACATAATAAAATCCTGTAATGCAGTTATGAAATATATCCACATGTGCTGTATCAGAACCCTTAATACACGTTTATGGAAACTCATTCAAACGGCAAAGGAATTACAAGGATACATGAAAATAATTACATTTAAGTGAAAATAGTTACTATTCGTGTTAGCGCCTCATAGATGTCGACTACATTGAAAACTATGTTCCAGAATCACCCTAAACTTCCAGAATTGGAAGAACAAAATGGAGAATACTTTTTTTAAAAACCAAATTTGTAAACTTTATTGGTGCAAACCAGAACGTATGTGTCTAAGCATTAAGACAGCTAAAATAGAAAGTAACGTACGTGTTCTTGTAGTAACAACTTTGAGTGAAGCGTTGTATATGAGGGATTTATAAGCGATTGATTTCGGATCGCCAATTGTGATGACTGGCCATGAGTTGACAGCTTTTTTTACACAGGAAAGCAGGGGAGATTAGTGTTGAAACTGACAGACATGACGCTTTTAGACAAAACTGTCAGCTATGGTATCTTTTTATTCTGTGATCAGATTTTGAGGGAATAAACCTATACTTTATCCAAGATACTCTCAGCTTACCTGTTTAAATCCCAAGAAAAATCGTCTAGTAGTTTTGGAGATTAGAGTATTCAAACAGACAGATGGACACTGGAAGATAAAACTTTAACTAACGATATCTTTTTCCTGTGATCCGCTTTTGATGAAATTAAGCCTGTACTTTGCCCCAAGCTATGTGCAAGATACCTGTGAAAACCCAAGAAAATTCATGTAGTAGGTTTGAAGATCAGAGTGGCTAACAGAAGAACAGACACGACGGTCTTACATTTTTATTATTGGTATAGATATATGTAAGAAAATAGACAGATTTTAATGTATACCAGTTGTTACACTCTTACTCGCGGTAACTTTTCCTACGTTATCTTTAGTTATCCTGTAGCCGTTACCGTTCTGTTAGAGATGATGGCATGATAACTAATGAGTTTTAATTCAGGTAATTACTGGAGGAGACGAATTCTCAGTTCCCTGCAAGAGGTGAGATTTGTCATCCACCTACCAGTGGACTGCTGCTTAAAGTAGCTGGCGACGAACTTCTTTTCTTGTTGCAGAGGTTCAGTTGATAGTTAACTGATGTAATGAATGGAACAAAAGGGGAAGCCGCAGACCAAAGGAAATGAGTCTTTTCTGTCAAAATCATAGTATATCGTACTTCCCGTAGCACACCAAAGGAAGGTGAGGTATTCTGATTTACTAATATAGCTGTACAATTATAAAAAGCAGTTCCTGTCTCTTCTTGCTGCATGTCAAGAATACTACACAAAGAACGTTCAGTCGATAGTAAAGCCTTCAGTTAGCTTGGTCAAGCTCCTGAACTACGCGAGAGTGAGAGGAGACAAACCATGGAGAACACTAATTATCGGCAAGAAAATAACGGACGCCCGGTCAGGGCACTTCATGCAGTTATTCAGTAATCATCTTAAACAGCACCCAGTCTATGGCCTGCCGAACGACAATAAGTATAACCATGGGCGCCACTGAATATAGCTACCGATAGAACTTACTGTCATCTCGCGAGTGAATCGACCACAATGCCAAGATGGTGGTTGGCTCCGAACTGAGAGCCATCGTAGCTGTTCACACACATTCCATTCAGACGACTAATAACAATTGTCTCTTCTTGCCGTCTCACTTTTGTTGACCGAGGAATCCTCAGTACGGCATGCTTCCGCCGACGAGGAGAGACGCGTATAGCCAATCTAACCTGCGTGTTTGTTAGCGTTAGTACCCCTGTGTGCCTGTCACAGCCGACGATTCAGAGGATGATACTCTCACTGTGGCGGGAATCTAACGGGAACGGCAGGTCCTCGTGTGTCCTTCCGCGGCGGGAAGCCGTGGCCTTTATTTGAAGCTAACAGCTGACTAGCTTCTGCCGATATTCGCCATCTTGCGGTATTGTAGAATTAATTAAATTTTAACCCTGAAAAATCGTCCACCCCTACGAGCCCCTAGTTCACTGGTTAGGCAAATGCCGATAGTGGTCTCAAATGGTCTGAAGAAATTGATTTGATATTGTATAATTAAAGATTAATTATAATGATTTGTGAGATAATTATTTTATCAGCTTGAGCGGCATATCAAATGAAAGTTAATTTAACGAAGATCTGAATCTAAATTCAAAATTATTGATTGAATTTCATCAGTGCACTCTTTCTTCATCAGTGAGCTGGATCGTGCGGCAGTATAGGCTGCTGAGAGCTCTTGTGGCCAGTCATTGAAAACTCTTCACTCTACAAACTCATCATTAAAACGGAATGATTTGCTGAACAAATTGTTTGTTCTCTATAATATTCTTCTTCCTCTCGTCAACCAGCTGCGTAATTTCGCAAGCGGACTGTTGTATTATGATTTTACATGTGGACATTTTTATCGATATTTGCCTACATTGCATTCGATAATTTCTGCGCGTTACCGATCTTCAGTTAGGCTGTGGGTGTATTACTTCAGCTGTTCTGAGACAATGATCTCTACGTAATATTTACTATACCAAAGAAAGACCAGTCGTTAAGACTTACGTGGAACGAGAGGATATTCGGCGGATGTACTGGCCTACCCGCTCCCCAGACTAAAATCCCATGGGATGCGTTTTGGCGACGTATTGCAACGCATTCACATACAAGAATGCCCATCTGCCACATATCAACCGCTGTGGTGAAGGGATGGAACGCCCTTCCAGAAGAACTTATCAACCTTGTGTCCAGCATTGGGGCACGTTGCAGAGGATGCACTGCCGTCCGTGGTGTTCACGTGGACACGTCCCAAATTTTGCAGTGTTCGATAGACCATCGTAAATCATGGTGTAATTATTGTCTTTGATTTCTTTTCGTCTTATTGCGTTTTTCCTTCAGTTATCCTTTGTTCTATACTACAGCAGTTCTTTATATGTATGGCCCAAGTTTTATAGAACTATATTACTTGGCAGTAACACATCATGTATAAATTACTTTCGTCCTTAGGTTCTGTACACTGGTGTATACTACATGTAAAAAAAAAAAATTAGAGTACTACATTTCCACGGAGTTGCAAACGCGCTAGCTGTGAATGCTTCATTGATTAAAATGACTTAGGGCGATTAGATGTCAATAACTTTGAAAATCATTTAGAAGGCTGGACCTGTGGCCAGTACGACTGCCACGATGGCGTCGAGCGAGGTGCGGTGATGAGGATCTGTCGAACATCTGGTGGCACTAGTAAGACGTATCAGATTACACACACATTATTCACGGATGCGCAGTTGTCTTCTTTCACGGCTGCCCGTAACCAAGCAAGCTGGTTAAGGTGATGCAACGACGGTGTGCGCTAACGGCTGTGTCCGCCACCACAGCGGACTCCACTCGCAGTGGGCAGCTGCATCACAGAAGGTTGCTGACCTGACGCACTGCAGCCGTTGCTCGCATGTTTCGGTGGCCAGTAGCACGGCTAGCAGGTTAACAAGGCGCTCTCGTTGGCTTTAAAGTCGGAGACCCGGAAAGGTACCTAAGATCTCTGCAACAGATGGCCGTAGTTGTGAAGAGTTACATCTCGGGTCCTCAGAAAGGAAATTTTCAGCGACGCCAGTGTCTGCTCGTTGATGCAGATCGGTAAAGAGCTGCTGCGCTCCCCCGCGATGACGCTAGCTACTAAACAGCTGATCGGGTATTATCGGCTAGAGCCCCTCCCCCACAGGGGTAGGCTAAGCAGCAAAGGGGAAGACGAGGCAGCAGGAGCCTACAATAGCCAAGCGCTTCAGGCCGGGCTGGCTGTTGCACCGTAGATCGGAGTCATCTAGGCAGACTGAGGGTGGAGCAGCACTGGTCACACTTCAGCACTGTGCAGACTGGGTGCTGAGCTGTGGAGATTAGAGTAGTTATACCAGGCGGTCTATGCCAACGACGTTATCTTTTGGCGAAAATGACTGAACGTGTCATAATTTTCTGGACCCATCAACATTCTGCACCTTGGCACAGTGATCTGTTTCTTCTCTTCGGGCTTTGCGATTTGTTATTCACGTAAAGTATGTGTGCTGAAAAGCCCGTCTCGTATAAGACTTTCACGTTGTTACTTCCCTGCGCGGTCGGCAGAAATCGTTTGCTCCCTTCCCCGAGAGGTCACTCCCCCGAATCAGCGCCTTTGTCATCCAGCTAGTGTAGTGTGTGGCAGTTAGCTTGGTGATGTGCCGATGGTAGATGCTGTATCTCTGTCCTTCTTTGTTGACATTCCAATCTAGACGCTGAGTTCTTGCCTGCCTTGGCTTAAACTCTGGTGATGGTGCTCACTATGGAGCATTTTAAAACTTTTTTCAGATCCACTCGGAGTGTCATTCTGTGGCGCAACAGTCCTTAGGTACTAAAAATCTTGAATCTGTATGGGGTATCGAGAAGGCATTTGGCATATCTTGAGTTTTGTATGGGTTATCGAGAAGGCATACGGAAGATCATTCTCATCTCATTTTCCTATTTAATTTGGCGTACATTCTAATTTTTACCTGAATTGGTTTATATTTTATCCACTTCTGTCATAAAATGATTTTTCTGCCTTCGAGTTCCCGCCAGCAACACACCAGGCTACCTGCTCCCCTCTTTTTCGTTTCCGCCAGTAGCAAAGTCTGAACATCGATTTGGCGTTTAGTATACGACTCCCAGCCGCTTCTTCCTACCAAGAGTTGTCCGCTTGTGGTGAGATACACCTACGCCAAGCCTCGTTCAGTTTTCAAAACAGATCGCGCAGCAGGATCTCTGTAAGGTCTCCCCGGTTGGGTTAGATGCGTCTACATGTAACATCTTACGAGGACAGTAGGGGCTGACAAACACTAGAATATTCAATACGGTTGAGGCTGATAGTAGAGTTGAAGCTATTAACACAGCATAGGGATAGATGCTGCCAATTGCCTTTAGGAGTTTAAGAAAACCAGGAAAAATCTTAGTATATGGCCGGTTTGAGCTATGAAAGTCCATCCTCTCAAATGCTAATCCAGTGTCTTACGACCGTGTCACCCTGGTGCCTTGGAGTCGAAGGCAGGCTGAAACTGTGAGGGAAGAAATGAGTCGTACCTGGACGAGAATTGCTTGCTGGTGCAAAAGTCTAGGTTCGACCCCTCCAGCAGTCCTCAATATTAATCTGTCACGGCTGTTTTTCATGTCATTAAATTTGTGTGGAAGTGTTACAGTTTGCTAGTTTCATAATTTTGCTTTGTTTTAAGTGAATAGTAATTTGTTCTTTCGAAAGAGAACACCTTGTTATAAGTTACATGCTATTTTTGAGAGGGGTAAAAGGTTTCAGTGGTAGACAGTACGTTGTCATGATTCTTCAGTCACGTATTGGAGAATACCGGATGAAGGCGCTCACAATCTCCACGCGGCATCTTCTTTCATCTCGACTCGTAGATCTGTAGTATCAGGTTGGAAACGTGCCAATCGCTCAACTGCTGCCAGGCAGGCAGCAGACCGCTGCTTCTGTCCACGCAGCACGTCGAGCCGATAAGACAAGCTGCGTGTGAGGTGCGTCAGAGCTGTCGTTTTCATTCGCCTGTCGCAGCTTCCCAAGTGGTGCTCCTTTTGTGAAGCGTTTGTGAAAGTCAGTATGGGTTCCTCATTGCTAACTAAACTCGTACTACTTCTCCGTCGCTACGAGCTACTTTCACACACCCCGACATTCACGTTGCGTATTAAGTTACCACCCTCAGGGTGTTTGTGGAAGTATCCAGCAGTAATTTTTTCGCCACAACATCTGCAGATTTCTCAACCAGTTTCCACAAAGTGAGATCTGCATGTCTCCCGGCGAATAAAATGTTGAAATAACATACGGGAATGCAGCCGGATGACGTCGACACCCGCGGATATTTCGACATGTGACCACCCTGACATTTTAAAGGCGAAACTGAAGGACGTAAGCGCTGTGCAAGTATCTTTAAAATCTCGGTTTCCCCCCTTCACACACACACACACACATATATTGTAAACACTAACTCCACCACACAATTACAGACGATCCATGCCAGAAGTTATCGATAGTGAATTACTAAACAATAAATGAAGTAGCCTTAACTCTGTCCCTCTGTTTTTTCACAAGGGGACGAGGAGGATTCCACACAGAATTTAGGCAAAAAGTTCCGCCTGTATTTACAAGGTTACTTGCCAATTTAATCTGAACTGATTCCTTAATAACACTGTCCCAATACCTGGAACTGTAAGTCATAAACTGCGTGTTTTTATAGTGCATAGAATGACTGGTGCCAAGACAATCAGCAACAGCCGATTTTCTCCACTGTAGTAAGCGTGTGTGAAGCTTATGCGCCGTGCAGTGGTCCTCCACGGTCCTGGTAATCTGATCAATATATGACACGCCACAACTGCAAAGAATATGATAGACACAAGCATTAAGCAAACCAAGAAAATCCATAACGGATTCTAAATGGACCCTAATCCTAGACGGGGGTCGGAAAACCCATTTCACATCATATTTCCGCAAAATACGACCAATCTTGTCGAAAATGCTCCTTGCGAAAGGCATATAGCTAAAACGGCCCCTAGACTGTCTATAATACGAAATAATATCCACCGCCAACTGGAGGGAATCCGTTTGAATGAGTATAATATTCTCGTAAGTATCGATGTGGTCTCTCTCTCTCTTTTCAGTCGTGTTCTACTATCTGGTTCGTTACGGTTATTCATGTTCATTAATTCGGCTTTCACTTACTGATTATTCAGTGACCAGTACTACGAGCAGACAGATCGAGCTACGACGGGTGACCCATGTTTATGGAAAGCTTCGAGGAAAGTACTTAGCTTTGAAACCTACGTATTTTTTTGGATACTTTTGATGTTTGTCCTCACTGCAATACGAATTTGATCGACTATTTAGAACACCATAATCCAGTTCCCCCGAATATTTGCTACATTATAAAGTTGAAAAATAATGGCTCTCTTCCCTTCCTTCACGTGCTGCTCAGGAGGAAGGTTGATCGTACATTTGGACACATCGTATACGGGAAGCTTACTCACACTGACTTGTGCCTACATCCGTTGTGATGATAATACCGAGTTGACACCAAGGTCTACGGCCTTTTTGCCTCATGCAGGAAGCATTTCCAATAAAAGTTCGTAGAAATATGATGTGAAACGTGTTTTGAGACCTCCGTCTAAGATAAGGGTCCTTTCAGGTTCCGTTGAGGATGGTCTTGATTTTCGTAGGTTTCGTTTCTGTCGTGTTCCTTGCAACTGCGCATTTCGTATTTGATCAGACTGTTAGGAAATTCGAGGACCGATGTACTGAGCATAAGCACCCCACACACTCACAACAGCAGAGAAAATAGGCAATTGCAGAACACAGTCCTGGCCACAGTCATCCTATGGATTGTAGCAATGCAGAGATCATGGCACTCACTTTCAGCTATTGCTGTTTAGATTAAATTAGCAAGCATCCTTGTAATTAGAGATGGATATTTTTGTTTCAGTTCTGCGTGGAATATTGCTCTCTCTCTTGTCAAAAAACTGGGGGACCGAGTTAATGCTACCTCACCTGTTGTTCAGTGATTCATTGTCAATTACTTTTCGCATTGATCATCTTTTGCTGCGTAGTGGCACTGATGTGTACGATACGTGTATGTGCGTGATCTTTCCGGAATTACTCTGTAAAGTGAGGTTTTAAATTCACTTGTACAGCGCGTACTTGCTGCAGTTTTGCCTTTAAAATGACAGGGTTGTCACCACTCGGAACATCAGCTGTTGTCGACGACGTCAGCAGGCTGCATTCCCATAAATTATTTGTTTCCACAATGTTCGTGACACACTGGGAGGCCAAAATATGATGACTACGTGCTCAGTATCGTGTTGGCCCACCTTCGTGAAGCAACACAGAAGCGATTCTGCGTAACAAGTTGTTATTAGGTATCTGAGGATTTCTGTCAGCAGATCTCTGTCTGTCAAGAGATTCCAGCAAAATACGAGCCGGTGGTTTGTGGTCGTGGCACTGGCGTCTGATAGCGGCCCAAGTGTTTCCGATCGGGTTCAAATGAGGAGAATTAGGCGTCCAAGACATGAACGTGAATTCACTATCATGCTCGTCAACCACTGTAGCGCGATTGTGGCCTTGTAATGTGGATGTTTGTCCTACTGGAAGATGCCACCGCCGTCGGGGAAGACATCAAGCTTGAGGGGATCCAAATGGTTCAAAATAACGTTCGCGTAGCTCGAAATTACCCTTTTGCCTTAGATTAATTCCACAGGTGTTATGGAAGCACAGCATAATTGGCCTCACACGGGCGTACGTTCATAGGCTAACAAAAAATGTAATTCGTCAGATCAGGCGACATGTTTCCACTGATTAACGGTCCACTTTCGATTGTCTCGTTCCACTGCAATTGTAACTGACAACGTCATTGGGTCGGCATGGAAATACACATGGGTCGTCTGCTGCGGGACTCCAAGTTGAACAAAGCATGCTGGTTAGTGTGCTGTAAAATACTTGTGCCAGCACCACTATTGTACTCTGTTGTCATATCTGCCACAGATAGCTAGCTATCCCTCGTTACATCCAATTTCCGTGATGAGGCCAGTGCAGTACCATCTGTGATTGCAGAGTGACGTGTACGAGCAGCAGTAGCAGTAACTAGTCGTATATTCAGTTTTTCGTATTAGTTACGCAGGTCTAATTCAAATTACTTTGTGTGTGCTTGCGTGGTGAAATTTTTCGGATCTTTTCGTATTTTCGAAATGGAAAGGGGTAGCATCAAATTTTAATAACGGTAGAGTGTAACATCGCGTAGGCGGTTGTCATTTGTACTAAGACAGGGGTAGTATCGCATTGTAATATCTGTATAGTGGCGTAGTCGTGGTCATTTGATTGCTTGGTTCGTAAGTAATTGTTCATAAATCGCAGCTCAATCTGGCGCTGGTGACGCAACTGTGCGGTCGCATACTGCTGTTTTACTTGTCGTAACTCTATACGTCCAGATATTAGCAGTAGGATGGATAGGGTGTGTCTGTGCTGTGTGCGGGCGCAGGAGGAACTGGCCGCGGTTAGCGAGCAGCTGAGCGTGCTGTTGGCCACGGTCAGCCGCCTTCAGGCTGCTGCCTCGAGGTGCAGCGACAGCAGAGGGCCTGGCGCGTCGCTTGAGACACCCCATGTGTCGCTTGCTGCGTCCGCTGACTCAGCCATAGAGGCACCTTCTAGAGTACCCGGCGCGTTGGGGGCGCCCTCACCTCAGGGTGAGTGGCGGACTGCAACGTGTTCGCGTCGCTCGTGGAGGACGGCCAATGTGAAGGCTGTCCGCCTGGCCTCGCCCGTTCATCCTGTCAGTGGGCAGGTGGCCGCTCCTTCAGCAGGGCCCGCGCGGGCACACGGGGGCAAAGGCTTTCTCGTTATTGGGAGCTCCAACGTTAGGCGGGTGATGGAGCGCCTTAGGGAAATAGCGTACAGGACTGGCACAGGAGAGCTTCTGTAAAGTTTGGAAGGCAGGAGACGAGATACTGGCAGAAGTAAAGCTGTGAGGACCGGGCGTGAGTCGTGCTTCGGTAGCTCAGATGGTAGAGCACATGCCCGCGAAAGGCAAAGGTCGCGAGTTCGAGTTTCGGTCGGGCACACAGTTTTAACCTGCCAGGAAGTTTCATATCAGCGCACACTCCGCTGCAGAGTGAAAATCTCATTCTGGAAACATCCCCCAGGCTGTGGCTAAGCCATGTCTCCGCAATATCCTTTCTTTCAGGAGCGCTAGTTCTGCAACATTCGCAGGAGAGCTTCTGTAAAGTTTGGAAGGTAGGAGACGAGATACTGGCAGAAGTAAAGCTGTGAGGACCGGGCGTGAGTCGTGCTTCGGTAGCTCAGATGGTAGAGCACTTGCCCGCGAAAGCCCAGGGTCCTGAGTTCGAGTCTCGGTCGGGCACACAATTTTAATCTGCCAGTAAGTTTCAGGAATACCGTAATGTTTGAATACTCCATTAGTAGTGTACCGCTTGACACAGTCACGTCGATTAAATATTTGGGCGTAACATTGCAGAACGGTATGAAGTGGGACAAGCATGTAATGGCAGTTGTGGGGAAGGCGGATAGTCGTCTTCGGTTCAGTGGTAGACTTTTAGGAAGATGTGGTTCCTCTGTAGAGGAGACTGCTTATAAAACACTAATACGACCTATTCTTGAGTACTGCTCGAGCGTTTGGAATCCCTATCAGGTCGGATTGAGGGAGGACATAGAATCAATTCAGAGGCGGGCTGCTAGATTTGTTACAGGTAGGTTTGATCATCAGGCGAGTGTTACGGAAATGCTTCAGGAAGTCGGGTAGGAGTCTCTCGAGGAAAGGAGGCATTCTTTAGGTGGATCGCTACATAGGAAATTTAGAGAACCAGCATTTGAGGCTGACTGCAGTACAATTTTACTGCCGCCAACTTATATTTTGCGGAAAGACCACAAAGATAAGATAAGAGAGATTAGGGCTTGTACAGAGGCATATAGGCAGTCATTTTTCCCTCGTTCTGTTTGGGAATGGAATAGGGAGAGAAGATGCTAGTTGTGGTACGAGGTACCCTCCGCCACACACCGTATGGTGGATTGCGGAGTATGTATGTAGATGTAGATGTAGACGAGCGTCCAACACCTTGTCGCTTACTTCTGGTTTCATCGTGAGTTCTTTTTTAATTGAGATAAACATCGTGTCTATTATTAGTTTGGCAAACATGGGCACGGCATCAGGAGTCGTAATATCGGAGGAAACATTTCAGCGCACCCCAGAAATGAAATCAGGAAACCCAAGGGAATCATAATATGTGAAAGTGTACTCATCCACCTTACAGCAGATATATGCAGATCTAAAAGGTTAAAAAAGCATGTGAATCATATTACGTTTAATTTGGCCTCTTCCTTAGAGCTATACTACACAGCTGAGGTGCATCAAATTTGCAAATTTCGAGCGAAAGAGCTCAGATAGTCAGCTATGAATATGTGATAAACTGCTATGCTAGTCTTCCTACTTCTCCTCTGTCCTCTCCCTTTCCTATTTCCCGTTCACACACCTGGTGAACCCCCCCCCCCCCCCCCACACACACACACACACCACACACGAATACACACATACACAGACACACAAAGAAACACAAAAACACCCACACGAACACACACACACACACACACACACACACACACACACACACAAGATCGCGATAATGGAGGCGATCGACATCAACCATCTAAACCTTCTCACATAGTATGCAGTAACTAAGCGGCTGTGGTAGGTTCTAAATCAGCTTAAAATCAGAAAACATTGAATAACCGTGTTTTTTTGCACGTTTAAACTGACAAATAACGCTCGATTCGAGAACCAGTAACGCATTCCCGGGATGCGGCGTAACAAGGAAGCTGATGTGGACGCTATAGAGGCAGATATAGGCTGATTTTAGACCATTAAAATGAGCAGGTAATATATCCACAACCAACAGTTTTTTTCACAAGGATTGTGAGATTAATTTCGTAATACAGCCAGTCGTTCCAATATATCGACTGTGAACCGAAGTGCTAACAGTAGCGCCATGAAAGGGCTAGTGGTTCAAATGGCTCTAAGCACTATGGAACTTAACATCTCAGGTCATCAGTCCCCTAGGCTTAGAACTACTTAAACCTGACTATCCTAAGGACATCACACACATCCATGCCCGAGGCAGGATTCGAACCTGCGACCGTAGCAGCAGCGCGGTTCCAGACTGAAGCGCCCAGAACCGTTCGGTCACAAAGGCCGGCCAGGACTAGTGCTTTTATCCATAGATTATTACCGCTGATATGGAAGTTAGTTCTACGATGTGCAATGCCAGTATTATTACCGGAATGATGTATTATGCTTTTAATTTAATGAACAATGCATTATTTTACAGAGTGAACTGATGTGAAAGCGTGTTCGTTTCGTTTTCAATCAATTTGTGTATTGTGCAGTTTCGGAATCATTGTGTGCCCATACGATAGTAATTTTCTCTCTGGAATTGATATTTTTAAATCAACTGCTTTGTTGGCGCCACTAGTGCGTCCGAAAATTTTTGATATATTTGAATGCAAATTCAGGGCTGCAGTTACGATTTTCATACTGAATAATGTATCTCTCCCAGGGGATTTTAATCTGGGCCAGTAATGCGGAGATTTTCCAGAGCCAAATTACAAAATCAACCATTGTTTGTGCTGAACTACAACGCTAGGAATCCTATGCTATCTAATTATTATCATCATTATTATTTTTAGGGAACTGCCACACCTTGTTATGTCTTCTTCCGAAGACTGCCGAGTAATTTCCCGAAGCCGGCCGCGGTGGCCGTGCGGTTCTAGGCGCTGCAGTCCGGAACCGCAGGACTGCTATGGTCGCAGGTTCGAATCCTGCCTCGGGCATGGATGTGTGTGATGTCCTTAGGTTAGTTAGATTTAAGTAGTTCTAAGTTCTAGGGGACTGATGACCTAAGATGTTAAGTCCCATAGTGCTCAGAGCCATTTGAACCATTTTGAACCAATTTCCCGAAAGTTTCCGTGATACGTACACAATGACTGAAATGGCTGTCACATATGTAGAAGCACTCATGTGCCTTCTTACAGTCTTTTACCTTTACTTAACATGTCGAGTGATTCAGACACATAGTCATACTTATGAACAAATCACCTAACAGGCTTCAATGTGGTCTTCAGCAGCTGCTTCTTCTAGTAAATTAAACCTTCTAGTTGTTTACCTCCATCACATTTCTGCGGATCACTTTATTCTTTTATTACCACATAAATCGATGAACCAAAACATTATGACCACTGCCAACCACGAGGTTGAATGCCTCCTGGTGGTTTCGCGGGAGCGTGACGCATCAAGGGAAGAATGTAAGTGGAAGAGAGACGAATGAGCAGTGTCATAGCGAATATACCTCAAATTCGGAAATCCAATGATATTAGCGGTTTCGACAAAGGGTACATTGTTGTAGCACTGCGGCTGGAAACGAAAATCTCTGAAACGGCGAAAGTGGTCAGCTGTTTGCGTAGTACTGTCGAAGCACCTACAGAAAGTGGTTGAGGATGGTGGAATAACGCGTAGGCAAACGGTGAGGTCGTAGGATCCCCCACTATGTAATCCAGGATAGGCAATGATCTGTGGCAGATCTGACGTCAGAGTACAACGCTGGTGCAGGCACAAGAGTTTCGGAGCACGCCATTCAAAGGCCACTGTTGAACGTTGTGTTCCACATCACACGACTCCTCCGTGTTCGTGTCTTAGCCCAACAACATAGCCAGTTACAATTGCAGTCACCATAGGATCACTGTTTTTAACGTGGATCAATAGAAACGTGTCGCCTGTCGAATGAATCGCACGTCCTGTTACACCACGTCGATGGCTGGTTCCTTTCAAACCTCCACCTAGGCGAATGACTGATTGAAACGTGCAGCGCACCACAGATGCAAGATGCTGAGAGCAAAACTAATCTATGGGGTACAATGGGCTGGGCTTCTATAGGACCTATGGTAGTACTCGAAGACACAATGACAGCAGTGAACTCGTGAACATTATTGCGGACCACCTGCACCCCTTCATGGTTGAAGTCTTCTTTGATGGCGATAACATCTTCCAGCAGGATAACTCTCAGCGACACACGGACTGGTGCTGCAGTGGTTTGAGGAGGACGATAGTCAACTCACATTCATGTCTCAGCCAGCAAATGCCCTTCACGTGCACCCACTGGAATACATATCGGGCGGCAGCTGCGTGTGCACAAACCACAGCACCGTAATTTTCTGGAATTTAGTGACCTGTGAGGAGACATCTAGTGCCACATACTGCTATAAGCCTATAAATTACGTGTAGAATCCATATCAAGCAGAGTAGCTACTGTAATGTGTTTGAAAAGTGGATCAACCCGCTGTTAGACAAGTGGTCGTAACGTTTTGGCTCACCGATGTACTCAACAGCACTTTATAATATTGACGTCGAACACCACCAGATATTTCTTGTTACTGATGCCTTTTATAGGCATACTGGATTGTTTAGCACAGAGGCTGTATCACTAACACTTCATGTAATTCATAATTTTCACTTGTTTATAATATTTTTCGTGAAAATCAAATAGCTGTACAGGATTGGAATGCGGTTGTAGGGGAAGGATTGGAAAAAGGCTTATAGGAGAATGTGAGCTTGGTAGTAAAAATGGGAAATGAGAAAGACTAAGTTCTGCAATAAATTTTGGATGCTAATAACGAATATACTGTTCAAAAATCACAATAGGAGCAGGTATATTTGGAAACGGCAGGAAGACACAAGAAGACCTGAGTTACATTACATGATAGTCAGGCAGAAATTCTGAAATCAGATGTTGGATTGTAAGACATACCCATGGGCAGATATAGACTCAGATCACAATTTGGTGATGATGTAGGGCAGGCTGAAATTTAAGAAAATAATCAGGAAGAACCCATGCGCAAAGATGTAGGATACGGAAGTACTACGAAATGAAGAGATAGCCGGAAGCTATCTGAGGCTATAGATACGGCGATAAGAATAGCTCAGTATACAATTCAGTTGAAGAGGAATGGACGTCTCTAAAATGAGTAGTCACAGAAGTTGGAAAGGAAACCATAGGTATAAGGAAGGCCACTGCGAAGAAATCGTAGATAACAGATGAAATTCTTCAGCTGATCGACGAAAGAAGGAAGTATAAAAATGTTTGATGAAATTCAAGAATACAGAAATGTAAGTCACTTAGGAAATGCAGGGAATCTAAAGCGAAATGATTACACGAAAAATGGAAGGGAACCGAAAAAGAAACGAGTGTTGGAAGGACTTATTCCACATACAACGAAATCAAAACAACCTTCAGTAAAATTAAAAGCTGGAGTGGTAACATTAAAAGTGCAATAGAATTCCACATTAAAATACAGAGGAGAAAGCGGATAAAGGGAAGGAGTACATTGAAGTCTCTATGAGTGGGAGGACTTACGTGGTGACGTGGCGGAATAAGAAGCAGGAGCCGATAGGGAAGAGATAGGGGATCCAGTGTTAGAATGAGAAATTAGAAGAGCTTCGGAAGACACAAAATAAAATAAGGCAGAAGGAAAAAATAGAATTCCATCGGTATTTCTAAAAGCATTGGGGAAAGTGGCAACACAATTATTCATGTTGGTGTGTAGAAAGTACGAGACTCGATATCGACCATCAGCCTTACGGAAAAACATCATCCACACAATTCCCAAGAAAGCAAGATCCGACATGTGCGAGAATTATCGCACAATCAACTCAACAGCTCACGCATCTAACTTGCAGACAAGAATAATACAAAGAAGAATGAAAAAGAAAACTGAGGAACTGTTAGATGACGATCAATTTGGCTTTGGAAAAGGTAAGGGCACCAGAGAGGCAGTTGCGACATTGCGGTTGATATTGAAAGCAAGAGTAAAGAGAAATCAAGACACGGTCATAGAATTCCTTGACCTCATAAAGCGTTCGATAATGTCAAATGGTTTAAGATGACCAGAATTTTGAGAAAAATACGGGTAAGCTATAGCGAAAGACGGGTAATATATAATGTTTACAGGAACCAAGAGGGAACAATGAGAGCGGAATACCAAGTACGAAGTGGACGGATTAAAACTGGTTTAAGAGAGCGGTATTGTTTTTCATACCTGCTGTTCAGCGTAAATATTGAAGAAGCAATGACGGAAAGAAAAAAAATATTCAAGAGCGGGATTGAAATTCAAGGTGAAAGGCTATCGATCATAAGATTCACTTATGACATTGCTGTCCTCAGTGAAAGTGAAGGAGGACCTACTGAATGGAATAAACAATCTAATGAGTGCATAAGATGGACTGAGAGGAAATCGAAGAAATACGAAAGTAATGAGAAGTAGCAGAAACGAGAACACCGAGAATCTTAAGTAGATGTTGTTAAGAAATTCTGCTACCTAGGCAGCAAAATAACCCATGAAGAACAGAGCAAGGAGGACATCAAAGGCAGGTAGTACTGGCAAAAAGGGTATTCCTGGCCAAGAGAAGTCTACTAGTATCAAACACTGGTCGTGATTTGAGGAAGAAATTTCTGAAAATGTACGTCTGTAGCACAGCATTGTATGACAATGAGGCGTGGACTGTGGCAAAACCGGAACAGAAGAGAATCGAAGCATTTGAGATGTGGGGCCACAGAAAAATATTGGACTGTTAAAGTAATGCATGAGGAGGTTCACCACAGAATTGTCGAGGGAAACAATATATGGAAACACTGACCAGAAGAAGGGACAGGATGAGAGGACGTCTGTTAAGATATAGGGGAACAACTTCTATGTTTCCAGAATGAGATTTTCACTCTGCAGCGGAGTGTGCGCTGATATGAAATTCCTGGCAGCTTTAAACTGTGTGCCCGACAGAGATTCAAACTCGGGGCCTTCGCCTTTCGCGGGCAAGTGCTCTACCATCTGAGCTACCGAAGCACGACACACGCCCGGTCCTCACAGCTTTACTTCTGCCAGTATCTCGTTTCCTACCTTCCAAACTTTACAGAAGCTCTCCTGCGAACCATGCAGCCAAAGCCTGGGGGACGTTTCCAGAATGAGATATTCACTCTGCAGCGGAGTGTGCGCTGATATGAAATTCCTGGCAGCTTGAAACTGTGTGCCCGACCGAGACTCGAACTCGCGACCTTTGCCTTTCGCGGGCAGAAGTAAAGCTATGAGGACCGGGCGTGAGTCGTGCTTCGGTAGCTCAGATGGTAGAGCACTTGGAGGAGTCTTGCACCCCGTGTTGTTCTGCGTGGCACTACACAGCACAGGACTTCATTGACGTTTTAAGCACCTTCATGTTTCTCACTGTTGAAGAGCAATTCAGGGATGGAGACTGCATCTTTCAACACAATCGAGTACCTGTTCATAATGCACGGCCTGTGGTGGAGTGGTTACATGACAGTAACATCCCTGTAATGGACTGGTCTGCACAGAGTCCTGACCTGAATCCTATAGAACACCTTTGCGATGTTTTGGAACGCCGACTTCGTGTTAGGCCTCACTGACTGACATCGATAGCTCTCCTGAGTGCAGAACTCCTTGAAGAATGGGTTGCCATTCCCCAAGAAACCTTACAGCACTGGATTGAACGTATGTATGAGTGAGGGGAAGCCTAACGGTGGGCGACCATCGTATTGAATTTTAGCATGACCGATGGAGGGCGCGACGAACTTGTAAGTCATTTTCAGCCAGGTGTCCAGATACTTTTCATCACATAGTGCATGTATACATTGGCATCCCACGATGTCTTCTGTGTGTTTCTGTGTTTTTCTGAGGGAGCATAGTTTACTGGTCACGGTATAAGGTCTATAACTGGAATTGCAACAGTAGAGTAGGAAAAGTTGAAGAAAAAAATGGTTCAAATGGCTATGAGCACTATGGGACTTAACATCTGTGGTCATCGGTCCCCTAGAACTTAGAACTACTTAAACCTAACTAACCTAAGGACATCACACACATCCATGCCCGAGGCATGATTCGAACCTGCGACCGTAGCAGTCGAACAAAGTTGAAGACCCTCCGTGTTAGGGAAGCAATGAGACAAAGGAAATGTGGCTGAAGTACATTCACTCTCTAGGAATTAGAGGTTCGGCTGGATGATGGTTCTGCTTTTAAAGACGTGACATGTTAATGTTAAACTACAAGACAATTGGTAAATGTAAAAAGTCATGTGTGAACCACGTAAATGCTGAGGCTATGTATAATAATACTCGCAATTCCAACCCACTCACATCGTCACCTCCGAATAAATTTTTCTTTCCATTAGAATTTTAAAAATATATGGACCCGTGACAAAATTCTATTGAGCTTTGAGCTGCGTCCAGTGGTTTAAAATCCACGAGTTTTTGGCCAGGTGCTCCTCGGCCACTGTCAAGTGGTGACTGTCTTTTGGTTGCTCCTGCCATCCTTAAATAGCCACGCTGCGTTCTGTGACGTCACTTTTGCTTGCTCCAGCGCCATATGAGGTAATGTTCTCGTTGCGCGCCCACTTCAGCCCTCCGCTGGCCGTGCTTAGCTGCATGCCACCGTCTTTACTGAAGGTGTTGTCACAATTTTTTTATCTTGCTCGCTTCTTTTATGAGACTATCCCTTAAATTATTAGTCTGTGTAATAACAGATGTCATATCGAATGCAATATGATGCTCACTTTCTAAATGATGCTCTGCTACTGCTAATTTCTTAGGATGCCGAAGGCCAAAACGTCTTCCGTGTTTTAAACAACGCGGTTCAACGGTACGCACAGTCTGTTCACACCAACACTGTTTTTCATATAATCCTGGCGTTCTAAGGGTTGCATTGTTTGTGACAGGCCTCAAGTTATCGAATTTTTGCTTTAGTCCTGAAGACTGAATCGATTTTTTGTCTCTTTAGGAGCTGGCTAATTTTTCATGCTACTTAGCCTCAGAGAGGTAGCAGTTGAATTGGGGGCGTTGGAGTGAGCACGAGTGACATCACAGAAGGGTGCGCGGCTATATAAGAACGGCACAGGCAATCAAAAGACAGTCGCCACTTGACAGTGACCTTGGACTGCTCGGCCGAAAGATCGCTTATTTTAACCCACTTGACATGGGTGGAAGCTCGAAAAAATTTTGTTCAACACGTGTCGCCACGAAATCACGCATTGTTATGTAAGGATCGGTGTTTATTGTGTGTGTGTGTTGTTTTGTGAAAATAATGACGAAATTTAACTTACGTGTGTGTTCAGGCTGTCAATGTCCAAGTCGTGTTACCCGTGAAAGCATCCTGATCCGAGTCATCATATCTGAGTGTCATAACAACAATGAAAGATTTTTTCTCATAAAACATGCCAGAGATAGCGAAGTTAGTTGAATTGCTTGAAAAATAATTTACAGACAGAGCAAAGATACGCATTTCTGAAGGGACAGACATTGTAAAATAGCTTTAGTATTACAAGCCTCGACCAGCAAAACGACGATACTAACATGATCTCGATTTCTTTTAGTCTCATTCTCGCTCATGCGGGAGTCGCGTAGCGTGCGAGCGTTAGGCGATGTAGACGGTATGACATATGGAAATCTGAGTCTGTTTGGCAGGCAAGCACGGATAGCCGAAGTGGTTAGGACAACTGCTCGCAATAAGTGAGAAATTCGGGTCTGAGTCCCGGTTCTACATTCATGTGTCACGAACCGGTAGTATATCTATACCCAACAAAATTGATGTCAGAGAATTCGCTGTCAGCGAATGATTTCCTAATATTTACTGCAGCTGTGGCTCATCGACACTGAAAAATAACACAAGTGGATCCTTACGGATGTCGCATATCGAGACCAATTTCCTTAAGCAACAACACATTACTAAGCCTTGCAGAACAGAAAATTGGTCACGGTAATTAAGGTATTAACAGCCACAGGGAAAAGTGCGTGCTTCCAGCTTATGTTCCCTTCAGAAATCGAAATGGCGAGGTAATAATGGAGCAACTGTAGTTTGCCAGAAATTTGGTAACCAGTACGAAATCTTTTCTGTAGACAAGAAAGTAGTAATTTTTTTTCAAAGACGGAGCTGTACCAGTGGTTAGCAAATACCTTGTGTTTGTAGCCAGTTTTGAATTCGCCATACTTGGCATTATGGTAATTCGCTGTTTGATCCACACGTAAAATCTCGTTCCTAAAAGATGTGAGAGATTGCTTGAGTTACTGAGTTAAGAGATTATTGCTTCTAATGAGATAAAACCGCTTTTTTGAAATGTTAAATGAAGTTGGAATTATTAATGCTTTCCGTAAAATGTCTTTCCCATTCGCGCGTAGTTATTGTTGTACGCAAAATTTACTTATCTTTAAACATTCTTTACGGTTCATTAAAATTTTTGCTGTTTCCAGAATTGACGTTAGCCTGTTGAAGTTGCAACTTTTACCAATATTTTTAAGTACAATTACAAGTTTAATTTGATTTAAAAAATATAAACTTTGAAATTTAATTAAGATTATTGAGAAAATATTCTTTGCGCAGAAGTAAACAGAAGTTATCTTAATATAAAACTGAAACGTATAAAAAGCTTCATACTTTTCCAGGTCTGATTCCCGCAATACTTTGTACACAGAAGAGATTTTTTTCTTTTTTTCCGGGACGTGACCATAGAGCCAGGTCAACACAGGAAGTGTTAAACTACAGTTTGTTTTAGTTGAAAAGTCGTAGGCTTAACAAAGGACAAACTTCAACATAAAACTCCCTTGATGTCCAAAGTATAGTGAAACGAGTAACACATGGGAAAGTTTGCATTGAAAGTAAATTCTGACTTCTGACGATAGACGTCAGCGTCAGCAGGGCGTAGAGGGAGTGGGCTGGGCGGGGAGGGGGGGGGGGGGGAACAAGACAGGGCACTTCTCCCCTCCTTGAACCTGTACTGTGGCATTTCGTTCATTACGGAATTCTCTAGAATTTTTAGCAATCATTGTCTGCGACTATTGTAAACTATTGTGAACCATGGACCATGCCGTTGGTGGGGAGGCTTGCGTGCCTCAGCGATACAGATACCCGTACCGTAGGTGCAACCACAACGGAATGGTATCTGTTGACAGGCCAGACAAACGCGTGGTTCCTGAAGAGGGGCAGCAGCCTTTTCAGTAGTTGCAGGGGCAACAGTATGCATGATTGACTGATCTGGCCTTGTAACACTAACCAAAACGGCCTTGCTGTGCTGGTACTGCGAACGGCTGAAAGCAAGAGGAAACTACGGCCGTAATTTTTCCCGACTGCATGCAGTTTTACTGTATGGTTAATGATGATGGCGTCCTCTTGGGTAAAATATTCCGGAGGTAAAATAGTCCCCTATTCGGATCTCCGGGCGGGGACTACTCGAGAGGACGTCGTTATCAGGAGAAAGAAAACTGGCGGTCTACTGATCGGAGCGTGGAATGTCAAATCCCTTAATCTGGCGGGTAGGTTAGAAAATTTAAAAAGGGAAATGGATAGGGTAAAGTTAGATATAGTGGGATTTAGTGAAGTTCGGTGGCAGAAGGAACAAGACTTTTGGTCAGGCGAATACAGGGTTATAAATACAAAGTCAAGTAGGGGTAATGCAGGAGTAGGTATAATAATGAATATAAAAATAGGAGTGCGGGTAAGCTACTACAAACACCATAGTGAACGCGCTATTGTGGCCAAGATAGATACGAAGCCCCCGCCTACTACAGTAGTACAAGTTTATATCCCAACTAGCTCTGCAAATGACGAAGAAATTGAAGAAATGTATGATGAAATAAAAGAAATTATTGAGATAGTGAAGGGGGACGAAAACTTAATAGTCATGGGTGAGTGGAATTCGGTAGTAGGAAAAGGGAGAGAAGGAAACGTAGTAGGTGAATATGGATTGGGAGGAAGAAATGAAATAGGAAGGCCCCTGGTAGAATTCTGCGCAGAGCACAACTTAATCATAGCTAACACTTGGTTCAAGAATCATAAAAGAAGGTTGGAAACATGGAAGAAGCCTGGAGATACTGACAGATTTCAGGTAGATTATATAATGGTAAGACAGAGATTTAGGAACCAGGTTTTAAATTGTAAGACATTTCTAGAGGCAGATGTGGACTCTGACCACAATCTATTGGTTATGAACTGTAGATTAAAACTGAAGAAACTGCAAAAAGGTGGGAATTTAAGGAGATGGGATCTGGATAAACTGACTAAACCAGAGGATGTACAGAGATTCAGGGAGAGCGTAAGGGAACAAATGACAGGAATGGGGGGAAGATATACAGTAGAAGAAGAATGGGTAGCTTTGAGGGATGAAGTAGTCAAGGCAGCAGAGGATCAGTTAGGTAAAAAGACGAGGGCTAGTAGAAATCCTTGGGTAACAGAAGAAATATTGAATTTAATTGATGAAAGGAGAAAATATAAAAATGCAGTAAATGAAGCAGGCAAAAAAGAATACAAACGTCTCAAAAATGAGATCGACAGGAAGTGCAAAATGGCTAAGCAGGGATGGCTAGAGGACAAATGTAAGGATGTAGAGGCCTATCCCACTAGGGGTAAGATAGATACCGCCTACAGGAAAATTAAAGAGACCTTTGGAGATAAGAGAACCACTTGTATGAACATCAACAGCTCAGATGGAAACCCAGTTCTAAGCAAAGAAGGGAAAGCAGAAAGGTGGAAGGAGTATATAGAGGGTCTATACAAGGGCGATGTACTTGAGGACAATATTATGGAAATGGAAGAGGATGTAGATGAAGATGAAATGGGAGATATGATACTGCGTGAAGAGTTTGACAGAGCACTGAAAGACCTGAGTCGAAACAAGGCCCCCGGAGTAGACAATATTCCATTGGAACTACTGACGGCCGTGGGAGAGCCAGTCCTGAGAAAACTCTACCATCTGGTGAGCAAGATGTATGAAACAGGCGAAATACCCTCAGACTTCAAGAAGAATATAATAATTCCAATCCCAAAGAAAGCAGGTGTTGGCAGATGTGAAAATTACCGAACTATCAGTTTAATAAGTCACGGCTGCAAAATACTAACGCAATTTTTTTACAGACGAATGGAAAAACTAGTGGAAGCCGACCTCGGGGAAGATCAGTTTGGATTCCGTAGAAATATTGGAACACGTGAGGCAGTACTGACCCTACGACTTATCTTAGAAGCTAGATTTGTAGACTTAGAGAAAGCTTTTGACAATGTTGACTGGAATACTCTCTTTCAAATTCTGAAGGTGGCAAGGGTAAAATATAGGGAGCGAAAGGCTATTCAAAATTTGTATGGAAACCAAATGGCAGCTATAAGAGTTGAGGGGCATGGAAGGGAAGCAGTGATAGGGAAGGGAGTGAGACAGGGTTGTAGCCTCTCCCCGATGTTATTCAATCTGTATATTGAGCAAGCAGTGAAGGAAACAAAAGAAAAATTCGGAGTAGGTATTAAAATCCATGAAGAAGAAATAAAAACGTTGAGGTTCGCCGATGACACTGTAATTCTGTCAGAGACAGCGAAGGACTTGGAAGAGCAGTTGAACGGAATGGATATTGTCTTGAAGGAAGGATATAAGATGAACATCAACAAAAGCAAAACGAGGATAACGGAAGGTAGTCGAATTAAGTCGGGTGATATTGAGGGTATTAGATTAGGAAATGAGACACTTAAAGTAGTAAAGGAGTTTTGCTATTTGGGGAGCAAAATAACTGATGATGGTCGAAGTAGAGAGGATATAAAATGTAGATTGGCAATGGCAAGGAAAGCGTTTCTGAAGAAGAAAAATTTGTTAACAGCGAGTATAGATTTAAGTGCCAGGAAGTCGTTTCTGAAAGTATTTGTATGGAGTGTAGCCATGTATGGAAGTGAAACATGGACGATAAATAGTTTAGACAAAAAGAGAATGGAAGCTTTCGAAATGAGGTGCTACAGAAGAATGCTGAAGATTAGATGGGATGAGGTGTTGAATAAGATTGGGGAGAAGAGAAGTTTGTGGCACAACTTGACTATAAGAAGGGATCGGTTGGTAGGACATGTTCTGAGACATCAAGGGATCACCAGTTTAGTATTGGAGGGCAGCGTGGAGGGAGACCAAGAGATGAATACACCAAGCAGATTCAGAAGGATGTAGGTTGCAGTAGGTACTGGGAGATGAAGAAGCTTGCACAGGATAGAGTAGCACGGAGAGCCGCATCAAACCAGTCTCAGGACTGAAGACCACAACAACAACAACATTGTAAACTGCAGACTTAATTTTGTCGACCGCGACGTAAAATGCTGCAGCTTTAGCAGTTACAGTATATCTTGGGTTTACTTACCTGTCGCTCTGTTCACGATAAATAATGCCGATTGCTTGATGCTGCTGCGGTTTTAGCGCTGACCAGCAGTCAGGGTGGATACTATCCTTTACATAACAGTGCGGAATAGTGTTTTCAGTCTTTTTCTGTCGCTTGCTCGTTAAGCCCTTGCCGAGCAGAAAGGAGCCAGTCTAACACGGTGGCCTAAGGATTCGGTCGCCGATTCCCAAAGCATAAATCTGGCCGTCATCCGTGCCTAATTTCCATTAGGGCACTCCAGTGCCTTATTGCACAACGGAATTACAACAGTAGCTTACAATTTGTCTGTGAAATAAAGAAACTATCATGGCTTGCCGTATCTGCATTTAGTTTTATTTGACACTTGTGACACTATGTTCTAATTGACTACATCTCTACATAATCCTAAACACTTAAGTAGAAAAAAGGAAATACCATTTTCTCCGGTGGAAGAGACAGAGAGAGAGACAGAGAGAGAGAGAGAGAGAGAGAGAGAGAGAGAGAGAGAGAGGAAGGTATGAAATTACAGTGTCAGGAAAACAAAGTGTTCTCCGGGCTTGGGACCTGTTCAGATCTGTAGGTGCAACTCAAAACAATATACCATCACAAAGCAAGAGATTCTGCATTCCAGCTGGCATGCTGCACAGTGATATGACATACTGGAGAATTGCGGATTACCAAGCTGCCGCTCTATGCTGCTAAAAAGTTGCTTCGACAAGCCAATCTGGGGATGGTTTTCGGATGTTTCTCGTATTCATCTAGTCGTATTACAGTTTACTTAACCATTTAAAATAAATGGAGATTTCAAAACACATTTTGTTCCATCTCAGGTACGTCACTCAAGAATAAAAGTTAGAAATCATAAAAGTAATGCAATAAATGCATTAACGTTAACAGGCGTCAGTTGTTAAAGGCAAACATAATGCTAAACATGTAGTCAGAGTTTAATACGCCTTTTTTGAATTTTGTTCCCAGTTTGTCTACTTGGAGATTTTCTCAATTATGGAGTATCTTTCGCTCCAGTAGGCATTCTGGTAAAGCAAACGTACGTGGAATATTTGAATTAAATTTGAGGTTCATCTGATTTCACGCATGTGAGTATGAATACATGTTTTTGTGGCTTGTATGAATTTTGTACCTGTATTAGCATGGACTAAATCATATCAGGATGTAATTTCAAATCTTCGGTACATAAAATGTGGCAGCCATCTTAATATTAATAATATAAACAGATTTCCATTGTTATGCTATTGAAATATGCCTAACTTGTAGGTACGATACCAAAGTGTTCTACTTTTAATAACTAAGTAGATGCCTATCAACATTTTGAGGTACAGTAAGTTTTGCGTACATCTTACCAAACTTAGTTATTGGGTCTGGAGACGTTTTCAAATTCGCTGAATCAGTTATATCAGAAAAGGCAAGTTTAGAATCTTCTACACTCTTGAAAAAAATTGAACTAGAAAGACTGTTGAAAACGGCTAACTTTTACAAAAATATCTTCAGTGCAGTACTATTTATGATTCAGTTTTTAAAAATGAACTTCGAAACTTCATTTAAATTATTTTAGAATATTTTTTGTTATGTAAGTAAATCGAAATTACGTTAATATAAAGTTGCCCACTTCTGCAGAAACTCGTTACTCAGATCCAAAAGCTATCGTGAAGACTTATTTCTAAGTAACCTTTAATCGCTCATGATGCAGCGTTCATAGCACATTTCTAAGACGACCTTCAAAGGGTTGTGGACAGATCTGTTGTTGCTTTCAAGCTCTTCTCCATGTCTGTGAAAGTAAAGAAGACTGTAATTACGGTGCAAGGAAATACAGATATATCTGCAATGAAATTAGATGGCTCTTTGTTGAAAGCAGTCTATTAATTCTGCTGTTCCGCTTTGCTTCTGTCAGAAGTAAATGCAAGAATTGGCAATGCGGCAAAAACGTTCGGAGAGATATGAGTGAGAGTGTAGGACAAGAAACACCTTACAGTGACTACAAAAGTACTTGTCTATCAAGCATGCGTCTGAGGAATCTCTAGGCGCTACACTCTGGAACCGCGCAACCGCTACGGTCGCAGGTTCGAATCCTGCCTCGGGCATGGATGTGTCCTTAGGTTACTTAGGTTTAAGTAGTTCTAAGTTCTAGAGGACTAATGACCTCAGAGTGCTCAGAGCGATTTGAACAATTTTTTGAGGACTCTCTTGAGTGCTGCTGAGACCTCGACGTCAAAGGCTAAACAAGTTCATAAACTCCACACCTTTATTCAGGGGTGCTTACGAAACAATCTAGATATAACATGGAGGAACCACGTGACGAATGGAATGCTCCTGAATGCTGCGAAGCTACCGAGTATCCCCGCTACTCTCAAGGAACGTCGCCTGCGGTGACTAAGACATTTACATGGTATTGACCACTCCCTTCGTTCCCGACGCACGTTGCTTAGTGACATAGCACATGCCAAGAGAGCCCCTGGAAGACCCGCTTTCTGCTTTAAAGACTGGATCAAGTGTGATAGGGACACATTTAATACTGACTGAGACAAAGACGAGAAGCTTGCCGAAGACCGAAGAAAATGGGGGATGACAATAATTTCCTCGATGGAGCCTGGCTCAACAACTTAGCCGCAAAATGAGCGTGTAGATAAGTGCCTCCAATGAACTACTCTTTTGTTGTGGTACATACAGGGTGATAATTATTGAACTATATGAAATAAAACCGTCATATCTTCTGAACGGTTTGCGTCAGAACTTTCAAACTGCACGGTTGGCAACGGTATGTGATCGAAATTAGTATTCGCTGTATGGTTTGGTTTAGTGACTAAGCCAATTTTTACTTGGATGGATTCGTTAGTAAGCAAAATTGGCGCATTTCGCGATGGAGAAGTGTCTTCATCCTCAACGGGTGACTGTGTGGTGTGCAGTGTCCAGTCACGGAGTAATTGGTGTGATATTCATTGATGGCACGATGTGTACCGAAAGGTACATGAAAGATTGAAAGATGATTTCATCCGATTTATCCAAAATGACCATGATTTTGACATGTGGTTTATGCAAGACGGACATCGAGGCCATCGAAGTAGAAGAGTGTTTGGTGCTCTAGAGGAGCACTCTGGGGACCCCATTCTGGCCACCAGCACGGGCCTCGATTGGCCGCTAAATTCTCCGAATCTGAACACCTGCGACTCCTTTTTGTGGGGTTATATTAAAGACAAGGTGTACAGTATTAACCCCAAAACCGTTGCTGAGCTGAAAACAATGATTCGAGAGGTCATCGATAGCACCAGTGTTCCTAAACTTCAGCAGGTCATGCAAAATTTGGCATTTGTGGAAATTTGAGGTAATATGCCATTAACGCCTTTACGTCTGCGGTTACTCGCAGCTGCTCCGTACTTATCTACCTTCAGTCAACAATAAAACGTTGCTGTGATGAATCTTACTTTAAGTCTTCATAGAGATGAGAGTGAGAGTACTCCTATCGAGCTGCTTGAGTTATGGCCGTCGATACGTTTATTTTTGAGTAGCGCTCCCATTTCAAACTATTCTAATGACCAAGGTAATACCAGAGGTTTCCAATGAAAACTAGCATTTGAAACTTCCCCTTTGAATGAAAATAATGACTTTGGTGGTAAAACTTCTACGTTACTTGATTTTCAAACTCCAGAGTGAAACTGAACATACTGAGACTGTTTTCTCTTTACTCATTCTAATCATTTCTAAACGGACACAGAATATTTCAGCGCAATGCAATCTGAAAGATTTTGGTAGAGAACAAACAATAATAGTGTCAGAATATATATATATATATATATATATATATATATATATATATATTCTGACACTATTATATATATATATATATATATATATATATATATATATATATATATATATATATATATATGTTCTTGACATCCAGTTTAACAGATTTCCTTTTTCTGACGGACACACGTCCAGATCGTCAGCACATATTAACATCTCAAAACTCTGGCTTCTCTCTCCCCACATCCACCACTGCTGGCGGCTAACCACCAACTACCCAACGCTACGGGTTGTTCACATCCAACCGCCCAACACTACACTGGCGAATATCTTCCAACAACGAGTCCAACCAGCCACAGACTGCACACAGCGCAGTCAGCGATTTTAATAGAGAGCGCTACGTGGCGTTGCCAACATAAAAACCTAACAGCCTACTTATACATTTATTACCTTTTTTTAATTTTTAAAACTGAAATTGTGAAGCATATTATTAAATTGCTTTACTTTACATACTAAGAAAAAAAACGACGCACCAAGAAAGGAATATTTCGAATGGGATGGAAGTTGGTAGATGTGATGTACGTGTACAGACAAACGAAAGTGTATGATTTATCGAGAGAAAAAGCTTCACAAACTGAGCACGTAGATAACGCGTTGGACCACATCTGGGCCTTATGCAAGCAGTTATTTGGCTTGGCATTGATGGATATCATTGTTGACGTCCTCCTCAGGGGTACCGTGAAAAATTTTGCCCAAGTGGGTCGTTAGATCGTCAAAATCCCAAGCTGGTTGGAGAGCTCTGCCCACAATACTTCAAACGTTTTCATTTGGGGAGAGGTCCGGTGACCTTGCTGACCAACATAGGGTTTGGCAAAAATGAAGACAAGGAGTAGAAACTCTTGCCTTGTGCGGGGAGCCATTATCTGGCTGAAATGTAAGCCCAGGACGGCTTGTCATGAAGGGCTACAAAACGGAGTATGGAATATCGTCAACGTACCGCCGTGCTGTAAGGGTGCCGTGGATGACGACCAAAGGTGTCCTGTTACGAAAAGAAATGGCACCTCAGATCATCACTCCTGGCTGTAGGGCCGTATCGCCGGTGACGGACACGTCTTCGGCCTGGAGTCTCAATAACTGGAGTAGAATTTTCTTCAGTGATTAGCGCCGCTTAGAAATTGCGGCGTGGCGCGTTCCTTTTTACCGCCCTGCCAGTGTCCAGCAATGTTCATTTGTCTAGCTAAAGGCTGTAGTAGAAACTACTAGACCACTACCGTCTATTGCAGGTCGCAACATACATAGAATGGTCCGGTAAACGGGATGTGACTAGGTACTGAAATAAAAGTTTTAACTTGGCAATGTAAATTTTCAAGTGTATTTTTACGATAAACATTTATATTTCTTTTTATGGCAATTGCTAAATAAATAAATTTAGAAAAGTATCAAACATAAAATTACTCCTCCTGAAATTACCGATTAATTTGTGTTCTACTCACGATTTATTAGTACCATAAACTGACTGCACATTTCATTATAGTAAATCCCCTGTATAGTTTAACTGGTACTTCGTGAATAAACAAAACAATTTTCATTTACTTCTGTTTTTCTTCACTCATACAACACTCACACTGCTAATTACTACACATATAAAACAATTATAATTATGAAAATACATTAAATATTAATCAAACATAACTTTACAGCACTGTTTTGACTACGACTGCTAGCACTGTCCGTCAACTGCTGACCTCTGCCGCCTACTAGTACAACTACGTGCAGCTCTGTAACTCAGGTCCATGTCAGCTGGTGACATCTGTCGATGACTCATGCCTATAACGATATCGTCCTAACAAGTGACAGGAGCGATGCGAAGGCGCTACGCCTCAAAATGAGCCCCGATGATCGACAAAGACGTCACTGCAGACCTCCCGGACAGACGGTTATTGATGTTGACAGTGACCGCAATACGATTGTTGATAATTCTAAATTAATTGATGTGCTTCATGAACAAACAATTTTCAGTGGTGATCACTCGTCAAGCATGGCTTATTGTTACTATTATTCTTGAAGGCTGTGCTTCACGCTCATTGACTACTAGTTTCGAGAAGTTTTCACCTCACAACCTGTTGGCGTGTATGACATTTATTGTAACTCTATCTAAGTCGCAACACGAACTGATATTACTGGTAACTCCTTTGTAGACAAACCGATGTATGTCCGTACTCATGCAAATTGTCTAAAGACGATACTGTTTCTGTGTTTCTGCTTAATACTTAGCGCTGCATGACGTTACAATGAAGTAAATGCGCACGTTATTTTGGTGATACAATTCAAAACATGGAACTACACACAGTCTAAAGTTGTATTGCTTGTAACAATAAAGCGATTCGTTCTTTATTCTATTTCAGATTAACTGTCAACTCTCTCGTGGAGCTGGCTCCCTCTATATTGGTGTGCACTTAGGAAGGTGGCTAAATTACTCGTTCTGCGCAGAGAGGGAGAGGGACACAGAATGCTTCCAGGCATCGCCCGTGTTCTCACTGCCTCAGTCTCACGCCTCACGCTGCAGCCGTTACCTGCCCTGGTAACTGACAACACTGGAGTCAACACTACGTGACGTCACTGTTCCTGCTCCTGACTCTAAAGTTATATGTCCGGAAACCCTTCAGTGATTTTTAAAGTAATATTTGTTGTGTTTCCATTACGGCACCCATAATGAAGACTACATTGACTAAGAAACTTCGCCATATCCACAATGGCACAAAAATCAATGCTACATGGCCTAAGCGCACCCCACAGAGTTCGCTACCCGCAGACATCCGCATCCTTACGTACACGTCACTGCACTAGCCGAAAACAAGAAACAACCGTCTCTGTACCAGATAAATGTAGGTCTTAGGGACCTATCGCTCAGTAAAGTTCAATTTGAATCTGATCAAGTTTCGGCTTCTTACATTTGCATCCATTTATATTTTTAGAATCGTCCTATTCACTTACATCTTTTCCTTCTCCGGTTCTGCTTAAGCTTCTTCTTCTATTACTAGATCTTCCCCTTCTTACTTCGATTTCCCTCGCTCGCTTTTGACCTACTTCACTTCTTTAACCTGTCACGTAGCTGCGTACCCATGAAAAAGACAATAAGGGAACGTGCCGTGGCTATCATATCATAGTTACACAGATGTAACAGAAGATGGACCGTTTGCTTGCCACGTAGCGGGATGTGACGTCTGGAAGACCCCTGACTGTGTAGGCTACACAGCCGCAATTGCGTTAGTCTGGTTGCATCACGGCTACGTGCAGGCGCTCCTGCGGCTAATGTTTGGGTGAATAAAACTGTCAGTCACTCTATAATCATTGTTGGTACTCTGCCAAGTACTTTGAGGACTAGTGCAGGAACCTAGCGTGTCCCAAAAGAGTTCATACACACAGTCGACTCCTTTTTTTTAACTTTAAGTTTTTGGTATCAACGCATCTAGACATAATTTATGAGTACGGAAGATATTTCTTACCTCCCCTTACCCAAGAAACTCACAGATTTCACTAAACCGTGTCATTGGGGCAGAATGATGGGCTGTAGATTCAGTGCAGTGATCGAAACGAAGCACGCAACAGACGTAGAAAGGTATCACCTTATACAGAAAGCGCTACAGCAACCGGGCTTTGTAGGACGGCTTAGGTGCTTCTGATCACTGTGCTATAAATCCAGGACCGTAGAGGAGGAAGAGGAGCCTGGGATGGCAGAACAATGTGTGACAAGTGCAATTAAAAAAAAAGGAAGAAAGAAAGGAATTAAATTATTGTAAAGCATGAGGTATTAGCTCAGAAATGGATGGTTAAAGAAAATTATTTTTTGTTATGTGGTAGCACGCTCATGCACTACCAATAAAATGTCTCTATAATGTCTATATTTCAAATTTTATTAGGACATTACTTTTAGGATGTTTTGGTGAGTATTGTGAGTTTATACAAAGCGCTTGTTTTTTGATCTAGGCCATACAATTTTTCTCCCTGCAAGATTTGGACAATTTTCAATGAGAAAAAGAAAAATAGGCTCTAAAACTGTACGTTTGGCAGAGATTTTTGAGAACTGCTCTACAAGGTTATTATCCCCCAGCCTCTACGGTATTCACTTAGGTGTGTCAACCAATTCAGCATCTAAACGTACATACGACAGTAAAATCTTATGCAACAGCCTCAGTCGTTAATGAGCAGAAAATGGTTGTACGTTTCCCCTCCGATGCCTAAACGAATTTCTTTGTGCCCAACAAAATCTTAAACAGATATCTATACTTCTCATGTTCGAGTAAACATTTAAATCACATTTATCTACGAAAAGGCAGAATGACCGAAGCAAGGGAATAAAAGCGAATACAATGAATGAGGAAAGAATGAGAAAACAATCGGAGAAACAAGTTTTATCACAGCCAAACGATCAAAATATAATCAGTTGTAACTTATCGTGGGGGGGGGGTTCACGGTCATATAGAATTTTTTCTAAAGGGTATCATATACGTCAATGGGCTATTTTCAAGTGGTACTACAAAGGATTTTTCTTCAGCAAGTCTCAGACTTTGAAATCTATTGGCAATGGCGATGACATGTATACATGTCGGAGGATATTAAAGTCTGATATGTGCTGAAGCAAAATCTTTTGCAGGACCAAAGGCTGAAATTGCAATTGTGAAATAAATGATTGCTACAGTCAACGATGAATATGATGTCCTTTAAAAAACGGATATAAGTTTATCAACATGTTAGGCAAGAAGCCTTATCATCATTTAAGGCTTTTACTCACGATGAATCGACGTAATGAACCATGGCCGCTTACTAGTAATGCGAGTGAAAATTAAGATCCTTCTTCTTTGAACTACTGACGGATTCATGTCAATGTATGTTCCTTGCAGAGGAATGTGCAAAGGAGTAGGTTACAGGAGAGTAGTTAAAAGTACCACTATCGGAGGAGAATTGTAGCGTGTAACACATAGCGGTCTGTAACTATGTACGAACTCCACATATGGAACTGACTGTCCTTCAGAATGACAGTGCCATACACATAAGCGCTGCGAGATCTGCAACGATTTGACGCCTTGGGATTTCTGTCATTGATCTTCCTTCATATTTGGCCCCATCCGATTTTCATCTGTTTCCAGTACCTAAAGAATACCTTAAATTTGGTAGTGATTAAGCAGTGGTGAGGCAGTGGCTCCGTCAAAAAACTCAAACATTCTTCAGTGACGGTATCAACAAACTGATCTCTCGTTGGGAGAAATGTCTTTGTCGCCAATGTGACTATGATGAGAAAAAAATACATAGACAGAATGAATAATGATGAAGACTGTTAGTAATGTGTGTTTTATTTCATAAGACTTCGCGAGAATTCACAAAAAAAGTGAGGGGCACTATTTTCAGCACAGGCTCGTACAGTATACTCGACAGTCTGATTCAAAATTAGGGGCATACTTTTCTACAATGAATACTGTCGTATGTCTACCGGCTCCATGCAACTGCTGCGGGTAGTGCTCAATATTGCTTCTTACTAAAACGATTCTTATATTACGTATGGCCATTTTTTCAGAAACTCTCAACGCAAACAAATCTGTTGTGATTGCCAGCAGTCTATCCAAGAAACCTCTTCTTAATAACAAGCAACTCCAACCAATTATCGTCGTCTATATGTATCGCAGAAAGGTGACTGAGCGAACTAAAAGCATTTTTCATATTTCATCCTCTTATCATTGATTTCCTTTCACCCAGAATTTTAAACCCACAGCGGAATATTTCTTTTATTTTGATCATTGCTTCGTCGATGTGTATGTTGAACAGTATGAGAGAGAAACTTAAGCTCCGACCACTTCTCTCTTGGTCATCTAATAGTATTGCTTCCTCTTGGCTCTTGTGTATATTGCACACTGTCTGTCCCTATAGCTTGCACGTTTTTCCTGTAAATTTCAAACATCTTCCACGATTTGACATTGTCGAACGCTTTTTCTGAGTCAAAGTAGCTTATCCCGTCAGTCCAAAAATTTTCGATATTGGATTGATAAACAATAGAGAGGCTTTAAGATGGCGGTTTTAGTGCTTCACGTGTATTTCGTACTCTCCCCGCACTTGAGAACATCGCAAAGAACGTTCACATAACCATGTGAAACTGTCAGGAAAGTCTTGCGAGGCTCGCGTATCACACTGGCTTGAATATCGGTTATGCTGTTAAACGCGTTGACCCTATATGTGAATTTCTGCACTTCGTCGTCTGTGGTAGTTTCTTATTGATTACTCTAAGTCACGTCACCTTCGATGAATTTTTCCAGAAAAAAAGGTGCCCATGTTTTGAATTTCAATAACGTCGTGCCAAGCGTCCACACGTTGTTTTTACTTGGAAGTCAAATTGCGCGGGACGATGTTTGCACACATTTTTCTCTTCTTCGAAACACTCTGGAGAATGTCTCGGTCACTTGATTTCGAGATGTTGCTCCATAGCGATTTGCGACACAACAAAGTTGACACACTAACCCCACAATTGATGGATCGAATGCAATTGTGCTTTTTATGGTTGTTACTTCCAACTGCCACCGTAGCTACTACGCTGACGTTGCTTATACGTCAGGAATAAAATCAGTCTAGAAACTTTTTCAGCAAATGGTAAGGGCTATGTAAGTATTCTGCGTTGTTTATGGGATGAAACGAAACGACTTCCTCTCTGGTGCTTTTTCTTTGCCTCATGCCAACCTGATCGACCTCTAATAGCTACTCGATTTTCTGTTCCATTCTTCTGTATATTACTCTTGTTAGTAACGTAGAAGCAAGAGCTGTTTAGTGCATTGTCCCCCAATTCTCCCTTTACTTTTACAGTGGCCCAAAGGTCTTAGAAAATAGTATCTGGATGCGTCAGCCTATCGCTTAGGAGCAATACTGCTATACTGCATAACTCTTACAACAGGCGCATATCACTGTATAGCTACGAAGAAAAAATATTTTATGTCCCTGGTACAATTTTGGTGGTCTACCGTCGGGAGCTTAAACTTTTGATTTTAATACTAGTAGTAACAATTCAGTCAAAAGAGATGATTTCACCTTCAAGATATTATCACAGTTCTCTCATAGGTACAACGATACTCAACATTAATAACCAATCTGTCGTAATGTATAGCGTCCAACGATATTAGTATTGTTGCTTGTTGAAGCTTCACTTTACTCGCGAAAGTAATCTCTGTATTCTTGTTTCTAAACTCTCACTTAAACGCTTTTATGCAGCTGAATTCACCTTTCTTCAAGGTAAAATTGAAATAAAGCCATTCTAGCCGTGAAAAAGTATGACACTTTTACTAAAATACTGTGAAAATCAATCGTAGCGTCACTTCATTAATTCAGAGATGTTACTGTTGGGTATCAGTTCTTGTGTGATCTTCTGACGAGTTTGAGGCGACCCCCACTAATTCCTCTCCTGTGTCAACCCTTATATCTCAGCCTAGCAGATGGAACCTACGTCCTAAATTATTTTCTTGATGTATTCCAGAGACTATCTTCCTCCACAGTTTTTATTTGTACCTTCTACAGCTCCCTCCTTCTTGTCAGTGTTTTCCATATATCCCTTTCCTCGACGATTCTGCAAAGAACCTCCTCACGCATTACCTTATCAGTCCTCCTAATTTACAACATTCGTCTGCAGAACCATATTTCAAATGCTTTAATTCTCTTTTGTTCCGGTTTTCCCACAGTACATTCACTACCATACAATGGTTTGCTCCAAACGTACATTCTCAAAAATTTCTTCTCCATATTAATGCCTATGTTTTATCCTCGTAGACGTCTGTGGACCAGGAACGTCCTTTTTTCCAGTGCTATTCTGCTTTTTATGTCCACCTTGCTCCGTCCGTCATGGGTTATTTTACTACATAGATAGCAGAAGTCTTTACCTTTGTGTACTTCGCCCCCACAATTCTGATGTTAAGCTTCTCTTAGTTTCATTTCCGCTACTTTCCATTACTTTCGTCTTCCTTCGGTTTTCTCATACCGTGTTCTGTACTCAATGGAGTGTTCATTCCACTGAGCAGATCCTGTAATTCTTCTTCACTTTCAGTGAGGATAATAATGTCATCAACGATTCTTATCATTGATAGCCTTTCATACTAAATTTTAATCCCACTCTTGAACCTTCTTTTACTTCCGTCACTGCTTCTTCGATATATAGATTGAACATTAGTGGCATAAGTTCTCACACGCTTTTTAAACCGAGCAATTCGTTTTTGGTCTTCCTGCCTGATTGTTCCACCTTGGTTCTTGTACATATTGTATATTACCCCTCTTTGCCTACGGCTTACCTCTCTTTCTCTCAGAATTTCGAACATCTTGTACTGTTTTAAGTTGTACAACACTTTTTCCTAGTCTCTCGAATTTTCTTCAGTCCTACTTTCATTATCAATCGCAATGTCAAATATTCTTCTCTTGTGCCTTTACCTTTCTTAAAGCCAAACTAATCGTCATCTAACACATTCTCAGTTTTCTTTCCTCTCGCGGTTCTAGGCGCGCAGTCCGGGACCGTGCGACTGCTACGGTCGCAGGTTCGAATCCTGCCTCGGGCATGGATGTGTGTGATGTCCTTAGGTTAGTTACGTTTAAGTAGTTCTAAGTTCTAGGGGACTGATGACCACAGCAGTTGAGTCCCATAGTGCTCAGAGCCATTTGAACCATTTGAACCTTATCGCCATGTTGGATGTATGAGCTGTTAAGCTGATAGTGTCTATAATTCTCGCACATGTTGGCTCTAGCTATCTTCGGAGTTGTGTGGATGATGTTTCTCCGAAAGTCAAATGGTATATCGCCAGTTTCATTCAATTTACACATCCGCGTGAATAGTTGTTTTGTTGCCATTTTGGAAATTCGGATGGAATGTCGTCTATCCCTTCTGCCGTATTTGATCTTGAGTTGTCCAAAGCTAAGGTTGGACAACTTTATTTCGTTGGAAAAACTTTGAGCTAAGCCAGTGATGACTCAAGAAAATGTTAAAAAAAATTTACTGACTTTTTCATTCACTATTACACAGGTTTTACACACATAGATTATATCGCCACGTCTCAAATATTAATGAAATTCACCTGTAGTTGCCAATAAATCGTAGACAAAGCTGAAGGGGAACTGAATTCTTCGTTTAATTTCTTACAATTTAAAGCACAATTTAATTTTTTCATCATTTTTAATGCAGCGTCGTTCTAGTCGCTGCAGGACGTCTTCTCTGTAAAACAGCAGTTGGTTCGACGACATTGTAGCCGAACGATAGAAAGGTTGCTCCTTCCGCCATTGCAGCCCCCACGCTCGTTGCATGAAACATAAAAAATAATAAATATTTTAAAGCATCATATATTTATAAAAAAATGTAAGAAATCTGTCACTTTTATTAACATTACGAAACTTACAGTTACTTACGTACCGTGTGGCGGAGAGTTATCGATGGTGCACCGTTCATCACACATTCTGATTGCCAGACTGGTGGATAGTATTTTCCCGAAAGGGACTGCACCGTGGCACGCACCTAGAGGCTTTCGTCGTCTGTCGGTCAGTGACCTACTTCTACAAAACGTTCTCGGACTTCTTGCTGCATCTGTTCAGGGTAAACCTCTAGCTTTCTACGATTACCTCCATCGTCCTGGTCAGGAGCAATAGAGTGTCAAAATTACTGCTGTGGTGGCCTTATATAGCCTAAAGATGGCTTCTGACTGGTCCGTAATTACGTCATGCTATAGTAGATGGTGTCAGCGTCTGCGCTGGTGGCGCCACCGCTCCGTCATAGTGTAAACATTGCGACGAATATATCTGGCTCTTCTCTGCATCAAGAGCTCGCCTCCATGCACCGCTAAAATTATATCCGCTGTCACGTTGAAGATATTTCTCACATATTTTTATCTGTACAGCCTCTTTAATTACAGAGGCCCAGTACGAAGGAAATGCTATAAAACTTTTGTTTCATCAAACAGTATTTCATAATTCTTTGAGAGCTGTGCTCAACAACTGCAGATTTCTCTAGTTCTCGATTTTTAATACGTCGTTGATGTTATGCGGAGCGTTCGGAAACGGTGCTCACCGTCTGACTGATGTAACTTGTTCCACACTCACTAGGGATGTTGTATATCCGAGGGGTCCTGAGGCCGAGTCTATGGCTACGGCGCGTAGCATCTCCTTTATCTTCTTAGGATGCCGGAAAATAGACCTGATACCTCGCCTTCCCAGAAATCGGCCTATTTTGCTGGATGAGCGTCACATATGGGAAGCAATGCAATCAGTGGCTCATCAAGTGAATGTTCAATATTCTCACGTTTCATTTTCTTGGAGAACTCTTACTTCGTATCACGTGGCTCATAGCCGTTCTTTCAAGACACATACTTCATTTGATTAATTTCGAAATCCAAGTGGTCCACGTCAGAAACCGTTTTCACTCAATGTGCCTCCGTGTTTAATGTTGCTCTCTTTTCTACTGGATGGTGAAAACTCTGGGTGATAACATATATCGGCTTGCGGCATAATGAGTGGCCGAGACGTCCATCCGACTTTTTTTTATAGCAATCCATCTAAAAATGGTACCCTTCCCTCTTTCTCTTTCTCGATGGTGAACTGGATATTTGGGGAATACTGTTCATATGTTAGTGTAAGTACTCAAGAGCTACTACGCTGTGTGACCAGACCATAAGTGTGTTGTCAGCTTCACAATAAAATGAAGATGGTCGATGAGGGAGCCAAAGTGAATGCACTTTCCTCAAGAGTTCCATAAAAAAGGTGACCGTTGCTGGAGACTACGGAGAACCTATGGCCACTCTACCCGTCACTTCATAAAATTAACCGCCATACTAGAAGTAGATGGTCGTCATAACATGTCGGAATAACTTTATCGTTTCAGGAGGAAAATACTGTGCCACAGTTTCAATGTATCCTCCACATGAAGTTTTGTAAGTAATGATTCACATCCAGGCTGAATAAAATATCGTTTGGGCCAATTCTAATCTGTTTAAATTTATCAGTGAGCATCTGAAAATTTTTAATGTGATGTTCACAGTGGCCAGCTATCGGAGTCATCAACTTGATCACATATCTTGGCAGATAGGAGAACCAGTAACGCTAACAACTGGCCGCTTTGAAATACCTTTCTTATGGACTTTAGATAATCCGTACAGCCAAGGAGGTCTAGGAATTCGGGGTCTAAGGTTTTTGATGATATTCTCTACTAGACCAAAATTCTTCAGGAGCTCCATCGTTTTCCTGCTATATGACAGAGTTGGGTCCCGTTTTAAGCATTTGTACGTGTTATCTTCGAAAAACGGTGCCATTTTGCTGTGATATTCAGTGGTATTAAGAACAGCTTTGACATTTCTCTTGTGAGCTGGAAGTACCACCAGGTCCTCATCTTTCCGAAACGCTCGGAGATCCTCGCTCTCTCTCTGCTCTGCTGTTGATAGATTTGGGAGGCTTGGCGATTGGTGATACGTCTAGGGCGTCACCATGTAAGAGACGCCGCACCGCCTGTTCCGCCCACTAACGGTCTCCGCGATAGGTACAGCACGTTGTGTAGGAGAGAAATTCTGTCCTTTACTCCAGATAGCTCCTTCGTCCAGACTCTTGCCTGACAGGATGATGACAGTGCGTACCGTCCCTTGAGATGAGACCGATATTAGCAAGGTTGCTAGTAGCTCAAATTGTTCCACCGTTCTATTGCTATGGTGAGCTCTTTGATAAGCTGCCGTCTACATGTCGACCCGCTCCCAGTCGATCGATGAGAGAACTCTGGATAAAAAGAATTGGTAATTATATAAACTGCATGCAATCCCATCAATTTCCTACCTTTTACGTCGTATCGCGGTGGCGGCACCAGCGCAGTCGTTGACTCCATTTGCGACAGCATGACGTCATTACCGACCAGTCAGATACCGTCTGTGGGCTATATAAGGCCACCACAGCAGCAGTTTAGACAGTCAGTTGCTCCTGACGAAGGAGGTAGAAGTAACCGTCGAAAGCTCGAGGTTCTACACTGAACTGACACGGCAAGAAGTTCGAGAATGCTTCATACAACAGCGCCGTCGTGAAAGACTTCGTTCTCAGTGACCTACTTGTTACTGTAACCAATGTCACTTTGGTACGACGTCGCAGCCGCTAACAGGCTGTTCATCCGCATCTTTGATGAGCTAGGGGTCGAACTTCCAATCAAATATTCAAATGGCTCTAAGCACTACGGGACATAACACCTGAGGTCATCAGTCCCCTATAGAACTACTTAAACCTAACTAAGGACATCACACACATCCATGCCGAGGCAGGATTCGAACCTGCAGCGCGGGTCCGGACTGAAGCTCCTAGAACCACTTGGCCACAGCGGCCGGCGAACTTCCAATCTTCCAGCCACCGAGCCGCTTGGCATCCGCCAGCACCAGGCACCAGAATGGCAGCCACTATTGACGTCTTTACGATAGTACTTTGCTGCTCAGGTCCGTGCTTTCGACGCCCGCCACCCAGCATCCATCATATGTAGGCATAAGCTGCCAATACGAACTGTTGGAATATTATGAAGGGATTCTGCTGGTATGGGGCGGATTTTGTCTCCTCAAGATCTACCATCCTCCACCGGAGGAAACCCACACGCATTTCAAATGATATAGCTTCAGTCTCACAGACTCTATATACGCTGTCCAGTCGCATTAATGTGACCACGTGCCAAGAAGGTTGAACTGCTGCGAGAAGCACGGGAACAGTGTCAGCGACCTTGTGGAAGCTACCGACAGGGATGCGGAGCCACGCCGACTCCAGTGTCGTGGCCATATGCTCTAGGTTTCTATGTTGAGGATCCATGGCACAAACTGCCCGATCGAGGTGGTCCTTTTTAAATACGGGGAGTCTGATGGCCAGGAGAGTATGGTAAACTCAACCTGGTACTTCGCATGCACGTACACTACGAGCTGTGTGACACTATCCATTGTCCTGCTTGTAGTTTCTATCATAGCGAAGAAAAACAAACTGCCTACATCGCTGGACATAGTTCCCAAGGATAGATGCACACTTGTGTTGACCCATTGTGCTTGGCGGTATAACGAGAATATTCAATGAGAATAATGCCACAGAATGAGCCCCGTTCTGATTTGGACCCTTGCAACGACTTTGGCGGGATATTTACTTTCAATCTGATGATGGATATAATGTAACTCATCTGAAAAGGCTACCTTTTGGTACTCACTGGACGTCTAATTATGGTACTGGCGTGCGAAATCTGTCTTCGCACCATGAACGCCATTCAGCATTGGTGTGTGAACCAACCACTTGCTACAGGGGCTGATACGCAGCAACGTTCACTTTTGGTGGCTCCTTGGTTCCTCTAGGCGGTCAGCTGCACAGCAGCTGCACGTCTAATAGTGCTATCTGTCGTCTGTGAGTGGTTATGGCACGTTGACGTCGAACATAGCCGTTGTCACATTTAATATGACTGGACCACATACTAACTTCCAGAGTCGCATGGTTGCTATTTCCACCAACGATTTTACAACTTCCGAAGGAATATAATCCATTCTTCTTTCCTCGTTCGATGGCAAATCTTCCAAAGCCATGTATACGCAGTAATGGAGGGGACACGGTACCAGGTGCACAGGCAGTGCGCTACAAGACGACGGTGTCGAAAATTTCGGCTCGTCCTCGCCAGTAGGGGAGAGAGGCAGAGAGGCAGCTGAGTAAGTGTGCCGGTCGGGAGAGCGGCTGGTGGCTGCGGGCTGATCGCGCAGCTGCCGCAGCCGCCGGACCTGAAGGGTTTCCCGCAGACAAACAGTCGGCCGCCAACAGGTGTCTGCCGCAGCTCGGCACTAGCTTGGCTGCCCGCACGCGCCCGGCAGCTGCCGCCTGCTGCCAGCTGTGCGGCTTCCCGCGACACGCGCCCGCCCGGGGGGTTGCATGACGCCGTGTCAAATCCTCTGGCCCCTACCGCTCCAATCCGGATCGGTCGCTTCTCTCGACACCAATTACTCGATCAGAGACATCATTATAGCGAGGTGGCCAGGTAAATTTTCGCCTTAGAATACGAATGAGACAGCAATGTGTAACTGTGCTGAGAATGTGACGTTCACTTGCCCACTCCAGGGAGAAAAGCAAATCCTGACACTTTCAACTTATTGAATATAGTCTTAAACAGTATATCTAGAAATGAGCTAAACAAGTTCAGACTAGGTATTGAGACATAAACATGTGCATAAGAGACGTTAACATAAGGGTTGAGTGGGAAGGAATAAGCGAATACTAAGGAAATATAAAAGAATGGGCCTTCTCTCCGTCCAGTTACTCATCTCCCGTATGTGTGTCCTCCTCCATCCGCTCTGCCTGTCTATCTCCTCCTGCCGTCTTCTCTTTTCACCCGAGGATGGTAGTTCTTATCAGCGCACTTTTGTTTTACCAGATCGTAACTCGTATTTGTACCAAATTTGGTTGAAATCTTTTCAAGGGTTTAGAATGAGTTTTTGTCTCATGTCTTTCCCTGCACACCTTCATATTAAATATGTGGCACCACATACAGTACAGTTAACATATTTCACACGTAATTGTACACGTATTTCACTTTTATCTCCACTGAAGTTCGTCCTGACGTTTTATTTTCACGCAGCTCAGTATTTATTACACAGCGTCTCCTGAAATATGTGTCGCACAGTCTCGTAATTTTGGGGGTATATCCAATCATATATCGGCGAACTGTGTTATGAACTGAGTTACTAGTAAAGAAGTAATACATTAAAAACTCACGCATTATGTGGCAGTTTTTCACTCATCTCAGTGTTTGTGACGTTATATCTCCTAAATACTGTCAGCAGTTGATGCTCGTGGAGTTCATAACGCCTGTTCTGTTCTCTGCCACCGCCTGCTGTTACAGTATGGTATGAGGTCTGGAGATGGCCAGTAACTGACCGAAACAGGTAACCACCAAAATAAAGTTTTCTCTTCTGCTTACCACGTCGCCTTGAATATCTGAAATGCTATTGTTGATGTTCGTTTGCTGTCGCTTCTTATGAAAATATTCCTATCACTAAACTGTTCACAGCGACTTTAATTTCTGTCCAACCTTTCTATTCATAAAGAGTTCTGATCCAGTTATATCGTTTCCTTCTGCTATTGACGCTGCCTGACCGGGGATCCTTATCTTCGTTCATTTCATCTTACTGACACTCTCAAATGTAGATTCAGATCTTCATTACCCTTTTCAGATTATCTACCTTCCCACCACGCTCAAACTTCGGAATTTCCAAGCTCCGCTTCCTAGAATGTTACCTTTCCTTGGTTATTCATTCTTTTTCTCGTGGTTATTTCCCCTAGGGTAGTCCCGTCCTGGAGATGTGATTGCCAATGGAGATATTATCATGACACGCTTTCAGTTACAGGCCCCATGTTCTGTGGGTACATCTTACGTGACTTTATGCACTGGTTTCCATTTCCTTTTTCATCCTTAATGATCACTGGTGATTCCTCCGCCTTTTAGGGATAGTTTCCCACGAGGTTGCCCCGAGCTTCTACCCGCTCCTCTGCCCTTCTTGAAGAGGCCATTGGCTGAACGGGAGTGTTTCTTTATACTGAAAGTTTTCGGTCGCCATTGCTGATGATTTTTGTTCAAAACTTAAATAGTGACTAGTTTCGAACCCAGGTCGTTTCCATTAGTCAAAGGTGTCGCGCTTAGTCCACGGGAGATTTAATAGAGCTGCATAGTTAACAGCATGTCTCGATTTATAGTGAGACATGAACTCGACCTCTCAACAAAGTGGAATTCAATTTGGAGAAACCTTCCTAAATTATACCTTTTTGAGCAAAAACATTCTCAAACATTTCAATTCTAGATACCTACTATGTTGGAGTGAGAGCCACGACGATTGAAACAGTGTATTCGGTCATTCGATTGGGATGTCTTCAATCCCCTGGAAAAAATATAAAGCCAAATAGTTCGGTATCGTATGTGGCAGCCGGCCGAAGTGGACGTGCGGTTCTAGGCGCTGCAGTCTGGAACCGCGAGACCGCTACGGTCGCAGATTCGAATCCTGCCTCGGGCATGGATGTGTGTGATGTCCATAGGTTAGTTAGGTTTAACTATTTCTAAATTCTAGGGGACTAATGACCTCAGAAGTTGAGTCCCACAGTGCTCAGAGCCATTTGAACCAAGCTATTGTATGTGGCATACTTGTTCAGTTAGGTAGGTACTCAAAAGTTGAGGAAATTTCTGTAACAAGAGACGAGGATAATTTTGTTGAATACAGAATGAGAAACATGGTTCATGCTCGAACGTTGTACGCCATTTTAATGAATAACTGCGAGTGGCAATGTAATAATTAGAAAATATCCATCCTCTTCCCCCTCTGCACTATAGGAATTGTGTCTAAATGGCGTGCAGACTACGAGTCCTACACAAATTACAGTTGTTTTACCATCGTTATGGTTTACTATGGAAATGAAACCGGAAGGGGAGCAATGACTTTTCTTAGCTTACTTCTCTATAGAAGCAACGCAAGGACCACCATGTTTGGCATCCCTATCCGAAGGTCGTATTCCCGCTCTGTCATCACTTGACACGGTGGGGCGATATCTCCTATTCAACCCAAAAAGTCTCCTCTGTTGTCGATCAAATTCCTGTGTTGTAAGTTTGGAAATACAAAGACACCTATATGGCTATTCTGTCCTATAATAGCTGCAAATGTCGTCAAGCGTGAAATGGAACTCTGACGGAAATATGCTGCGAAATTTTCACATCAAATGGATCACTTGCCAAACACGAAATACCTTCTTCTTAAACTGAGATTTCAGGAACACTGTAATACCAATATAATTGATGACTAATGTTGGTCGCTTCAGAGAGATCTCCAAAGGGAAGTTGTTATGTTTCAAATAGACTAGTGACTCACCCTAGCTCTGTATGGGTAGCACTAAGCATATACAGCGAGACGATTCGTCTAGCGTAAGAGTATTTTGGCGTAGGAGTAATGGATCACAATGCTAGTTTGTTATTACAATTCAGGTGCGAGCTACGTACTCCAGTGCACTTGACGGAGTCTATATTTTTTGTGTTTTTTCCCGAATATCGGAGCCTAACACTGCTACGAAGCACCCTCTAAAACGTAACATCGATAGGGAGCACCCTCTGCCACGAAACATTGGCATGAAAGAGTCTCTACCACATAATGTCGCTACAAGGCACACTTTATACCACGCAGTATTGATACAAAGCATCCTCTGCCTTACACAATCAATATGGAGCTCTCTCCGTCTCGCAACATGTTTCGAAGCACACTCTCCTATGCAGCATTGCCACAGAGCACCCTCTGTCGTGCAACAATGGCGCAGAGAATACGCTGTCATGCAACACTGGTACGAAGCACACTCTGCCACGAAATACCATTACAAAGCATCTAATCACATCGGTAGTATGCATTCTCCGCCACAAAAGATCGGTAAAAACACCGGCTGCCACGCAGCATCGGTATGTAGCACCCTTCACCACACAACATGGTATGAAGCACCCTTCACCATACAACATTGCGGCAAGGCACCTTTCGCCAAATAACTAGAGGGACAGGCCGTGCAAGTCATCATGATATCAAGGAGTTCTTCCATTCACTGATAGATGGCAATAGCACTCTTTTCACGGTGGAGTCACTTAATTTAACGTAGTTCAGATAATTTGGACAAAATATTTATAAACTATTTTTCTCACAGCTTCACTCACATACGTGTATGAGCATACACTGCGCATATCTCCTCGTCCCCCCGCCACCCATCTCTGCTTTGCTCCCTCTCTGTTCATTTAAACCTCTGTTCCCATTCTGCCTGCATCCTGCATTCACTCCTTTCTACCTTTATTCTCCTCCCCCCAAACTCCTCATCCTTTCTGCTCATCTCTGTCTGTCTCCTCCATCCCTATCTCTCTTTCCATCTCCTCCTACTCAAGGCCCCTATCCAACCACTCATTGCCACCTCGTTATCCATCTCCTCCTGCTCCCTCTGCTTATACATCTCCACCTTCCCCCTCTCCTTATCTACCTGCTTCTCACCACCTCTCGCCATTCATCTCCTTCTGCCCCTCTCCATACCCATCTACTCTTCGCACTCTCACTACCAAAATGCTTGCCATGCAAGGCAGCCTACGCGTTGTTTGCTGGAAACCTGATTCCAGCCTACACAATGGATTCTGGAAACTTGATTCTAGACCTGACATGTAGATTACCCTGCAAAACACATCAATAAGGCAGGTTGATACTACTTCTACACAACACACCTATTGTGCAGGGGAACCTACACCACAGTAGCTCACAAGGGTTCTTGCCCTTATCTCCACTCTTTTGGGAGCTAGGAAGTCCATCCTCTCGTGTACGCATCCCAGTCTATGCCTGACCATGCAACTCACACACGTAGCCCCTGAGGAAGAAGTCCATAAAGTGGGCTGATTCTACTCACACAACACATGTTTCATGCCAGGCAGTTTAAATGACAGGGGATTGAAAATAGCTTTTTTGCCACTGACATGTTGGCTGCTTTACAAAGCAGGTTGACAAGGCAAGTTCAATACTTGCATAAAAAGTTCTCGGTTTACTTGCCGCGTCAAATTTGGACAACATCCCAAGCTTTCGATGACTACCTCCGTCATCTTCGTCAGGGGTAAAACTGACTGTCGTGGACCGGTGAGGCTTCCGCTTTTATAAGCAGTAGACGGCTTCTCATTGGCTGGATCACGTCACCGTGAAAACGGCGCCTACCGAGGTGGCGGCCTCTATATCCATAGATATTCTTGGCGCGCTTTATCCAGCGTTGCTTGCAGCGCCATCCATCGCAACAGGCGGAGAACTGCGAGGAATGTAAGAAGTCACCCTCTGCGTTCTTTCTTTATCAATTGCGCGCTTCCATGCATATGGAAGTGTCACAAGGTTCCATTTTAGGACCCTCACTTCTTCTCGTGTATGTCAGTTACCTTTCATCAGTAACATTACCTGACACCAAATTTGTTTTGTTTGTAGATAAGACAAACATTGCAGTAAATAACAAATCAAGTAGAGTTTTAGAAAGACTGATTAATGAAATTTATATGGATATAAAAAAGTAGTTCCTAGTTAATTATTTATAACTAAACCTTAAAACAAAGGAAGACAATGTATGTCATTCTAAACTTGCAATAGATATCCCCTCAGTGTTTCCCTAGAATATGATGACAAATAAATACAAGAGGTTGACAGTGTTAAATTCTCTACTTCCAAGTATGAAATTTATTATAAGTAACATATCTCTTTTGCAAACCAACAACTCATTTCATGAAATAAGTACTACAAAGGAGAATAATCTTCACAAAGTTTTGGTCCATAAAATTGTCCATTATTGAGGAACACACACAGTTTCAATAACTTTTCAGCAGCCGCAAAATGTGCAACTAGTAAAAGAGCTCAGTTTAAGACGAGGCTACAGGATTTGTTGGTAAACAGCCCTTCAACTCCATTGACGAATTTATTGGTAGAATTTACTGATTTCTGTATATTATTATATTACCAAGCAAGGTATTACGTATAATCTGACTACCGTAAATGTCCAGTGCAGTAATTTGATCAATTTAAATAAGTATTAGACTGAATTTTCTCTTCGATGATGTGTACATTGTACTTCTGCATGCTTTGTGACAAATTTTACATCACGATTTTATGAAAATGTGTTCAAGATTTTTTGAGTTATTCCACATTCGGGAGGACAATTTCACTTGGGATCTATGGAAAGTACATTATCATAGCTCTTTCTCTTTGTAAATATGTTCTGTGTATTCTTGTCTTTTGATATGTTCCACACTGTTGAAGATTTTCTCACTGTGGAACAAAAAGTAATCTACTCTAATCCAAATGGCCACTTGTTAATCGAGGAATCCTTTCCTTCCACGACTTTCGACCTTATGTATCGTTTGTGTAAGATTACTCCGAACTTTCAGTTGTGTCTGTCGGCTTTTTCCTTCTTTTACGCAGAACTTCACATTCCGTCGCAGGTTCCATAAATCAGTCATTGGAAAAGACGCTTTTCACTCAAATATCGACAGTTTAGAACCAAACAACATGTCAACAATGTCGGTGTTTGTAAAGTTATGTTCTGGACATGATAGTCGGTGATGTTTTCAGATATTCTGTATGTATTCACCGTAAATGGGACACATTTTTCCTAACAACGGATAACTTGACAGAGATCTTTCTTTTTGTAGAAGTCTTCGTTTTAGCTGTTCACGCGCCTTATTTTTAATAATGTCTGAAGAAACAGATATCGTTGAAAATCTTGCAGCTGTGCTAAATATATGGAATTTATTTGCAATTGGGGAGGTTTAGTTGAATTCCCGCCACGGGATTTCAAGCAGACAGGCGTATTCAACGTTAGTATTACGACCGTTATTTAGCCCATAGAGGCTTGCAATAATTATTTTGAACTATACAGTATGACATGAGGATATTTGGGTTGGTCCAGGAAGTGTGTTCGGATAACCGGAGTGCTTAAGTGACAGTTCGCGACAAGCGGGAAATTTGGGTTCGAGTCCCGGTACGGCACAAACTTCCATGTGTCACAAAGAGGTAATATCCTCCTACCTAATGCAGCTGATGTCAAAAAGATTCCGCAGTTGCGAATAAACTTCCTATACTGAGGAACTGTTCCACCTCGAAAATCATTTAGTCTTGATCTCACCACGCACCACTTTATTTACCCGAAGAAAAGAAATGAAGTCAGTGGGCGTCAGAATAAGGGAGCGAGGGGAAGGGCGAGACAAATCAGCAGCATCTGGAGCTGTGTCTTGTGCAGATTGTGCTATGGTGCTGTCGTGGAGCAGAACTCCTTCTCTGACGGCTATGATAGTTTCACGGGACGCCTTGTGTTCACAGCCTGCCTTAAGCTCGTCTGGAGGTATCAGTATTATGCTGCGATGTTTGGGCTTTCCCATTTCACAGCTATGGCGAATCGACATTGTTCCACTGTTCACTTATTACTTTGCTCCTTCGTCTCAAGGTCATCGACTTCCATCAACTCACCAGGGCCGTGTGATTCTGTATTCGCTCATCTAACGGTGTGGTGTGCTACTGGAGCACGGGAATTCGATGTGTACCACGACTGTAAACATCTACCTGCCAACCATCAATCATTAATTAACTTCATTTTTTTGAGGTGATAAAATTTTGTTACTGTCTTTCAAACAATACCGACAACAACCTGTAGTTTAAGTGGCCGCTAGACGGTCGATAATACTGACAATGTTTCCCGCATGCACAGTATTATTGACAGTGTAGGAGGGGGAGACTGAGAGGTTGCGCAATAATACTGAGAAAACAAAAAATTTGGAAATATATTGAGCTGCCTGGAAATGTTGTGCTGTGTATTGGCGGTATTGACAATACCCTTGGCATTCTCCGCGTACTACACAGTAACCTTACGTTATGTTTAATTATTATGTTAAAAATGAGTTCAAAACAAGACGAAAGAACATTATTATTACAGTACTCGCTAATAGAGAGAGAGAGAAAAAAGATCGTACCTCGGAGGAATTGTCCAAAGGTGACGAAAATCGGTAGACGCGATGTGCGTGCACAGGCAAACAAATGATTAAATCAGAAAAATTATATCATTTATTCAAGAGAAAGAGCTTCACAAATTGAGCAAGTCAATAACGACTCACCTCTGGCTATTATGCAAGCAGATGTCATTGACTGATTGGAGGGACCTGCTCATAATGTTCCAAAGGTCCTCAATTGAGGAGAGATCTGTAGATCTTGAGGACCAGGGTAGGGTTTCGCAAGCAAGAAGACGAGCAGTAGAAATTCTCGTCTTGTGCAAGCGGCCATTAACATGCTGAATTGTAAGCCCAGGATGGCTTGCTATGAAGGCCGACAAGACGAGGCGTGGAATATCGTCGAAGTACCGTTGTGCTGTAAGGGCGCGTGTGAAAACCGAAGGGGTCCAGCTGTGAAAGGAACTGGAACCGGTCACTATCGCTCCTGCTTGTAGGGCCTTATGCTGAGCGACCGTGAAGCTGGTAATCCACTGCTTTTGGGGTCATGTCCAGGCAAGTCTTCGGCCTGAAATCTCATTGACTGGTGCAGAACTGTCTTCAGCGATAAGCCCCGCTTCGAACTGAACCCCGATGACTAGCCAAAACGTGTCTGGTGATGCCCAGGACAGCGGTGGGACGTCTCTCTATCGACCACCATACGACCTGCCAGCCGGGAGAGATCGTCTGCGGTCTCGTATCTTTTCGTAGCAGTACACCTTCGGTTGTCACGCGCAACAGCGTTACAGCAAAGCGGTTCGTCGCCTGGACACGGGAGCGTTTCTTCTGCTTGTCTTCGTGCTTCCCAAACTCTACCCTGGCCATCAAGGTGGTCGGATCTCTCCCCAGTTGAGAACATTTGTAAAATTATCGGCAGGTCCCTCCAACCAGCTTGAGACATCGATGACCTAACAAGTCAAGTGGACAGAATTTGCCATGATATCCGTGAGCAGGACATCCAACAAGTTTTTGTGGATGATCTTTGACCCCATTGAACCAATTTTTTTCTAACTTTTTTCGCTGCTTGCAACAAAGTAGAGCAATTACTGCTGCAGCAGCGTCTTTATCGTCCAGCATTCTGAACCACAGTACTATAGTACAATAATATTCACAACACAATTGACAATATTAATTTCGTCGTCTATGTTATTGTGCAATATTATGACCGTTTAGGTGCCGCAGAAGGCGCATCATTGGCGCGTCAATCAAGGAAGCGTCTTAATTTGAAGTGACCTCTTAGACTAATTTTTCTCTCCATCCATTCTCGATTGCAACAGGCTATGGAACCAGTTCTTTTGTTCTTATACTACATGCCGTACCGTTCATACGTAGATGGGGACGGTTTGAAGAATACTGAAAGAAGATGTCACGAAGTTCCGCATCGTTCCCTCCGCTAGCGTGGAAAGGCTCACGCGGCAGCTGTATATTTAGCAGCACACGTGGGCCGACGCACCATTGTCCGGTTTAAAGCTCAGTCTCCTCGCAAAGGTGGTGTTTTTCCCGGCGCGAGGAAGAAGCGCGCTCAGCTGCGAACGGGGTGCGGACAAACGCGGAGCGTGCGCGGCCCGCGGCAGAGTGCCGGTCGCAGCTGGGAAGGGTTGCGGTCAGTGGCCTTGCAGCTGGCGGCGGGCGCCAGGTGCCGCGGGCCGCGGGCCGCGGGCCGCCGGGGCCTCCTCTGCGTCGCGTGCCGCCGCCGTAAACACCAGTTGCCCGGGCGCCTCACCTCAGCTCACCTCGCCTCCAGCCTTTGACCCCACCACCCACAATGACCGGCCCAGTCTCCAACCATATGGCGACGCGCATCTGCTGTCTGGTCAAAAATAACAATACGTGCACAGAAATCGTGGCTGGTACGGAGTCCGTCTGCTGCTTTCAGTTATTTATAATCTATCACCAGAGTGTCCACCTTGGCCGTGCCAATATGTTTAACAATCTCAGGTTTACAACGTAATCAGAAGAAAATAAGTTTGAATACACTGACGGGAAAAACTCGTAACACCAAGAAGGAGTTGTGCGTGATAAACGAATGTTGGTAGGCGTATTTCCCCATCTGAAAGATGACGTCTATTTAAAATTCGCACCAGTCGCATAAGAGTGGCGAGTAATGGGGCTATGAGTGGCTCGATGTTCTTATGTAAGTCTGCAGGTTTTCGTGGACGTTGACACTGAAGTTAAAATCTTCTGGGTTATTAGGCCGCGTCAGTTTTCTTCTAAAATGCTCGACGTTTCGACCCCTCTGCTGGGACTTTCCTCAGGAACTTTTGGTGTCCAATATTGCTAGCAGAGGGGTCGAAACGTCGAACATTTTAGAAGAAACATGACGCGGCCTAATAACCCAGAAGATTTTAACTTCAGCTGGATGTTCCTTCAGCGATACTGCAGAAAGACTTGGCAGGAATGTAGTGACTGTACATGATTGCTGGCAGCGGTGGTCATAATAATGTACGGTCGCAACAAGGTCTGGCTCCGGACGGCCACGTGGCGCTACCGAGATGAAAGACCATCGAGTTCGGCGTACAGCTTTGGCGTATCGTAGCTGAGTCTCCAGCAGCAGTTGGCGCCACAATGACACAACAAAGTGTTACAAACCGGTTATTTCAGGGACAGCTCCCTGTCAGACTCCCTGTAATGTTTATTGCACTGACCCCAAACTGCCGTTGGCGACTTCAGTGGTGTCAAGCAAGAGCTCATTGGAGGACAGTATGGTCTGTCACTTTTCTCATGAAAGCTGTTTCTGCCTCGGTGGCAGTGGTCGCCGTGTGTTAGTTAGGGGGCCAGTTGAGGGCCTGCAAACAACCTGTCTGAGTGCTAGACACGCTGGAGCTCACCTGAAGGTATGGCCTGATGTGTGGTTTCAAATATCAGCAAGAGCACTCTCCCGGTTATTCCACATATGCTGACTGCAAATTTTACGTCAGTCTGGTATTTCGACCATTCACGAACGGCATTCCAGAGGATGTTTTCCAATGGGTTAACACTCGCCCACATACCCATGTTGTAACCCAAGATGCTCTAGAGAATGTCGACACGTTGCCTTGGACTGCTCGATCATCAGATCTGCCTAGACTCGAGCACATATGGGACATCATCGGACGACAATTTCAGAGCCACCCAAAAATAGCCTTAACCGTCCATGTTAAACACACCGGACAAGAACTAATTAGTTATCATCAGAAGATACATTAATGCTTTGTCGCACCATATGTAGCTTTGATAGTAATCTCAGTTCGGCGATAAATTGAGTCCACAATTTCATATACAAGTGATGATTATATCTGGTAAGTAATCCCTTGGTCTAGGGATGGAGTATTTTACTGATAATCAAAACGTCCTTGATTCCGGTTTCGAATTCAGAGGGTGCTAAAATTCTGAATAAAAATCATCAGCAATGTCTGCCGAAGCCTTCAGGTAAAAGGAGTCACCCTCATTCTATCAACGCCGTTGTCAAAGAGGACGGGGGAGCGAACACAGTTTCTGAGCTTCTTTCCCTTGGGATAAAAGGTGGAACAATCACCAATGATCAACGACATGAGGCTGCAAGCGCAATGGAAACCACTGCATTACACAATGTGAGTTCAAAAGATGGGAAGCCTGTTATCGAGAATGTCGTCATGATGATCTCTCCATTGGGAAAGGATTTCATCAAAATCTCCTGAAGGGCTGCCATTCGGTTGGTAAGCCAGAGAAAAAAACTGAATAACCTACGGAAGGTAACGTTCTACGAGTCGCAACGTGGGATATGCCAGAGTTTGAACGTGGTGGGGTAGCTAGAAAATCTGGGAAGGGTAATGTCAAGGCTAATCTAGATATGGGGGGCGTCAGGGAAGTAAAATGAAGATAAGGATTTCTGGTGAGACGAATTTAGGGTAATATCAACAGGAACATAAAATGTCATAACGGGAGTGGGACTCATTATGAACAGCAAGGAAGGGCAGAGAGTGAGTTACTGCGAACAGTTCAGTGATATGGTTGTTCTGATCAGAATTGACGGTATAACGTCGTCGACAACATTAGTTCAGGTAGAGAAGCTGATGTGAAAGCACAAGATGAAGAGGCAGAGAAACTATATGAGGATACTGAATGTGTCATTCAGTATGTAATAGAGACGGTTATCTAGCTTTGATGGTGTATTCGAATGAGGTAGTCGAGGAAGCAATAGACTTATGGAGAATATGAGTGTAATAGTAGGAATCAAAGAGGAGAAAGACTGAGCTCTCCAACAAACTCCAGTTAACAATAACGAATCCAGTGCTCAAAAATCACAGGAGCCGGAGATACACTTGGAAGAAACCTGGATCCAAGGGACGGTTCTAGCTGGAATACATCATGGTCAGACAGAGATTCCGAAATCGGATGGTGGCTTGTAAGGAATGATGAGATGCGACTCAGGTTCTTTAAGATTGTAGATACTGCGATAATGAATACCATAGTAGCCTGACAAATTCAAGAAGAAAATATACATCTATATAGGTGAACTACAGAATTGGATAGACAAACGCAGAAGCAAGGAAGGTAACTCTGAGGAAATCTTGCTTGGCAGGAGAAACACTTAGATTGATCGACGAAAGGTGAACGTACAGAAATGTACATTGAGATACAGTAGAACGGTAATATTAGACACTCAGAAGTAATATAAATGGCAAGATCCATGAAGCAAACTCGAAATGACTGCAAGTAAAATGTGAAGAAGTCTCTAAGAAATGGTTGCTGGGAAGCCTGATTCTGCATACAGAAACAACCTTGTGTATTACTCCGCGTCGTTTTGAAACATAAAAACAACCAAAATTCCATTTACGAACAACTTTGGAACGGTTCTCCTCAGGACAACTAACTGCAAGATTCTGGTGATGGTTAACCGCTACGTAATTTCTTATTTCGGTTTTCAGGACTGTGTCCGATCTATTAATTAGCAAAATCTCGTGTGTTTCCTAGGCAGCAATCGACACAACAGCGAAAAGTAAGGAAGTCTATCAAAACAATCAAACGTTCTAACAGGACTGATAACCCTCATATAGCCAAATTGAATAAATAAACGAAAGTTATGGCATTTATCTGAACGAAGAGAAATTTACGTGGTATATGGGGGTAATGCCATTGGACCGATCACGACAGTAAAATGTTTTTTTCTTTTGCTCTAAGGAAGATGGTTTTTACATTAGTGACTCCTCACATTCAGGAAGACCTTCGGCGTTTTATGAAGAACGTTGAAAAGCATTAATCCGCAATGACCCGCTTCAGTGTATTCGAGAACTGGCAAATGTGATCACTGCACCATCGTGCGTCGTTTCCATGCAATGAGGAAGGTTCGAAAATCGGGTGTATGGGTACAGCATGCTCCTAGTCAAAATGACAAAAATCAGCGTCTGGCCATATATGTGTCTCTTCTTTCTCTTCATCATTTGGCTCGTGAAGATCATCGACCATTCCTACCCTGTAGCGTTACTGCTGAAGATAAATGGAAAATAAAAAAATGATTGAGCCCGAAAAAAGAAGGGACTCCCCGTACAAAGGATTGCACGCATCCACAAGAGATAATGTTATACACTGTATGATCAAAACAGTCCGGACACCCTCAAAAACATACGTTTTTCATATTAGGTGCATTGTGCTGCCACCTACTGCCAGGTACACCATATCAGTGACATCAGTAGTCATTAGCCATCATGAGAGAGAAGAATGGGGCGCTCCGCGGAACTCACGGACTTCGAACGTGGTCAGGTGATTGGGTGTCACTTGTGTAAAACATCTGTACGCGAGATTTTCACACTCTTCAATATCCCTAGGTTCCGATGTGGTACTGAAGTGACAACGTGAAGGGACACGTGCAGCACAAAAGCGTAAAGGTCGACCTCGTCTGTTGACTGACAGACACCGCCGACAGTTGAAGAGGGGTCATAATAATCTATCCAGACCATCAAACAGAAATTCCAAACTACATCAGGATCCACGGCAAGTACTGTGACAGAGTGGAGGTGAGAAAACTTGGGTTTCATGGTTGAGCGGCTACTCATAAGCCACACATCACGCAGGTAAATGCCAAACGACGCCTCGCTTGGTGTGAGGAGCGTAAACATTGGACGATTGAACAGTGGGAAAACGTTGTGTGGAGTGACGGATCACGGTACACAATATGGTGAATCGATGGAAGGTTGTGGGTATGGTGAATGCCCCGTAACGTCATCTGCCACTGTACGTAGTGCCAACAGCAAAATTTGGCGGTGGTGGTGTTATGGTATGGTCGTTTTTTCATGGAGGGGGCTTGCACCCTTTGTTGTTTCGGGTGGCACTATCACAGCACAGGCCTACATTGATGTTTTAAGCAGCTTCTTGCTGCCCACTGCTGAAGAGCAATTCGGGAATGTCGATTGCATCTTTCAACACTATCGAGCACTTGTTCATAATACACGGCCTGTGGCGGAGTGGTTACACGACAATAACATCACTGTATAGACTGGCCTGCAGGGAGTCCTGACCCGAATCCTGTAGAGCACCTTTGGGCTGTTTTGGAACGCCGACATCGTGCCAGTAATCACCGATCGACATCGATACCTCTCCTCGGTGCAGCACTACGTGAAGAATGGGCTGCTATTCCCCAAGAAACCTTCCAGCTCCTGCGAGAGTGGAAGCTGTCATCTTGGCTAAGGGTGGGCCAAGACCATATTGAATTCCAGCACTACCGATGGAGGGCACCACTAAATTGTAAGTCATTTCCAGCCATGTGTCCGGCTACTTTTGATCACATAGTGTACATCTGCCAGAACAGCGATGGTGAGGTGTACTACGAATTGCTGCCCTAAGGTGTAAACATCGCTACTTATTGCTAAATGGCTCTGAGCACTATGGAACTTAACATCTATGGTCATCAGTCCCTTAGAACTTAGAACTACTTAAACCTAACTAACCTAAGGACATCACACAACACCCAGTCATCACGAGGCAGAGAAAATCCCTGACCCGCCGGGAATCGAACCCGGGAACCCGGGTGCGGGAAGCGAGAACGCTACCGCATGAATACGAGCTGCGGACTTTATTGCTAACAACTGAGACGTAATCCAAGAACAACTGGACAAGAGAGAACTCTATCGGACAATTTCTACATTCACATCTACATAGATACTCCGCAAGTCAACGTACGGTGAGTGGTGGAGGATATCCTGTACCTCTACTAGTCATTTCCTTTCCCGTTCCAAGTCATTTCCTTCAAGGGACTTCGTTTCTGGGTGAGAATTCTCTCCGATCAAGGCTCAACGAGTACTTCGCCTTAGAATCAAGTGGTTTCTTCAATCACGGAATTGCAAAGATACCCCCGCGTTGCAGATTCTTGTAAATAGTGAAGGAGAATATATTATTGATGATCAAGGTCTCTGTTACGTGTATCTCATGTGGTTACTAAACTTACGGAAAAACGCCACGATCATATGCACCTATATAATACGACTATTATAACCTCTTTTCAAAACTATCCATACCGTTCATGTGCTCCTCCAAGTTGTTTGTCATCTCTAAAGGAATTGCAATAACACAAGCATACATCAAAGTTATCATTTCTTCTCTTCGAACTGTAATTCCTTCACCAAATTTTTCTTCGATTTTCTTAATAGCTTACTTATTGAACAATATTGGGAAAAGGCCCCAGCCCGCCTCACTTTTTCTGTTGCTTCTTCCTTTTTTAGCCTCCTGCTCTTATGAATACAGTCTGTTTTCTGACTGAGTTGTAATAACCTTCCATTCCCTGTATTTATCCTTTCTACAGTCTGGTTTCTGAACAAACTGTGAATAACCTTTCGCTCCTTGTAGTTATCCTTGTTACCTTCATTATTTTAAAGACTGTCGTCTTGTAACACTACCAAAGGCTTTCTCTAAATCTACAAATGCTGTAGACGTAAATTTGATTTTATTTAACCTTCATAATTCAAGTCGAAATGTCACTATAGCATCTCGTGTTCCTACATTCCTCTGGAACTCAAACTGTTCGTAACCGAAAGAGATGGCGTAGCGGTAAGCACCCAGGACTCTCAATTGGGAGGACGACGGTTCAAATCAGCGTCCATCCATCCAAATTTAGGATTTATGTGATTTCTGTAAATCGCTCCAGGACAATGCTGGAATGATTCCTTTGAAAGTGCACGGCCGACTTTTTCTCCCACTCCTGTAATATTCCGAGAAGGTGTTATGTCATTAATAGCCTGGTTGTCAAAGAGTCGTTAAAACCGTAACTTCTCTCTTTCATCCTCCTTCTGTGAAACGTTTGTATTAGCACAAAAACAAATAAAGAAGCCTATAGACTACATTTTACGATCGCACTAAATGTTTCTGTTACACTTGGTATCAACTTGTTACTTGGAAATAAACTGTTATTACCAAGAAATTGTTCAGTTGAACCCACTTGCATGAATTATAAATTGAAACGTAATTGAAAGTAAGTCTTCCGAAGGTCTCTAAATTCATGGTTCCATTTTTAGGATTTGGCTACACTACAATCTAGGGGCCATACAAACGCATTTGTCTCATTTAACCGGAAAATCGGGTCGCTAAGTTCGAAAATATGCAGGTGGGAATGCGTGGCGAAAAATAATGTTAACAACTCACAATATTACCACTATTTAACAAAAAAAAACTGAGTTTAGTCACTTTTCTTTACTACCGAAATAGCCAACCGCTGTTTTTTACTGAATAAAAACGGAATGGTTTAAGAGCTTAAACCAAACCAGAGTACCTCATATTAAATTTTGAATAAACCTAAGCCGGCCGGAGTGGCCGTGCGGTTCTAGGCGCTACAGTCTGGAGCCGAGCGACCGCTACGGTCGCAGGTTCGAATCCTGCCTCGGGCATGGATGTGTATGATGTCCTTAGGTTAGTTAGGTTTAATTAGTTCTAAGTTCTAGGCGACTGATGGCCTCAGAAGTTAAGTCGCATAGTGCTCAGAGCCATTTTTTTTTAATAAACCTCAAGAATAATCTCAGAGAATAAACCTCGAGAATAATCTCAGAGAATATCTATGTTTTATTCCGGTAGCCACCTAATAGGGTGTGGCGGAGGGTACTTTTGTACCACTAACTGAGCACTCCAACACTGTTGCACTCGCCAATAGCGAGTGGGATTAATGATTGTCGGTAAGTCTGTGTGTTGCCTCTAATTTCTCGAATTTTCTCTTCCTGGTCATTACGCGAGACACATGTAGGTGGAAGTGATATGTTGTCCGACTCTTCCCGGAAAGTGCTCTCTGGAAATTTCAGTAGTATGCCTCCCCGTGATGCACAACGCCTTTCCCGTAACGTCTGCCAATGGTGTTTGTTGAGCATCTCTGTAACGCTCTCGCACCGGCTAAACGATCCACTGACGAAACGCGCCGCTCTTTGTTGGACGTTCTCTGTGTCATCTACCAGCCCTCCCTAGTAGGGATCTCAGAAAGATGAAGAATACTCAAGGATAGGTCGAACAAGCGCTTTATAAGCCACTTCCTTCGTGGATGAGTTACATTTACTTAAGATTCTTTCTATGAATCTGAGTCTGGTTGGTTCAAATGGCTCTGAGCACTATGGGACTTAACATCTATGGTCATCAGTCCCCTAGAACTTAGAACTACTTAAACCTAACTAACCTAAGGACAGCACACAAAACCCAGTCATCACGAGGCAGAGAAAATCCCTGACCCCGCAGGGAATCGAACCCGGGAACCCGGGAACCCGGGCGTGGGAAGCGAGAACGCTACCGCACGACCACGAGCTGCGGGCAATCTGAGTTTGGCATTTGTTTTTTCCACTATTTGTTTTACTTCGTCATTAGAGTTATGGTCGTCCTAGACAGTTACTCCTAGATAATTGAGGTAGATACTGTATCCATCCGTTTCCCATCAATAGCGTAGCTGTGCAGTAGTAGACTTCTTTTCTTAGGTACGTGCAATCTGTTAACTGCCAGAGCCTGCACCATTCATTAATTCCCTGGAGGTCATTCGTTACTATCTACTGGTGTTGCCACTTTGTTACAGACAATCGCTTCATCTGCGAACAGCCTTCAAGAGCATCCAATGTTTTCTTCCTGTCACGTCTACCATTAACTTCTTTACAGTCTATATTTGCCTCGTGTTTACACAAAACGTATACAGAACCATATTTGTGCACAGGCCAGATACCAAAAGGAGCACATAATTAAAGTTATCCATCAATGTTTACACTTAAACCTACTTTCCTTCTCAACAAATGGCTCTGAACACTATGGGACGTAACTTCTGAGGTCATCAGTTCCCTAGAACTTAGAACTACTTAAACCTAACTAACCTAAGGACATCACACACATCCATGCCCGAGGCAGGATTCGAACTTGCGACCGTAGTGGTCGCGCGGCTCCAGACAGTAGCGTCTAGAACCGCTCGGCCACTCCGGCCGGCTTCCTTCTCAACAGCTTACAGTGATTTCCACGAGCATTTTTAATTCTCACTCCTGTAACTTCATATCCAACTGTATTATTGTTCTTAATAAGTTCATAAAAACAGAAATAAACCTTCCAGTGTGCAACACAGCATAACTTGATATAAAAAATCGCACCACCGAACCGCACCACCGAAAAATAATTACCGTAGAGTAATGAAATTTCAGGAATACATTTCTCTACATAACATATTTAATTGATTAACATTGAAAGATCACAAGTTAACGTAAGTGGGAGATAAGCCATTGCAAATGTGAAATGTGGTGCCTTAATAACCGATGTAACCATCAGAATATTGAACACAGGCTTGGAAACGTGCTTGCACAGCCTCGTACAGGTACTGAACGTCAGTTTATAGAACTCCATGAGTGATGCACTTAGTCAGTCAATATAGGGACGGTTATTGCTGGTCGTGGATGGCGCAAGAATCGTCGTTTGATGATGTCGCAAATGTGTTCGTCTGGAGACAGATCTATGATCAAGCAGTCAAAGGAAACGTGTCGACACCCTGCAGAGAGTGATGGCTTAAAACAGAGGTATGTGAGCGAGCGTTAGCCAGGTGGAAAACACCAACTGTAATGCTGTTCATGAATGATGAATTGCAGCACAACAGGTCGAATCACCATACTGGCGTACATATGTGCAGTCCGGGTGCGTGGTATAACCGTGAGAGTGCTCCTGTTATATGAAATTGCAAGCAGGGGAGCAAAGTTCACCCTGGTGCACTCAGTATTGTCGCCAAATTTATTTGATATGGTGGCTCTTCTCGGGTGGCCCGTTCCTCCTTTCGTTGGGTTATGGATGTGACAAAGCTGCAATTAAATTGACATGTAAATTAATTAAGTAATAATGCAAATTAATTAAGTTCAAAATGGCATGAAATTAAGAAATGATGGGAATTTGAACAAACGGGAGGAAATTCAAAAGTCACAGGAATTTCAAATTTTTGGACACTAGTTGACAATTCCACCACCAGAGGGCACTTTCGGACTCCCCATCTCCTACCATCCCCCCCCCCTCCCCCCTCCCCTTCTCCACTTTCCTACTTGTGAACTGACAGGAAAAAGACAGTCTGTGCAGAGATGCTGGAGAGGAAGTTACCATTACTTTATTTATTTTGAGGGAAAAGCTGGGCTGTCGGTGTGGGAGCTGCATGTATTCGAATCTGCATATCCTAACTACTCACCACAACATGACTCAAAAACATTAATATTTAAAATTAATTAATAATTAATAATTAATAATTAATAATTAATAATTAATATTTAAAACAAACAGCAAGAGTCACCTAACACATGACGCAAGTCAAATAAAAGCAGATAAGTGTTTTTTTTTTTTTTAATTGGTACCACCACTGCACGTGGTGTCTGTAGGACACTGGGAGCGCGTAACCCCTCCCCTGTCCGCATATCACAACAGCTGGCAGCAGATTGCCTCGCTGCCTGCTGCCAAGGGCCTGCACCAGTCAGGTAACTTACTATTTTCTGAGACAGGAGGGAGCAACCGCTCTGACACTTGACTGGGTGGCCACTATTTTTCTACTGGCAGGGGTTGCTTCGTGGGCTAATGATGTGACTTCCTTTGATGGTTGTAAAACATCGAGAAGCTAAATGGTTCTAAGTGAACACCGGAGACCATTGTGCTGTAGGCCTTCAGAACCACCCCACTCTAGAGTGATGGTGGCTTCAAAGGTCCTAAGAACGCTAACCACCAGAACCACCTCATTATTCAGCAACAGCTTCAAAGCCATCCTTGCAAATGGAATGAGTTGTAGGTGGTTGTAAGCAGGAATCGCCTCACCGAATGGCGATTGTTTCAAAGGTCTTCCTAGAAAAATAATGGTGAACATCTGCTCTCACTGACAAAGAACAATGTTTCCAGGAATCACTCCAAAGAAGACCACGGATCTGAGGAAAGTTGTAGAGCTGGCTGCTTTGATTTAGAGGACGAAAGACTCTTCTGGCAAAGCTGCACAATGCTGACAAAGGCCTTCCTTGAACATATGGGTTAAAACAGCCGGTGGCTTTGGTTCTTACTGAATTTATCGGCCAAAATCCTGTTGCTGGCGTAGGAGCACTGTTCACCACTTTCTACGAACAGAAAAATTACAAGAATTTAAGTGGAAAACTATTTCGCACAGATCAAAAGAGGTATGGTACTCATATTGCAATGACAGTTGAAACCTGCAAAGGCAGTCTATAGATCAGGAAATACGGAAACTATTCCAGAATGAAATTTTCACTCTGCCGCGGAGTGTGCGCTGATATGAAACTTCATGGCAGAGTAAAACTGTGTGCCGGACCGTGACTCGAACTTGGGACCTTTGCCTTTCACGGGCAAGTGCTCTACCAACTGAGCTACCCAAGCACGATTCACGGCCTGTCCTCAGAGCTTTACTTCTGCCAGTACCTCGTCTACTACCTTCCAAACTTTACAGAAGCTCTCCTGCGAACCTTGCTGAACTAGCACTCCTGAAAGAAAGGATAATGCGGAGACATGGCTTTGCCACAGCCTGCGCGATGTTTCCAGAGTGAGATTTTCACTCTGCAGCGGATTTTGCGCTGATATGAAAAGGTTCGCAGGAGAGCTTCTGTAAAGTTTGGAAGGAAGGAGATGAGGTACTGGCAGAAGTCAGCTGTGAGGACGGGGCGTGAGTCGTGCTTGGGTTGCTCAGTTGGTAGAACACTTGCCCCCGAAATTCAAGGGTCCCGAGTTCGAGTCTCGGTTCGGCACTTAGTTTTACTCTGCCAGGAAGGTTCTTACGGAAGCTATTGTCAAACATACATAGTCAATTACCCAGCTCTGCTACTGTTGACGAAAGCTTGAATTATTCGGAGTGAAACCGATGTCCAATCACGCTATATCGCCAGAAATGCTTGTACCACCATACCATGTCGCTACGTTTCTGTAGCAAACACAATTCTTTCGATTTCTCTGACTCATTTTTGGATCACTTTACCCAATCCGAGACAAGGATTTTGTTGACCATTCACCTCTAATTTCACATGTGAGATGTAGAGTTCTCTCTTTTATATGAGATATTTTCGAAGGCAGAATAAATCGGGGCATAACCGCGTTTTCAAATTGCTGAAGCGTCGTTACTTGTTGTGAAAATCCTGTAATAGTTCTACATATTTTCTCTAAGTATTCTATCAGTTTAATATCTGTTACATCCTACATCACAGTAGTAGCCTGATAATCTCATTTTTGGATCATGATGGAGTGGTAAGGTCTACCTCTGCGACATGATGCTTCCTAACTTTTGAACTCTAAGCTCCGTCACATATCAAGTCTCTTAAGGTAATAGAACAGGGAAGTTACAAATACCAAATTTATACGAGGGAGGTTTGAAAAGTTCTCACAATCACCGCCAGAGGTCAGCGCTAGCGCAACGAGTTGTTCACGTGATATTCATTGGACTGTTGCCCATAAACACGTGCCAGTCACTGTTCTTGTAAGAGAGCTATAGCGGTGACGTTGCTCTGTTGTTGTTCCCGAGTAATGATTTGCGAGGATGGAAAAAAGTCGAGACTCGAGTAGCAATTAAGTTCTTCTTAAAGAAAGGTATGAAAGCAAAGGACATTCATTCCGATTTCCTGAATACACTTGGAGACTCCGCTCCTTCATATTCAACTGTTGACAAGTGGAGAGCGTAGATGATGACCCACGCAGTGGTCGGCCAAGATATGTCACTACTCCAGAAGTCACTGCAAAAGTGCGCAAAATGTTCATAGAGGATTGCCGATTGAAAGTGCGTGAAATTGTTGACGCTTGTCAGATGTAATCTGAATGGATATTTCACAATTTAACTGAAGAATTGGAAATGAAAAAAATATCTTCAAGATGGGTGCCACAACTCTTGACGCTGGATCAAAAACGCAAGAGAATGGACATATAGGAACAATGTTTGGCCCGTTTTAGAAAAGAGAAACAAAATTTTTTGGCCCGGTTTGGGTCCACGGGTGAAGCTTGGGTGCACTACTATACCTCAGAGACAAAACAACAGTCAAAGTCGTGGAAACATGCTGATTCTCTGCCACCAAAGAAAGCAAAGACAATTCCCTCGGCGGGAAGGTCATGGAATCAGTGTTCTAGGATGTGAAGAGGATTCTATTTGTAGATTATCTCCCCACTGGACAAGCAATTACTGGATAATACAACACCAACATCCTGAACAAATTACAACAAAAGATACAGGAAAAAAGGACAGGTTCAGCAAGGAAGAAAGTCATCTTCTATCAAGACAGTGCGCACACGCACATATGTGCCATCGCCATGGCAAAATTACAGAAACTAAAGCATGAATTGTTGCCACACCCGCCTTATTCACCTCATATGACTCCGTCAGATTCCCATCTCTTCCCAAAACTGAAAATTTTTCTTGACGGATGAAGATTCACTTCAAAGAAAGAATTGATAGCCAGAGTTGAGAACTATTTTACAGGCCTAGAGCAAACTCATTTTCGAGATGGAATTAATGCACTGGAACATCGTTGGACCATGTGCATTAATCTACAAGGAGACTACGTTGAAAAATAATAAAGTTTCAATGATGTAGGTATTTTTCTCTATTTCTTTCCGAGAACTTTTCAAACCACCATCGTACTAGGTATCACTTTATTAATTAGGTAATATAGCTGATTTAATTATGATGATTATCTCTTCCTGTGTTCGTGGGAGATTGAAATTTCGTTAAAAGATATCGCCACAACGAAAAAAACGCCTGGTAACTGCTCCAACCCCTCAATCATAGTCGTGGGACAGTCATTCAATGCAAATTTACAACAAGGGTTACACTCTTTGCAAAAGCATAATACTGAAATGTATTGATTACTTGTAACTCAGCTCTTTCCGTTCCTTCACGAAACATCGAGTGTAGTGGGTATAGTACCCTCCTACTTTTGGTCAGTTCCAAGTTAGATTGCAGACAAAGTTGCAGGGAGGGTTGACTGACTACTGCTCCAACTCTCAAATCGTATCTGTGGTACTCCAGCCCTCACTTCCGCCAACACAGCAATATATCGTTCATGTCGAATGGATAGGCTAACTAACTATACTGATCATGAGAGTCACTTTGTATGGCGAGTAAATTTTTCTTCCAGCAGTTGGATTACACTCGCCAAGTAGCTCAAATGGGTGTCCCTGATTGGAAGACGATGTTCTCTTGGAGGAATACCAACGAGAACCAACATTTGAATCTGACTACGGAAGGATTCTACCACTGCCAACATAATTCTGCATAAGGACCATGAAAATAAGATATGAGAAATTACCACAGTAGATTGTTTTTGTAGGTTCTGGGGGAATAGGCAGATTTTATAAAAAATAAAAAAAATCTCTCATGGCTGTGTCACTCACGATTTTCTTATTTTTCACAAAATTGTCCTAATCTCCCAGAACCTACAAAAATGATCTACTATCCCTTTTGCCTAATAATAATATAATATAATAAAATAATATAATAATAGCTATAACAAAAAATCATTTATTTTCAGTACATTTCCCATAGGTGGATGCAATGTAATTAAATAAATTACAGAATTAACTATTATTTTAAAAAACGATTTTTAAAAAAGCATTTTTACATCATTTTCTTAGCCCCAAAAATTGTCCTATTTTCAACTTTTGTGAAAAACGTGTTTTTTAAAATAATTTTTGAAACAAATTTTTAAAAATGCATTTTTATAAATTTTTCTTAGCCCCAAAAAATCTCCTATATTTGTCTTCTGTGAAAAGCATGTTTTTTTAAGTTATAATACGGAATAAGTATATAAAATTATTTACTTTCTGCTTTAGCAGCCATAAGAGTATGTAGATGAAGTGAATATGATTTCAGGACCTAAATTTTGAGACTCTGGTTTTTCAAAAAATCTAAATCAGATAGGTAAGAAAATTACTTTACTTTCAGCTACTTTTTGAATGTAAGTAAATTAATTAGAGAAATAATTTTTAAAAAAATTTCACAACATGAACTCTATATCAAGAAAATCCTTATTTCTATTTTTAAGTTTCTTCATTCCTTTATATTTCAGTTTCATTTGTCCTTTTTTAATTACTTCAAGTTCCCAAGGATCAATTAATTTGTAATATCTATTTGTTAAAATAACTTTAAAATCATTATATAGTCCAATACAAATTTTGTCTCCATATCTAGTATTTAAATATTCTCAGTCAGTAACTTTACATAAAACATTAATCTCTAGTTCAGTTATTTTTTTAATCTCTTTTGAGACACTAACATCATTAAGCTTCTTGATTATGGTCTCCATTTATGTAGAAAAATTTTTATTAGATTTTATAAGATTTTCAATAATGAGTAATGACCATATGGTTATGTATCTATTCCATTTTCTAAAACATATCTTTTATTACCATGAGGACTTAGTGCTTTTTTGTTTACTTGAATTGTATATATTTCATGTTTTTCACTTTTAATTAAATTAAATTTTCTATTTTGTTCTTTATTGTTAAATAACCAATCTTTATAATCTTCTGAACTTATTTTGTTTTTAATAACACATTTTTTAATTACTTTAGATTTCCTTTCTGTTTTGTCACCAACTTTATAAGTATACATTTTTGCTCTTAAGCCACAAAATTCTTCCATTATTTTTCCATTACATTCATCTTTCATTTTAGCAACAACTTTCTTGTTTACTTGTGGAATAACATATATATTACCTGTTGGATAATTAGTTGTATCAAAATAATCAATCATTCATTTCATATCTTCATAGAAATCTTCTGTTTTAATATTGTAAATATAACTATCTGTATTTTGATAACATAATTCAATATTTTCTCCATATTTAAGTTTAATAATTCTGTAGTGAAAATCATATATTAATTCTTTATATAAATCAAGTATACTTAATCTGACATAAATAGGTTTGTTAAATATTATTTTAGATTTATTCATATGAACAGCTTAGATACATTATATAATTTGATATTTCTTTATTATTATAATCTTTTAAATATTTATTATTTGCTTTTATATGTCTTTTACAACATTTGAAAATCCGCCTCTTAGTCCTTTTTCTACCATTAGAAGCATATCATAATCATATAATAATTCAAGTTTTTATTAGTAATTTTTAACATTGCATCCAAGGTAAAGCTGGTTCTGTAAAATACCAAGAAGGATCTAAACTATATGTATGTATACATGCTTTTCTAAAATTTTCAAATACATCACTTAACAATAATACATCAGTTTTAAGATATAAATCATGATATTCACCAAGATTTTTATTATTGGATTTTCCCAAACTAATTTTGCATGTGCGTAATCTTCATCACTTATGTCACAATCATTTAATTCACTATAAAATTTATCTTTTGTTGGTGATTGTGTTTTTTCATATTTCCATGTAATCATATGGATAAACATCTTTTCTAATTACTAGATTAAATAATTCTGGGGAAAATACTTTTCAACATTTTTAATTGATTTTTCTTTAAATAACTGAACTAGAGATTAATGTTTTATGTAAAGTTACTGACTGAGAATATTTAAATACTAGATATGAAGAAAAAATTTGTATAGTACTATGTATTGAATTTAAAGTTATTTTAACAAATAGATATTACAAATTAATTAATCCTTGGGAACTTGAAGTAACTGAAAAAGGACAAATGAAACTGAAATATAAAGGAATGAAGAAACTTAAAAACAGAAATAAGGATTTTCTTGATATAGAGTTCACATAGTGAAATTCTTTTAAAAATTATTTCTCTAATTAATTTACTTACGTTCAAAAAGTAGCTGAAAGTAAAATGGTAACAGAAGAAAAATACGAGTCATTTCTGAATGAAGTAAGCAGGAAGTGCAGGGAACCTCAAGCGAAATAACTGTTTGAGAAATGCAAAGAACTCGCAAAAGACATGATTGTTGGAAGGACTGGCTCAGCATACAGAAAAATGAAAACAATGTTCAATGAAATTAAAAACAAGAGTGGTAAGATTAAGAGTGCCATGTGGATTCCACTGTTAAATGCAGAGGAGAGAGCGGATTGGTAGAAAGAGTACAGTGACAGCCACTATTAGGGCAGGAATTGTCTGATGACGTAATAGAAGAAAAAACAGGAGTCGATAAGGAAGAGGTAGCAGATCCAATTTTAGAATCTGAATTTAAAAGAACTTTGGAAGACTTAAGATCAAATAAGACAGGATGGATAGATAACATTCCATCAGAATTTCTAACACCATTGGCGAAAGTGCCAACAAACCGACTATTTACTTTGGTGTGCAGACTGTATGAGTCTAGCGATACATCAACAGACTTTCGAAAAAAAAAAAAAAAAAAAACATCATCGACGTAATATCGAAGATTGCAAGTCCCAACAAGTTCGAGAATTATCACACAAATAAACATACAGAAGAACGGAAAAGAAAACTGAGGATCAATTAGATGACGATCAATTTCGTTTTAGGGAAAGTAAAGGTATCAGAGTGGAAATTGTGACATTGGGGTTGATAATGGAAGCAAGACTGAAGAAAAATCAAAACATGTTCATAGGATTTATCGACCTGGAAATAGCGTTAGATGAAGTCAAATGATGTAAGATGTTCGAAATTCTGAGATAAACGAAGGTATGCTACAGAGAAAGACGGGTGGTGTACAGTATGTACAAGAACCAGGAAGGAATAATAACAGTGTGACACGGAGAACGAAGTTCTTGAATTAACAATGGTGTGATACAGTGATTTAGAGTTTCTCCAATAATGTTCAATCAATTACGGAAGTAAAACGCAAGTTTGAAAAGTGGAATTAAAATTCAAATCGAAAGGATATCAATTATAATATTCGCTGATTACATTGCTATCCTCATTGAAAGTGAATAAGAACTACAGTATCTGTTGAACGGAATAAACAGTCTATTAGTAAAGAATATGGATTTAAAGTAAATCGAAGAAATACGAAAGTAATGAGAAGTAGCAGAAATGATAACAGGAACTTGTAACGGAACTGAAATGATGGTGGGCTGACAGTAATTTGGAGCCCGCGCGTCAGAAACGGGCGCGCTGGTGTGAGACTGCCAAGGAGTGCACCCTGATGCCATCTATTGGCGAAACTGGGAATTAGCGCTACCTGTCAGACAATGCACTAAGTTCTCGGAGTCAAATGTATTCTTTTTCTTGGTAATTATAAGTTATTACTGTATAATTTAATGTTGTAAAGCGCTAGTAGTAAATCATTATGACTGGTATGAACTCCAGGGTAACAAATATAAATATTCTTAAATACCAAATGATTTCGGTAAAAAGGTGGTAGGGGAACGCCCCCACTCTTGGTGATACGAGCGTAGCTAGGGGTAGCTGGAGACACAGGGACTGAACAATGGAATGGCCTGGGGAGCGTTGACGTGATCGGACGTGTGTAACTGTGCTCACGCAAAAGTGATTGTGCAACAGCGAAGAGGCGAATATCGTCGCCGTTTGTGGAGTAGAACGCGATGAATGGTTGTCGAAGCCGTCTCTATGCCACTGGGGCTGATTGTAAGAGTTCCTGCGCCCATAATTTATGGCGGACGTGCAGTAGCTTATACGAGTGCTACAGCTCGTGGTTCCAGCCGCCATTAAGGGCATGAGGCGTGAAGAGCTGCGTTAGCCACATGCATCTCACCACCAGCACCGACACGTCTACCCAAGGCAAGACTGCTTGCAATTGTTAAGTCGAACTTTGTATGCATGTAAAAGGAGAATACCAGTTTTCTTTTATGCAAGTGCACAGGACAGAATATAGTAATGAGTAAAATTACGACGCATGTTGTTGATTGTAAAGTGTAGTAACCTCAAACATAGTATAGTAAAATCAGACTGAGGCCACCACCGCCTCTTTCATTTACAATTCTTTTGGTTGTAGAATACTTTAGCGTATAAGAATGTTGAAAAGAGCAATGGTCACACCAGAATGAGTCGCCTGTTTATAGTTACTTAAATTTTTCTGAGTAACCTTTCAAGTAAAGTCACTTAACTAATTCTATATCAATTGTCCAAGGAGTAATATCCAAAATCATTAAATAAGTGAAGGATAGAATTTTGTTAACCTAAGTTGCATAAATGGTCTTGGTAGTAATTACCAACCCAACTCACAGAAATTGAGAGAGTATTTGCTTCGTAGAATCACCTAGAATGATCAGAAATAGTAATATTCAGAATTAAGTTTAAATCCAACTCAAGCCGTTTCACTTTGAAACGAGCCAAAAAATTGATTTATTCTTTTGCTCCTTCAGAGCTGGCGACCGTAGTTATAAGTATTTTCAGGAGGATTCGACGGTAAGTCTGCTGCTCTCGTCGTGCTGATAGGATTATCCACTGCTGCTAGCAGTGGTGATTGGATACATAAGCTCACTACCAAGTTAAGTGGGTCAGGTAGGCAGTGTTACCGTGTGAACTGTAGGGCACTGTAGGCCGTGGATCGAACCCATTCAATCATCACAGCTCTTTGGGAAATAGTCCGGTTAGGAGTGTACTAATCATTAGGTAAATACTGGCGAGTAACAGTCAAAAATGTATACGCAAGTGAATTTAGCAAGGTCCATGTAGCACCTAGTTAATGTGGTGCAATGGCGAGGTTAGGAGTGGAGTAAAAGTGAGCTGAGCTTGTGGCAGCTGTGCTGTATTCAAAGATTAACAACGCGAATTCACTACTACCTCTTACCATTAGGACTGAGCTATTTACGGTAAAAATACGTAGCAGTAAGCGCAAAGGCGTGACAGCTACAAGTCCGTATTGGCTTTATACATACGGAATTAGGAAGCGGGTCATTCCGTCAGTGGAGGGGGTTAAAACAACCGAGTCAGTTGAGAACATACCCCATTTACTGATGGAAAGATTCGGCGGTTTGGTCGTATGTGGCGACTGTGACAGGACTTACCAAGTTTGTAGAATAATGGCTGCAATAAAACTGTTTTATATAAACTTGTAGCTTCAAGAAAATTTTAAGTTTAAAATTCTGTTGTAGACAAATATACCACAATTGGTAAGTTGAAGACGACAACCTGCAAAGCAGCAAAAGAAAGTCCAATAGTAGGAGTTTAACAAGTAATACTTCGTTTAATAAACATTTCTATTAGGCATGAAATACAGCAGCATAAGATGGAGTCGAATAGTAACAAGCAAGACGAAAACATTACAAGGTCAGACCCAGAATTAGGGACCATAGATACTGTTGTAGGGTTGGAAAATCTTATAGATGAATCCACACCCATAAGACAGGAGGAACAGGAAGTGAAACCAAAGGTAGTGAAAAGTGAACCCAATGTATCTGTGGATGCAAGTCACAAGGGAGAGGATATGGAATTAACAAGTTTGTTAAATAGTATGATGGCGCAAATTCGAGAAGGGAATGCTAGTTTGAAAGCAGAAATGGCTAGTCATATATCCCAACTGGATGAGAACCTATCTGGTAAAATAAATGTGAATTTAGATATTTTGAATACGCAAAGCCAACGTATCACAGAGGTAAACAAATCAGTAAATAGCATTAGGGCTGAAATAACTAATGTTCAGAGAAAAGTCACAGAAATAGAGAAAAGATTTGATACCGAAATTCAGAGAATAGAGAATTCAGTGGAACCTTTGGTTAGTGAAAAATTAGAAGTGATAATTAAAAGTAAATTACAGGTGATAGTACCAGTTGTAAAGAAAGAGATTGTTAAAGAAACGGCAGCTGATATTGAAACACTGCGCAATACCATGTTGAGTTTTGATGCATGTGTGCAGGAGCAGGAAAATACACTGCGTAATGAGATAAAATTGTTAAGTCAGCAAGTTCAGAATCAGACGTTTCTTAACTGTAGTGGTATCCCATTGGTAATGCAAAAATCGGAAATATTGAGTAGGGAGGAAAAATACGATCCTCAAAAGAAACAAGGTGGATGGCATCCAATGGATTTTATAAAAAATTGTGAACGTGTCTTACCAACAGACATGTCGGATAAAGAAAAAATTAATTTAGTAATAGACGCTTTAGCAGGTCATCTAAACGTTGGGGATTGAATTTGGATATCGACGATTTGAAGTTTACAGACTTCAAAGGAAAGTTCCTTGAGGAATTCTGGAGCACACAACAGAGAGATAGGTTGTGGAGAGAATTCGTTGTCGCTAGAATGCCAGAACATGGGCGTGAGCTCATGAAAGAATACTGTGAAGGATGGTTCAAGCGTTTTGAGTATCTTAAAGATCGTTGATCAGAATCGGAGATAGTGTGGGAGTTGTGGAAAAAGGTACCTGACGATTCAAAGCGTTATGTAGGAGGCACTCATCGAACATTCGATGAATTTTTAGAAAAAATCGAGAATGAAGATAGGTGGCGTGAAACTAGAGAGTTTCGAGGTTTCAGAAATCAGAATGGAATAGTAAAAGGTGGTAGGAATGAACCGCAAATTAACATGATGAGAGGAAGAGGTCGAGGAGGTAACTCTCAGCGAGGGAGAGGACACTATCAGGGAAACGGGATGCATTATCAAAATCAGGAAAACTAAATACCGCGCAGGTCAAGGGCCTAACGCGCGCGGAAAGAAAGAAATGGCCCAAATATAGGGAAGATCGGAGTAGTCAGTACTGTAGTAGGATAGTGCGTCGTTCGCCTGAAGAGCAGTTACATAAACGAAACTTTGCGAAGTATAATGCAGGATACAAACAGAGGAGAGAGAGCAGGGAGGAATTATTAAGGGAAATGAAGTAGGAAAAGAATATCGGTCGGATGTGAAGGCTCACGTGAATGAAATCAGTACAATTCGAGGTCAGAGTGGCGAATTGATGAAGGAAGAGTCAGAGAAGGCGTTGTTTGTCGGTAGGGATGGCAACTGTGCAGGGAGGCAGGGGCAAGGGAGGAGTGATGTGACTTATGGTAAAAGGTTTGTACGAATAGTCGACGAATCGCATCGAGAAGTAATTAAAGAGGAAAGGGTGGATAAGAAAAAGGGGCATAGTGCAGAGACGCATGCCGATTCAGAAATTACCTCGTATGCAGAATATTTACATCAGCTCAAAAGCCAGCCAGCACAATTAGAAAGATCTTCCACTCAAGTGATTCATTTGGACTCGAATATGACAGTGTTAGAGAGCCATACCGATTATGATGTGTACCTAGTGACAGCAAGAGTACATGACTGTGATGAAGATTCTTTTAAAGAAATTAGAGAAAGTGTATCTAACCAGGAGAAAGGGTGTTGTGATCCCTGTAGTACTGAAGCAAATGAGTTGAGTGAGACTGGAATTCCATTAGTAGGGGAAAATAATGAAAGTAAGAGTAGGGAATGCACTATCCAACAAAGGGAAAGTAAAGAAAAGGATTATAATTTGCGAGAATTATTTGAATCCGAAGAAGGTCATATTTCTAAGGAGGAGGAATTATCGTAAGAATCATCAGAAAGCATCCAGGGAGAAAAAGAAGTAGAGGATGTTCCCGATTCCACAACCGAGATTTCAGGCATGACTGATTCGAATGAGAACGAGATGGCATTAAAGAGCCTAGACGAAGGACTATTGGAAAAAGTGGTGAAAGAATTTAGGATGAAAAGGAGAAAGAAACCTCCAGATGGAATGGCCAGTATAAAAACCGGAAAAATAATATGGCAAGACTTGGCGGTGGAAAAGGATTTATTATGGGAAGATAAAGAAAGTATGAAAGAGGACAATAGGATGCAAACAATCCTACCCATTAATGTATGTGGATACGATTTATATGTATTGTTGGATACGGGTGCTCAAATAAGTGCTATTTCGCACGCATTTTTTGAGATGATCAAAGAGCAACGAGGTGTAGTCATGATGCCAGTAACAGGTGTTAAAGTGATAGGGGCGACAGGGAAATGTAGTAAACCTGTTAAACATCAAGTGATGATGGAATTTAAGATAAAAAACAAGCTATTTTCGAATGCATTTTTAGTAGTTCCAGAGCTCAGTGCCGAGATCATTTTACGCATTGACTGGTTAATAAAACAGAAAGTAATTATAGATTGTCACAAAGGGATAATAGTTTGTAAAGTTGATAGTGAGGTATTAGAAATACCATTTGAATCATCTAGAGTAATGGAAGAGAACCAGCTGAGATGGGTAGAATTTAGAGATGATCATGATTCAGGAATAGGTCAAAAATTCGATTGGTTTCTGGTGAGACAGATAGTTGAAGATGGAAATAAGGAGACACTCCTTCGAAATGTAGTGGATAAAACGGAAGGACTATCTGATGCCCAAAGGGAGGATCTATGGCAAATTCTGAAAGAAAATCAGGAGGTATTTTCGGACATGGGACGAGTGATAAATTATGAGTACTGCATGGAGGTAGAGGAGCATGAACCTTTCTTTAAACCACCATATAATGGAGGAGGAGGAGGAGATTAGCGTTTAACGTCCTGTTGACAACGAGGTCATTAGAGACAGAGCACAAGCTCGGATTAGGGAAGGATGGGGAAGGAAATCGGCCGTGCCCTTTCGAAGGAACCATCCCGGCATTTGCCTGAAGTGATCTAGGGAAATCACAGAAAACCTAAATCAGGATGGCCGGACGCGGGATTGAACCGTCGTCCTCCCGAATGCGAGTCCAGTGTGCTAAGCACTGCGCCACCTCACCATATAATGTACCCTTGGCTAAGAAAGAAGCAGTTCAAAAAGAAATAGATAAAATGGTTTCATGTGGGGTCATTGAACGGAGTTCTAGCCCATATAATAACCCATTGGTGATAGTAGGTAAAAAGGATGGAAGTGTACGAATAGTGATAGATGCTCGTACTCTGAATAAAGTAGTGAAGAGGGAGTTGGATCTTACAGAGAGCGTAGATAATTTATTGCAGAAGTTTAATTGTGTAAAGTACATGATTAGTTTAGACCTAACTGCAGGATACTGGCAAATTCCATTAAGTGAGGAGTCTAGGAAGTACACAGCATTTTTATTCAATGGCAAATGCCACCATTACACAGTGGTACCATTTGGCCTAAATACTTCCGTTTCAGTGTTCATTCGAGCTTTAGACAAAATTTTAGGGAGTGAACTTAGTTCACTAATCAAAGTTTATGTAGATGATCTATTAATTGCTACAAGGACATGGGAAGAGCACATGGAGTTATGCAACAGGGTGTTCAAGGCTTTAATTAAAGGAGGAATGACCCTGAACCTGAAAAAATGCGAGTTTGTGAAGAAAGAAATAAAGCTTTTAGGTCACATAGTAACACCAGAGGGAATTGAAAAGGATCCCGATAAAGTCAAAGCAATGAGAAATTGTCCGGCTCCCAAGAATAAAAAACAACTAAAGTCGTTTATAGGACTTTGTTCCGTTTATCGTAAGTATGTGGATGATCAGGTGTTCAATAGCCCACATCTGAACAACTTACTTAAGAAGAACAGTGTGTATATATGGTCTGAGGAATGTGAAACAGCATTCAACTGGCTAAAAGACAATTTGGCTAAAAACATAAAGTTATGGCACCCTGACCTGTGTGAACCATTCCACATGGCAACAGATAGCTCAGATTATGGATTGGGAGTATCCATATTTCAGGAGGTAATGATAGATGAAGAAAAAACTCATAGACAAATAGCATTTGCGAGTAGAACCATGTCTAAGTATGAAAGAAACTATACGCTTTCAGAGAAGGAGGCTTTAGCTATAGTATGGGGTTTTAGCAAATTTCAACTTTTCTTATGGGGACATAAGACTGTGGTCCATACAGACCACAAAGCTTTAATATTTTTGAAGGACTGCAGATTGTTACATAACAGGTTGACCAGATGGGTGCTGTTTTTACAACAATTTGATATAGAGATCAAGTATGTTAAAGGGAAAGAACATGCAGTACCGAATGCTTTGTCGAGATTACCGGAAGGATGTGAGACACTAGAAAGTGTAAAGAATAGGGAAGATGTTTTTGAGGTGAATTACTTCAAAAAAGCGGAAGGAAGAGAAAAAATTAGGGAAATATGTCGGAATATGCGAAGATATCAAAGTGATGATGATGCACTCAAGTCGGTAAAGGTCAAGTTTGACAATCTGGACACAACTAACATAAGGGCTTCATATAAAATACATAAAGGTGTACTGTATCTTCAAAGATTAAATAATCCAGGGAAGTGGAGAGTATGTTGGCCGGAACAACACACTCAAGTGCTGATAGATTATGTTCACTTGGCATATGGCCATTGTGGTGCACGGAAGTGTACCGATAAGTTAGATGAATGCATTACCTTTAACAACATGGCACGAAGGGTAGCACAGAGGATAAGATCTTGTGATCTATGCCAAAAGGCGAAAGTAACAAATGCAACTAATCAAGGGCCCATTCAATCAATAAAACCTGATGAAGTATTAGAAATAGTAGCAGTAGATATCTTTGGACCATTACCGAAAACCATGTGGGGTTTTGTGTACATATTTGTAGCAGTTGAACTTTTCTCAAAGTATATAAAGCTATATCCCTTGAGAAAATCTACTGCCAGAGCTGCGTATGATAAAATGGTGTGTGATTATTTTGTGAAAGTAGGGAAGCCAAAGAGAATACTATCAGATAATGGTGTTCAGTTTTGGTCAAAAATGTGGAAGGATGGGATAACTGAGAAACAGGTAGAAGTGGTACATATCTCAGCTTATCACCCATCAAGCAATCCGGCAGAAAGATATATGTGTGAGATAGGTCGGTTATTTAGGAACGTACTGCCATAGTAACCACAAGAAGTGGGGCATGTATGTGAGTGAATTCGAAGAAATCATGAATTCATTAACAAACTAGAACACTGGATTTACTCCAGAAGAAATCCTGAAAAAGACAAGAAGTAAAAGTCTAGTAGAAGACCTACTAGAATTTCCAGATAGAGTTGAATTAGATTATGATAGTAAAAAGAACTTAGTAAAAGACAAGATGAGAAAACAAGCAGATGCGAGAATTCGTCATCATGACGAAAAAGTAAGGAATCCTAAATTCAAAATAGGTGATCTCGTTCTTGTAAAAACACATGAAAAGTCAAGTGAAATTAATAACGAGATCAGCAAATTTAAATATATATGTATAATGGACCCTTTAAAATAGTGTCCATACCCAATGTGAATGCTTATTATTTAGAGTACCCATTAACAGGCAAACGCCTGGGAGTAAGAAACATAGTGGAACCACGAATTCTACCAGATTGAAAATAAATATATAAATAAATATTAAAGTAAACCAATATGTAAATAGTTTTGTTACTTTGGTTCTATGTGAAAGGTAAATGTTCACTAAATATGTTGCAGTATTCTAATGAAACTTCTAGTTTAAGTAGAGACTACACAGACTGGGAAAGACTGAGCTTCTAAGAAAGCCTTAATAGATGTGTAAATAAGTGTTGTGGAAGAGGTAGAACAGTGAGGAGGTAAAGTGAAAAGGACGGGCTATAAAGTAATAGGCGCATAACGTGTGTTTTACTTGCCTGAGTTAAAAGAAGTGTATTTAAAATTTTTGTAAAAAAGATGTTTAAAGTGTATTGTGTTTAGAAGTAAGAAAATTGGAAAGAATATATGTAAATCATTTATGTAATGTTTAGCAGGAAAGAGAGAAAGAATTGGTATTTAATTTTAAATATGTAATATAAGTATCGAGGTGTATCAGTAAGAAAGGGAAAACCCTTGGTAGAAAGCTTAACGAACATTTCAGATTCATTATAGGAGAGACTTCTTATTGAATTACCACTGTTAGATACTTCAATAAGAAGTGGGGCATGTGTAACGGAACTGAAATGATGATGGGCTGACAGTAATTTGGAGCCCGCGCGTCGGAAACGGGCGCGCTGGTGTGAGACTGCCAGGGAGTGCACCCTGATGCCATCTATTGGCAAAACTGGGAATTAGCGCTACCTGTTAGACAATGCACTAAGCTCTCGGAGTCAAATGTATTCTTTTTCTTGGTAATTATAAGTTATTACTGTATAATTTAATGTTGTAAAGCGCTAGTAGTAAATCAATATGACTGGTATGAACTCCAGGGTAACAAATGTAAATATTCTTAAATACCAAATGATTTCGGTAAAAAGGTGGTAGGGGAACGCCCCCACTCTTGGTGATACGATCGTAGCTAGGGGTAGCAGGAGACACAGGGACTGAACAATGGAATGGCCTGGGGAGCGTTGACGTGATCGGACGTGCGTAACTGTGCTCACGCAAAAGTGATTGTGCAACAGCGAAGAGGCGAATATCGTCGCCGTTTGTGGAGTAGAACGCGACGAATGGTTGTCGAAGCCGTCTCTATGCCACTGGGGCTGATTGTAAGAGTTCCTGCTCCCATAATTTATGGCGGACGTGCAGTAGCTTATACGAGTGCTACAGCTCGTAGTTCCAGCCGCCATTAAGGGCATGAGGCGTGAAGAGCTGCGTTAGCCACATGCATCTCACCACCAGCACCGACACGTCTACCCAAAGCAAGACTGCTTGCAATTGTTAAGTCGAACTTTGTATGCATGTAAAAGGAGAATACCAGTTTTCTTTTATGCAAGTGCACAGGACAGAATATAGTAATGAGTAAAATTTCGACGCATGTTGTTTATTGTAAAGTGTAGTAACCTCAAACATAGTACAGTGAAATCAGACTGAGGCCACCATCGCCTCTTTCATTTACAATTCTTTTGGTTGTAGAATACTTTAGCGTATAAGAATGTTGAAAAGAGCAATGGTCACACCAGAATGAGTCGCCTATTTATAGTTACTTAAATTTTTCTGAGTAACCTTTCAAGTAAAGTCACTTAACTAATTCTATATCAATTGTCCAAAGAGTAATATCCAAAATCATTAAATAAGTGAAGGATAGAATTTTGTTAACCTAAGTTGCATAAATTGTCTTGGTAGTAATTACCAAGCCAACTCACAGAAATTGAGAGAGTATTTGCTTCTTAGAATCACCTAGAATGATCAGAAATAGTAATATTCAGAATTAAGTTTAAATCCAACTCAAGCCGTTTCACTTTGAAACGAGCCAAAAAATTGATTTATTCTTTTGCTCCTTCAGAGCTGGCGACCGTAGTTATAAGTATTTTCAGGAGGATTCGACGGTAAGTCTGCTGCTCTCGTCGTGCTGATAGGATTATCCACTGCTGCTAGCAGTGGTGATTGGATATATAAGCTCACTACCAAGTTAAGTGGGTCAGGTAGGCAGTGTTACCGTGTGAACTGTAGGCCGTGGATCGAACCCATTCAATCATCACAGCTCTTTGGGAAATAGTCCGGTTAGGAGTGTACTAATCATTAGGTAAATACTGGCGAGTAACAGTCAAAAATGTATACGCAAGTGAATTTAGCAAGGTCCATGTAGCACCTAGTTAATGTGGTGCAATGGCGAGGGTAGGAGTGGAGTAAAAGTGAGCTGAGCTTGTGGCAGCTGCGCTGTATTCAAAGATTAACAACGTGAATTCACTACTACCTCTTACCATTAGGACTGAGCTATTTACGGTTAAAATACGTAGCAGTAAGCGCAAATGCGTGACAGCTTCAAGTCTGTATTGGCTTTATACATACGGAATTAGGAAGCGGGTCATTCCGTCAGTGGAGGGGGTTGAAACAACCGAGTCAGTTGAGAACCCCATTTACTGATGGAAAGATTCGGCGGTTCGGTCGCAAACTAAACATGAAGATTGGTGGTCACGAAGTAGATGTAGTCAAGGAATTCTGCTACTTAGGCAGCAAAATAACCTATGACGGACGGAGCAAGGTGGACTTAAGATGCAGACTAGCACCGTCTAAAAACCCATTCCATCCAAGGGAAGTCTACTAGTATCAAACATGTCTCAATTTGAGGCAGAATGTTAGTTTGGAGCACAGCATTACATGACAGCGAAACATGGACTGTGGGAAAACCGGAAAAGAATAGAATCGAAGAATTTGGGATACAGTGCTACGGAAGAATGTTGAATATTGAATGGGGGGGTGGGGGCGGGGTTGGGTTCTTTGGCAGAGGAGACCAGACAGAGAGGTCATCGGTCTCATCGTATTAGGGAAGGAAGTCGGCCGTGCCCTTTCAAAGGAACCATCCCGGCATTTGTCTGCAGCGATTTAGGGAAATCACGGAGAACCTAAATCAGGATGGCCGGACGCAGGATTGAACCGTCGTCCTCCCGAATGCGAGTCCAGTGTGCTAGCCACTGCGCCACCTCGCTCGGTGAATATTGAATGGAATGATAAGGTAAGGAATAAGGAGGTTCTCCGTAGAATCTACGAGGAAAAGAATGTACGGAAAACACTGACAAGAAGAAGGGACAGGAAGATAGGACATCAGTTAATACGTCAGGGAATAACTTCCATTGTACTAGAGGAAGCTGTACAGGGTAAGAACTGTAGACGAAGACAGAGACTGCAATACATCCGCCGGCCGCGGTGGTCATGCGGTTCTAGGCACTGTAGTCCAGAACCGCGCGACTGCTACGGTCGCAGGTTCGAATCCTGCCTCGGGTATGGATGTGTGTGATGTCCTTGTGTTAGTTAGGTTTAAGTAGTTCTAAGTGACTGATGACCTCAGATGTTAAGTCCTATAGTTCTCAGAGCCATTTGCAATACATCCGCCAAATAAATGAGGGCGTAGGTTTCAAGTCGAGCAGTGCGAAGGATGGTTGTTAAAAAAATGGATGAAATCAATGGAAAAAATGACTCGTCGGTGCTCACAGTAACAGTGCTACAAGTATTCCAGTTAGCACTATTATTGTGCGTAGGCAGTTAACATGAATGGAGTACAGTGGTCCAGTAGCTCTTCACTCAACGCTAAGCGACATCTAAGCTATTGTAAAGAGCGATGTCAGTGGAAACGAGTAGTATGGACTAATGAATCACGCCATACCTTGTGGCAATCTGGGGGAAGGGTTTGGTTTGGCGAATGCCTGACGAAAGTTACCTTTCACCAAGTGTAGGGCATACAGTAAAGTGCAAAAGAATTGATGTTAGGGTATAGCGGGATTTTGGTGCCTAGGGTGTGGTCCCAACAATATTCTTAAGAAAATGCTAAATTCTGAAGTATATGAACACTTGCGTTGTGTACTGTGTACAGTAGAGGAACCGTTCGAAGACGATGATGGATTGTGTCCACATGATGATGCACCCTATCATTAAGCAGTACCTGTGAAGCAACCATTTGTGGACAATAAAATTCCTGAAAAGTACTAGACTGCCCACAGTCCTTACCTGAACACAACTGAACACCTTTTTGATGAGTTAGAATGTCTACATTGCTCCAGTCCCCAACGTGAAATATCGCAGTCTCTGGATATGGCTCTCGAGGAAGAATGCGCTGCCATTCCACTTATTATATTCGGACACTTTGTCGAATGCGTCCCCTATAGATTTCAAGCTGTCATAAAGGCGAAGGGTGGACGTACCCCACACTGATTCCCACTAATGGATGTCCGACCACATTTGATTGGTTAGTGTGTACAACGTGAACAGCAAGGGTTCCAACACAGTTCCGTGGTGTGGGTATTACCATCTTTGCTGTGTACTCCTTTACTAACTGTCCGTGAGGTTGAAAACGAGCACTGTCATAGCGCAGGTACGAGGTTTACGTGCGCGGAATACAACGGCTCTGCGGGACAAACAGCTCCTTGTGCCTGTGCACGTTCACTGATACCGCGATAATGCGACCCACCGTACTGGTCCCGTATTGAGCAGGAAGCCCTTGACTCAAGTGCGCACGCCATAATCTGATTAGGGCGACTCGGATTCTGGAACTGGTACAGCCAGCCACTGCTCTCTGAATCGCGGCCGCGCTCGTGTAGCGTGTAAGGCTCGATACTCATCTGTGGCAGAGCGCGCGTAATCTCCGCCGCCATCGCCAGCCACCTGAGCCCGCTACCTGCGGTTAACGCGCGCCGCCCTACCTGGGCAGGGCTGCCTGCTCCCGTCTCCAACTGCCGATAGCATCGCCGTTTTCCGAATATTCTCGGTAAATACTTATGCCGCCATTCATTTTCCCTCTACATCACAGAGTCCATTTTTAATTCTTTGTTCAGCTATATAACATTTTTGAACACCCTGTGACACATCTACACTGAAGCGCCAAGAAAACTGGTATAGGCATGCGTTTTGTAATACAAAGATATGTAAACAGGCAGAATACGGCGCTGCGGTCGACAACGCCTATATAAGACGCATTTGTTAGATCGGTTACTGCTGCTGCAATGGCAGGTTATCAAGATTTAAGTGAATTTGAACATGGTACTATAGTCGGCGGATGAGCGATGAGACACAGGATCTCCGAGGTAGCGATGAAGAGGGGATTTTCTCGTACGACCATTTCACGACTGTACCGTGACTATCAGGAATCCGGTAAATCATCAAATCTCCTACACCGCTGCTGCCGGAGGAAGATCCTGCAAGAATGGGACCAACGACGACTGAAGAGAATCGTTCAGCACGACAGAAGCGCCATCCTTCCGCAAATTGATGCAGATTTCAATGCTGAGCCATCAACAAGTGCCAGTGTGCGAACGATTCTAAGAAACATCATCGATATCGGCATTCGGAACCGAAGGACCATTCGTGCACCCTTGACGGCTGCACGGCAAAAAGCCTTATTCCTCGCCTCGGCCTGTCAACACCGATATTGGACTGTTGATCACCAGAAACATGTTGCCTGGTCGGACAAATCGCGTTGCAAATTGTATCGAGAGGATGGACATGTACGGATATGGAGACAACCTCATAAATCCATCGATTCTGCATGTAAGTAGGTGACTGTTGTAGCTGGTGGTGTGGTATCAAGTTCGACACCACACTTGTTAGGGGCTGCAGATATCAACCGCAGTCAGTAGTAGATAGCGCTGGACCCGCGAGTCATGACTAGCGCCGCTAGTGCCGCTCCGCGGATAGTGACAAGTATCACTCTTGCTCAGGACGTCAACTAGGACTGTAGCATAGCTTTCAGCTTTCAACTGATAGGAAGCAACCTCTAACAAGGCACTTAGTCAAGTATGGCATAAGTAATGCCTCTCTAGATATCTGTTTGTAATTATACGTATGCGGTATATGAAGAAGCCTGTAACACAAGTTAAGTGCAATATATATTATTTTTTACCAACGACTATTAATTATTTCAGTTGTTGCAGATATAGACTATGCAGCCAGCTGCTTATCAATTTCACTGCCAAACCTTCAATATATGTTTGTATTTAGCATTGAGCACCTGTCGTCATAACTGACGACGAGAATCGTAACAAGTGGAGGCTGTGTAATAATGTGAGGCGCGTGCAGTTCGTGTGATATGGGACTCCTGATATATCTAGGTACGACTCTGACAGGTGGCATGTATGTAAGCATCCTGTCTGTTCACCTGCATCCATTATGTTCACTGTACATTCCGACGGACTTGGGCAATTCCAGCAGGACAATGCGACAGACCACACGTACAGAATTCCTACAGAGTGGCTCCAGGAACACTCTTCTGAATTTAAAAACTTCCACTGGCCAAAAGACTTTTTAGACATGAACATTATTGAGCATATCTGGGATGCCTTGCAATGTGCTGTTCACAGGAGGTTTATGGATAGTCCTGTAGGATTCATTGTGTCAGTTCCCTCCAGCACTACTTCAGACGTTAGTCGAGTCCATGCCAAGTCGTATTGCGGCACTTCTGGGTGCTCGTGGGGGCCATACACGATATTAGGCAGGTGTACCAGTTTCTTTGGATCTTCACTTTAGAACATTGCTTGATAACTATCTGGTCGTTGTGAGAAATAGCACCGCATCAGCATTGGAGGACAAAGTCAGAGAGATAGAGTGTCAATTGGTTCCCTCCTTTCACGTGCGATAGCTGACTTATTCGTGAAAGTCTTCGAACAGACAGCGGTAAGTTACGCCCCACTGTTCTCACGTTATTGGCTGACACTTTCGCCATATAGCCGCATGAGATACAGAAGTACTCAGATTTCGTCTGCAGCTCAACAGCTTACATAAAATCATACAGATCATGCTAGAATCAGAAAATAACGAAGCGATTCCTTTCTACGTTGTAGAAGTGTACAAAACATCTAGCGGCAAACTTGGTCGTTATGTGTATACGTAACGACCCACACCAGATACCTGTATGCGGAATGGCATCACTACCCAGAGCAAAACCACGCTGCACTACGGACGTTGACAGCCAGAGGTAACGTCCAGCATGAAATGAACGACGTCCCTCTACATTTCGTGTGAATGTATGTATCAGCAAGAACGTACGACGAGGAATGAGGCACAGTGAACAAAAATCAGGCAAAGGAACAGGAGAAGCACTTTCTGTGGCCCGTTTACCTTCTGTCCGACCAGGGCAACGCAAGAAATCATCCGTAGCTGAACATAAGCAAGGCTGTGAGCGAACTACTCATTTTCTAGACTGTGCTTGCTCGCCAACCATGAATGCAGCAGCGGAAAATAAGAGAGATTATCGAAATAAGCAACAGTCGCAACAGCATGACCACGAAGGATGTTTGCAAGTTACCTCCAGCCTTGCTGCCAGCGATCCCAGTCCATCGGACCGAGTGTCTTCGTCAATCAGCAGACCCACGTAATCTAGGACTATAAACAAGCGTCCACAAGAGAAACTGCCACCAGTTGTCCACATAATGATGTGCAATATGCCTTCTTACATACACTTACGGCACTCGCTCTTTTTCTTTTAAAGTATAAATCTTGCCTGTCCTCCTATTATGATGTACACTCTGCCCTACTGTGAAAAACCATCATGCATTGTCACCTCAACCTTCATGTGTTGTTTTGTTACGTACAAAATTTTCTGATGAGTAGAGGAGGGTGGGGGAAACACACTTACCTAAAGAAAAATCGATGAAAATTTTCATTACGTCATTAAACACTTACGAGAACAGATACGATGCGATGGACATTTCTCGACATAATCCAACCGATTCAAAATAGTGGTAAACGTTACCTTAATTTTAACGATAAACTGAAAAAGTGCACATACATAGTATTCCCGAGTTCTTAGGATAATGAGACATACTCGTGTAATGAACAAAATAATGATGTTCTGTAAACAATTCTTATAATTTATTTAGTTTTCATGGGCTTGAAAACAGTTCATTTTCTTTTATAGCGAACATCACATTAGTAATCTTTTGGAGTGTTCCAGCCGCCACATTCTTCATGGCTCAACCTACTACGCGAAACGCATCGTACTATAGTTTTCCATCTTTCCCTAACTATTTGCGAACCAAACAGTCATCTGAAAACACTGTTGGATCAATATCATCCATTCAGTTGTCATCACAAATGTAATTTTCGACGAGATTTAGGCCATCTTCATTGCTGCTTTGCCAACGGCCTTGACGCAGTGTTAACCGGTTCCCATCAGAACTCCGATGTTAAGCGCTGTCGGGCTTGGCTAACACTTGAATGGGTGAACGACTGGTCTGCCAAGCGTTGTTGGGAAGCGAGGATGTACTCAGACCTTGTGGGGTAAACTGAGGAGCTACATGACTGAGAAGTAGCGACTCCGGTCACCAAAACTCACAACGGCCGGGAGAGCGGTGTGCCGACGAAACGCCCCTCCACATAAGCATTCAGTGACACCTTAAGGGTGAGGATGACATGGCTGTCGGTCAGTACCGTTAGAGTCATCCGAGACCTGTTCGGACGGAGTTCAGTTTTCCTCTGCTACTTTCACTCTCTAGTATGAGTTTCTTATTATGTGACGCCTGTTTCTTCTTTGAGCCTTTTTTAACTTGTAGAATTGTGCACTCATCTTCTTCATCCTTAAGTTTTCTTTTCATGTTTTCTTCAGCTTTCTTCTTCACAGCTTCTATTTCATTCTTTACTGATAACTCGATTTGTGGTTGTTCCTTCTCTGGTGTCGTTGTAAGGATCACTGACTTTCCCTTGTGCTTCGTTCAAATTATTTTGCATTAGAAAGAACACTTTTTTTGTTTGGAATAGGAGATATATCAGATACACTAACGTGCTTGACACTTGAACATTTATTTGATGTTGTTGAGACTTCTTCTATCAAAAGTGGAACTTCTTCTGCCAATGATTAGGGGAAATATTCTTCACTCCTCTCTGCGATATCTGGTTCCTTGGTAGAAGCAACCACCTCATTTCCACTTGTTGCTTTCAGGAGCGCTACATCTACAAGGACAATGTCTCTGAAGATCTCACATTGTTCTAAGTCAATATGTTGGAATATGTCTGGATTCAAAGGGCAAACGCCACATGCTTTAAGTCCCGACTATCCTTTGTACACAGTAGCGAATTTGATACATGCTTATTAAAAAGTTCAGCTAACTCACCAGGTGTAATTTTTTTCATACACTGTTGACTCTTTGACTTCGTATAATGGTCATACCCTTGATTGCCCCCCCATGAACCATGTACCTTGCCGTTGGTGTGGAGGCTTGCGTGCCTCAACGATACAGATAGCCGTACCGTACGTGCAACCACAACGGAGGGGTATCTGTTTAGAGGCCAGACAAACGTGTGGTTCCTGAATAGGGGCAGCAGCCTTTTCAGTAGTTGCAGGGGCAACAGTCTGGATGATTGACCTATCTGGCCTTGTAACATTAACCAAAACGGCCTTGCTGTCGTGGTACTGCGAACGGCTGAAAGCAAGGGGAAACTACAGCCGTAATTCTTCCCGAGGGCATGCAACTTTACTGTATGGTTAAATGATGATGGCGTCCTCTTGGGTAAAATATTCCGGAGGTAAAATAGTCCCCCATTCGGATCTCCGGGCGGGGGCTACTCAAGAGGACGTCGTTATCAGGAGGAAGAAAACTGGCATTCTATGGATTGGAGCGTGGAATGTCAGATCCCTTAATCGGGCAGGTAGGTTAGAAAATTTAAAAAGGGAAATGAACAGATTAAAGTTAGATATAGTGGGAATTAGTGAAGTTCGGTGGCAGGAGGAACAAGACTTCTCGTCAGGTGAATACAGGGTTATAGATACAAAATCAAATAGGGGTAATGCAGGAGTAAGTTTAATAATGAATAAAAAAAATAGGAGTGCGGGTAAGCTACTACAAACAGCATAGTGAACGTATAATCGTGGCCAAGATAGACACAAAGCCCATGCCTACTACAATAGTACAAGTTTATATCCCAACTAGCTCTGCAGATGACGAAGAAATTGATGAAATGTATGATGAAATAAAAGAAATTATTCAGGCAGTGAAGGGAGACGAAAATTTAATAGTCATGGGTGAATGGAATTCAAGAGTAGGGAAAGGGAGAAAAGGAAACATAGTAGGTGAATATGGATTGGGGCTAAGAAATGAAAGAGGAAGCCGTCTGTTAGAATTTTGCACAGAGCATAAGTTAATCATAGCTAACACTTGGTTCAAGAATCATAAAAGATGGTTGTATACATGGAACAATCCTGGAGATACTAAAAGGTATCAGATAGATTATATAATGGTAAGACAGAGATTTAGGTACCTGGTTTTAAATTGTAGGACATTTCCAGGGGCAGATGTGGACTCTGACCACAATCTATTGGTTATGAACTGTAGATTAAAACTGAAGAAATTGCAAAAAGGTGGGAATTTAAGGAGATGGGACCTGGATAAACTGATTAAACCAGAGGTTGTACAGAGTTTCAGGGAGAGCATAAGGGAACAATTGACAGGAATGGGGGAAATGAATACAGTAGATGACGAATGGGTAGCTCTGAGGGATGAAGTAGTGAAGGCAGCAGAGGATCAAGTAGGTAAAAAGACGAGGACTACTAGAAATCCTTGGGTAACAGAAGATATATTGAATTTAATTGATGAAAGAAGAAAATATAAAAATGCAAAAAAATGAAGCAGGCAAAAAGGAATACAAACGTCTCAAAAATGAGATCGACAGGAAGTGCCAAATGGCTAAGCAGGGATGGCTAGAGAACAAATGTAAGGATGTAGAGGCTTATCTCAATAGGGGTAAGATAGATACAGCCTACAGGAAAATTAAAGAGACCTTTGGAGAAAAGAGAGCCACTTGTATGAATATCAAGAGCTCAGATGGAAACCCAGTTCTAAGCAAAGAGGGGAAAGCAGAGAGATGGAAGGAGTATATAGAGGGTCTATACAAGGGCGATGTACTTGAGGACAATATTATGGAAATGGAAGAGGATGTAGATGAAGATGAAATGGGAGATATGATACTGCGTGAAGAGTTTGAAAGAGCACTGAAAGACCTGAGTCGAAACAAGGCCCCGGGAATAGACAACATTCCATTAGAACTACTGACGGCCTTGGGAGAACCAGTCCTGACAAAACTCTACCATCTGGTGAGCAAGATGTATGAGACAGGCGAAACACCCTCAGACTTCAAGAAGAATATGATAATTCCAATTCCAAAGAAAGTATGTGTTGACAGATGTGAAAATTACCGAACTATCAGTTTAATAAGTCACAGCTGCAAAACACTAACGAGAATTCTTTACAGAAAAAGGGAAAAACTGGTAGAAGCGGACCTCGGGGAAGATCAGTTTGGATTCCGTAGAAATGTTGGAACACGTGAGGCAATACTAACCTTACGACTTATGTTAGAAGAAAGATTAAGTAAAGGCAAACCTACGTTTCTAGCATTTGTAGACTTAGAGAAAGCTTTTGACAATGTTAACTGGAATACGCTCTTTCAAATTCTGAAGGTGGCTGTGGTAAAATACAGGGAGCGAAAAGCTATTTACAATTTGTACAGAAACCAGGTGGCAGTTATAAGAGTCGAGGGGCATGAAAGGGAAGCAGTGGCTGGGAAAGGAGTGCGACAGGGTTGTAGCCTCTCCCCGATGTTATTCAATCTGTATATTGAGCAAGCAGTAAAGGAAACAAAAGAAAAATTTTGAGTAGGTATTAAAATTCATGGAGAAGAAGTAAAAACTTTGAGGTTCGCCGATGACATTGTAATTCTGTCAGAGACAGCAAAGGACTTGAAAGAGCAGTTGAACGGAATGGACAGTGTCTTGAAAGGAGGATATAAGATGAACATCAACAAAAGCAAAACGAGGATAATGGAATGTAGTCAAATTAAATCGGGTGATGCTGAGGGAATTAAATTAGGAAATGAGACACTTAAAGTAGTAAAGGAGTTTTGCTATTTAGGGAGTAAAATAACTGAAGATGGTCGAAGTAGAGAGGATGTAAAATGTAGACTGGCAATGGCAAGGAAATCGTTTCTGAAAAAAAGAAATTTGTTAACGTCGAGTATAGATTTAAGTGTCAGGAAGTCGTTTCTGAAAGTATTTGTATGGAGTGTAGCCATGTATGGAAGTGAAACATGGACAATAAATAGTTTCGACAAGAAGAGAATAGAAGCTTTCGAAATGTGGTGCTACAGAAGGATGTTGAAGATTAGGTGGGTAGATCACGTAACTAATGAGGAGGTATTGAATAGGATTGGGGAGATGATAAGTTTGTGGCACAACTTGACTAGAAGAAGGGATCGGTTGGTAGGACATGTCCTGAGGCATCAAGGGATCACAAATTTAGCATTAGAGGGCAGCGTGGAGGGTAAAAATCGTAGAGGGAGACCAATAGATGAATATACTAAACAGATTCAGAAGAATGTAGGTTGCAGTAGGTACTGGGTGATGAAGGAGCTTGCACAGGGTAGATTAGCATGGAGAGCTGCATCAAACCCGTCTCAGGACTGAAGACCACAACAACACAACAACAAGAACCCTTGATTGGAGGCTGATTTCTACATCAGAATGGTTAGTCTGCCATTCTCACTTAAGTACCTGGCAGAGGGTTCGTCGAACCATTTTCATACTACTTCTCTACCATTCCATTCTCGAATGGCGCGTGGGAAAAAGGAACATCTAAATGTTTCCATTCGAGCTCTGGTATCTCTTATTTTATTGTGATGATCATTTCTCCCTACGTAGGTGGGTGTCAACAAAATATTTGCGCATTCGGAAGTGAAAGTTGGTGACTGAAATTTCGTAAATATATCTCGCCGCAAAGAAAACTGCCTTTCTTTCAATGACTGCCACCCCAATTCGAGTATCATTTCAGTGACACTCTCAGCCCTATTGCGCGATACCACGAAACGAACTGCCCTTCTTTGCACTTTTTCGACGTCTTCCGTCAATCCTACCTGGTAGGGATCCCACAGCGCGCAGCAATATTCCAGCAGAGGACGGAAAAGTGTTATGTAGGCTGTCTTTTTAGTGGGTTTGTTGCATCTTCTATGTGTTCTGCCAACAAAGCGCTGTCTTTGTTTCGCTTTCCCCACAATATTATCTATGTGGCCATTCCAGTTTAAGTTGCTCGAAATTGTAATTTCCTGGTATTTAGTCGAATTGACAACCCTTAGATTTCTGCCATTTATCGTATACCTTAAATTTATCGGTTTTTCAAAGAAGAAAAGAATGTAACGTCAAATGGTTGAAGCTTGTGAGAAGTGTGTAGAGGTATGGCTATTATGACAATAATATTTTTCCGTTTTTCTTATAAAATTCAAAAATATCAAGTAAAATGTGGCTACTGTGATCGGAGGAGGAGGATGTTAGTGTTTAACGTCCCGTCGACAACGAGGTCATTAGAGACGGAGCGCAAGCTCGGATGAGGGAAGGATGGGGAAGGAAATCGGCCGTGCCCTTTCGAAGGAACCATCCCGGCATTTGCCTGAAGCGATTTAGGGAAATCACGGAAAACCTAAATCAGGATGGCAGGAGACGGGATTGAACCGTCATCCTCCCGAATGCGAGTCCAGTGCGCTAACCACTGCGCCACCTCGTTCGGTTTATTGTGATCGCCTAAAATCAGCAGCACCGTGTTGTCAACAGTCGATTTTACATTCGTCTGGAAACGCTGGATCTATTCGAAACATAATGACTCATTGAATCAGCCATTGACGAAATAACCATATATTGCTCCAATTGAGCCACGTTTGCTTAAGAGATTTGACGTTCTTTTCCTGGGGAAGATGAACATTCAGGGAATGTACACTGATCAGCCAGGACATTATGACCACCTACCTACTATCGATATAAACCCGCGTCACCTGGCGTGGAATGTTTGCTAGCCAGTCACTAGCACGATGCACGTAGTATTAGCGAATGTGCTGTCCAAGAGTAGAATGGGGAAGGTGAGCAATCTACCTGAATCTGACCGAGGGCAGATTGTGATGGCCCAGAGGCTCCACATGAGCATTTCGGACATTGCACGACCTGTCGGGTGTTTGAGGAGTGCTGTGGTGAGTGTCTTCAACATGTAGCGAAACCATGGCCAGACGTCTTGGGGCTGGACGGCCACTCCTCATTACATATGTCGACGTTGTGGGCTGAGCAGACTGGTAAACAGGACAGGTGGCGAACTGTTGCGGAATAACATCAGACTTTAATGCTTGTACTAAACACTCTTAACGATGGGCCTCCGCAGCCTACGACCCATGCATGTGCCTATGTTCACACCACGATACTGGAAACTATGACTGAAATGGGCACGTTACCATCGGCACTGAACGTTACCGCACTGGCATACCGTTGCATGGGCTAATGAACCCCGATACCTTCTTCATTCTGCTGATAGGAGGGCGCGAATCCGTCACCGTCCAGGGGAACAGTTGATTGATTCCTGTACTGTGGGACGGAGATCAGCTGGCGGCGGCTCCATTATGTTCTGGAGAACATTCACTTGGGCATCCATCCATGGCTCCAGTGGATCTCGCCCAAGGCATCATGACGACCAAGGAATATCGTACTCTGGTTGAGGCCACGTACACACATTCATGACGATCATATTTCCCCATGGCAATTGCATTTCTCAACAAGATAATGCGCCATGTCACAAGGCCAGGAGTGTGAGGGACACAATTGATGTGCTGGCCCCCCAACCTGCCAGATTTGAAACAGATCGAACACATCTGGGATGTGAGTGAATATGGTATCAGACTCTTCGCCCCCCTCTGCGGAATTTACGGGAACCAGGTGACTTGTGTACGCAGATGTGGTGCCAACTCCGTCTAGCGACCAGCTAAGGCCTCCTTGCTTCCATACCACGATGTGTCGCCACTGCTACCGGTACCGATGGTGGACATACTGGCTATTAGGTGAGTGGTCATGATGTTCTGGCTGATCAGTGAATATGCCAACAGTGCCGAAACAACAAACCACTGTAACGTTTTCCCCCCTTTCACGAGAGGCAGCCTCTCTATTTGCTTAACACCTTTAGAAGCCAAAATTATCTAGCGCTTTTGTGCAGTATTTATGCACGTTTCATCGTCATTGAAAACTCCCTCTCTTTAAATTTATGTTTTTCAAATGCTTGCTCAACATTTTTAAAATACTCATTACCTTGTAGTTAATTAAACGCCTTTATTCCATTAATCTTAGTTGCTTCAGGTTTTATGAGGTTAATACGCTGATTTCGTTTTAAAAGCAAAGCTAGACAATCTTCCCAGTTTAAATAGATGAGTTACCAAAACTGCTTACGACCTAGCTAGCCTCTGCATATTTGAACACAATGTTTCGCAGTTGTATACATGAAATGCCATAGAACAGCATGACCAATCGTAATAATGTGATTTCTAAACTCATTTTTGTGCTTAATCGAAAATGCTGGGTTTCTTCTAAGTTTTGAGCCCTCGGTATTTCTCGCTTTCATTCTTGTATGAAAGTAGCTTTGTGAATTCCAAAAGTCCTTGATACTTCTCTTCATTTTTTTCCTGATTTCATGGCATCAAGAGCCTTATAAAGCTCCTCTTGGGTCCATTTTGCTTTCCAGTTTTTTCTTTTATAATATCTATTCACCTAAAAACAACTTGCTGGAATTAAAAACATAATTTATTATTTTTATTATCAAGAGGAAATACAACGCACCTGAACTTCCACGTGTCAAAAACTCAGAGTGAGTTAAGCTACAGAAGTTCACGTACCTAGACAAATTTAGAATTGAATGTAAGGGCCGGCCGGAGTGGCCGTGCGGTTCTAGGCGCTACAGTCTGGAACCGAGCGACCGCTACGGTCGCAGGTTCGAATCCTGCCTCGGGCATGGATGTGTGTGATGTCCTTAGGTTAGTTAGGTTTAATTAGTTCTAAGTTCTAGGCGACTGATGACCTCAGAAGTCAAGTCGCATAGTGCTCAGAGCCATTTGAACCATTTGAATGTAAGGTTACATCTAGGGCTAGTATTTGGTAAACAGAACAGTACATTTCAGCGTCTTACGGTAGCACTTACCTTGGAACATACACCAGACAAAAAGTAAATCAAACACATTGAAACTGAACCATACTTGCCTACTGCCACAATGCGAGTGGAAAATGGGTGGGATGAGTGGTTCTGTACTTATTACGCCTAACAGCAGGGTGCAACACCAACTGGGCAAAGCCCACACCATTCAAGCTGTGTAATTCAGCATGCATGTGATTAACCATATGCTTGTAATTCCCCCCCGTCCCATACTCTGTTCTAGTAAAGTGTACATTATATAATATTCAATTTTGTAATACCCATGTTTCTTCACTTGGCAATAACGACAATGATATGCAGAACTGTCCAGGAATATAACCCCATTTAACTCCTGCACCATTGTGAAGATGAATGATATAGATATTAGGGTCAGTGATGTTTGTGAAACAGCTGAAATTGCTAAAACTGAAAAAAAGCTTAAAGGCCCGACTGTACCCCTAAAATGTTCTCATCAAACTTGTGGCTAAGGTAGTTAGCCTCTCTTTTTTGTCATAATCTGCTGTAGATCCCAGAAAAAAATCCATGCGCAGTCATTTGAAGAAAGCACAGATCACATCCATATACAACAAGGTTATCAGAAGTGAACCTTAAAACTAATGTACAATATCCTTGAGATCCATTTGTTGTATCTTAGAACACACTCTGGGCTCTCTGTATTGAGGTACATCGAACAAAATGAGATTCTGCATGCCATACAGCGTGGATTCCGATAACGTAATGGGGTATCTCCAACAGAATGATCGCCTTCACACCTAACAGCATGGATGCCGACCATGTGAAACCTGAGTTTTCTCGCATGGCATCCTGAAAGTCACGGATCAAGGCAGTTAGGTAGATGCAGTAATCCTTGATTTCTTGCAACCTTTGACTCCGCTCAGTACTACAGTTATGCTTATAATCAGAAGTACAATCGTATAGGGCATTAACTAATATTTGCGGCTGAAATGAGGATTTCTTTGTAGGAAGAACGCAGAGTGGTCAGTCAACAACAGCTGTAGAAGTAATGTCGAGCGTGCTCTATGGAAGTATGTAGGGGTCCTTGTTGTTAATGCTGTATATTAATGACCCCACAGACAATATTTTGGTAACGTCAGACTTTTTGTAGGTGGTAGTATAATGAGATACTCCGAAAAAGCTGGACACTCATTCGGATCTTGATAAAATTTAAAAACGGTGAAAAGTTTTTCAACATGCTTTAAATGTTCAGAAACGTAAACCTCTGCACTTCACAATAAGAAATCAACGTATCCTATGACTACGATATTTACGAGTCACAATAGGAATCGGTCAACTCGTACAAACACCAGGGCGTAACAATTCGTAAGGATATGAAATGGAGCGAACACATACGTGGGGTTGGATAAAAATATGGAAGCACCGCGAGAAATGCATGCTTGAACAAATATGCAGGTGCTAGCAAAGCCTGCAGTTGGTGCTGATGTTTTTGACCAGCAACGGCAGCTGTGCAATGCCCCCATAATATTGCATGTGTCAGTCATCGTCAGAGCAGTGTTCTGTGTAGTTCGTAGTGCGTTGTGTCTGAGCTAACTCGAGCGTGAGCAAAATGTTGGTGCTGGTATGGTGGATGCTTCCATAAACCGAGGTAGCTCAACTGTTTGGCGTTTAGACAGTCACCATATGGAATATCTGTACCGCATACAGGAAAAACGTATTCTGCTAACTCACAATGCGGATGAAATTGTGTGTTGAGTGATCGTTACAGGCGGTAACTGAGAAGGGTTGTCAAGTAAAATAAGGAGACGACACCTGTGCAAGTCCCTGCAGAACTGACTGTCGCACTCGCGGACCGTGTCATAATCAAAAAAAAAAATAGCGAAGGGATCTCCATAAGGAGCGAATTTCAGGGCGAGCTGGAATTCCAAAAGCCCCTTTATCCATGCTGAAATGTCTATAACAGGGAAACGTGGTGCTGAAGCAATACAGCCTAGACAACAGAACAATGGAGGAAAGTCATTTGGTAGATTCCTGTTGCACACTATTACCAACTTCTGGCCGAGTTTATCTGATCCATCTCGTGGAACGATGTTAGTTGCCAAACAGTGATGCCGCGTTCCAAGACGACAGTTCCTTTGCCCGCACAGCTCGCAGCGTCCACGATCGGTTTTGTGAGCACCAAGATAGCTGTCGTATCTCTCCTGGATATCACATTCACCAAATTTCAATGTTGCTGAGCCTCTGTGGCTTACTTAGGAGAGAATGATGCGTGATTGCTATACATCTCCATCAAAGCCATCTGAACTTGTCACTATTTTGCAGGACGAATGGTACAAAAATTCACGCAGGTTTCTAAATCTTCTGAATGTCTCAAACGTTTTAACAATTCGTATTTTAGATTCCTCGCTTTTCACACTCTCAAATCACTATTGTGAACAGGTTTATTAGCCCTGTACAAGATTATTTCACTGCAACCTTGACATTCGTCGCGAGATAACAGCAACTGTATTGAAATATAAAACTATTCTCATTTTTTCTTCATTGCTAGCTATACTTTTTGTTGTTGTAGTTGAAACTGAAGAATAAATGAGAATTGTCTTAGGGATTACCTCTTTTATAAATAATGCCTCTCCGCAGAGCCACAAAACTTGTTCTGATAGAAGTACAAGCCTCCTACCAATCAAACGGGGAGGGGTTGGGTGGGGGGATTAGGAGATGACTAAGGAAGTGTAGGCCACGACGTGCGAGTACCCAATTATTCTTACAGTATGAGAGATCGAGAGAACTTGGTGACTTGCAACAAACTTTATACATAATTTCAAACCGTCCCTCCCCCCCACCCACCAATATAGTGATGAAAACAAAAATAATTTTTCGCTTACTATATTTTCGCTGTTCATCTTCGCATCAGACATGACGTTTTAATTTATTACTTCTTCATTACGAACTGTACTGCTGATACATTTTGCAGATAGTATTCACTTATACCAATGAAAGTACCTGCAAAATTATACCTATGTACGCCACGTACTTCAGGATATATAATGTCATAGCCGGCCGAAGTGGCCGAGCGGTTCTAGGCGCTACAATTTGGAATCGCGCGACCGCTACGGTCGCAGGTTCGAATCCTGCCTCGGGCATGGATGTGTGTGATGTCTTTAGGTTAGTTAGGTTTAAGTAGTTCTAAATTCTAGGGGACTGAAGACCTCAGAAGTTAAGTCCCATACTGCTCAGAGCCATTTAAACCATATAACATCATAAACACTAAGATACTGAAAAGCCGCTGCATCATACATGACTTTTAAACTTATCATTACTAATCTGTTGAACCAGTTCCGACGGAAGTTGATAACGAGATAGCTTGAATCCTGGGAAGAACATAGACTACTTTAGAAAGTGTATAGAACAACGTACTTATTGGTCTAAGGAATATTACGGTGATTAGGGGAAGATATTTACTTCTTGAAAAACTATTTGCTCTTTGACTTTTGAACTTTATCATATTTGTGAAAATGCTTTCCTTCATTGATATGTACTATGTGATAGTATTCAAAGTAGTGAATACAATGCTTGTACAATATTCAGTGTGTTTATTCCATATTTCCACACTATCTGTTGTATAACGTACAAGTTCCATAATTACAGCATCTATGTGCACTATCCACTGAGAACGAGATAAGTTAGTGATTTGCAATAAACTTTACATATTGTTTCAAACATTTACGGAACATTTTCTCGCTGACAATCCTTTCAAAATGACTAAAGAAAAAGAGTTTATCACTATGTTTTCCCCGTTCCTTCAATAAAGGTGTCACATCAGGCATTGCGTCATGACGTTTACATTTATAGCTTCTGTGCAACTAACTCTGTTCGCAACACATTTAGCATACAGTACCCACATATGATTCTGAATGTACTGCGCGACCCATAGTTCAGGAAATATGAGAGAAACAGGAAATGGACAGAGACCGGTGGATGGGGAAATGGACAGAGAAAGGGAGGAGGAGGAGCTGAACGGGGAGAGTGGGAGGGGAGGGAAGAGGAGATAGAGAGGGGACTGACCAGAAGAGACGGACAGGGAAGGAAGAAATGGGCTAATAGAATTGAAATAAACACGTACCAGGGCAACGCCGGCTACTCGGCCAGTAGGAAATAATCACAGAACAACGATACTTATATGGGCAGCTTATCTCATCAGGTGTTTGTTTCAGCCCATACTTTCATAAAACTTTTCTGCCATTAATATCTCCTATAACAACTGCGACATCTCTTAAACACTTTTATGCTGATAGATAAATTTCAGCAGCTATAAAATTCGTCAGTAGTTTATAAGTAGCGTTGATGGCTGCTCCTTGTGTTATTCGGCTGAATTAAGACGAACTGTAATTCTGAAATCTGGAATGAGATGGAAGCTATTCAGAAGACGTTCCCATGCAGAAGTCTGGTGGATAATACCTGTAACAGTGCGTCACGCAATTCACCGAAAACAGACTCGAATGGGGCAGCCCTCGCATAGCCAGAGAAGAGCAGATATCGCGATCACTAGAGCACGTAATTGGATCTGTAGGGCGCAACCCTTTGGAGCCCGTGGCAGGTAGATCCGCCAGTGTGCAGAAAGCGCATTAGCTTGTTTCCACTCGATGTTTCTCACAGGCAGGTGTTTTGTTGTCAGGTCTGTGCCCAGGCGGAAAGAGGATTATCAGACGAAATCTGAAACAAGTTAAACTGTTCGCGGCGTACTTCAGAGCGCGGGCGAGTTCGCAGTTGTGGTATTGTAATGCCCTGAGCGGCGGAATGTACCTCACGCGATACTAACAGGTTCGTTGTGCGCATTCTGTTTCCTTCTCTTCGTTTTTGAACAATGCCGGCGCCGACGATTCTCAGAACCCCACGAACAGACTATTTCAAACGTCAGAAACACCCACATCAAAATAAACGCTTCATTTCGCGCATACAAGAGGATTTTTAGTGTGAACGCATTCAGTTCAAGATACGGAACGCTGCTATCAGATTTTTTCCAGTACTAAACGGCCGACGTATTTTGTTACAGAACTTATAGACTTTATACTTAACAACCTGCTTGACCTTAACGACACTGTCAGTGTAGAGACAGGGATGTCGCAATAGCGACGATAATTACTAAAGTTAATAAATCCATAAGGAAGGCTAGGAAAGCATCTGTGCTAGAAGAAGCAGATAAACAGTTGTCAGCATCCCACTTAGACACTGAATGGACATCATTTGGTTCCAATGCGACGGACACAGAGGATTATGAGGAAAGTTTAAACAGATTGTTAATAGTGTTCTAGAGACGTGTGTGCCAAGTAAGTGGCCTGAGGATGGAAAAGATTCTCGTGGTTTAATAATCAAATTCTGAAAATGATGAGGTAAAAGAGATTGTTGCGCTCTCTGTACAAAAAAAGAACGTTCAAATGTCGGTAGGCGAAAGTCGGTAGAAAATCGAGTGCCCGTCAGAAAATCAAAGGGCAAAGCATACAACAACTACCACCGTCATATCTTAGTGAAAGATCTTCCCGAGAACCCGAGAAAATGTTGCTCATGCGTAAAATCACTAAGCGGGTCAAACGCTTCTATCCTGGCACTCGTCCACCAATGCAGTGTGTCAATGGAAAGCAGCAAAGGGAAAGCCGAAGTTTTAAATTTCGCGATTAAGAAAGTATCGTACAAACATGCCGTCGTTTGACTGTCGCACAGACTCCCGCATGGAGGGTATAGACACAGGCATCCCTGGCGTAGAGAAGCAACTAACACCCCGCCAGGTCATCCATGGGACGCCTTGTTGAAAAAGACATGTGTTAACATTGAAATATTGACTTATGTTGACTTGCGGCACTTTTTAGAACGTGGGATTCTTGGGGGACTTTAGCAACATGTACATAGGTGCACTGTGTCAAATAACGTGAGAATGGGTGAGGAGGCCAACGTACTCGACGATTGAGCTATATCCTATACCAAAATCTATACCAAAATGCAAACACTTTATATATGTACCCCATGCAACAATCTCTGTCGGTTGGAGGTTTTCAGTGGCCTTCTGATACAGAACTCGTTGGATTAAGTAAATTGGGGGGGGGGGGGGAGGGCGTAAAGAGATATATGTACTATGTACTGCAGTACAGAAACCTACGGCAAGGTCCCAGTTGGGAAATGAAACTGATTAGAGTCACTCGCGCTGTCTGCTTCAGATAGTCAGGCAGGTTGATGGAGTATAATGATGTCAACACCAAATAAATGGCACTCACGACCTGTGGCTTTGAAAACGATTTTTTTTAAAACTAATGAACAATGTAATTTTCGGCAAGGCAATGGAGAATTTGAGAAACCGCCCGAAATTCTCTTGGTTTACAGTTGGAGCAAGATATTATATCGCCAGGCCTACCTTTACGGTTCGCAGGCCAATATCTTCAACGAAGGATGTGTCATTCTGGATATGGCTAAGGTTTCAGTAATGTTTAGGAAACCTCTCTATGTCAGTATGTGAATGCTGGACCCATCAGAACTCCGTACCTATTCGTTTAATTACGAGTTAGCATGAATTTATTTCGTAGCTCTGAAGTTACTTTATAAGGATAAGTACAGTTTCATATATTGGGTCATCTGATGCTTTCCATATGAAGTAATAAGGTGTTACCCTGATGTCTTCGACATGTCTGTATATATGGCCGATAATCCTTATGGCCTAACACCTGCAAATAATAACGTTATCGATCTAATGAAGGACAAAGCGAATGGGTCACAGAATGTGGAGTCCTTATGTGCTGGCGTAGCCACAAGCGCCGGAACGAAGAGAAAGAACTCAAGACCAGAGAAGGCGCTGAGTAAACGTCAGCCAAAAGCCCGCTGACAAGGGCCGAACCGCGCCAGGAGCGACATCTGCAAGAAGTAAATACAAGCGCCGCTCCTGCCAGCCTCGGCCAGACATTAGTGGACATTAGCACGGCCTAGCAGAGAGTGCTACGAGATCAGATTGTAGTGATCCATATACATTGCTTGTTTGAACATTGTGTATAGCAAGGACTAGGATTTATGTTGCATGTCGCCCATCTCTTGCGACTCCCTTGTACATTTAAGTTAAGTATTGGCAATCTGCTTTATAGAAATAAAACTACTAATGTTATTTGCTTGAACTGTTGTATAGCATTCCGAGAACGCAGCATAGCTTAGGCACCCTATACAGGACGAGTGGGCTGGACCGAACACTTCGGCCTCAGATCAAAATTTACGTGGAACGTACAGATGCACCTCCCATCCAGAGAAGAGTGAAATGTGTATGTCGTGTGGCTACAGTCGCAGTGCTCGGTGGTGCTGACATGGTTCTGAGAGTCGGGAGCCATATGGTACACACTGTTTCAAAACTGAAAGTCGGTCTGTCGTCCTGTGATGACAAGTGGGTCATTTTTGAGAACGGAATCGACAACCTTCTACACTCCCACTACTCGATCAGGTGGCAGAAAAAGGAGTATTCATTTGATGTAAATAAAGTAAAAACGCGTGTTTGTGTGCATGTCCGAAATGTAAGTACCATTTCATTTTACCATCACTGCAGCACTAATGTTGCAATTGAAACTGTATGGTTTCAGAGTCCTTCTCAAGTCTCAAACATCTGTTATGTATCTTTGCAGACTGAAGCGACGAATGAAAATTTGTACCATGGGGTTCGAATCCTCGCCGGTGTAGAAATTTTTATTCGTCGCTTCAGTCGGCATATACACACAATGGAATCGCACTTCTGCACATTCGCACTCATCTTCTGGTTCATTGTCTTTCAGCTGGCACCATTACAACTGGATTCCATTGTGTTTACATTTTTAGTGAGCTTTCTAAATGTTTAACACAGCCTCAAAACCCACCGACTGTGAATACGTTTTTTGAACGCAAAGAATGTTAAGCATTCTGAAAGTCATCGTCAGCTCATGGAGACTAGTGGTGACAATGCGATGACTGATGGACTGGTGAGAAAGTGTAATCGTGGATGGAACAATGTTCATGAGGCAGCATTGAGTAGGCAGGCTTCTGTTGTCAAAGATGATTTGGCTGAGAAAGTGAATGAGAAAATTCGTTAAACAGGTGATTCACTACAATAATGCTTTCTGATGAGTTTCCACAAATTTCAAAAATTCTTTTGCATGAGATTGTCACAAATCGCTTTGATATTTTCCAAAATTGTGTTCCAGTTGGATTCCAAAAATGCTTACAGGTGCCCACAAAATGAAGCGACTTGGCAGTGATATGATATTTCCTACCCAATACTGTGATGAGGGAGAAGAATTCTTAAACAGAATTGTTACTGATGATGAAACTTTTATTTGTCATGTCACTTCAGAATCGAAACAACAGTCAATGGAGTGGTGGCAATTCGATCATCCGCCATTCAGTCTCTATCTCACGCTTTCTGAATACCACTTATTCTTGAACTTGAAATGTGGTTTTGGAGGACGACGCAACAAGAAAGAAAGAGAAAAAAGAACAGTGTTCAGCAGAGACTGCCTTCACTGCCGGCATCTTTCTATAAACAGGGCACGGAAAATTTGGTTTCCCACTATGAAAAATGTCTGAACAGTGGTGGAACTTGAGAAAAAAAATAGTTTAAGACATGCTCTTTCTCGTAAAAATAAATTTTGAGCCAGTTCCGTTAGAAGTACTAATAGCCTTGGGAGAGCCAGTCATGACAAAACTGTTCCATCTGCTGACGAGGACGCATGAGACAGGCGAAATACCCTCAGACATAAAAAAGAATATAATAATTCCAATCCCAAAGAGATCAGTTGTTGACAGGTGCGAAAATTACCAAACTATCAGTTTAATAGGTCACTGTTGCAAAATACTAATACGAATTCTTTAAATACGAATGGAAAAACTGATAGAAGCAGACCTCGGGGAAGATCTGTTTGGATTCCGTAGAGATGTTGGAACACGTGAGGCAATACTGACCCTACGACTTATCTTAGAAGATAGGTTAAGGAAAGACAAACCTACGTTCCTAGCATTTGTAAACTTAGAGAAAGCTTTTGGCAACGTTGACTAGAATACTCTCTTTCAGGGCTGAAGGTGGCAGGGATAAAATATAGGGAGCGAAAGGCTATTTACAATTTGTACAGAAACCAGATGGCCGTTATAAGAGTCGAGGGACATGAAAGGAAAGCAGTGGTTGGGAAGGGAGTGAGACAGGGTTGTAGCCTCTCCCCGATGTTATTCAATCTGTATATTGAGCAAGCAGTGAAGGAAACAAAAGAAAAATTCGGAGAAGGAATTAAAATCCATGGAGAAGAAATAAAAACTTTGAGTTTCGCCGATGACATGGTAATTCTGTCAGAGACAGCAAAGGACCTGAAAGAGCAGCTGAACGGAATGGACAGTACCTTGAAAGGATGATATACGATGAACATCAACAAAAGCAAAACGAGGATAATGGAATGAAGTCGAATTAAATCGACTGATGCTGAGGGAATTAGATTAGGAAATGAGATGCTTAAAGTAGTAAATGAGGTTTGCTATTTGGGGAGCAAAATAATTGATAATGGTCGAAGTAGAGAGGATATAAAATGTTGACTGGCAATGGCAAGGAAAAAGTATCTGATGAAGAGAAATTTAGCAACATCGAGTATAGATTTAAGTGTCAGGAAGCCTTTTCTGAAAGTATTTGAACGGAGTGTAACCATGTATGGAAGTGAAACACGGACGAAAACAGTTTAGACAAGAAGAGAATTGCTTTAGAAATGTGGTGCTACGGAAGAATGCTCGATGGGTATATCACGTGTGTAATGAGGAGGTACTGAGTAGAATTGGAGAGAAGAGGAATTTGTGGCACAACTTGACAAGAAGGAGGTATCTGTTGGTAGGACACGTTCTGAGGCATCAAGGGATCACCAATTTAATACTGGAGGGAAGGGTGGAGGGTAAAAATCGTAGAGGGAGACCAAGAGATGAAGATGCTAGACAGATTCAGAAGGATCTAAGTTGCAGTAGTTATTCGGAGATGAAGAGGCTTGCACGGGATAGAGTAGCATCGAGAGCTGCATCAAACTAGTCTCTGGACTGAAGACCACAACAACAACAACAAATCTATACTTCGCTATACAATACTACACTACAAAGCACCTTAGCACTACACTACACAATACTGCATTGCGTTAGTAGTTGTTAGAAGTAATTGTTGTTTACTACTTTTGTTTAGATTGTTAGCGGCTGGCATGCTGAGGAATGACTCAGGATTCAAAGTAGCTGCTGTCATGTCACCAAAAAATGTGGAGATCGGAAGAAAGATGACTGTCAGAGTCCAGGAAATGCTTCCTGGTGCTCTTTGTGGCTTCTCTTCTCACTCCTGCCGGAAGGACATTGTGACTGGAGTTGTGCCTTGGTGCATGTCGTCATCACGATGTCTGGCGATGTGGGCCTGCAGGTTCTAAGCTGACGTTTTGGCTGTCAGCAAGATCAGTTTGCGCCGTAACCCCTTAATCCTTTTTATTCTGCAGGCTGGTTCATTACGTGAGGCGTTCCTACCCTGGTCGGTAACATCTCGTCTATTGGATATGAGGTGAAGGGCTACAGGACCAGCAGCAGGAAGCTCGAACGTGAAACGTATCCTAGGCCACAGACGTGCCGCACCGCAAGCCGCCACACCGCACTGCAGCCGTCGCCCTGTATCAATGGAGGGCAAGAGGCGCAGAGGCGTCGGGTTTCGAGCGTACCGTTAGGCGCCACCACTCAATGGACGGCGGCGGTCGTCAGCCACACGGTAGCAGGTGTCGTGTGGCCCCACAGACCGCAGCGGCCAACCCTGGCACGCGTCCCGCCCAGCAAGGACACGACCGCACCTGGTCCGGTAGACCACTGCCTATTTACGTCGCTGTGTCTTCACACCTGTACTACTTTTTCTATATTTGTCATTGGAGAGCTTTGATGTGGTCTCGCATCTCTTTCTACTCTTCTGGATATTAAAAATGCTACATCTTGCATGCAACGGCATGCGACATATGTCAAATTAGCTTGAAGTAAGTTGAACAGATGTCATGCAAATTCTGTGTGTAAATATAATTTACACAGTGGGTTTGAGAAAAGATAATGTTATACCTCGTGTACGCAGCAGTGACCTAATTCGATACCGGCAGGATCGGCCCCCTCGAGACTGCAGTCTATAGTTCCGTGATGTTGCTGCTCGCATTGGTCGGGTCCATAATGGTCTTGCGAATATAAAACCATTGGATTCAGAGTGTCAACGACCTGACGCGACTAGCACCCGAGAGGGCAGACTTATTGTTTTCTCAGCCATGTATGCAAGTACATCCAAGTCATTTACCTCGTTTCAGGAAATGGGCCTGTTTGCAAAAACACAAATATCCACACAGACTATACAACTAAGTCTGGAGCATCACAGAGTGTCAGCGCAACGACCACTTTTACGCTGCCTCTTATTTCTGTAACAGAAGGCATCCCGACAGTGATGCAGACGTTGATATCTCTGGACAGAGAAGTGTTACCACGTCCTGGTTCTGCACGCACCGCGCGAATGACGTATCCACATGAAGAATGATGCTGAAATGGAAGAAAACATTCGAGATAAAGCTGAAGCATTTCCTGTACATTCAGTTGCATGTTTGCTCGGAAGATGTACATTTTGAAGCACAGCTTCATCAGCAGAGATTCAGCTGGGTTACTGTATCAACTTCATCGCTGTGCTTCATCAAGTATGTTCGTGAAGTGGATGTACTACTGAAAACTCAGTAACTGGATTTTATTTTTTAAGTTTTCCATTCACCTCTCTGTTTCGGTTTTGCCAAGAATAACCACTATGACTACCATGAAACACTGGCTCTCCATTTAACGGTTACGATGGTTCCTCTCATGCAGAATTCAGGAATTCAATATCTTGAGTGTTAAAATATTGGCAGAACAATGTAAATTGTTCATGACTATTCAACCATTTGCGACAGTAGAACTACCAGGAGAGTTCTGTAAGTAAAATCAACACATTTCTTCCTCGGGCAATTTCGGTTCAAACAATGCGAAAATTGTTGTGGAACATCGTGGAGTATTCCTGCTTCGATCCCTCTAGTTTCATAAAGTTCCGATAGCTGCAGGCGTTATACGTAGCCTTATCTGTAACGGAGGTGCGTTCCAAGCTGACGGATGTCATTGAGTTTCTTTTGGAGGAAATCAGAGTATCGGAGCCGCTTCCTGATGGAGACCTGGCAGTGAACAAAAGCCCGGCAAGTCGTTTGATCTCCCGTGTGCCGGCCAGCCACACACAGCTGTGCCTTCTGTACTGTCGGAACGTGCGGACACACTCATTCGAGATGATAATCACATCACAATGAAACACCTCTGTGCTCAATGGATGTCTCTGTTGGTCTGCGTATCCGAGAGGAGCTCACAAAAATTTGATTGCACTGTTCTTCCTCATCCACCCTACAGCCCGGATTTCACACCTTCCGACTTCCACCAGTTTGGCCTAATGAACGATGCACTCCGTGGCAGGCAGTACGTGGATGATGGGGAGGCCGCTGATGCAGCAAGACGCTGTCTCTAACATCGACAGTAAAATAGTACTATGCGGACTTAAAGGACCTCCCACTAAGGCAGCATAAGGCCGTCGTACTGAACGGAGATTACGTTGATAACTAGGGCTTTGTAGCCAAATAAGTACAGCATAATATGGTGAAAGAAAAGCATATTATTGAAGCTTGATATTTTCGCTGTGTGGTACACCTGCAGTATCAGTTGTAAAAATGTAACATTTACTCTATATAAGACTAGATTTTATCAGATGCTTCACTTGCTTGTCAGTAGTTTTGTTGAGTGTTGGTGACCAAGTACGTTAGTAATTTTACGAGGTGTATATACTGGGTGAGTCGCGTAAGACGTAACACCCCCTTTATTCCGTATCGGCATGCGGTTTTAGGTGAATCATAGCGGACTATGGGGCACATACGTTGCCACATACACAATAATCACAACTTTTATATTGTCCGAGGCAATGAGGCAAGAACATGTTTTTTAAATGGGACGCTATATTTTTTTTACTGTCATTCGAATGCTCTGGAAAAGACGCGTATAGTCATGTAACACATGTTGTTATTGTGATTCAAACTTTGCTTAAAAGAGGACGGATGAGGATTTATCGACGTAGCGTAGGCCGTGCATGCTGCATAGAGCACGGCAACTCGGCCTGCGGGTCGCGCGAGGCGTGTTTACAGTCTGCAGCCGCTTTCGACCGCCTCGACCTTCAATCGTACAATATTTCCCAGCGTCTTTTAAGCGAAGTTAGGATCACAATAGCAACATGCGTTACATCACTATACGCGTCTTTTCCAGAGCGTTCGAACGATGGTAAAAAAAGTATAGCGTCACATTTAAAAAACATGTACTTTCCTCATTATCTCGGACAATATAAAAGTTGTGATTATTGTGCATGTACCAACGTATGTGCCCCATAGTCCGCTATGATTCGCCGAAAACCGCTTGTCGATACGTGCAATCGCCCCCGGAATAAAGGGGGTGTTATGTCTTACGCGACTCACCCTGTATAGTGGTGTGGAGACGTGTGTACAAAAATGAAAGCAGTGTAGGTATGTAGGTGTATTGTCACGTAGAAGATGGTGTAATTAGATGAATGACGAACACTAATTTCACTTAACGAAGGTTTATTCAGCACTTGCACATACAAGAGCACGGAGCGAACTGCCTCCGGCCAGAACACATGCAGTATATATAAAGCCATAGAACATTCCAGTACAATGATTCTTGAAATTTGTGGGTACTTCTAGAATGTACTCGAACAGAATATAGAAATTAAAATTGCACAGTCCAGGTGCGTTTTGGACTCACGACCCTTCATGCAAGTTATCATAACCACTGCACCACTGTGCTCCTCAGCTTCTTCTACGACAAGATAATGAACGTGTTGCTATTATTCTGCTGTATTTCTAATCTGAAAGCATGTATTAGTTAATAGATCATAATGAAATTAAGCCTCCCTCGTTCAACATGTAAAGGTACGACTCTCTGCTTGTCGTACAGCCTTTAAATGGCACCGTCTTTATGAGTCTTGAAGCGTCTTGGAAGCTGTAAGCGACGCATATGCTTAGCGTTTAAAATGCGACCGGCTTTTGTCTGTTCTAATATCTCTGTAGCTCTTACGGCCGCCTGCGCTCAAAGTCTATGGTCCGGCGTATTGCTCTGAGTGTTAGCTTAGAGTAATTTTTGCAGCACGAGCTCTCTTAGAACTATGCGCTAAATCAGACTTGCTTTAGCAAGGCTTATAGTAATAGTTTTAAATATGGTTCTCAGGCTTACAATCCGATTTCATCCTTGTATCTCCACCAAAACTCTCCAGCTATGCCAGGTGGCATAAGGGCTTATATCATAAGGCAAGTGCTCAATAAGATTGGACTTGCGCTGTAACGGATTAATCTACAGATACTAAGAGTCGCCGATCATCTCGCCAGCGTCGTCTGCATGCCACACACGTATACCATAATTAAAAATGTTAATAATAAACAGATACAGTTATTTAAAGTTGCTTATCGTCTTCGTCAGGGTTCAAGCCATCTCCATACCATATATCGTTGGAATCGATTCAACTGTAGATTCGTTACGTGAGTTATTTTCGCAATTATTATACAGGTATTAATACGGAAGTATGGATTTAACACGTTGGGAATTGAATAAGCATTGCATTGATTACGCTGAATGGTATTATGTAGAACATATCAACCAATAAAAGCATTTTCAAAAATATGATAAAGTTAGAAAGTCAAAATTAATAGCTTTTTCAAAGAGTAATTATTGCACCATATTTCACGCTATGTTCTTCAAATCAATAAATCTGTTGTACTACAAACTCTTTAAAGTACCCTGTGCTTATCCTCAGTGTTCAAGCTATTTTATATTTATCAAAATCGGTTCAGCGGCTCAGGCGATAAAGAGTAACTGACAGAGTTACTTTCACATATATAATATTAGTATGGATATGCTGTGATCATGTTAACTGGTGTACTAAAGGAAGTAAATTTGAGTTCTCATAGCTAACAACAACGATGATGTAACACAGTGCTTCAGACACTGAACTCGTATTTCAGAAGAATCCGAGTTTGGACACTTGTCTGGCTCTCTGGATAAGATTTTCTATGTTTTTCCTGAGTCACTTAAGGTGAAAACCGAGTTGATTCCTTTAAAAAGGGCTTAACTAGTTTCCTTCCCCCATCGTAATCCTATCCGGGCAAATGCTCAGACTCTAATTACCTCATTGTTGGTGGGATGTTAAACGCTAAATGTCCTACCATTTTTAGCCTATTCATAATTTGGTGTAAATGCATACTGTCGGAGCGGCGAAGTGTTAAGTGAAATGAATTGGAACGAGCGTGTAAAGACTGTAACAGGGAGTACGAATGGTCGACGTCTGTCTCTTGGGAGATTTTCAGGTGTGTGTGGTTCACCTGTAAAGGATACCGCATATAGAACGCTAGTGCGAACTATTCTTGAGTACCGCGCGAGTGTTTGTAATCCGCACGAGGCCGGATTAAAGGAAGACATCGAACCAATTCAGAGGCGGGCTGCTACATTTGTTACTGGTAGTTTCGAGCAAAACGAAATGGGAAACCCAGGAGGGAAGGCGGCGTTCTTTTCAAAGAACGCTATTGATAAAACTTAGATAGACAGCGTTTTAACCTGACTGTACAGCGATACTACTGTCACCAACGTATATTCCACGTATGTATCACGAACATGAGATAAGAGAAACTAGGGCTTGTATGGACAGTCGTTTTTCCCTCGCTCGATTTGCAAGTGGAACGGAGAGGGAAAAGACGTAATGACACAACGTACCCTCAATGTCGTATGTAGAATGTGTGTAGTTGTATATGTCAAGGCTCAGAGGAGAGCTCACGCTGGCATAGGACATCCGTCATCGTCGTTTGGGGCCAGTACATTGAGTGACGGTATGTGATGCCATTAGGTGCACAACACGATCACCTCTGATTCGCATAATCAGAAAGGAAATATTACTTTTCTGACGCGTTAATACTGATGACATTACTTTGTCTTCTAGATAATTGCGATGTTTTCTTTCAAGAAGATAACGGAAGACCATATATTGATCGTGTTGTTCTGATCTAATTCGATACAGAGTGTGTTCAATTGTTGTACTAGACAGAAAGTTCTTCATATCTCCCACCCATTTCAAAAAATCTGGTCATGGGTTGGAGTGAGACTGGTACGCCCCTATTGCCAGCCATTACTATTGCTATAGTTGATGCAGCGCCTGTGATCTGAGTCTCTTGGTCGTTCAGTTACTTCCTTAAGATACTTCTTCACGTTCTTAATGGTGGAACACACGGCTCTACAGACATCGTGGGAAGCTAAGGAGTGTACGAGGTAGGTTCAAAAAGTAAGGGGAATTTTATTTTTTGGAAAAAATATTTGCACGTATTCATAAATGTTATCTTCTTCAAAGAAACCCATGCAGATATTACGCACTTACGCTAGCGCTTCTGACAATCTTCGAAACACATCCTGGAACTCGATCATGGGGACCGCATTAGCTCTTTCTGCGATGCACTTTTGACCTCATCTATGCTTGTAAAATGAAGGCCCATTAAGGTTCTTTTTATCTTTAGAAACAGAAAAAAGTCACACGGGGCCATATCTGTAGAAGATGGAGGCTGAGACATTAACGATACTTTCGATCATGGTAATGGTTGGCTTACTGTAGCCATTGTACGTGGAGGTACAGGAGTACCTAGTGTGTGCAGCATCATTTAAAGAAAATAGAGTGGTTGCACTCGTAGGGGACTCTACTTTCGCAATTGTTACAAATGTGATAGTCTGTGCCTCTTCCATTTTACTCATGTAAAGAGAATGTGATATACGTCAACTTCTGTTGCATTATTACAGAAACAGAGTGGAGATGAATTAATTCCAATGCGGTGGAGATGCATTGGAATAACTGGGTGAACACAGACTCATATCTTCCCTGAATAATTGAGACACGTTCCTGTCCTCTTTGGAAGGTAAATAACATTACAAGAGATCCTCCCAACGACCGCACCAAACGGAGAAGCGTGAGTGGTTCGAAGTGGTAGAAGGCAGGTTCTTGGTATCCGGTGGCGCATACTGGGATAACTATTTTCGGCATTTTTTCGTTTTACTTAAACATAATTTGTGACCTGTAGGGGCAGCAGGGCTACGTTTCAACTGCGGAGAGTTACCGTGAACTCTGGTTTGCGTTTCTTTTCACGAACACGAGGTAGTATCCCAGTTGCGATTTTCGAAGGCGATTGTGCTTTTAGTTAACTACGAAGGGTCCTTTTCTTTAGCAATAGTCTTCTGTCAAGATATAAAGCTAATAGCCAAAGGAAGAGTTGGCGGAAGAGTAAGAAAAAAATGATTCAAATGCCTCTGGGCACTATGGGACTTAACATCTAGGGTCATCAGGCCCCTAGAACTTAGAACTACTTAAACCTAACTAACCTAAGGACAGCACACAACACCCAGTCATCACGAGGCAGAGAAAATCCCTGACCCGCCGGGAATCGAACTCGGGAAACCGAGCGTGGGAAGCGAGAACGCTACCGCACGATCACGAGATGCGGGCGGGAAGAGTAAGACATGTCGAGGCTTGGTAAGTGGGAGACATCTTTGTTGTTGTCAGCAGAATCTGACGTTTGATACTGTGTTACTGACGGAATGTCATGCTTTTGAACTTTTCCCCTAAGACTTGACTATTCTCAGATACACATATTAGCGGGATCTAATTTTGGAGCTTACGTGGAGACTATTCGCAGTGTGCTGATGCAGCTCAGAAGTCGTATGTAACCGCCGTTAGGTTGCGAATTGCACCATGTAATTGGTGTTCGAGAGCTAACTATTTAATCTTGTCTACCAAGTTACATCGAGGTCGGTGACTTTTATTAATAAAAAAAGTTTCATAATTCTCAGTATAAGCCATGTAGATGGCTTTACTCTTCTACCTACTAAGATATACATGTACACTCACTTGAATTTAGTCCTTCTTTCCGGAACGTATTGTACCAGTTTCACATCTATATGGCATTTTTTGGCAATGAAAGAAAGAACACTTTATGGATAATTATTTACTTTACTGAATTTTACTGTTGGCTAGCTGAGTATCTGGCGTTGCCTAGGTATGTATTTATCCCAGTTTTTTATTAGTCTATCTCCTCATCCCTTCTCTCTCTCTCTATCCATCTCCTGTATCCCCTCTCTCTGTCCATCTCCTCCTCCCGCCTCTGTCCATCTGCTGCTTCCCCCTCTGTCCGTCTCCTCCTCCTTCAATCCCATCTCCTCCTCCCTCTCTTTGTCCATCTCCTCCTCTCCCTCTCTCTGTTCATGTCTTATTCACCCCCTCTCTATTCTGCTTCTCCTCCTCTTTCTTTTTTCTGTACATATCCTCCTCTCCCCACTTTCAGTTCATCTCTTCCCTTTTACTAAGCGTTTCCTCCTCTCTATCTGTCTCTTCATCTCCTACGCCCCCTCTCACTGCCTATCACTTCTCCCTGACTGTCCATTCCTCCTCTTTCCTTTGTCTGTCAACTTCCTCCTCCCCCTCTATTTATGCCCATCTCCTCCTTTCCCCGTCTCTGTCAGTCTCGTTCTCCTCGCTTCTTTCTCTACGTTATCACGCTCACGCCAGTAGGTGAGATTGTAACCAATGTGTTCAAATAACTTACGGGTTTGCTGCCGGGTGACGTGTCGAACACCGCCGATATTTCGACAGGAGCACACCCTGCCATTCTCAAGGCACATATGCAAGGAAGAAGAAATGTGCGTGCAAATTTAATACTTTGGTTCACAATAGCTGGACGTGCAAGCCAGAATCTCCGTGTCGTATTCCATAGGATGACCGGTGTCAAGGCAATGTTCTGCAATAGCCTTTTTGCCTTACGCAGGAAGCATTTCCAACAGGATTGCTCGTATTTTGCGGAAATATGATGTGAAATGTGTTTTTCGACCACCTTCTAAGATTAAGGCCCTGTTGGCGTCCGTAAAAGATGATCTTGGCTTGCGTAAGGCTGGGGTCTATCGTATTCCTTGCAGTTGTGGCATGTCATATGTTGATCAGACAATCATAACTTTGGAAGACCGGTGTATTGAACAAAAGCGACACACACGCTTACAACAGCCGAGCAAATCTGCTATTGCAGAACATTGCCTTGACACCGGTCATCCTAGGGAATACGACACGGAGATTCTGGCTTGCACGTCCAGCTATTGGGATAGTGTCATTAAGGAAGCTGTTGAAATCAGACTATCAAGCAACCTTATTAACAGAGATGGTGGATTTTGTTTAAATGCTGCTTGGAATCCGGCTCTGTCTCTCATCAAAAAACAGAGGGACAGAATTAGTGCTACCTCACCTGCTGATTAATAGTAACTATCGATATTTCTGATGTTGGTTATCTTTGTTTGTGTTGACACTTGTTCTGTGTGTGGTGTCTTCCTTGTTTCTCCTCTGTGAACCGAGGTATTAAATTTGCACGCACATTTCTTCTTCCTTGCATTTGCGCCTTGAGAATGGCAGGGTGTGCTCCTGTCGAAATATCGGCGGTGTTCGACGACGTCACCCGACAGCAAACCCGTGTTATTTGTCCATGGGTTTAGGATGAGCTTTCTACCCGTGGTTTTGCCCGCGATCGCACATGTCAAATGTATTTCACACATATTTTGCTTATTTCACACGTATTCGTACGCATATTTCATCCGCGTCTCAATGAATTTCGCACTCTAGTTTCACTTTCACGCAGCTCAATGTTTATGACATCGTATTTCCTGAGCAATGTGCTCTACGTTGATATAATTTTGCAGGTACATCCAGTGGTACATGTGACTATTGTCTACGAGGGGTGTTGCGATTAGTAGTAGTAAAGAAGAAATCTGCAAGTCGCCGAAGTGGCGTCAACTTGAAAGACTTGCACCAGGCGAACGGTGTACCCGACGGGAGGCCCTAGCCAACGGCATTTCCATTTATAGGTAGCTGGTTCTTACGCACACAGCGATCATTTCCAATTAAGTGATACGTGTACCAAATTTGGCTGAAATCAGTCCAGTTGTTTCAGTGGAGATGTAGAATATATGTATAAATAGTGTATGGATTACCATTTTTGCTTTGCCCACCAGATCCTCAGATCTGACCCCACTAGATACAGCCTGTCAACAGTGGTGTCAAAATGACGGACATGACGTCAATTATGAAATTTATTTGACAAGTCTATATGAGTTCCCAATGAACATACATGTTGGAATTCCTAAGTGCAACCCTTGTACCTTTGTAGCCTAACCGTTTGGAGGTGAAGGTCCAAGGCTTCATCTGATCTTCTGAGGATCTCGATTTTACGTTAGCAACGAATATCTAAAAAACTTTTCGTAATCTGTTTTATTATAATGTTGCAGTGGGTGCAGCGTTTCGTAACAAGGCAGGATTGTCGATTCAGGGAGCTGCGAAGGACGTAGGATGTGTACTACCAGTTCCACAGCAGCCATGAATTCTGAAATGCCCCCTCAGCAATTAAATTCTTTAATCATTGAGACTCTCGTACAACGGCTGTCGGCCATGAATTGAAGGTATGACCAGGCATCAGGACGCTGGCAGTAGCTGCTCTACTCAATATAGTACTGCGGTGAAGTGACCGTGCACGGTAATCATTCCCCAGTGGCTCTGCATCAGATACTGACTGTCACGGCATGGTCGGGCGATACTGGACTTCCAGGCCGGTGGTGATGGGCTGGCGGGCGATGCCGCGACGCAGGGAGCAGTGTGGAGGCGAGGCAGCACGGCTCCTCGGTGGAGGATGTAGTGTCAGCTGTGGCGGACTCGAGTCTGTGCTGGCAGATCACATGTTCACAGAGCGGGTGGCGGCTGGCCACTGGGTCAGGAGCAAGCTCCAAACCAGAAGCCCACTGGAGAGCCCCAGAGGTGGTTTTGTGTTGCTACATCTACATCTACATAGATACTCCGCAATCCACCGTACGGTGCGCGGTGGAGGGTACCTCGTACCACAACTAGCATCTTCTCTCCCTGTTCCACTCCCAAATAGAACGGCCGGCCGCGGTGGTCTCGCGGTTAAGGCGCTCAGTCCGGAACCGCGCGACTGCTACGGTCGCAGGTTCGAATCCTGCCTTGGGCATGGCTGTGTGTGATGTCCTTAGGTTAGTTAGGTTTAAGTAGTTCTAAGTTCTAGGGGACTGATGACCACAGATGATAAGTACCATAGTGCTCAGATCCATTTTTGAACCAAACAGAACGAGGGAGAAATGACTGCCTATATGCCTCTGTACGAGCCCTAATCTCTCTTTGTGGTCTTTCCGCGAAATATAAGTTGGCGGCAGTAAAATTGTACTGCAGTCAGCCTCAAATGCTGGTTCTCTAAATTTCCTCAGTAGCGATTCACAGAAGAACGCCTTCTTTCCTATGGAGACTCCCAACCGAGTTCCTGAAATATTTCCGTAACACCCGGGTGATGATCAACAGTAACAAATCTAGCAGCCCGTCTCTGAATTGCTTCTATGTCCTGCCTCAATCCGACCTGATAGGGATCCCATACGCTCGAGCAGTACTCATGAATGGGTCGTATTAGTGTTTCATAAGCGGTTTAAACGTCCACTTAGAAAAATTAATGAATTACTGTGCTGATAAACCTCTTACATTATTTGATTTTCAAACAGCTGAGCAAAACTGAACGCACTCAGACATTTCGCTCTTTCCCTATTCTGATCAACACTAAACTGACACACAAAATTTTTATCGCAATACAATCTGACTTTTAATAATCCCTACAAAAGAATGGCCCTGACTAACAATAACCTATACCTTTCACAAATCACTTACCTCACAAAAATCTTCGTTACTCAAACTACTTCAATACAGCGAGCGCCACTACTGCCAGCTAAATAAAAGATTCAAACTACTGAAGGCACTAACTACTGACAGGCATAGTTAGCATATGAAAGATTTTGATAGAGAACAAACAATGTATTTACCTTAATACTGTTCAAAAGTCATAATATCTATATCAGTCCATGATATTCAATATTACAAATTTACTGTCTCTGTCCACATCCGCTCTCAAAACTCCACCATCTCACTCCCCACATCCACCACTGTGGGCGGCTCCCCTCAAACTGCGCAACGCTACACGCTGTTAACAGCCAACTGCCCAACACTACAATAGCAAATTCCTACAATGCCACCCAGCCACAGACTGCACACAGCACAGCCAGTGATTTTCATACAGAGCGCTAGGTGGCGGTGGCGTTACCAATATAAGAACCTAAACAGCCTACTTACATAGCCCCCATGCTCCCCACAAAAAATTTTCCAAATTGTTTTGGGCACTGGCCAATATATATTTGTTAAATTTTTTTCATAATTACAATAACAAAGAAATCAAATGCACACACTTATTGATACAATGTTGGTCAAAAGCTAAAATTTTCTCACAGTCAATAAAGACAGTCCTGATCGTTCACCACAGTAAAATTGCAGTGTTTTTCTCAAAGTCTGAGCAGTAAAAGAATATGCACACGGAAGTAGTGGATTTCCATGCAGTCTTGAAGAAGTGGTGTTGTCCTTCCAACGGAAAGACAGTGCTGACTCTTGACATGCAGACAGGTAATGGGACACTACAGAGCAAACCCACAGCAGAGTCAGTCAAAGTTTTGAAGAATACTGGTAGGTAGGTCATCACAGAGCAGACCCACTGTAGTCCTGGTAGAGATTATGGTATTGGTGGGCCACCAGAGGTGCAGACCCACTGCAGTCCTTCTAGAAATAATGGTACTGGTGAGTCAGCAAAGGTGTAGACCCACTGCAGTCCTTGTAAAAATAATGGTATTGGTGGGTCATCAAAGATGCAGACCCACTTTAGTCCTTGTAGAGATGGCCAGCAGCCATCTGTTGTGACTGTGCGAGTGCACAATCACCATTGAAGAGTCTTGTGGATAATATAGCAAGTCCATAACCACCACTTGTGCACTCACAAAGTTTTTGGAGTTGAACTTAGAACCAGCAATGCTGTTAACCAGTCGCTTACTGAATTATTAACACATGTGCAAACACTAACAGTCCCTACTTCTCACATATTGTCCATATACTATGACCAACAGAAAAGTGTGCAGTGAAATGTAACTTACAAGTTACTTAATTTGATGAACTGGTGTTAATTACAATTTTAAATTTATGACATGAGAATACAATTACAAAGGTACAAAATACACCAGTAAAGAACATAACAATACAGATAACATTTGTGGTAATACAGGCTTTACAAAAGAATCGAAATAAAATATACATCAGTGTTACAGGACTTTTGACATAAGTACATACATAAAAGATCAGAATAACTTTTGAAACATCAACTTCACACATGAGCAACAAAACAGAATAAATAATGTCTAAACACCTTTACAAAGTATATAACATATTATTAGAAAAATTCTACAACACAACTCACATCAGCTAAACACATAAAGACAGGAAAAACACAAATATACAAGCATACACAGACACATAGTGGAATGACACACAAGGACAGGTCAGGGTTTGCTTTTAGTGTGACATTTGGTACTGCAGTCCAACCCAAAACTTCATTTCATAAATGTTTCCTCTCATGTAAACATTTGTTTCCACCAAAAAAATCCTATCCAACCCAGTTAAATAAATATTTCTCATTGTGCAATACTCATTTTTGCCCAAATCTTTTTCATATAACTTCTCAATGCATTCTTTCCCTATTCTTCATAGTTAGTTTCTTATATAGTCTACCCCCTCTTAAGCTAACTTAAATCTACTGAGCTCAGATATATTTACTAAGGGACAAGGCATTGCAGCAACACAACAAATTAACACAAACAGCAATGACAAAAAAAATACAAATTGGCAAAGCAAGCAGCAGTATATCTAAATTAGCAAAGGAAATGCAATATTACAAATAATATGAGCCAATGTGCAGCAACAAGAAAAATAAATCAACAGCAAAATTGGCTTAACAGAGAAATACAAAGTGAAATTTAGTAGCGCAATGCCTGGCAAACAGCAGCAGCAAATGCAATAATTAATATCTAAACATGACAAAACTCAAGCAGAAAAAATAGCACACTAAAGACAACAATGCAGATAAGGGAAATGTCTATTCACATCTTAATGTCCTGCCAGGATACGAACCTGGAATCTTCTCACTGTGTATCAGAAGATTCCAGATTTTTATCCTGGCAGGGTCGCCATATGAAACGTCAACTTAGAAAAATTAATGAATTACTGTGCTGATAAACCTCTTACATTATTTGATTTTCAAACAGCTGAGCAGAACTGAACGTACTCAGACATTTCGCTCTTTCCCTATTCTGATCAACACTAAACTGACACACAATATTTTTAGCGCAATGCAATCTGACTTTTAATAATCCCTACAAAAGAATGGCCCTAACTAACAATAACCTATACCTTTCACAAATCATTTACCTCACAAAAATCTTCGTTACTCAAACTACTGCAATACAGCGAGCGCCACTACTGCCAGCTAAATAAAAGATTCAAACAACTGAAGGCACTAACTACTGATAGGCATAGCTAGCAAACGACAGATTTTGATAGAGAACAGACAATATATTTACTTTAATAGTGTGCAAAAGTCATAATATCTATATCAGCCCTTGATATCCAATATTACAAATTTACTGTCTCTGTCCAGATCATCCGCTGTCAACACTCCGCCATCTCACTCCCCACATCCACCACTGCGGGCGGCTCACCTCCAACTACGCAACGCTATGCGCTGTTAACAGCCAACTGCCCAACACTACAATAGCAAATTCTAACAATGCCACCCAGCCACAGACTGCACACAGCACAGCCAGTGATTTTCATACAGAGCGCTAGGTGGCGGAGGCGTTACCAATATAAGTACCTAAACAGCCTACTTACACGGTCTCCTTTACAGATGAACCACATCTTCCCAAAATTCTACCAATGAACCGAAGACGACTATGGGCCTTCCCCACAATTGACGTTACATGCTTGTCCCACTTCATATCGCTCTGCAATGGGCCGGCCGAAGTGGCCGCGCGGTTCTGGCGCTGCAGTCTGGAACCGCGAGACCGCTACGGTCGCAGGTTCGAATCCTGCCTCGGGCATGGATCTGTGTGATGTCCTTAGGCTAGTTGGGTTTAACTAGTTCTAAGTTCTAGGGGACTAATGACCTCAGCAGTTGAGTCCCATAGTGCTCAGAGCCATTTGAACCATTTTTTTGCTCTGCAATGTTACGCCCAAATATCGACGTGACTGTGTCAAGCGCTACACTACTAATGGAATATTCAAACATTACGGGATTCTTTTTCTTATACATCTGCATTAATTTACATTTATCTATATTTAGAGTTAGCTTACATTCTTTACACCAATCACAAATCCTGTTCAAGTCATCTTGTATCCTCCTACAGTCACTCAACGACACCTTCACGTACACACAGCATCATCATCAAACAGCTATCCACCCTATCCAAAAGATCATTTATGTAGATAGAAAACAACAGCCGACCTACCACACTTCCCCGGGGGACTCCAGATGATACCCACACCTCTGATGAACACTCACCATCGAGGACAACGTACTGGGTTCTATTACTTAAGAAGTCTTCGAGACACTCACATATGCTCGTACCTTAGGTAGGAGTTTGCAGTGGGGCACCGAGTCAAACGCTTTCCGTAGGTCTAGGATTCTACACAGAGTACGCGAAAGAACTTGCCCCCCTTCTAACAGCCGTGTACCGCAAGTCTCTAGAGGAACGGAGGGTTCCAAATGATTGGAAAAGAGCACAGATAGTCCCAGTCTTCAAGATGGGTCGTCGAGCAGATGCGCAAAACTATAGACCTATATCTCTTACGTCGATCTCTTGTAGAATTTTAGAACATGTTTTTTGCTCGCGTATCATGTCATTTCTGGAAACCCAGAATCTACTATGTAGGAATCAACATGGATTCCGGAAACAGCGATCGTGTGAGACCCAACTCGCCTTATTTGTTCATGAGACCCAGAAAATATTAGATACAGGATCCCAGGTAGATGCTATTTTTCTTGACTTCCGGATGGCGTTCGATACAGTTCCGCACTGTCGCCTGATAAACAAAGTAAGAGTCTACGGAATATCAGACCAGCTGTGTGGCTGGATTGAAGAGTTTTTAGCAAACAGAACACAGCATGTTGTTATCAATGGAGAGACGTCTACAGACGTTAAAGTAACCTCTGGCGTGCCACAGGGGAGTGTTATGGGACCATTGCTTTTCACAATATATATAAATGACTTAGTAGATAGTGTCGGAAGTTCCATGCGGCTTTTCGCGGATGATGCTGTAGTATACAGAGAAGTTGCAGCATTAGAAAATTGTAGCGAAATGCAGGAAGATCTGCAGCGGATAGGCACTTGGTGCAGGGAGTGGCAACTGACCCTTAACATAGACAAATGTAATGTATTGCGAATACATAGAAAGAAGGATCCTTTATTGTATGATTATATGATAGCGGAACAAACACTGGTAGCAGTTACTTCTGTAAAATATCTGGGAGTATGCGTGCGGAACGATTTGAAGTGGAATGATCATTTAAAATTAATAGTTGGTAAGGCGGGTACCAGGTTGAGATTCATTGGGAGAGTGCTTAGAAAATGTAGTCCATCAACAAAGGAGGTGGCTTACAAAACACTCGTTCGACCTATACTTGAGTATTGCTCATCAGTGTGGGATCCGTACCAGATCGGTCTGACGGAGGAGATAGAGAAGATCCAAAGAAGAGCGGCGCGTTTCGTCACAGGGTTATTTGGTAACCGTGATAGCGTTACGGAGATGTTTAATAAACTCAAGTGGCAGACTCTGCAAGAGAGGCGCTCTGCATCGCGGTGTAGCTTGCTCGCCAGGTTTCGAGAGGGGGCGTTTCTGGATGAGGTATCGAATATATTGCTTCCCCCTACTTATACCTCCCGAGGAGATAACGAATGTAAAATTAGAGAGATTAGAGCGCGCACGGAGGCTTTCAGACAGTCGTTCTTCCCGCGAACCATACGCGACTGGAACAGGAAAGGAAGGTAATGACAGTGGCACATAAAGTGCCCTCCGCCACACACCGTTGGGTGGCTTGCGGAGTATCAATGTAGATGTAGAATACGGCATCCTTCTGATACCCTTTATCCATGGTTCGCAAGATATCATGTGAAAAAAGGGCGATTTGCGTTTCGTAGGAGCGATGCTTTCTAAAGCCGTGCTGAAGCATGGACAGCAACTTATCTGTCTCTAGGAAACCCATTATATTCGAACTGAGAATTTGTTCGAGAATCCTGCAACAAACCGATGTTAAGGATATTGGTCTGTAATTTTGAGGATCCGTCCTTCTACCCTTCTTATATACAGCCGTCACCTGCGCTTTTTTCCAGTCGCTCGGGACTTTACGTTGGGCAAGAGATTCGCGATAAATGCAAGCTAAGTAAGGTTCCAGTGCAGTAGAGTACTCTCTGTAAAACCGAATTGGAATCCCATTAGGTGGCCCCAGCCGAATGGCATTAATTCAAGTCGTCGTGGTGTTACGTCTATGAGTGGCCTATAGACCATCAGCTAGTGGAAGCGACGTCTGGGAGACCAACATCAGGTTTCGGCTGGCGTCGAGTATTTCTTGGTGTCGGTAACAGTTGAAAACCACATACAGCTAGGTCTGGGCTACGAGTGTGTAACCCGACCACTCAATAGTCACATAAGATCCAAGATGGTGCTGAGTCAGGCCAAGTTATGAGGTAATACAGCTCACTATTGTGACGGACTGAAGTATTGCACCATACCACTTCATCAATATTCTAGTCCTGGCAGCGGAATTTCACAGTCAGCTAGCTGGCCTGTCTGGTCACAGGTTATGAAGCCTACACGGGGGCGCGCTGGCACATCATTTTTATCCACTTTCAATACAACAGTAAAATCTGATCATACGAACATAGCGACACATGTGGCAAACATAGTCTGTCAATTGCCAAGCACCATTGCCTGCCAAACACAGTACAGTGGTTCTTTAAAACACAGTCTCCATCAGACGTTCATTTATCTATCTACCTGTATGTTGTTACACGTAAAAGATATTACGTTCTTTTTTGTTCGTGGTCTAGGGATAGCATCTTTTAAAAGTAATCAAAACGTCCTTAGTCTCGGGATCGAAAAACGCCACCGCCTAAATTATGATTAATAATCAGCATTTACAGCCGAAGACATCCGGCATAAGAAGTCATCCTCGTTCAGCCAACGGCCTTGTCAAGGAGGAGGAGCAGACAGAGGTTCCGGCCGCTCTCTTGTCCTTGGGGTGAGAACCTGTCCCTAAAGGCGAAAGAATCAGCAATTATCAAAGGCATGGGGCTGCAAAAGGAAATGGAAACCACTGCATTAAACACACATAACGTGTATCCACTGGACATGTGGCCTGTGACTGAAAAAGTGTCATGATGATCTCTCCATTGGCAAAAGCTACCGAAATACTTCCATATTCCGATCGCAGGGGGTGAGGGGGAGGGGGACTGCCAAGGGGGAAGTAACCATGAGAAAAAGATTGAATATCCAGGCTCAAGGCTCAGTCTAGATACAGTAGGACTCAGGGACTGAAATGGATAGAAGACAAGGATTTCTGGTCAGATGCGTATAGGGTAATATCAACAGCTGTAGCAAATGGCATAACGGGAGGAGGTTACGTTACGAATAGGAAGGTAGGAAGAGAGTGTGTTAGTGTGAGCACTTCAGTGATAGGGTAGTTATCGGAAACGACAGCAAACCAACACTGGCAACGCTATTTCAGGTATACATGCCGATGTCGCAAACTGAAGATGAAGAGATAGAGAAAGAACTGTATGTGACAATACTGAGAGGATAGTTGAGTACGAAAAGTGAGATGAAAACCCGGTAGTCATGGGGGACTGGAATGCAGCTGTAGGGGAAGGAGTAGAAAAAAAGGTTACTGGAGAATATGGGCTGCAGGAAAGGGATAGAAGAGGAGAAAGACTAAATGAGTTCTGTAATAAGTCTCAGCTAGTAATAACGAATACTCTCATTAAGAATCAAAAGAGGAGGAGGTATACACGCAAAAGGCCGGGTGAAAGGCGAACATTTCAGTTAGATCATATTACGGTCAGACAGAGATTCCGAAACCAGATACTGGATTGTAAGGTGCACCCAGGAGGAGATATAGACTCAGATCACAATGTAATAGTGATGAACAGTAGACTGAAGTTTAAGAGAGTAGCCAGAAAGCATCAACACGCAAAGAAATGGGATACGGGAGTACTAAGGAATTATGAGACACGCTTGAAGTTCTCTAAGGCTATAGACGCAGTAATAAGGAATAGCATAATAGGTAGTACAGGTGAAGAGGAATGGATATCTTTGAAAAGGGCAATCACAGAAGTTGGAAAAAATGTAGGTACAAAGAAGGTAGCAACGAAGAAACCATGGCAACAGAAGAAATACTTCAGATGATCGATGAAAGAAGGAAGTATAAAAACATTCGGGAAATTCAGGAATACAGTAATACAAATCACTGACAAATGAAATAAATAGGAAGTTCTGAGAAAACAAGACGAAATGGCTGCATACAAAATGTAAAGAAATCGAAAAAGAAATGATTTTCGGAAACACTGACTCAGCACATAGGAAAATCAAAACAACCTTCGGTGAAATTAAAAGCAAGAGTGGTAACATTATGAGTGCAAGGGGAATTCCACTGTCAAATGCAGAAGAGAGAGCGAATAGGTGGAAAGAATAGATTGAAAGCCTGTATGAGGGGGAGGATTTGTGATAGAAAAAGAAAGAGGAGTCCATTTAGAACAGATAGGGCATCCAGTATTAGAATCAGAATTTAAAAGAGCTTTGGAAGTCTTAAGATCAAATAAGACAGAAGGGATAAATAACATTCCATCAGAATTTCTAAAATCATTGGGGGAAGTGGCAACAAAACGACTATCCACGTCGGTGTGTAGAATGCATGAGTCTGGTGACATACGATCTGACTTTCGGAAAAACATCAGCCACACATTTCCGAAGAGAGCAAGGGCTGACAAGTGCGAGAATTACCGCACAATCAGCGTTACGGCTCATGCATCCAAGTTGCTGACGAGAATAATATACAGAAGAATGGAAAAGAAAATTGAGGATGTGTTATATGACGATCATTTTGGCTTTAGGAAAGGTAATGACAGCAGAGAGGCAATTCTGACGTTGCGATTGATAATGGAAGCGAGACTAAAGAAAAATCAAGACACGTTCATAAGGTTTATCGACCTGGACATAGCGTTCGACAACGTAAAATGATACACGATGCTAGAAATTCTGAGAAAAATAGGGGTAAGTTACAGGGAGAGACGGGTAATACACAATACGAAGAAGAGCCAAGAGGGAATATTAAGATTGGACGACCAAGAACGAAGTGCTCGGATTTCGCCCCTACTGTTCAGTCTGTACATCGTAGCAGCAATGTTGGAAATGTAAGAAAGATTCAGGAGTGGAATTAAAATTCAAGGTGAAAGGATATCAGTGATACGATTCAATGATGTCATTGCTTTCTGGGTGAAAGTGAAGAAGAATTATATGATCTGCTGAAAGAAATGGGGAGTCTAATGAGTACAGAATATGAACAGGGTGAATCGAAGAAAGACGAAAGTAATGAGAAGCAGGAGAAATGAGAACAGCAAGAAAATTAATATCAGGATTGATGGTCAACAAGTAGATGAAGTTCAGTAATTTTGCTACCTAGGCACAAAAATAACCAAGGACGGAGCAAGGAGGACATCAAAAGCAGATTACCACTGGCAAAAAGGGCATTCATGTCCAAGAGAAGTCCACTAATATCAAACATAGGCCTTGATTTGAGGAAGAAATTTCTGAGATGTACGCTTGGAGCACAGCATTGTATGGTAGTGAAAAATGGACTGTGAGAAAATCGGAACAGAAAAGAAATGAGGTATTTGAGATGTGGCGCTACAGATGAATGTTGAAAATTACTTGGACTGATAAGGTAAGGAATGAGGAGGCTCTGCGTAGAATCGGAGAGGAACGGGATATGTGGAGAACACTGACAAGGAGAAGGGAGTGGATGATACGACGTATTTTAAGACATCAGTGAATAACTTCCATTGTACTAGACGGAGCTGTAGAGGGCAGAAGTTGTAGAGGAAGGCAGAAATTGGAATTCGCCCAGCAAATAATTGAGGACGTAGGCTGCAAGTACTAATCTGAGATGAAGGGGTGGGCACAGGAGAGAAATTCGTGGCGCGCCGCATCAAATCAGCGGAAGAGCGATGACTCAGAATAATAATGATAACCATAATAGTCAGTAACAGATTTGTTAATAATCGTGAAACATAGTCACTGTCAGCTGTCTGCTTTTAGAGAATGAACTTCACTTTTTTTTTAAATTCTTCTATGGTTCAAATGGCTCTGAGCACTATGGGACTCAACTGCTGAGGTCATTAGTCCCATACTACTTAGAACTAGTTAAACCTAACTAACCTAAGGACATCACAAACATCCATGCCCGAGGCAGGATTCGAACCTGCGACCGTAGCGGTCTCGCGGTTCCAGACTGCAGCGCCTTTAACCGCGCGGCCACTTCGGCCGGCTTTTAATTCTTCTCCTGGCCGTTGTCTGAACTAGACATAAGCGTCGCGAACTGTATTTTATAAGTTCGGTGATAATATTCAATGGAGTGTATAACTTTCTTAGATTACCTTTCATTCCTGCTATTTCATTTGACATATTGGTTTAATTCTCCGGATGTTTTAATTTGGTGGCGAATTGTTTGCCATAACGTCTCTGTTGTTGATTACTTATTGACTGCAAATATGAACCTGTATCTGTTACTGCGAAGTCTGATAATTTCCATGTAATAATTTTATATATAGGAATCTTACGTGATCGATCATTAGCAAACAATGACGACAACCGAACATTGGCTAGATACAATCATTTAATAGTGTTGGATGTTCAATAAACGTCATTATTTCAGATATCTGCATAATTTAAGGAATATTGCAACATGAAACTGTCGTTTTTCTCTTTCATCGCTACAGCAGTGTTTTATTTGGATGCGATGATTCACGATTACGATCAAATCATTTTGGTTCGTTTTTCCACCAGAAAGTCTTATACAAAGACGTTGCAAAAATTGTGGAAGGATACGCTTCGCTGGCGAGTTATTCACTGGACCTAATCCAAGTAATAACTGAAATTTTACGTATGTAACTATATATTGTGACTTCTCTGTTTCATTTATAAAGAATCGCGATTGAGAAAACTAAATTACCGACATGTGAAAAAGAAAATACCACTGATGATAATTAACACTGAAAAATACAGGAAACGAGAAGCAAGACGATAAGAGATTTTTAAATTTTAAAAGCATGTGTGAGTCAAGGACTTCATCTCTATGACAAAGTTAAGGATATCACTGTTCGCTATCCTATCTTCGGTTGTCACAAACCTTACGCCTATATGGTGGATGATTTATGTCTCAGTGATAATTCAGATAAAACTTGAAGGAAACTGTTTTACTTGAATTACATTATATGTAAGAATTGCGACTACAACCTAGCCAATTTCGCATGTCGCGAAGCCAAGATTGAATAGAGCTGTTAGTAAGCTCTCGTATTCCATATTGCAGTTTCATCTTATACATTATAGTTATTGTCCACATTCTTGTTGTATTAATATGAAGGGTGTAAAAAATTAACGTAAATTATCAATCTTCTTCTTGGCTTGGTAACGTTTGAATAAAGATGTACTCAATAGAAAGGAATGGCACCAAATCGTGTGCAGATGCTGGTGAAATAGCCTGTCCGGCAGCCCACTGAAATAGAAACTTAAGCTCCATGAGAAGTTAAGGAAACTAGCAAAGTATCTGATACGTTTTTGGAATTATGCAAGATACTTGAAAATAATAATGAACCCAAATTTCAGTCAAATCCAAAGAGAAATTTCAAATCTAAACTGAAATTTCAAATCATATCCAAAGTGAAATTTCAGAGTTGAAACAGACACAAAAAGAAATTCCGAAGCAACTTAAAAAAATTAACAACTTGTAACCTCCCCATTCCTAATCGGCCTATTGGACTTCGATCTAAATGACCACTCAAGAGGGCGATATGGTGGTTCTTCAGAATAATGACTGTATCAAATGTACATTTATCTGTCCACATGTACGTTATTATATGTCAAAAAAATATTTTCTTTTTTCCGCATGTTTTAGCAACAGCTTTATTTGTAATTATAAACCAAATATACTTTCGATTGTCTGTTTTAAGAGAATTCATTTTACTTTTTTTTAATCCATTCGCTTTCCTCTTCTTATGCTCATCGTCTGAACTAGGCACCGGCATTTTATCTATTTAAAAATAACGTTGTTGCGGTGACGAGCGGAGGCGCCTCTACATTGTCAGGATGATGTTCTAGAATCTGTAGAGCGTCTTTCGGCACTAGTAAAGCATGGTTAGCAAGTTCATATTTCTTCGTTCAGATTCTCAGTTCTGTGTCTTGTCAGTTTCGGCTGGTGCCTCGTGACAGTGAGATGGAGGAATTCGGCTGACCCCTGTTGTCGTCTCGGCTCGCAAGGCCGTTGCTCAAGTAACTCAGCTGAGATCTTGTGGGCTGCCATCGGCAGTCTGCCATAGCTTGAGTATGTGCTATGTGCTTCCACGCTGCCTTACAGCATCTTGGATCCTGCTGTGGAACATGATGAAGGCTCGCGGTGACCCATAGGAACGTACCGTGCTGTTGGAGTCGTCTAGTCGGTTTTTCGTGCCCTCGCCGGGCATACAGGTCCCCGTACATGGGAGTGCCTGCATCTACAATCATGAACAGACACACCACGATTATGTTAGTGCAATAAGCACCACACGATGTACTGGTGTTGGAGGACCCTCAGTCTCCCCATCAGCAATGTGATAGGTGGCCAGTGCAAAGACCCACAAGAGGTAGGTAGTGATTACTTGGATGTCGTCATTTCTGGAACGGCAAACATCGTGTTGACGAGAAGTGCTGGAACATCTAATATATGCATGTCACTACGTTGAATCGAGTGTTTCGACACGAACGCAATAGTCCTAATGACCAAATGAATTTATAGCTGGAGAACTGTGGCATTTACGGAGATGGGCTGGAGGCCATGGTATGGGGCTGTGCTCATTATGACCGAATGTGGCGTGCTTCTTTACTTGTGGTCTGCGGTTCTCGTTCTGCTGTCTTTACTTAACAATTTTGTTACATGCTCTTAACTATACTGTAAGTCTCTGACAGGCGATATTACTTCCGAGCCACAGTCTGTTGCTCCAAGTGACAAGAACTAACGGAATTGCGTTGGTGTGTCTCTCTCAGTGGACGTTCTGTGAATGTGTAACTTGTGCCTGGTTGTTGGTGCAGATGTAGCAACGTGTGGTCATGTCCGGGACTGACTGATGACTTTTCTTTGCGCTGCATAGCTATGTCACCACCTTTGCTTGGTGTCGCTTATGGTCGTGCTAGCATGAACTTAAGATAGATTTTAATTTCTTCCCGTTCCCTATCCTGTAGCGCAACAGTGTTATTATATTCAAAGGAATGTGTATCTTTCTTAGAAACGATTTTCTTTCATTCCCGTTGTATCATTTAACACATGAGTTTAATTTTCTCGCCGTTTTAAATAAGTTGGAGGAGGATCGTTTGCTAACCAAACGATTGAGCGCCTTGTGGTCTCTATCGTTTATTACATCGTGATTGCAACTACTGACCTGTATCTATTAATACGAAGTCCGATAATTTTCATTTAATAATTTTATGTATGAGAATCTTACGCGGTCGAACTGATACAATAATTTAAAAGTGACAGATATTAAAAAAATGCTCATTATTTGCAAAAATCCCCACATTTAAAAATATTCAGATACAAAATTACTTTCCGATGGCTACTAGAATATACACTTTGGATGCCACAGTTCACGATTAGAAAAGACTCAGTTTTGTTCGTTTGGCTGCTAGAAGATCTTAGATGAAGACATTAAAAAAATTATAAAACTATACGCTTCCATGACCCATCTTTAGCTGTGGTACTTGGTAAAGTCGCCTTCTCAAGTAATAAAATTTTATTTTAAAATTGTTCCTTTAAACTGGTCAGTCTTTGGGAGGGTTAAGCACATCATGATAGAAATGTGAGTCGTTCACAGAGTGCCGATTTCCTATGCGTACGAATCACGTTTAAGCACTTAAGTGGTTCTGGTCCTCAGTGTGGTGACTGATTCGATGCAGCTGTCCACGGTAGTCTATGTTGCGCAAACCTCTTCGTCTCTGCAAAACTGCTGCTCCCTACATCTGCTTGAACCTGCTTACTGTGGTCAAGTCTTGGTCGGTGCGTGTAATTTTTACCCCTACACTTCCCTCGACTACCAAATCGACGATGCACTGGTGCCTACGGTGTGTCATATCAAGCGATACCCTCTTTTATTCAACTTGTACCATGATTTCTTTTCTGTCCCATTCGGTTCACAACCTCATCTTTTCTAAATGCTACTCATCTAATTTTCAGCATTCTTCCGTACCACCACTTTTCTAAAACTTCCATTCTTTCATTGTATAAACTATTTATCGTCTACGTTTCACTTTCGTATAAGGCTACGCTACTGGCAATTATCACCAAAAAGGAGTGCCTGACACATAATTGACTTTCGGTGTTAACAAAATTATCTTTTTAAGAAACGTTTTCCCTGCTGTTGCCGGTCAGCGTTTTATATCATCTCTGTTTCGGACATCATATATTATTTCGCTTTCCTAATAGCAAAACTCATTTATTACTTTCAATTTCTCATTTCGTAGTATTGTTCCCCCAACATCATCTGATTTAATTCGACCACATTCCATTACACTTTTCTTTATAGTTTTTCTGTTGCTCACCTTATGAGCAGTGGCTCGTATCGGACCCAGGGCCCAAGACGTTTTTATGAGTGGTTAAAGATGTTACGTGTAGAAGTTCACATAACAGTGAATCCTTAATCCGCCCTGACTTCCTATCCGTATATCCTTTCCGTAGATAAAGCTTGCAGTACCTCTCCCATCCTAATGAGAGGGGCGGTGAAGTGGTCAGCACACTGGACTCCCATTCGGGAGGACGACGGTTCAAACCCTTGTCCGGCCGTCCTGATTTAGGTTTTCTTTGACTTTTCTAAATCGCTTC